>NC_091268.1:36247500-37497500 GCF_042477335.2 Ovis canadensis | reverse complement strand
GTATTCTTGCCTGGAGAATCCCATGGACGGAGGAGCTTGGTGGGCTAGAGTCCACGGGTCGCAAAGAGTCGGACACGACTGAGCGACATCACTTTCACTGTATTTAAAAGTTCTCTTGTGAAGTTCCAATGATCACTTCACAATGATCTCTTGTTACTTCCTAATCCATCATTTAAAGGAGCTAATAGGTTAAAGCCTCTGTGATCTGGTTCTCCCCAAAATGCCTACTAAGATTAAGTTTAAATGAAGAAAACCCACTTCCTATAATCTTTTTGAGTAAATATGTAAAGACCCTTCAAACTAGAACAAATATTAGTTTAACATTTGTAATCAGTAACTGAAAATCTGTTTTATTCTGACAGTTAAAATAAGTGCTAAAATTCTGCCTCATCAAAGAAATAGTGGCTTAAAAAAAAAGTGTGTTTATTTCTGTTAAGCTTTTTAAAAGGATCTTTAAATTACAGGTAACTAGTATACAACAGCAGCAGTAGGGGTTTGGATTTTAAGCCTCTTTTCAGAGAGTCTGATTTAGTAAATATCCTATTAAATATGTGATTTAGCAGCAAAACAGTAGTTATCTTTCATAAGCTTAGTAATTCTCTTTGGTGCACTAGAAGATATCCTTAAGAATGACCTAGAGAGTAAAACTTATATGGGTTACTTCTTAGATTGACACTGCTTGTGTATCTCCAGAGCAAGGGTCCCTAACAATTTCCTGTCTCTTCTTTTGGAAGAAAAGATGGCAGAAGACTGGGACAACTGAGTCCAGGGGAGAAATATGCGCAATTCTTCACACTTAGGAGTTGAACTGGTTACCATTCACTTTAGATTAATGACAATACCTTAAACATTGTGTACGCTTTACTGACTTCCCTTTACACTCAACAGAGATAAGCCAATATTCTGCTATGTGCTGACAAGGAGAAAGTAGTCCTAAGAAGGAGTAGCAAAGATGTAGCCTTAAAAAACTAACATTTAAAATACTAAATGTAACATTCTTTTACAGGCCTCTCAAGCACAACTAAAGATTTAAGTGAGGTATCTGAAAACCAAATGAACTCATTCCCCTTGCCACTGCTATGCTTTAATTTTTGTTACATTTTTCAGTTTGTCATCAGATTACTGTTATTCAAGATTTTTAGCAAGCCTACCTGTAGCAGCTTCTCTCTCCTCTTCTAATTTGCTGTGGTGGAGAAACCAAGTATCCAAGTTTGTTGGAGCTGTGTGGAAAGATAAAATAGGCTTGAGTATAATACATGATTTTTTTGTGCACAGACTTTAAGATAACTATTTTTTAACTATTCTGGAAACTTTTCTTACTCCCTGACCCTGATTCTTGCTTGTTCCAGATAGAGAGAGATGAGCAAGCATTACGTGTACCTGAATATTTTTTTCTGATTAACATTATAAACAATGAAGCCTCAATATAAACTTCATGCAGTATATTTTAATTAGCATTTTATAAGTTACTCTGAACTTCCTGTGTTTTGTTTTTAAAAAGATCCCATGTACTTAAAAAAAATTATGCATTTATTTATTGGCTGTGCTGGATTGCTGCTCAGGCTTTTCTCTGCTTGTGGTGAGCAGGGGTTATTCTTTGTTGCAGTGTGCAGGCTTCTCATTGGGGTGGCTTCTCTTGTTGCACAGCATGGACTCTAGGGTGCATGCACTTCAGCAGTTACAAACCCTGGGCTCAACAGTTGCAGTTCCTGGGCTCTAGAGTACAGGCTCAACAGTTGTGGTGTATGGGCGTGGTTGATCTCAGGCATGTGGGATGTCCTCAGACCAGGCATCAAAACCCTGCGTTGGCAGGTGGGTTCTTCACCAATGAGCCACCAGGGAGGCCTTGAACTTAATTGTTACAGAAAAGAGTTGTTTTATCTGCTGGGAACTACATGGAGGTGTCTGACATGTGACGTAAGTAGCACCATTCCAATTCTACAGATGAGGCAACGGAAGCTGAGAAGCACAATCACACACTCACTGTCATACAGCTAGTAAATGCAGGAGCTGGGATTCAAACCGAGATCTGTCTTCAAATCCCATATTCTTTCTACTGATATATTCGTATGTATGTGTATTAGTCCCTCAATCGTGGCTGACTCTGTAGCCCACCAGGATCTTCTATGTCCAGGCAAGAATACTGGAGTGGGTAGCCATTCCCTTCTCCAGGGGAATCGTCCCAATCCAGGGACTGAACCTGGGTCTCCCACACTGCAGGCAGATTCTTCACCATCTGAGCCACCAGGGAAGCCTTTCCTACTGATATATTCTTAACATACTTTTTCTATAATGAGTCTGATTTATCTTTCAAACAAAAAGATCAAAGTTTTAGAATATAAGCCAGTTTATATAAATTTATGAGCTATATAAACAATTATATAAAACAATATATAAATCTGAATTTTTTGCTTTTTCTTCTGAGAGGAGGAAGGACTTATTACAGGGACCGTTCACAACGCATGTCTCTCTTACCTTATAGATTTTATTTTATTTTTTGACTTGAATGAGTACTTTCTATAACTTTAATGAGTGTATAACTTGGTATAACTTTATTTTTTATTAAAAAAAAATTTTTTTTTTAAATTTTTATTTTTACTTTATTTTACTTTACAGTACCGTATTGGTTCTTATAGATTTTAATATGCAACAGAATTTAACTGAACTACTCAAAATGAGAAATTTTGTGATTGATACACTTTTAAAAAAATTTGTATAAGTTTATATTTATTTTAGAAAACACTTCTTCATATAGTCTTGAGTTTGTGACATTTTACATAAAAACTGTAAACTACGGCATATAAAAGTTTATAATAAAAGACACTCAGCAACATACCACTTAGATTGTAATTTTTATTTCTGGTTTGAAAGCAATCATCTGAAGATTATGTGAAACATATACTTACTGTTCCCAACCTGGTCGACCACCACCTGGACGAGCAGCATTTATTCTTACTGGACCTTGGACAAAAAAATAAGGACAACTAAATATAAAATTACATGCTGAATAAAGCTAAAATTATTTTTTAAGGGAAATAGTTCAAACCAAAATGATTTTATACTCACCAGTTGTGGGGATCAATTGTCCATGCAATAATGACTGTCCAAGCAAAGAGGGGGTTCCAAGTACAGGCACCTGGTAACCCTTTAGGAAAAAAACACAAATAGTTAAAAAAAAAACAAAACAAAAAACTCTACTGTAATAATATAAAAAGGTCTCCAAATTTAAAAGCCAGTGAAACTTACCTTCTCTTCCATAAGAGCAGTAATTGCAATTGAAGAAGCTCCCTTTGAATGCTCTGATGCAAGTGCTGCAGCTGGCAGTATTTTATTATCAGAATCCCTAGAAAATAATTTACAACATTACAAGGTCATTAGAAACGGAGAATTAAAGGTACAAACTTCCAGTTATATAAGATACGTAAGTACTCAGGATATAATGTACAACATGATGACTGTAGGTAACACAGCTGTATGGTATACTGGAAAGCTGTTAAGAGAGATTAGATCCTAAGAGTTCTCATCACAAGGAGGTGAGAACTCTTTTTTTCCACTACTTATTGTATTTAGGTGAGAAGATGGATGTTAGCTGATCCCTACTGCAATAATTATTTCACAATATGTGTAAGTTAAATCAGCATGCTGTATGCCTTAAAGTTCAATGAGAATATTTTTGAAGAAAAATTCCATTATTACAAACATTGAGTCATATTTAAAGGCCTCAAACACTTGCAGAGAGGAGCAACCTCATGTCCAAGGAGCGGCGGCTGCGCAGGCAAAGGAGAGCCGAGAGGAGCTACTCCACGTTCAAGGTCAGGAGGGTGGGGCAGTCAGGAGATACCCCTCGTCCAAGGTAAGGAGCAGCAGCTGCACCTTGCTGGAGCAGCCATGAAGAGATACCCCACGTCCAAGGTAAGAGAAACCCAAGTAAAACAGTAGGTGTTGCGAGAGGGCATCAGAAGGCAGACACACTGAAACCATAATTACAGAAGACTAGTCAATCTGATCACACAGACCAGAGCCTTGTTTAACTCAATGAAACTAAGCCATGCCGTGCGGGGCCACCCAAGATGGGAGGGTCATGGTGGAGAGGTCTGACAGAATGTGGTCCACTGGATAAGGGAATGGCAAACTGTGTCACTTTCTTGCCTTGAGAACCCCATGAATAGTATGAAAAGGCAAAATGAAAGGATACTGAACAGGGAACTCCCTGGGTCGGTAGGTGCCCAATATGCTACTGAAGATCAGTGGAGAATTAATTCCACAAAGAATGAAGGGATGGAGCTAAAGCAAAAACAATACCCAGTTGTGGATGTGACTGGTGATAGAAGAAAGGTCCAATGCTGTAAAGAGCAATACTGCACAGGAACCTGGAATTTCAGGTCCATAAATCAAGGCAAATTGGAAGTGGTCAAACAAGAGACGGCAAGAGTGAACGTCAACATTCTAGGAATGAGTGAACTAAAATGGACTGGAATGGGTGAATTTAACTCAGATGACCATTGTATCTATTTCTGTGGGCAGCAATCCCTTAGAAGAAATGGAATAGCCATTATAGTCAACAAGAGAGTCCGAAATGCAGTACTTGGATGCAATCTCAAAAATGACAGAATGATCTCTGTTTGTTTCCAAGGCAAACCATTCAATATCACAGTAATCCAAGCCTATACCCCAATCAGTAACGCTGAAGTTGAATGGTTCTATGAAGACCTACAAGATCTTTCAGAACTAACACTCAAAAAAGATGTTCTTTTCATTATAGGGGACTGGAATGCAAAAGTAGGAAGTCAAGAAACACCTGGAGTAACAGGCAAATTTGGCCTTGGAGTATGGGATGAAGCAGGGCAAAGGCTAATAGAGTTTTGCCGAGAACGCACTGGTCATAGCAAACGCCCTTTTCCAACAACACAAGAGAAGACTCTACACACGGACATCACCAGATGGTCAACACCGAAATTGGATTGATTATATTCTTTGCAGCCAAAGATGGAGAAGCTCTATAGAGTCAGCAAATACAAGACTGGGAGCTAACTGTGGCTCAGATCATGAACTCCCTCTTGCCAAATTCAGATTTATATTGAAGAAAGTAGGGAAAACCACTAGACCATTCAGGTATGACTTAAATCAAATCCCTTATGATTATACAATTCAAGTGAGAAATAGATTTAAGGGACTAGATCTGATAGATAGAGTGCCTGAAAAACTATGGACGGAGGTTTGTGACACTGTACAGGAGACAGGGATCAAGACCATCCCCATGGAAAAGAAATGCAAAAAAGCAAAATGGCTGTCTGAGGAGGCCTTACAAATAGCTGTGAAAAGGAGGGAAGCAAAAAGCAAAGGAGAAAAGGAAAGATAAGCATCTGAATGCAGAGTTCCAAAGAATAACAAGAAGAGATGAGAAAGCCTTCCTCAGCGATCAATGCAAAGAAATAGAGGAAAACAACAGAATGGGAAAGACTAGAGATCTCTTCAAGAAAATTAGAGACACCAAGGGAACATTTCATGCAAAGATGGGCTCAATAAAGGATAGAAATGGTATGGACCTAACAGAAGCAGAAGATATTAAGAAGAGGTGGCAAGAATACACAGGAGAATTGTACAAAAAAGATCTTCACGACCCGGATAATCATAATGGTGTGATCACTCATCTAGAGCCAGACATCCCGGAATGGGAAGTCAAGTGGGCCTTAGAAAGCATCATTACGAACAAAGCTAGTGGAGGTGATGGAATTCCAGTGGAGCTCTTTCAAATCCTGAAAGATGATGCTGTGAAAGTGCTGCACTCAATATGCCAGCAAATTTGGAAAACTCAGCAGTGGCCACAGGACTGGAAAAGGCCCATTTTCATTCCAATTCCAAAGAAAGGCAATGCCAAAGAATGCTCAAACTACCGCACAATTGCACTCATCTCACATGCTAGTAAAGTAATGCTCAAAATTCTCCAAGCCAGGGTGCACCAGTTCATGAACCGTGAAATTCCAGATGTTCAAGCTGGTTTTACAAAAAGCAGAGGAATAGAGATCAAATTGCCAACACCCGCTGGATCATCGAGAAAGCAAGAAAAGCTAGAGTTCCAGAAAAATATCTATCTCTGCTTTATTGACTACGACAAAGCCTTTGACTGTGTGGATCACAATAAACTGTGGAAAATTCTGAAAGAGATGGGAATACCAGACCACCTCACCTCTCTCTTGAGAAACCCCTGTATGGAGGTCAGGAAACAACAGTTAGAACTGGACATGGAACAACAGACTGGTTCCAAATAGGAAAAGGAGTACGTCAAGGCTGTATATTGTCATCCTGCTTATTTAACTTATATGCAGAGTACATCATGAGAAACACTGGGCTGGAAGAAGCACAAGCTGGAATCAAGACTGCCGGGAGAAATATCAATAACCTCAGATATGCAGATGACACCACCCTTATGGCAGAAAGTGAAGAACTAAAAAGCCTCTTGATGAAAGTCAAAGAGGAGAGTGCAAAAGTTGCCTTAAAGCTCAACATTCAGAAAACTAAGATCGTGGCTTTTGGTCCCATCACTTCATGACAGACAGATGGGAAAACAGTGGAAACAGTGTCAGACTTTACTTTTTGGGCTCCGAAATCACTGCAGATGGTGACTGCAGCCATGAAATTAAAAGACGCTTACTCCTTGGAAGGAAAAGTTATTACCAACCTAGAGAGCATATTCAAAAGCAGAGATATTACTTTGCCAACAAAGGTCTGTCTAGTCAAGGCTATGGTTTTTCCAGTGGTCATGTATGGATGTGAGAGTTGGGACTGTGCAGAAAGGTGAGCACCGAAGAATTGACACTTTTGAACTGTGGTGTTGGAGAAGAGATCTCGAGAGTCCCGTAGACTGAAAGGAGATCTAACCAGTCCATCCTAAAGGAGATCAGTCCTGGGTGTTCACTGGAGGGACTGATGCTGAAACTGAAACTCCAATACTGTGGCCACCTCATGTGAAGAGTTGACTCATTGGAAAAGACCCTAACACTGGGAGGGATTGGGGGCAGGAGGAGAAGGGGACGACAGAGGATGAGATGGCTGGATGGCATCACCAACTTGAAGGACATGAATTTGGGTGAACTCCAGGAGTTGGTGATAGACAGGGAGGCCTGGTGTGCTGCAATTCATAGGGTCGCAAAGAGACACAACTGAGAGTGAACTGAACTGAACTGAAACACTTGCAGAGTTTGGAAAATAACAGATCAGCAGAAAATGTCTGCAGCACACAAATGTTCTTACTTCAGGAATGTATTATCTGTGGTGATAGGATTATAAGGTTTCCTTTTGCATATAACTAATAAAAATTATTAAAGGAAAAACATTAAAATTACATCTTGTTGTTCCTAACACTGTTCTCCATCACACTTGCATTAAGATGAGTTTAAATCAAAGATGAAGAAAACTTCTGGGGAAAATGAGCCAGATGGGACTTTTGAAGAGTTCTTCATATGTAAGTAAAATGTATGATGAAGGAATCTCCTAAAAAGTACAATCTATGAAATGATAGAACTGGTGCAGTTTTAAGACTACTAAAGCTTAGAAAAAAAAAAGTTGCAAAACCAAAAAAAGAAAAGGATTTAGAGTTAAATTCTACTTCCAGCTCTATTAAATCAAAAAGGTACTCTAAGGTAAGTCAATGAATAGTAGACCATTCCCACTATTAATCAAATAAAAGGTTGAACTAGATCAGTGGGATTTTATTCTTTTTCATTATGATTTGTCACACGGTACTGAATAGTTTCCCATGCTATACAGTAGGATCTTGTTGTTTATCCATTCTATATACAGTAGTTTACAGGGATCTCTTTAGTATACTTGTAAAGGTCCTACTCCTAAAAATTTTGCTCCTGGGAACATACCCCTGGCATCTTAATTTTTCAAAGCTGGTTCATTTTTTAAGACTTGGACTTACAGAGCCTCTGGACTATACAGTCATAGGTCCCTTTCGTTTCAGAAGCGGTAGGATTTAAGTGAGGTTTTGCTACTCTCCTACATAATTATGCTCCACAACAATTATTTCTGACCTTTCTTACCAGTGTTTCATCCCCTCCGCTCTGTTCTTAGTTCTACTCAGATCTACTGTTTTTCAATACCGTCATCATGACCATAAGTGAACTCTCCCCTCCTGTGAACTGCAAAGCTGTTATGGGATACTATTCAACATTTAAGAGTGGTTGCTGGCAATCTGTATAGTTTCTGACTTTGGGACATTTAATCATTTACAAATGAATCTCTTTTATCTGTCTATTCCTCCAGTAAGACTAAGTCATTTCTTTTTTTTTTCATTTGGCCATGCTGTGTGGCTTACGGGATCTCAGATACCCAAAAGGAATTAAACCCATGCTCCAGCAATTCAAGAGCCACGTCCTAATCACTGGACTGCCAGGGAATTCCAAAAGACTAAGTCATTTCTTTCAAGTCACCCACCTTACTGAGTACAGTAGGATGCTATAGACTGCCAGTCACTGCTGCTAAGTCGCTTCAGTCGTGTCCGACCCTGTGCGACCCCAGAGATGGCAGCCCACCAGGCTCCCCCATCCCTGGGATTCTCCAGGCAAGAACATTGGAGTGGGTTGCCATTTCCTTCTCCAGTGCAGGAAAGTGAAAAGTGAAAGAAGTCACTCAGTCGTGTCCGACTCTCTGCAACCCCATGGACTGAAGCCTACCAGGCTCCTCCGTCCATGGGATTTTCCAGGCAAGAGTACTGGAGTGGGGTGCCATTGCCTTCTCTGCCAGTCACTAAAACAACAATTTAAGCAATATACAATAAACAAAAACTATGTCTCTGGTCTCAGTTGTTTCCTAACAGTGAGAAATATAGACTTACCGAAAAGGTCCATCTGATTTTTCTGAGTGGACTGATATGGAGACTGTTGCAGTTATATCAGGTACGGGGGCTGGGGCAGAAGATGGATTTCCAGGGACAGGAGGGGCCAAAGACGACTGATTGGAGGTTAATGAAGACATAGATGAAGCCGAGTGAGTTGATGAGGACGTCACTGGAATCATCAGAGGATCTTGCTGTCTTGATATTGGAGATCTCATCAGAGGTTGTAGGTTCCGCTGGATGAGTGGTCTTGGAGGTGGTATTGGGGGAGGGGGTGGGGGTAACTGTTTTCTTAGTCTTTTCGTATAACCAGTTTCATTTTTGAAGTTATTAACAGCCTATAGACACCAAACATAAAAATGCAGAAAAAAATGTAGTATTTACTCAAGTACAGTTAAATCAAAAGGTTTTTTAAAAATTTTCATAAAAAGGGATATAAATATAGCTACCTGTCGTAAGAACTTATTGGCAATTAAAGCATCAGGAGAGACGTCATTCTGATGACATGTTGGACATGTATGTTCATCTGATTCCAAGAGTGCTGTCCTTATACCTATGTGTAAGATTTTAAATATTAACAAAAGCACAGTTAGGAACCCAGTTTTTGGCAATGAATTGAAAAGTGGTTTATATGTGTTCAGTTACATTACTATTTTCCAAGCACACATTACTAATCACTTCTATTCTTAGATTAAGAAATTTAAAAGTAAAATTTCTCTCCTGGTATCATTCCTTTGCTCTAACCTCTACCTTAAACACAGAATTAGTGGATATAAGTTAAACAAACATTTAAATTGAGAGAAAGGACACTCTTCGTCAAATACCATTCTCTTTGGTTAGCTCACATCTAGAGTATTATAGGAAAAAAAATAGAAATACAGCCTAGAAAAAGACAGAAACATTATGCTGTAAATACAGGGCTTTAAAAAAAGCAATCACATAGGAATACCCCAGTGGTCCAGTGGTTAGGACTCCACACTGCTGAGGGGCAGGGTTAAATACCTAGTTAGGGAGTTTAGATCTTATAAGCTATGTGGCATAAACAAAATTTAAAAAGGCATCACTAGGAAAGGGCATTAAATATAGCAGAAGCATTATTCAGGCAAGGAAATCAGAACCATCTATAGCACAGCAGCTAAGAAGGAAAACAAAATTACAAAATTACAGATGCACTGCTTATGCTTCAGTGTAGCAAAAAAACCCAGCTATATAAGTGGTTTGTAAAACTTAAGACACACTCTGAAACAAGCCTTAAGTAACCTCTTCTTGACTTTTGTCTTCACTGAAGAGGCTCCATAACAAAGATTTGCATTCCAAAACTCTTGTTTTTCTTTTGGCTGCACCACATGGCATACAGCATCTTAGTGGATCTTAGTTCCCTGACCAGGGACTGAACACCATCCCCTCTAGCAGAAACACATGGAGTCTTAACTACTGGACCACAAAGGAAGTCCCCCAAAACAATCTTTAGAAATGAAAAGGACCAAAGCAGGACTGAGCAATCAAATTTTTAGATGACATTATTTTCATCTGGGTAAGAAGGGAAAAACTTAAGGAAAGTGGCAGAAGAGAATCAAGTGCTAATATAATATAAATGACTAGGAAAAAAGTCACAAGCAATCCCCTGGCAAGTGTTTGGGTAATATATGTTTACAGACCGTAGTTCTCAATCACCCTTTGGAATTTTAAACTATTTTTCACATTCCTAGAAAGGGACTTATTTTAAAAAAATACTTTGGAAATGTCTAAGGCCCCAAAAGCTTTTAAATTTCTCTATACCATTTAAAACACACTTGAAACAAAAATCCTACATTTTATAAAACCTCAGTAAAGACACCTTGATGAAGGTAAAGAAAGTGGTCAATTCTAAAGGACAAATAGACTTTTTTAAAAAAAAGGAACAATAAAAAGTTATTAAATGTTCACTGATGAATGTATCAATAATTCATACTTTATCATTAAAATATATACTGTTGCTAACAGCCTTTCCAAGGAAATACACACACTCTAAAATACATATCTTCAAAGGTTCAACAGTTCTTACATTCATCACAGTAACTGTTTCCACAGCAGGGAATGACAACAGCATCAGTCATAATATCTTTGCAGATGAGACACAACAACTCATCTGGGATAGGATCATCTTCTTCTGAAGATGATGATGGTTCCTCTGGTAAAAAAGGTGGTTTTTCTTTCTTCCCAATTGCATATGCTTCTCTGTAAAAGAAGGTCTTAGTGTTTTAACACTGTTATGGAAAAGTATTTCGAAAATATTTATATATTCTATTATACAATAGTGGGAACTTATAATCTAGTATGATGCCAAATTAGTTTATACAAGTGTAGTACTTTCCAAAATAAGAGAGCAGTTATGAATATCCTCCCCTAAACAAAAAGATATAAAACAAAATCCTAAGAGAACATAACAAAACAGAAAGAAAAAAAAGCCACAAAATTGGCTAAAAGGATCTTAGATTCTGTATTTCTAAGAACTGTGAGTCAGAGTGGTACAGTGACACAATCAAGTACCACAAAGTTGTATTTAAATGGTAGAGACAGGATTTGAGCTTAAGTGATGACAACACCCTAATCACTATCCTCTAGCCTACCATGTTTCCTGGAAAAAGTTTTTTTCCTCCTGAGTCTAACAGTCTCCAAACCTGTGAAAATGCTAGTGTGAATGTCACAATACGGGAAGCTAAAATTGGTACTGACATTACACGATTAAGGTGGGTAATTCAAAGGAAATATGTCCCTAATCACATCAATAATTAATAAACAGAATTAGACTTCAAAATAGTGGTCTTATACTTAATATTATGAGAGATTAATCTATGTACAGACAGTTGAAGTAGGAAATGGCAATCCACTCCAACATTCCTGTCTAGAAAATTCCATGGACAGAGGAGCCTGGTGGGCTACAATCCATGGGGTCACAAAGAGTGGGACATGACTGAGCACAAGAAATATTAATGACTTAATTAGAAAAATGTGTAAAAAACTTAAAAGTAACACCTCATTAGATACTTGGGGGTCCATTTTTTTGTGGAAATTTTGTGGCAATGTTGGATATTAAATATATTAAAAACAAACAAACAAAAAATAAGCCATTCTCAGACTTATCACCACCGCTTCCAATACCCCCATCTTCTCTGTAATCAGGCACATTTGTAAAACATAGGAATTCCTAGAGAAATCTCTTCCCTTTCATTCAGGAACAGAGTGTGTTCAACTCAATGCTAAAAATGAAAGAATCTCATCTGGACAGAGCAGGGTACCTTAGGTGTGTTATTTGTGTTGCAGTTGCTCCATAGACATCACCACGATTCCAGAAATAAGTATCAATTTGCTTATGCCCCATTGTTCCCAATTTGTGAAAGAGGAGTCTCCCACTGCCCAAAAGAGAGAAAAGGAAAAAAAAAAAAAAAAAAAAGAGGAGAACAGAGGATAGAAAAAGAAACAGAAGAAGAGTCTGAGTTGCTTATCAGTGGTGTTAGTGGAGAGGGTGAAAGTTTCATTTAAAATATTTGGGTTCCCATTTTCCCCAGTATTTGCTGTGTGTTTGGCACAAATGCACTTCTGTATTCCAGTATTCAAATAGCAATGAAGTTAATTATTAGTTATGAGTTTATAGGTGATGTTAATTTTTCCAACACAAATTTCTACTTAAATACTTTTACATTTACATCTTATTGTATTAAGATGAAGCGGTCTGCTCTTAATCTTTGTAAAAAGCCACCAATTTCAACCTAAAACTGTTTGGATGCATGTATGAAATGTCTGAATTAGAAACAGCATACAACAAACTGCTCTAAGATGAACCACAAAAACACACAATGGTAGACTGATAAAAAATAGATGGGAGTGAGGTTGAGAAAGTGAGCAGGGTTGGAAGTTTAGAAAAACATTAATTCTTATCTGTTAACTAAAACAATGTATTTACCTACTCAAAAACAATCTTTTTTCAGCCTCATTCTGTAAGCATAGCATTTTCGTTGTCCTTACCTGCTCATCACATTTTGATAATACAGCACAAAGCTGACAAAAACTGTTCCTAATAAACATTCTGTCACTGGGAACATGGATATCTATTCTTTAAACTGATGTTTCTCAAAGCATGCCCTGAGCATCCTCGAACCTCATATTCTGGAGGGCTCGTTAAAGATGCAGACTGAGAATATAATCCCTCAGGGGTGGGGGAGAGGAGCGGGACAGGGCACCTAGGCTGGTTTAACACACTTCTGCAAGAGATTCTTACGTACAATAAAGTTACAGAGTCACAGTCCTAAGGAACACTTAATATGTGTTTTATATTGTGTGAGTTTGCAACTGTTGAGGACAATCAAAAGGTAATTAAATGTATTAATAAAAGCAGATAAAATGGGAAGTTACCTAGCTGAACTATGCCACTGGGTTTACTGTCTATTCATTTCATTAAAAATTGGCTCCTAAAATAAAACCTGATAACATGTGAAAAATAAGTGTTAAGGTATGGCTTACAGAGCTACTAACAGTTTATAACAGATAAACAGTTCTGAACTGTTATACAACAGATCTGAACTAACAGTTTATAAAATAAACCATACTTTAGAATCTTAAGATTCACACAGTATATCCAAACTAGTCAAGATACTTTAGTATTTCCTTTAATCTTCACGTTTAAATCTGCCTTGATATCTTGCAGAACTTTTATTCTTAAGCCTCTTGTTTCTTAAAAAGTCTGACACTTATCTTGTTCATTTAAAAGATGCAAACAGCATACAAGATTATGTAGGAGTATGTATGTGAATGAGGAAGAAAGCAGGGAATGACAGAAAAAAGAAAAATTAGAAGACCACAAGGAAAGTGGCACTCACTGGCAACAAAAACCCCAAATACATTTTTAATTTGCTTTAAACGGAGCAGACTGCAGCCTCTCATTCTTAACACAGAAATGCAACATACAGACTAAGACTTGGTATACAATGTTTATAAGGAATCCAAGTAGCCAAATTACAAGTCCAAGATTAAATAAAACACTATCGCCTGGATTGACTGTAATCGCCACAGACCACACCTAATTTGAATACTTACGCATCTATAGTTGGTATTGCATATTTTCCAGTGTTGGTAAGCATTGCACCTTTCATGTTAGGATCTTTCACTTCCATCATAAAACTTCTGGGAATTCCAGTGCTCTTTTTAATCCTAGGACCAGATTCAAAGTTCTTATCCTACGGGAAGGGGAAAGGAGAGAGGAGGAAGAGAAAGAGTAGTTACCATTATTTAATAATATTAGCCAACACACAGTATTTACTATCTGCTTGTATTATTTGTAGAGCTTTACATGTATCTCATTTAATCCTCACAACAGCCATGTGAGTTAAGGACTATCACTATCTTCATTTTACAGAGAAGAAACAACAGGCTTGGAGAAATTCATGTAACTTGCTCACTCGGTGGCAGTGTCAAGATTTGATACCGGCAGTTTGGCTCCAAAAGCTGTGCTCATTTGCCACTATAACATAGACGCCAATATTTACCAAGAGAAATAATAAGGCTAAGGAAAAATTTTAGTTTGCACTTACCCCATTTGTTGGGCAATTCTTAATATAATGGCCAGGTTTACCACAACGGAAACAAGTATAAGATGGAGGTGGTGGACCTAAAGGTTTCTTCATGTAACTGAAAGGAAAAAAAAAATTACATGTACACAAAGACTTAAAACAAGAAAAAAAAAGCTTTGGACATGGGGGGCTGTTAAGTACCACCCCAAAGTACATATTAGAATAAAGTACTTATAAACTTACTTGATTGGGTCGTATTCATGGCCAGATTGCGACATCATTGCTTTAATTTTATCTTCTTCAGAAGCATTGGCTTCAGCCAGATTGGCAGTCTGTTTAACAGGTAATTATTTGACACACACATTAGAAACACATTTAAGACCACACAGCCAAAGACAACACCACTCATCCTGTAAAGAGCAATATCTAATCTTGCATAAAAACAGTTATTTACAAGTATAACCTAGAAGAGGCATGGGGAGTGCCTTAGGTCATTACATGATGTTTGGGTGTCTACGGGGTTGAAGAAAGTCCTTCTGGGGGCACTCAAACCTTAGACCCTGTTTGTACCTTACATTAAGATTTACATACTACTCTCCTAAGTTAAAAACTGAGATTATGTTAGAGAAACACTTGACATTTTCAAATATTAAAAATAATTCAAGTGTCATAGCATTAAGCATCAAGTGTCAAGCACAGGACTTAGAGGTAGGGTTGGGGATAGGACACTGAACATATGCAGCAGATACTAGGTATCAGAAGGCTCTTTAAGTAGTGGTGCCAAATTTAAAATTAAGTGCAAAGCACATGCACTGAGCATTCAAATTATAAATCCAACTCTCCAAAGATTATGAACTTCACCTCTGAGGTATTACATACAGTAGTCTAGATAATAAGCAGGGTCTAAGGGAGTGAGTCCTAATAACTTGAATCTTCAACCATCTAGCACTCATTATCAGCCATTCATCAGGTTTTAGCTTTACATTCATCCACAAAACAAGCAACCAGTTTTAACACTTTATTGTAATTTTATATACAAAGAATGCTTAACATTAACAGAGCTTAGAACAACAGCAACATTTACAAAAAACTGGATTACAGATGTTGAACAACTAATTTGTTTGAACCCAAACATTAACTTACAAATAGTTAAAAAAAAAAAGTCCCCCAAACCTCCAAAACTCCCCAACTGCTTCCCACAAAGAAACAATGGAGGAATAGATCAGAACTCAAATATGGTCCTTACAGTACAGAAGACTTTAAACAGTGAACTATAAGTTGCTGTAGATGTTAACTCTATGCTAAACCACTTTGCATTAAAAAATTATTGAGGTTGCTTTTAGAATTATCAACTTTAATGTATACTTTTCCCACAACAGGAGTTTAAAAAGGTGTATTTGTTACTAGGACATTTTGGGGATACATTCTAGGGGATAAGGACAAAACCTACAACAAAGCCAAGGACAAGAGAGGGACAGCACTAATGGAAAACTTGTCTATCATTCACTTTGGTTGCTAAATTTAATTTTATATTTCTGATAGCAGGGGAAAAAAGGATTTTTGGAAAACTTCCTTCTTGGCCCTCAAAACACTACCTGTTCTCTATTATCTGCCTTTTTTCCCCTAAAGGCATAATTTGCAAACTAAGTCTCTTGTTTTAAAAATGAATCCATCACTAGTGCTTTCCCAAACAAAAGGTACACACTGTTGAGCAGAAAACTGCAAGCAATCTTATCGCAAAACATGGCATATACAATGACTTCAGGAGGTAACAATTTGCCCCTCTGCCAAACATACACAGTGGTATATTCCTGCAAACAACTTTATACATTTACACAATTCATGTAGTCTGTGTTCAAACAAATTAGGTTGTTTAAAACTTTTTCTAATGCAGACAGACTACAAGTCTATAGCATAGAGAAACAACTGTATCACATTTAAAACGTTAACTTTCAAGGGATCAATTCAAATATTCAAGAAATAACCACGCAATTGTCCATGTAAAGGAAAGCTTCTATTTTGGCTGCGTAAAGTCCACATAATTTACAGCCAAAATCAGGGAATTCCTCCAGAAATCTGTTAGTTTCCAATGTATAATTAAACAAAATGTATGAGAAAAAAAGCAAGCAAGTGTAGCTTCATTTGTTTCTTCTGTCTTGAAGATGAATACTCCAACATTATGGTGAAGCAAAATACTCCCCCTATCTTCTCAAAACGGCAGCTACTCTTTACAGGATAGTAATAATATGTACAAATGTTTCTGCAAAGTATTTCCTCCCCCAACCCCGCTTAAAACAATCGCTCCACATTAAAAAAAATTACGATGTTAGAAAAAGATTTATATTTTCAAGAATATATATATACCTTTGTAAGCTGGGCCAGAGAAATAGACGCAGAAGAGTCATCAATCTGTTCATAAAAAATTAAACACACATTCAAGTTCCACACTGAAAACATCTGAAAGTGATCATTTACTCCCTACTGCCACTTAATGTTCAAATATTGGGTATTTTTATTAGAAGTTTTCGAAAGAATGTTATCTTGTTTTAAGCTGAAATGTAGCTCACCCCACTTATTCTTCTCCACACATCTCACATACAGTAAATAAAGGCTAATGGTTGAAGGGGATTCTATTACAATGAGAAAACAGTAAAGAAAAGGATAGAAAAGCTGCTCAGTGTGGTGATTAAACACTAAGTAAGAGTCCCAGGTCTATCAGTGGTCTCTAAAACTAATGATGCTCAAGGCAATGTACACTAGAAGAGAGAATAAGAAATCTTTCTAACTTTCCTATAATGCCAGTATACAACCCTGTAAAAACAAGTAGCTCTTTTAAAGGCTCAGATAATTGCTTTAATAAAACAGCTCCCAAATAACTTCTAGTTTCCCCCTGAGTATGTACTGCTCGGTCTGAATAAGTTTATTCTCCCATGCAAA
This sequence comes from Ovis canadensis, assembly GCF_042477335.2. Classification (NCBI taxonomy): domain Eukaryota; kingdom Metazoa; phylum Chordata; class Mammalia; order Artiodactyla; family Bovidae; genus Ovis; species Ovis canadensis. The sequence goes on along the minus strand of NC_091268.1, from coordinate 37,480,178 downwards.
GCATCAATAGCTAATCTTGCCAAAGAAACCACAGCTTTAACAGGGCAAAAATTTTAAGCCATATAAAGGGAAACAAAAGGCATCCTGGGGCAGGGCAAACAGAGCAGTTATAGTTATTTCCCCTTCAATATGCAGGGGAAATAGTTACTTTAATCAAAGGGAGCAAGTATTAAACATGGATATAAGAGGGCTTTAAAACATGTATGTTCAAATGTATTTAAAAGTGCTTCATTGTTTGTTCCCCTGAACTATATTAATATCAGTTTTTAAAAAGTGTTTATACATGGGTGTGTATATGTATACACACACACAATCTTTAGCATGTAATTCTAAAGACACGATTTCCCTACAAGTGTACCAAAATGAAAACATTATCAGCTTCCTATGTAGTAAGTGGGTTGCTTATTCAACATGTTACAAATTTCTCATGCATTACTGGTCAGAACTCTTCTTTACAATGGAGAGAATGTAACAAGATGTCTGGATCAAAGAAAAAAAAGTGAGTCTTCATCATGCATTTTTCAAGGATTCCAAAGAACTCAAGAGTATTTGAAAAAAAAAAAAAAAGCAGCATGACTTGGAGCCCCAAATAGAAATGTAACCAGTTTCAATATGTAGTTCTTAGCTTAATGCCACCACAGCAGGAATGCAATAAATAGAAATAAAACTAATGTTGGCTAAATTTAAAATACATCTTATACATGTATATGTCTTAAGAGTTTTAAAAGCTAGTTTGATGGATATTACTGCTGGGATGTTTATCTAAACAAAAGGTTCTCAGCTCCACATTGAAGGACTGGAGAGTCCATAATGCACTAACCCCATACACATTCCTAGCCATATAATCTATCAGTGGGTTGAAGTGTTCTTTCCTTAAAGAATGAGTATCTCAGGAGGTAAATTTAGGAAAGAAAAATGGAAAGAACACAACCTATTTTTATCTAGAAAAATTCTGACCTATTCAATCTATTTTGAAGAGCCTAACATTTTATATCAACCATGAATTATCTGAATTTTAAGAAATAAGGGCTGAACAGACTGCTGTCAACCATCATCTATACTATGTTTCTAATTAAAGAAACAAATTAATAGCCTTTTAAAATAGTCTTTTACTATATAGAATATGCATGCTGATCACTTCCTTAGAGAGAAAGCAGCAGTTATATTACACTTTTTTACTGCTGAAATAAAAAAAATCTAACTTTTTTTGTTGTTCTTCTTCTCCTAAAATACAGCTGTCTTTTTGTTATTATACCAGGCTTTCCTATTCTTCCATTGGGCCAACTTATTAGGAGCATATATTTATTTAGTTATGAGTGCTTTTAGATATTCAACAGCATCTAAATCACTTTTTCCCCACCAAATAATCTGTGGATTCTTTACCAACTGAGCTATCAGGGAAGCCCCTATATACAGCACTTTAATATCCTATAAAAATACAAGGAGGTATAATTTACCACAAATTTAGAAAGGCATCCAACCGTTTTCTACATATAGCAAGATATTAAGAAATAAGTGAAAATGCTGATAAGAAATGATTTTAAAATGAGTAGGAATTTATATGTATTAAACATCAATTAAAAAAACCCAACTTAAAAAAAGTAGTCTCTAGAAACTGATTAACATGCACACCGTGGACATGATTAAAATTAACCTACCTCTCTCACATCTAGTTTGTGGTCTTGCTTCTGGGAGCAAGAATCTGAAATCTTTCATGTCAACTATACTTGCCTGAAATTAAAGGATCTTACAAAATGTAATTCTGATGTTAGCAGGAAGGACCCACAGCTTTGGAATAGCAACACAGAAGGATAACTACAAACAGCAAAGCTGTGGAATATAGAAACAGCCATCCTTGATTAGAGCTGGCTTAAGTTACAAAAAATGTACATACCTTTACTTTTACTAATCAGAATTTAAAAATCTGGCTTTAGTGATTTTGGCTTTATTGTGAATGCGCATAGGACACCTAAGTCTAAGATGGGCACTAATTATGCTTTATGAATATATTTTCTCATATTTTAAATGTCAGCAAATGTACCCCCAAGCAAATAATGGGGATATTATGTTATCTAATTTCTCCACTTCAAATAATTCTACCTAAAAATTAAAGCCACTTTTATTTTTTTTTTAAAAGAAGAAAGAAAAGAGAAACCTAAATAAGCATAAAATAAACTGCTTCTTATAAGTGTAATACAGACATGCCAGGGAACACACAAGGCTAAAAGAATGTTAACTTTATTTATGAACATGTGATCTGTGTTTATACACATGCTAATAAACAAAAAGGAAATAATTGTTTTCAAGAAATAAAACTTCATCTGAATTAGTTTAAATACTGTATAAAATGTACTTTATACAAAATGTGTTACATTAACTACTACAGTCACCAGTATAGTCAATCTAATTTGTGCTAGCATTTGGATACATAAAAATCAGTTTTAAACCAATCACCAGCAAAACAGAAACTTGTGGACAGTTTTTACAGCATTATGCTTAAAAAAAAAAACAAAAACCCAAAACCCCCAAAAAACCATATACCCCCAAGAGGGAAAAAAACTCCCAAAACACTAAGTTTTGATTTTTGAATCACTATATTTAGTTCCATGAGAACTAAAGGTCATATACTTTAGAAAACAAGTCCAAAGTTCAGATGTTCTATGTTATCGTGTTTAAGATTCAATGATCCAAGGTTAGTGAAAATACCTGATACACAATTAAAAGATCACTAGTATTTTAAAAGGATAAAGTTGAAAGAGCAAGCAATACCCTTAAATTCTAAGTGAGGATTTCAGACATCTCATATTGTGTACAAATCAAGCCTGAGCACTCAAATGTTTAGAGAACCATCAAGTTTTACAGAACTCAATTACTACAGATCTCTGTTCTGAACCGGGTGTTTCACCCTACAACCTGGGAGTGCTGCTACCTTTTACTTAAAAGCTCGAAGTCAAAATGGTGTCATACTTAAGGTTATTAAGATGTTAACCTGGTTAAGGGGAGTTACCTTTGATAAGCTACAGCTTTCAGTTAGCTTACAATTAATGCAGCATTTTAATATCTTATGAGGAAGAGGGAAATATTTTAATTCGGACAACTGAGCAGACTAGAAGTAAAAGATCTCTATTAAAACTTGAGTACTCAACTGTATAAAATCATCAAAATCATCGACGAGACATTGTATACTCGTAAGGGGCCCAATTCCAGGTTTCACTTTACAGTACAGATGTAAACAAAGAATAGGAGCTCAAAACTGCCAAATAAAGCAAAACTAAATAATAAAAGCTGCGTCAATGGTCTCTGGAAAGCTCTATGATGTGTCTGAACTTGGAGAAAGCATCAAACTTTAAATATAAGCTTTGGATGTTGCTAATGCATTTTTCAAAGCCATCAATCAGGCAGAAAAAAAGAAAAAAAAAACCCAAAAACCAAAAAAAACTAAGTGATACAACGTGAAAATGGCAAAATATACATTCCAAACATTTTTTTTTATTGCAGGAAACAAAAAGCACACAACAGCCTGTACATACATACAAAATACTAACTATAGACAGACAGATGCAGAACATGGCACCATGTTCATTAGTGTAAAACCTACATGATCTGAAAAGGATCATACATTAACTGTACAACACAGTGTCATACAGGGAGAATGCTATCATATTTAATATGAAACAGTGCTTTTGGGGCACAAATTACCCATTTCTACAAAATAAAGTGTGCAAATTATGCCACATATATCCATATTCAACTGAGCTGTCATCAAAATACATTTTATTTACAATATGTACTATGATCAATTGAATATTACGTTCTAAAAATGATTTACTTCACTGCTACATTATAAAGGAAAAAGCAACGTGTAGAAAAAGTGTGAGATTGTGTTTTTACATACTGCTTTTGAAGTTCCCATCACTGGTTCAGTTCGACTTCTAAAAAGACAAAAAGAAAAACAACATTAACTCTCTGAGTAGCTATTAATGAATTTTTGTGCTAAAAACATCTCTCCAATCATACATGTTTTAGGAACACAACTTTTCCTTGGCACAAAGATTTAAAAACAACCAATTTCAGAAGTAATAAATATACTACCTTATTTAATTTTTACTACCTTTGAACAGTTTAAGATGCATTTTTGGTTTAAAAAAAATCCGTACTTGGTAATTATAGAATAGATGTGTATCTTTCTACCTAAAATAAATGTTTTCTGAAAGGTAGTATGAGGATTTTGTTATTCAAGAAACTTTGTGGCTATTTCTTAATAGACTGAACAATTATATTAATCCTCACTTTTTTAATAGGTACAGATGAGAATTTCCATACCCTGAATTACCTTACAGCAAGACTACTACTGTAAATATTTTACAATTTGGAGCCCTGAAAAACTGTTGTGCTCCAAAAACTAAATTTCAAATCCAGAAAGACAGGTTGGCAGTTTCATCTTTTTAAAAGTCTCAACACAGTGACCAAGATAAAACAGAAACTCTATCTTCCAGAAAAATCAACAGTTTGACAGCATATCTTCATTGAAAGAATAATAAGTTGGTTATGGAGAATTGAACTGATTTTTAAAAATATATTCACAAGTAAGCTCAAGAAGAAATTCCTTTAAAAGTCCACACAGGAAAGAGTATGAGGGTCAAGTTGCTAAAATACAGCCTTTAAAGGCTTGGTTTCAGTTTTAAGTTTATGTTATCCTGACAGAAAAATGTTAGATAGCATATGAAAGGAATTTCTGGTTTGTACATGACTGGGACGTCCTGAGATAAAAATGAGATTTTCATTTACTAGTATTTGCTCAACAAATTCAAAAACACTTCATGAAGCAAGTATAATATAAAAGAAATCAAATACACAGTGAATTACACATGCAATTCTGTAAGAGGCAACTATTTTCCCACGTACTTTAAACAATTCTCTCCCTAAAGTTTCTGAATATCAAAACAATCTCCTGAAACTCAATGTTTGCTATTTTTACAAAGCACTTAGTAAGTTAAGGTATAACTTCACACTAAATTCTAGGAATTAATTCTTCCCTTATAATGTCTCAAAATTATATAAAGTTACAGGTACATAGCTCACCTGGTATTTACAGAAGGAAAAAAAAGTCTTCAGCTTTTAAAGTTACTATACAGAAGATTTAAGAATCTCCAAATGTTAAAATATGGAATAGAACTTTACACTAAACTAAATGAGAACAGTCTTAGAAAGAGAACTTGCCCACATGAAGCAAAGCTCCAAGAAATGACTTTATTTTACCTCAATTTCAAGAATACTTTCCATTTCCTAGGACTGGCAAATTTCAGAATGTTTCATTGACCAAAAGCAGAATTTGCCAGAATTTCATTGAACAAAAGCAGAATTTGCCAGAATTTCAAGTAAGTGTATCTTACCTCTGAGTTTTTAAATAGCCCAAGTTGCTATCCTTTTCACAGATTATACTGAGTTGGCCAAAAAGTTCGTTTTGGTTTTTCCATTCCATTGTGTGGAAAAACTTGAAGAAACTTTTTGGCCAACCCAATAACTGTTATCAGCATTAAAATTGCAAGAAAGCAGAGAAAGTCAGATAAAAAGTTATAATGCTGCCCTTTTAGTGAACTCCTTAAGCTCTCAGTTCAGCTCAGTTGCTCAGTCATGTCGGACTCTTTGCGACCCCAAGAACTGCAGCACGCCAGGCCTCCCTGTCCATCACCAAGTCCCGGAGTTCACTCAGACTCACATCCATCGAGTCAGTGATGCCATCGAGCCATCTCATCCTCTGTCGTTCCCTTCTCCTCCTGCCCCCAATCCCTCCCAGCATCAGAGTTTTTTCCAATGAGTCAGCTCTTCGCATGAGGTAGCCAAAGTACTAGAGTTTCAGCTTTAGCATCATTCCTTCCAAAGAACACCCAGGACTGATCTCTTTGCAGTCCAAGGGACTCTCAAGAGTCTTCTACAACACCACACTTCAAAAGCATCAATTCTTCAGCGCTCAGCCTTCTTCACAGTCCAACTCTCACATCCATACATGACCACTGGAAAAACCATAGCCTTGACTAGATGGACCTTAGTCGGCAAAGTAATGTCTCTGCTTTTGAATATATTATCTAGGTTGGTCATAACTTTTCTTCCAAGGAGCAAGCGTCTTTTAATTTCATGGCTGCAGTCACCATCTGCAGTGATTTTGGAGCCCCAAAAAATAAAGTCTGACATTGTTTCCACTGTTTCCCCATCTATTTCCCATGAAGTGATGGGACCAGATGCCATGATCTTCGTTTTCTGAATGTTGAGCTTTAAGCCAACTTTTGCACTCTCCTTTCACTTTCATCAAGAGGCTTTTTAGTTCCTCTTCACTTTCTGCCATAAGGGTGGTGTCATCCGCATATCTGAGGCTACTGACATTTCTCCCGGCAATCTTGACGCCAGCTTGTGCTTCTTCCGGCCCAGTGTTTCTCATGATGTACTTTGCAGGTAAGTTAAATAAGCAGGAAGACAATATACAGCCTTGACATACTTCTTTTCCTATTTGGAACCAGTCTGTTGTTTCATGTCCAGTTCTAACTGTTGCTTCCTGACCTGCATACAGATTTCTCAAGAGGCAGGTCAAGTGGTCTGCTATTGCCATTTCTTTCAGAATTTTCCACAGTTTATTGTGATCCACACAGTCAAAGGCTTTGTCATAGTCAATAAAGCAGAAATAGATGTTTTTCTGGAACTCTCTTGCTTTTTCCATGATCCAGAGGATGTTGGCAATTTGATCTCTGGTTCCTCTGCCTTTTCTAAAACCAGCTTGAACATCAGGAAGTATTGCTGAAGCCTGGCTTGGAGAATTTTGAGCATTACTAGTGTGTGAGATGAGTGCAATTGTGCGGTAGTTTGAGCATTCTTTGGCATTGCCTTTCTTTGGGATTGGAATGAAAATGGACCTTTTCCAGTCCTGTGGCCACTGCTGAGTTTTCCAAATTTGCTGGCATATTGAGTGCTGCACTTTCACAGCATCATCTTTCAGGATTTGAAAGAGCTCCAGTGGATTCCACCACCTCCACTAGCTTTGTTTGTAGTGATGCTTTCTAAGGCCCACTTGACTTCACATTCCAGGATGTCTGCCTCTAGATGAGTAATCACACCATCGTGATTATCTGGGTCGTGCGTGAAGATCTTTTTTGTACACTTCTTCTATGTATTTTTGCCACCTCACCTTAAGCTCTAATCCATTCCTAAGTATTACCACTATAATTCTTACTCCAATAAAGGGCATTTGCCATGTGCCAGGCACTACTGAATTCCAATTCCTTGGAGTTACATATATTTTATTTTGAGGAATCTGAGGTAGAGACTTTAGGTAATTTACCCAAATACAACTTCACACAACTGGTGTGAAGCAGTAAATGGGAGTCAAATCTAAGCCTGATTCCAGTGTCTGTGCTCATGAATCCTATAAACATTATCACTTCCCAACAAACTCCCTTATTAATGAGAAGCAAATACTAGCATTACTGAATACTCCTGATGCTGACAAAATATTTAGGACAGATTTCAAGACACTTACATTCTTGTAGTGAAAAAATGGTAGGAGGGGAAAGTACCCAGGTAATAAAAACCAACAAAGGGGAAAGATTTACTTATTTGAAGATCATTTGCTTTTTGTTAATGTTACCTACATAGATCAAAAAGTCTACTAACTCTTACTTCTGACTACAGTTTAACTGGGGAAAGAAATCAGGAAAACAAACATTCTCATAATTTTAAGGATTAAGAAGACATACTCACTAGCACAAAGTAATGAGTTCAGTTCTAAAGTATATCTTTTCCTCTCACAAAGTAAAAAGTATTTTGAGAACTTGCAAATGTGGGATTTAATAAATACTTACATAACATATGTCTTGCTTGTAGATTTAACACCTCCAATAGGAATTCTTCTAACAATTACAGATGAATTTTTAGGAATTAGAGCATTATCATCAGTATATTCTGTAAATAAAAGGATAAAGAGTTGAATTTTTATTTAGAGATTTGGGTAAGTCATAGTCCTCAAGAATTAGAAAACTTCAACCAGACATAAATTTTATGGGAAATCATCTTAAATATAAAAGAACATTAATAACCACATGTTCCTTGCATCGAGATTACTGATACTGTCAGAACAAATGTCCAAAGCCATAAGGAGTTAATACCAAATATGTCAACAGGTTCTTGGCTCTGGCACCTCTACCAGAGATGGAGGTTGAACCCCAAGTCTCAGGAAGACTAAGTTGTTCTCTATTTAGCCAGTAATGCTGAACATCTGAAGTATATGAGGAAAAAGTTGTCATTTAGAATAAATATTTTCTCTCTCCTGGTGGCTCAGACTGTAAAGCGTCTGCCTATAATGCGGGAGAGACCTGGGTTCAATCCCTGCGTTGGGAAGATGATCTGGAGAAGGAAATGGCAACCCACTTCAGTGTTCTTGCCTGGAAAATTCCATAGATAGAGGAGCCTGGTAGGCTACAGTCCATGGGGTCGCAAAGAGTTGGACATGACTGAGCGACTTCCCTTCACTTTTCCTGGGCTGTACACCAGTATTACTGGGGAAGACAGACTAAAAAGTATGACACATTTTGAATACTTTGTAAGCAAAGAAAAAAGGGCTTTGTAATAAAGAATTCAAAGTGGGATGCAACTTTGGATAGAAAGCTGATTCAAGGAAAGCCCCTCGGAGGAAGTGACATCTGAGACTTAGAGAAGACTGAGAAGACAAGATGTGCAAAAACACCGACAACGAGTGTTTCAGACAGAGAAACGTGGAAAAAATGACACCGCAAGGCCAGAAGAGCTGATGAGAAGGACAGAATGACTAGAAACACAGGCACAGGTTACATATATTTATATTGTTTCTAAGTACAACAGGAAGTCATTGAAGGATTTTAAATAAAAATGATGACAATTTGATTCATATTAAAAACAAAAACTCTGGTATCTAAGTGAAGAATGAATCTGTATAGGAACAAGAACAGAAACAGGGTGATTAAGGAGGAGACTGCTGCGTAGGCTCAGGTAAGAGAGAATAATGATCTGCTCCAGAAGTGACAGAGAAATCAAGAGAATGTTTTAAGGCTTTCCAACAGAAATTAGGCATGAATTCCTGGGTTCCTGGCTTAAGCAACTGGACGAACACAGATGCTACTTTCTGAGCAGACAGACAGGAAGAATTATCCTATTCTTGGGAATATTACTTGCAATAGTTCTCTAAGAATGAAATGCAAACAAATAATCAATCAATGAATTCAACGATGGTTTAAAAATAAATTTGCTATGAGAGGAATTTGCAAAATTACCAAAAATAATCCACTACAGGGGGATATATGTAAAAATATAACCATCTCTCTTAATCACACAATCAAGTATTAGGGTTCACTCTTTTTAAATTACTGAGTTTACCTGACTCACTTAAGTTACTTAGCACCAAGTGCTCTAATTATTAATATTAAGCTTATCAACCTCTGTTCTAATTATTTTAAGTTAATCAAATATGTAGTAAGCATTTTAAGCTTTTATAGTATACTGGCTGTATCCTTTCTAATCACATTATCATAAATTGGGTTTCCCAGGTGGCACAGTGGTAAGAGATGAGTAAGAGACGCAAGTTCAATACCTGGATTGGGGAGATCCCCTCGAAGACGAAATGGCAACCTAACCGGTATTCTTGCCTAGAAAATTCCACAGACAGAGGGGTGGAGGGCTATAGTCTACAGGGTCATAAAGAGCTGGACATGATTGAGTGCACATACACATAAATTGTTCAGGAAAGGGTTCTTTTTGATATATGTATTTCAAGTAGTAAGCTTTATCTTCATAAGCATCCAATTTGAGTGAGACAATTTTCTAGTGTAAGACTACCATCATTATCTTTTGCATAGTTCAGGATAGTTCCAAATTCCAAGCAAGCACTAGGAAAGAAAAACCCAGAAGCATGGGCGATGAGGAATCTTTAGAAAAAAAAAAAACAACTCTAAAACTTTATGTCAAATACCAGACAATTAAGTTGCTGACTATGTAACAACTGTCAAAAGAGTTCACTGTAGGAACAAACAGCAACTGTGTTCAGGAGCTTTCCAAGACAACTTTATTCACCTCATCAACACAGTGCTGTCAAGCTTAAAGTCTGGCTCTGATGCCACATGCTAATTGACCTTTTAAAGTATCTGAATTACACTGATGATTCCCTACCTTTAAGATACCTCAATAAGTAACCTGTTAGCTTCAAAAGATCCTCTCTATTTGACACTTCCATTTTTGATCCAAAAACATGAAGAATACGGATGAAATGAAAAGACGAATTTAAGAAATGGAGAAATAGTCTTTTGAAAATCCTTTTTCCTCAGCTTCCAAATCTTTTTTACCCTAAGTTCAGAATAAAGGCTGTTTTGTTGTGTGTGTGTGCTTTTTTTGGGGGGTGGGGGGTGGATAATTGCAAATAAGCAGAAAACTTAGAAAAACAAGTTTATATAGGAAAAACACAAAAACATAATTTGAGATTCATTTTGAAATGTAGTCTAGAAACAAAGAAGCAGAACTCTTAAATCTGAAACATGAAATTCTGATTCAAGCATTTCAGTCTAAGATTTAAGAGTCCTAAACATGGACAGACTTCCAAAACTGTCTGGAATCTTTTATAGAAACATGATAGAAACATTAATTCAAACAAACTAAAGCGATCCAGTTTGCCATTCTTTCCTAGGCAATCTCCTAACTATGAAGCTATAAATATTTATTCTGTCCTCTTTAATTCACTGGATGGTGCTAAAAGCAAGTGGCATTCTTACTCAGCTGCCTTGTGACACTTATACTACTTGCCATAAAATTCATTAAGTGCCTAAATATCTTTTTCTCTCCTAATTTGAGGACAGCATAAGATGCATACTTTCTCTTCTCTTAACCAAGCCAATAGCAAAGCTTACTACAGCAAAGCTTTCTCCAATAATGACAGTTCACAAATAAACAGAAAACACAGGGCTGGGCAAAGCACTTTCCTGCTTTCAGCATTTGTAAAAATAAGGTATTAAATAATTTCCTAGCTTAGAAAAAAATAACACATCACAAACTCTTAAATTCATGGACAAAAATTCAATCAACAATAATTTATTCCAGTCTAACAACGATGTAATCAGTTATTAGATGGAAAAGATTGACGGAGTCTAGTCTTAAACGAATAAATTGTGTTATACTCAAGCAAAATATGAAATCTGTATATGATTAAAACTGCCTTAATATTCTCTAATTTAACTTAATAGTTTATTTTCTCTCGTTAAGTATCATTAACATATCCAGATGTCCTAAAATTATTATCAATCCATCTGTTCTGTTAAGTGTGACTAATGCTTAAGGAAGGCTTTTGTGGCCTTAAAAAATATTTCCTTAAAGGTATTTTCTTGAATAATATTTTTAAAAGCTGTTTCTCAACTATTCATGATCACCAGCAATTTTTCCTCACAATCACAATTACCAAAGCCTCACATGAAGCATCTCTTAGATCTAATAACTGAAAAACCGGAAAGGGGGGAAGCGGAGAATATTCCTGCACATGTTATCAAGTTAGTAAACAAGTTCTTTCTGTTTTTGAGTGCTGTTCCTTAATGCAATTATATTTACGTCTGGATGTAAATGTAAAAAACAGCTCTTGTACTTGACAAGTGGGGGAACCTCCCCCAATTTCAACTAAAAGAATCCATGTCCCACTAAGCCAAATTTAGTGATCAATGAACTACCCTAACTAGAACTTCACTTTACTTCTCATCTTATCAAAAACAAAACCTCAAAAGACACAAAACGACACATCAGCGTTGCAGTCCTGAGAAAAGAAACCGAAGTTAAGTTCAAAGCCAGAGTCTGAAAATAGAAACTCTAAGAGGCCACTCTGCCTCATTTGCATATCTATGTTAAATTCTCAGTATCATATAAAAAGCTTCAATAAAAGAGAAAAATTTAAAGATTCCAATTAGTGGCTTATGTATACTTATATGGTAGCGCAGCAGACTATTTTTCAGTATCCTAGTATCAATATAATCATATAAAATCAAGCAACCACTATTTAAAATAATATGTACTTTTGATCTTTATGAAACTGCTAAAATTTGAGAGTAATGTGAAGAACGTTGAGTTCAACTACTTAATTCTGGAACTTAACACACCAGACAAAAGTGGTCACACCAGAACATACCAAGTTCCAAAAGCAATTCCAACTTTAAAAACCGGCTGGATTAAAAACATCAAAGGGAGGATCTTTCTCCAAACACAGGCAACTCCAAAATTAAAACTAACTAAATAAATCGGGGAAGGGAGAAGAGGAGGACATAAAATTTGCCATCAAACCCCCTATGGTGATTAAGTTAGAAAGTTAGAGAAGGTTCTCCAGCGCTGCTTTACAAAAAAGCCTTCCTGACGCTCTCCTCTCCTCCTTCTGATGTAAAACAGATTAGAAAATGCCCCAGGGTAAGCACTCAGGCAACCTGGATGACATCCCCACCCCTTACCACCAAAACCTTCATTAAAAAAAATCATTTGGGAGGAATCAACAGACAGTTGGGGATCGGCCGGTTGCAGATGATCCAAGTATACAGAAAACAAATCAAAGTCAGTTAAACTCGGGGGCTGACTGCTGCAACCCCTGGCTATCAATGAAAGTCGTCCCCAAAGTGTTAGAACGAACAGTCCCACAAGACATAATGGCGGTTAGTCTCCTGCCAGGCACCTCGCCACCAGCATCTCTTCCACCAGCCAGGATCCGAAGCCCGGGCGGCTCTTACCTTCTTTCGTCTGTGCGTTGGTGATCTGCAGGTCGCAGTCGGCAGCTTTCAGCTTCTCTCTCCCCATAATCTGCTTCTTTAAGTCGCAGAGGGAGATGTGGAGCCCATCAAAGGTGACGGTATCATAGTTGAGTTTAGAAGAAAATTTATAATGCACACAGGACATGGTGCCAAAGGATTCCTAAGGTTCAGCGAGGAGACGTGGACACGCTCAATATATGTATATTTATAAACTTAAGAGCAAAATATGTACACACACAAAACACTCAGAGACACTGAAGGACCCTAAAAGGCCTCAGATTAAATACTCCCCCAACCACAAGCAGGGGTTCGTAAAAACAATAATTCAGAACCCGCCCCTCCCCCCGGATATTCAGAATCGCTTCATGTGGGAGGAGGCGGACGAGGACGGGGCAAGGGGGCAAGCGAGAATCCGCCAACCGGCACAATGTCACCCGGCTGGGTCCCCCTCGCTCATGCTAAGGGCCGGCAGGAGACGGGGGCAGCGGTGCAGTCAGTAGCGGTCAGTCCACACGTTAAGAGTCCGAGTGACCCCGTGGGGTCAGGGGTCCATAGCGCGGCCGCACCTCCCGGATGGTCTCTTTCTCCGTGGATGGGGGTGACCCAGGCCCCGGGAGAAGGCAGAGGGGAGAGGGCCTAGGCCCGAAGTCCACGAGCGGCCTCTCGCCTCCTCCTGGCTTCCGGACGACCGGCGTCGGCTGCCCCAGGCCCAGGCCCCCGCCACGCAACAGACCCCTTTCGCCTGCTCCCCGCAGGGCCACGGGCGGCCCCGCGGCCTAGGCCGAAACGCGCGGTCGGCGGAGGAGAGGCCTTCCCGCAGGCCGCCCCCGGCTCCGCCTCCCCCCCGCCGCCGCCGCCGCCGCCAACGCCAACGCCGCTCAGACACAAAGCCGGTACTAGGCCTCGGCTAGGCCTCGCAGCACTTCCTCACCACCCCGGGCCCCAGCCAGCGGCCGGGGGGCTTCGGCGGACCCTCGCGACGCCGCCGAAGGCTCCCTGACGCTTCCTCTCGCCGAGTGCGCCGAGCTTCTCCGCCTTTCGCTTCCGTCGCCTCTCGGCCCAGTACCGCGAGATTAAGCCCGGAAACCGTCGGGCAACGGCGAGGGCTCCGCCGGCTCCCTGTTTTGTTTCGCCCCTCTGCCGCTCTCGGGCCCTCACCAGGCGCCGGCGACACCTCTGAGCCAGGCACTATGGCGGACGCGGCCTGGCTTCGGGCGAGCGCCCCACTCCGGGGTCTCTTAAGCAGGGATTGCACGGGCGGCGCGCGCGGGGCGGGGCTGGCGTGCGCCGATAGGCGGGCCGAGGGGCGAGGCCTGGGCGTCACAAAGCGCACCGGCCCGCCCACGTGACCCCGCGCTTTGTGACTCCCGAGCGCGGAACCTGAACCAGCCGGGTGAACGGAAGAAACCATCTGCCTCAAAGGGCGGGGTGACAGGCCGCAAAGAGGACCGGCTCACAGCGCGGTTCCGGAGGGGAGCTCAGGTTTCCGCTGGTGCGTGGCTAGTTCCCACTGAAAAGTGGCGTGTGGGAGGGGCACCTAGCTGACTCCTCCTTCCACACAACCCCCGTCGATTCTCCCGAGCGCCCCAATTTAAGTAAACATTATGGTTGCTATGCAGTTAACTATGGTTGCCATGCAAGCACCCCCTAGCTTCCCCTTACAACAGACTGGCTGTCTAAAGCTCTTCCTAAGGAGAAATTCTGGAGGAGCCCCGGGCTAGAACAGATAACAGCCACTACTGTGAAGATTTACTGAGATCTTACTACATGCTAAGCATGGGGCTAAGCGCTTTACAACACTTCCAGATTCTGAGCAGTTGCCTGCTTTGAAACCCTAACTGTGGGACCCTAGATTTTACTCCTCTGTGCTTCCCGTTTCCTAGGTTATAAAATGCTCTTAAAAAACTAAAAATCGTACTTGGCTTTTTACAGGATTGTCATGGATTAAATGAATACGTTTTCATTGTTGAGGACCGTGCCTAGCACATGGTTCGACGTGGCTCAATAAATGTCAGTTTAACAACGTCAACAAAAAACCCCGAGGTGGTTAGCACTACCACTCTTTCCAATTTATAGATGAGAAAACTGAAGCCAGGGATCGCGCACTTTCTGAATTTGCAGAATCAGAGGAACGTCTTTTCGGTGGCGGGGTCCGAAATTCCTTCGCTAATTGCCAGTAACTGTACTAAGCACCACCCAGTCCAGTGTTCTTGCCCGGAGAATCCCAGGGACAGGGGAGCCTGGTGGGCTGCTTGGGGTCGCACAGAGTCGGACACGACTGAAGCGGCTTAGCAGCAGCAGCGGCAGAACTAAGAACCCCCTCAATAGATTGGCATCTTTTCTCCTTGGTGCTTGGGGAAGTTATCATTACATCCATACAACTCATAATGTCATCTTATTGGAAAAGTCTCTGGAGGCCACCTTATTTAAATAGGACCGTCATCACTCTCCATTCCTATACACTTAAATTTTCTTCCAAGCATTCATCATTACTCACAGAGTTTATGTCTACTTTTAAATCGTCTGTACTGAGAAAGGGGACTTTTGTCTCTTTTGCTTATGCTATATCTCCACCTCAAAACACTGCTTGGACACTAGTAGGCATTTAATGTGTTGAATAACTAACACATTTTTTATGTGATCTATAGTAATAGCATGGTTTTAAGATTTTGGCAAATTAAGGACAGCCTGAGAGATACAAATACAATTTAATTCAACATCATCATCAATGCTTTTCACATATAACACATTTCTCTTACTTTTGTCTTCTTCAGTAACCCACTAAAATTTTCTTGCTCTTGGGTCCACTTAAGAAGGGCTGCTCTTCTTGAAAAAAAAAATTTCTGTGTGAATGAATGAGGGGAAAATTACATCTAATGAAAGAAAATGACAAATCATTCACCAAAGTGGTGAATCTGTATCGTTTCACTAGTCTTTAGCTAATCCTACCAACCCTAATTTAATCAGCCAACTTGATGAGATTTAAAGGATGCCACACCCTTAGGGTAGAGTAGATCGGAATCCTGTCAGAAGAGCAGTAAGAGTTCTTTGAAAGAATACACAATCAGTGGTGTGACTGGGTCCAAGAACCGAGAGCCCTTTATAAAACTCTGTTTACTCTGGGCACTTATTTTTGGAGACCTCACTCCAGATCACACCAAACAGGTCAAATGTATCCACATTAAATACACTTTTGATGAAATTTAATTAAGTAGCTTGATTAATGACAAAATGTCATTAAATTCCTTTATTAATATCAATTTTGTAAATTTCTTTTGGTTGCACAGAATTACATTCCCACTGCTGTACCCATCTCCCCAGTTTTTTCAAATAGTTTATTTATTTGGCTCCGTTGGGTCTTCGTTGCTGGAGGACTTGCTCTAGTGTCAGCAGTTGTGGCTCCTGGGCTCTGGAGTACAAGCTCAACAGTTGCGGTGAGCGGCCTTAGTTGCTCCACAGCATGTGGGATCTTCCCAGATCAGGGATGGAACCTGTGTCGCCTACATGCAGGTGGATTCTTTACCACTGAGCCACCAGGGAAGCCCTCTCCAACATTTTTGTAAGCCCTTGAGAAGCCTTTTGTGCCATACCTATGGCTCAGTCGTGTCCAACTCTTTGTGACCCTGTGGTCTGTAGCCCACCAGGCTCCTCTGTCCACGGGACTCTCCAGGCCAGAATACTGGAGTGGGTAGCCATTTCCTTTTCCAGGGGCTTTTCCCCACCCTGTGATCAAACCCAGGTCTCCTGCACTGCAGGCAGATTCCTTACCATCTGAACCACCAGGGAAGCCCTTCCAAGTGCCCCCTCTGTAGCAATTTTGGGACTCTCATAGCTAGGATTTTATAACTTTGTCCTTCTCAAGCCCACCGTACCTCATCCCTCCACCAAACACATGCATTTAGTAGATTCCTTACCTTAGTTCCTTTGGCTAAAATTTGTCACTTGGGAGACCCACAAAGCTCTGCCTGTCCCCTGCAGGGAACATGGACTGCTACCCAGGCTCCAGAAGTTAGGGTGAAGACTGCCCTCACGGAGACTGCAGTTTATTTACAGTTATAATCTAATCTCCCAAATGCCCCAGATCATCGGATTCTTAGTCTGGTCTGCATGCTCTCAGACCAAATTCATCAAAGGTAGATATGTATGCCCCCACACCGTCGATCTACCACTATATCTTCCCCAGATGGTTGATTGCCCTTATATTACTTTTGTATTTATTTATTTAGCATTAAGGCTACACAAATTTTTGCATTTTTAATAAAATACATCCATCTTCTCCCCTTCATGTGTTTTGTGTTTGTGTGTGGTGTGCGTGTGTTGTCGTTGTTGTTTTTGGCTGCGTCACACAGTTTGTAGGATCTCAGTTGCCCAGTGGACTAGGGACTAAACTCGGGCCCTTGACAATGAAAGTGTCAAGTCCTAACCCCTGGATTGCCAGGGAATTCCCTCTTTCAAGGTGTTTACTTCTGTACAGTTCCTGGCCATTCAGCACCCACCTTAGATATTTATTTGCTATGTTTCCTTCTGGTTTATGTGTGAACTTCCTGTGTTTAATTCTGTAATCTGTTTGAAGGGTTCTACACAGAGCAAAGATCATTTTATCCCTTTCAAAACAGTGCAAGGGACTTTCTGTCTTTTGTTTTTTAACTGTTTTTTTTTTAATCTTATGTCTATAATACATAGATGATTTTAGTTTTTAGAAGATTTTTGCTACATTATTTTTGACTCCCTTCTATTTTGTCTTCTTAACAGCATTTTATTTAAGGCACATTAAATTTGTTGACAGCTAAAGGTCATTGATTATTTAAGTCCTCATATGAACTGAGGTTTTGAAAACTGATATGAGCAACCTATTTCCTCCCCACTATTAATTCATGTATTCATGCAACACTCATTTAAATGGGAATTCCCTGGCGGTCCAGTAGTTAGGACTCAGCACTTTCATTGCAGGTTCAATCCCTGGTCAGGCAACTAAGATCACCACAAGCCATGCGGTGTGATCCAAAAAAAAAAAAAAAAAAAAAAAATGACAATACCATGCATAGGAGACACGTGTAGGGAACAGTGAGATCCCTTGTGATCACTGTGGGGTATACACTGGAACGGTCATTTGGAGAAAAAGTTTGGAATTCTCTTGCAAAACTGAGCATTCCTTTACCCCATGAATCAGTAATTTCCCTCCTTGATTTGTGAAACAGTTAAAATAGTACTTTCCTAGAAACAGAGTAAGGGGTTATAGGAGAAGAAATGAGAAGATGTTCAATGAGTATAGAGTTAGTATATATATATATATGTATATGTCACTTTTATATATATAGTATCTTTATGTATATAGTATCTATATATAATGTCTTTATATATATGTATATAGTATCTCTCTCATATTGGTTATAAACACAAGGCAAAATTTAGTTCATGAATTTGGACAAGAATTTTATGGAAGCTCTCTTTTTAATAACAAAAAGCTGAAACAACCCAAACGCCCATTCTGTGAGAATAGATAAATACATTAAAATTTATCCAGACACTGGAATGTTTTTCAGCAGTAAAAATAAATAAAATATAGCAATGTGCAATAATATGGTGATAGGAATCTTTTTAGCTGTTCTTGAATCAAAAAAGCAAGTCTCAGAAGATAGGATATTATGTAGTACCCTTTCTTTGAATTTCAAAAACAAGTCAAACTAAACAATGCATAATTTAGTTAGGCATTTGGATATAACACATCTATACAAGACAACTGGAGAGTGATTCCCTCTGAGAAGGAAGGATAAAATACAGAGGAGGAAATCAGAGTTATTGGTAATGATCTTGTTCTTGGATAGGTTCACTCTTTGTGATCACATGGACTGTAGCCCACCAGGATCCTCTGTCTGTGGAATTCTCCAGGCCAGAATACTGGAGTGGGTTGCTGTTCCCTTTGCCAAGGGATCTTCCCAACCCAGGGATCAAACCCAGGTCTCCCACATTACAGGATTTTTTGCCATCTGAGCCACCAGGTAAGCTGATAGGTTCGCAGGTATCCATTATTTTACTAAAAATAAAGAACAATTAAACTAAAAGGGAGTCATGCACAGAACAGTGATAACAAGTGGTCAGGAGATCAGGGTTATGATTAATTCATTGATGTGCCCCTGAGGTTTCAGCCCTCCCTTCTTCCTGCTGCTGGCAAAGAATCTCACAGACAGGAAAATGAAGCCTCTTTCAAAGAAACCAAAGTTAGTTTAGCTCCCTAAATTCCTGTAGCACTTAAAGCCATAACTGTAAAAACAAGCAAACAAACCTCATGTTTTGCTTATACTTGTATATTTTGGTTCTAGTTTTCTTGTGTTCAGATCAGAGTCTACTTGACCATCAGACTCGGGTTGACCTGGGGGACCTGGAGCTAAAACATGGCACCGGTGACCTCACATTGTCTTATGTCTTCTAACTTCACTCCACCGCATAAAAGTGGAACTCAAAACCAGGAATGTTTTGAAGAGGTGAGGCCTCATAAAAGCATCAGGAAACATTATGTATAGACAGACACATGCCACGCTTGCTTCTTTGAGGAATGCAAGGGTTCTGCATAAACACAGAAGAGGAATAGGAATGGAAATATTATTGTGGCAGAGCCCAGGCAAAGCTCAGAACCTCCGAGAAGCTTCTTCTGTCTAGGGTGAATCCGACCTATTCATTCACTCCTTCAGATATGATGTTTGTAATGAGCATCAGTGTGTTCCAGGCACTGAGCTGGCTGCTGGGCAATCTGCAGTAAACCTATCAAAGCCCCTGCCTATAGGAAATTTACAATAAGGAAGGAAAGTCGTGTAATTTTGGAGGCTCCCAAACTTGCTGTGTGACCTTAGGAAAGTACCTTAACTTCTCTGGCCCTTGGTTTCTTCCAGGGATGTTTTATGGGCTCGTGTGACTGCACTCAGAATCCTGTGCTTGGTTTAATGCTCCGCCATTGCTCTCTAGACATTCCTCACAAGTTTCATTTTCATTTTGTCCTGAGTCCCACAAAGTGTGTAGCTGGTCTTGGTTTCCTCTCTTTCTGGGCGGGCGTTGGGGGGTAGGGGGTGGGACTGGGTGCTGTGCCCTGCAGCACACCGGATCCTAGTTCTCCAACCAGAGATAGACCAGAGCCTCTTGCATCGGAAGCAGGAACTCTTACCCACCAGACCACAAAAGAAGTCGTTGGTCTTACTTTCTTGATTTGTAAGACAGAGTTAAAATTGTGCTTTCCTAGAAACAGAAAGTGGGCTTCCCTGGTGGCTCAGCAATAAAATAATCTGCCTGCCGATGCCTGCCAGTGCCTGCCAATGCGGGAAACATGAGCTTGATCCCTGGGTCGGGGAGATCCCCTGGAGTAAGAAATGGCAACCTACTCCAGTATCCTTGCCTGGAAAATCCATCCAGAGAGGAGCCTGGCAGGCTACAGTTCCTGGGGTCAAAAAGAGTCGGAGACTACTGAGCGACTATACGCACACAGAAACAGGAAGTCGGGATTGGCAGAGGGGGAAATGGGAAGAGTTTCAGTTTCGTTAGACGAAAAAGCTCTAGAGATCTGTTGCACAACAAAGTAAATATACTTAACACTACTAAGCAGTACATTTCAAAATGATTTTTACATTTTATGTTATGTGTAAAAAAAGACAAAAACTAGTATCTTCCTCATAAGGTTGTTAATATAATTCCCTGACAATGTTTGGCATAGAAGCACCACATAAATACATGTGGCAAATACTAGAGATATTTCTTTGAAGTGCTTCCAATTCAGGTAAACATAACAACAACACAACAGCTCTGGCTGGCATTTGCCACCCATTTCCTATTCACCATGCCCTGTGCCAAGTATTTTCAATGCAACCCTCCTTAAATTTTCCCAAGAACCCTACGAATAAGTCCTAATATTACTCCCATGTTATAAACGAGGCAATGAGGTTCAGAGAGGTTAAGTTGTGTACTTGATGTCCACATAGGATCCATCATTTAAAACAGGGTGTGCCTGGCTGGGCAGGGCCGTCTCCTAACCATGACTCTGTGTGACAGCAGCGGTGTCCTACGGAGGGGCCCACGAGGAGAGGTTCCCTCTCCTCGGGTACCAGGAGCAAAGCTGATCCACTGCCAAGAGACTGTCTCCCACCTTCTTTGTCTCACACTTCTTTTCTGTTATCTTCAGCCATGTGTTTTATCTTATCTCTGCTCCTGGATTAAGTTTTCAGAGGGCACAGACTGCATCTGCTTCAGCTGTGTCTCCCGGCAGGCACCTGGAATGTGCTGGATAATTATTGGTGGAGTCCCAAAATGACTCTTGGGAGATGGTGAAGGACAGGGAAGCCTGGCATGCTGCAGTTCATGGAGTCGCAAAGAGCTGGACATTACTGAGCAACTGAACAACAACAAAATGACTCCTGATAAGTGGTTCTGTCTGGCTTCTCTAGCAATAACAAGCTTGGTAGATTAAAGCGGGGCTGTGGCCTTGAATCTACCCTTTAAGGAAGTACAAATGGGATGCCTTAAGGTACACAGGCCATCTCTCAGGCTTTGTGTGTGCCCCTCCCCCCAACTCTGCACCCAGGATTGCTGATCTGATGGGTCGGGTTCTGTGTTGCCTGCTGAAGGCACCGTATCTCACCTTTACCATGACCCTGTGAGGTAGGTCTGATTCTTTTTTTTATTTCATGCAGGAGGAAAACCGAGGCCCAGAGAAGGAAGCCCGAGGTCGCATCCCTCAGAGGTGAGGCCAAGGTCACAGTTAGGAGTGATAGAGCCAGGTTTAAACCCAGTGGGTGCACCGAGTCTCTCTGTTGGGGGTTCCTCACTGTGTCTATCCCCTGTGCCTGTCTTGGTGTCTACCCAGGTTTCAATTTGCTGCTGATGACAAAGGCATCATTCATCTCATGGATGCTTATTGAGTGACAGCTTGTTCTTAGCATTGTTCTAGGCCTGTGGGAAAAGGCTGTGAACGTGACGGGCAAGGCTTTTGCTATCCTAGAGTTTCTGTTCTAGTCGAGGAATGTCACAATAAGCAACTAGACAAGTAGAGAGAAGATAACTGTAGAATGTGATAAGTGCTATGAAGAAAATTAAAGCAAGTTAGGGAGATGGAGAGTGATGGGAGTGGTGGCTGAGGGTGATTTAACACTGGATGGTCAGGAGAGGTCTCTGTGAGAAGGTGACATTTGAGTGTGAGGTTCTAAGAAGATTCCAGGTGGGATGAATGCCTTGTGCAAGAGTCCTAAGGTGTAATCAAGGGATAGTCAAAAGGCTGGGATGGCTGAGGCACGGATAATGATGGGCAGTGTCTGAGCTTAGGCCACAAGCATTGCAGGGGCCCAATCACAAAGGACCACAAAAGCCATTTAAACAAATTTTGATCTAGAGAGGAATGTTCTAAAAGAGTATGAGAACTCAGGCAGGACCCTCTTGTGTTAACATTCAGAGCAATTTGAGTATGACTGATACCACAGCTGAGCTATAATTATCCTCAGAAGCCTCTGGGAGGTTCCAGGAACTTGAAGGGGCCCGGGATAGCATGGAGCTGTCAGGTGTGGCTGTTTAAGGCAGAGTTTGGGTGGCACATACACCATGGCTCATAGCATCATTCCCAGTGGTCACGCGACCAGGGTTACAGTGCAGATAGGTGGAGAAGGATGATCCAAAGGAGAGCCATTTCTTCCGGTAGCTCCTGGAGCCTGTTCCACCTGTTGTGCAAGCTGGTGACACAGATCTGGCAGGAATGAGTCAAAGGTAACCCTAATCATCTAGGTCTGTGATTTGGTAGAGGAAGGGGCTGGTGGGACAGATCCTCCCCAGTGAGGCTGGGAGAGGGAGACTGGGAAGAGAAAGGGATGCCCATGTTTGAGCCCTGACTCTGTGACTAGGCACAGCCCTGGCTTCCAAAACAGAGCCTGAAGGGTCTGATTCAGCAGGACTTGCCAGGATGTGCAGGTGTTTCTGATGAACAGCTAGGATAAAGAGCCTCCACATTCCTGGTTGCACGTGGTTAAGTGCACAGATGCAGGCAGCGCATAGTCTTGGTGGAAATCCCAGCTCTGCCACATACTACGTGAGGGGCACTGGATAAGCCAGGTAAACTCACTGTGCCCCGGTTTTCATCACTGTCCAATGCAGCTGATAATAATAGTACCTCAGTCACAGGTTATTGGAAAAACTAAAGCACTGGAGAGCAATACCTGCATAGAATAAGTGCCATGTAAACATTGTTGCATTATTGCATTGACCATCAGGTTCACCCTGTAAGGAAAACATCATCATTATTCAGATTTATAAATGAGAACTGAAGTTAAGTGACCTTTCCAAGGTCACACTGAAAGTATTTCATTTGCCAAAATAAAAAGATCCCTCTCAAAAAATCCTCCACATCAAAAATACAACACCCACACTCATAATCGCTATCCAATTACCTACGACATCTTTCACAGAACTAGAACATTTTTATTTTTTATTAAAAAAATTTTTATGGGGGTATAATAGCTTTACAATGTGTTAATTTCTATTGTACAGCAGAGCGAATTAGCTTTACATATACTATATCCCCTCTTTTTAAAATTTTCTTCCCTTTTAAGTCACCACAAAGCATGGAGTAGAGTTCCCTATGTTATACAGTAGGTTCTCACTAGTTATCTATTTCACACATAGTGTCCAAATTGTCCTGGAGAAGGAAATGGCAACCCACTGCAGCATTCTTGTTTGTATAATCCCATGAACAGAGGAGTCTGATGGGCTATAGTCCACGGAGTTGCAAAGAGTCAGCCCGACTGAGTGACCAAGCACACACACACACACAACACACACACACATGCATGCACGCACACACACACACACACACACACCCATAGTGTATACATGTCAATCCCAATCACCCAATGCATCCCACTCCTCTCTTTCCCGCTTGGTGTCCTATGTTTGTTCTCGATATCTGTGCATCTATGTCTTATTATATAGTATGTGTCTTTCTCTGCCTGACTTATCTCACTTAATGTCCTCAAGGTCCATCCAAGTTGTCACATGTGGCAGGGTTTCCTTTATTCTCGTAGATGAATAGTATTCTAGTTGGGGTGTGTGTGTGTGTGTGTTTCTGTGCGTGTGTGTGCCACATCTTCTTTAATCATGGACATTTAGGTTGTCTCCATATCTTGGCTGTTGTGGATAATGCTGCAGTAGCCATGGTAGTGCATATATCTCTGCAATAATCTGAAACAACACACTTTAAAAATTGTATAGAGACACAAAAGACCCCAAAGCAATAGCCAAAGCAATCTTGAGAAAGGAGAATGGAGTGGGAGGAATTGACTGCAGACTCCTCTGCTGACTCCTTGACTTCAGACTATTCTACAAAGCTATAGTATTCAAAACAGTATGGTACGGGCACAAAATCAGACACATAGATCAATGGAACAGGACAGAAAGCTCAGAAATAAACCCGTGCACTTATGACCAATTAATCTATGATAAAGGAGTCAAGACAATACAATGGAGAAAAGACAGTCTCTTCAGTAAGTGTTGCTGGGAAAACTGGACAGCTGCATGTAAAAGAATCAGTTTAGAACACTCTCTAACACCATATACAAAAATCAACCCAAAATGGGTTGAACACCTAAATGTTATACCAGATACAATAAAACTTCTAGAGGAAAACATAGGCAGAACACTGTTTGACATAAATAACAGCAATATCCTTTTAAAGCCACCTCTTTGAGTAATAGAAATAAAAACAGAAGTACATAAATAGGACCTAATTAAACTTAAAAGCTTTTGTGCAGCAAAGGAAACCACAAGGAAAATGAAACGACAAACTACAACTGGGAGAAAATATTTGCAAATGATGCTCATAGAAAGGGATTAATTTCTAAATTATGCAAACATCTCATACAGCTTAATAACATCAACAACAACAAAAAACCCCAACAATCCAATCAAAAAATGGCGGGTGGGGTGGGAAAGAGGTCCAAGAGGGAGGGAATATATGTTTACATATAGCCAACTCACTTAATTGTACAGCGGAAATTAATGCAACATTGTAAAGCAATTATATGCCAATAATTTTTTAAAAAGGCAAGAAAAAAAATGGGCAGAACGTCTAAATAGACATTTCTCCAAAGAAGACATACAGATGGCCAACAGGCACATGAAAAATGCTCAACATCACTAATTATTCAGTTCAGTTCAGTCGTTCAGTCGTGTCCGACTCTTTGCGACCTCGTGAATCGCAGCATGTCAGACCTCCCTGTCCATCACCAACTCCCGGAGTTCACTCAGACTCACATCTTCGAGTCAGTGATGCCATCCAGCCATCTCATCCTCTGTCGTCCCCTTCTCCTCCTGCCCTCAATCCCTCCCAGCATCAGAGTCTTTTCCAATAAGTCAACTCTTTTAGAGAAATGCAAATCAAAATTACAATGAGATATTACCTTGCAACAGTCAGAATGGTCATCATCAAGAAGTCTGTAAACACAAGTTTCCCTAGTGGCTCAGTTTTAAACAATCTGCCTGTCAATGCAGGAGACACAGATTCGATCCCTGGTCTGGAAAGATCCCACAGTCCTTGGAGCAACTAAGCCTGCATGCCACAACTATTGAGCCTGAACTCTAGACCCCGGGAGTCACAACTGCTGAGCCCACATGCCGCAACTACTGAAGACCGTGTGCCCTAGAGCCTGGGGTCTGCAACAAGAGAAGCCACTGCAATGAGAAGCCCGCACACTGTAACTAGAGCCTAACCCCCACGAATTGCAACTAGAGATAAAAGCCCTCGCAGCGACAAAGACCCAGTACGGCCCAAAATACACAAACAAATACAATCATACAGGAAAGTCTGCTGCTGCTGCTGCTAAGTCACTTCCGTCGTGTCCGACTCTGTGCAACCCCTTAGACGGCAGCCCACCAGGCTCCCCAATCCCTGGGATTCTCTAGGCAAGAATACTGGAGTGGGTTGCCATTTCCTTCTCCAATGGATGAAAGTGAAAAGTGAAAGTGAAGTCGCTCAGTTGTGTCCGACTCGTCGAGACCCGGAGGACTGTAGCCTACCAGGCTCCTCTATCTATGGGATTTTCCAGGCAAGACTACTGGAGTGGGGTGCCATTGCCTTCTCTATGAATAATAAATGCTGGAGAAGGTGTGGAGAAACAGGAACCCTCCTGTACTGTTGGTGAGAATGTAAATTGGTGCAGTCACTGTGGAGAACTGCACAGAGTTTCCTTGAAAAATTCAGAATTACCATATGATCCAATAATCCAACTCCTGGGCATATATGTGGAAAACACACACACACACAAACACCTCTAATTTGAAAGGATACATGTGCCCTGGTGTTCATAGCAGCACTATTTACAATAGCCAAGAAACAACCTAAATGCCTATCAACAGATAAATGAGTAAAGAAGATGTATAACCTATAGACAATGGAATGTTACTCAGTCATAAAAGAATGAAATAATGCCACTTCCAGCACATGGATGAACCTAGAAATTAACATACTGAGTGAAGTAAGTCAGAGAAAGACAAATGTCATATGATATCACTTATATTTGGATCTAAAATATGATATAAATGAACTTATGTACAAGACAGAAATAGACTCACAGACATAGAAAGTGATCTATGGAAACAGGGCAAGTGATAAATTGGAACTTGGTGTTAACAGACACACACTACTATCTATGGGCTTCTCAGGTGGTGCTCGTGGTACGGAACTTACCTGCCAATTCAGGAGACGTAAGACACGTGGGTTAGATCCCTGGATCAGGAAGGAGGAAGATCCCCTTAGGTAGACAATAAGGACCTATAGCACAGGGAACTACATTCAATATCTTGCTATAACATATGATGGAAAAGAATCTGGGAAATAATATGT
Source organism: Ovis canadensis (assembly GCF_042477335.2). NCBI lineage: Eukaryota > Metazoa > Chordata > Mammalia > Artiodactyla > Bovidae > Ovis > Ovis canadensis. The sequence continues at coordinate 37,453,535 of NC_091268.1, read as the reverse complement.
ATGTATGTACATACATATATTATATATACATATATTATATATACATATAATATATGACTGAATCACATTGCTGTACACGTCAAACTAAAATATTGTAAATTAAAGTGAAAGTGAAGTCACTCAGTCGTGTCCGACTCTTTGTGACCCTCCCTACACTTCAGTTTTTTTAAATGGCTAAAAAATAAAACAAAATCTTTTGGGGGAAAAAGTCACACTCAATCTCAAAATGCTCCAATGCTCTGGGGTCCAATGGGCCCATATGACACTTTGCTCTGCAGACAGGAGGAAAGAATATTACCCTTCTTGCAGAGTGGTCCTGAAGGTGAAACGTGGCAGTTCTAAAGAGTGAGGCCAAGTCCCTCGTCCAGTCAAGGACTTATAACGCCCCAGATCAGTCACATGCAGTTAACAGTGATAAATGCTGGGCAAAATATTTAAAAAAATAAATAAAGTAATTAATGACCCGAAGGCTTCCCAGGTGGCGCTAGTGGTAAAGAACCCACCTGGCAATGCAGGAAACTTAAGAGACGAAGGTCCGATCCCTGAGTTGGCAAGATGCCCTGGAGGAGGGCATGGCAACCCACTTCAGTATACTTGCCTGGAGATTCCCATGGACAGAGGAGCCTGGTGGGCTACAGTCCAGAGGGTCGAAAAGAGTTGGACATAACTGAAGTGACTTAGCATGCATGAGGGCACGGCAGAATGACTAGAGACAGGCGGGTGTAGGTGGTGGCCGTTAGGTAGAAGAAAAGGACAGGACCGGGTGAATGTCCTGTTTTCAAAGGCAGCACACATCTGTGCTAAGTGGAGGCGCTGGAGGCGGGGTGGCTACAACTCTGCCAGAATTCCTGGGTTTACTGCCCTGAAGAGTCAGAGGGCCGAATGTTCATGAACACGTGCTAAGTTGCTTCATTCGTATCTGGCTCTTTGCAACCCTATGGGCTGCAGCCCGCCAGGCTCCTCTAGTGATGGGATTTTCCAGGCAAGAATACTGGAGTGTGTTGCTGTTTCCCCCTCCCGGGGATCTTTGGGGCCCAGGATCAAACTTGGGTCTCCTTCATTGCCAGCAGATTCTTTCCCGATTGAGCCATAGGCTTCCCTTTCATGAACACCACGTCTGGAAATTGAGGGGGAAATCCTGGAAAGGGAGATCCAGAGAAAAGGAACCTCACATTCTAGATATATATGACCCCTGCTGAAATCTCTAGCAGACTACTTGTAAACAGGGCAACTCCAGCTGTGGTGGTTAGACAAAGTGAATTGCTACACTTCAGCAGCTGCTTACCTTCCAAGGGAGGTGGTCTGCAGCTTGAGTTCAGCCACGGTACCTGCCTGCTTCAGAAAAAGAAAAAAGGAATGCGACAACCTGCTATGTATTGATATGGGAGGATGTTCAAGATATATAAAGTGCAAAGCACAGTAAAACTCAGTGTATAATAGGCTTCTAAAATTATATGTATACATATATGGGACATGCATGGGACTTCCCTGGTGGCTCAGATGGTAAAGTGTCTGCCTACAATGCAGGAGACCTGGGTTCAATCCCAGGGTCGGGAAGATCTCCTGGAGAAGGAAATGGCAACCCACTCCAGTATTCTTGCCTGGAAAATCCCATGGACGGAAGAGCCTGGTAGGCTATAGTCTATGAGGTCGCAAAGAGTCGGACACGACTGAGCGACTTCACTTCACTTCACTTCATATTGTGTGTGCATACATGCGTATGTACCCATGCACTTGTATATATCTAGACTATTTCTGAGAAGCTGAAAGGATACACAGGCTGGTAACAGTGGTTGCCTTCTGGGAAGGAAAGATGGAGTTAGATGGTTGGTCCAGCCGTATGAGCAGAAAGATTACTTTCTTTCCCCCTTTGCTTTTGTATTTTTTCTTTTGAAGTCAGATTCACTGAAGTATAATTTTCACACAGAACAATTCATTCATCTTAGCTTACAGGTTTCTGATTTTTGGCAGAATGCAGTCACATCGCCAAGCACCATCGCCTCCAAAATTCCCATGTGCTCCTCTGTGAAGTCAGCTCCTCGCTCTACCGCCAGTCCCAGACAACCATTGACCTGTCTTCTCTTCCTGCTATTTTACCATTCATCCTATAAATGGCTTCATACTGTATTTGGCCTTTTTTTTTTTTTTTTTTTGGCTCCACTGTACCAGCATGTGAGATCCTAGTTCCCTGATCAGGGGTGGAAATCATGCCTCCTGCTTTGGAGGCACAGAGTCCTAGCCACTGGACTGCCAGGGGATGTCCCCATACTGTATGTATGTTGCCTTTTGAGGCTGGCTTTTTTCACTTGACCTATTTAATTTGACATTCATCCATGTTGTTGAAGCCATACTTCCTTCCTCTCTGTCACGGACGCGTCTTCCATTGTGTGGGTCCATTGTGGTTGGTTACTCATCAGCTGAAATATTTGGGTTGCTTTCATTTTGGCCGCACGCAGCTTATTATATACTGTTGAACATGCGAGCATATTTAGTTGCATCAGACTCTGCAACCCCAGGGACTGTACCTGCCAAGCTCCCCAGTTTGTGGGATTGTGCTTGCAAGAATACTGGAGTGGGTTGCCATTTCCTCCTCCAGGAGATCTTCCTGACCCAGGGATCGGCTTATGGGATCTTAATTCTCTTACCAGGGATTGAACCCATGCTCTCTGCAATGGAATCTCAGCGTCTTACCTGCTGGACTGCAGAGAAGTCCTTAAGTTGTTTCTTGTTTGGGCGATTATGCATGACACTGCTATAAAATTCAGGTTTAGGTTTTTGTTAGAACATGTGTTCATCTATCTTTGGTAAATACCCAAGAATAAGTTATTGAGCCATCGTACATGTAACTTTACAAAAAAACCCTGCCAAACTGTTTTCCAAAGTCACTCCATCTTGCATTCCCACCAGCAATGTATGAGACTCCCCACGGGTCCATGACCTTGTCAGTTCTTGATATTTTCAGTCTTTTTCGTTTTTTAAAAAGTCATTCTAACAGATATGTGGGAGTATCTCATGTATATGTCCCAATAGTTAATAATGAGAAGCATCTTTTCAAGTGCTTACTTGTCACCATATGGGGTTGCAAAATGTAGGGCATGACTTAGCTACTGAGCAACAACAATCTTTATAACAGAATTCTTGAGATATAATTCACATACCATAAAATTTACCTTTTAAACATATACAGTTCAGTGGCTTTAGGTATATTCACAGAGTCATGCAGCCATCATCACTAATTTTAGAACATTTTAATCACCCCACAAGAAACCCTGTACCCATTAGCAGACATTCCCCACTCATGCCTGCTAACACCACCTTGCCTCCTTCAGTCCTGCCCCGAATCATAATCTGTCTTCATGGATTTGCTTAATTTGGACACTTCATGCAGATGAAATGACGCACTATGTAGTCTTTGCTGTCTGGTATCTTTCACCTAGCATCACGTTTTGAAGATTCATCCATATTTTCAAGGTTTATCATGTTGTAGCATGTATTGGTACTTTTTGCTGACTAATTGTCCACCTTTTATATGGCTGAAAGATATACTGTTGTATAGTTTTGTTTATCCGTTCCTTTACTGGTGAATGTACGGGCTTTTCTCTAGCTGTGGTGAACGGGGACTAGCCTCAAGTTGCAGTGTGCAGGCTTCTCATTGCGATGGCTTCTCCCATCTGGAGCACTGGCTCCGGGGTGCCCGGGCTTCAGTAGCTGTGCCTTCTGTGCTCTGGAGCACAGACTCGATAGTTATGGTGTATGGGCTTAGTTACTCCACCACACGTGGGATCTTTCCTGGTCAGGGATGGAACCCATGTCTCCTGCACTGGCAGGCAGATTCCTTACCACTGAGCCAGCAGGGAAGCCCCTATGTTTAACTTTCATGGGGAACCAACAAACTATAGCAGCTATTCTCTTTTGCTGTGTGAACTCAGAGATCTCAGGTCATTCCCAGGTAGGCCTGCCCCAGCCCAGACCTGAAGCTGATTAACCCCTTAGTCACACTGCCCCAAACCCTACCCAGCAAATTAGAGTTGGTTTATTGAGTGCATCCTCTCCCTAAAGAGACATTGTTCATGCAACTCCCTCCTACCCACCCACTTAAAAAAGGAAAAGAAGAAAGAAAACTATCAGGGATCCCTGTCTGCCAGGACCCCATTTGTTTAGTTGCAAAGTCGTGTCTGACTCTTTTGCGACCTCATGGACTGTAGCCCACCAGTCTTCTCTGTCTGTAGGATTTCCCAGGCAAGAGTACTGGAGTGGATTGCTATTTCCTCCTCCAGGGAATCTTCCTGACCCAGGCATTAAACCTGCATTTCTTGCATTGGCAGGCAGATTCTTTACCACTGAGCCACTTATGGCCTCAAAGCAGCATCTGTCTGTTTTTAGGTCCCTTGAGAGTCACATTCAGATGAACTTCCTGGAAACACACAAAAACAATCTAAGCTTCTGGGGTGACATATAAAGGCTTACTTGCTCCTTTACTTAAAATAAACTCCCTTTTGGCCCCGACACTTGCAGGGACCTTATTTCTCCCACCAGGGATCACACCTGGTCCCCTGGCAGTGGAAGCATGGAGTCTTAACCACTGGGCCTCAGGAAAGTCCCAAAATACCCGCTTCAGATCATGTATATTGTCCTAGCGAAGGTACATAGACTACATCTAGAAACACTAGTCAGCCTGCCAGAGACATCTTCAAAGGTTCTCCTAAAAGAAAAGCCTGGGGAAATCTCACAGGGCATGAGTCCACTCCTACGGGACAAGATTCTTTCAAGACGGGGGTAGCTTCCTGTTTAAAATTTTAATTATTTTTTAAATTGAAGTACAGCTGATGCATAATGGTAGCTTCCTTTTGAGAAAGTTGATTAACTAATTGTTCGGTTGTGCTGGGTTTTCATTGCCGTGCAGGCTTTTCCCAAGTGGCGAGCAGGGTCCACTCTCCAGTGCGGTGCGCTGGGCTTCTCGGCGTGGTGGCTTCTCCTGTTGCAGAGCATAGGCTCTAGGTGTGCAGGCTTCAGTAGTTGAGAACATGGGCTCAGTAGTTTTGGCTCCCAGGCTCTAAAGCACAGGCTCAGTAGTTGTGGGGCACGGGCTTAATTGCTCCGTGGCATGCGGGATCTTCCCAGATCAGGGATCAAACCCAAGTCTCCTGCATCGGCAGGCTGATTCTTTACCACTGAGCCACCCGGGAAGCCCCACAATGATAGCTTCTTCTATGACGAAATAGTCTAGGGAACATTGGCAACTGTTGGAAATGTGCTGGAGCCAATGGAATTCTAAGAATCTCGAAGAGTTGTCCCTCTTACTTGAAAATGCCTAATGTCCTCAGAGATTCTCCCTTGCCTCCTCCCAGGGCCAAAAAGTAATTCAGGAGAAACAATCTATCGCCCCGCCCCCCACCTCTGCATCAGTTTAGTTTGCTGAAAGGATAAAATATAAATTTGAATTTGCATGTACTGATGGCCACTGGGGAACCCCTGCCTGGAATTGAGTTCCTCCAGAAGCACATCCGGAGACAGGATGTAAATGCGCAGTTTATTTGGCAGTTGATCTCAAGAAGCGTCAGTAGGGAATTAGAGTCATGAGACAGGGAAAGCAAGGAAGCCAATTAAAAGTGTTTCATGGAACAGGTTACTGCTGTGGGTAACTGGAGTACAAACCCCACTGGGGAACTTAAAAAAAAAAAATTCGACTGCACTGCACAGCTTTCGGAATCATAGTTCCCTAACCATGGATTGAACCCAGGCCCTTGGCTGTGAAAGGGGAGGGTGGTCCTAACTACAAGGTCGCCAAGGAATTCCTCTTAAGTTTGTTTTCTATGTCTGTGAGTCTCTCTGCTTTGCAAATAAGTTCATTTGTGTCATATTTTAGATTACACATATAAGCGATAACATATTTGACTTACTTCACTTACTATGATAATCTCAAGGTCCACCCATGTTGCTGCAAATGGCATTATTTCATTCTTTTTTTATGTCTCATGATATACATGTGTGTATACACATATACCATATATATATAATCATATCTTCTTTATTCATTCATCTATCGATGGACATTTAGCTTTCTTTTTGTGTCTTGGCTATGGTACATAGTGCTGAACATTGGGGTACATGTATCTTTCCAAATTAGAATTTTCATCTTTTCTGGATATATGTCCAGGAGTCAGATTGCTGGATTATATGACAAATCTATTTTTAGTTTTTTCTTTTTTTTCCAATGTTTTTTAATACTTAAATTTATTTTTAACTGAAGGATAATTGCCTTACAATATTGTGTTGGTTTCTGCCATGCATCAACATGAATAAACTGTAGGTATACATATATCCCCTGACTTTGGAACCTCCCTCCCATGTTCCTCCCCATCCCACCCTTCTAGGTTGCTACAGAGTCCCAGTTTGAGTTCCCTGATTCATACGGCAAATTTTCATTGGCTATCTTTTTCATATATGGTAATTCCATGTGACTCTTTTTAATTTTTTAAGGAAACTCCACGCCGGCCTCCACAGAGCACAGTATTTTCAACGTTTGTCCACGCTGTATTATGTATCATACTTCACTCCTATGACTGACTAATATTCTACTGTATGAATATGCTGTTTTGTTTATCCATTCAGTGGACATTTGGGTTGCTTCTGCTTATTAACTGTGATGAACAGTGCTGCTATGAACATCTGTGTACAAGTATTTGTGTGGACATATGCTTTTATTTCTCTTGGGTAGATACCTCAGCATGGAATTACTTGGTCATATGGTAACTCAAAGCTTAACATTTTGAGAAATCACCACACTGTTTCCAAAGCAACTGTACTATTTTACATCCCCAATTTTTTCACATTCTCGCTTGTTCTTCTTTTTGAGTGTGGACATCCCAGTGGGTGGGAAGTGATATTTCATTGTGGTTTATATTTGCATTTCCCTAATGACTGATAATGCTGAGCATCTTTTCCTGGGCTTATTTTGGCCACCAATTTTGCTTGTGTGGTGGTTTCGCCTAGATCTTCATCCCTGAAGGGTCTGGGTCCTAGGTTTCCATGCTGGAAGGAGGCTGGGGTTGCTCTAATTGTCTCTTCACAGTTAAAATTGGCCATGGGAGCCCCCAGGGGGCACCCCAGGAAATCCTCTGAGTTTCAGAATCCTCTTCTCTGATATATACGATAGCAGCATTATATATTGCTCATTATATATGATAGCAGCAATCCTATGTCCTTGTAATAATGAGTCAGTTAGCTCTGCTAATATAGTAACTGGTCTTCCCAGGTAGCACAGTGGTAAAAAATCCACCTATCAATGCAGGAGACTCAGGTGACTGGGGTTTGATCTCTGGGTTGGGAAGATCCCCGGAATAGCAAATGGCAACCCACTGCAGTATTCTTGCCTGGAAAATTCCATGGACCAAGGAGCCTGGTGAGCCACAGTCCATGGGGTCTGTATTGTCCGACATCCAAAGCATCAGACACAATTGAGAGACTGAACACACAACACAATATAGTAATTGGTTTTTTTTTTTTTTTTTTTGCTTGTATAAGGAATTTAAAGTGACCAGGTAGCAAATTAGCTTTAGGTTAGTGGAATGATCCCTAAACCTTCCCTTAGGAACAGAGACTTCAGTTCAGCAGAGCTTCAAGTTGCAGGGAGAGGCAGTATAGATTCCCTAAGTGTGTTGCTGGGAGAGATGGTGGAGAGGAATATGGTTCTCCTACGCATGCGTTACAACTTTTAGGGACACACCATCATATAATGGCCACTGGTTCAAAGTATATATTGTATCTTGAGAGACAGCATCCTAACCCTCCAAGGTGTCATCCTTGAGCTGGTGTCTTAGCCGTGCTTTTAAGAACGCCAATGGCGCGTTCTATCAGACAGGCAGCTTCTGAGTGATCCGGCATATTACGCCCAAGTCCTTCACCATAAAGGGAGTCCCGTGTCTTAGGGAGTCCCCCTAAGACTTTGTCACCCAGGCTCCCATGATGGAAAATCAGACACTTTGTGCGTCTTGAGATAGTGGTGCTGGCCAAAGTACCGTGGACAGGAAAGGTAAACAAACCCATACTTGAAATCCAGATGAATCCCAGTAGGGATAAACCACTGCCTCATCCAGGGGAGAACTGGTCCAGTGCAATCTCCTTGCCACCAGTGGGCTGGTTGGGTTCTTCCAGGGATGGGATCATACACAGGATTCAGTGTCAATGGATGATGCTGACAGGCTAAGTGTCCAGCAGCAGCAGTGGCTGGACCAGCCTTGGTGGGAGGGAGTCCACATTGCTGGGTCCTTGCTGAGTCTCCAACTCTGCCAGGTGGTTATTCCATTTAAGGGCTCACAGCTATGGCACGGTTACAGCGGATTGAAGAGGCTGGCCATTCTCCACTGGACAAGTCACCCTCTGCACTCAGCTTTCAGTTGCTCTCTTTTGCCCTCTAATGGTTATTAACAAAAGGCACGAGGACCCACACACTTCGTGCTTCTTCCACAGATCTGCCCACGTACTTCTGCTCTAAGATCTCTGATCCTCTAATCTTGCTTCTTCAAGGCTCCCGACTAATCACTGAAGCCACTCACTACTGCTGAGAAGCTAGCATATATCCTTAACTCAGGCCAATTCTCTCTTCTCACAAAATTGATGACCAGATATATTGTTCAAAGCTCTGTCCAGTTTTCCAAAGTGGCCCCTGAGTGGAGAAGTTGTGTAGGAGCAGTGCATTTCTTTTATTTATTTATGGATTTATTTTCAGTTGTGCTGAATCTTCATTGCTGTGTGGGCTTTGCTCTTGTTGAGGCAAGTGGGGGTTACTCTGTAGTTGCCATGCATGGGCTTCTCATTGCAGTGGCTTCTTTCGTTGCGGAGCACAGGCTCTAGGGTGCGTGGGCTTCCGTAGTTCTGGTTCCCGGACTTTAGGGCACAGGTTCAATAGTTGTGGTGCATGGGCTTGTGGAATTTTTCTGGATTGGGGATCGAACCATGTCTTCTGCATTGATAGGTGGATTCTTTACCGTTGAGCCACCAGTGAAGCCAGGAGCAGTGTATATTTTAAGTATACTGATGAAATAAATATTATTTATTTATTTAAGTATATTAAGTATTTTAATATATTGAGCCAACTCATCTAGGATTTTGGCTTGAATTTCCTCCTTCAGCAGGCCTATAGGAAACTCTTAGGAGCCAAGGATGAAGGTCAGAGCAATAGAGGTAGGTAACAGGGAGATCTGGGCCACATATTTGTATTACTTAATCAAGACCTCTGGACCTGCTCAGGACTGGTCCCAAATGGGCCATTTCCACTGTACTATGGGTTTCGAAGGCATTTGCTCAATCTTATGACTTGGTGGGTCTAACAATAGTCAGCTCATGATGGTTATCCCATGGTTAGGTAGTCAGTCTCTCCTAAAGCCCAGTAGCATGCCAGGTGCTGGTTTTTTACTCTTAGGAGTTCCCTGAAGCAGATGGCATGGCCTTTGTCCAGAACCTGAGGGGTCTGTGTTGCAGTTCTCCTACTGGGGCTTGCAGAGATTTTACCCAGTATCATTTTCCACCATGGATACCTCTCTGCCATGGAATCTATACAGCTCCAGTTTCAGGACCCTCTGTAAGGTGCAAACCATACTACACAGCCCTGTTTTGCTCTGGGTCTAATTCAAAACCAATAGCTCACTGAGGTAGCAAGAAGCAGCACCCCCCAGTATGTGTAATTTGTCTCTAAAACCCCGAGGGCCCATCTTCTGCTGTATCTTCTTTGGTACTATGAAATGAGAGGTACAGTATCCTTCCCTTTGTTTCAGAGGGGATGACTTGCTATGCCCTAGACCACCCGGCTGGAAGGAAAACCTCACCAGTGTGGCAGACTCCGGAGTCTCTGTCGAGTTTGTCTCCTCTCCCATGGTACACCAGAATGTCCAGACATCTTCCACTTCCTGTTCATCAGCTCTGATGGGCATGGCGTCATCAGTATAGTGGACCAGAGGGATATGTATGGTGGACCAGTGGACATCCAGAAGATCGAGATCCCTTGGGACAACGTTACAACAAAGAGCAGGGGAGTTGGTGTCACTCTGGACAAGACCACAAATGTGAGCAAACGAGTGGAACTCCTCTTGATCCTCCTTTCTTTTTTATCATTTATTTATTTTTGGCTGCACTGGGTCTTCATTGCTGTGCATGGGCGTTTTTTCCTAGTTGCAGCAAGTGGGGGCTACGCTTGCTCTGGCTTTTCATTATGGTGCCTTCTCTTGTGGAGTACTGGCTCTGGGCGCTTGGACTTCAGTTGTTGTGGTACACGGGCTTAATTGCCCCATGGCATATGGAGTCTTCCCGACCCAGGGATCGAACCCGTGTCCCCTGCATTGGTAGGTGGACTCTTATCCACTCTACCACCAGAGAATCCCCAAGGTCCTCCTTTCTGATGGGCGTTGAAAAGAACTCACCTGCCAGGTCAACAGATACACCCAGTGCAGAGGCTGTGTTCATCTTTGCAGCAAAGATTTCCAAAGAGCAAGAGGCAGCCACTGAAGGGTGTTGATTGGGGGAGTCATATAGTTATATTTGCACTGTAAAGGATCACTTGGGATTCTATGTAGGGAATAGATTGGAGGAGAGGGTGGGAATAGATCCAGTCCAAGCTCATATTTTGCATATTTGGAGTCATCATCTGGTGCATTTGGTGGTATTTTCTGAATAACTACACATTAAAAAGCAGAGACATTACTTTGCTGACCAAGGTTTGTATAGTCAAAGCTGTGGTTTTTCCAATAGTCATGTATGGATGTGAGAGTTTGACCATAAAGAAGGCTGAGCGCCGAAGAATTGATGCTTTTGAACTGTGGTGTTGGAGAAGACTCTTGAGTGTCCCTTGGACTGCCAGGAGATCAAAGCAGTCAATCCTAAAGGATATCAACCCTGAATTTCTTTGGAAGGACTGATGCTCAAGCTGAAGCTCCAATACTTTGGCTACTTGATGCAAAGAGCTAACTCATTAGGAAAGACCCTGATGCTGGGAAAGATTGAAGGCAGGAGGAGAAGGGGACAACAGAGGACAAGATGGTTGGATTGCCTCACCGACTCAATGGACAGGAGTTTGAGCAAGCTCCAGGAGATGGGGAAGGACAGGGAAGCCTGTCATGCTGCAGTCCATGGGGTCGCAGAGTCGGACACGACTGAGTAACTTAACAACAAAATGTGAGATAGTGAATGACCTCTCTTTGGACCCTTTGTACTATCTTTATTGTCAAGCCAGTTTTTCTCTTACTAGTAACCAAAAGCATCCTAACAGATAAAGGACTGGTAGAATGTAGCTCTGGAGCTGCTCGCGACATAGAGAGAACCTTCCTTCAAATGAAACCAGCACAGAAAACGGAGTCAAGAGGTTCAGAAAGATAAGCTCCCAATTCTGTTTTTTGAACACCAGATTCCTCAGTGCTGGCATGTTCAATTACACGAGACATGGAAGCCACCTAGATATTCATCAACAGGTGAATGAAGAAGATATGGTATATATTTATAATGGAATATTACTCAGCCACAGAAAGAATGAAATTAGGCCATTTTCAGTAACATGGAAGGACCTGGGGTTTCCCAGGTGGCCTAGTGGTAAGGAACCCACCTGCCAATGCAGGAGCATAAGAGATGCAGGTTCGATCCCTGGGTCAGGAAGAGCCCCTGGAGGAGGGCATGGCGACCCACTCCAGTGTTCTTTCCTGGAGAATCCCACAGACAGAGGAGCCCGGTGGGCTCTAGTCCATAGAGTCGCACAGAGTCAGACACGACTAAAGTGACTTAGCACACGTGCACAGATGGACCTAGGGATTATCATATTAAGTAAGTGAAGCAAGTCAGACAAAGACAAATATCATGATATCTCTTTTATGTGGAATCTAAAAAAAATGGTACAAGTGAATTTATTTATGAAACAAATAGACTCATAGACACTGAAGCCAAATTTATGGTTACCAAAGGGGTGAATGGGGGAGGGATAAATCAGGGATTTGGGATTAACAGATACACGCCACTATACATAAAATAGGTAAACAGCAATAACCTACTGTATAGCATGTGGAACTATATTCAACACCTTATAATAACCTATAAGGAAAAAGAATCAGAAAAAGAATCTATCAGTTGAGTTCAGTTCAGTCGCTCAGTCGTGCCCGATTCTTTGCAACCCCATGAACTGCAGCATGCCAGGCCTCCCTGTCCATCACCAGCTCCCAGAGTTCACCCAAACTCATGTCCATTGAGTTGGTGGTGCCATCCAGCCATCTCATCCTCTGTTGTCCCCTTCTCCTCCTGCCCCCAATCCCTCCCAGCATCAGAGTCTTTTCCAATGAGTCAACTCTTTGCATGAGGTGGCCAAAGTATTGGAGTTTCAGCTTTAGCATTATTCCTTCCAAAGAACACCCAGGACTGATCTCCTTAAGAATGGACTGGTTGGATCTCCTTGTAGTCCAAGGGACTCTCAAGAGTCTTCTCCAACACTACAGTTCAAAAGCATCTGTTCTTCGGCGCTCAGCTTTTTTCACAGTCCAACTCTCACATCCATACATGACCGAGAAACGCTGGGCTGGAGGAAGCACAAGCTGGAATCAAGATTGCCAGGAGAAATATCAATAACCTCAGATATGCAGATGACACCACCCTTATGGCAAAAAGTGAACAGGAACTAAAAAGCCTCTTGATGAAAGTGAAAGAGGAGAGTGGAAAAAGTTGGCTTAAAGCTCAACATTCAGAAAATGAAGATCATGGCATCTGGTCCCATCACTTCATGTGAATTAGATGCAGAAACAGTGGAAACAGTGTCAGACTTTATTTTGGGGGGCTCCAAAATCATTGCAGACGGTGATTGCAGCCATGAAATTAAAAGACGCTTGCTCCTTGGAAGGAAAGTTATGACCAACCTAGATAGCATATTCAAAAGCAGAGACATTACTTTGCCGACTAAGGTCTGTCTAGTCGAGGCTATGGTTTTTCCAAGAACATATACAAATACATAAAACTGAACCTCTTTGCTGTACACCTGCAACTAACACCACATGGTAAGCAACTATATTTCAATAAAACTAAATGAGAACGGGACTTCTTTGGTGGCTCAGTGATTAAGAATCCACCTTGCAGGAGATGTGGGTTCGATCCCTGGTTGGGGAACTGAAATCCCACCTGCCTTGGGGCAACTAAGACCCCTGTGCTGCAACTATGGAGCCCCTGTGCTCTGGAATCCACATGCATCCCCACTAGAGAGGCCCACGCACCACAGCGAAGACCCAGAGTAGCAAACGCAGCAAAAAAAATTAAAAATGAGGCCATTAGGGTGGGCCCTAATTCAACCTGACTGGATTTAGGCCACAGAGAGACTTGAGGGGAGCCACAGGGGACAATATGTGGAGACGCAACAAGAAAGTGGCCATCTGCAAGCCAGGGAGGAAGCCCTCAGAGGAATCCAACCCCGCTGGCACCTTTTTCAAACGGTAATTTTATCTTTATTATTTATTTATTTTAATTTATTTTATTTGACTGCATCGAGTCTTAGTTGCAGCGTGTGGGATCCAGTTCCCTGACCAGGGATTGAACCCAGGCTCCCTGCATTGGGAGTGGCGAGTTTTAGCCACTGGACCACCAGGGAAGTCCCACTGCTGGCGCCTGGATCTTGGACTTCCAGCCTCCAGAACCTCCTCTGTTGTTTAAGTCCCCCAGTGTGTGGAAGGTGGTGATGCCAGCCCTAGCAGACGCTTCCCCAGTCCTCTCCCGGTGCCTCCTGGGACCACTTCCCAAATAAACAATTGGCACTCAAATCTTTGTCCCAGGAACCCAACCCTCAGACCAGTGATTAGAAGGTCTTGGGGTGCACGGAGCTTTATAGATCAATCTGTAATGCTCAGAAGTCAGGGATTCAGCAATAGAGTGCAGGGCTTAAAAGAGATTTGGAGGGGAATTCCTTGGTGGCCCAATGGTTAGGACTCAGCCCTTTCATGGCAGAAGGCGTGGGTTCCACCCCTGGTCCAGGAACTAAGATCCTGCATGCCACTTGGTTCAGCTAAAACAATTTTTTGCCTTTTTTTTTTTTTTAAGAAAGGGATATGGAATCTAAAATATCCATAAGTGAACCTGTTTACAAAACAGACACAGACTCAGAGGCATAGAGAGCAGACTTGTGGTTGTCAAAGGGGCGGGGCAGAGGGAGAGGGATGGACTGAGAGTTTGGGGTTGGTAGATGCAAAAGATTACATTTAGAATGGATAAACAGCAAGGTTCTTAACTATAGAATACTATATTCTGTATTCCCTATATAGATAGGGGGCTATATTCAATATCCTGTGATAAACTGTATGGAAAAGAATATTAAATAAAAAGATGTAAATCAATGTTTACAATATTTACAATATTGTAATTGTAACTATACTTCAATTAAAAACTGGGAATAACTTCTTAGGACTTCCCTGACAGTCCAGTGATTATGACCCTGCTCTTCCACTGCGGGGGCCATAGCTTCAATTCCTGGTTGGGGGAAATAAGATCCTGCCTGCTGCATGGTGCTCCCAGTCCATTTCTCCTCCAGCTCTCTCTCCCTCTAGTCCCCCTCCTCCCCAAAGTGTGGGATTTGGGATCAGAACTGGGCTCTGATCCTGGCTCTACCGTCTCTTGGACCAGTGTCTTAGCCTCTCTAAGCCTCAGTTTCCTCTTCGGTAAAATGATGATTCTGTAGTACCTGCCTCACTGGGGTGCTGGGAGAATGAACTGAGAGGAGGCAAGTCATGCTTGCTTAGTGCCTGCTTTGAGGGTCTACACTTAACCAGCAGTGGCTGATCCTAGTAGTGATGGCGTTCATGACACCTGAGTCCCCCTCAACCCAATAACTGGAGGGCAGCCTGAGCTCTGGCCGACTGCAGGCAGGGTCCCACTTGGAGCTTCATGGATGGAGGAAAAGGAAATTAAACTGAGGCATCCCTGACTCTGCTGAGTTTCTAGTCTGGGTGCCCTGAAATGAGATGGCTTTTCATGACACTGTCTATGTCCCCGAGGAAAGAACATTCAGCTGGTGAGCGGGGGACCTCTGTCCCGGTACCTACATGGTGGCCTTTAAGTTCCGAAGGCAGGGATCCTGTGTCTTTTGCTTTCATTTATTGCGAGGGTCTTGCATAATGCCCCATGTGGGTGGATAGCTACGCACGTAACTTTAGGGCAGGCCCTGTAGATTGCAGCTTCTGTCACAGGACGTTTGTGTTGTTCCATGATGTTCTGGAAGGGATTTGTAAGCCAGACTATCTCTCTGAATACAAGATGATGGCCGTCTCCAGTCAGGTGCTGTGCCTCCTTGATAAACAAGAGGGTTCTCAAGTCAGATGGGATTAGGTTAAACTCTCTACGACTGAGTCACTTCACTTTCACTTTTCACTTTCATGCCTTGGGGAAGGCAATGGCAACCCACTCCAGTGTTCTTGCCTGGAGAATCCCAGGGACAGGGGAGTCTGAGCGGCTGCCCTCTATAGGGTCGCTCAGAGTTGGACACTTCTGAAGCGACTTGGCAGCAGCAGCAGCAGCCACTTCCACTTATGAACTCTGCGGACGTCACCACGGGGAGTAACTTCTGTGGATTAGTACAACTCAGCGTTTAGTAAGCTCTCAGTAAAAGCTGCCTCCAAAAGCACCTGTGTGTGTTAGTCGCTCAGTTGTGTTGACTCTTTGGACTCTTTGACCCCATGGATTATAGCCTACCAGGCTTCTCTGTCCTTAGGAATTCTTCAGCAAGAACCCAGGAGTGGATTGCCATTTCCTTCTCTGCAGGATCTCCCCGACCCAGGGATTGAACCCTGGTCTCCTGTGTTGCAAGCGGACTCTTTACCATCTGAACCACCAGAGAAGGCCTGAAATGGCCTATTAGGATTGGAACATTTGAACCTCTCCTAGAAGCTTTCCTTGGGGCTTCCTGGTGGCTCAGACAGTAAAGCGTGTGCCTACAATGCGGGAGACCCAGGTTCGATCCCTGGGTCGGGAAGAGCTCCTGGAGAAGGAAATGGCAACCCACTCCAGTACTCTTGCCTGGAAAATTCCATGGACGGAGAGGCCTGGTAGGCTACAGTCCATGGGGTCGCAAACAGTCGGAGACGACTGAGCGACTTCAATGTCAATATATGTCAATGTAGGAGCTTTCGGCTTAGTTCTCTGTCTGACCACTAGAGGTCAGGCTAACCCCAAAGTTCAAAGCACCTAAACCGCGTGCAGAGGCAAACGCGGACTTAGCCCGTGTAGCGTGTATTTGCTCTTCCCAGGTGTGCCTCTGTCCTTCCCAAACAGCACTCAGATTTCATCACCAGGCTAAGAGGATGGAGACACCCAAACAGGGCAAATATGTGGAGTGACTTTCGAGAAATCGTCAGCGTCAAAAGGAGGCAAAAGAGGGAGAAAGCCGGAAATCATAATTTCTTGAGTCAAAAAAAAGACTTCCCTGGTGATGGAGTGGTTAAGACTCTACGCTTCCACTGCAGGGGGCACGGTTTCCATCCCTGCTTGGGGGACTTTTCATAAGATCCCACCTGCCGCAATGTGCAGCCAAAAGAAAAAAAAGTTCTGAGTCAACTATGTGTGTGTGCTAAGTCGCTTTATTCGGGTTCAACGCTATGGACTGTAGCCCACCAGGCTCCTCTGTCTATGGGATTCTCCAGACATGAATACTGGAGTGGGTTGCCATTTCCTCCTCCAGGGGATCTTTGCACCCCAGGGATGGAACCTGCCGTGTCTTACGTCTACCTGCCCTGGCAGGCGGGTTCTTTATCACTAGCGTCACCTGGGAAGCCCCTGAATGCCATGAGAAGCCAGTTAATTTATTTCAGGCCTGGAACTAAGAACCACTAAAGGCTCTGAGCACTTCCCAGACATGGATCCTTCCCATCTTTGGGCCAAATCTTTCAGGCGTGTTGAACTAGATGGGGCCCTTGATGGCTCGCAACTTTTTCCCTGTTTGTGGCTTTTCTGAGATCACACAGACATAGGTTCAAATCCTGTCCCTCAGTTGCCAGCTCTGTGGCCTGGGCAAGTAGAACCTCGCTGGGCCTCAGTTTTCCCCTCTGTCAAGTGGTTCAGCTTTCCTCCTGCAGGTCATCCTCCAGCCTCTTTGACTGGTCTTCTGTGTCCACTGGCGTGTGAGCTCCTGGAGGGAAGACTCCATTGCTCGCCATATCCTTTCTAACACTTGGAACAATGCCTGCCACATAGTAGGTGCTCAAGAAATATTTGATGGGTGTCTGACTCTCCACTGGATGCCCCTTGAAGTGGAATCACCCCCCCTCCCTTTGTCTATATTCCCACTGAGAGCACATGACCTCAGTCATTTCCTAATGACTGTTAAGCCATTCATTCACTCATTCTCAAACATGTGTGCTCCTCTCCTACCAACTTCTGAGATTACCAAGGGGCATAAGCTTCCTACTCTTGAGAGCTTCAAGTTCAAGATGAGACAAGCTGGTGATGGTGAGTCCAGGTCTCCTTGGTCCCATCCCCTGCTGGATCTGCCATTCCCATACGTTTATCTGACTTTTGGCCGCTTAGAAGCAGAACTCAACAGTGGTCTCTTCAGTTAAGGGAAGAGTAGCTCTAGGGCTGGACAGTCTCGGCAGGTGCCTCCCAATGTCAAGAACTCAGAGCATCTCTCAATGTTACGTGGCAGCCTGGATGGGAGGGGAGTCTGGGGGAGAGTGGATACATATATATGAATGGCTGAGTCACTCTGCTGTGCACCAGAAACTGTCACGACATTGTTAATCGGCTACATTCCAATATAAAAGAGGACGTTAAAAAAAAATAGATAACCAACAAGGACCTACTGTATAGCACAGGGAACTATGTTCAGTATCTCATAGTAACTTACAATGGAAAAGAACACATATCTATATCTACGTATCTGTGTAGCTGAATCACTCTTCTGTACACCTGAAACATTATCAATCAACTGTACTTCAATAAGAAATTAAAAGAAAAAAAAAAGAACTAGAGAGAGAGCCATGGGCAGGCTGGGTCCAGTCTGGGTTCTTCTCTGAATGGATAGGCAAGGAGCAGTCATGCTTTTGGTCCAAAAATGTCAAAGTATTAGTTACTCAGCTGTGCGACCCCATGGGCTGAAGCCTGCCAGGCTCCTCTGTCCATGGGATTCTCCAGGCAAGTATACTGGAGTGGGGAGCCATTTTATTCTCTAGGGAATCTTCCTGACCCAGGGATCAAATCTGGGGCTCCTGCTTTGCAGGTGGATTCTTTACGATCTAAGCCACCAGGGAAGCCCCCTCCAGCCCAAGCCACCTGCTAATGCTCCTAAGCAGCCAGCCGCACTTGGACATGTCACATGTTGTGCACAGTCTTGGATCCTAAATACAAATGGACACATTACAACCCAGTCACACCTGCTTGTCTTAAGACCTAGGGGCCTCAGCTGATTGGGAAGATCCTGGCTCCTGGGCAGGTTTGTCATCTCGGGGTAGACCAGATGGACCCAAAACAATGACAGGGGCTCACATCACATGGATGTCATTCCTTGGGATAATCGATCAGCCACATGGCAGCTACTGCTGTCCTTACTTGACTCATTATACGGCTTGTCAGCCCTGCTGCTGAACAGAACTCACTCACGGGGCATAGTAAACATTTCGGCTGTATTTCCTAGATATCAGTCATTATTCTCCAAGTCCTGGTATAAATTAACTCCCACAGCAGACTTGTGAGTTGGGTACTCTGGTTGTTCAGTCGCTCAGTCGTGTCCAACTCTTTGTGACCCCATGGACTACGAGGAGGCCAGGCTTCCCTGTCCTGCACCATCTCCCAGAGCTTGCTCAAAGTCATGTGCATTGAGTTGGTGATGGTACTGTTATCAGCTCCATTTTGCAGAAGAAGAAACTGACAAACACAGATGGGAAGCATTGATTGGAAATCATGCAGCTGTAAGGGGCAGAGCCAGGATTTGAATCCAGGTGGTCCAATTGTCCTGCCTAGATGCTGTAAATAGATGAAAGCTGGGGTGGCTTTTCCCAGTCTGGAGACTGACTTTTTCTTTGGCTTTTGATCTTAGCAACTGAGAATCTGCTTCTATTGTTCGCTGCTTTGACAGTAACAGCTTTCTTCCTTAAGGCAGTAGGTGAGTGGCTCATGTTACGTTGCCTGGGGGGCTGGGGTGGGGAGGACCACAAGCAACAAAAGATGAAACCTGCCACTTGTGCCTCTAGCATCCTGTTGCCCCACTGCTCTGCCTCCACTAGATTCCACTTCCTGTCAGCCTCAAGGCTTGGGGATGGTTCTAAGATTCTGAGGCCTGCCCAGGCCTGCCATCCTGGGATGCCCTCTCCCCCAGGGCGACATATCGTGTAAGCCACCACACAAGGTTTTAAACATCCTGGTAGCCTTCTTAAAAGGGTATAAAAGACACCAATTTTAATATTGTTTTAACCCAGACTATCATTGCTTTGGTGTGTTAACAGTACAAAGTCATTACATTCTTTTTGTCATACTAAATCTTGGAAAATTCCAGGGTGTATTTTATACTTATCACATTTCAGTTCAGGCTAGTTATTATGGGGAAAGAGTAAAGGAACCAAGTAGATGATTAAACAGTTAATCCCACTACAGGATTGTAAGAATATGACAGACCCCTGTAAATTAATGATCACTCAAGAAAGCGGGTTTGCTTAACCACAAAACCAGGCTCGCTTAGCAACAAAACCATGTGTCAGAGCATGAGACATTCCCCCAAACAATAAAACACTGGTGGCATGAGACCCACATCCTGCCCAGTGAGCTCAGTAAGTTGTGACATGCGCTCTGCACACGTGAAAAACGATCATTTATAGACCCACCTTGACCATGTAGGGACAAGGAATCTCCCCTGCCCAACCTGGAGCAGGAGCTGATGATGGAAGCATATGACATCTACTCAAGAAAGAAAAGAAGGTCTTCTTCCCCTCCCCACTTTTCCTTTGATTGTGAACCTGTAGCCCAGTAAGTTGGAGAAGGCAATGACACCCCACTCCAGTACTCTTGCCTAGCAAATCCCATGGGCGGAGGAGCCTGGTAGGCTGCAGTCCACGGGGTCGCTAAGAGTCGGATAAGACTGAGAGACTTCACTTTCACTTTTCACTTCCATACTTTGGAGAAGGAAATGGCAACCCACTTCAGTGTTCTTGCCTGGAGAATCCTAGGGACGGCGGAGCCTGGTGGGCTGCCATCTATGGGGTCGCACAGAGTTGGACACGACTGAAGCGACTTAGCTGCAGCAGCAGCAGCAGCTCAGTAAGTTCTTGGAGGCATGGCATCCCTTCACCCACCTGCTTGTGAACCTCACAAACATCTTATTCTAACAAATCCCTTCTATCTATTACTTGGCCTCTCACTGAAGTCTTAGACATAAAGGACTGGAGCTCTTCGGAGCTCCCCAAGATGCCACCAAATGGTTTCAGCTACATTTCTTTTGTAAAAATTAATTGGAAAGATGGAAGTATATTGATTTACAGTGTTGTGTTCATTACCACTGTACAACAAAGTGAGTCAGTTATAATATATATATTTGTTTTTATATTCGTTCCCATTATGGTTTATCATAGGTTGTTGGATATAGTTTCCTGTGCTATAAGGTAGGACCTGATTGTCCACCTATCCTGTACATAATAGTTTGCACCTGCTAACCTCAAACTCCCAGCCCATTCCTTCTTCAGTCCTTTCTCCCTCTTGGCAACCACAAGTCTGTTCTCTGTGTCTGTGAGTCTATTTCTGCAGACCAGTCACATTTCAAGTGCTCAATAGTCACACGTGCCAAATGGCTCCTGTATGGGATAATGTAGCTCTAAACACTAGATCTGTCTGTTCTGCAGCTTGGTCACTGATATCAACCAGTGGCTCTGAAGTCTCTCCCTCCTGGAATAATGAGCTTTGTTCTCTTTCAGTGGAGACTCTGTCCTTGGTTTGCAAACAAATTGCAGACCAATTGTGGGATGTTTTCTAGAAGGCAAATGTTAAGCCCTGGCCCAAGTTTGCTTGACCCACGGAGAACATTTACTGAACACTTCTTAAGTTTGAAATCCTGGTTAAGGGCCTGAGGATTGGGAGCAAATTCTCTCTGCAGAGAAGAGGACCGGAGACATGCAGAGGGTCCCCCTCAGATCCTCAACTGCGCACATCAGGTTCCCTGAGGCCAGGAAAGGCCACCGAGAAGGCTTGGGTGGAGCTGACATGTGGCAGCAACTATCTGTGTTCTCGCTGTTGGGGCCCTGGGCAGGCTACCCCCCAAATATGCCTCAGTGGCATATTGATTTTTTGAATTAAATAAGAAACAGCTGATGCAAGGGGAACATTTCTGGCCTTCCTCTGGGTCTGCCTGAAAGCGAGAAATAAAACTCTCACATGAAAGCTGCCTCCCCTGTCCCCGGAGGCAGAAGGACAACCTGTACCTCCAGAGGCAGGAATTACCAGGCCCAGAATCCTGTAGAGACAAACCCTCTTACTCCTTCACTGTCCTAACCCAAGCCTAAACTCCGTTCAGATTCCTCGCTAATTAAATACTGTTTCTTTGTTCTGTCAATTCCTCACAAACGTATTGTTTCTTTGTCTGAAAAGTATAAAATTTACTTACTTTGGCCACTTCTTAGGTCCCATTTCTATAGGGTTTCCGTGGGCATGAATTAAAAAAAACTTTCTTTTGTCTTAATCTGTCTTGTATCTACTTTATTATGTCCAGGCATAAGAACTCAAAAGGGATAGAGGGGGAAATTTCCCCCTCCTTGACATCAACAACCAGAAAGAAAAGAATGCCTCACGTGTGGAATACAGAGCAGAATTCTGAGAAAGATACTGCCTTGGTCGTGCCCAAATCAGTCCCAGAGTAAGGCTGTTCTGGATCTTGCCAAGCAATCTTAAAAACAGGCCTCAAAAGGTTCAGATCATTTCCACTAACTTAACTACATCCTAAAGCAAAACCTCCAAGTATTTAAAAGAATTAAAAAACAAAACAAAACTTCAGGGGGAATTCCCTGATGGTCCAGTAGTTAGGATTTCGAGATTTCACTGCCAGGGGTACAGGTTCAATCCCTGGTCGGGGAACTAATATCTCATAAGCTGCGCGGCATGGCAAAACAAAAGTTCAGCACTCAACAGTGCAACATTCAAAATGTCTGACACCCATTAAAAAATTACTAGGCAGACAAAGAAACAGGAAGATATGAGCTATAATGAGGAGGAAAAATCAATCGCTGGAAACAGATTCAGAAATGTCAGAGATGACAGAATTAGTAGACGAGGACATTAAAACAGCTACTAGACACGCATAGCAAATGCTCCGGATGAGAGAGGAAAGCTTGAGCATGTTAACGAGAGACACAGAAGGTATTAACAAGGACCCAAACCAAACTGTAAGATCTGAGAATCTCAAAGAAATCCAAGCAGATCTTGGCTGCAACGCTTGCTCTGTTAACTGTGGGTACCTTAATGTATCTGTTTCAGCCCAGGTTTCCTCATCTGTTGCATAATAGCTAATATACACTGATCATTTGTTCTGTGCCAGGTATTGTTCTAAGAGCCTTCCACAACAAAACCACACAGGTGCTGTTATCATCGTCTCCGTTTTGTGAGTTGCTCAGTTATGTCTGACTCTTTGGGACCCCATGGACTGTACAGTCCATGGAATTCTCCAGGCCAGAATACTGGAGTGGGTAGCCTTTCCCTTTTCCAGGGGATCTTCCCAACTCGGGGATCAAACCTAGGTCTCCCACGTTGCGGGAGGATTCTTTACCAGCTCAGCCACAAGGGAAACCCAAGAATACTGGGGTGGGTAGCCTATCCCTTCTCCAGGAGATCTCCTGGGCCCAGGAATCAGACCAAGGTCTCCTGCATTGCAGGTAGATTCTTTACCAACTGAACTATCAGGGAAGACTTGTCTTCTTTTTACAGTTGCGGAAATGAAAGGATGAGGCACCAAAGGCTTTAGTAACTTGCTGAAGATTCCACAGCTCAGAAGCCTGGTGAATCCAGGATTCAAACCAGAGCCCAAGTTCTTATCCTGTACACTCTCATGCTGTTCTCGGTTCTGTAAGATGAGAAGAATAATCATGTTTGCCTTATAAGCTTACAATGTTTACAAATTATTTTTATTTTGTTTCAGCTTTATTCACGTATAATTGACAAATACAATTGTAAGATATTTAATTGTAAGGCATGGTGATTCGATACACATAGTCTTTGGGAAAGGATTCCAACCTCTAGCTAATTAACTCATCCATCACTTCACACATTTACCTTTTTTTTTTAAAGTGAGACTGTTTACGTTTTAAGTTTCCTAAGTTGTACTCCCTCGGCAGTGTCTTTTGTTTTGTTGCTTTAAGTATTTGTTTATTTATTTGGCAGCACTGGGTCCATTGTGGCATGCAGGCTCTTAGCTGCCCCATGTGGGATCTAGTTCCAGGGATTGAACCCAGGCCCCATAGACCGGGGCTCAGAGTTTCAACCATTGGATCACCAGGGAAGTCCCATAATACAGTGTTATCAACGATGGTCACCAAGACTTTTTTTTCTTTTTTTTTTTTTTTTAAATTGAGGCAGGCTAGTGCCTGGAAAATCCCATGGACGGAGGAGCCTGGTAGACTGCAGTCCATGGGGTCACGAAGAGTCGGGCACGACTGAAGGATTACACTTTCACTTTCCACTTTCATGCATTGGAGAAGGAAATGGCAACCCACTCCAGTGTTCTTGCCTGGAGAATCTCAGGGACAGGGGAGCCTGGTGAGCTGCCATCTATGGGGTTGCACAGAGTCGGACACGACTGAAGCAACTTAGCAGCAGCAGCAGCAGCAGCAGCAGCAGCAGCAGCAGCAGCAGCAGCAGCAGCAGCAGCAGCAGCAGCAGCAGCAGAGTCCATGGGGTCTCAAGAGTCGAACACAACTTATCGACTAAACCAGCACCACCGTAATTGATTCACAATGTTGTGTTAATTTCTCCTGTACAGCAAAGTGATTCAGTTATACATATATATAATCCTTTTAAATAGTCTTTTCCATTATGGCTTATCACAGGATATTGAATAAAGTTCCCTGTGCTATACAGGGAACAATAGGAACTTGTTTATCCATCCTATAGGCAATGGTTTGCATCTGCTAACCCCGACCTTCCACTCTATCTCCCCTTCCCCCTAGCAACCACAAGTCTGTTTTCTATGTCTGGTGTGTGGTCACCACATTTTACCTTAAATCCTCAGACCTCACTCATTGCATAGCTGAAAGTTCATAGACTTTTTGTGATGGGTAAAACTAGACAATCCATGGAAATGTGTTTACTTAGCACAGAGTGTTTACTCAAAATGAAAAATAAATGAAAACTTAAAGAGGGTTCACAGTGCCTCGTTGTGTGGAGAGGTAAGGTCTGTAAAGTCTCAAATGAGCACTAATACCCACTATTTACCAACTGTAACAGAAGATTCAGGAGGTCACAGCGTGCTCTGGGCTGTCACATAGAACCATTGGTTCCCTGGGGTCCCTTGGAGAGGGACCTCCCCCTCCTCCCCCTCCCTCCCCTCTCCCTGCTCCAGGTGTTCTTCTTCCTTCCTGCTTTGCCTGGAGCATGCCAGCGCTGCTCAGAGCAACAGCTCAGAGAAGGTAACTGAAAGCTCTTTAGTGTCTTTAGCTTTCTTTGAGTCACCAAAACAGCATACTTTTTTGTTTAATGATATGGCCAAATCTCAAAAAGAAGCGCACACAGGCAAGTGATCCAGTGTAGTAATCTGGCTTCTAAACTGTTCTTTGCAGGAGGAGGAGGGGGAGGGATAAATTGGGAGTTTGGGATTGACATATACACATTATTACATTTAAAATACATAACCAACAAGGACCTATTGTATAGCATAGGAAACTCTACTCAATATTCTGTAATAGCCTAAATGAGAAAAGAATTTGAGAAAAAAAATAGGTATATGTATTGATATATATATCTTTTTTATATATTAGATATATCAGTCAGTCAGTTCAGTTGCTCAGTCCTGTCCGAGTCTTTGTGACCCCATGAACTGCAGTGCACCAGGCCTCCCTGTCCATCACCAACTCCCGGAGTTCACCCAAACTCATGTGCAAGGAGTCAGTGATGCCATCCAGCCATCTCATCCTCTGTCGTCCCCTTCTCCTGCTCCCAATCCTTCCCAGCATCAGGGTCTTTTCCAATGAGTCAACTCTTGGCGCATATATATATATATAACTGTTTATAACTGTATATATATATATGTATATGTATATATATATAACTGTATATATGTATATATATATATACATAACTGAATCACTTTGCTGTATACCTGAAACTAACACAATATTGTAAATCAACTATAATCCAATATGTGAACGTGAAGTCGCTCAGTCCTGTCCGACTCTTTGTGATCCCATGGACTATAGCCTACCAGGCTTCTCTGTCCATGGGATTTTCCAGGCAAGAGGACTGGAGTGGGTTGCCATTTCCTTCTCCAGGGGATCTTCCTGATCCAGGGATTGAACCCAGGTCTCCTGCATTGCAGGCAGATGCTTTTCCCTCTGAGCCACCAGGGAACTCAGGGAACTTTATAATCCAGTATAAATTCAAAATTTTTGAAACTGTTCTTTGCTGCATTCTGAAACACAGTTTGATTTAATTGGTTCTGGATTAGGTCAATGGAATCTCAGTTTGAGCTCTGGTCAACTTTGCTATTTTCTGTCCAGATCTACTCCTGGGACCAACTATTTAGAGAAAAACATGTCTCCAGTTCACTGTAGACATCATTGAACAAGCTGAAATTATTTTCTTTTATGAAGCTATTTGTTTGCATAGATGTTTTTGTAATTTTTTTTCAAAATTAGGTTAGTATCAATGATATAATGATATATTTATTCCTTAAAAGTTCTGCTTATTATTTCTGATTATAAAAATAACATGATGCCCAGAGAATATTTGGAAAATGTAGGTATGTAAATAAAAGCAGGAACCAAAAATTATCAGTAAACCTGCCAGCACATTTTAAATTTTGATGTATAGTTTCCCAGCATTTGAAAAGTGTCTATCTGATAAAAATGGGGTCACACTTCTAAAAATTGATGTATCATGGCTGTCTTGCTCAGCCATTACTTATTCTTCTGTAACATAAACTTTTGTGTGGCTCCATAATAAATATACAGTAGGTTACATTTAATGCAAATTTGAATTACACAGTTAGAAACAGTAAGATATAAAATATTAATTAAGATTTGTTTTATGGGCAAAATTTGAAAGAATGTAAATCTTGCTTTGCCTTTATTTTGGGGAGGGAATTTAATCTTGCATAATGTGAGTTTTTCATTTTGTGTGATCTCCAGCTGTACAGCCCCTTGCATAAAATGTAACTGCCCTCTGCTACTGTTTATCTAGCCAGCCCACTATTGATGGCCACTTATTATTGCAATGGAGCTTCCTTGGTGGCTCAGATGGTAAAGAATCTGCCTGCAATGTGGGAGACCCGGGTTCGATCTCTGGGTTGGGAAGATCCCCTGGAGAAGGGAATGGCAACCCATTCCAGTATTCTTGCTGGGAGAATTCCCTGGACAGAAGAGCCTGGTGGGCTACAGTCTATGTTGTCGCAAAGAGTTGGACACGACTGAGCAACTAACACTGTTATTGCAATGAGCTTTCTTGCAGATAAATCTTTGCCCATGCCTATGATTATTCCTTAGGAAAAAAATTCTTAGATGTGGAATTTCTGGGTCGACGTTTTGATGCACGTTTTCAAAATCCCATTCTTAAAGGTGTCAACATTTTTCAACAAACATCTACCTAGTGCTTACTATGTGCCAGGCACTATGCTAAGAACATGCTCACGATGATGATAAGCGGTAGGTACTACTATTATCATCCCATTTCACAGAAGAGGAAGCTGAGTCAGCAGCTGGATCATTGAGCTAGTAAGTGCTAGAGCTGGCTTTGGACTCCTAGCTCTTAACTCCTGTACCACCAATGCTGCTTCTCCAGCATTTTGAGCAGTAGAGTATGAGGTGGTCACTTTCCTGTACTCTTGCCCATAATAGGGTAATACCTATCTGCTCAAAGGGATTGGGAATACTCAGAAATACTATTTATGCTGGGAAATCCACGTATTAGGGAACCCTTGAATGAAATGACTCACTTTGGCCAGGGAATATGATAACCGCTTGCCTGAGTTGTCTCACAACTGAGGAGGTCTCAATAAGGAACATGGTGCTGCCACTGAAACTAATTAGAAGAATTCGGGAGGAGCCCAGTGAGGGAGAAGATGCCAGTCCATATGTCTTATCAACCTCCCAGAATCCTTTGCGCTGGGGAACCCATCTTGGCTGAGAGATATGCATACCACCAGGAAGGACACTGAGTCAGACTATGGGCCAAAGAAGATGACTGGCCAGACACAACCTGGAAACTAACCCCATTACCATAAAATCTGAGGCTGCAAGCCACGTGGCAGAGCAGTGCTCCTGGGTTGCCTTACCCTGCTGCTTTCCACCTGGGTGCCCCTTCCCAGTAAAGTCTTTTGCTTTGTCAGCACGTGTGCCTCCTGGGACAATTCGTTTCTGGAAAAGATCCCCCTTCCTGCGACACTGGTACTATAAGAGAGAGAAAGGAAGTTCTAGTTCTTGGCTATCAATGAATTACTAGCCTGTCTGATTTCTTTTTTAAGAAACCGCATCAAAGTATTTTCAGACGCTTCCCCCAGGCAGAAGAGAGGTTTAATCTTTGGTCTCCACATAAGAGATGTTCCTGGGGTCCACTTGTTCTTCCCAAATCTCTGCTCACAGCACCAGAATTTTAGGAAGCTCTTCTAAGTTATACAGCCCTCTTCTTCCGCTGTCTGCTACAGATGCTGGCGCCGTACTTCAAGGACTCTGCAGCTGCCCTCGTCCCTGGGCCAAGGTTCACTGTAGTAAACTTTCACACCTAAAGACTAACAAAGAGGCTTGAAACTCTACTCTTCACCTGAGGTAAAGAGCTGAGTTTACTTACACGCCCTGAGTTCACCTACAGGATGACTAGAGTCGCCCCTTTTAGAATACACACGCTAAGCTGCTGTAACAAAAATACCCAACAATACATGGCTTTAAAGAATAAAGCAGTTTTCCCTCTCTCATTTAACAGTTCCGAGGTGAACACTTCCATGCTGGGGTAATTCTAACCTGCATGGCCCATCAGTGACCTATGTGATCGTGTCACTTTCCTTTACCCGCTTAGTATTAAATTCATCAGCATGGGCCAAGGAAAAGGGAAATAACACAGTGGAGCCATGCCCACTGCTTAAGGCCTATGCGCACATCGCTTCCACTTACATTTCATTGGCAGAAAAGCAATCACGCGAACACACCTAACTGCAAGGGAGGCTGGGAAATATAGTTCAGCCAGAAAGAAGGAGAGAATGGATTTGTTGGCCAGCTAGTGGCTTCCAGTGGACCCTCCAAACAGGGAACAAACCCAGCAGGGCATCTGTCTGTGCACAGTGAGGTTATCATGATATTTCTTTCTTGTCCCTCTCCCTATATCCTATCAGAGGGAGAATTTAACAATAAGATACATAGGCATATGAAATTTATTTAGAGTGCACCAGCCTCATGGATTCTGCAAACTTACTCTTAAAACCATGAGTTCATCTTCTTATTTGCATGCGTGCTCAAACCACTGCACAATTGCACTCATCTCACATGCTAGTAAAGTAATGCTCAGAATTCTCCAAGCCAGGCTTCAGCAATACATGAACCGTGAACTTCCAGATGTTCAAGCTGGTTTTAGAAAAGGCAGAGGAACCAGAGATCAAATTGCCAACATCCGCTGGATCATGGAAAAAGCAAGAGAGTTCCAGAAAAACATCTATTTCTGCTTTATTGACTATGCCAAAGCCTTTGACTGTGTGGGTCACAATAAACTGTTGAAGATTCTGAAAGAGATGGGAATACCAGACCACCTGAGCTGCCTCTTGAGGAACCTACATGTATGTCAGGAAGCAACAGTTAGAACTGGACATGGAAAAACAGACTGTTTCCAAATAGGTAAAGGAGTACATCACGGCTATATATTGTCACCCTGTTTATTCAACTTATATGCAGAGTACATCATGAGAAACATTGGGCTGGAGGAAGCACAAGCTGGAATCAAGATTGCCGGGAGAAATATCAATAACCTCAGGTATGCAGATGACACCATCCTTATGGCAGAAAGTGAAGAGGAACTAAAAAGCCTCTTGATGAAAGTGAAAGAGGAGAGTTAAAAAATTGGCTTAAAGGTCAACATTCAGAAAACGAAGATCATGGCATCCAGTCCCATCACTTCCTGGGAAATAGATGGGGAAACAGTGGCTGACTATTTTGAGGGGCTCCAAAATCACTGCAGATGGTGACTGCAGCCATGAAATTAAAAGATGCTTACTCCTTGGAAGGAAAGTTATGACCAACCTAGACAGCATATTAAAAAGCAGAGGCATTACTTTGCCAACAAAGGTCTGTCTAGTCAAGGCTATGGTTTTTCCAATAGTCATGTATGGATGTGAGAGCTGGACTATAAAGAAAGCTGAGTGCCAAAGAATTGATGCTTTTGCATTGTGGTGTTGGAGAAGCCTCTTGAGATTCCCTTGGACTGCAAGAAGATGCAACCAGTTCATCCTAAAGGAAATCAGTCCTGCGTATTCATTGGACAGACTGATGTTGAAGCTGAAACTCCAATATTTTGGCCACATGATGTGAAAAGCTGACTCATTTGTAAAGACCCTGATGTTGGGAAAGATTGAGGGCAGGAGGAGGAGGGGACAACAGAGGATGAGATGGCTGGATGGCATCACTGACTCGATGGACATGAATCTGGGTAAACTCTGGGAGTTGGTGATGGACAAGGAGGCCTGGCATGCTGAGGTTCACGGGGTCGCAAAGAGTCAGACACGACGGAGCAACTGAACTGAACTGAACTTGCTAAGTCGCTTTCAGTCCTGCCCAACTCTTTGTGACCCCAAGAACTATAGCCCGCCAGGCTCCTCTGTCCATGGGATTTTCCAAGCAAGAACGCTAGAGTGGGTTGCCATGCCCTCCTCCAGGGGATCTTCGTTACCCAGGGATCAGTCTGCCTCTCTTATGTCTCCTGCACTGGCATGTGGCTTCCTTACCACTAGAGCCACCAGGGAACCCCCTTCCTGTTTGCTCGGATTCAAAAATCAGCTCATAGTTTAAAATCAGAACAGAGTACACACACTTTGGAGACAAAAAATTGTGAATGGGAAGCCCAGTTCCATCTCTTACCTACAACTATGTGACCACTGGCATGTTCTGTAAACTCTCTGAGTTTTCATTTGCTGAGAAGATTAGAGAGCATGTGGAGAGAACCAGGCACAAATCCTGGCTTCTGTGACAAAGGCAATTCTTTTAATCTATCTGAGCCCCGAGTTTCCTGAAGAAAGGAGGTAATATCCTACCTCCCCCTTGGTGGTAACAATAATATATGTCCTTGGTGGGGAGGTCAGTATAGGCTCAGGGTACAGAGAAGTTCCGGAAGTTACCTCCATTCAGGCTCATTCAGGGCTCCCATCCCATCTTCCTCTCTAGGTCATCAGCTTCATCCTCAGGCTCTGTATCATGCCTCTGCATGATGATGAGATGGCTGTGACATACTCAGAGGAAGAACAAAAGCTGCTTCTCTCCTAGACACGTGCCTTCAAGTCTCCCTGTCTGAAGGGCTATGTGCCTGTGTTTGGACTGTGCTTTGGGGATGAGATTAGCTAATTGGTTTAAGTCATGAGGACCCACTCTTAGAGTTAGGGATGGGGTCACCCCCAAACAATTCTATGGCAGTCATATAGTTCCTCCAAAGTGAAACTGGGCTGCAATTACCAGAAAGGCAGCCAAAACAACAGATGTCCACTATGGAGAATGTGTTTGAAGGATGAGTTAATTGGGCCTCATTATGGCCCAATTTTTGTTTGTTTTCTGAAATTATGAGCTGATTTCTTCTGCTGATAGATGAACTATTCACGGTCTCTGGCAGTTTTCCTTCATAGTCCTCTTAATGGCCTTCTAGAGCTTCTTTTTATTGCATTGCCCATAGCCATGAATGCTTTTCTCCCATGACATCTTTTAACAGCTTTCTGACCCCACAGGTTCATCAGATACCCCCAAACCAATGGATTGAAGAGGAACCAAATAGGAATCCATGTATTTCTGAACTTGCAGTGTTTGTCTTTGAACAAGCAATGAGATTTTTGTCTCCAAAGTCTGTGATGTACATATATATCATAAGTTCTGGAGGCAAAAATTTTACATATATATGAAATTATATGTGTGTATATATACACACACGTATATGTTAATATGGATAAGTAAACTTTTAAGCTCTCAGTTTCTCACTTGTAAAATTTGCAATAGAAACAGATACTAAGATACTAAGTTCTTTTTGGCATGAAGACCCTTGGGAGATGCAGTAACAACAGAATAATGGCCAAAATTAATATGGAGTGCTCCCTACACGCTGTCCTAAACTCTAAGGCATATGGTATTTTACCTCATTTGATCTTCACAACATCCATACTAGGTGTGAACTATTATTACCTCCTTTTGGAGATGAGAAATTGAAGATTCAGTTGGTCACATGACTTGTTCAAGGTCACACATTATTGTCTACTTGGAACTGGGATCCATGTTGGTCAGATTCCAGAATCTGTGCTCTTAATTGTGCTAAAGTATCATTGTAGCTTCCATTGGAGAGGAAAGGATTCAGATTTGGGAGTCAGAAGACTTGCACTTAAAGTCTGAATTCAGCACTGTGTGACTTTGGGAAAGTTACTTAACCTCTCTGAGCTTTAGTAAGAAGTAAGATGGAAATCATAATTACTCCCTATGGGTTAGGGGTCAGAATTAAGATTGTTGAATCAATGGATATAAAACTTGGGGTGTGTAATAGGTGCTCAACGAAGGACATGTATCATAATAACCCACTAAACTAAGCTAATTTATAGAACATTGCTACTAGGCAGACAAGAACTCCGTGAATGAATCCCTGGCTTCTGAGTCACTGCTCTAAAGGCTCATCATAAATAAGTATGTTTGTGAAAGAAATTGCCTTTAATAAAACTTTGCCTGTTTCAAACTGAGAAGCATGCATTTGACATAGACAATTGACAAGTGATGCAGCAGGGATAATATTTTTAAAAAACCCATAGCAATGAATGCTGTTTTGCAAACAGAAGTGTTTTTCCTCTTTCAGTGATCTGAGTCATTTTTCCTCTTAAGGGGAACAGTTTTCTCTATTAAGGCTCATTCATGAGATTTGTGTTCACAGGAAAGAGGAGGGATGAAAATCTCTGTTGGCACGAGGAAGGCCGTAGGATGGGGGAGAAGGAGGATGAGATCCACGAGGAGTTCTGAACAGGGAGCAGAAATGGAGCAAATGCCTTCTTTCTGATCTGGGGGGTTGGACCTAAAAGTATCAGAAAAGAGGAAGGGCATGGGATCAGACCAGTGTGTGCACTCTCCTTCCCTGGGGGTCAAGACTCCTGCTGGATAGGGTGGAGGAGGGGGGTTAGAAACAACTAGAAACATTTGGGGGAAATACTAGAACAGTGATGCTTGGGCCATAATCCTCATTTGAGGTTCTGGGGTGAAAAGTCATAGGGAGCCCCACACCACTGTGGGGAGGCTGTATTTATACTGTTGAGGGTCTGGTTGCCTATGTCAAGAGGGCCTTTGCTGGTGTCTTGAGACCCTATCAATTCCCCAGTGCCTGGGAACACCTAGCCCTCTCCTCCACCATCACCAATAAGAAAGCAAGTGAACTTCCCTGACCAGGGATTACACCTGTCCTCCTTGTGTTGGAAGCACAGAGTCTTAACCACTGGATCACCAGGGAGGTCCCAGAAACTGGGTTCTTGAAGATGTTTTTGGACTCCTGAAATGACCACCTTACTTCTACCTTCCTTGGTGTGTAAGAGAACGTGAAGTGAAAGTCGCTCAGTCATGTCCGACCCTTTGCAACCCGATTATACCGTCCACGGAATTGTCCAAGCCAGAATACTGGAGTGGGTAGCTGTTCCCCTCTCCAGAGGATCTTCCCAACCCAGGGATCGAACTCAGGTCTCCTGCATTGCAGATGGATTCTTTACCAGCTGAGCCACCATGTTTGCTCAATAGGGCTCTTTCTATGTAAGAGAATAAATTCCCCAGGTTAAAGCTGTTTGAGATGAATATCTTCTACTTGCAGCCAAAAGCATCCTAAATGAGGCAGAATGGGGATAAATTTTTGACCTTGCAACTCTTGCTTCATAAATATATCTTCATATAATGTGGCTATAAGAAGGAAAATGGTGTTAAGTCATTAACTTTGAAAACCACTTGGATCACTTCCTTCGGGCAAGCTTTATTCCCAGACTGTTGAACCCTCTGGGTTTGACAGCAGCATCTACTTCACATGGTTAACACCTCCCCTTACTTGCCTTCAAAAGCTTTCCTAAGGGAAGAGATGAAGCCATACTTGTTAATTCTTCTTGAACATGAAAAAAGGGATTCTTTTTGCCCTTTTAAAATGTATTATTAAAATGTAAAAAAATATGTTCTTCTAGAGTTGCCTGGAAAGTGAACTGGGAGCAGTTAAACATCAAACTCACTGCCAATTTTTGGCTTTAACTAGAATCACCTTTGCCTTTTCCTATGGGAGAAAAGGAAGTCTTAAAACTAAAAGAATTTCAAGAACTGGATTTTAACTGCTGAGCTGACCAGAGAAAGAAGGCTAACAACGACTGGAGCTGTATAATTTGGTTCTCTTTTTAACATTCAAAGTTCTCTCTGACTCTCCAAAATTGTATCTACTTTGGTTGAGCTTATTTTTTCCCCTAATCAAATGACATTTCTTGGAACTCATCATCACATATGCCTACTTACTTTGTGCAATTATTTCAGGATAATTTACTAGCTGGGGAAAAAGAGGGAGGGCAGGAAGGATGGAAGGAAGGATAGAGGACAAGAGGGAGAGGGAAGAGGGGGGAAGGACTAATCCTTTCAAGGACTGTTTTCATTACAAAATGTCCCAGAATTTCATATCCAATGGATCTGCAATCCTCAAGCCATGTCTTTGTGGAAATGCTGTTGCTTCTTCTTCTTATTTAACTTTAATCTAAAGTAACGTCAAGAGATGAGTTGAAGGCTGGGGTAGATAGAAGATGTAAAGTTGTCACTAGTTTAACCCTGTTCCAATTTGAACAAGCTTAGATATTATTTGATTTCTACTGGGGGCTTTGAAAACACTTACTGGAAAAAACATTTCCATTACAAAATACAGTTGGAAAATGACAGTGTTATATAAGAAGAAACAAGTGCATACAATTCAAATATTACTATGTCTTGACATTTAGGGTCATGTATGTCTCTCACACAATGTAGTAGATAAGAATCAAACTTGATAATATTGTAATAGCTGGAGCAGTTGTTGTTCAGTGTAACATAAACCCCAGCTATGTAGTGGCTTAATGTTCTAGACAGTATGAGTCACTCATTCAATGCCTGCACTGAGTCAGTGGTAGTTTTCCTTGTAATCATTCAGGGATTCAGTTGTATTGGTTATCTACTGCTGCGTAATGGAAACACTTGTCATGTCACATAGTTCCACAGGGTCAAGAATCTGGAACTGCCTTAGATGACTGATTATGGATAGAATCTCTCACGAATAAAATATCTTATATTCAAGATATTGGCCAGGGTTGCAGTCATCTGAAAACATAACTGGGACTGTAGTTTCTGCTTCCAAGATGGTGCACTCATGTGACTGTAGGTAGATGCTTGTTGTTGGTAAGAAGCCTCAGTTCCTTATAGCTGCTTGAGCATCCTTACAACATGGCATTGGCTTCCTTCAGAGGAGTGATTAAAGATAAGACAGAAACTACAATTTTCTTTTTTTGGTTGCACACCATGGCTTGTGGGATCTTAGTTCCCCAATCAGGAACTGAACCTGGGTCCTCAGCAATGACAGCTTGGGGTCGTAACCACTGGACTGCCAGGGAATTCCTTACAATGTCTTTTAAGATTTATCTTCACAAGTCATATTTCATAATTTCCATTAAATCTTATTGATTACACAACTCAGTCCTGTTCAGTTGCAGAGGTGAATATATAAGCGTGAATACCTGGAGATAAGCATCATTGGGAACCATATTGGAGGTTGGCTACCACGCTAAGCTCCTTCTATCCTGTGCTCTTTCCTCTTCCTCTGCCTTGAAGCAGAAAATGCTAAAATCCAAGAGCACAAATGAACCCCTCCCCAAATTGGGAGGGTTTATGGACCAGGATAAGAAAATGTACACATTGCCAGTCTCTTCTGTCCTCCACTATCTCCTGGAGTTTGCTCAAATTCGTGTCCATTGAGTCAGTGATGCTCTCTAACCATCCTATCCTCTGCTGCCCATTTCACCTTAGGCCTTCACTCTTTTCCAGCATCAGGATCTTTTCCAATGAGTCAATTCTTTGGAATTGGTGGCCAAAGTATTGGAGCTTCAGGTTCAATAAGTCCTTCCAGTGAATATTCAGGGTTGATTTCCTTTAGGATTGATTGGTTTGATCTCCTTTCCGTCTTCTCCACAGGTGGAAAGCATCAGTTCTTTGCCATTCAGCCTTTTTTATGGTCCACCTCTCACATCCATACATGACTACTGGAAAAACCAGAACTTTGCCTGTATGGACCTTTGTCAACAAAGTGATATCGCTGCTTTTTTAAAAAAACTCTATCTAGGTTTGTCATAGCTTTTCTTCATAATTTCTCAACTACATGGTGTCCCAACTATAAAGGTGGCTGGGAAATGTTATACTGTGTTTGAAACAGCCAACAACCTTAAACCGTGGAAAGGAGAGCATGAGCATTTGGTGGAAAGATAATTGTCTCTGCCATAGGAAGGCTAAGAAGAAAACATGCTGAATGTTTAATGTAATGGCACAGAACAAATGCTCAATGAATGCCAATCATTATATAGCGTTCTTCTGATGATCTAATGCCTATCTAAATCTTAGCATGTATTGGGGTTAAAGTAAATGTTTATTGTCTGAATGAATGCATTGAGGTAATGGATGTACAATGGACATATGTGTTCACGTGTGCTCAGCTGCTCAGTTGTGTCCAGCTCTTTGTGACCCTTTGGACTGTAGCCCCCTAGGCTCCTCTTTCCATGAAATTTTCCAGGCAAGAATACTGGAGTGGATTTCTATTTCCTTCTCCAGGGGATCTTCCTGACCCAGGGATTGAGCCCCTGTCTCCTGCATTGGCAGGAGGTTCTTTACCACTGAGACATCTGAGAAGCCCTTACAATGGACATACAAAAGAGTACAAATGGGAGGAACTGTAACTGATGTTTTTGAGCTAGTAAGTTGTACTGGCTAGCCTTATTAAGGTATAGATCTTCCTCTGGAAACAGATATTACTGTTCTCATTTCAGCTGAGGACAGATATGGAGATAGCAAATATGAGTGGAAGTGAGAAACAGATTTAAGGGACTAGGTATGATAGATAGAGTGCCTGATGAACTACGGACTGAAGTTCATGACATTGTACAGGAGACACGAATCAAGACCATCCCCATGGAAAAGAAATGCAAAAAAGCAAAATGGCTGTCTAGGGAGGCCTTACAAATAGCTGTGAAAAGAAGAGAAGTGAAAAGCAAAGGAGAAAAGGAAAGCTATAAGCATCTGAATGCAGAGTTCCAAAGAATAGCAAGGAGAGATAAGAAACCTTCCTCAGCGATCAATGCAAAGAAATAGAGGAAAATAACAGAACGGGAAAGACTAGAGATCTCTTCAAGAAAATTAGAGATACCAAGGGAACATTTCATGCAAAGATGGGCTCGATAAAGGACAGAAATGGTATGGACCTAACAGAAGCAGAAGATATTAAGAAGAGGTGGCAAGAATACACGGAAGAACTGTACAAAAAAGATCTTCATGACCCAGATACTCATGATGGTGTGATCACTCACCTAGAGCCAGTCATCCTGGAATGGGAAGTCAAGTGGGCCTTAGAAAGCATCACTATGAACAAAGCTAGTGGAGGTGATAGAATTCCAGTGGAGCTCTTTCAAATCCTGAAAGATGATGCTGTGAAAGTGCTACACTCAGTAAGCCAGCAAATTTGGAAAACTCAGCAGTGGCCACAGAACTGGAAAAGGTCCGTTTTCATTCCAATCCCAAAGAAAGGCAATGCCAAAGAATGCTCAAACTACCACACAATTGCACTCATCTCGCATGCTAGTAAAGTAATGCTCAAAATTCTCCAAGCCAGGCTTCAGCAGTACGTGAACCGTGAACTTCCAGATGTTCAGGCTGGTTTTAGGAAAGACAGAGGAACCAGAGATCAAATTGCCAACATCCACTGGATCATGGAAAAAGCAAGAGAGTTCCAGAAAAACATCTATTTCTGCTTTATTGACTATGCCAAAGCCTTTGAGTGTGTGGATCACAATAATCTGTGGAAGATTGTGAAAGAGATGGGAATACCAGACCACCTGACCTGCCTCTTGAGAAACCTATATGCAGGTCAGGAGGCAACAGTTAGAACTGGACATGGAACAACAGACTGGTTCCAAATAGGAAAAGGAGTATGTCAAGGCTATATACTGTCACCCTGCTTATTTAAACTCTATGCAGAGTACATCATGAGAAATGCTGGGCTGGAGGAAGCACAAGCTGGAATCAAGATTGCCAGGAGAAATATCAATAACCTCAGATATGCAGATGACACCACCCTTATGGCAGAAAGTGAAGAGGAACTAAAAAGCCTCTTGAAAGTTGGCTTAAAGGTCAACATTCAGAAAACGAAGATCATGGCATCCAGTCCCATCACTTCATGGGAAATAGATGGGGAAACAGTGGAAACAGTGGCAGGCTTTATTTTGGGGGCTCCAAAATCACTGCAGATGGTGACTGCAGCCATGAAATGAAAAGATGCTTACTCCTTGGAAGGAAAGTTATGACCAACCTAGAGAGCGTATTCAAAAACAGAGACATTATTTTGCCAACAAAGGTCTGTCTAGTCAAGGCTATGGTTTTTCCAGTGGTCATGTATGGATGTGAGAGTTGGACTGAGAAGAAAGCTGAGCGCTGAAGAATTGATTTTTTTGCATTGTGGTGTTGGAGAAGCCTCTTGAGAGTCTCTTGGACTGAAAGGAGACCCAACCAGTCCATTCTAAAGGAGATCAGCCCTGGGTGTTCTTTGGAAGAAATGATGCTAAAGCTGAAACTCCAATACTTTGGCCACCTCATGGGAAGAGTTGACTTATTGGAAAAGACCCTGATGCTGGGAGGGATTGAGGGCAGGAGGAAAAGGGGACAACAGAGGATGAGATGGCTGGATGGCATCACCGACTTGATGGATGTGAGTTTGAGTGAACTCCGGGACTTGGTGGTGGACAGGGAGGCCTGGCGTGCTGCGATTCATGGGGTCGCATAGAGTTGGACATGACTGAGCGACTGAACTGAACTGAACTGAAGGGCTTCCCTTGTGCCTCAGCTGGTGAAGAATCCACCTGCAATGCAGGAGACCTGGGTTTGTTCCCTGGCTTGGGACAATCCCCTGGGGAAGGTAAAGGCTACCCACTCCAGTATTCTGGCCTGGAGAATTCCATGGACTGTATAGTGCATAGGATCACAAAGAATCAGCCACGCCTGAGTGACTTTCACTTTCACTTTCAAGGTTTGTGGGCCATAGAGTCATTGTTGCAATTACACGTCTCTGCCGTCATAGTGTGTGAGCAGCCATGGACAACATGAAAATGGATAGGTGTGACTGTGTTCCAATAAAACTTTATTTACAAAACAGATGGTGGCCCAGATTTGGCCCAGTTTTCTGGGCTTTGCTCTACAGTACTGAGAACGTAGAAATAACATGACTGAAATAATAGGACTAGAATTATTTCTGACTAATGGCAGAAATTATATGACTAGAAATAACAATATGGCTAAATCTTTGAAAGTTATTGAATGAGAGAAGAAAGAAACATAAGAATTCTCTGGTGGCCTGGTGATTAGGATATAGTGCTTTCACTGAGGAGGACTGAGTTCAGTCCTTGGTCAGGGAACTATCCTGCATGTTGTGTGGCCAAAATGCAAAACAAACAAAAAAAGACACAAAGAAATCTTCCATTTATATACAGTTCAAAAGCAGTAAAGATGAAATGATATTGTTTGAGTGTGCATATAGAGCTGGTGAAACTATAAGGCAAATTGAGGAATTGATTATTAAAAAATCAGGATGTTTATTATCCCTGGAGAGTGAGGAGGGGTTGGAATTGGGAGGGAACACAGCAAGAACTTCTGGGGATGCTGGCAATAAGCATATTTCTTGACCTGATTGTGGTTTCATAGGTATTCACTTTATACAGTTTATTCCATTGTATATTTGTGTTTTGTGTACAAAGAGTACATTCTATTTCTTGATATATGATGAAGAAAAATGAAATTAAGAATCGTGCACCATGTTCTTATACTCCATTACCTAATTGAAATCCCCCTTTTTTGGTTAACAGATATTAACTTTTGTTTCTACATCATTCTTTATTAGTCAACTCATTGGTATTCAGCCCTGGCTGTGTATCAGAATCTCCAGGGGAGTGTGTCTTCCTCCCAAACATAGTTGCCCGAGCCCATCCTCTTAAGATTTTGCTTCAGCAGAGCCAGGTGGGAGCCTAGCTAGGCCTTAGTTTGCAGACACTCCCCAAGCGATAGTGATAGGCAG
The DNA here is from genome assembly GCF_042477335.2 of Ovis canadensis. Taxonomy (NCBI): domain Eukaryota; kingdom Metazoa; phylum Chordata; class Mammalia; order Artiodactyla; family Bovidae; genus Ovis; species Ovis canadensis. The sequence goes on along the minus strand of NC_091268.1, from coordinate 37,413,851 downwards.
CTGGGGTGGAGAGCCTCTGGTTTCAGCTCCTGCTATCTCATTGCAATTTCTACAGAGTATTCCCCTCAGTCACACTCTTCACCCCCAGTATTCATCCAAGCTGACAAGCTGAGCATTTAATTTTTAATTGCATTTTCCTTGAAGTTAGTTTGCCTTTGAGTAAAAAAGACTGGTCCTATTCAAGGTGTTATCTTATCTGGCATTTATTCTAGCTTCCCATTCACCCCTTCCTAAACTCCAGCACCTTGACACTTCCTTTTTGGTACATTCATTTCCTTATTTTAAGCACATTCTTGGCTCCTTACAGCCAATCCCATCACTCTTTTCTCCCCAGTGCTGTGGCGGGCTTGCCACCCACCCCAGCGTAGATAAGTGCCTGTTTATCCCTCGCCTTTGTTTCTGGGCTTTAAGTCACTTTGCTATCACGGGGAAACATTCCTTCCATCCTCTGCTGACTCATCTTTATCAGCATTTACTGGAGAACCTTATCAATAGCCTTTTGAACAGCAACGTAAATTAAATTTATCCCTCTTATCCTCCTTCTTTATTTACCCTTCCAAACATCACTAGCAATTGCAAAATATTTCAGATTGACTTCCTCTGGGAGAAAGCACTGCATTTCTTCCCAGTATATTTAAAATAAATGTTTGATCGCTTGTTCATTGGAAGGTAATCTCTATTTCTGCTCAAGTCAGGGTAACTGTAAGTCCCTGTTTGCCTTGGACAGTTCTGCCTTATCCCTGGTAATTGTTAATGGTGCCCCCTTTTACTTGAAGGAAAAAAAAATGTCAGGATGATGCATTTTATGACCACCTTATTAAAGACCATTATCAAGTATACTTGAAAGGTAACTAGAGGAAGAGGAAGAGACTGGATCCTCATGTTAAGAGGCACACACTAACTGTGTAGGTTTGATCATTATAAACCCTCACTCTCAAAGTGTGGTCTCCAGACTAGCAGCATAGCATCACTTGGGAGCCTGTGAAAAATACAGAATCTAAGGCCCAGTCCAGACCTACTGAACTAGAATTCTCATGTGAATAAGACTCCCAGGTGATTTGGATGCACATTACAGCTTTTGAAGCACTGCCCTGAACCTCACCAGGCATCAGTTTATTAGAAAAATAAAAATTGTCCAGCCTCCATACAGCGTTAAAATTATATCAATGTGTACAACTTTCTCTGTTTTAATAACAAACCCACAAGAACAACAGAGAAGTACATTAAAAACATGTACTTACATGATGGATAACTTGCTTTTCTCTTAAAAAAAAAAAGTGAGAGAGAACAAGATGGCAGAGGAGTAGGTGGATGTGGAGTACATCTCTCTCCACGGATACTTCAGGAACACACCTTCAGACAAAGAAGTGCATGCAGAACACCAGCTGAGAGTGGACAGGAGTACCTAACCAGTGGAAAAGAATATATAGAACCATGCAAAACTCGGTAGGGTGAAGGAACCAGGGGGAAAAATAGGAGTCAGCAGGACTGGACCTGCCCTCAGGCGGTGGGGGAAATGAAGCAGGAGGCCAGTCCCCACATCGGGGCAACTGTCTGAGTCAGAGAAGAAACATTCAAGGCTGAGAGTGAAACAGCTGATCTGTGGCAGCCTAAATGGAATGAGAATCAGACAGTCCTTGCCACAGCCATACATACCCCAGACAGGGATGCAGGTCCCCTGGAAGGCACAGTGGCTGGGAGTTGGAGTTTAGGGAGTGTGGAGCAATCCCAAGGTGAGGGCTGCTGTTAACTGTAGAGAGACAGATCGAGGAGGGGATGTGAGGGTGGAGATTGTGGTGGGAAATGCCTGTGGAGGAAAGCCGGGCAGCCACGGAAGCAAGGTGATACTGCTGAGTCACGCATAGTGGATGGAGCCATCACCATATCCTCTCTCTCCCCACACCGCCAGCATCTGCAGCTGAACAGTAGAGAGGCTGGCCCATCAAATGCCTGATGTACTAAACTATAGAGTAGGACCCTACCCAGGGTGCCCCTTTAAGTGCCTGGCGCGCCAATCTACAGAGTAGGACCCCAGGCAGGGTGTTCCCTCTATGTGCCTGATGTGCCCAACAGCAGAGAAGGACCCCAGGCAAGGAAGCCCTCTAAGGACCTGAATGGGTGGAGCTATGGAGAAAGACTGGCCAAAGAGGCCTTCTGATAGCAGCTACAAGAGGCTCGAAAGAAGACTCTGATGGTGCCATAACTCCTGTGGTGGAGACAGTCCATGTCCCTGCACACTTGGTGTGGCCAGGGTTTCCCCAAGCCAAGCAGCTGTGCCATCTTCACGGTCAACTCTCACTGGGCAGAGCTGCCACTGGCAAAAAAGTCTTGTGTCTATGTGAGCAGGATCACTTCGGTAGTGTCCAACGCTTTGCGACCCTGTACACTTTGCCTGCCAGGCTTTGCTGTCAGGGAGGGGGGGTTCTCCAGGCAAGAATAGTGGAGTGTGTTGGCCAATACTGGTTGCCATACCCTTCTAGAGCACCATATTTCCTGCTTCCCTAGCCGCCAGCTCCCTTGAGTACTAGGTGCTGCCAGAACCCCTGCAACCCAAGCAGCTGCACCACCTCCACACCTGGTCCTCACAGGGGCAAACCCAAGTCCTCCAGGGCAGCCTCAGGAGCAAACCCCAGCAGATGACCCGCATGCAGAGGTGGAAATAAAACCACAATTGAAACCCAGGGGCAGTGTGCCTAAGGAAGAAGACCCAAAACCTCCCCACCAGCTGTACAAGCTGCAGATTAAATCCACACGATCAACTAGGCAGAGTCTGTGTCTATGGAATATATAAAAGGTCATTGAGAGCTCCCACAAAAGAAAACACACTAGTTCTGATAGCTGTGGACATTGGAGGCAAGAACACACAGAAGCAGGACCAGATTAGAGTCTGAGCTGCCCCCACAGCAGGTCCAGAGATCAGCACAGTGTTGGAGGGCATCCTAGGGAGGTGAGGTGGACTGTGACTACCAGGAAGGGAAGGACTCTGACAGCAGTGACTCAAGAAAAACATCTATTATTCTTATGGCTTGATTTTTTCTGTAGATTCTGTTGGATTTATTCTTCCTTTTTTTCTCCCTCCCCCCTCCCCCCTTCACTCTGTTGTAGTTGTCAAATTTATTGGTAGTATGAAATCCAATTTCATATCCAATAGGGGTGACAGCCGAGAGGAGCAACCCCATGTCTAAGGAGCAGTGGCTGCCCGGGCACAGGAGGGCCAGCAGGAGTTACTCCATGGTCAAGGTCAGAAGGGGAGGCTGTGAGGAGATACCCTTCGTCCAAGATATGGAGCAGCGGCTGTGCTTTGCTAAAGCAGCCGTGAAGAGATACCCCACGTCCAAGGTAAGAGAAACCCAAGTAAGATGGTAGGTGTTGCGAGAGGGCATCAGAGGGCAGACACACTGAAACCATATTCACAGAAAACGAGCCAATTTGATCACACGGACCACAGCCTGGTCTAACTCAATGGAAAAAAGCCATGCCGTGTGGGGCCACCCAAGATGGGAGGGTCATGATGGAGAGGTCTGATAGAATGTGGTCCACTGGAGAAAGGAATGGCAAACCACTTCAGTATTTTTGCCTTGAGAACCCCAGGAACAGTATGAAAAGGCAAAATGACAGGATACTGAAAGAGGAACTCCCCAGGTTGGTAGGTGCCCAATATGCTACTGGAGATCAGTGGAGAAATAACTCCAGAAAGAATGAAGGGATGGAGCCAAAGCAAAAACAATACCCAGGTGTGGGTGTGACTGGTGATAGAAGCAAGGTCTGATGCTGTAAAGAGCAATATTGTATAGGAACTTGGAATGTCAGGTCCATGAATCAAGGGAAATTGGTAGTGGTCAAACAGGAGATGGCAAGAGTGAACGTTGACATTCTAGGAATCAGCTAACTAAAATGGACTGGAATGGGTGAATTTAACTCACATGACCATTATATCTACTACTGTGGGCTGGAATCCCTTAGAAGAAATGGAGTACCCATCATGGTCAACAAGAGACTCTGAAATGCAGTACTTGGATGCAGTCTCAAAAAGAAAGAATGATCTCTGTTCGTTTCCAAGGCAAACCATTCAATATCACAGTAATCCAAGCCTTTGCCCCAACCAGTAACGCTGAAGAAGCTGAAGTTGAATGGCTCTATGAAGACCTACAAGACCTTTTAGAACTAACACCCCCAAAAGATGTCCTTTTCATTATAGGGGACTGCAATGCAAAAGTAGGAAGTCAAGAAACACCTGGAATAACAGGCAAATTTGGCCTTGGAGCATGGAATGAAGCAGGGCAAAGGCTAATAGAGTTTTGCCAAGAGAACACACTGGTCATAGCAAACACCCTCTTCCAACAACACAAGAGAAGACTCTACACATGGACATCACCAGATGGTCAATATGAAAATCAGATTGATTATATTCTTTGCAGCCAAAGATGGAGAAGCTCTATACAGTCAGCAAAAACGAGACTGAGGGCTGACTGTTGCTCAGAACATGAGCTCCTTATTGCCAAATTCAGACTTAAGTTGAAGAAAGTAGGGAAAGCCACTAGACCATTCAGGTATGACCTAAATCAAATTCCTTACGACTATACAGTGGAAGTGAGAAATAGATTTGAGGGGTTAGATTGGATAGACAGAGTGCCTAAAAAACTATGGAGGAAAGTTCATGACATTGTACAGGAGACAGAGATCAAGACCATCCCCAAGAAAAAGAAATGCAAAAAGGCAAAATAGTTGTCTGAGGAGGTCTTAAAAACAGCAATGAAAAGAAGTGAAAGGCAAAGGAGAAAAGGAAAGATACACCCATTTGAATCTAGAGTTCCAAAGAATAGCAAGGAAAGATAAGAAAGCCTTCCTCAGTGATCAATGCAAAGAAATAGAAGAAAACAACAGAAGGGGAAAGACTAGAGATCTCTTCAAGAAAATTAGAGATATCAAGGGAATTTTTTCATGCAAAGATGGGCTCGATAAAGGACAGAAATTGTATGGACCTAACAGAAGCAGAAGATATTAAGAAGAGGTGGCAAGAATACACAGAGGAACTGTACAAAAAAGATCTTCACTACCCAGATAATCACGATGGTGTGATCACTCATCTAGAGCCAGACATGCTGGAATGGGAAGTCAAGTGGGCCTTAGAAAACATCACTATGAACAAAGCTAGTGGAGGTAATGGAATTTCAGCTATTTCAAATCCTGAAAGCTGATGCTGTGAAAGTGCTGCACTCAATATGCCAGCAAATTTGGAAAACTCAGCAGTGGCCACAGGACTGGAAAAGGCCCGTTTTCATTCCAATTCCAAAGAAAGGCAATGCCAAAGAATGCTCAAACTACCGCACAATTGTACTCATCTCACATGCTAGTAAAGTAATGCTCAAAATTCTCCAAGCCAGGCTTTAGCAGTATGTGAACCGTGAACTTCCAGATGTTCAGGCTGGTTTTAGGAAAGACAGAGGAACCAGAGATCAAATTGCCAACATCTGCTGGATCATTGAAAAATGCAAGAGATTTCCAGAAAAACATCTATTTCTGTTTTATTGACTATGCCAAAGCCTTTGAGTATGTGGATCACAATAAGCTGTGTGAAATTCTGAAAGAGATGGGAAATACCAGACCACCTGATCTGCCTCTTGAGAAACCTATATGCAGTTCAGGAGGCAACAGTTAGAACTGGACATGGAACAACAGACTGGTTCCAAATAGGAAAAGAAGTATGTCAAGGCTGTATATTGTCACCCTGCTTATTTAAACTCTATGCAGAGTACATCATGAGAAATGCTGGGCTGGAAGAAGCACAAACTGGAATTAAGATTGCCAGGAGAAATATCAATAACCTCAGATATGCGGATGACACCACCCTTATGGCATAAAGTGAAGAGGAACTAAAAAGCCTCTTGATGAAAGTGAAAGAGGAGAGTGGAAAAGTTGGCTTAAAGGTCAACATTCAGAAAACGAAGATCATGGCATCTGGTCCCATCACTTCATGGGAAATAGATGGGGAAACAGTGGAAACAGTGGCAGGCTTTATATTTGGGAGGCTCCAGAATCACTGCAGATGGTGATTGCAGCCATGAAATGAAAAGATGCTTACTCCTTGGAAGAAAAGTTATGACCAACCTAGACAGCATATTCAAAAACAGAGACATTACTTTGCCAACAAAGGTCTGTCTAGTCAAGGCTATGGTTTTTCCAGTGGTCATGTATGGATGTGAGAGTTGGACTGTGAAGAAAGCTGAGCGCTGAAGAATTGATGCTTTTGAACTGTGGTGTTGGAGAAGCCTCTTGAGAGTCCCTTGGACTGCAAGGAGATCCAACCAGTCCATTCTAAAGGAGATCAGTCCTGGGTGTTCTTTGGAAGGACTGATGCTGAAGCTGAAACTCCAGTACTTTGGCCACCTGATGGGAAGAGTTGACTCATTGGAAAAGACTCTGATGCTGGGAGGGATTGGGGGCAATAGGAGAAGGGGACGACAGAGGATGAGATGGCTGGATGGCCTCACTGACTCGATGGACGTGAGTTTGAGTGAACTCCGGAAGTTGGTGATGGACAGGGAGGCCTGGGGTGCTGTGATTCACAGGGTCGCAAACAGTCGGACACGACTGAGCGAGTGAACCAAACTGGTGAAATCCAATTAAATTTTTGAGCTTTTTCTTTTTTTTCCCTCAGTCACATTTTTTGTTGTTGTTATAAATCTCTGCCTCTATTGGGCTTCTGCAGTTCTGTGGAGTTTTCCTTTTTTTTCTTCTCTCTTGTCTCTCTCTTTTTAAAAATTTTACTTTTTTAAACCTATTATTAATTTTTCTACGTTTATTCCCTTGTTTGCTTTTCCTACTGTTCTTTCCCCCTTGCAGTTAATCTTTAATGTCAATCTTCATCTACCTCTATTTAATTTTACTTATCTATTCTTTCTTTCTTTCCTTTCCTGTTAACATATTTGTTAGTTTTGTTTTCATTGCTTTATTTCCCACTTGGCACCTGGCTTTAGTTTTGTTTTCCCATCTGTGCTTTAGTTAGTTTTGTTCTAGTAGGTATAATTTTTGATTTCCTTTGTTCATGGGTCAATCTATTCTACTTTATTTTTGTTGAACTGTATTGATTTTGATTATGGGTGTATATGTGTAAGTGTATGTTCAGTCACACTTTTTATTATTGTTATAAACCTCTGCCTCTTTGTTGGGCTTTTGCAGTTCTGTGGAGTTTTCTTTCTTGTTTTCCTTTTTTCTTTGTTCTTCATTTTTCTTTTTCTTCTTATTTTTTTCTTGTAATTTTAATTTTTAGTTTTTAAAAATGTATTATATTATTTCTACATTTATTCCTTTGTTTCCCTTTCCTACTGTTTTATTCCCCACTTGGCACCTTGCTTTAGTTTTGTTTTCCGGTTTGTGCTTTAGTTAGTTTTGTTTTTAACAGGTAAATATAATTTTTGGTTTCATTTGTTCTCTGGGTCAATCTATTGTACTTTTTTTAAAATTGTTTTGACTTTGCTCATAAGTGTATATGTATATGTGTGTATTCCATTATTTTAATTATTATTTGCCTGATTTTGTAACTGCCATTTGTCTGGGGTTCATCTTTGGTTTCTTGTTTTGGGATATTTGTTTTAATCTCATTTAATGCCATAACAAACCCCTTGTGGAATGTTCATTCCTGACCAGAGATCAAGCCCTGAGCCTTTGGAGTGGGAGCATTGACTCCACAATCCTAGACTACCAGAGAACTAACCCTAGGGAGTATAAAATAGTGAGAACTCACACAAAGGAAACCACTTGAATATAAGACATCATATCACCTAACCACCAGTAGTAACCTGTACAGGATGCCTCATCTAAACAATAAACAAAACAAAAATACAAACCAAATTATCAGCAGACAGGATCACCACCTCACTCAGCCTTGACCATCAGAGGAAAAACAAACAAGCAAACAAAAACTCAGCACAAATCTCACCCTATACTAAGCTTACACAAACCACTGGACCAACCTTAGGAGGGCAGAAACCAAAAGGAAGAAAGAACTCAAGCTTGAAGACTGGGAAAAGGAGACCTCAAACACAATAAGTTAAAAAAATTAATGAAAAGGCAGAGAAATACTACACAAATGAAGGAACAAACTAGAAACACAGAAGTCCAAATAACTGAGGAGGAAATAGGCAAACTACCTGAAAAAGAATTCAGAATAATGATAGTAAAGATGATCAAAAACCTTGAAAGTAAAATGGAGAAAATGCAAGAATCAATTAAGAAAGACCTAGAAGAATTAAAGAATAAACATACAGATACAAACAACACAATTACTGAAATAAAAAACACTCTAGAAGGAATCAGTAGCAGAACATCTGCAGCAGAAGAACAAATCAGTGAGCTGGAAGATAGAATTGTGGCAATAACTCCTGATGGGCAGAATAAAATAAAAAGAATGATAAGAACTGAAGATAGTCTCAGAGACCTCTCAGACAATATCAAACACACCAACATTCGAATTATAGGGGTCCCAGAAGAAGAATAGAAAAAGAAAGGGTATGAGAAAATTGTTTAAGAGATTATAGTTGAAAATTTCCCCAACATGGAAAGGGAAATAGTCAGTCAAGTCCAAGAAGCACAAGGGGTCCCATACAGGACAAACCCAAGGAGAAACATGCCAAGACACATACTAATCAAACTAACAAAACTAGACACAAAGAAAGAATATTAAAAGCAGCAACGGAGAAGGAACAAGTAACATACAAGGGAAACCTCATATGCTTAACCACTGATCTTTCAGCAGAAATTCTGCAGGCCAGAAGGGAATGGCAGGATATATTTAAAGTACTGAAAGGGAAAAATCTACAACCAAGACTACTATACGTGGCAAAGATCTCATTCAAAATTGATGGAGAAATAAAAAGCTTTTCAGACAAGCAAAAGTTAAGAGAATTCAGCACCACCAAACCAGTTTTACAACAAATGTTAAAGGGACTTATATAGTCAAGAAATACAAGAGAAGAAAAAAGATCTATAAAATCAACCCCAAACAATTAAGAAAATGGCAATAGGAACATATATATCAATAATTAAATGTAAATGAATTAAATGCTCTAACCAAAAGACACAGATTGGCTGAATGGATACAAAAACAAGACCCATATATACATGCTGTCTACAAGAAACCCACTTCAGACCTCAAGACACATAGACTGGAAGTGAGAGGATGGAAAAATATATTCCTAGCAAACGGGAAGCAAAAGAAAGCTGGAGTAGCAATTCTCATAGCATACAAAATAGACCTTAAAATAAAGAAAATTACAAGAGATAAGGAAGAACACTACATAATGATCAAGGGATCAATCCAAGAGGAAGACATAACAATTGTAAATATCTATGCACCTAACATAGGAGCATCTCAATATGTAAGACAAACTCTAACAGACATAAAAGGAGAAATTGACAGTAACACAATGATAGTAGGAGACTTTAACACCCCACTCACACCAACAGACAGATCATCAAAGCAGAAAATTAATAAGGAAACACAAGTCTTAAATGATACATTAAATGAGATGGATCTCATTGATACCTTCAGGACATTCCATCCAAATGCAGAAGAATACACCTTCTTCTCAAGTGCACGTGAAACATTCTCCAGGATAGACCACATCTTGGGCCACAAATCAAACCTCAGTAAATTTAAGAAAATTGAAATCATAACAAGTATCTTCTCTGACCACAACACTATGAGACTAGATAGCAATTATAAGAAAAAAACTGTAAGAAACACAAACACATGGAAATTAAACAACACGTTTCTAAATAACCAACAGGTTACTGAAGAAATCAAAAGGGAAATCAAAAACTTTCTAGGGACAGATGGCAATGAAAACACAACACACTGAAATCCTATGGTATATAGCAAAAGCAGTCCTAAGAGGGAAGTTGATAGCAATACAATCCTACCTCAAGAAACAAGAAAAATATTGAATAGATAACCTAATTTTACACCTAAAACAACTGGAAAAAGAAGAACAAAACCGCCCCCTAAAACTAGTAGAAGGAAAGAAATCATAAAGATCTGAGCAGAAACAAATGAAAAAGAAATGGAAGAAACAATAGTAAAGATTAATAAAACTAAAATCTAGTCCTTTGAGAAGATGAACAAAACTGACAAACCTTTAGCCAGACTCATCAAGAAAGAAAAAGAATCAAATCAATAAAATTAGAAATGAAAAAGGAGAGGTTACAACAGACAATACAGAAGTACAATGGTTTATGAGACTATTATGAACAACTATACGGCAATAAAATGGATAACCTGGAAGAAATGGACAGATTCTTAGAAAAGTTCAATCTTCCAAGACTGAACAAGGAAGATAGAAATTATGAACAACCCAATTACAAACACTGAAATTGAAGCTGTGATCAAAAATCTCCCCCAAAACAAAATGGCTTCACAGGAGAATTCTATCAAACATTTAGAGAAGAGCTAATGCCTATCCTTCTAAAACTCTTCCAAAAAAATTGCAGAGGAAGGAACACTTTCAAATTCATTCTACGAGGCCACCATCACCCTGATACCAAAACCAGACAATGACAACACAAAAAAAGAAAACTACAGGCTGGTATCACTGATGGACATAGATGCAAAACTCCTTAACAAAATTTTAGCAAACAGAATTCAGCAACACATCAAAAAGCTCATACAGCATGATCAATTTGGGTTTCTTCCAAGAATGCAAGGATTCTTCAATATATGCAAATCAATCAATGTGATGCACCATATTAACAAATTGAAAGATAAAAATCATATGAACGTCTCAATAGATGCTGAAAAACCCTTTGACAAATTTCAGCACCCATTTATGATTAAACTCTTCCAAAAATGGGCATAGAAGGAACCTGCCTCAACATAGTAAAGGCCATATATGATTAGCTTACAGCGAACATTATTCTCAGTGGTGAAAAACTGAAAGCATTCCCCCTAAGGTCAGGAACAAGACAAGGGTGACCACTTTCACCACTATATTTCAACATAGTTCTAGAAGTCCTAGCTACAGCATCCAAAGAAGAAAAAGAAATAAAAGGAATCTAGATTAGAAAAGAAGAAGTAAAGCTCTCACTGTTTGCATATGACATGATACTGTACATAGGACACCTTAAAGATCAGTCAGTTCAGTCGCTCAGTCATGTCTGACTCTTTGCAACCCCATGAATCACAGCACGCCAGGCCTCCCTGTCCATCACCAACTCCTGGAGTTCACTCAGACTCATGTCCATCGAGTCCGTGATGCCATCCAGCCATCTCATCCTCTGTTGTCCCCTTCTCATGCCCTCAATCCCTCCCAGAATCAGAGTCTTTTCCAATGAGTCAACTCTTCACATGAGGTGGCCAAACTACTGGAGTTTCAGCTTTAGCATCATTCTTTCCAAAGAACACCCAGGGTTGATCTCCTTTAGAATGGACTGGTTGGATCTCCTTGCAGTCCAAGGGACTCTCAAGAGGCTTCCCCAACACCACAGTTCAAAAGCATCAATTCTTTGGCGCTCAGCTTTCTTCATAGTCCAACTCTCACATCCATACCTGACCACTGGGAAAACCATAGCCTTGACTAAACGGACCTTTGTTGGCAAAGTAATGTCTCTGCTTTTGAATATGCTATCTAGGTTGGTCATAAATTTTCTTCCAAGGAGTAAGCCTCTTTTAATTTCATGGCTGCAATCACCATCTGCAGTGATTTTGAAGCCCCCCAAAATGAAGTCTGATACTGTTTCCACTGTTTCCCCATCTATTTCCCATGAAGTGATAGGACTGGATGCCATGATCTTCGTTTGCTGAATGTTGACCTTTAAGCCAACTTTTCCACTCTCCTCTTTCACTTTCATCAAGAGGCTTTTTAGTTCCTCTTCACTTTCTGCCATAAGGGTGGTGTCATCTGCATATCTGAGGTTATTGATATTTCTCGCAACAATCTTAATTCCAGCTTGTGCTTCTTCCAGTCCAGCGTTTCTCATGATGTGCTCTGTATATAAGTTAAATAAACAGGGTGACAATATACAGCCTTGATGTACTCCTTTTCCTATTTGGAACCAGTCTGTTGTTCCATGTCCAGTTCTAGCTGTTGCTTCCTGACCTGCATATAGGTTTCTCACGAAGCAGGTCAGGTAGTCTGGTATTTCCCATTTCTTTCAGACTTTTCCACAGTTTATTGTGATCCACACAGTCAAAGGCTTTGGCATAGTCAATAAAGCAGAAATAGATGTTTTTCTGCAACTCTCTTTCTTTTTCCATGATCCAGCGGATGTTGGCAATTTGATCCCTGGTTCCTCTGCCTTTTCTAAAACCAGTTTGAACATCTGGAAGTTCACGGTTCACATATTGCTGAAGCCTGGCTTGGAGACTTTTGAGCATTACTTTACTAGCATGTGAGATGAGTGCAATTGTGCGGTAGTTTGAACATTCTTTGGCATTGCCTTTCTTTGGAATTGGAATGAAAACGGACCTTTTCCAGTACTGTGGCCACTGCTGAGTTTTCCAAATTTGCTGGCATATTGAGTGCAGCACTTTAACAGCATCATCTTTCAGGATTTGAAAGAGCTCCACTGGAATTCCATCACCTCCACTAGCTTTGTTCATAGTGATGTTTTCTAAGGCCCACTTGACTTCCCATTCCAGGATGTCTGGCTCTAGATGAGTGATTATACCATCGTGATCATCTGGGTCGTGAAGATCTTTTTTGTACAGTTCTCCTGTGTATTCTTGCCACCTCTTCTTAATATCTTCTGCTTCTGTTAGGTCCATACCATTTCTGTCCTTTATCGAGCCCATCTTTGCATGAGATGTTCCCTTGGTATCTCTAATTTTCTTGAAGAGATCTCTAGTTTTCCCATTCTGTTGTTTTCCTCTACTTCTTTGCATTGATCCCTAAAGAAGGCTTTCTTATCTCTTCTTTCTCTTCTTTGGAACTCTGCATTCAGATGCTTATATCTTTCCTTTTCTCCTTTGCTTTTCACTTCTCTTCTTTTCACAGCTATTTGTAAGGCTCCCCAGACAGCCATTTTGGTTTTTGGCATTTCTTTTCCATGGGGATGGTCTTGATCCCTGTCTCCTGTACAATGTCACGAACTTCAGTCCATAGTTCATCAGGCACTCTATCTATCAGATCTAGTCCCTTAAATCTATTTCTCACTTCCACTGTATAATCACAAGGGATTTGATTTAGGTCATACCTGAATGGTCTAGTGGTTTTCCCTACTTTCTTCAATTTAAGTCTGAATTTGGCAATAAGGAGCTCATGATCTGAGCAACAGTGAGCTCCTGGTCTTGTTTTTGCTGACTGTATAGTGCATCTCCATCTTTGGCTGCAAAGATTATAATCAATCTAAATAATCTAAACAAAGGATTACTTCCCAAAATATATAAGCAGCTCATACAACTCAATACCAGAAAAATAAACAACTCAATCAGAAAGTGGGGAAAAGACTTAAACAGATATTTCTCCAAAGAAGACATACAGATGGCTAATAAACCCATGAAAAGAGATGGTCAACATCAATTAATTATTAGAGAAATGCAAATCAAAACTACAATGAAATATCACCTCACACCAATCAGAATGGCCATCATCAAAAAGTCTACAAACAATAAATGCTGGAGAGGATATGGAGAAAAGGGAATCTCTTGCACTGTTGGTGGGAATAGAATTGATACAGCCACTAAGACAGTATGGAGATTCCTTAAAAAACTATGACCCAGCAATCCCACTCCTAGATATATACCTTGAGGAAAGCACAATTGAAAAAGACACATGTATCCCATTGTTCATTGCAGCACTATTTACAATAGCTAGAACATGTAAGCTGGAGAAGGAAATGGCAACCCACTCCAGTGTTCTTGCCTGGAGAATCCTAGGGATGGGGGCGCCTGGTGGGCTGCCGTCTACGGGGTCGCACAGAGTCGGACACGACTGAAGTGACTTAGCAGCAGAACATGTAAGCAACCTAGACGTCCACTGACATAAGAATGGATAAAGATGTCGTGGTGCACATACACAATGGAATATTTACTCAGCCATTCAAAAGGAACACATTTGAGTCAGTTCTGATGAGGTGGATGAACCTAGAACTGATTATACAGAGTGAAGTGAGTCAGAAAGAGAAAGGTAAATATCAACTTCTAACACATATATATGGAATATAGAAGAATGGTACTGAAGAACTTATTTACAGGGAAGCAATGGAGAAACAGGCATATGAACATGGGGAGATGGGAGGAGAGGGTGAGATGTACGGAAAGAGTAACATGGAAACTTACATTACCATATGTAAAGGAGATGGACAATGGGAATTTGCTGTATGGCTCAGGAAACTGAAACAGGGGCTCTGAATCAACCTAGAGGGGTGCGAGATGGGAGGGACATTCAAAAGGGAAGGATATATGTATACTTATGGCTAATTCATGTTGAGGTTTGACAGAAAACAGCAAAATTCTGTAAAGCAATTATCCTTCAATAAAAAATAAATCTAAAAAAAGCGAATAAATGAAATCTACTATTCAATCAAAGTGTTACAACATCATTTTATTGCCATTGAATAAGAAATGTGCCTAGTTAAGATGGCTTTCATTGGAGGAGAAAATCTATGTAATAGGAGGCAGACATGGGCAGCTAGTACAGGAGTGGGGTGTGATGTTCACTACACAAGTACAGAGCATCTGTGTAGGGCACCAATTATCATAGGATGCCTATTTTACTAAATTTTGATGCCTTCTTCTCTGGTCTCTCTAATTAGTGCTAGAAGCATTTACTAGTTATTCTTTGATAACGGTAACTTAAAAAATCTATATTAATGCTTTTCAGACATTTTCATGGATATACCTCTAATGTCATAGAGTAGGAGTGGATACTGTGAAGCAATGAAATTGTGTGCTATGTCTCTAAAATTCAAATAAATGTCATCTTCTACTACAAAGATAGAAGGTAAAGAAAGAAAGAAAAGAAGACAGAAATAAATGAAAGAAAAGTACCAGTCTTTTAAAATATATATTTTTTAAAGATTTATTTACTTTATTTAATTTTTGGCTGTGCTGGGTCTTAGCTCCTGTGGGCAGGCTTTCTTTAGTTGTGGCAAGCTGGGGCTACTCTGCATTTGTATTGCATGGGCTTCTGATTGTGGTGGCTTCTCATGTTACCAAGCATGGGCTCTAGGTGCACAGGCATCAGTAGTTGTGACATTGTGACACCCAGGCCCTAGAGCTCAGGCTCAGTAGTTATGGTGCACGCCTTAGTTCCCCCACGGCATATGAAATCAAAGTGAAAATCGCTCAGTCATGTCTGACGCTCTGTGACCCCATGGACTATACAGTCCATGGAATTCTCCAGGCCAGCATACTGGAGTGGGTAGCCTTTCCCTTCTCCAGCGGATCTTCCCAGTCCAGGGATCATACCCAGGTCTCCTGCATTGCAGGCTGATTCTTTACCAGCTGAGCCACAGGGGAAGCCCTGGATTCTCAATCACTGGACCATCAAGGAGGCCTAAGTACCAGTCTTAAAAATCCAAATGCTAGCATGATCTAGAAAATACTTAACTAGTATACTTATTAGTATTATAGAATTGATCATTGAATATTTTGATTTGCATGAATGCTTTATGTCCCTGTTTTTTTTAATTAAAAATTCATAGACAAATGAAAACAGAAAGGAAAAGAAAAACTTGTCAGTACTTGTTTTTGTCTTCTATTTTTCCATTCTGTTTTTTGTTTTTCGGCTGCACCATGAGGCTTGTGGGATCTTAGTTCCCAGATCAGGGATTGAACCTGAACCCCTGCAATGAAAGCTTGGAGTCTTAATCACTGGACCACCAGGGAAGTCCCACTAAGATCACTTTTTCCCATTCAGAAAAAGTATTCAGGTTTTCAGTAATAGCAAAAAAGGAAAATATATTTTTTATTAACTTGAGGAAATGTTTCTTGTACTGGAACTTAAAAGCAAATGCAGATTGCTCTCTGGGTGTTGAGGACGTGATGATTACCACTATAGATGGAATATTTATGCCCTCCACCCATCTCAAATTCATGTGTTAAAAGTCTAACCCCCAATGTGATGATAGCAGGTGACGCCTTTGGGAGGCAATTAGGTTGTGAGGGTGGAGCCCTCATGAATGGGATTGTTGTTCAGTTGCTAAATCTTGTCTGACTCTTTGCTGCCCCATGAACTGCAGCACACCAGGCTTCCCTGTCCTTCACTATCTCCTGAAATTTGCTCAAACTCATGTACATTGAGTCGGTGAGGCCATCCAACTATTTCTTCCTCTGTTGCCCCCTTCTCCTCCTGCTCTCAATCTTCCCCAGCATCAGAGTCTTTTGCAGTGAGTCAGCTCTTTGCATCAGGTGGCCAAAGTATTGGAGCTTCAGCTTCAGCATCAGTCCTTCCAGTGAATTTTCAGGGTTGATTGACTGGTTTGATTTCCTTGCAGTCCAAGGGATTCTCAAGAGTCTTCTCCAACACCACAGTTCAAAAGCATCAGTTCTTCGGCACTGAGCCTTCTTTACGGTCCAACTCTGACATCCATACTTGACTATCTGAAAAACCATAGCTTTGGTTTTTGTTGTTAAAGTGATGTCTCTGCTTAGTGTCCTTTAAAATAAATCGCAGAGAGCTCCCTTGTCCCTTCAGCCATGTGAGGATACAGGGAAAACACAGCTGTCTATAAGCTAGGATGGGAGTTGTCACTAGACCCAGAATCTGTAGGCGCCCTGACCTTGGACTCCCCAACCTCCAGAACTGTGAGAAATAAACTTCTGTTGTTTATAAGTCCATGGTATTTTGTTACAGCAGCTCAGATGGGCTAGGTCATTTACTCATTCAGCACAGGCGGCAGGAGGTTGGTATATTTGAGCAGGTAAGCCTGTAGCCCTCCTGATGCTGTAGGACTGATGCTGAAGCTGAAGCTCCAGTACTTTGACCACCTGATGTGAAGAGCTGACCCACTGGAAAAGACCCTGATGCTGGGAAAGATTTGCCTCCCACAAAGCACCACTGTCAACTTTCTGGAAGCCCAGACCTGGCATGAGGTCCAGGTGGCTCCTGGCACCAGACACAGAAAGGAATGTCTCTGGATGTTTGATAACATCTGACTTCAGGAAATACCACTGCACTAAGCTTGTGGAAAATTCTGAAAGAAATGGGAATACCAGACCACCTAACCTGCCTCTTGAGAAATCTGTATGCAGGTCAGGAAGAAATAGTTAGAACTGGACATGGAACAACAGACTGATTCCAAATAGGAAAAGGAGTACGTCAAGGCTGTATATTGTCACCCTGCTTATTTAACTTATATGCAGAGTACATCATGAGAAACGCTAGACTGGAGGAAACACAAGCTGGAATCAAGATTGCTGGGAGAAATATCAATAGCCTCAGATATGCAGATGACACCACCCTTATGGCAGAAAGTGAAGAGGAGCTAAAAAGCCTCTTGATGAAAGTGAGAGAGGAGGGTGAAAAAGTTGGCTTAAAGCTCAACATTCAGAAAACGAAGATCATGGCATCCGGTCCCATCACTTCATGGGAAATAGATGGGGAAACAGTAGAAACAGTGTCAGACTATTTTTGGGGGCTCCAAAATCACCTCAGATGGTGATTGCAGCCATGAAATTAAAAGATGCTTACTCCTTGGAAGGAAAGTTATGACCAACCTAGATAGTATATTCAAAAGCAGAGACATTACTTTGCCGACTAAGGTCTGTCTAGTCAAGGCTATGGTTATTCCAGTGGTCATGTATGGGTGTGAGAGTTGGACTGTGAAGAAGGCTGAGCACTGAAGAATTGATGCTTTTGCATTGTGGTGTTGGAGAAGACTCTTGAGAGTCCCTTGGACTGCAAGGAGATCCAACCAGTCCATTCTGAAGGAGATCAGCCATGGGATTTGTCTGGAGGGAATGATGCTAAAGCTGAAGCTCCAGTACTTTGGCCACCTCATGCGAAGAGTTGACTCATTGGAAAAGACCCTGATGCTGGGAGGGATTGGGGGCAGGAGGAGAAGGGGACTATTGAGGATGAGATGGCTGGATGGCATCACGGACTCAATGGACATGAGTCTGGGTGAACTCCGGGAGTCGGTGATGGACAGGGAGGCCTGGCGTGCTGCGATTCATGGGGTTGCAAAGAGTCAGACATGACTGAGTGACTGAACTGAATTGAACTGAGAGACAATTTTGTTTGTTGCAACTTGGTTGGGTCGGGGAGGGGCATCTAGTAGGTAGAGGTCAGGGCTGCTGCTAACATCTTATAGTGCCAGGACAGCCTCTACATCTGTCTGGCCCCAAATGTCAGTTGTGCCAAGGCTGAAAAACCCTGCACTAGGGGGAAGGACAAGCATCTTTAAAGGACTTGAAGTATCAGGCAGGGAGCGTAAGTAGGGAGAAAATAGATGCAGGCTTATCTAGAAGTGAGAGAAGTAAGAAGGGACTTCTGATGTGTTTTCCCAGTACCACCTTGCAGTTCTCCAGTCTTCAGCAGACACTGGCTGGGTGTCCTACAAATTCAACTCCGTTCCTGCACTGTGTTCCTGGAGACAGCGCCAAGTCCCGCAAGTTAAGGGCTCTGTCTCATGAGAGACTTCACACTTCACACACTCCACTTTACACAGCAATGACAAGTCCATGTTGTCACTTGAGCTTCTCATGACCCGGCTATAAATTGGAGGTTCCCTGGCCCCTCCCTCAAGTTTGATTAATTTGCTAGAGTGGCTCACAGGGCTCAGAAAACATTCACTGTTTTTACTAGTATATTTGTTTTTTATTGAGGTGTAGTTGATTTAGAATATTATTTAAGTTTCAGCTGTGGGCTTCCCTAATAACTCAGCAGTGAAGAATCTGCCTGCAGTGCAGGAGCTGCATGAGACGGGGGGTTTGATCCCTGGGTCGGGAAGATCCCCTGGAGAAGGAAATGGCACTCCACTCCAGTACTATTGCCTGGAAAATCCCATGGACAGAGGAACCTGGTAGGCTACAGTCCATGGGGTCTCAAAGAGTCGGACATGACTGAGTGACTTCATTTTCACTTTCACTTTCACTTTCAAGCCCATGTGCACCAGTGAAGATCCAGCACAGCCCAAAGTCAATTAATTAATTAATTGAAAAAGAAGAATATTGAACTTTAAGCTGGGGCATTAGGCACCAAATGAATTATTAAAAAATTAATAAATGCTCTTTAATAGACAATGCTAAAGGAGTGTTTGAATAATCTCATGATTGGGATTATATGCCATTTGTATCTTTCCTAAGTATCATGTAGTAGACACATATATAGACATTGTATTTTGTCACAAATATTATTTTTATAATAAAATATTATTCACTTTAATTTAGTCAAGAAAAGTTAATCATAAAATGAAAATCACAAAAGTACTATTAAAAAAATGTGTGTGATTATTTTATCAGATCCTTGGGAAGAGAAAAGCCTTTTTGAGCTTAACAGCAAGAAGAAAACCTGTAAAGGAGAATGCCCTTGGGTTTTAGTACATAAAAATTCAAAACAGTGTTTAGAAAAATTACAGAGAAACAAGGAGAACACTGGTAAACATAAAAATAATGAAAGAAATTGTGAAGAAAATGGTTGATTTTACTACCCTATTCTTCAAGTATCTGTGAATCAAATATGTGTTCAAAAAATGAAGAGGCAGAAGACACTGTGGGAAAAACACTTTAATATCAAAAATAGTCTTGCAATTCAATAGGAAAACCTCAATAATACCCGTATTTGAAAAATCAGCCAAAGGACATAGATTCGTGGTGTGTACCTAAATAGATAACAAACATAATAAAACAGTTTAACCCTTCTATTAAATTTCCTGCATTAACCAGACATCCTTAGGAGATAACATTCCCTCTTAATCTCATCATGAGTCATAACTTCTTAGGAGATAACCTTCTTTCTTAATCTTGTAAGGGGTCATGGGACCCATGACCCATTCCTTCCTTTGTGTATGTTTAGATCTGGATTGTGTAAACTGTCAATAATATGTAATTTCCTGTATGACCCTCTGTCTCAAAAACCTGCCTGTCTGAGCTTTGACCTCTAATGGGTGGAATAGTCCTTAGAGCTTTTTGAAAGTCTGTCTCTCAGACAGACTTATAAACCTCTGGTTAGCTCAAATAAGCTTTCTCTCCTGGTGGCTCAGCCGGTAAAGCATCTGTCTGCAATATGGGAGACCCGGGTTCGATCTCTGGGTCAGGAAGATCCTCTGGAGAAGGAAATGGCAACCCACTCCAGTACCCTTGCCTGGAAATCCCATGGATGGAGGAGCCTGATATGCTACAGTCCATGGGGTTGCAAAGAGTCGGACACGACTGAGCGACTTCACTTTCTTTTCCTTTAGCTCAAATAAAATCTTCGATTTGTTTCTTAGATGATACTGGTTAATATTTGTTGACAAGCTTAAGCAATCATGGTGGCTTCCCTGGTGGCTTAGCGGTTAAAGCGTCTGCTTAGAATGCAGGAGAACCGGGTTCGATCCCTGGGTCGGGAAGATCCCCTGGAGAAGGAAATGGCAACCCACTCCAGTACTCTTGCTTGGAGAATCCCATGGAGGGAGGAGCCTGGTAGGCTACAGTATATGGAGTATAAAGAGTCGGACACGACTGAATGACTTCACTTTCACTTTCCCTACTTAAGCAGTCAAAGGCAGCATCAGTTCAGTTCAGTTCAGTCACTCAGTCGTGTCTGACTCTTTGCACCCCATGAATTGCAGCACGCCAGGCCTCTCTGTCCATCACCAACTCCCGGAGTCCACTCAAACTCATATCCATCGAGTCCGTGATGCCATCCAGCCATCTCATCCTCTGTTGTCCCCTTCTCCTCATGCCCCCAATCCCTCCCAGCATCAGGGTCTTTTCCAATGAGTCAACTCTTCCCATCAGGTGGCCAAAGTATTGGAGTTTCAGCTTCAGCATCAGTCCTTCCAATGAACACCAAGGACTGGTCTCCTTTAGGATGGACTGGTTGGATCTCCTTGCAGTCCAAGGGACTCTCAAGAGTCTTCTCCAACACCACAGTTCAAAAGCATCAATTCTTTGGCGCTCAGCTTTCTTCACAGTCCAGCTCTCACATCCATAAATGACTACTGGAAAACCATAGCCTTGACTAGACGAACCTTTGTTGGCAAAGTAATGTCTCTGTTTTTGAATATGCTATCTAGGTTGGTCATAACTTTCCTTCCAAGGAGTAAGCATCTTTTAATTTCATGGCTGCAATCACCATCTGCAGTGATTTTGGAGCCCCCCAAAATAAAGTCTGACACTGTTTCTACTGTTTCCCCATCTATTTCCCATGAAGTGATGGGACCAGATGCCATGATCTTCGTTTTCTGAATGTTGACCTTTAAGCCAACTTTTTCACTCTCCTCTCTCACTTTCATCAAGAGGCTTTTTAGTTCCTCTTCACTTTCTGCCATAAGGGTGGTGTCATCTCCATATGTGAGGTTATTGATATTTCTCCTGGCAATCTTAATTTCAGCTTGTGCTTCTTCCAGCCCAGCATTTCTCATGATGTACTTTGCATAGAAGTTAAATAAGCAGGGTGACAATATACAGCCTTGACGTACTCCTTTTCCTATTTGGAACCAGTCTGTTGTTCCATGTCCAGTTCTAACTGTTGCTTTCTGACCTGCATACAGGTTTCTCAAGAGGCATGTCATGTGGTTTGGTATCCCCATCTCTTTCAGAATTTTCCACAGTTTATTGTGATCCACACAGTCAAAGGCTTTGGCATAGTCAATAAAGCAGAAATAGATGTTTTTCTGGAACTCTCTTGCTTTTTCCATGATCCAGCGGATGTTGGCAATTTGATCTCTGGTTCCTCTGCCTTTTCTAAAACCAGCTTGAACATCTGGAAGTTCACAGTTCACATATTGCTGAAGCCTGGCTTGGAGACTTTTGAGCATTACTTTACTAGCATGTGAGATGAGTGCAATTGTGCGGTAGTTTGAGCATTCTTTGGCATTGCCTTTCTTTGGAATTGGAATGAAAACTGACCTTTTCCAGTCCTGTGGCCACTGCTGAGTTTTCCAAATTTGCTGGCATATTGAGTGCAGCACTTTCACAGCATCATCTTTCAGGATTTGAAACAGCTCCACTGGAATTCCATCACCTCCACTAGCTTTGTTTGTAGTGATGCTTCCTTAGGCCCACTTGACTTCCCATTCCAGGATGACTGGCTCTAGGTGAGTGATCACACCATTGTGATTATCTGGGTCATGAAGATCTTTTTTGCATGGTTCTCCTGTGTATTCTTGCCACCTCTTCTTAATATCTCTGCTTCTGTTAGGTCCGTACAATTTTTGTCCTTTATCGAGCCCATCTTTGCATGAAATGTCCCCTTGGTATTTCTAATTTTCTTGAAGAGATCTCTAGTCTTTCCCATTCTATTGTTTCCCTCTATTTCTTTGCATTGATCGATGAGGAAGGCTCTCTTATCTCTTGCTATTCTTTGGAACTCTGCATTGAGATGCTTATATCTTTCCTTTTCTCCTTTGCTTTTTGCTTCTATTCTTTTCACAGCTATTTGTAAGGCCTCCTCAGACAGCCATTTTGCTTTTTTGCATTTCTTTTCCATGGGGATGGTCTTAATCCCTGTCTCCTGTACAATGTCACAAACCTCTGTCCATAGTTCTTCAGGCAGTCTATCAGATCTAGTCCCTTAAATCTATTTCTCACTTCCACTGTATAATCACAAGGGATTTGATTTAGGTCATACCTGAATGGTCTAGTGGTTTTCCCTACTTTTTTCAATTTAAGTCTGAATTTGGCAATAAGGAGTTCATGATCTGAGCCACAGTCAGCTTCTGGTCTTGTTTTTGCTGACTGTATAGAGCATCTCCATATTTGGCTGCAAAGATTATAACCAATCTAGGGTAGCCTAGCATTGGTGAAACCAAGCAGGGGCCAGTGGGGGCTCCCAGGCATGAAGGGCTTTTTCTTTTGTTCCCTGCATCTTGAAGGCAATACTCCCAGCTCTGTGACCTTCCCTTAGTTCCAAAGGGCAGATTCTAACAATTGCTAATTAAAGGAGGAGCAGCCAAGAAGCCACCTGAGGCAAGATTAAGGGTACCAGAGAATCTCATTAAGATGAGGAGACTGAGGCTTGCCTGGTGGCACAGTGGAGAAGAATCCCCCATGCAATGCAGGGGCAATGGGTTGGATCCCTGGTCTGGGAGGATTCCACATGCAGTGGAGAAACTAAGCCTGAGCACCAAAACTACTGAAGCCTGGGAGTTCTAGAGCCAGCCAGCCACAAGTCCAGAGCCTGCTACTACTGAAACCTGTGTGCCTCGGGCCTGTGTTCAGCAGCAAGAGAAGCCCACGGAGTGCAAAGAGGAGTAGCATCCACTCGCCACAAGAGAAAGCCCAGGGCAGAAAAAAAGAAAGCCACGAAGACCCCGTGCAGCCAAAAATAAATAAATATATAATTTAAAAAAAAAAAGATTAGTAGACTGATCACCTGCAACCCTGCACACCCTCTAATCTCATCAGCAACCCCACTCTTGAACCATTGCCATAAAACTCCTCACCAAAGTCCCCTGAGTTGGGACGCATAGTTTTTAAGGACAGGAGCCCACTGTGCCCCTCTTTACCTAGTAAAGCAATAAAGCTATCTGTTGAAGAGTCTGAACGCCAGTTGGAAAAGAATTTCTAGACATGGAGTATTGTGGAAAGGAGTGAGTTTATTAAGAACAAAGAGCAGAGATAACATGGGTGCTTTGAGGACAGTGGGCCGACAACTCCTGACAGGCCAGGGAGAGTCGACAGTTTTTGTGGGTTAGTAGCCAGTTTTCAGAGCCTCAAGACAAAGAATATTCCTGCTGGAAGACTGGCATTAGAAGATTGGTTGGGCTTCCCCAGTGGCTCAGAGGTTAAAGCATCTGCTTGCAATGAGGGAGACCTGGGTTCGATCCCTGGGTTGGGAAGATCCCCTGGAGAAGGAAATGACAACCCACTCCAGTACTCTTGCTTGGAAAATCCCATGGACGGAGGAGCCTGGTAGGCTGCAGTCCATGGGGTAACTGGGAGTTGGACACGACTCAGTGACTTCACTTTCACTTTTCACTTTCATGCATTGGAGAAGGAAATGGCAACCCACTCCAGTGTTCTTGCCTGGAGAATCCCAGGGACGGGGGAGGCTAGTGGGCTGCCGTCTATGGGGTGGCATAGAGTCGGACATGACTGAAGTGACTTAGCAGCAGCATAGAGTGAGTACCAAGGTGGCATTTTTACCTAATTTGGAGTCAGGAAGCCTGTTAGTGATGATCAGGGGGGCTTTTGGCAACAGCTACAATGGGGCTCAGTTGGCTTCAGAGGTGACATTTGTTCTGGGCTCTGCTTCTGTGGCCTTGGTGCCAGGCCTAACACTATCCTTTCCTACTTCATCCAAAACTCTGTCTCCAAGATTCGATTTGGCAGCAGTGTTCAGAGAAGCTGAGTTTCCAGCATCACTGGTGGTGGATAGTGGGCCAGCCACTGGCTCTGTCAACAGCATGATGCACCAGGGCGGGGAGTGGCCAAGCCGCAGAGACACAGAGACGAAACAGTACTAGAACTGGCGCAGTTGACTTCCATGCCGCGTGTGGAAGCCGGCTTGCGTGTGACACATCCACCCACCTCCTCTGAGAACTCCTAGAAGCACACAAGAGGGAAACGTCATGTCTTTTGATGGATGGAACTAGTGATGCCAAAATCTTGGCTCTCTGTGCACTGAAGCTGAACAGAAATACAGAGACAGGGATATGGAGGAAAAAATAGAGAGTTGCATTCTTTCTTTGCCAGGCAAAGAGGGAACAAAGTAGGCTAGCGCCTCAAGCACTTTGTTCCACTCCCTGGGAAAAAGAGAGAGGTCTTACAGTCAGTTGCTCATGGTCAGGGATGTACTTTAAGTATCAAGACAGAAACAATCTTACATTCTTCTTTCTTCTGTAAAATTTCAAAAGGGTGTCTTGCTGGCAAGATTAGGGGGTGTGCAGGGTCTTAGATTGGCGCTAGTGGTAAAGAACCTGCCTGGTAATGCAGGAGACCTGGGTTGGAACCTGGGTCAGAAAGATCCCCTGGAGAAGGAAATGGCAACCCACTCCAGTATTCTTGCCTGGAGAGTCCCATGGGCAGTGGAGCCTGGTGGGCTACAGTCCATAGGGTCGCAAAGAGTTGGACATGACAGAGTGCAGATGCATGCAAGGGTCTCAGGTGGGGTCCTAATCTTGAGGAGCTTCTCTGTCCTTGCCTCAGGTGGTTTTGTGGCAGCTCTTCCCATGATTAGCATCTCTTCAAATCTGCCCTTTGGAGCTCAGAGAAGGTCATGGATGCTTGCATATAAGAAATGGGGGACAAAAAGGCCTCCATGACCCGGAGCCTCACAGGGCCCTGCTTGGTTTCATTAGCCACCCATTGGATGGAGGGCAGGCTGAAGGTGGACCCTGCCTACCAATCCTATTTTAGCCCAATGTTACTTGAATCCTCATGTGATGATTAGCCCCTACCTCTGGAATAGAGGGCCCGGAGTTCTCTCCTCATTATGGTTAATAAATTGCTAGCCAAATGGTACCAGAGTGATCTGATGACCCTCTTGGATCTTGGGTTACACCAAAGAAAAAGAAAATATTTGACACTACTGAGATTTTAACCCCATTTGTCCCTGAGGTGAGACAGTGGCTGTGGGGAAACTACTGTTGAGGCAGGGAAGTTTAGCTTGAAAGATTTTTTTTTTTTAGGAAAAGGTAGAGGAGGCCAGATGTATTTACAAGGATCTTTTCCATTTAGACAGATGGAAAGCGAGCAAACTGGCTTTGAAACAGAACAAGATACCGGCTCATGTAATGAAAGAGTTCAGGGGTGTCTGGATTAGGCGACTCAGATGGGACATCAGGTTTCCATCTCACAGTCTCCAGCTCTAGGTGCTTCTTTCTTCATGTTAATTCCACTCTTGGCTTTGAGGCCAGACATAAGAGGATGTAAAACAGCCTTGGGTAGCAGGTTGGAAGATGGCATTTCCCTTGACTGTTTAGCTACTATTTGGTCCATTTTTAGTATTCCATATCATTTTAATTCATTTTACAAAATAGGGCTCCATTACACTGCCCTTTTAACCTTTTAGTCTGTAATGACAGAAAAATGAAAGGCGAGGGTGCCTGTCCACCCCTACTTCGGGGAAGGACATGTGCGTCTTCCTCTTATCATGCGAGAAGCCCTTTCGGGTGAACGCTGAACTTCTATCCCAGCTTCAGGGGATGCAGCTGATCCTAAAATAGTTTTGGAGGGCAGGGAAAATCTCTACTCCTTGGAAACTTTAAAGGCACACAACCAGAAATGGCCCTCAAAGGCAATGAGCAAACATAGAATATAATCCCCAAAGCAAGCCTGGCATAATGAAAAGTGGCCCTGGGAGAGAGAGGCCATTGAGTTCAAAGTAAATTCCTCTGCATATTTACTCTGTGATATTGAAGAAATCTTCAAATTGTATTCTACTCCTTCACAAAGGAGAAAATTGGACTTATTTGAGTGTTTTCTACTGCTCTTTCTGTGTATTCAGTCCTCATAAAAATTCCATGAGGTGGGTTTTTAATTCCCCTTGTCAATAAAAAAAAAAATTAACCAGTAGATCTAAGGAAGAAATGAAAAATTTTTTTGTAAGAAATAGAAAATTTCAGGACTTCCATAGCAGTCTGATTGTTAAGGCTCCATGCTTCCACTGCAGCATGGCCCAGGTTCAATCCCTGGTCAGGGTACTAAGATCCCAAATGCTGTGCAATGGGCCAAAAAAAAAAGAGAGAAATGGAAAATTTAAATTAAAGGCAGACTGAGGATTATAACACAGGAAGAGCCTCTCAGAAAGTCCCAAGGGCTGTTCTGCCCATTGAGATCAAAGCACAGTTATGCAAGTCTTTGATAAATGATGTAGATAGTTTGTGCAATCCAGCTCTGCAAGTACAAAGTAGTGGGTCATTGTGACCCTTTACAAAATCAAGAACGTGTGTCATCTTTTAAAGAGCTGTCTTATTGGTGCTTGGAGAATGCTGTTCTTTGCGGCTGAGGTTTCTGCCAATGGGGAAGTTTGGTCCATGCATAATGCAGGTGTGCAATGCACAGTGCAGGGAGAGAGGAGAACAAAGGGCAGAGCACATGTTTTACATTTTCTTGTCTTGCAATAAAATATGAATTTTATTCTATATCCTACTTTATAAAAGAGGAAACGGAGGTGTAGAGAGGTATCTTGCCTGGGATTTGTACTCAGTTCTGTTCTGCTCCTGGGAGGGCGAGGGTGGATTCCTTCTGAGATCTGAGATTTCAGAAAAGTTCTACAAAGCTGATGCCACTGAAAAGAACAAAATTGTACCTCTTTGGTTCAGAATCCATCAGCTCAATCATTTTTTGTTGACTTCTGGTTTTTCTTTTTCGAGAAGACACTCTCCATGTTCAACACTTCCCTGGTGGCTCAGATGGTAAAGTGTCTGCCTACAATACAGGAGACCCGGGTTCAATCCCTGGGTTGGGAAGATCTCCTTGAGAAGGAAATGGCAACCACTCCAGTATTCCTGCCTGGAGAATCCCATGGACGGAGGAGCCTGATAGGCTACAGTCCATGGGGTGGCAAAGAGTCGGACACGATTAAGCGACTTCACTTTCTTTCTTTCCCCATGTTCACAAGTAGATGCTCAAGAAAGTCAACTGCAGAAAGAAATTGGAGCCACGGTGGGGAGTGTGTTGACCGTGAAAGGGGCTGAGGGTGTTTGCAGACATAGTCTTTCCAATGAGACACTTTTCACTAGGGAAGCCAGACAAAAATCCTGTGACCAAAGCTTTAACCCTTAGCTGCTTCTAGCAGCTGTTTTATCTGCCTTCTTTTATGTCTCTAAACTTTTGTCTTTGCTTTCTTATTTTCTCCTACAGCTTTTTTAAAAAATGTAGATTATACACCCTTATTGTTACATCTTTAACTTTTTTTTTTTTAAACAGCTTTACCTTTTCATCTTTATTTTTCATAGGGTGTTTTTTTCTTTTTCAGCTTTGAATGTCTGATTATTGTAACTTTGCATTAATTTCCCTTCTTTTATTTCAAGTCATGATTATTTTTGTCTTTTTATAAATCTCAGCCTTGTTTTATTGGAATCTTCATGAAAAAATCATTGTATCTTAAGAATCTAGTCTTTTCATTTTCTCCCCCATCATATTTTAGCATTTTATTATTCACCTGGAAATTTGAACAGATATATTTAAATGCAGATGTGTATGAACAAAAAGTAAAAGTTCTCCTTTCCTAATGCATTCCCTAGAGGTAACTCCTAAGCTTCCTAAATAGCGCTAGTGGTAAAGAACCTGCCTGCCACTGCAGGAGATGTAAAAGAAGTGGGTTCGATCCCTGGGTCTGGAAGATACCCTGGAGGAGGGCATGGCAACCCACTCCAGTGTTCTTGATAGAGGAACCTGGTGGGCTACAGTCCATAGGGTCACAAAGAGTTTTGGACACAACTGAAGCAACTCAGCATGCATTAGTTACTCAAGGGTAACTCCTAGAGGTAACTGCTGTTAATGGTTAGGTGTCTGCCCCATTCAGGTGTTTGGCTTGTTTTCTGTAAACTGATGTATTATATAAACATGTTACCACTCACATTCATTTATTAGGAGTGAAATCACACTATCCTGAACATTATTGATCTTGCCTGTTTACTTTTTTTGTTGTTGCTTTTTACATGTCATGAATGTTCTCACTTTCAACCTTATTTATTTTATTTTTTTCTTTCTGCACTTAAATGGAATAAAAATCAGTACCTTCATGATTTATTCCATGTATTATATTTTGATTATTTACATAGAGCGAAAATAATCTGCTGTATCAACTGATGAGTTTTTCCCCTTGTAGTTTCTCTTTACCCAATGACCCTCTTCCATTTGAACAACTGGAAATCAATCATCTGTTGCCTGAAGGGAGAGTGTCACAACAGAAGTATTTTTGAGCTTCTAAAGTTGAGGTCATGGTCTATGCCCTAGATTTAGAAGATGATAGAGGAGATAAAAATTCCCTGGACTAGGGGAGAGGTGAATGGTGGAAGAGAGTATAAGAATGAGATAGAGGTGGGAAGGGAAAATTAATGGTACTCTATTATACATCAAATGTTTGCATCTCCCCAAACTCCTGTGTTGAATGCCTAACCTCCAGTGTGGCTTTGTTTGGAATAAGGAAGCAATTAAGGTTGCAAGGAGTCAGACATGATTTAGGGACTAAACAACAACAAAGGTTAAATGAGGTCATAAGGGTGGAGCCCTGACCCAATAGAATTAGTGTCTTCATAAGAAGACACAAGAGAGCTTCTGCTCCCTCACCACTCCGCATGCATGTGAGGACACAGAGAGAAGGGGCTTGTCTGCAAACCAGGAAGAGAGATATTGGGCCCATTGGACCTTGATCTTAGACTTTTCAGCCTCCAGAACTTTGAGAAGACAAATTTCTATTGTTTAAGTCATGTCTTATTATGGTAGCCCACGTAAACTCTAGGACAGGTTTGGGGATATCTCTGTCACATCCAGGAGGCCTTGGGGAGGAGGTAGGCCTTCATTTATTCATTCAACAAATCTCTTAAAAAAAAATTATGGGCTTTGCTGGTGACTCAGTGGTAAAGAGTCTGCCTGCCAATGCAGGAGACACAAGGTCAATCCCGGGTCCCAGAAGATCCCACATGCCATAGAGCAACAAAGCCTTTGCACCACAGCTATTGATCCTGTGCTCTAGAGCCTGGAAACCACAACTAGTGAAGCTTGGGAGCCTTGGAGCCTTTGCTCTGCAACAAGAGAAGCCACGGCAATGAGAAGCCCAAGCACTGCAACGAGAGAGTAGCCCCTGCTCACAGCAGTGAGGGAAAGCCAGTGTGCAGCTGCGAAGACCAAGCGCAGCCAAAATAAATAAATAATTTAAAAACTTATTTTCTTATCTGCACTGGGTCTTAGTTGCAGCATTCAAGCTCTTAGTTGTGGCATGTGGGATCTAATGCTCTAACTAGGGATCAAACCTGCATTGTGAGCATGGAGTCTTCCTTGCTCACTGGGCTTCCAGGGAAGTCCCATGCAACACATCTTAATGAGGGGCAATCTGGGAGCCAAGGATATAACTGTGAACCAAGAGACACAGCTCCTGCCTGCATTATACAACACTGTACCTCCACAGGGTAACAGCCAGAACCTAGGAATTGCTTGATGGTGGCAAAGCAGAAAGGGCATAAGACTCTCCACACATTTCCTGTTGCCCTTGGGTGGCCTGGAGAGGAAGTAGGAGGAAGTAGTTACATGAAAATGGAAAGGAAAAGAAAAAGGAGAAAGAATAGTCAGTGCCAGATGCTCCCCTGTTTGTTTTTACTAATTTTCTTGACACAGTGATTGATAGACTCATAGACTTAGAGACCCAGTTCATCCAGGGCTTCTCAAACTTCTTTGTGCATCAGACTTTTCCAGATGGTTTGTTGCGGCATGAAATTTCTGGTCCCTTCTTCCAGAATTTCTGATATACTAGTAGGTCTGGGTAGGGCCCCAAAATTTGTATCTCTGTAGGTGATGCCAAAGCCCTTGTCCATGGTGTGTGTTCAGTTCGGTTCAGTTGCTCAGTCGTGTCCGACTCTTTGCGACCCCATGAATCGCAGCACGCCAGGCCTCCCTGATCATCACCATCTCCCGGAGTTCACTCAGACTCACATCCATCGAGTCCATGATGCCATCCAGCCATCTCATCCTCGGTCGTCCCCTTCTCCTCCTGCCCCCAATCCCTCCCAGCATCAGGGTCTTTTCCAATGAGTCAACTCTTCGCATCAGGTGGCCAAAGTACTGGAGTTTCAGCTTCAGCACCATTCCTTCCAAAGAAATCCCAGGGTTGATCTCCTTCAGAATGGACTGGTTGGATCTCCTTGCAGTCCAAGGGACTCTCAAGAGTCTTCTCCAACACCACAGTTCAAAAGCATCAATTCTTTGGCGCTCAGCCTTCCTCACAGTCCAACTCTCACATCCATACATGACCACTGGAAAAACCATAGCCTTGACTAGACGGACGTTAGTCGGCAAAGTAATGTCTCTGCTTTTGAATATACTATCTAGGTTGGTCATAACTTTTCTTCCAAGGAGTAAGCGTCTTTTCATTTCATGGCTGCAGTCACCATCTGCAGTGATTTTGGAGCTCAAAAAAGTAAAGTCTGACACTGTTTCTACTGTTTCCCCATCTATTTCCCATGAAGTGATGGGACCGGATGCCATGATCTTTGTTTTCTGAATGTTGAGCTTTAAGCCAACTTTTTCACTCTCCTCTTTCACTTTCATCAAGAGGCTTTTTAGTTCCTCTTCACTTTCTGCCATAAGGGTGGTGTCATCTCCATATCTGAGGTTATTGCTATTTCTCCCAGCAATCTTGATTCCAGCTTGTGTTTCTTCCAGTCCAGCGTTTCTCATGATGTACTCTGCATAGAAGTTAAATAAGCAGGGTGACAATATACAGCCTTGACGTACTCCTTTTCCTATTTGGAACCAGTCTGTTGTTCCATGTCCAGTTCTAACTGTTGCTTCCTGACCTGCATACAGATTTCTCAAGAGGCAGGTCAAGTGGTCTGGTATTCCATCTCTTTCAGAATTTTCCACAGTTTATTGTGAGCCACACAGTCGAAGGCTCTGGCATAGTCAATAAAACATAAATAGATGTTTTTCTGGAACTCTCTTGCTTTTTCCATGATCCAGGAGATGCTGGCAATTTGATCTCTGGTTCCTCTGTCTTTCCTAAAACCAGCTTGAACATCAGGAAGTTCATGGTTCACATATTGCTGAAGCCTGGCTTGGAGAATTTTGAGCATTACTTTACTAGCATGTGAGATGAGTGCAATTGTGCAGTAGTTTGAGCATTCTTTGGCATTGCCTTTCTTTAGGATTGGAATGAAAACGGACCTTTTCCAGTCCTATGGCCACTGCTGAGTTTTCCAAATTTGCTGGCATATTAAGTGTAGCACTTTCACGGCATCATCTTTCAGGATTTGAAATAGCTCCCTGGAATTCTATCACCTCCACTAGCTTTGTTTGTAGTGATGCTTCCTTAGGCCCACTTGACTTCACATTCCAGGATGACTGGCTCTAGGTGAGTGATCACACCATCGTGAGTATCTGGGTAGTGAAGATCTTTTTTGTACAGTTCTTCTGTGTAATCTTGCCATCTCTTGTTAATATCTTCTGCTTCTGTTAGGTCCATACCATTTCTGTCCTTTATTGAGCCCATCTTTGCATGAAATGTTCCCTTGGTATCTCTAATTTTCTTGAAGAGATCTCTAGTCTTTCCCATTCTGTTGTTTGTGTAGCTCTAATCTAATCAATATTTTATTAAAAAAATTGTTTTTTATTGGAATTTTTTTTTTGTCCAGGCCTTGTAACGTTTTGGATCTTAGTGGAAGCAGAGTTCTAAACACTGCACCACCAGGGAAATCCCCTAATGTAACATTTTGAAAAATGGCACCCCCAGATGTAAGTGATTTCCTAAGGTTATACAGTAAGTCAGTAGAGAAGATGGCTCAAAGATCTGTATTGGCTCTGTGAAATCAAATGCATATTTTGTGACATGACATGAAAAATTAAATGTAAAATTTTCCTGCCTTTTGGCCTCTTCCCTTCCCTGGTGCTTGAGATCATAAAAAATCTGCCTGCAATGCAGGAGACCTGGGTTTAATTCCTGGGTCAGGAAGATCTCCTGGAGAAGGAAATGGTAAACCACTCCAGTACACTTGCCTGGAGAATTCCAGGGACACATAAGTTTGGTGTGCTGCAGTCCATGGGATCACAAAGAATCGGACATGACTGATTAGCTTTCACTTACTTACTTACCCCTACTATATATTGTGTATCTGCATTTTGTGTTAATCAAACCTCCCTGGGCAGCAGAAATACCTGCTCAACCATAAAGACCAGCATTCTCCTAGCACCAACAAGTGAAAGTGAAAGTGAAGTCGCTCAGTCGTTTCTGACTCTTTGTGACCCCATGGACTGTAGCCCACCAGGCTTCTCTGTCCATGGGATTCTCCAGGCAAGAATACTGGAGTGGGTTGCCATTTTCTTCTCCAGGGGATCTTCTCAACCCAGGGATCAAACCTGGGTCTCCCGCATTGCAGGTAGACGCTTTACCCTCTGAACCGCCAGGGAAATCCATCAAGAGAACTCCTTAAATGGCTAACATTCCTTCATGATCTTGTAAGAGATCATGGTGATGCTTAGATATGGATTGTATAAGCTGTCCATAATATGCCATTTGACATACAGCCTTTTATCTCAAAAACCCTTTTATAACTGTGCTTTGACTTCAAACAGGTGGAAGAGTTCTTGGAGCTTTCTGTGATGTTGTTCCCAGGTTTATAATCCTCAATTTGACTGGAACAAAAATTTCCATTTCTTCTTAGATCAACTGATTCACTTTTTGTCAACAATGCTTATGTTAAATTGGTGCAAAAGTAATTTTGGTCTTGCCTTGTTGAGTTTTGCCTTTTGATATCAGAATACATTCTTAAATAAATGTGGTTATGTTACACATCATTTTAACATGCATTTCTTGCTTTATGTTTTTTTGTTAATGAATTATTACTTGCTGTTTATTCAATATGTATTTTAGACTATGGAAATGATGTTAAGCGAAAAGCAAATTGGAGGGATTTTCTTCCTTGAGTTCAAAATGTGTCATAAAGCAGTGGAGACAACTTGCAGCATCAACAATGCATTTGGCTCAAGAACTGCTAATGAGCATACAGTGCAGTGGTGGTTCAAGGAGTTTTGCAAAGGAGATGAGAGCCTTAAAGATAAGGAGCACAGTGGGCGGCCATCAGAAGTTGACAACAACCAACTGAGAGGATCATTGAACTGACAACTGATCAACTGATGGGATTATTGAAGCTGATCCTCTTACAACTAAATGAGAAATTGCCCAAGAACTCGAAGTCGACCATTCTATGGTCATTTGGCTTGTGAAGTAAATTGGAAAGGTGAGAAAGCTCAATAAGCGGATGCCTCATGAGCTGACCACAAATCAAAAAAATATCGTCATTCTAAAGTGTCATCTTCTCTTGTTCTCTGCAACAACAACACACCATTTCTTGATTGGATTGCGATGTGTGATGAAAAGTGGATTTTATATGACAATCGGTGACAAGCAGCTCAGCGTCTGGGCTGAGAAGAAGCTCTAAAGGACTTCCCAAAGCCAAATTTGCACCAAATCAAGGTCGTGGTCACTGTTTGGTGGTCTGCTGCTGGTCTGATCCATGACAGCTTTCTGAATCCAGGCAAAACCATTATAGCTGAGAAGTATGCTTAGCAAATCAATGAGATGTATGGAAAACTACAGTGCCTGCAGCCAGCACTGGGTCAACAGAAAGGGCCCAATTCTCCACAACACCCAACTGCACATCTAACAACCAATGCATCAGAAGTTGAATGAATTGGGTTACAAAGTTTTACCTCATCTGCCGTATTCACCTGACCTCTCGCCAACTGACCACTTCTTCAAGCATCTCAACAACTTTTTGCAGGGAAAATGCTTCCATAACCAGCAGGACACAGAAAATGCTATTCAAGAGTTTGTCTAATTCCAAAACATGGATTTTTATGCTCCAGGAGTAAATAAACTTATTTCTCATTGGCAACGTGAAATCAACAAATGTATTGATTGTAAAGGTTTCTATTTTGATTAACAAAGATGTGTTTGAGCCTAGTTATACTGATTTAAAATTCAGTGTCCTAAACTGTAATTATGTTTGCACCAACCTAATACCATACACTCATACCTGGATCAACCCCACTGACCCCTCAGGGCAGATGGGAGGTTGTGAATGGCTGGGCCTGGGTCCCTGGTCACCTCTTCAGTGAGGGGTAGTGTGAACTCCATCAGAACAACACATTCTTGGCAATTCTCTGGGGGTCCACTGGTTAGGACTTCACATTTTCACTGCTGAGGGTATAGGTTCAATCCCTTGGGTAACTAAGATCCCACAAGCCAAGCAGAGGCGCGAAAAAAAAAATCACAATTTTTTTTTTCTTGTATATTTATTTATGGCTGCTGATGGGCTTTGTCTCTCTGCATCGAGCCATGGTTTCTCTTGTTGCAGTGCTCAGGCCCTAGAGCATGTAGACTTAATTGTCTCTTGGCATATGGGATCTTCCTGGACCAGGAATTGAACCTGTGTCCCCTGCATTAGCAGGCAGATTCCTAACCATGGACCACCAGGTTAAGTCTGAAGTGCATGTTCTTAAAGTGAAGGAACTTTGTCCCCCAGATGGAAGTAAGGTAAATGCTTTTGGTAGGGCCTGGAACAATATGTTCTGTAGACCATAAACTACTGGGCAGGGTGCAATGAGCTACTGAGATAAAGCCTCATCGTATGTAAGAGCCAGGCTCTGGAGGGATGCTGTGCAAGATGGGTGGGAGAGGCAGTCTAATCCTTGATCCCAGTACCTAACAGCATAAGGCTCTGCATATTGCCTGGCATGGAGAAGGCAATGGCAGCCCACTCCAGTACTCTTGCCTGGAAAATCCCATGGATGGAGGAGCCTGGTGGGCTGCAGTCCATGGGGTCGAGAAGAGTTGGACATGACTGAGCGACTTCACTTTCACTTTCATGCATTGGAGGAGGGAATGGCACCCCACTCCAGTGTTCTTGCCTGGAGAATCCCAGGGATGGGGGAGCCTGGTGGACTGCCGTCTATGGGGTCGCACAGAGTCAGACAAGACTGAGCAACTGAGTAAACAGTACACAACGCATTACGTAGTGCCTGCCATGGATCACTCCTTGACACTGGAGTGTGAACTTTGGGTTTAAACCCTTCGAGCACTGAAAGGCAAAGATGAATTGGTAGTCTGGGAAACTCTTGGTTGGGCTCAGGGCTCTAGGGCTCATTCAGGGATTCTTTGTCTTTTTTTTTTTTTTTTAAGCTGATGATCTTGGGGAGAGGGTCACAGAAAGAGGGTTTTCAGGGATGGGTCTTTTCATTCCTACTAGTTACCTTTAATTTTCAGCCTCAACCTGGGGAAGGGGTGCATGAGTGGGCCACAGGAACTGGGAGGCATTGGTTGGGTGGTTAACCCTGGGACCAGGACTTGGTGCCCATCCAACAAGGATTGCAATGGGTCCAGGCGGCACCACTGCCCTCCTCACTCTCCTTGGCTTAGCAGCTGCCAGCATGGCCCCCATAACTCTGGTTTCTGGGCAGCAAGGGCTGGGGTGGGGCCCAGGGAGTCATAAGAACCTTCTTCAGGGATGTTCCCTTTGGGGCTGGAAGGGTGGGTGAGACTAAAAATACCACCTATCTGACATATTTACTCTGTTCTTGTTAATACCCCAGGGAGATTGCCAAGAGTCACTACACCAAGCCTGTGATTAAACCATAATAACCACTTTCATGTTTATAAATTTTGTCCTTGATATCAGAGAGGAGTATTTTTAGGCTAGAACTTGGAACTAACACATCCCAAATGCAGGAGTGTAGATTCAAGCATGCATGCATGCTCGGTTGCTTCAGGCGTGTTCAATTCTTTGCAATCCCATGGGCCACAGCCTGCCAGGCTCCTCTGTCCACGAGATTTTCCTGGCAAGAATACTCGAGAGGGTTGCCATGCCCTCCTCCAGGGGCTCTTTCCAACCCAGGAATCAAACCCACATTTCCTGCATTGCAGGCAGATTCTTTATCACTGAGCCCTTGGGAAAGCCCAGATTTAAGCATCTCTCCTTAAGAATTACCCTCCAGGGCACAGCAAGTCCAGAGGGATCTGTCCGCAGGTGTCAAATTGGGATTCTCCAGGTACATGAGGTAACACATCCTTTTATCCCAGGGCATCTCATCAAATGTGGAAGTTTCATGGACATCTATGCTCTTCCACTGAACTCCCTTTCCAATTTCATAGGGCTACTTATTCATTCGTTTATTCATCTGTTTGCTAAGTCATTCCACATACATTTATGGAGTGCTCGCTATGTGCCAGGCACTGACGATAATAAGTCTGTGAATGAACAGACCAGTTTCAGTTCATTTTCTGTTCATGTTTTCTGAATGTAAACATGGAGTTTACATTCTAGTGGTTATGGTGGCTGCTGATTGGGGAACAAGGAGGTAAACTAATTACTTTATTTATGTATTCAATATTAGGTAACTTGTAAGAAATATACAGGGAGAAATGATATATAGTTTCCTAGGGTGACAGGGAACTTTGGATGATGAAGTCAAGGAATTTGTGAGCTGAGAAGGACCCAGGCATAGGAAAAGCCAAGTCTCTGACCCAAATCCCCCACTGGCTCCCTCCCTCCTGACTCTTCTTCCTGTGCCCATTTCCACTGCTTTTGGAAATTGTTTTAACTGACACTTGATTCTCCTTCCAGGATATTGATTCCCCCTGCTGCTCTTGCAAATATTTCAGTTCAGTTCAGTCCCTCTGTCATGTCTGACTCTTTGCGACCCCATGAACCACAGCATGCCAGGCCTCCCCGTTCATCACCAACTCCCGGAGTTTACCCAAACTCATGTCCATGAGTCAGTGATGCCATCCAAGCATCTCCTCCTCTGTCATCCCCTTCTCCTCCTGCCTTCAATCTTTCCCAGCATCAGGGTCTTTTCAAATGAGTCATCTCTTCTCATCAGGTGCTCAACGTATCGGAGTTTCAGCTTCAACGTAGTAGTTGCTCATTCTCCACACCCCATTGATTCTGGGTCAGAAGCAGGGTATTGGAGTCCTTATTCCTAGTGTTCTTTCCACTGGCGCATCAAGGTCCCCAGTCCTTTGAGACCCCTGCCATCTGATTACCCCACTTCCTCCCTCTCACTGCTGTCATTCACTCATACCCCCTGTTCCACTCATTGAAGACTTTAGGACTTGGTCCACTGTCTTCTTTTTCAAGCCAAATACTGACCATCAGCTGCACTGTTTGCCTGATGCTTAGACCCTTGGATATTCTTTGACTTTCATCCTTTTGACTTTTACCTTCAACCTACTTTAGCCACTTGGACTCGTTTGGGCTCCACCTTAACAATCTTCAAAATTCCAGGACTTCCCTGGTAGTCCAGGGGTTAAGACTCCATGCTTCCACTGCAGAGGACTCAGGTTTGATTCCTGGTCAGGGAAGTTCTGCATTCTGCCCAGTGTGGCCAAAAAGAAAAGTCTTAAAGCTCTATGTATCACTCTAAACAGGGCAAAACCAGGTTTCCTCAAGACTGTTTCTCAGCTTGATTTCACAGGTTAAAAAAAGAAATGACTGTTCTTCTGGAGAGAGCCGTGGAAAATGCT
This sequence comes from Ovis canadensis, assembly GCF_042477335.2. Taxonomy (NCBI): domain Eukaryota; kingdom Metazoa; phylum Chordata; class Mammalia; order Artiodactyla; family Bovidae; genus Ovis; species Ovis canadensis. Next base: position 37,375,587 of record NC_091268.1, on the reverse strand, counting down.
ACTAGTTCTTCCTGAAAGGATCTTGAGATTGTGGCGGAGAGGTAAGGCACCTCACATATACAAGAAGACTTTCTAAAAATCACCCCTGTTCACCTCTCCCCACAAAGTGCCGCATCTTATGGCAGTTCCTTATCTCCTTCCTTCTGCTCAACCCCTAGACCACTTAGTTCTCCTGTCTCACTCATTCTTTCCCCTCCTTGCCCTCTCTTTGCAACTCCTCTTTAACTCAGATCTATCTCTTTTTTTTAAATTGAGGTATACTTGATTTACAATATGGTGTTAGTCTCAGGTGCACACCAAAGTGAATCAGTTATACGTATATCCGCTCTTTTATAGATTCTTTCCCCATATAGACCATTCCAGAGTATTGAGTAGAGTTCCTTGCGCTATACTGCTGCTGCTGCTGCTGCTGTCTCTTCAGTCGTGTCTGACTCTGTGCAACCCCATAGACGGCAGCCCACCAGGCTCTCCCGTCCCTGGGATTCTCCAGGCAAGAACACTGGAGTGGGTTGCCATTTCCTTCTCCAATGCATGAAAGTGAAAAGTAAAAGTGAAGTCGCTCAGTCATGTCCTACTCCTAGCGACCCCTTGGACTGCAGCCTACCAGGCTCCCCCATCCCTGGGATTCTCCAGGCAAGAGTACTGGAGTGGGCTGCCATCGCCTTCTCTGCTGTGCTATACAGTAGGTCCTTATTGTGTGCTCAGTTCGTCAGTTATGTCCGACTCTTTGCAACCCCATGAGCTGTAGCCCCAGCCTCTTCTGTCCATGGAATTTTCCAGGCAAGAATATTGGAATGGGTTGCCAGATTCTGCTCAGGGGATCTTCTCAATCCAGGGATCAAACCTGCATCTCTCGCATCTCCTGCCTTGGCAGGCAGATTCTTTACCGCTGTGCCAGCTGGGAACCCGCAGGTCCTTAATAGTTATCTATTTTATATAGAGTAGTGTATATATGTCAGTCCCAGCCTTCCAGGGAGGATTATCCCTCCCTGCCTCTTCCCCCCTTGGTAACCATAAGTTCGTTTTCTTCATCTGTACTCTTACTTCTGTTTTGTAAATAAGTTCGTTTGTACCATGTTTTAGATTCCACATATAAGCAACATCATATGATATTTGTCTATATCTTTTTAAAATGCCCTTGTGTAGGATTCTTCATCTTCATCCACTGCCTCATCAGCAGATCAAGCAATCAAGGAACCCTCCTCTCCTTGGGAAATGGATGTACGTGTGGGTGGGAAATGATAAACATTCATCATATGATTTGTCCTCATCACACCCCTCCGGCTCCATCATCTCCCATCTGTGCAGGGTTTTTGTTTCCATCCCTCCCACAACACCTATTCTTTCAACTTGGAGTGACTTCCAGAGCTCCATTCTCTCCAATCCCCTGGCCCCCGTCTGACGTCTCTTCATCCCTTCACAACTGTGACCCATCTCAGGAGTGGTCCTCTGAAGGATTATTTCCCTTGTACTTATCCATGTCTGTCTTTTTATCATACCTGTCAAGCCAAATTTTCAATCCGAATTCCTCAGTGGGACATCTCTGCATCCACCCCTGGAGAAAATCACACGACTTGAACACTGGTGCCTTGCAAATCCATGGCAACAGATGCTGGTCCCCCAGAGCTGCTCATAAATCCTTTCACTTGTCTGCAACTAATTTCTTCTCTGGTTTCCCTCAACCTGCATCCAGTGGGCCTGAAGCCAAGTCATGTTTGGACCTCGCAGTTAGAAGAACAAATAATTTCTCTCCTGTCTAATTGGAGTGTTTATTGAATTTGAATTTGAATTCTTCCACTTGAAATCAAAAGACTCCAGACAAATAGAATGAATGACCCAAGCTAAGAGAAGATGCTGGGAGAAAGGATATCCCTTGTAAACGGATATTATGTTGGGAGTAGCTATTGGTTCACCTTGGTGTCTAGTCCCTGAAATTCTAAGGACAAGTCTGGTTGTTGGGGAAGCACAAGCAGATCTCATAGAGAATATTCTGGAAGACAATTGACGAGAGCATCTCTGCCCTCTTCCTGTCTTTGCTCCAAATCCTCCTTAGAAAAGCAGAACTGCCTGCGGTTTGAAATGGACAATCAGACACTGCTAACAGCTGCAGCCCAAGAACTTCGGTTCCTGGCAAAAGGATCCCAACACAAAAGTATTTCTTTGTGGAAAATTACGCATTCATCGGGCTCATTTGAAACAAAATATGATTTGCATCTTAACTTCCTGTAACAAGCTCCAGTTCTTCTGTAGATTTCATAATGTCTGATTTCGTTGGACCAGATTGGTGGGGCACATGCTTTACCAAACAGTTTAAATTCAAGCCCAGGTTTTTCTTATTTTAAATAGCAACAGCTGCTAAGCATGATAATTATTGTATTTCATCAAAATAAACTCACTAAGTTGCTTCTGACTGTTCCTTGGAGCTGCTCTGCTGAGGGCTGAGGGGCCCTCAGGGCTGTCAAAGAAGGAGCATAGACTGAAAAACACAGGAGATGAGGTCTCAGGCTGGGAGAGGGGGACGTGGAGGAAATGGATGGACAATCCTAGAGTCAGAGAAAGGAAAAGACAGTCTCTAGCTGGAGGCAGAGCCAGTGAGAGTCTTCCCTCTTAGTATCTGGTTGGGCTTTCTCTCTGCAATGTTCAGCTATTCCATGTTTCTAAAAGATTGAAAGCATATGGGAAGGAAGGAAGGAAGGAAGCATCCAGGCACTGTCATGGGAGCTTCATGTATTTATAAGGCAGTCAGCATGATCTCTCTTAAAGAGAATTCAGACCACATCATTCTCTTGCTTGATACTTACCCCCAGCGGCATCTTTGTCCAGCAGTCTCCACCTGCGTTGACTTTCTTGGTGGCTCAGTGATAAAGAATTCGCCTGGAGATGCAGGTACGATCTCTGGGTCAGAAAGATCCCCTGGAGAAGGAAATGGCAACCCACTCCAGTATTCTTGCCTGGAAAATTCCATGGACAGAGGAGCCTGGCAGGCTATAGCCCTTGGGGTATCAAAAGAATCTGACACCACTTAGCTACTAAACAGGAACAACTCCACCTTGGCTGCCCATAAGAATCACTGGAGAGCTTAAAAAAACCCCACTGACTAGGCTGCACCCCAGACAAACCATATCAGCATTAGTGGCGTGGGACTCAGACATCAGCATTGGTTTCAAGCTTCCTAGGTTGTTCTGTTGCTGGGTCCAAGCTTGGTCTGCTCACCGCATGACAGGCCAATAAATCAGAGAGACGAGGTGTTGAAGCAAGGAATATGACTTTGTTTGGCAAGCCAGCTGACTGAGAAGATGGCAGACTGATGTTTCAAAATATCTAATTGTCAGGGTTTGGCTGCCATGTTCTTTCACAGGACAAAGAGGGAGAGGAGCTGAGAAAGTAAAAACCAGTATCTTGCAAGTATCTCCTGGAATGGCCAACCTCAGGGAGGGAACATGTTAATCTCTTTAGGCAGAGGGGCAGGTTTCCCTGAGGCAGGACATTATGAATTATTATAATAACAAACCAGTCAACCTCAAAGGAAATCAACTCTGAATATTCATTGGAGGGACTGATGCTGAAGTGGAAGTTGCAATAATTTGGCCACCTGATGGGACAGTGAAGTGAAAGTCACTCAGTTGTGTCCAACTGTTTGTGACCCATGGACTGTACAGTCCATGGAATTCTCCAGCCCAAAATACCAAAGTGAGTAGCTGTTCCCTTCTCCAGGGGATCTTCCCAACCCAGGGATCGAACCCAGGTCTCCCGCATTGCTGGGAAAGATTGAGGGCAGGAGAAGAAGAGGGCAACAGGATGAGATGGTTGGAAGGCACCACTGACTCAATGGACACGAGTTCAAGCAAACTCTGGGAGACAGTGGAGGACTGAGGCGTGCTGCCGTCCATGGGGTCACAAAGAGTTGGACACAAATTAGTGACTAAACAATAATGCCATAATAACAAAAGCAATGAAAAACAAAGGTTAAAGTCAGTGAAATAGATCCACCATGGAGTCACAATTTACTCTTCCCTACAATATTTCCCACGTGTGGTCAACATTAAGAACCACTACATTAGATTCTGTTGCTGCTGCTGCTGCTAAGTCGCTTCAGTCGTGTCTGAAGCCCACCAGGCTCCCCGGTCCCTGGGATTCTCCAGGCAAGAACACTGAAGTGGGTTGCCATTTCCTTCTCCAATGCATGAAAGTGAAAAAGTGAAAGTGAAGTTGCTCAGTCATGTCCGACTCTTCGCGACCCAATGGACTGCAGCCTACCAGGCTCCTCTGTCCATGGGAGTTTCCAGGCAAGAGTACTGGAGTGGGTTGCCATTGCCTTCTCCAACATCAGATTCTGAATTAAATCCAAATGTCTGACCACTGACTGATATGGTCCCTCCTGTTTTAACTCAGCTTAAGTTACTGGTCTTGCAGAAATGGGTCTGTGTGGATCAAAGAATTTTCCATACTTGTCATCATGGGAAGATCATAATTTCCATGTCCTGGGAGACCCTAGGTGACCTGGCCACCTGTCCCATCTCTCCTGGACATTCTCTCCCTCCTCCTACTGCCCTTCTGTCTGTTCTTTTCTGTTCATAAAATGCTTCTCTCTTTTCAGAGCTGCCTCATCTGTGGTTTCCTTTGCATTATTCTGGTAGCATATTCTTTCTCTAGGCCCTCTCATGGCCAACTTATCAATCAGACCTCTTAGAAGCCTTCTGTGACATCCCACCTCTAACCTCTCTTGTTTAATTTCCATCTCATTACTGCATTTGTTTCCTGTGTAGTGCATCACTGTCTGAAGCCATTTTGTCTCCTTGTTCTTGATCTCTCTTTGAGAAGGTAAACTGCAAATTTCTAGATATTATGCAATTGACATATGGCATATGTTCAGTAAATATTTGCTGAATGAAAGAATGAATGTACAGTAGGTCAGTCAATAAATATCAACTGAATTAATGACTTTTTAAAAAAACTAATGACTTCTTGCTGCTGCTGCTGCTAAGTCGCTTCAGTCGTGTCCGACTCTGTGCGACCCCATAGACGGCAGCCCACCAGGCTCCTCTGTCCCTGGGATTCTCCAGGCAAGAACACTGGAATGACTTCTTAGCACCCTTCTAACGACAGGTGTTGTTAGCACAATGTTGTAGATAATTCATCAAGACCAGAGGTTTGGTCACTTTTCCAGGATTACAAATAAAGGCTAGAGTGGTTTGTTGGGGGAGCAGGCGAAAGCAATTGTGGATTTTTGGGGACTCTGCCATCATTGGATATGGCAACTCCTTCACTAATTGGCAAAGATGTGTAATTAGGCTTTAATTGTGGGCTTCTGAAGGGACTATTTTAAAACCGCATCTGTGGCAGCCTTTGGTGGAATCTTACTTTCTGACCTTCTAGAGGGTGATGGGAGGGCAATCGAGATGACTGAGAAACTGAGGGAGAACCTCACTATTTGGGGGTGACACGTTCTCAGCATCTGCCAAGGAACCGGGGGCTGGGTAATGGAGCACGTCTCAGAATCTCAGGGACTCCCCTGAGTCCCCTGACTCATAGCAGTCGTCAGCTGGTCTCTAGAGATCTGCACCCTGCAAGGAAACCAGAGATGGCCTGAGTCATCCAGTGGTGGTCTCTGCAGCCAGTCAGCCCATGTGACAGGGCTGGAAGGAATGTGGATTCTGCCTTCCTCTGCATCACTGGCCTGGGAGCCTTTATCAGTCCTGAAAACCAAGGGCACCTTGCTTCTCAACTTTGCATCTTGATTTCAAAATAATAATAGGGGGTATGTTAGTCTGCTCAGGCTGCCATAACAAAATACCACGGGCTGCGTGGTGCAAACAATAAAAACTTTATTTCTCACAGTTCTAGAAGTAGACGGTCCACGATCAAGGTGTCAGCAGGTTTGGTTTGTCCTGAGGCCTCTCTCCTGACGTGTAGACCACTGCCTAACGTCTCTGTGTACTCACATGGTCTTTCATCAAAGACCCTTTCTCCAAATACAGTCACATTTTGAGGTACAGGCTTATGGCTTCAACAGAGAAGTTTTGGGGGGACATAATGCAATCCATAATGTGTGACATTTGCTGAGTATTTATTGCATGTTAGCCTCATGCTTAATATTTTTCAAATGTCAGTCATCTCACATAATTTTCCTACCTATCCAGAAGTCTGTATTATTGTAACTCAATTTATTAAAAAAAAATACTGAATAGAGAGTTTAAGAAAATTGTCGAAGTTTGAAGATAAAAGTGCCAGAGCTCAGATTCAAGTCTGGGCATCTCTGATTTTAGAGTCTGCTCTCATCAAATCTGTGCTAAATTGCTGAATGCCGCAATTCTGGTTTTTCTGTTCTCTCCATCTGAAATAGCTACTACATACATTTTGTGAATATCAAACATCTCTCCTTCCTATCTCTTATCTGTCCTCAAATACTTTTATCTCTTTATTTAAAAAAAATACAGAGATTCTGGAGATTTTCTTGCATTTGGCCTTTAACCCATTTATTTGTTTTCCTGCCATGACCAATCTGCTCTTCCCTGCTTCTACTTGAATAAAAAAATTTACAAAATGAGTCAGTTCTAATGAGGTGGATGAACCTAGAATCTATTATACAGAGTGAAGTGAGTCAGAAAGAGAAAGATAAACATTGTATTCTAACACATATATACAGAATCGAGAAAAATGGTACTGAAGGATTTATTTTCAGGGCAGGAATGGAGAAACAGACAGAGAACAGACTTATGGACATGGGGAGAGGGGAGGAAAGGGTGAGATGTATGGAAAGAGTAACATGGAAATTAATATTACCATATGTAAAATAGATAGCCAATGGGAATTTGCTGTATAGCTCAGGAAACTGAAACAGGGCCTCTGTATCAACCTAGAGGAGTGGGATGGGGAGGGAGAGGGGAGGGAGGTGCAGAAGGGAGGGGATATATGTATACCTATGGCTGATTCATGTTGAGGTTTGACAGAAAACAGCAAAATTCAGTAAAGCAATTGTCCTTCAGTAAAGAAATAAATTTTAAAAAATTCACAAAATGAGGTTTTTTTCCAGGTCATTTCCTGTTCAAGGTGTCCCTTCACCGTGGTTGCCCTTTTGTGCTTTTGCAAGAACTCTAAGGAAGTGAATATCAGTTGGGCACTATATATGAAATAAATATCATGATCGTGCAGGCATGCCTTCTGAGAGGAAGGGGAAGCCATCTGCTTTAATAACTCAAGTTAATAAACACACAGATAAATCAGAAGCTGCCTGAGGGAGCTGCCCACCTGCCCATAGAAACCTTACTCCAACGTTCAGGGTAAGGCTTGTTGTTGTTCAGTCACTAAGTCATGTCTAACTCTTTTTGATCCCATGGACTGGAGCTTGCCAGGCTCCCCTGTCCTCCACTACCTCCCAGAGTTTGCTCAGATTCATGTCCATTGAGTTGGTGATATTATCTAACCATCTCATCCTTTGCCACTCTCTTCTCCTTTTGCCTTCAATCTTTCCCAGCATTTGGGTCTTTTCCAATGAGTTGGCTCTTTGCGACAGGTGGACAAAGTATTGGAACTTCAGCTTCAGCATCAATACTTTAATGAATATTCGGGGTTGCTTTCCTTTAGGATTGACTGATTTGGTATCCTTGCTGTCCAAGGGACTTTCAAGAGTCTTCTCCAGAACCACAATTTGAAAGTGCCAATTCTTCAGTGCTCAGCCTTCTTTATGGTCCAACTCTAACATTTGTTCATGACTACTGGAAAAACCATAGCTTTGACTATGCTTCATTGCATTCTCTGTACCAGCCCTCTCACTAAACAGTTCAGTTCAGTCACTCTGTGCCGACTCTTTACGACCCCATGAGTCACAGCACACCAGACCTCACTGTCCATCACCAACTCCAGAGTCCACTCAAGCTCATGTCCATTGAGTTGGTGATGCCATCCAGCCATCTCATCCTCTGTTTCCCCTTCTCCTCATGCCCCCAATCCCTCCCAGTATCAGGGTCTTTTCCAATGAGTCAACTCTTCCCATGAGGTGGCCAAAGTATTGGAGTTTCAGCCTCAGCATCAGCCCTTCCAATGAACAACCAGGACTGATCTTTAGGATGGACTGGTTGGATTTCCTTGCAGTCCAAGGGACTCTCAAGAGTCTTCTACAACACCACAGTTCAAAAGCATCTATTCTTCGGTGCTCAGCTTTCTTCACAGTCCAACTCTCACATCCATACATGACCACTGGAAAAACCATAGCCTTGACTACATGGACCTTTGTTGGCAAAGTAATATCTCTGCTTTTTAATATACTGTCTAGGTTGGTCATAACTTTCCTTCCAAGGAGTAAGTGTCTTTTAATTTCATGGCTGCAGTCACCATCTGAGGTGATTTTGGAGCTCCCCCGCAAAAAAAAACGTCCAACACTGTTTCCACTGTTTCCCCATCTACTTCCCATGAAGTAATGGGACCAGATGCCATGATCTTCGTTTTCTGAATGTTGAGCCTTAGGCCAACTTTTTCACTCTCCTCTCTCACTTTCATCAAGAGGCTTTTTAGTTCCTCTTCACTTTCTGCCATAAGGGTGGTGTCATCTGCATATCTGAGGTTATTGATACTTCTCCCAGCAATCTTGATTCCAGCTGTGCTTATTCCAACCCAACGTTTCTCATGATGTACTCTTCATAGAAGTTAAATAAGCAGGGTAACAATACACAGCCTTGACGGACTCCTTTTCCTATCTGGAACCAGTCTGTTGTTCCATGTCCAGTTCTAACTGTTGCTTCCTGACCTGCATACAGGTTTCTCAAGAGGCAGGTTAGGTGGTCTGTTATTCCCATCTTTCACAATCTTCCACAGTTTATTGTGATCCACACAGTCAAAGGCTTTGGCATAGTCAATAAAGCAGAAATAGATGTTTTTCTGCAACTCTCTTGCTTTTTCCATGATCCAGAGGATGTTGGCAATTTGATCTCTGGTTCCTCTGCCTTTTCTATAAACCAGCTTGAACATCTCGAAGTCCACAGTTCACATATTGCTGAAGCCTGGCTTGGAGAATTTGAGCGTTACTTTACTACTGTGTGAGATGAGTGCAATTGTGCAGTAGTTTGAGCATTCTTTGGCATTGCCTTTCTTTGGGATTGGAATGAAAAAGGACCTTTGCCAGTCCTGTGGCCACTGCTGAGTTTTCCAAATTTGCTGGCATATTGAGTGCAGCACTTTCACAGCATCATCTTTCAGGATTTGAAAGAGCTCCACTGGAATTCTATCACCTCCACTAGCTTTGTTCATAGTGATGCTTCCTTAGGCCCTCTTGACTTCCCATTCCAGGATGACTGGCTCTAGGTGAGTGATCACACCATCGTGAGTATCTGAGTCATGAAGATCTCTTTTGTACAGTTCTCCTGTGTATTCTTGCCACCTCTTCTCAATATCTTCTGCTTCTGTTAGGTCCATACAATTTCCGTCCTTTATCGAGCCCATCTTTGCATGAAATGTTCCCTTGGTATCTCTATTTTTCTTGAAGAGATCTCTAGTCTTTCCCATTCTACTGTTTTCCTCTATTTTTTTACACTGATTGCTGAGGAAGGCTTTCTTATCTTTCCTTGCTACTCTTTGGAAGTCTGCAATCAGATGCTTATATCTTTTTTTTTCTCCTTTGCTTTTCAATTCTCTTCTTTTCACAGTAAGGCCTCCTCAGACAGCCATTTTGCTTTTTTGCATTTCTTTTCCATGGGGATGGTCTTGATCCCTGTCTCCTGTACAATGTCACATACCTCCGTCCATAGTTCTTCATGCAGTCTATCAGATCTAGTCCCTTAAATCTATTTCTCATTTCCACTGTATAATCATAAGGGATTTGATTTAGGCCATACCTGAATGGTCTAGTGGTGTTCCCTACTTTCTTCAATTTAAGTCTGAATTTGGCAATAAGGAGCTCATGATCTGAGCCACAGTCAGCTCCCAGTCTTGTTTTTGCTGACGATATAGAGCTTCTCCATCTTTGGCTGCAAAGAATATAATCAATCTGACTTGGGTGTTGACCATCTGGTGATGTCCGTGTGTAGAGTCTTCTCTTGTGTTGTTGGAAGAGGGTGCTTGCTATGACTAGTGCATTCTCTTGGCAAAACTCTATCAGCCTATGCCCTGCTTTATTCCATATTCCAAGGCCATATTTGCCTGTTACTCCAGGTGTTTCTTGACTTCCTACTTTTGCATTGCAGTCCCCTATAATGAAAAGGACATCTTTTTTGGGTGTTAGTTCTAAAAGGTCTTGTAGGTCTTCATAGAGCCATTCAACTTCAGCTTCCTCAGCATTACTGGTTGGGGCATAGGCTTGGATTACTTTGATATTGAATGGTTTGCCTTGGAAACGAACAGAGATCATTCTGTCATTTTTGAGATTGCATCCAAGTACTGCAGTTCGGACTCTTTTGTTGACCATGATGGCTATTCCATTTCTTCTGAGGGATTCCTGCCCACAGTAATAGGTATAATGGTCATCTGAGTTAAATTCACCCATTCTAGTCCATTTTAGCTTGCTGATTCCTAGAATGTCGACTTTCACTCTTGCCATCTCTTGTTTGACCACTTCCAATTTGCCTTGATTCATGGACCTGACATTCCAGGTTCCTATGCAGTATTGCTCTTTACAGCATCAGACCTTGCTTCTATCACCAGTCACATCCACAACTGAGTATTGTTTTTGCTTTGGCTCCATCCCTTCATTCTTTCTGGAGTTATTTCTCCACTGATCTCCAGTAGCATATTGGGCACCTACCGACCTGGGAGTTCCTCTTTCAGTATCCTATCATTTTGCCTTTTTGTACTGTTTATGGGGTTCTCAAGGCAAGAATACTGAAGTGGTTCGCTATTCCCTTCTCCAGTGGGCCACATTCTGTCAGACCTCTCCACCATGACCCTCCTGTCTTGGGTGGCCCCAAAGGGCATGGTTTGGTTTCATTGAGTTAGACAAGGTTGTGGTCGGTGTAATCAGATTGGCTAGTTTTCTGTGATTATTATTTCAGTGTGTCTGCCCTCTGATGCCCTCTCGTTACACCTACTGTCTTACCTGGGTTTCTCTTACCTTGGTCTTGGGGTATCTCTTCATGGCTGTTTCAGCAAAGCGCAGCCACTGCTCCTTACTTTGAACGAAGGGTATCTCCTCACGGCCGCCCCTCCTGACCTCTTATAACCATCCTGACCTCTCACTTATAGCCATTTCCAATTTATAATCTGTTATGAGACCAGAAATATCCTCTAACCTACAGGAAACCTGAAGTTCAATGGGTTAGGAACACTGTAGAGTTTGGCAGTATGGAGGTGGAAGAGAAGTTGAGCATCACTCTAAGATTTCAGCCCCAAGTTTGAGAACTGAAAGCTCTGAAATACCTCGAACCTGAAGCACCAATATAATAGCAAAGACGGCTAAAGTTTCTCTTCCTGTAAATGACTTCATGTCCCTTCTGGCTGACTGCATATGGAGGGGTTGTAGGCTTTCCCAGTAAAGAGTGCTGCTCTGTGTGGAGCTTTCGTAGGCCATCTCTGGAATCCCAGGCAGAAAAAGAGGAGCAGTTTGGCTTATTTCCTGCTGGAGAAGCAGAGAGGGTGGCTCAGTGAAGGTCTTTGAGCTGAGCACTCCAACTCTTGCCAGGATTCCTTTCCTCCTCTGGTCCAGATGTCTTCCCTGTCAACTCAGATCTCCCCCTAAGAGGCATTTCCATTGCCTCTGGCTGTCCTCTCCCTTCCCTTTGTGTTTGTTTAGATTCTAAAAAGGGATTTATTACAGCAGCCTCTGGGCACATGTTCAAAAACACCCAAGCCAGGAGGTGAAATTTGCCCAGGTTCACATTGTACCCATCCACACAGCACTGCCCCCAGCTATACTGGGTCGGGGAACTTTCACAACAGCCTGAAGGAAAGTAGAGTTGTCCTTTGCCAAATCCAAGCAGTTTGGGCCTCAAGTCACTTTCTGACTACTCAGTGAGATGGGTTCAGAGAATCAACAACCAGCCACCTCCGTCCAAGGGTCTGCACGTGGCTGATGATGACACGGGGTGATCCGGAGGGGGTTGCCTCCATCACCCCCAAGGGAGTTAGCCCACCCTCCAATTCTCCTTGATATTATTCAGGCCAGTCCTTTGCTTTTCCTTTTCCCCTTCTCTGCTGCCACATATTGACAGCTCTATCTTAGTATAAATTTTAGACATCATCTGTTTTTATGAAAATTTCCCCTGTTGTTGGCATTGTTTGCCCTGTTTTCAGAATTAACTTTTTTGTCTATGCTCTGTGAGCATCGTGCATACAACTTTCACTCCTATACTTGATGTATACTTATTCACTAGTTACTGGTGCTGGTCTTTTGTTAGGCAATGGAAAAATAGTGGTGGGTGACAATATATAAGAGTTTAGCCTTCCTGGAGCTTCTTTTCTTTTTTAAAAAAAAACTTCTTTGGCTGTACCAGGTCTTAGCTGTGGCATAAGGGATCTTCCATTGTGGCATGCAGGATCTGGTTCCCTGACCAGGGGTAGAACCTGGGCTTCCTGCATTGACAGTGCAGAGTTTGAACCACTGGATCACCAGGGAAGTCCCTCTGGAGCTTACTTTCCAGGTTGCAGAGACAGACCAAAAAACTCTCACTCAATATTTATCTCCCTAAGTTATGAACTGCTTTACTATAATAGTGGTCATTTTTCTCATCTTACCAAACTCTATATACCACTGGCTATGTGCCTGGCTCATATGTGTGTACCACATATTAACTCCCCGTAAGGCAGGCACCATGCCTTACTCACTCTGTGTATCATCCCCCACACCTGCCGTGGGCCATCATGCCTAGCATCATGCCTGCCACGCGATAGACACTTAATTCATCTCTGTTGAATTTGTGATTCATCTATATTGTCATGTTGATTAATTATAAAAAAGCCTGGGCAGGCAACTTTTAAAACAGAAGCATTCCAATTCAAGGGGAACCTATTAGGAACAGGTTTTTTCCTGTTTTCCTTAACTCTTATCTTTCAAGTACATTCAAGCACACACACAAAGTCTAATTAGGGAAACAATAATGACTTCCAGTACTTATCACAGAGGAAATTTATGAAGGGACTTGGTTATACAGACAATGGAGGAGATAATGGTAAGGTGTGGCTGATTCTAAAAATTGCCTTAAGATTTTTTCTCCCCCATTTAGAAATGGAGCCTATATCTTTGCCTAGGGAATTGAGACAGGTCTTGTGACTTGCTTTGGAAAGAAGTGATGTTGTGTAAGTTTAAGCGTGGGCCTCAAGAGGTCTTTCCTATTTCCCTTCTTGCTCTTAGAAACAGCTGCCAACTTAATGTATCTGGGCTAGGCTGTTGGATAATGAGAGACATATGGACCCACCATCGCCCCAGATGACAGCCAGCCAGCTCCCTAAGTGGAGGCCCCTGTGGATCTGGCTGCTGACTATGGATGCCTGAGTGTGCCCAGCCAAGACTGGCAGAAGAATTTCCCAGCTGATTCCAGTCTAAGTTGCTACCTCATGCTTGGTGAGCTACAAAGAATGGTTGTTGTTTTAGCCATTAAGTTGTAAAGTAGTTTGTTTCAGAACAAAAGCAAACCAGTACATGAAGTAATCCAAAAATTAGCAACAGCAGGGGTTTTTTACTATTGGTGGTTGTAGAGACATGGGGAGGAGGCCATATACAAGGGGACCCGGGTATCCTGAACACCCAACAGAAGAGGATTAACAGCAGAGATGACCCATGGAGGCTTAGAGGTTCAGAGCAGCCAGAGCTGATTGAAATAGAGAGAGTGAAATACCCAGATTTCCCTCTTCTGTTTGCCCTCCAGTCTCGCACCGGGGCTAGACATTATGAGCTGAGCTCAGCTGGCAGCCAGGTGGGACAAGAGCCTGGAGATGCAGGTTTCAAGGACCAGTCTCTTCTGCAACGCAGAGCAGAGGAGGGGAATGTCTGGGAATGGATGCAAGTCCTAATAGGCTCAAGACTGATCCTACACATCCTTCGGGAGAAAGAAAAAGAAGTTGAATTACTTCTTTTTTATTTGTATTCCCCGTTCAGGATCGCAGGAAATCAAACCAGTCAATCCTGAAGGAAATCAGTCCTGAATATTCATTGGAAGGACTGATGCTGAAGCTCCAACACTTTGACCACCTGATGCGAAGAAGTGACTCATTAGAAAAGACCCTGATGCTGGGAAAGATTGAAGGCAGGAGGAGAAGGGGATGATAGAGGATGAGATGGTTGGATGGCATCACTGACTCGATGGACTTGAGACTGAGCAAGCTCTGGGAGTTGGTGATGGACAGGGAAGCCTGGGGTGCTGTAGTCCCTGGGGTTACAAAGAGTCAGACACCACTAAGCGACTGAACTGAACTGATTCAGGTATTTAACCCAACCTAAAAATGAATTTTAACTGTTGAAAAGTTGTCATTGCAACTGTCTCAAACTTTTAACAAAATATTCCATCAGACTGTATTAGCATATTTATAAAATGTTGCACCCACAATAGCCCATTGAAAACACAAATCATCAAAACATAGTTTGAGTGGTACTCTTGTTAGGTCAAAGAGCACAGACATTATAAAACACTAAATTTTAAAAAAATGTTTTTTATTTAAAAAATATTTTTGGCTAGGCTACACAGCATAAAGGATCCTAGTTCCCTGATGAAGGATCAAACCCATGCCCCCTGCATTGGAAGCATGAGAGTCTTAACCAGCGGACTGCCAGGAAAGTCCCTAAAAAACTAATTTGATTAATTTAAGTTCATCCAGCAAGCATTAAAAACCTTTTGTATGGCAGTCAAGCACAGATGAAGAGTGACACAACACATATGCACACACATATAGACACAGACAATTTCAGTAGAATACAAGGGTTGATTCAAGGGATTAGATCTGGTGGACAGAGTGCCTGAAGGTCTATGGACAGAGGTTCATAATGCTGTACCGCAGGTGGTGACCAAAACCATCCTCAAGAAAAAGAAATGCAAGAAGGCAAAGTGGCTGTCTGAGGAAGCCTTACAATGGTGGAGGTAAAAACAGAAGTGAAAGGCAAAGGAGAAAAGGATATACCCAACTGCATGCAGAGTTCCAGACAATAGCAAGGAGAGATAAGAACGCCTTCTTAAGTGAACAATGCAGAGAAACAGAGGAAAACAATAGAATGGGAAAGACTGGAGATCTCTTTAAGAAAATTGGAGCTATCAAGGGAAAGTTTCATGCAAAGATGGGGACAATAAAGAACAGAAACGGCAAGGATCTAACAGAAGCAGAAGATATTAAGAAGAGGTGGCACGAATGCACAGAAGAACTGTACGGAAAAGGTCTTATGACCCAGATAATCACGATGGTGTGATCACTCACCTAGAGCCAGACATCCTGGAATGTGAAGTCACGTGGGCCTTAGGAAACATCACTACGAACAAAGCTAGTGGAGATGATGGAATTCCAGTTGAGCCATTTCAAATCCTAAAATATGATGCTGTGAAAATGCTACACTCAATATGCCAGCAAATTCTGGAAACTCAGCAGTTGTCCCAGAACTGGAAAAGGTCAGTTTTCATTCCAGTTCCAAAGTAAGGCAATGCCAAAGAAATGTTCAAACTACAGTATAATTGCGTTCATCTCACATGCTAACAAGGTAATGCCCAAAATCCTTCAAGCAAGGCCTCAAAAGTGTGTGAACCTTGAACTTCTAAATGTACAAGCTGGATTTAGAAAAGTCAGAGGAAACAGAGATCAAATTTCCAACATATGTTGGATCATAGAAAAAGCAAGGGAACTCCAAAAGACATCTACTTCTGCTTCATTGACTACGCTAAAGCCTTTGACTGTGTGGATCACAGCAAACTCTGGAAAATTCTTAAAGAGATGGAAACACCAGACCACCTTACATGTCTCCTGAGAAACCTGCATGCAGGCCAAGAAGTTACCAAACTGGACATTAAACAATACTGGTTCAAAATTGGGAAAAGAGTACATCAAGGCTGTATATTGTCAACCTACCTATTTAAC
The DNA here is from genome assembly GCF_042477335.2 of Ovis canadensis. Taxonomy (NCBI): domain Eukaryota; kingdom Metazoa; phylum Chordata; class Mammalia; order Artiodactyla; family Bovidae; genus Ovis; species Ovis canadensis. The sequence continues at coordinate 37,359,612 of NC_091268.1, read as the reverse complement.
TTATGTGCAGAGTACATCATGAGAAACGCTGGGCTGAATGACTCACAAGGTGAAATCAAGATTGCCCGTTTGCTCAGTCATGTTCACCTCTTCGAGAACCCATGAACTGTAGCCTGCCAGGCTCCTCTGTCCACAGAATTTTCCAGGCAAGAATATTGGAGTGGGTTGCCATTTCCTTCTCCAAGATTACCAGGAGAAATATTGACAACCTCAGATATGCAAATGTTAACATTCTAATGGCAGAAAGTGAAAAGGAACTAAAGAACCTCTTGATGATGGTGAAAGAGGAGAGTGAAAAAGCTGGCTTAAAATTCAACATTCAAAAAATTAAGGTCATGTCAGCCAGTCCCATCACTTCATGTCAAATAGATGGGGGAAAAGTGGGAACAGTGACAGACTTTATTTTCTTGGGCTCCAAAATCACGGCAGATGGTGACTGCAGCCATGAAATTAAAAGATACTTGCTCCTTGGAAGAAAAGCTAGAGTCCATGGGGTTGCAAAGTGTTGGACATGACTTAGCAACTGAACAAAAAAGGAGAAAAAAGGTCACAATTTCTGTCCTCTCTCATTTTGGTAGTAGCCAGGGCAAGTGAACGGGAGGGTATCCTGACATATCTTTCTCTTATTGAGGGTTGATTCGTTAGCTTGTTTGAGCTCACCTGAATTGCAAAAAGAGATCCAGAGTTGTCCCTTGGTATGGTAGATTGGTTTCAGGATTCCTGTGGATGGCAAAAGCCAAAGATGCTCGTCCCTTATACAAAATAGTGTAGTATTTCCATATAACCTATGCACATTCTCCTTTATACTTTATATCACCTCTAGATTACTAATATTACCAATACACTGTAAATGCTATGTAAATAGTTGCTTGTGGGAGGAAAATTCAAGTTTTGCTTTTTTGATACTTTCTGAAAATTTCTTTCCCCAAATGTCTTTAATTCAAGTTTGGTTGAATCTGCCAATGCAGAGGGAAAGGCTTCAGAAGGCCGACTGTACTTATTATTCTGTACCTTGTTTTTTTCCCTTAACAACATATGGACATCCCTCCAGATGAGTGAGGCTTCACTCATTTATTCATTCAAATATTCTCTTGCCGGTTGACAAGTTGTTTTTCATTTTCAGCAACTACAAAAATATTGCAGTATCCTTGAGATGAGCCTGGGTATATTGGGACTTTCATTTCAGTAAAATAGATTCTCAAAGGCAGGATATCTAGGTCAGTGGAAGTTTGCATTTTTAATTGATATGTCCAGATTACTTTTTTAATTGGTTGTAGAATTCCTATTCCTCAATGCTTTCAGCTGGAACTGGACATCACCATTCTTCCACTTGCAAATTTTGGTAAATATAAGGAGTGAAAAACATGCTGCAATGGTTTAATTTGCATTTCCCTGACTTCTATAGACATCGAACGTCTTACTGTGTTTATTGACAATTTGTACATTCCCTTATGTGAATTGCCTGCTCATTTCTCTATTCAGTTATCTTTTTTCTTATCATTTGGTGAAAGCTCTTTGAATATTAGTAATTGTTCATCTTTATCCATACGTTTTGGAGAAGGAAATGGCAACCCACTCCAGTATTCTTGCCTGGAGAATTCCATGGGCAGAGGAACCTGGTGGGCTGCAGTCCATGGGGTGGTGAAGAGTCAGACAGGACTGAGTGACTAACATACACACACATCCATATGTTTTACAAAGGTTCCCTTTTATCCTCAGAATATCATTTTTTTAAAACTTTTTATTTGGAAACATTCAGAGACTAACACAAACTTATGAAATGGTACAAAGAGTCACATGTATCCTTCACCCCACTGTGCCAAGGGTAGCATCTTTTATAACTATAGTGTAATACCAAAACTCTATTTGTCTCCTGATATAGCATATGGTGCTATTTTGCTTTCAATAACTTTCTTTTTATTTATTTTTTATTTATTTATTTTTTAATTTTAAAATCTTTAATTACATGCGTTCCCAAACATGAACCCCCCTCCCACCTCCCTCCCCATAACATCTCTGTGGGTCATCCCCATGCACCAGCCCCAAGCATGCTGTATCCTGTGTCAGACATAGACTGGCAATTCAATTCTTACATGATAGTATACATGTTAGAATGCCATTCTCGCAAATCATCCCAATAACTTTCTTATAAATTTTAGTATCTGATAAGTTAAATTTTAGTATCTGGTAAGCAAAATGGCTGTCTGAGGAGGCCTTACAAATAGCTGTGAAAAGAAGAGACGCAAAAAGCAAAGGAGAAAAGGAAAGATATTCCCATTTGAATGCAGAGTTCCAAAGAATAGCAAGGAGAAATAAGAAAGCCTTCCTCAGCGATCAATGCAAATAAATAGAGGGAAAAACAGAATGGGAAAGACTAGAGATCTCTTCAAGAAAATTAGAGATACCAAGGGAACATTTCATGCAAAGATGGGCTCAATAAAGGACAGAAATGGTATGGACCTAACAGAAGCAGAAGATATTAAGAAGAGGTGGCAAGAATACACAGGAGAACTGTACAAAAAATGTCTTCATGACCCGGATAATCATGATGGTGTGATCACTCACCTAGAGCCAGTCATCCTGGAATGGGAAGTCAAGTGGGCCTTAGAAAGTATCACTATGAACAAAGCTAGTGGAGGTGACAGAATTCCAGTGGAGCTATTTCAAATCCTAAAAGATGATGCTGTGAAAGTGCTGCACTCAATATGCCAGCAATTGGGAAGATCAGCAGTGGCCACAGGACTGGAAAAGGTCAATTTTCATTCCAATCCCAAACAAAGGCAATGCCAAAGAATGCTCAAACTACCGCACAATTGCACTCATCTCACACACTAGTAAAGTAATGCTCAAAATTCTCCAAGCCAGGCTTCAGGAATACGTGAACCGTGAACTCCTTGATGTTCAAGCTGGTTTTAGAAAAAGCGGAGGAACCAGAGATCAAATTGCCAACATCCGCTGGATCATCAAAAAAGCAAGAGTGTTCCAGAAAAACGTCTATTTCTGCTTTATTAACTATGCGAAAGCCTTTGACTCTGTGGATCACAATAAACTGTGGAAAATTCTGCAAGAGATGAGAATACCAAACCACCTGACCTGCCTCTTGAGAAACCTATATGCAGGTCAGGAAGCAATAGTTAGAACTGGACATGGAACAACAGACTGGTTCCAAATAGGAAAAGGAGTACGTCAAGGCTGTATATTGTCATCCTGCTTATTTAACTTATATGCAGAGTACACCATGAGAAATGCTGGGATGGAAGAAGCACCTTCTGGGCTGGAAGAAGCACAAGCTGGAATCAAGATTTCTGGGAGAAATATCAATAACCTCAGATATGCAGATGACACCACCCTTATGGCAGAAAGTGAAGAGGAACTAAAAAGCCTCTTGATGAAAGTGAAAGAGGAGAGTGAAAAAGGTGGCTTAAAGCTCAGCATTCAGAAAACTAAGATCATGGCATCTGGTCCTATCACTTCATGGGAAATAGATGGGGAAACAGTGGAAACAGTGTCAGAGTTTATTTTTGGGGGCTCCGAAATCACTGCAGATGGTGATTGCAGCCATGAAACTGAAAGACGCTTACTCTTTGGAAGGAAAGTTATGACCAACCTATATAGCATATTCAAAAGCAGAGATATTACTTTGCCAACAAACGTCTGTCTAGTCAAGGCTATGGTTTTCCAGTAGTCACGTATGGATGTGAGAGCTGGACGGTGAAGAATGCTGAGCGCCAAAGAATTGATGCTTTTGAACTGTGGTGTTGGGGAATACTCTTGCGAGTCCCTTGGACTGCAAGGAAATCCAACCAGTCCATCCTAAAGGAGACCAGTCCTGGGTGTTAACTGGAAGGACTGATGCTGAAGCTGAAATTCCAATACTTTGGCCACCTGATGGGAAGAGTTGACTCATTGGAAAAGACTCTGATGCTGGGAGGGATTGGAGGCAGGAGGAGAGGGGGAAGACAGAGGATGAGATGGCTGGATGGCATCACCGACTCGATGGACATGAGTTTGGGTGAACTCCAGGAGTTGGTGATGGACAGGGAGGCCTGGCGTGCTGCGATTCATGGGGTGGCAAAGAGTTGGATACGAATGAGTGACTGAACTGAACTGAAGTTAAATCCCACCACTCCATGCTTTTTCTTTATTTTGGGAGCTATTCTCAGATTCTTATATTTTCCATTCAAAATTTAAAATAATTTAAACCACTCACTCCCCTTATCTTCCCCCTAAAATTCTGATTTCAACTCAAAGTTACATATTAGTTTGTGAAAGATTGACAGTCCTGATTGCAAGTCTCTTAAAGTTACATGTTAGTTTGTGGAGGATGGATATTTCAAAATACCAAGCTTTCATATTCAGGAATGGAATATTTCTCTTCAGCTATTCAGGTCTTTTTTATACTTTTTAATGAGAATTTAGGTCTCTTCATGTTGATGATGCACCTTCTAGGGACAACTTCGGAGAAGGCAAAGGCACCCCACTCCAGTACTCTTGCCTGGAAAATCCCATGGACTTAGGAGCCTGGTAGGCTGCAGTCCATGGGGTCACCAAGAGGTGGACATGACGGAGCGACTTCACTTTCACTTTTAACTTTTATGCATTGCAGAAGGAAGTGGCAGCCCACTCCAGTGTTCTTGCCTGGAGAATCCCAGGGATGGTGGAGCCTGGTGGGCTGCCGTCTATGGGGTCACACAGAGTCGGACACGACTTAAGTGACTTAGCAGCAGCAGCAGGGACAATTTATTCATAGTCACATTAATTTAATTTAATCACATCTGCAATATTCCTTCTGTCATTTAATGCAATACAGTCACAGGTTTTAGGGCTTCCCTCATAGCTCAGTTGGTAAAGAATCTGCCTTTGTGGCTCAGCTGGTAAAGAATCTGCCTGCAATGCGGGCTACCTGGGTTTGATCCCTGGGTTGGGAAGATGCCCTGGAGAAGGCAACAGCTACCCACTCCAGTATTCTGGCCTGGAGAATTCCATGGACTCACAAAGAGTCCATGGAGTCACAAAGAGTTGGCCTCTACTGAGTGACTTTCACTTTTCACTTTCACAGGTTTTGAAGATTACTTTGTGGATATCTTTGGGGGAGGGTGTTATTCTATCCACCACAGTTGAGATGATTTTCATGTCTTACTCTTTATTGCTGGCATGAAGAAAATTTTATATATATATTTATTTATTTGCCCTCACCCATATGGTGTGTGAGATCTTCGCTTCCTGACCGGGAATCAAACTCTTGCCCTGTGCAGTGGAAGCAGAGTCTTAATCACAGGACACCCAAGGAAGTCCATATTTACTTTTGTATTCTTAACTATTATCACTCACCTTCAGTTCAGTTCAGTTCAGTCACTCAGTCGTGTCCGACTCTTTGTGACCCCATGAATTGCAGCACACCAGGCCTCCCTGTCCATCACCAACTCCTGGAGTTCACTCAAACTCACATCCATCGAGTCGGTGATGCCATCCAGCCATCTCATCCTCTGTCGTCCCCTTCTCCTCCTGCCCCCAGTCCCTCCCAGCATCAGAGTCTTTTCCAATGAGTCAACTCTTCCCATCAGGTGGCCAAAGTATTGGAGTTTCAGCTTTAGCATCATTCCTTCCCAAGAACACCCAGGACTGATCTCCTTTAGAATGGACTGGTTGGGTCTCCTTGTAGTCCAAGAGACTCTCAAGAGTCTTCTCCAACACCAGAGTTCAAAAGCATCAATTCTTTGGTGCTCAGCTTTCTTCCAGAGAAGGCAATGGCACCCCACTCCAGTGTTCTTGCCTGGAGAATCCCAGGGATGGTGGAGCCTGTTGGGCTGCCGTCTATGGGGTCGCACAGAGTGGGACACGACTGAAGTGACTTAGCAGCAGCAGCAGCAACAGCTTTCTTCACTGTTCAACTCTCACATCCATACATGACCAATGGAAAACCATAGCCTTGACTAGACGGACCTTTGTTGGCAAAGTGATGTCTCTGTTTTTCAATATGCTCTGTAGGTTGGTCATAACTTTCCTTCCGAGGAGTAAGCGTCTTTTAATTTCATGGCTGCAGTCACCATCTGCAGTGATTTTGGAGCCCCCCAAAATAAAGTCTGACAGTGTTTCCACTATTTCCCCATCTATTCCCCATGAAGTGATGGGACCGGATGCCATGATCTTAGTTTTCTGAATGCTGAGCTTTAAGCCAACTTTTTCACTCTCCTCTTTCACTTGCATCAAGAGGCTTTTTAGTTCCTCTTCACTTTCTGCCATAAGGGTGGTGTCATCTGCATATCTGAGGTTATTGATATTTCTCCTGGCAATCACCTTACCAAAGTTTACTTTTTTTGATTAATTTTATTTTTCGCTGTGCTAGATCTTTGCTGCTCTGAGGGTTTTCCCCTAATTGTGGAACGCTCTAGTCTCCGTGTGAGGACTTCTCATTGTGGTGGCTTCTCTTGTTGTAGGGCACAGGTTCGAGGGCACAGGCACAATAGTTGTGGCACACGGGCTTAGTTGCTCTGAGGCACATGGGATCTTCCCGGATCAGGGATCAAACCTGTGTCTCCTGCATTGGCAGGTGGATTCTTTACCACTGAGCCACCAGGGAAGTGCCCCAAAGTTTCATCATTTCAAATAGCTTTGGCTGAATCTTTTGGATTTCCTGAATATGCAATTACATCATATGAATATAAAGTAATTTTTGTCTCTTTTCTCCCAGGTTTTGTGTGGATTACTTAATAATACTAAGTAATGTATTGCATTAGTTAAGGTCTTCCAAGCAATGTTGAGAACGATAACTTTGACAGAAATGACCTCAGCTCATATTATACATGCTATCAGTTTTTGGTAAATGATTTGTATCATTTAAAAATAGCTTTGTTTTTTGTGTATTGGGGGGAAATGAACTCATAAATGTTCTTTCCTCCACACTGGGGGTGGAGGAGGTGGTGGCTAGACTCTTATACCTCTGAGTCTGAGAAGGGGACAGATTTTTTTTTTTTAACCACTCTGAGATCAAGTCAGGTGAACTGGATATTTTCATTTCTGTCTCCTGGGGTCAGCGAGATGGAGCAATCCCCACTAAGGACATCCAAGAGAACCCCAGTGTCTACCATACATCTTTTCTCAAAAAAGCCATAAAATCTTTGTCTCAGCCCAAGAAGGAAGCCCCACGCTGTCCCTCCTCTGGAACTCTCAGAACAAGTGCTAACCTCACATACCTTGCAGTTTCCATCAGAGCTCTTATTTTGATATTTATATTGCTCCAAAAACAGACCACAAAGGGGAGGGATTGGGGATATTCACCCAGTGGGTCATCTTCCTAGAACTTCCTTAATTATGTCACGCTGAAATTTTGAAGCAGATGAGTAACACGATCAGATTTCTGTTAAAAAGGTATTTCTGGAAGAAGCTTAAGTGATCGATTTGAATCGTATCCCTGTTAAAAAATATGATAAGCTGCACTGTTACATAAAATATGGCATACCCACAGAGGAGGTTATAAGAGGATGTGAATACAAGGAAACAGGTCATCTTAGAGGGAGCCTGTCACACCGTGTAGCAGCCCAAATAAGGTAGTTCTGAATATACTGACATGGCAAATCTCCAAGACATATTAAGTGGAAAAAGGAAATAACAAAACGGTTTATGGTACCATTTATCATTTTTTTAAATCATACAAAAATAGTAAAAAAAAAATTTTTTTTTTCTGTGTAGATATGCAAAGAAAAACACCCCCAACTGGTTACCATGGTTAAATCTTGAATTTTTGATTATCTGTATTGTTTATATTTTAAAAATGATAATATATTCATGCTTTGTGCAATTAAAAATGCTTTTCAAATAATAAATGAAACAGACTTCGGTGAGTATAGAACAGAACTCATGGGAGCTCAAAGTAGTATGGCATTAAGTGAGATGCCAGAAAAAAGCAGAGAAGTGAGAGGTACTTAGGAAATAATAACCAAGATATCTTAAAGCATCTGATAGAAAGGGAGGAGTCTCGGATGATTTAAGGTTTTGGGTTAGGTGATGGGGGTGGATGAAATCTAGGGGGAGCAGGCGTGGGGGTAAATGTCCTTAACAATTCCTTCCAAGCTTAAGGCATATGAGGCCACTGATATCTGTGGGTTCTGTATCTGGGGAGATAATTAAGAGAAAGCTGAGAAATAAACCTTCACCTAAATTCTTGACTATAGTGCTACATTAACCTCACAACTTCCTAGAGGAAAATGCCAGAGCGAATAGTTATTGTTACAATGATGTGAAAGTTGCTCGGTCGTGTCTGACTCTTTGCGACCCCAGGGAATTCTCCAGGCTAGACTACTGGAGTGGGCAGCCGTTCCCTTCTCCAGGGGATCTTCCCAAGCCAGGGATCGAACCCAGGTCTCCTGCATTGCAGACAGATTATTTACCAGCTGAGCCACCAGGGAAGCCTGATGACAGCTCTGGTCAAAGACTCCAGGGTCATCCCCATGTTGAGTTATGCTGGTGGGCACGTGTCTTGAACACATGCCTTGTCTGGAATGGTAAAGCCGAAATGACCTACTTCAATCTTCCTTTTCCCCCAAACCACTCTGGAACCCTTTTGATTCTCAGACCCTTTGCAACCCCATAGTGACCTGGGATCAGAGAGAAATAAACCAAGATTGTAATCTGTAAATAAGAATCCAAAGGGAAAAGACAAACAGCTCTCTCTGCATGATGCCAACACACACACACACACACACACCCCCCACCCCCAACACCCTGGGTCTTGCTCTACCCAGGTCTTAATGCATAAAACGAATCCTCTTTAGGGGTGTGTGTGTGTGCGTGTGTGTGTGTGTGTGTTCGAAGTGGGTCTGGGATGAAGATGAGGGTGGGTGGAACTTTGAGTTCAAATATCCCCTCCACAGTTTGTTCTCTTTTAAATGCAGTTTCCCACCCAGACTGTGGACAACTTAAGACTGGTGTTTCTTTGCCTCCTTAACAGAGGAGATAACGCTCATGACTCCAGCCATGAAAATTTCTCTCAGCTATTCATCTGGGACCAATGGAAAATGACCACTGATTTTAACAAGAGTCCTTTCCAAACATCTCTTTGGCACTGGCTCCAGAAGCTGCTGAAAAAATGTCAGAAAGGAAGTTAGTAAATTAACCTCAAGGCCACATTCTTTACTGGATCTGGGAGCCTCTCGGTTAATTATCATTTCAATGGTGTTCAGTTAGAGTGTCCAGTCAGGCCTCCCAGAGAGTGTTAACATCCTAAACAAAGTCCAAACCATGCACCACTCATGAAAGAATCCCTAGACATGCCACCACTCTGCATTCTTCACACTCCAAGCCTTCCTTTATCCACTTAATCCCTTGTTTCTACAGTGCAATTAAAGCTCCTTTCCTATTTTTTCTGCTTAAAGAAGCAGCAGGGTATCCACCCAGTCTCCACCCCCCCTCCCCCACCAAGGTTCACTGACTGGAACTTGAATTGTTCTGCACTCACAGCAGAGACTCTCAGGCCAGATTGCACACTGGAATAATCTGGAAGCTTGAGAAGCCCTATTTCTAAAGATTTGGACTTAATTGGCCTCGGGTTAGGTCCAAGGCATCAGGATTTTGAAAAGTTATCAGATGATTCTAATGGGCAGTTGGAGTTGAGACCAATTCACCTACATCCTGGACAGGCTCATGGACTAAGCAAACTACAGCTCTTCCAAACAGATTTTCTCCAAATCAAAGTCTCTCTCTCTTTTTCCTTTTTTTTTAAAAATTGCAGGATAGTTGCTTTACAATATTGTGTTGGTTTCTGCCATACATCAAGTCAGCCACAGGTATACAGAAATGTCCCCTCTCTCTTGAACCCCCTTCCTGTCTCTCTCCCCATCCCATCCCTCTAGGTTGTCACAGAGCAGTGGGTTGAGCTCCCTGTGTCACACAGAAAATTCCCACTTTCTATCTATTTTACATGTAGTAATGTATATGTTAGGAGAAGGCAATAGCAACCCACTCCAGGACTCTTGCCCGGAAAATCCCATGGACAGAGGAGCCTGGTAGGCTGCAGTCCATGGGGTCATGAAGAGTTGGACACGACTGAGCGATCTGACTTTCACTTTTCACTTTCATGCATTGGAGAAGGAAATGGCAACCCACTCCAGTGTTCTTACCTGGAGAATCCCAGGGACGGGGGAGCCTGGTGGGCTGCCGTCTATGGGGTCGCATAGAGTCGGACACTACTCAAGCGACTTGGCAGCAGCAGCAGCAGCAGCAATGTATATGTTGGGCTTCCTGGTGGTATTAGTGGTAAAGAACCCATCTGCCAATAGAGGAGACATAAGAGACGCAGGTCCGATCCCTGGGTTGGGAAAATCCCCTGGAGGAGGGCATGGCAACCCACTCCAGTATGCCTTTTGTTTTTAAATTAATAAATTAATTTTAATGGGAGGATAATTACTTTGTAATATTGTGGTGGTTTTTGCCATACACCAATGTGAATCAGCCAGGGGTGCACATGTGTCCCCCATCCTGAAGCCCCTCCTCCCTCCTTCCTCCCCACCCCATCCCTCTGGGTTACCCCAGAGCACTGGCTTTGAATGCCCTGCTTCATGTACCAGACTAGCAGTGGTCATCTATTTTACACATGATAATATACATGTTTCAATGCTATTCTCTCAAAGCATCCCACCCTCGCCTTCTCCGGCATAGTTCAAAAATTTTTTCTTTATATCTGTGTCTCTTTTGCTACCCTACATATAGGATCATCATTACCATTTTTCTAAATTTCATATGTATGCATTAAGATACTGCATTGGTATTGCTCTTTCTGACTTACTTCATGCTGTATAATAGTCTCCAGTTTCATCCACCTCATTAGAACTGACTCAAATGCATTCTTTTTTTTTAATAGCTGAGTAGTATTCCATTGTGTATATGTACCACAACTTCCTTATCCATTTGTCTGCCAGTGGACATCTAGGTTACTTCCATGTCCTAGCTATTGTAAACACTGCTGCAAAGAACATTGGGCTACATGTGTCTCTTTCAATTCTGGTTTTCTTGCTGTGTGTGCCCAGCAGTGGGATTTCTGGGTCATTCAGTTCAGTCCAGTTGTTCGGTTGTGTCCGACTCTTTGCCACCCCATGAACCAGAGAACGCCAGGCCTCCCTGTCCATCACCAACTCCTGGAGTCCACCCAAACCCATGTCCATTGAGTCGGTGATGCCCTCCAATCTTCTCATCCTCTGTCGTCCCCTTCTCCTCCTGCCTGCAATTTTTCCCAGCATTAGGGTCTTTTCAAATGAGTCAGCTCTTTGCATCAGGTGGCCAAAGTATTGAAGTTTCAGCTTCAATATCAGTCCCACAAATGAACACCCAGGACTGGTCTCCTTTAGGATGGACTGGTTGGATCTCCTTGCAGTCCAAGGGACTCTCAAGAGTCTTCTCCAACACCACAGTTCAAAAGCATCAGTTCTTTGGGGCTCAGTTTTCTTTATAGTCCAATTCTAATATTCATACATGACCACAGGAAAAACCATGGCCTTGACTAGATGGACGTTTGTTGACAGAGTAATGTCTCTGCCTTTTAATATGCTCTCTAGGTTGGTCATAACTTTCCTTCCAAGGAGTAAGCGTCTTTTAATTTCATGGCTGCAATCACCATCTGATTTTGAAGCCCATAAAAATAAAAAATAAAGTCTGCCACTGTTTCCACTGTTTCCCCATCTATTTCCCATGAAGTGATGGGACCAGATGCCATGATCTTAGTTTTCTGAATGCTGAGCTTTAAGCCAACTTTTTCACTCTCCTCTTTCACTTTCATCAAGAGGCTCTAGTTCTTCTTCACTTTCTGCCATAAGGGTGGTGTCATCTGCATATCTGAGGTTATTGATATTTCTCCCAGAAATCTTGATTCCAGCTTGTGCTTCCTCCAGCCCAGCGTTTCTCATGATGTACTCTGCATATATGGCAGTTCTATTTCCAATTTTTTAAGGACTCTCCACACCGTTTTCCATAGTGGCTGTACCAGTTTCCATTCCCATCAACAGTGTAAGAGGGTTCCCTTTTCTCCACACCCTCGCCAGCATTTATTGTTTATAGACTTTTTGATGGCAGTGATTCTGACCTGTGTGAGATGATACCTCATCGTGGTTTTGATTTGCATTTCTCTGATAATGAGTGATGTTGAGCATATTTTCATGTGTTTGTTAGCCATCTGTATGTCTTCTTTGGAGAAATGTCTATTTAGTTCTTTGGCCCACTTTTTGATTGGCTTGTATGTCTTCCTGGTATTGAGTTGCATGAGCTGCTTGTATATTTTGGAGCTTAATTCTTAGTTGTTTTGTTTGCTATTATTTTTTCCCATTCTGGAGGTTGCCTTTTTACCTTACTTACAGTTTCCTTCATTGTGCAAAAGCTTGTAAGTTTAATTGGGTCCCAACTGTTTATTTTTGGTTTTATTTCCATTACTCTGGTAGGTGGGTCAAAGAGGATCGTGCTGTGATTTATGCCAGAGCCACTCCAGTATTCTTGCCTGGAGAATCTCATGAACAGAGGAGACTGGTGGCTACAGTCCACAGGGTCACAAGGAGTCGGACAAGACTGAAGTGACTTTCCATGCACACATGCACACTGTATGTTTCCGTGCTATTCTCTCAATTCATCCCACCCTCTCCTTCCCCCACTGTGCCCGCAAGTCTGTTCTCTATGTCTGTGTGTCCATTGCTGCCCTGCAGATAGGTTCATCAGTACCATCTTTCTAGATTCTATATACATGCATTAATATAAAATATTCTGACTTTCCTTCCTCTATCTCTCTTGGTTCTCCTTTTCTAAAATTCTAATCTGATAGAAATTTCTGTGATGATTGTGTTAACCTAAAACAAGAAAACAATCACTTATTTTACCAGCAAAACAAGTTTACTTGGGAATAGCAAAGATTTGCAATTTAGGACTATGGCAAACCACACGCAAGCTTTGTAACGCAAAGGAGGGGAAACTCGGACTTCCCTGGTGGCCCAGTGATTAAGAATCAGCCTGCCAATGCAGGGAACACGGGTTTGATTCTTAGTCCAGGAGGATTCCACATGCTGCCCCGCGTTGCCACTACTGAAGCCAAAGCACACTGGAGCCCGTGCTCTGCAACAAGAGAAGCCACTGCAATGAGAAGCTCGAGCACCGCAGCTGGAGAGGAGCCCCAGCTCACCACAACTAGAGAAAACCCACACTCAGCAACGAAAATCCAACCCGGCCAAAAATAAATTAATCAAATGAAATTTGAAAAGGAGGTGACACTCTCTTATAGAGGAGGAAGGGAAGTTGGGAGGGGCTGTTATGTCCACTGCAGGAAGCTGGGAACTGGAATATAGTGGCTTGCCATTGGCTGATATGTGACAGTCTCTCATTGGCTGAGCTGTTGCCAGGTAAGGAGAAGATCTCTCTTCCTCCTGCTGGTGGTAGTAAAGTAGCATCGCTTCCGGCTGGAGATGCAAGGTAAGTCTCTTCCTGTTGGGAATCTGTATTGATGCTGAAAGGTACATTCGTGAGAGCGCCCCCTTCTGGCCTCCTGACCCCACTGTAATAAGATTTCTTTCTCCGTTAATTTTCCAATGGGAAATGCTCATATAAGGACCAGAACTAGAATGAGGCAAGTGAGGCATGCAGGGTGCAAAATTTAAGGAAGCTCTTGCTTTCAGATGCTGACACTTCAGTTGTACAATTCTGGGAGTCAGTGCCTCCTTAAATTTTGAACAGATGGTAACTCACCTTAATCTTGGCCCTGGTTTGTATAGCACATGCATTCTTTATTTTTCAGGTCTCAGGGAACCCTACATGCTTCTGATCACACTTGTTTCTGAAAAAAAAAATTTTATTTGTTTATTTTGGCTGTGCTGGGTCTTCGTTGCTGTGCGGGCTTTCCTCTAGTTGAGGCGAGTAGAGTCTACTCTCTAGTTGCGGTGCTCTGGCTTCTCTTGTTGTGGAGCAGGGGCTCTAGGGTGCACAGGCTTCCGCAGTTGTGGCTTGTAGGCTCTAGAGCACGGGCTCAATAGTTGTGGTGCACGGGCTTAGTTGCTCAGCACCGCTGAGCCACCAGGGAAGCCCCAGCCCAGGCATGATGAGGATGTTACCGCCTCCGGCGGGGCAAACATTTGTTCCTAGTTGTGGGGGGTGAGGGGGAGGCAAAACAAATCTTGCTGTTTTTATGTATGAAACACAAGATACTGTGGTGCCCTGAGGACAAGAGAACAAGATGAGCGAGAAGGGTCTTGAATGCAGGAACAGAAAAAGCCAGACCCTTATCTCCCTTTCTGCCATGTTGTAACTGTTGCAGAATATTTAAGCCCTCCTGAGTAGTATGGCCTGTCCCCTCCTACCCTGCTACCTACCTAAGGAAATGTATTTGGCTTACTCTTCTCTCACCCTATGTAGGGAATGTGTATATACCTCACCCAATCAGCAAATGACTGGCAAGCCCATTCCTATCGCCTGGCTATAAAAACAGACCAAAGACACATATCTGGCCTGGCTCTCCCTGGAGCCCATCCACTGTTCTAACAGTGTGAAAGTGAAAGTGTTAGTTGCTGAGTCCTGTCTGACTGTTTGTGATCCTATGGACTGTAGCCTGCCAGGCTACTCTGTCCATGAAATTCTCCAGGCAAGAATACTTGAGTGGGTTGCCATGCCCTCCTCCAGGGGATATTCCTGATCCAGGGATCAAACCCAGGTCTCCTACATTGCAGGCAGCTTCTTTACTCTCCAAGCTGCTAGAGAAGCCCTCTAACAGTGTCTTCCGCTCTGATAAACTCTGTTCTCCTCTCATTCTGCCTCTTGTCTGGAAATTCTTTTCCAACAAGTGCACAGACCATGACATATACGTATACTATACCTGTGCTACTAAAATTTCATGGTGGGGGGGTGGAAACTAGGGGGGGGAAATGCCTAAAAAGACTCCTAGAAGAAGCAATAGTGAAAAAAAAAAAGGTGGAGAAACACTGATATACTGAGCATAAATGCTATTAAGCACTTGGAATGTAGCTAATGAGACTGAGAAACTGAATTTTAAGTTACATTTAATTTTAATTCATTTCAGTTTAAATATCTACCTATCGTTGCTGATTACTATGCTACACAGCTCAGATTGAGAGAATGGACAAGACAAATAAGATTATTACAATCCCTGCTCTGGTCCAAAGCACAAACATTCTGGAGACAAATGGGAGCTTCCTGGCAATTCACAATATAAGCACTGATCCACTCATTCACAGAACATCTCAGAACCCAATGAATTTCACCAGCTGTGCACCCTAGAGGAGCAGACAAGAAGCAGAGCAGAGGAAAAAGGAAGATCCTACCAGGGAAAAATGCACTATAGGAAGGTAATGAGGACATTGTTTGGGGAGAAATGATCTCCCAGCCATGTGATTGGCTTCACCGGGGGGATGCTTGAAACATACTCCTCACCCTCTCTTATAACCAGAGCCCCTCACATTTATACATGTTTATTTTTATTTTTTTGGCCATGCCTCCTGGCTTGCAGGATCTTATTTCCCTGATCAAGGATGGAAACTGTGTCCACAGCAGTAAAAGCACAGAGTCCTAACCACTGGTGCTTAGTTGCTCAGTCTTGTCCAACTCTTTGTGACCCCATGGACTATAGCCCGCCAGGCTCCTCTGCCTGTGGGGATTCTCCAAGCAAGAATACTGGAGTGGGTTGCCATTTCCTCCTCCAGGGGATCTTCTCAACCCAGGAATCGAATCCAGGTCTCTCACATTGCAGGCAGATTCTTTACCATCTGAGCCACCAGGGAAGCTCCCTAACCACTGGACCACCTGGGAATTTCCACGCCTTGTATTGACTAAAAGGTAATATTTCCATAAAATATCGTGGCTCTGCTCTCACCAAAGTCCCAATCTTAAACCTGTATCCTTCTGAAAGGTTTTGTCCATCCTCAGCAGGATCCCCAGTATGCCTGGTGCAGCTGTTTCTTATTCTAGAATTCCTTGGGCCTATGCATTCTGTTCCAAAGGCACCTTGTATTCCCATAGTGGTCCAAACTGGATATTCTCCCCCCACCCCCCCGCCCCACCTATCTCTCCTCCAACACAATTCTCCAGCCTAAAGCTGCTGTACTCTCAGAAGCCCAGTGAGAACAGTGTATCTTTCTACCCTACTTTTCCTTAGCTTTACACTTTTAAAATTTTATTAAAAAAATATTTATTTATCTATTTGACTGCATTGGGTCTTAGTCATGGCCCATGGGCTTTTGGTCGGGGTATGAGGGCTTCTCTCTAGTTGGGGTGCAAAGGCTCTAGAGCTGCAGCTGGCTTATTTGCCCCTCAGCATGTGGGATTTCAGCTGGTAAAGAATCTGACGGCAATGCAGGAGATCCTGGTTCATTTCCTGGGTTGGGAAGTTCCCCTGGAGAAGGGATAGACTACCTACTCCAGTATTTTTGGGTTTCCCTGTTATCTCAGATGGTAAAGAATCCACCTGCATTGTGGGAGACCTGGGTTCAATCCCTGGGATGGGAAGGTCCCCTAGAGGAGGGCATGGCAACCCACTCCAGTATTCTTGCCTGGAGAATTCCCATAGCCAGGTGACCTGGGGCCCATGGGGTCGCAAAGAGTCAGACACGACTGAATGACTAAGCACAGCACATGTGGGATCTTAGTTCTCTGACCAAGGATCAAACCTTCACCTCCTGCAGAGAAAGTACAGCGTCTTAACAAGGAAGTCCCCACGAAGCTTTTTCAAGTGAGTACGTTGGTTCCTTTCTCTTTAACCGGAATAGGTCTGATACTCTGCAGATTAAGGTGGCATCTTTCTCCCTCTTTCATGCCCACCATTCCTGTCTTGACTGCAAGATGAAAACCTGTTTTTCAAAGTCATTCCATTCATCCTTGAATTTCTGACATTCTCCTTTCAAATCCCCAGCAATCATTTGTTCTCCAGATACCACAATCTGAAGCCACCTTAGCTATTTGGTTGTTGTTGTTGTCTTTTAAAGATTTTTTTTTTTTGAATGTGGATCATTTTAAAAGTCTCTTTTGAATTTGCTACAATATTGCTTCTGTTATGTGTTTTGGTGTTTTGGCCACTGGGGATCTTAGGTCCTTGACTAAGGAGAGGACTGCACCCCCTGCATTGGAAGGCGAAGTCTTAACCTGAGAAAACCTGAATTTTAGAACAAAATGGTTTTCTGCTTTTATTTTATATTGATTTATTTATTTTTGGCTGCGCTGGATCTTTGTTGCTGCACGTGGACTTTAGTTGCGGCGAGCAGCGGCTACTCTCTTGTTGCAGAGTACAGGCTCCAGAGCATGCAGGTCTCAGCAGCTGCAGCTGGACCACCAGGGACATCCAAAATGGTGCTTTAAATCCCTAAAAGAAACTCGTGGGTGTGCAACCGTTTTATTTCCTTTTCCTTTCACTCCCCCTGAAGGAAACAGCACATCTCTGGTAGTGTAAGATCTCCCTGCTTCCTTGTGTCATTGATATTTGAACCCAGTCCAAGGGTCCCTAACTCCATGCCCATTATCTTGGCTTAGGAATGGCCAGCTCTGGGTGAGAAATAGAATGGAAAGAGTATGGATATTGCACACCGCACCATTTCCCAATCCCCAAATCTGCAGTCTGGCTCTTAGCCTGCTTTGAGGAGAGCCTCAGTTGGTCCTATAAGTGAGTAAGATCTGGAGCCTCTCACGATGCAACTAGGGTTTCATCCCTGTGCTTGATCTGTCTAGTGTGCACTGGAGCTCACAAGACATGAGGGTGACATTTCCAGGACTTTTGCAAGCTGACTGTTATGTGCAAAACCAATACAGTATTGTAAAGTAAAAAAATAAATAAATAAAAAATAAAGAGCAAAAAAAATGAAGTTAGGGACTTCCCTAGTAGTCCGGTGGTTAAGACTTCCACATGCAGGAGATATGGGTTCAATCCCTGGTTGTGGAACTAAGATTCTGCATGCCTTGCAACCAAAATAAATAAATAAATAAATAAATAAATAAATAAACAAACAAACAAAACCAAAAAACAGAAGCAACATTGTAACACACTCAATACTTTAAAATGTTATATAGTTATATAAAAATGTTATATGTTATAATTATAAAATGTTACATATAATTATAAAATGTTACATATAATTAAAAATGTTAAAATGTTGTAATTATATATAATATCAAAAATATTTTAAAAAAAGAAGTACTTAATAGTGGTTATCAGAGGAGAAAGGGCAGGGGGCAGGGGAGAAGGAGGGCAAAATAGGTAAATAGGGGATCCGCTATATGGTTACAGATGGAAACTAAACTTTTGATGAGCACGTGATACAATATACAGAAGTATAAATATCATGTTGTACCCATGAAAATTACATAGTGAAATAAACCAATGCTACCTCAATAAAACAAGTGATATGTGTGAAAGTCACTTAGTTGTGTTGGTCGTGTCCTGCTCTTTGCTAATTCTCCAGGCCAGAATGCTGGAGTGGGTAGCTGTTCCCTTCTCCAGGGGATCTTCCCAACCCAGGGATCAAACCCAGGTCTTCCACATTGCCAGGTGGATTCTTTACCATTTAGCCACCAGGGCTTCCCAGGTGGAACTAATGGTGAAGAATCTGCCTGCCAATGCAGGAGACACAAGAATGTGGGTTTGATCCCTGGGTTGGGAAGATCCTGTGGAGTAGGAAACAGCTATCCAGTCCAGTATTCTTGCCTGGAAAATTCCATGGGCAGAGGAGCCTGGTGGGCTACAGTCCATGGGGCCGCAAAGAGTTGGACATGACTGAGCCCCTCAATAAAAAATGTAAAAAAATTAAGTTACATAAACTTATGATTAACTAAATTATATTTTTAAAGGTAATAAATATTCACAGCTCATTGCTTCTAGATAGTTTTACATTTCCTATACTCTTGGAGTATAAAAATGTGTACATACATATATGTATATCTGTCTATAACCTATATGCTATGTAGTGCTTAGCCTATGGTCACAGAAATATTGTGAAAATACTACAAAACAGGCAGCCAACTCCCAGCTCTGCATTCAGTGACATCATAGTGATAGCTTGAAATCAGCTGCTGTTGAGTATTCACACCGTGGAAATCAGCCAGTGCTTCAAATCAAGGATTGATTTCTTTCCTTGATTAAATGTCTAGACTTTAGAAAGCGATACAAATTTTAATAATGCAGACTAAACATAAAAGTGTGTCTACAGTGGTTACATTGTGAATACTACAAAATATTGTGAAATCATGATTGAATTGTAGCTGTAGGTTGACTCTAGGTAACAAGGGTTTAGCAAAATTCAATGAAAGCATTTCATAAGAATTAACTTCACAGCACTTCAGGGGACAAGGGTTAAATCTCTGATCCGGGAAGATTCCACATGCCAAGGAGCAACTAAGCCTGTGTGCCGCAACTATTAAGCCTGTGCTCTAGAGCCTGGGAACCACAGCTACTGAAGCCCGAGCACCCTAAAGTCTGTGGTCGACAACAAGAGAAGCCACTGCAATGAGAAACCCATGCACAGCCAAAATAAAATAAAATAGAATAAAATGAATAAAGAAAGAATTAACTGCATGGTAAAGGAAACAATCAATGAGTGAAAAGGTAGCCTATGGAATGGGAGAAAATATTCACAAACCATGTATCTTAGGGATAATATCCAAAATATATAAGGAACCCTAACAACTTAGTAGAAAATTACTAATAACTCAATTAAAAAATGGATTAAGTTCCCAAAGAACTGAAATCAGGATCTCAAGGAGATTATCTGTACTCCCATTTCGCTGCAGTGCTAGTCACCATAGCCAAGATGTGTAAACAACTGAAAAGTACATCTGTGGATGAATGAATAAAAAAATGCAATATATACGTATAATGGAATATCATTCAGCCTTAAAGAAGAAGCAAATGCCACTGTGTGCAATAACACACATAAACCTGGAGGACATCATGCTAAGTGAAATAAACCAGTCACAGAAGGACAATCACCGCATGATCTCATGTGTGTGTGTGCTAAGTCACTTCAGTCGTGTCCAACTCTTTGTCACCCTATGGACCGTAGCCTTCCAGGCTTCTCTGTGCATGGGATTCTCCAGGCAAGAGTACTTACCTCTCCTGCAGTGGCAGACTGGTTCTTTACCACGAGGGCCATCTGGGAAGCCCATGATCTCACTTGCATGCATGCTCATTGGGTCTGACTCTTTGCCACCCCATGAACTGTAGCCCACCAGGCTCCTCTGTCCATGAAATTGTCCAGGCAAGAATACTGGAGTAGGTTGCCATTTTCTACTCCAGGGGATCTTCTAGACCCAGAAATCGATCCCTCATCTCCTTCATCTCCTCCATTGGCATGCAGGTTCTTTACCACTAGCAACACCTGGGAAATGATCTCATTTATACCAGGTATCTAAAATAAAGTCATGCAGGCACAGAACTGTAGCTGCCAGCAGCTGGTGGGAAGGGGAGGTGGGGGTTTTTAATCAAGTATAAGATTTCAGTTATGCAGGAGGAATAAGTTCTAGAGATCAGCTGTACAATATTGTGTTCATAGATAACAATGTGTTAACTGGAAAATCTAAGAGGATACATCTCATGTTAACTGTTTTTAAGCACAATAAAATATTGAGGAAGAATTAATCAGCTTTGTGTAATTTACAACAGAGTCTTTTATATTTTATTATTTGCAAATTATGTGACACACTTTCTTTAGAGTTGCAAACTTTATAATAAACTTATGTTTGTATAGACACACATGCATTCTCCCCCCTACTCCCCCAGAGCTCATTGTTAAACATTTACCAGCGCTCCGAAAGCTGGCTGTCCAAGCAGGACTTTGGTAAAGGAAGTGCCGCTGAGCGGTTCCAGCTCAGTCCCTGCCAAGCTCAGATTCCCGCATCCTGACAGCTCTGTCCCACGGCATGAGCCATGCTTCCTCCACCTGGGACTCAGCCCAGAAGTGCAGTTTGGCACTGACGGTGAGGCGTCCTCCGAGGTGCTGGCCACCCACATCCCTGCCTTCTGCGCACACACTCGCTTCCCTCTGCCAGATCACCAGATGTGAGATGTGGCTCAGCCCAGGGAAGAAACAAGGAAAGATGGCAGGGATCCTGATCCCCTTGGTCCTCAGCCTCCTGCTCTCTACCCAGATGTCAAGGGACTTGTATACAGACAAAACCCAAGGCGTTCTTTCTCTCACAGATACTCCATGTGTGGCCTCCAGTCGTCTCCTTTAGAACTGCCTGGTACACATGTACTGTCTTGGACCCTACCGGGCCCACTGGGTCATCATCTCCGGTGGCCGTGTCTGTGCTTTCAGCTGCTCTACTCATTCATTCATCTGCTGAGTGCCTGCTGGCTGCCAGGCATTGTTGTAGGCTCTGGATATGCCAGAGAACAAAGCAGACAAAAATCCCTGTTTGCACAGAGGTAGGGCATGCCTGGTGGCTCAGAAGGTAAAGAATCTGCCCGAAATGAAGGAGACTTGGGTTCAGTCCCTGGGTTGAGAAGGCCCCCTAGAGAAGGGAATGGCTACCCACTATAGTATTCTCACCTGGAGAATTCCATGGACAGAAGAACCTGGCAGGCTACAGTCCGTGGAGTCACAAAGAATTGGACACAACTGAGTCATGAACACTTTGAAAAGAGAGTGTAGTCACTCAGTTGTGTCTAACTATTTGTGACCGATGGACTGTGGTTGGCCAGACTCCTCTGTCCATGGGATTTCCCAGGCAAGAATACTGGAGTGGGTTACTATTTCCTTCTCCAGGGGATCTTCCTGACCCAGGGATCGAACCCGGGTCTCCCGTATTACAGGCAGACTCTTTACTGTCTGAACCACCAGGGAATCCCTTTTTTTTTTTTTTTTACCATGAACCCTTTCACACTATACCAATGAAGAAACACCAAATAGACATGTATGGAAAATATAGGGTATATTAGTTAGTCATAAGTGCTAGGGAGAAGAATAAAGCCAAGATAGGGGGTAGGAAGTATGAAGGGGAAGAGTGAGTAAAGATCTGAAAGAAGATACCGAGCCATGTAACTGTCTGGTTGGAACAGTGCTCCAGGCAGAGGGAACAGCAAATACAGCAGCCCTGAGGAAGGGATTTGCTTGAAGTCACCAGAGAATAGGAGGAGGCCAGTGTGGTTGGAGAATTTCCAGAAGATTCTTCTGCACACAAAAATGGAGAACTCCCAAGCAGAGCAAATACCACTAACTTTTTCTTTCTTTTTAAAAAATATTTGCCTATTCAACCTTAAAAAAATAAATAAAAACAGCATTTGGCTTGTGAAAAAAATATTTATTTATTTGGCTGTGCCAGGCCTTTAGTTGCAGCACCCAAGATCTTTGGTCTTTGTTGCAGCATGCAAGATATTTAGTTGCAACATGTCAGCTCTTGGTTGTGGCATGTGAGATCTAGTTCCCTGGACAGGGATTGAACCTGGGGCCCCTGCATTGGGAGCACAAAGTCTAAGCCCCTGAACCTCCAGTGAAGTCCCTAACTTTTTCATGTGAAGTCTGTCATCCTCTCCACACTGGTGTTTCCAGACTCTTTCTCCACCATTTATTTCTTTCACTAAACATTTATTGAGCACTTATGAAGTGCCTGCTTTATGAGGCTGAAAGTCCTTCACTTGTAATCATTTTCTGGAGTCTTTGCCTATCCATCCAACACCCTCTGACTCCAGCTGGATTTCATCCTTCAGTTCCTTGAACTCTAAGTTTCGAGCCTACTGCCATCTCCCAAACTCTGCAGTTACCCTTTATTCTCTGCTTGTGGCCCCAGGATAACATTAGTTCCCCAAACCTGGGTCCAGCTCCCAGAACCTCCCTGTCCCAGCAAAAGGCTCAGATCCCTCACTGGCCTGCAAGGGATGTTGGGAGATTGAGTTTCCTCTTGGACACTGAGCTTGAGGCATCTGGGATGCACATAGGAGGCCACGCACAGCAGCTCATTGGGTTGATCGTCCTCTGGCTCAGAAGAGATGGTACGGATGGAAGTAGTGATTGGATTCAATATAAGCATTTGTCAAACTGCATTCTACGTGCTAAGCTGGTGCTTCTCAACACTGACTGCACATTCAAAGTGTCTGGAGAGCTTTTTAAAAATATATCTATAAGAGCCCTACTCCAGGCCAAGGAACACCAGATCTCTGGGGATGAGGTCCAGGCCTCTGCATATTTATAAAGCTTTCCAGGTGCTTCTAGTAAGCAGGGAGAATTGAGGACCACTGTAACACATGAGCTGCATCAGCCTTGGCTGCACATTGGAATAAACCAGGGAGCTTTAAAAAGTATTGCTGCCTGGGTCTCACCCACAGAGGTACTGTGTAAAGTGGTCTGGGTGCAGTTCGGCCTGTGGAGTTTAAAAAGCTCCCCAGGTAAAGTTGTCAAGCTTGAGACCAACCGTGGATACTGTCCTCATCCATCCACTGAACTAGATGATGAACATGGAGGAGGAGAGATACTTACAAAGATGAACCAGGTATCTATTCACCCTCAGGACTCTCACTCTGTCTTAGAAGGCACCGTAAATTAAGAGTTGATTAGGGGGACTCCCCTGGTGGTCCAGCGGTTAAGAATCTGCCTGCCAATCCAACAGATATCGGCTTGATCCCTAAAATAGCATGGACAGAGGAGCCTGGAGTGCAACAGTTCATGGGGTCACAAAGAGTTGGACATGACCTAGTGACTGAGCATGCATGTGCACACTAGGAAGCGTCCACATGCCGAGGAGCAGCTAAGCTGGTGTGCCACAGCTACCAAAGCCTGCGCGCTCTAGAGTCTGCACACAGCAAGAGAAGCCACTGCAATGAGAAGCCTACACACCACAATTAGAGAGCAGCCCCCACTCACCACTACAGAAAGCCCGCAGGCAGCAATGGAGATCCGGTACAGTCCAAAATCAATCAATAAAGAGAACCTTGGCACTTGGAAAACTCCCATCACCTTCCTTCTATTGCACCCTGTTCTAACTCTGAAAACTCAAACTCCAATAGTCTGTTTTGATGATATCCCCTGTTCTACCCAATCAATCCCAATAGACCTGCAGTTTGACCTTCCCATTCTTCAGTCCTTCCCAAACTTCCCTTCCCACCTGGATTGCACAGTCAGACTCTTAACGACACTCTCACCAGTCCTCAAATCTTTTGTCTCCTTGGCTTTCTCTCACTCTAATTCACCAAATCCTATTGTGTTCCCTCCTAAACGTTGCTAGGATGGGTCTGCTTCTTTCCTTTCACTGACCCACTTCAGGCCGCCCCTGTTACCTTGAATGCCTGTTTGCAGTCTCCCAAATTGATACCCACCAGGGTACTTGGCCTTCCCTCAGTTCAGTCAGTTCAGTTCAGTCACTCAGTTGTGTCCGACTCTTGGCGACCCCATGAATCACAGCACGCCAGGCCTCCCTGTTCATCACCATCTCCTGGAGTTCACTCAGACTCACGTCCATCGAGTCCGTGATGCCATCCAGCCATCTCATCCTCTGTCCCCTTCTCCTCCTGCCTCCAATCCCTCCCAGCATCAGAGTCTTTTCTAATGAGTCAACTCTTTGCATGAGGTGGCCAAAGTACTGGAGCTTCAGCTTTAGCATCATTCCTTCCAAAGAAATCCCAGGGTTGATCTCCTTCAGAATGGACTGGTTGGATCTCCTTGCAGTCCAAGGGACTCTCAAGAGTCTTCTCCAACACCACAGTTCAGTATGGCCTTCCCTAATCAATAGAAATTGACTAGAGGCTAGATAAGAAATGCGGGCATGGCTTTATTGATCTGGGGCTCAGTTTCCTTATAAAGTGGACATAGTACTTACCTTATAGGTAAGTATTCAAGAAAGCAGAGAAAAACTCCCACTTCTTGATGGGAAGAGCTGCACCATAGGATTTGGTGAATTAGCATGACAGAATAAATTCATTTATTTTGGCTGCGTTGGGCCATAGTTGCTGCATACAGAGTCTTTGTTGCATCATGGAGGATCTTTCGATTGGGGGACATCGATGTGGACTCTCTAGTTGTGGCATGGGGGCTCAGTAGTTGCTCAGAAGCACAAGCTTAGTTGCTCCACAGCATGTGGGATCTTAGTTCCCCCATCAGGGATTGAACCCACCTACCTTGCATTGCCATACGGATTCTTTACCACTGGGCCACCAGGAAAGTCCCAACAAAAATGGTTTCTAGTGGGGTTTGCCAACCACGACATACCCTGCTCCTTTGGCCATTAGGCCTGAGACAAGAAAATCAGAAGCCTCCCTACAGGTTTCTGAATTCAAACTAGGGGAAGTAGGGTGAAGCCCAGGAGGTATGAGCTTGGCCACCACTGATTGCCACGCTTTCAGCTTCATGGAGAAAACAGACGTGAAGAAAAGAAAGTACTGTCTACCCAACAGGGAGTGGTGTATGTGTGGTGGGGATGTGGGCTGGATGGGCAGATCACGGGAGCAGGAAGTACCTGAGTTCCCAGTTTTATTATCAATGAGGGCAGCTGCTTCCTCATCTTTCTCAGGTAGAGTTACCTTGGTTAGTAAATCCCCTACTAAGCCTCAGTTAGTTGAAACTAGGTCACTTGAAACAATTTAAAGAACGTTCACAACACACAGTCCATGGAGGAATTAGTGGAGGAGAAGGATTAAGGCATTAGGTAAAACCAGCCCCTTTGAAAGCGGGTGTTGAATTGGGGGAGGGCTGAACTGGTTGATGACACAGGTGAGGGTGTAGCCTTGGGCGCCCATCTAAAATGAAAACTCTTAGCCAAAATTTCAACTGAATTGCAAAGGCGTTTAGGACTTAGGGGGAAAATGAAAATGTATTCTTCTAAATCAGAGGGGGAAAAAAAGTGTCTAACAGGTTGTGAATAATTCAGATTTAATTACTAGGAAAATGTCTTCCTTTTCTTTTTCTTCTTTTATTCTTTCTCCTGCCTGATGCTTAGGCAGCAGGTTTAGGAGATATTTTTGTTCCAGAAATTCTCCTTGAGAAATAGTGAGCCAAGTCCTCAGCTTTCTCCTTGTTGGGTGTGAAAGCTGGGTGTTTGGATGTGGGCAGGAAGGAGTCTCAGGTACCCCCCGCCTCTTCCAACTGGATGGTGCCTGGCATGGTACCCACTGTGGGGGTCGCACTCCGATGCCTGGGGCCTCTATGCTTGTGGCTGAAAGCATGGGTGTGAAATTCTCCCAGCCATGCAGATGGGTGCCATGACAATTTTGTGGTATTGCATCACAGACCCGGCCTCATCACTGCTCAGAAATCCCATTACACGCCTATTGCCATTTATTTCAAACCCCATTACTCACTTGGAGCCCTCTGTACTCTATCCCATGCCCAACTCTCCCCTCCTCTCCAAAAGATGAATTTTTAAAATAACAGCTCTATTGAGATATAATTCATATACCATAAAATTCACCCCTTTAAAGTATTCAGTTCAATGACTTTTTAAAAGTATTTGCTTTTTTTTAATTTGGCTGCACTGGATCTTAGTTGCGGCATATGGGATCTGGTTTTCTGATCAGCGGTCGAACCCTGGCCCCCTGCATTGGGAGTGTGTAGTCTTAGCCATTGGACCATCAGGGAAGTTCCCAATGATTTTTTATGTATCCACAAAGTTGCATAATCACCACTATCTAATTTTGGAATGTTTTTATAACTCCAAAAAGAAATCCCAGGGACTTCCCTGGTGGCCCAGTGGCTAAGACTTCATGCTCCTAATGTAGCATGAAGGTTCGATCCCTGGTCCCGGAACTAGATGTCACATGCTACAGTTAAAGATCCCATGTGCCACAACTAAGACCCAGCACAGCCAAATAAAGTTCAGTTCAGTTCAGTAGCTCAGTCGTGTCCAGCTCTTTGTGACCCCATGGACTGCAGCACGCCAGGCCTCCCTGTCCATCACCAACTCCCAGAGATTACTCAAATTCATGTCCGTCGAGTCAGTGATGCCATCCAACCATCTCTTCCTCTGTTATCCCCTTCTCCTCCCACCTTCTATCTTTCCCAGCATCAGGGTCTTTTCTAGTGAGTCAGTTCTTCACATCAGGTGGCCAAAGCATTGGAGTTTCAGCTTAAGCATCAGCCCTTCCAATGAATATTCACGAATGATTTCCTTTAGGATAGACTGGGTGGATCTCCTTGCAGTCCAAGGGACTCTCCAGAATCTTCTCCAACACCACAGTTCAAAATCATCAGTTCTTCCATGCTCAGCTTTCTTTATGGTCCAACTCTCACATCCATTCATGACTACTGGAGACATGACTACTACAACAAACTGTGGAAAGGACTCTCTTAGGAGTCTCTTCTTAAAGAGATGGGAATACCAGACCACCTTACCTGCCACTTATGAAACCTGTATGCAGGTCAAGAAGCAACAGTTAGAACCAGACATGGAACAATAGACTGGTTCAAAATTGGGAAAGGAGTACATCAAGGCTGTATATTGTCATCCAGCTTATGTAACTTCTATGCAGAGTACATCATGTAAAATGTTGGGCTGGAAGAAGCACAAGCTGGAATCAAGATTGCCGCGAGAAATATTAATAACCTCAGATAAGCAGATGACAACACCCTTATGGCAGAAAGCGAAGAGGGACTTCTTAATGAAGGTGAAAGAGGAGAGTGAAAAAGCTGGCTCAAAACTCAACTTGAAAAAACTAAGATCATGGCATCTGGTCCCATCACTTCATGACAAATAGATGGGGAAACAATGGAAAGTGAGAGACTTTATTTTCTTGGGCTCCAAAATCACTGCAGGTGGTGACTGCAGCCATGAAATTAAAAGATGTTTGCTCCTTGGAAGAAAACCTGTGACAAATCTAGACAGCATATTAAAAGCAGAGACATTACTTCGCTGACAAAGTCCGTGTGGTCAAAGCTATGGTTTTTCCAGTAGTTGTGTATGGATATGAGAATTGGGCCATAAAGTAGGCTGAGTGCTGAAGAATTGATGCTTTTGAACTGTGGTGTTGGAGAAGACTCTGGAGAGTCCCTTGGACTGCAAGGAGATCCAACCAGTTCATCCTAAAGGAAATCAGTCCGGAATATTCATTGGAAGGACTGATGCTGAAGTCGAAGCTCCAATACTTTGGCCACCGATGCGAAGAGTCGACTGATTAGAGAAGCCCCTGAAGCTGGGAAAGATTGAAGGCAGGAGGAGAAGGGGACGACAGAGGATGAGATGGTTGGATGGCATTACCGACTCAGTGGACATGAGTTTGAGCAAGCTCGGGGAGATGGTGAAGCGCAGGGAAGCCTGGGGTGCTGCAGTCCATGGGGCAGCAAAGAGTTGGACACGACTGAGTGACTGAACAGCGATTGAATTGCTAGGTCATATGGTCACTTTTGAGAAACTGACACTTCTTCAAAGTGGCTGCTCCATTTTGCAATCGTATCAGCAATGTATAAGTGTTCCAGGTTTTCCACATTCTTGCTAACATTTGTGATTGTCTGTCTTTTATATTTTGGTGATATCTCACTATGGTGTTTTTTTTTTTTAAATTTTTTATTTATTTATTTTTTTAATTTTAAAATCTTTAATTCTTACATGCGTTCCCAAACATGAACCCCCCTCCCACCTCCCTCCCCACAACATCTCTCTGGGTCATCCCCATGCACCAGCCCCAAGCATGCTGCACCCTACGTCAGACATGGACTGGCGATTCAATCTTACATGATAGTATACATGTTAGAATTTCCATTCTCCCAAATCATCCCACCCTCTCCCTCTCCCTCTGAGTCCAAAAGTCCGTTATACATATCTGTGTCTTTTTTCCTGACTTGCATACAGGGTCGTCATTGCCATCTTCCTAAATTCCATATATATGTGTTAGTATACTGTATTGGTGTTTTTCTTTCTTACTTACTTCACTCTGTATAATTGGCTCCAGTTTCATCCATCTCATCAGAACTGATTCAAATGAATTCTTTTTAACGGCTGAGTAATACTCCATTGTGTATATGTACCACAGCTTTCTTATCCATTCATCTGCTGATGGACATCTAGGTTGTTTCCATGTCCTGGCTATTATAAACAGTGCTGCGATGAACATTGGGGTACATGTGTCTCTTTCAATTCTGGTTTCCTCGGTGTGTATGCCCAGAAGTGGGATTGCTGGGTCATAAGGGAGTTCTATTTGCAATTTTTAAAGGAATCTCCACACTGTTCTCCATAATGGCTGTACTAGTTGCATTCCCACCAACAGTGTAGGAGGGTTCCCTTTTCTCCACACCCTCTCCAGCATTTATTGCTTGCAGATTTTTGGATCGCAGCCATTCTGACTGGTGTGAAGTGGTACCTCATTGTGGTTTTGATTTGCATTTCTCTAATAATGAGTGATGTTGAGCATCTTTTCATGTGTTTGTTAGCCATCCGTATGTCTTCTTTGGAGAAATGTCTATTTAGTTCTTTGGCCCATTTTTTGATTGGGTCGTTTATTTTTCTGGAGTTGAGCTGCATAAGTTGCTTGTATATTTTTGAGATTAGTTGTTTGTCAGTTGCTTCATTTGCTATTATTTTCTCCCATTCAGAAGGCTGTCTTTTCACCTTGCTTATAGTTTCCTTTGTTGTGCAGAAGCTTTTAATTTTAATTAGATCCCATTTGTTTATTTTTGCTTTTATTTCCAGAATTCTGGGAGGTGGATCATAGAGGATCCTGCTGTGATTTATGTCTGAGAGTGTTTTGCCTATATTCTCCTCTAGGAGTTTTATAGTTTCTGATCTTACATTTAGATCTTTAATCCATTTTGAGTTTATTTTTGTGTACGGTGTTAGAAAGTGATCTAGTTTCATTCTTTTACAAGTGGTTGACCAGTTTTCCCAGCACCACTTGTTAAAGAGATTGTCTTTACTCCATTGTATATTCTTGCCTCCTTTGTCAAAGATAAGGTGTCCATATGTGTGTGGATTTATCTCTGGGCTTTCTATTTTGTTCCATTGATCTATATGTCTGTCTTTGTGCCAGTACCATACTGTCTTGATGACTGTGGCTTTGTAGTAGAGCCTGAAGTCAGGCAAGTTGATTCCTCCCGTTCCATTCTTCTCTCTCAAGATTGCTTTGGCTATTCGAGGTTTTTTGTATTTCCATACAAATCTTGAAATTATTTGTTCTAGTTCTGTGAAAAATGTGGCTGGTAGCTTGACAGGGATTGCATTGAATTTGTAAATTGCTTTGGGTAGTATACTCATTTTCACTATATTGATTCTTCCGATCCATGAACATGGTATATTTCTCCATCTATTAGTGTCCTCTTTGATTTCTTTCATCAGTGTTTTATAGTTTTCTATATATAGGTCTTTAGTTTCTTTAGGTAGATATATTCCTAAGTATTTTATTCTTTTCGTTGCAATGGTAAATGGAATTGTTTCCTTAATTTCTTTTTCTACTTTCTCATTATTCGTGTATAGGAATGCAAGGGATTTCTGTGTGTTGATTTTATATCCTGCAACTTTACTATATTCATTGATGATCTCTAGTAATTTTCTGGTGGAGTCTTTAGGGTTTTCCATGTAGAGGATCATGTCATCTGCAAACAGTGATAGTTTTACTTCTTCTTTTCCAATTTGGATTCCTTTTATTTCTTTTTCTGCTCTGATTGCTGTGGCCAAAACTTCCAGAACTATGTTGAATAGTAGCGGTGAAAGTGGACACCCTTGTCTTGTTCCTGACTTTAGGGGAAATGCTTTCAATTTTTCACCATTGAGGATAATGTTTGCTGTGGGTTTGTCATATATAGCTTTTATTATGTTGAGGTATGTTCCTTCTATTCCTGCTTTCTGTAGAGTTTTTATCATAAATGGATGTTGAATTTTGTCAAAGGCCTTCTCTGCATCTATTGAGATAATCATATGGTTTTTATTTTTCAATTTGGTAATGTGGTGAATTACATTGATTGATTTGCGGATATTGAAGAATCCTTGCATCCCTGGGATAAAGCCCACTTGGTCATGGTGTATGATCTTTTTAATGTGTTGTTGGATTCTGATTGCTAGAATTTTGTTGAGGATTTTTGCATCTATGTTCATCAGTGATATTGGCCTGTAGTTTTCTTTTTTTTGACATCTTTGTCAGGTTTTGGTATTAGGGTGATGGTGGCCTCATAGAATGAGTTTGGAAGTTTACCTTCCTCTGCAATTTTCTGGAAGAGTTTGAGGAGGATAGGTGTTAGCTCTTCTCGAAATTTTTGGTAGAATTCAGCTGTGAAGCCGTCTGGACCTGGGCTTTTGTTTGCTGGAAGATTTCTGATTACAGTTTCAATTTCCGTGCTTGTGATGGGTCTGTTAAGGTTTTCTATTTCTTCCTGGCTCAGTTTTGGAAAATTGTACTTTTCTAAGAATTTGTCCATTTCTTCCACGTTGTCCATTTTATTGGCATACAACTGCTGATAGTAGTCTCTTATGATCCTTTGTATTTCTGTGTTGTCTGTTGTGATCTCTCCATTTTCATTTCTAATTTTATTGATTTGAGTTTTCTCTCTTTGCTTCTTGATGAGTCTGGCTAATGGTTTGTCAATTTTATTTATCCTTTCAAAGAACCAGCTTTTGGCTTTGTTGATTTTTGCTATGGTCTCTTTTGTTTCTTTTGCATTTATTTCTGCCCTAATTTTTAAGATTTCTTTCCTTCTACTCACTCTGGGGTTCTCCAACTCTTCCTTTTCTAGTTGCTTTAGTTGTAGAGTTAGGTTGTTTATTTGACTTTTTTCTTGTTTCTTGAGGTATGCCTGTATTGCTATGAACTTTCCTCTTAGCACTGCTTTTATAGTGTCCCACAGGTTTTGGGTTGTTGTGTTTTCATTTTCATTAGTTTCTATGCATATTTTGATTTCTTTTTTGATTTCTTCTGTGATTTGTTGGTTATTCAGAAGTGTGTTGTTCAACCTCCATATGTTGGAATTTTTAATAGTTTTTCTCCTGTAATTGAGATCTAATCTTAATGCATTATGGTCAGAAAAGATGCTTGGAATGATTTCGATTTTTTTGAATTTATCAAGTTTAGATTTATGGCCCAGGATGTGATCTATCCTGGAGAAGGTTCCATGAGCACTTGAAAAAAAGGTGAAATTCATTGTTTTGGGGTGAAATGTCCTGTAGATATCAATTAGATCTAACTGATCTAATGTATCGTTTAAAGTTTGCGTTTCTTTGTTAATTTTCTGTTTAGTTGATCTGTCCATAGGTGTGAGTGGGGTATTAAAGTCTCCCACTATTATTGTGTTATTGTTGATTTCCCCTTTCATACTTGTTAGCATTTGTCTTACATATTGCGGTGCTCCTATATTGGGTGCATATATATTTATAATTGTTATATCTTCTTCTTGGATTGTTCCTTTGATTATTATGTAGTGGCCTTCTTTGTCTCTTTTCACAGCCTTTGTTTTAAAGTCTATTTTATCGGATATGAGTATTGCCACTCCTGCTTTCTTTTGGTCTCTATTTGCTTGGTATATCTTTTTCCAGCCCTTCACTTTCAGTCTGTATGTGTCCCTTGTTTGTATGTGTCTCTTGTAAGCAGCATATAGAGGGGTCTTGTTTTTGTATCCATTCGGTCAGTCTTTGTCTTTTGGTTGGGACGTTCAACCCATTTACGTTTAAGGTGATTATTGATAAGTATGATCCCGTTACCATTTACTTTGTTGTTTTGGGTTTGGGTTTATACACCCTTTTCGTGTTTCCTTTCTAGAGAATATCCTTTAGAATTTGTTGGAGAGCTGGTTTGGTGGTGCTGAATTCTCTCAGCTTTTGCTTGTCTGTAAAGCTTTTGATTTCTCCTTCGTATTTGAATGAGATCCTTGCTGGGTACAGTAATCTGGGCTGTAGGTTATTGTCTTTCATCACTTTAAGTATGTCTTGCAATTCTCTCCTGGCCTGAAGAGTTTCTATTGAAAGATCAGCTGTTATCCTTATGGGAATCCCCTTGTGTGTTATTTGTTGTTTTTCCCTTGCTGCTTTTAATATTTGTTCTTTGTGTTTGATCTTTGTTAATTTGATTAATATGTGTCTTGGGGTGTTTCGCCTTGGGTTAATCCTATTTGGAACTCTCTGTGTTTCTTGGACTTGGGTCATTATTTCCTTCCCCATTTTAGGGAAGTTTTCAACTATTATCTCCTCAAGGATTTTCTCATGATCTTTCTTTCTGTCTTCTTCTTCTGGGACTCCTATAATTCGAATGTTGGAGCGTTTCATATTGTCCTGGAGGTCTCTGAGATTGTCCTCATTTCTTTTAATTCGTTTTTCTTGTTTCCTCTCTGATTCATTTATTTCTACCATTCTATCTTCTGTTTCACTAATCCTATCTTCTGCCTCCGTTATTCTACTATTTGTTGCCTCCAGAGTGTTTCTGATCTCATTTATTGTGTTATTCATTATATTTTGACTCTTTTTTATTTCTTCTAGGTCCTTGTTAAACCTTTCTTGCATCTTCTCAATCTTTGTCTCTAGCCTATTTATCTGTGATTCCATTTTGATTTCAAGATTTTGGATCATTTTCACTATCAATATTCGGAATTCCTTCTCCGGTAGATTCCCTACTTCTTCCTCTTTTGTTTGGTTTGGTGGGCAGCTCTCCTGTTCCTTTACCTGCTGAGTATTCGTCTGTCTCTTCATCTTGGTTATATTGCTGCGTTTGGGGTGGCCTTTTTATATTCTGGTAATTTGTGGAGTTCTCTTTATTATGGAGCTTCCTCACTTGGGGTGGGGTTCTATCAGTGGCTTGTCAAGGTTTCCTGGTTAGGGAGGCTTGTGTTGGAGTTTTGGTGGGTGGAGCTGGGTTTCTTCTCTCTGGAGTGCAGTGGAGTAACCCGTATTGGGTTACAAGACATCTAAGGTTTTGGGATAATTTTGAGCTGCCTGTATATTGAAGCTCAGGGGAGTGTTCCTGTGTTGCTGGAGAATTTGCGTGGTATGTCTTGTTTTGGAACTTGCTGGCCCTTGGGTGGAGCTTGGTTTTGGTGTAGGTATGAAGGCATTAGATGGGCTCCTATTGCTTAATGTTCCCTGAATTCAAGAGTTCTCTAATGTTTTCAGGCTTTGGATTTAAGCCTCCTGCTTCTGGTTTTCAGTTTTATTTTTACAGTAGCCTCTAGACTTCTCCATCTATACAGCACCGATGATAAAACATCTAGGTTAAAGATGAAAAGTTTCTCCACATTGAGGGACACTCAGAGAGGTTCAGTGAGTTACAAGGAGAAGAGAAGATGGAGGGGGTAGTTAGAGGTAACTGGAATGAGATGCGGTGAGATCAAAAGAGAAGAGAGTAAACTAGCCAGTAGTCACTTCCTTATGTGCGCTCTATAGTCTGGCCCGCTCAGGGGTATTTACAGAGTTATACGGGGAAGAGGAGAGGGAGGAAGTGGACAGAGGTGACCAGGAGGATCAGAGAGAGGAATGAGTAGGAGAGAGACAAATCCTGCCAGTAACCTGTTCCTTAGGTGTTCCCCACCGTCTGGAACACACAGAGATTCACAGAGTTGGATAGAGGAGAGATGGGGGGGAAAAGAGACAGAGGCCACCTGGTGGAGAAAAAGGAGAGTCCAGAGGAGGAGAGAGTGGTCAAGCCAGTAATCTCGCTCTCAGGTAAACTGGGGTAGTGAAGTTTGGGTTTTTAAATGTACAAAATTGGCAATAAACACCTAAGAGCAAAGATTAAAGATCTAGAGTAGAGTTTGGATTTTCAAAGATACAATATTAAAGAGAAGCAGAAGGAAAAAGGAAGAAAGAAAAAAAAAGAATTATTAAAAAACAAACAAACAAACAGACAATAAAAAAAAAACCATCAACAACCATCCAAAGACTATATATGGTGTTTGCCTTAAAAAAAAAAAAAGTCTTTAAAAAAAAATAGTAATAATAGGTTATAGAAATAAAAATTAGAGGAGAAATAGAAGACTTAACAATTTTTAAAAAAGTTAGAAAAAAAAGCAAAAAAAAAAAAAAGGAATGCTTTTAAAAATATTAAAAATACATATATATCTTGCCCTTTCTGGTGTTATGGGCAGTGTGGAATCACTTCCAAGGTGGTTCCCTCTGATTAACTTCTTCTGTTTGCTGGTTTTTTAGGATCACTACTTCAGTCGCGCTGTGGGGAGGGGGGATGCTGCAAACAAATAGCACTGTCGTGTGCACACAGTATCTCTGCTCCGCTTGACCTGTCCTTTCTCGCGGCGCACAAACCGCTCCGGTTCTACGATGCTCAGCCGGGAACCGTCTGGGGCCGGCCCTAGGCTGCGTGCACTTCCCCGGTCCAAGCCGCTCAGGTTCGGCGCTCAGGCAGCCCTCAGAGGCACAGATTCGGCTGGAACTGCGCTTTGTGCCCTTCCCAGGTCCGAGTAGCTCAGGAGTTTGGCGAGCGCAGTCGCCGCGGCTTGTCACCTTTTCTGCCGCTGCTGCTCAGCTTTCTGGGTGGACCGCTGGCGCACCCCGTGAGGCAGACTGTGACTGTCCAGCACCCCCAGAAGTCTTAGCAAAGGAGTCTGCTTGCAGTTAGGTAAGTAAAGTCTCTCCGGGTCTGCAATTGCCCCTTTCCAGACTTTACGGCTCTGGCTGCCTGTCCCCGGCGGGGGATAGTCTGCAGCCGGCTTTTTCCGTTCCGTCCTTTGTTCTGTGCTCGGTCCTGGCGGGGTCTTATGTTGGAGCTTTTCGCGTGGTAGCTATCCCACAGTCTGGTTTGCTAGCCCAAGTTAGGTCGTTCTGGTTGCGTGGGGCGTTCCTGCCCGATTCTTACAAAGCTCTGCAGCCCACACCTCCCGCGCGTCCCTGCCCTGCCCCCACTTCCCAATGGCGGATGCAGGCGGCTGTGCTGCTTTTCCGCTGGGGGAGTTACTGTTGGGCTTGTAATCTGTTGGTTTTAATTATTTATCTATTTTTCCTTCCTGTTATGTTGCCCTCTGTGTTTCCAAGGCTCGCCACAGACTCGGCAGGGAGAGTGTTTCCTGGTGTTTGGAAACCTCTCTTCTTAAAATTCCCTTCCCAGGACGGGCTTCCCTTCCCGGGACGGAGCTCCCTCCCCACCTCCTTTGTCTCCTTTTTCGTCTTTTATATTTTATCCTACCTGTTTTTGAAGACAAAGGTCTGCTTTTCTGGTTGCCTGATGTCCTCTGCCAGCCTACAGAATTTGTTTTGTGAAGTTTGCTCAGCATTGAAATGTTCTTTTGAGGAATTTGTGAAGGATAAAGTGATCTTCCCGTCCTATTCCTCTGCCATCTTTCCCTCCCTCCTCACTATGGTTTTTGATTGGCAAAACCTAATGACTGATCTTTTCCTGTCAAACTTATACCCTTGTCCACTATAAAATTAGGATATTTGGGTTTTTATTTTTAAGTGCAAGAGGGCATCAGAGGGCAGACACACTGAAACCATACTCACAGAAAACTAGTCAATCTAATCACACTAGGACCACAGCCTTGTCTAACTCAATGAAACCAAGCCATGCCTGCGGGGCAACCCAAGATGGGCGGGTCATGGTGGAGAGGTCTGACAGAATGTGGTCCACTGGAGAAGGGAATGGCAAGCCACTTCAGTATTCTTGCCTTGAGAACCCCATGAACAGTACGAAAAGGCAAAATGATAGGATACCAAAAGAGGAACTCTCTAGGTCATTAGGTACCCAGTGTGTTACTGGAGATCAGTGGAGAAATAACTCCAGAAAGAATGAAGGGATGGAGCCAAAGCAAAAACAATACCCAGTTGTGGATGTGACTGGTGATAGAAGCAAGATCAGATGCTGTAAAGAGCAATATTGCATAGGAACCTGGAATGTCAGGTCCATGAATCAAGGCAAATTGGAAGTGGTCAAACAAGAGATGGCAAGGGTGAACGTCGACATTCTAGGAATCAGTGAACTGAAATGGACTGGAATGGGTGAAGTTAACTCAGATGACCATTATATCTACTACTACGGGCAGGAATCCCTCAGAAGAAATGGAGTAGCCATCATGGTCAACAAAAGAGTCCAAACTGCAGTACTTGGATGCAATCTCAAAAACGACAGAATGATCTCTGTTCGTCTCCAAGGCAAACCATTCAATATCACAGTTATTCAAGTCTATGCCCCAATCAGTAACACTGAAGAAACTGAAGTTGAACAGTTTTATGAAGACCTACAAGATCTTTCAGAACTAACACCCAAAAAAGATGTTCTTTTCATTTTAGGGGACTGGAATGCAAAAGTAGGAAGTCAAGAACCACCTGGAGTAACAAGCAAATTTGGCCTTGGAATGCGGAATGAAGCAGGGCAAAGACTAACAGAGTTCTGCCAAGAAAATGCACTGGTCATAGCAAACACCCTCTTCCAACAACACAAGAGAAGACTCTACACATGGACATCACCAGATGGTCAACACTGAAATCGGATTGATTATATTCTATGCAGCCAAAGATGGAGAAGCTCTATACAGTCAGCAAAAACAAGACCAGGAGCTGACTGTGGCTCAGATCATGAACCCCTTATTACCAAATTCAGACTCAAATTGAAGAAAGTAGGGAAAACCGCTAGACCATTCAGGTATGACTTAAATCAAATCCCTTACAATTATACAGTGGAAGTGAGAAATAGATTTAAGGGCCTAGATCTGATAGACAGAGTGCCTGATGAACTATGGAATGAGGTTCATGACAAGAGACAGGGATCAAGACCATCCCCATGGAAAAGAAATGCAAAAAAGCAAAATGGCTGTCTGGGGAGGCCTTACAAATAGCTGTGAAAAGAAGAGAGGCGAAAAGCAAAAGAGAAAAGGAAAGATATAGGCATCTGAATGCAGAGAAAAGAGAAAAGGAAAGATATAGGCATCTGAATGCAGAGTTCCAAAGAATAGCAAGGAGAGATAAGAAAGCCTTCCTCAGCGATCAATGCAAAAAATAGAGGAAAACAACAGAATGGGAAAGACTAGAGATCTCTTCAAGAAAACTAGAGATACCAAGGGAACATTTCATGCAAAGATGGGCTCGATAAAGGACAGAAATGGTATGGACCTAACAGAAGCAGAAGATATTAAGAAGAGGTGGCAAGAATACACAGGAGAACTGTACAAAAAAGATCTTCACGACCCAGATAATCACAATGGTGTGATCACTCACCTAGAGCCAGTCATCCTGGAATGTGAAGTCAGGTGGGCCTTAGAAAGCATCACTAGGAACAAAGCTAGTGGAGGTGATGGAATTCCAGTGAAGCTCTTTCAAATCCTGAAAGATGATGCTGTTAAAGTGCTGCACTCAATATGCCAGCAAATTTGGAAAACTCAGCAGTGGCCACAGGACTGGAAAAGGTCCGTTTTCACTCCAATTCCAAAGAAAGGCAATGCCAAAGAATGCTCAAACTACTGCACAATTGCACTCATCTCACATGCTAGTAAAGTAATGCTCAAAATTCTCCAAGCCAGGCTTCAGCAATACGTGAACTGTGAACTCCCTGACGTTCAAGCTGGTTTTAGAAAAGGCAGAGGAACCAGAGATCAAATTGCCAACATCCGCTGGATCATGGAAAAAGCAAGGGAGTTCCAGAAAAACATCTAGTTCTGCTTTATTGACTATGCCAGAGCCTTTGACTGTGTGGATCACAATAAACTGTGGAAAAGTCTGAAAGAGATGGGAATACCAGACCACCTGACCTGCCTCTTGAGAAATCTGCATGCAGGTCAGGAAGCAACAGTTAGAACTGGACATGGAACAACAGACTGGTTCCAAATAGGAAAAGGAGTACATCAAGGCTGTATATTGTCACCCTGCTTATTTAACTTCTATG
Source organism: Ovis canadensis (assembly GCF_042477335.2). Taxonomy (NCBI): domain Eukaryota; kingdom Metazoa; phylum Chordata; class Mammalia; order Artiodactyla; family Bovidae; genus Ovis; species Ovis canadensis. Next base: position 37,320,947 of record NC_091268.1, on the reverse strand, counting down.
CAGAGTACATCATGAGAAACGCTGGACTGGAAGAAACACAAGCTGGAATCAAGATTGCCGGGAGAAATATCCATAACCTCAGATATGCAGATGACACCACCCTTATGGCAGAAAGTGAAGAGGAGCTAAAGAGCCTGTTGATAAATGTGAAAGAGGAGAGGGAAAACTTGGCTTAAAGCTCAACATTCAGAAAACGAAGATCATGGCATCCGGTCCCATCACTTCATGGGAAATAGATGGGGAAACAGTAGAAACAGTGTCAGACTTTATTTTTGGGGGCTCCAAAATCACTGCAGATGGTGACTACAGCCATGAAATTAAAAGATGCTTGCTCCTTGGAAGAAAAGTTATGACCAACCTAGATAGTATATTCAAAAGCAGAGACATTACTTTGCCAACTAAGGTCTGTCTAGTCAAGGCTATGGTTTTTCCTGTGGTCGTGTATGGATGTGAGAGTTGGACTGTGAAGAAGGCTGAGTGCCGAAGAATTGATGCTTTTGAACTGTGGTGTTGGAGATGACTCTTGAGAGTCCCTTGGACTGCAAGGAGATCCAACCAGTCCATTCTGAAGGAGATCAATCCTGGGATTTCTTTGGAAGGAATGATGCTAAAGCTGAAACTCCAGTACTTTGGCCACCTGATGCGAAGAGTTGACTCATTGGAAAAGACTCTGATGCTGGGAGGGATTGGGGGCAGGAGAAGAAAGGGACGACCGAGGATGAGATGGCTGGATGGCATCACGGACTCAATGGACGTGAGTCTGAGTGAACTCCGGGAGTTGGTGATGAACAGGGAGGCGTGGCATGGGGCAATTCATGGGGTCGCAAAGAGTAGGACATGACTGAGCGACTGAACTGAACTGAACTGAATAGTTTTTTGTATCATCTGGGTACAAGTTTTTTCTTATCAGATGTTTCCAAGTATCTCCCAATCTAAGGGTTGTCTTCGTGTGCGTGTTTTCTTTTTTTTGTTGTTTTTGTCCGTACCGTCTAGCTTGTAGGATCTTAGTTCCCTGACGAGGAACTGAACCTGGGCCCTTGACAATGAAAGTGCCGAGTCCTAACTACTGGAGCACTAGGGAATTCCTGTCTTTTTGTTTTCTTTTTGGTGTCCTTTGAAGCACAGAATCTTTGATTTTGATGATGTCTAATGTAACTACTTCTTTCCTATCACTTTGGCTTTTCGTGTCATAGCTAAGAAACCACTGCCTAACCTGAAGTATTGAAGATTAACTCCAGTGTTTTCTTTATAAGTTTTATAGTTTCAGCTCCTGCGTTTAGGTATGATCCATTTTGAGTTTACTTTCATACGTGGTGTAAGTTGGGTCCAACCTGATTCTTTTGCATGTAGATATCCGTTTATCACAGCATCATATGTTGAAAGACTTAGTTCCTCATTGAATTGTGTTGGCAGTCTTGTTGAAAATCAATCATTACACATGAAAGGATTTTTCTCTAGCCTTTCAATTCTGTCCCATTGATCTACTTACCCTCTTGCCGGTACCACACTGTCTTCACAGTGTAACCTTGTTGCAGGTCTGAAACCAGGAGTTCTGAGTCTTCTAGCTTTGTTCTTCTTTTTCTAGATTGTTTGACTAGTCTGAGTTCCTTGAATTTCTATATGAATTTTAAGGTCATTCTGACAATTTCTGCAAAAAGACTGCTGGGATTTTGATGGGGATTCTGCCAAATCCATAGATCAGTTTGGTGAATATTGCCATCTTAACTATATTAAGTCTTCTGATCTGTGAATATAGAATGTCTCTCCTTTTCTTTAGGTCTTCTTTTTTTGAGCAATGTTCTACGGTGTCCAAGTTTTACACTTCTTTTGTTCAGTTTATTTCTATGTACTTTATTCTTTTTGAGGCTATTTTAATTTTTGTGATTTTTCTTAATTTCACTTTTGTATTGTTCATTGCTACTATATAGAAACACAGCTGATTTTTTTATGTATTACTCTTATATTACACAGTGCTGCTCTATCTGTTAGTTCTAATAGTTTGTGTGTGTGTGTTCCTAAGAATTTTCTATATTTTCTGCAAATAAAAATAGCTGCATATTTTCCTTACCAAGTTGGATTCCTTTTATTTTTTCTTGCCTAATTGCCTTAGCAGAAAAGTTTTGGAATGGTTTAATATAGTGGTTTTAGGATGGTTCATGGCCTTTGGAATCAGCCAGATATGTCTTTGAATTATAACTCCACCATTCCACTCACTTACTTTGTGATTGTAGGCTGATATCTTGATTTCTTTGAACTTTTGTGTTTCACCTGTAAAACCCAACTTGCAGGGTTTTAAAATATTTATTTTTAAAGTAAAGCACAATATATATAAACTAAGATGTACACATCAAGTGTTTACTTTGATGAATTTTGACTATTGTATATATTTGTGTAACAACCGTCTGAAAATAAGAAATGAAGCATTATCATCACCCCAGAAAACTCACTTGTACCTCTTTCTAAGTGAATCTGTTTTTTCTGGCATTATATATTTGTTTAGCCTGTTCTTAGATTTCACGTAAGCACAACCATGCAGTATGTTTTCTTTTGTAACTACTTTCTTGTATTCAGCACAGTGTTTTTGAGATTCACCCGTGCTATTGTGGATGTCAATGGTTTATTACTTTGTATTGTTGGGTAGTATCCCATTGTGTGAACATACTACAATTTGTAATATGTCCTCCGCTTGATGGGCGTTTTGAATTGTCTCCAATTTGGGCTGCTATTATGATCCAGGTTACTATGAACAATTGTGTACCTGCCTTTTAATAGAAGTCTGTTTTCATTTGTCATGGATAAATACCTAGGCATGGAATTTCTGGGTCATATAGATGTATCTTTGGTCTTCCCAGGTGGCTCAGTGGCAAAGAATCTGCCTGCCAATGTAGGAGATGTGGGTTCAGTGCCTGGATTGGGAAGATCCCCTGGAGAATGAAATGGTAAGAGAGTATTCTTGCCTGGAAAATTCCATGGACGGAGGAACTTGGTGGGCTACAGTCTGTGGGGTTACCAAAGAGTTGGACACTACCGAACACACATGTATGCGTAAATGTATCTTTAACTTCATAAAAAATTTCCAAATAGTTCAAGATGGTTGCATGGCTCTGCATTCTCACAGCCGTGAATGAGAATTCCAGCTGCTCCATATGCTTGTCAGCATATGATTTTTGCCATTCTCATGGGTTGGAGGTGGTCTCTCACTGTGCATTGGTATTTGCCTGATGGCTAACAATCCTGAGCATCATTTTGTGTGCTTGTTGGCTATTACATATTTCCTCCTGTGAATTTTGTTCCTGACTTTTGCTCACTTAAAAAAACTGAGTTGTTAGGGGCTTCCCTAGTGGTCCACTGGTTAAGAAACTGCTTTGCAATATAAGAGACACCAGTTCAATCCCCGGTCTGGGAGGATCCACGTGCCTCAGAGCAACTAAGCCTATGTGCCTCAACTACTAAGCCTGCTCTCTAGAGCCCACGAGCTGCATTTACTTAAGCGCATGCGCCTAGAGCCTGTGTTTCACAAGAGAAGTCACCACCCTGAGTAACCTGTGCAGGCAACTAGAGGGCAGCCCCGGCTCTCCACAGCTAGATAAAGCCCGTGTGCAATGAAGATCCACCACAGCCAAAAAAAGAAAAAGGAAAAGAAGGGCTTCCCTGCTGTCCAGTGGTTAAGAATCTGCCTGCCAATGCTGGGGACAGGGGTTCAATCCCTGGTCCAGGAAGATCCCACGTGCCAGGGAGTAACTAAATCCATGCAGCACAGCTATTGAAGCCTGTGTGCCTAGAGCCCATGTTCTGCAACAAGAGAGGCCACTGCAATGAGAAGCCTGTGCTCAGCAACTAGAGAGCAGCACCTGCTCGCCACAACTAGAGGAAGCCCACACGCAGCAACGAAGATCCAAGACGGCGAAAATAAATAAATTAATTAAAAAGTTGAGTTGTTTGATTTTTATTGTTAATTGATAGATGTTTAAACTGTATTTTGTATACTCTTCCTTTGACATATATACTATGGTTTTCCCCAATCTGTGTGCAGATTGTTTTGAGATTCAAATGAGGAATGATATGTTAAGAACAGTGGTTGACACACAGTAACTATTCAAAATAAAAAGAACAGAGGCTACTAGAGCATAAGCTTTCTCAATTTTCTGACCATCTACCCTGAAACTGAGTTCTTCTCCACCCATCCTTAGGATTTTATTCCTTATTTTAGAGGGCAAGAAGAATTTCTCAATGTAATCCACCTCAGCAGGTTCTTGCTATATGAATTATGTCCTCCCGTATCTCTTACACCTTCATCCTGTACTCATACATATTCAAAAATCTAAAGTTTCTTCGTTTAAAAATAAAAACAGGTGGGAGGAAGACAAAGGACAGTGATTTTAAGTGACCTTTGTCTTCTTTCTGGAAAATTTTAGGATTTTTCTCTTTATTCTTGATACTTTACATCCACGTATGGGACTTTTCGGAGAAGGCAATGGCACCCCACTCCAGTACTCTTGCCTGGAAAATCCCATGGACGGAGGAGCCTGGTAGGCTGCAGTCCATGAAGTCGCCAAGAGTCGGACACGACTGAGCGACTTCACTTTCCCTTTTCCTTTCATGCATTGGAGAAGGAAATGGCAACCCACTCCAGTGTCCTTGCCTGGAGAATCCCAGGGACAGAGGAGCCTGGGGGGCTGCTGCCTATGGGGTCGCAGAGAGTTGGACACGACTGAAGTGACTTAGCAGCAGCAGCAGCAGCAGAAGCATGGGACTTTTAAAATTCATCTTACTTATCAGTGCTCTTACCTGGTTATCTTCTCAGAGACCTGACATAGTTGTTGTATCTCCCCAGTTAATCACCTTGACAAGTACTCCTGGGGCCCCCCTTCTTTCCCTTGCCTCTGAGCTTGGAGTTTATCTCCATATATTCCTTCCTTCTCCAGCAATTCTCTTGCAAATTTTGTGATGATGATCCTCTAGTTTTGTTTATCTGTAGTATATATGTTGTCTATTTCCCAACTTCTGCTTTTTTAAAAAATGTATTTATTTATTGGCTGTGTCATGCTGCATATGGGATCTTAGTTCTCTGACCAGGGATCAAAACTGCACCCCCTACTTTGGAAGTGTGGAGTCTTAACCACTGGACCACCAGGGAAACTCTCCTAAGCTTTATCTTTGACTTAAAATTTCTGACCATCTGATGATGATAACTTTCTTGCTTTCCTGTGCTGTTATGAATTTGTTTCATGGGTTTAGGGGTAACAGATAGAGGTATTTATATTCCATATGTCATAATAGCCAATCTCCAAAGGAATTTTCTAATATGCTACTTATATAATGAGTATATAAGTGCCATCACTTCATGGCAAATAGATAGGGAAACAACGGAAACAGTGACAGACTTTATTTTCTTGGGCTCCAAAATCGCTGCAGATGGTGACTTCAGCCATGAAATCAAAAGATGCTTGGTCCTTGGAAGAAAAGCTGTGACCAACCTAGACAGCATATTAAAAAGCAGAGAAATTACTTTGCTGACAAAGGTCCATTTAGTTGGTTTTTCCAGTAGTCATGTATGGATGTGAGAGTTGAACCATAAAGTTGAGCACCAAAGAATTGATGCTTTTCAACTGTTATGTTGGAGAAGACTCTTGAGAGAAGTCTGCAAGGAGATCAAACCAATCAATCCTAAAGGAAATCAGTCCTGAATATTCATTGGAAGGACTGATGCTGAAGCTGAAGCTGAAGCTCCAATACTTTGACCACCTGAATGGAAAGAGCCAAATCATTCGAAAAGCCCCTGATGCTGGGAAAGATTGAAGGCAGGAGGAGAAGGAGATGACAGAGGATGAGATGATTGGATGACATCACCAACTCGATTGACCTGAGTCTGAGCAAGCTCCAGGAGTTGGTGATGGACAGCGAAGCCTGTCATGCTGTAGTCCATGGGATTGCAAAGAGTTGGACATGACTGAGCAACTGAACTGAACTGACTGAACTGAACTGAACTTATATACTGAATACGGAGTGTGTTATTAGTTTACTGTAGGCAGTCAGCCAGTTATTTGCAGAATGAATCAAAGGACAGGTGTGTGGTAGAGAAGTTTCCAGACATGGTAAAGCCTACCAGCCTCCCACTCCTGCCCTCCACGTATAGTGTTCTAGAATATATACTGTAGAAATAGATGGACTAGCCGGGGGACTTTGAACGAGTTACTTTGACTCTTTAGGCCTCTCCTTCCCATGAGTGGTACCTGGTACATAGTAATCAATAAAGATTGAATTTCTTTTAAATTAACGATGAAATATTTCATTGCAAAAGCATTTCTGAGGGACGTCCCTGTCCAGTGGTTAAGACTGCCTTCCAATGCAAAGGATGCTGGGGCTTCCCAGGTGACTCAGGGGATAAAGAATCCTCCTATCATGCAGGAGATGTGGGTTTGATCCCTGGGTCAGGAAGATCCCTTGGAGAAGGGAACACTACCGATGCCAGCATTTTTGCCTAGAGAATCCCATGGACAGAGGAGCCAGGTGGGCTACAGTCCACAGGGTCCAAAGAGTTGGACAGGTCCCATCACTTCATAGGAAATAGATGGGGAAACAGTGGAAACAGTGGCAGACTTTATGTTTTTGGGCTCTAAAATCACTGCAGATGGTGATTGCAGCCATGAAATTAAAAGACGCTTACTCCTTGGAAAGAAAGTTATGACCAACCTAGAGAGCATATGAAAAGCAGAGACATTACTTTGCCAACGAAGGTCCATCTAGTCAAGGCTCTGGTTTTTCCAGTGGTCATGTATGGATATAAGAGTTGGACTGTGAAGAAAGCTGAGCACTGAAGAATTGATGGTTTGAACTGTGGTGTTGGAGAAGACGCTTGAGAGTCCCTTGGACTGCAAGGAGATCCAACCAGTCCATCCTAGAGGAGATCAGTCCTGGGTGTTCATTGGAAGAACTGATGCTGAGGCTGAAACTCCAATACTTTGGCCACCTGATGCGAAGAGTTGACTCACTGGAAAAGACTCTGGTGCTGGGAGGGATTAGGGGCAAGAGGAGAAGGGGATGACAGAGGATGAGATGGCTGGATGGCATCATTGACTCGATGCACATGAGTCTGGGTGAACTCTGGGAGCTGGTAATGGAGAGGGAGGCCTGGCGTGCTGCTATTCATGGGGTCGCAAAGAGTTGGACACGACTGAGGGACTGAACTGAACTGAACTGAATTGAGCACTTAGGCTCCCAGGGGATGCGAATTGGATTCCTGATTGGGGAACCAAGATCCCTCATGCCTCACAGCCAAAAACTCAGAACATAAACAGAAACAACACTGTAGTGCTAGAGCACTGGCTTTGAGCTGCCTGCGTCACACAGCAAATCCCACTGGCTATCTGTTTTGCGTATGTTAATGTATGTGTTTCAATGTTACTCTCCCAATTCATTGTACCCCCTCCTTCCCCCCCGCCCCACTCTGTCCACAAGCTGGATGTGTTCTCTACATCTGGCTGATTCATGTTGATATATGGCACAAACCAACGCAATAGTGTAAAGCAATTATCCTCCAATTAAAAATAAATTAATATACTGTAACAAATTCAATAAAGGCTTTAAAAATGGCCCACATGAAAAAAATCGTTAAATAAATAGATAAATAATTAGTGGGGGATTTAAAAAGCGAAACCGTCTCTGAGTTACGTGGTCTCTGTTGCTTGCACTTTTATCAGCAGCCCACCCCTCCCCCCGAATCATCTGTGTCCTCATTCACCTGCATCTTCTGCTTTTCACCCTATTCCACCCCCTTAGCATCTATGTGCAGTCTCTCCTTTCCAAGCAACGCAGAAGCCTGCCACACAGGCTTCCCTTTAATGCGCCTTAATAAAAACCCTTAACTAAGTCTGTCATCAGTGTCAGTAGGAGGTGAGTAAGCAATTAGCATTCCTTACTTAATGGACCAGTATTTCTTGCGGGGGGTGGGGGGGGGGTGGGGACAGTCCAGTTAGGAGATGGATGTAAAGTTTTAATCTTGTTTCCTGATGGACATAGTACAAAGTGAGGTGAAATGCCTTCTCTTCAAGGCTCCACACAAGTGAGCTTGAGAACAACTTTGTCTGGGGTGACACTGGACCCGTGACATAGAGGTAATCTTCTTATACGTCAGGCTTCAGAAATAAAAATGCTTTCTGGGCTAAAGGAGTGGCCATGTGAATCCATCTGGGCTAGGCTGAAAGGCATGAAGGTATGATTCTAGGAAAAGCGTTGGATACAAAGGAACACAGAGAAGGCATTTCTCGCAATTGAGACAGTACCACGTGCCAAGGGCTGCTTAGACATGTAGAGGATGTATTTCTGGTTGGATAAAAGAAAGTGTCCATTCATTTGGTGATTGTTTTTTGGGCTTCCCAGGTGGTGCTAGTGGTAAAGAATCCCACCTGCCAGTGCAGGAGATGCTGAGATGTGGGTTTGATCCCTGGGTCGGGAAGACCCCCTGGAAGAGGGCATGGCAAACCACATCAGTATTCTTGCCTGGAGAATCCCATAGACAGAGGAGCCTGGTAGGCTACAGTCCATAGGGTTGCAAAGAGTCAGACACCACTGCAGCAACTCAGCAGGCATGCATATAGGCATTAAGCACCTACTATGAGCTAGTTACTCTTCTAAGTGCCAGGTTTACAGCAGGAAAGAAAATAGGCCCCAAATCTCTTCCCTCATGTTACTTACATTCCCGTTAAAGCATAGTTGGGCACCCTGGGGCCAGAGCAAAAGGAAACTTTGGTGACTGGAGACTTTTGGAGATGATCTACGGGCATGATTTGAATTCTCTGAGGTAGAAATGCAGGGACAGATGAAAGACCTGGGACCTCTCATCTTCCTGGGAGGAGGAGTTTACAAAATTCCAAGAGCTCATTCTCAGGGAGCATGAAGGAGGGCTAGCAGAGCAAGAGGACTTGTTAGCTGGTTTGATGGCTGGAAGAGATTCTTTAAGGGGACATGACAAAGGGTTGTTGGGAGGGGACAGTGTGAACTCATGAGCAAGCCTGCCTTGCTGGGGTGCTGATCGTGAGAGGAACCAGTTCATTGGGAATGAGAAAGGCACAGAGTTATGTATTAGCTGTGGACATGTGCATTGAATTGGGGTCTGACTCCTGTGTACATGACCTTGAAAAGTTTTCTATTTTCTTCTTCAGTGACGACCTCAGGAGTGTTTTTTGGTTTGTTTTTGGTGGTGTTTTTTCTATTGGCTGTATTGAGCGGCGTGTGGGATCTTAATTCCTTGAGCAGGGATTGAGCTCACAGCCCTGGCAGTGGAAGCACAGAGTCTTAACCACTGGTGTGCGTGCCTGCTCAGTCACTCAGTCATGTCCAACCCTATGGCCTGTAGCCTGCCAGGCTCCTCTGTCCATGGGATTTCCCAGGCAGGAATACTGGAGCGGACTGCTGTTTCCTTCTCGGGGGCATCTTCCTGACCCAGAGATCCAAGCCGTGCCTCCTGTGTCTACCGCACTGGCAGCGGATTCTTTACCGCTGAGCCACCTGGGAAGCCCGTAACCGCTGGGTCACCAGGCAAGTCCCTGGGACCTGGGTTTCTTCAGCTTTAATGGAAACAATCCTGTAGCTTCTTGTATGGATTTAGCCAGCAAATGCGTATATATGTATATTAATATGTGTCTGGCATTATTATCCTGTTTGCAAGACTCCACGGGTTAATTCAGTCATGTCTGGAGGGTGACTGGAGGAAACATGCCTTTATGTCCGGAGACTCTTGCAGCCATTGCCTGGGGGTGATGGGCTCAGCCATCCAGGGTCACTCGGGGTCCACTTCAGTTGGGCAGGGGGCTCATGGCTGCCTCTCTGTGTCCTTTCACTTGGAGGCCTCTTTTCACTTTGTTTTACAATATTTCCCAAAGCTCTAATTGCTACACTTCCTCAAATGTTTTTAATACAGGCAATCAGCGACGGCTGCAATTAGGAGGGCCTAATTACATCGGCATTCTTTCTCTGCCTCAGAAACCACCATTGGAACAGTCACAAATAAACCTTAATGAAGACCAAAGATCTTTCTTCAGTCTAAAGCCATTTGTAATCACGATCTGTTATTGTCAAAGCCAGCAGGCAGAGGAGTCCTTAGAAGGACTGTTGCATATTCAGCAGTGGCAGCAGAGAGAGAGATGTGCTGGGGCCTGGGAGGAGGTGAGCAGGCAAGCTTGGGGCTGGGGGTCTGTGGCCCAGGCGGGTGTCCGAATGGGTTTGCCCTCAATCTAAGTTTCTGCTTTAATTGCTTTGTTTGGCTGATAAAGTCTCATAAGCCAAGGGTCCCCAACCTCCGGGATTAAATGCCTGATGACCTCAGGAGGAGCTATTGTAATAAAGATAGAAACAAAGGCACAATAAATGTAATGTGCTCAAATCATCTTGAAACCATCCCTCCTCCACTGGCCCATGGAAAAATTATCTTCTGTGAAACTTGTCTCTGGTGCCCCAAAAGGTTGGGGATTACTGTCTTAAGCCACTCTTTAAAAAAAATTATTGAGATGTATAGCTTCCCAAAGTGGCTCAGTGGTGAAGAATCTGCCTGTCAATGCAGGAGACGCAGGAGACTTGGGTTTGATCGCTGGGCCAGGAAGATCCCCTGGAGGAGGAAATGGCAACCCACTCCGGAATTCTTCCTTGGGAAATCCCTGGTGGGCTACAGTCCATGATGTCAAAAACAGTCGGACTCGACTGAGCACATACGCACGCACACATTTAGATGCACTGCTGCTGCCGCTGCTAAGTCGCTTCAGTCGTATCCGACTCTGCGTGACCCCATAGACGGCAGCCCACCAGGCTCCCCCATCCCTGGGATTCTCCAGGCAAGAACACTGGAGTGGGCTGCCATGTCCTTCTCCAATGCATGAAAGTGAAAAGTGAAAGTGAAGTCGCCCAGTCGTGTCCGACTCTCAGCGACCCCATGGACTGCAGCCCACCAAGGCTCCTCCACCCATGGGATTTTCCAGGCAAGAGTACTGGAGTGGGGTGCCATTGCCTTCTCCATTTAGATGCACATTTGAATGGTAAAATGTGAATGTCTTAAGAATAAGGTTTAATTAATTAAAAACATATATATGTACAGTATTCATGTAATCACTGCCCAGATCAAGATATAGAACATTTCCAACATCCTGGAGAGCTCCCCCTGCCCTTCTGTGCTGTATCCATCAGGGTCAAATCAGAAAAGCAGAACCATAATGAATGTTAGGTTACCAGGGATTAAAAGAATTTGACTTTACCCAACTGTGGAAGGAACTCGGGAATTAAGAGTTCAATAAAGGGCATGGGGGAATCAGCAAAGGCGCTCACTCGAAGCAAGGACACGGGTGAATGAGTCAGAGATTGTCAGAAAGCCCGGAAGCTGGCCACGTAGCAAGACCACAGAAGAGCTGGTGCAGAAACCTGAGGGAAGCTGTTGGTTCTTTAGCTGCAGCCTCTGCAACGTGCTCAGTGAAGCATGTGGCGGTGATGGGGTCACTGTGGGTCAGCAGGTCCGGGGGGCATTCAGGAGAAGGGCTGGATGCAGTGTACAGAGCAGAGCCGGGTCAAAATGAAACCTGGCAACATCTCTCTCTCACCACGGTGAACATTCAAAAAATGGGCAACTCTAACCTGGAACCATTCAGGGAAGGCGATTCTGGAAAACGTGGATCCCAGCACAACCAGGCTGACTATTAGAACAATCAGGCACAGAGGAAGAAGTTTCGTGTCCACTAAGTGGCTGGTGGGGTTTGTGTCCTCCAGCTGAGAGATTGCAGGTCCTTGACAAAGTCTTTATATTCAAGCTGCAGGACACCCAGAATAGTGCCTTCCCCAGAACTGGTGAGGGGAGGAGGTCTCCAATCCCTCCTTCTCCCAGCCCCCGTCTCCCTTTAGGAGAAGGCAGTGCTAACGGAATTGGGTCAGATTCTTGGATCGTGGCCAAGATCACTGTGCTTCAATGCCTGGGTGTGGCCTATGGCTATGAATAGTGGTTCTCAACCTTGGCTTCCCAATGGAATCATCTGGGAAGCCTTATAAAATACTGATGCCTGGGCTACCCCCAGAGAATCTGGAATGCAGCATTGGCATTGGGATTTTAAAAAGCTCCCCAGATGATTTGATTGGACAGTCAAGGTTGGGAACCACCAGAGAAGCAAGAACTATAGCTTGGTAGGCTGGTTCTTCTCTTTCAGGGCCTTTCTACTTTCCCATGCAACAATAAGATTAAATAACTCCAAAACAAGGGAAGGGGGCACGGCACAGTCTTTAAAAGAATGACATAGCCAAGCGTGCACGCGTGCCAAGTTGCTTCAGTCCTGTCCAGCTCTTTGTGACCCTATGGACTGTAGCCTGCCAAGCTCCTGTGTCCATGGGATTCTTCAGGCAAGAATCCTGGAGTGGGTTGCCTTGTCCTTCTCCAGGGATCACCCCGACCCAAGGATTGAGCCTGAATCTCTTATGTCTCCTGCCCTGGCAGGCAGGTTCGTTCCTGCTAGCGTCACCTGGGAAGCCCAACATAGCCATCTTGTTGTTCAGTTGCTCAGTTGTGCCTGACCCTTTGCAACCCCGTGGACTGCAGCATGCCAGGCTTCCCTCTCCTTCGCCATCTTCAACATAGGCATAGACATGACAAAAATTGGTTAGAATCACCTAGGTCCAAGATGGTGAAATATTCAACTTCCAGTGGACTTCAAGCCTCATTATACACTCACTGTAATATATTAGCATAATCTAAGTGACACACCCACCATGACAGGTACAAAGCTGACCATCAAAGACCAAAAGATAGGCAATGGCCCAATTCCTGGGAATCTCTGTTCCTTCCCCCAAATCATTGGAATAATCCTCCCTTTATTAGCCTATGAAATTACCCAGCCCATAAAAACGAACCATGCCATGTTTCAAGGCTGTTCTTGCCTTCTAAAATGGCCTACTCTCTGTCTGTGGAGGGTGTTTCTCTTTAAATAAATCCACGTCTTACCTACCACTGTGTGTCTCACTGATATCTTTTTGTGATGCAGCATCAAGAACCTGAGCTTCAGTAAGTCCTGAGACCAGGTATGTGATCTCAAGCTAAAAGACCGTGGGTTCCAGACCCCACATGGGCTTTGTCTGGGTTCAATCTGAGATACACAATTTCAGCTCTGGGGTTGGCTTCCTGGGATAGGTTTCCTTTGCATGCGTTGCATTGCCTAAATAATTAGATTTGGAACACGGAGGAGTAAGAGGTTCTCCTTAGGCCTTACCGCCTTGTCATCTGCTTCAGTCCAGTAAACCAGATTTCTTGTACCAGTATATTCTCCCCTTTTCCCCATAATTGTGAGGGTTATCCACAGGGTCAGAGAGAAGCTAGAGGAGCACAGGTCCACTCTTCTGGGACAGTATTCTCAAAGCAGTCTTTGTGTAAAAGACTGGCATAATGTTCAGTATGTCACTATGGTTAACAATGCTGTATTGTCTATTTGAAAGATGCTAAGCGAGATCTTAATAATTCTCAAACTCACACATGCCTGTCTTACTGAGTCCAAGTTCATACTGTTCAATGAAGAACAGGCCAGTGAATTGAAATTTGAGTTGCTGGGGTGAAGAATAGCAACTTTATTCAGAAAGCCAGCAGACTGAGAAGATGGTAGACTAGTGCCCTAAAGAACCATCTCGCCTCTGTTAGAATTCAGGTTTCTTTTATTCTAAAAGTTGATCTCAGGTGGCCTTAGCCAGCAGCAGCTTGAAGCAGGGCTTGATTCCTGACCAGAGAATGAGGCCAGGTCACAGCAGAGAGAGCGCTGAGTCCTAGCCACTAGACTGATGGTCAGTGACAAGGCCCCGGCTCTTCAGCTTTGCCGAAAAGAATTCCCACAATGACAGAAAGTAGTGAAATAAGAAAAGTGTTTATTAGGAGGAAAAAAGAGTACAGTATGTGTGGACAGACACATGTGTGGGCAGACTCAGAGAGGTAGAGTCATGCTTTCGTGGCAGTTGAAATCACTTATATGGGGCATTCCTTCCTGGTTTCCTTTGGCCAATTGTTTTGATTTGCCTGGTTCAGAGTCTGTGTTTGGTATATCTCAGGATGCTCCCAGGCATGTGCACACACCTCTTAGCCAAGATGAATTCTACTGAAGAGGCCTATGGGAAGTTAGCATCACTTAGCATCACTCTCCCTTTTCACCTCCAAGGCATCTTCCTATGCTTGTGTAGTTGGGGAGGTTTCCTAACTCTGAGAATGAGAAATATGTGGTCTCTTTTTTTCTATCTGGGCAGGACCCTGACTCCTCCCTTGATTGTCCTGCTCTTCTCCTCTTGGAGCATCTACTCTGTTGGAGGGGGAGTGCGGGGCAGGGCAGGGAGGAGCATCTAACTCCTGCCTCAAAAGGGGAAGGAGTGAAGTCAAGCTTTTCCTGGTTCCAACCAGCCTTCAGAAGGAATGCGTTCATTTCCTCCTTTCTGCAGTCATTCACAGGTGAACCTTGCCAGGATGTTTCCTGTGAGGTAAATAAAGATATTTTAGCTTAATGCTCATTGTCTGGGATGCAGGGTTCCCAGAGGTGGGCTATTATGTATAATTTAAGCTTATGGGCAACAAGTTAGTGATTACCTTGTAATGGAATACAAAGGCTGTTCCCTATTACACAATTGTAACTGCATGAGGTTGTTGGTGAAAAATTAATCAATCTAAGAAAGAAATGGGAAATCTTATTCAAGTCAAACTGAGGATTATAACCCAGGAAGAGCCTCTCAGGAAGTTTTATTCTCCCTGTTAGAAGTCAAAGCACAGTTATATAGGTTTTTTGAGACAGAAGGCTGTGTGTTAAATGACATATTATTGGCGGTTTACACAATCTAAGCATCATGTGACTCCTTACAAGATTGGGAAGGAATGCTGTCTTTTAAGGAGTTGTCTCGTTGGTGCTGGAAGAGATCTTTATGGTTGAGCAGGGATTTCTGTTGATGGCAAATTTTGATCAATGTGTAATGCAGGCGCACAGTGCCCAGTTGGGGAGTAGAGAGGAAATCAAAGGGCAGAGAACATTTTTTACATTCAAATTTTTCTTGTCTTGCCGTAAAATATGAATTTTATTTCACAAGGTGATGGATGTGTTCATTAACCTTATTGAGGCAATCATTTTGCAACATATATATATGCATATATAAATATATATAAACATTATGTAAGCCTTCAGTTCAGCTCAGTTCATTTGCTCAGTAGTGTCCGACTCTTTGTGACCCCATGAATCGCAGCACGCCAGGCCTCCTTGTCCATCACCAACTCCCGGAGTTCACTCACTCTCACTTCCATCGAGTCAGTGATGCCATCCAGCCATCTCATCCTTTGTCATCCCCTTCTCCTCCTGCCTCCAATCCCTCCCAGCATCAGAGTCTTTACCAATGAGTCAACTCTTGGCACGAGGTGACTAAAGTATTGGAGTTTCACCTTCAACATCAGTTCTTCCAGTGAACACCCAGGATTGGTCTCCTTTAAGATGGACTTGTTGGATCTCCTTGTAGTCCATGGGACTCTCGAGATCTCTTCTCCAACACCACAGTTCAAAAGCATCAATTCTTCAGCGCTCAGCTTTCTTCACAGTCCAACTCTCACATCCATACATGACCACTGGAAAAACCATAGCCTTGACTAGATGGACCTTTGTTGGCAAAGTAATGTCTCTGCTTTTGAATATACTGTCTAGGTTGGTCATAACTTTCCTTCCAAGGAGTAAGCGTCTTTTAATTTCATGGCTGCAGTCACCATCTGCAGTGATTTTGGAGCCCCCCAAAATAAAGTCTGCCACTGTTTCCACTGTTTCCCCATCTATTTCCCATGAAGTGATGGGACTAGATGCCATGATCTTAGTTTTCTGAATGTTGAGCTTTAAGCCAGCTTTCTACTTTCCTCTTTCATTTTCATCAAGAGGCTTTTTAGTTCCTCTTCACTTTCTGCCATAAGGGTGTAAGCCTTAAACTTATACAATGTTCTGTGCTGGTTAATCCTAATAAAGCTAGAAAAATAATCCCCATGGGACTCTTAAAATATCCCCTTGTCTTGGTCCTACTCAAAAATTCAACTGAATCAGACTCTCAGGGAAAGTGGGTACTGGCTTAGGTATTTTGTATTTTATGTAAATTTGCTTATTTTATAAAATTTTCTATTGAGTTATGGTATATCACAAGGCTTCCCCTGGTGGCTCAGATGGCAAAGAATCTGCCTGAAATGCACCCAGGTTCCATTCTTGGGTCAGGACGATCCCCTTGAAAAATGGAATGGCAACCCACTCCAGTATTCTTGCCTGGAAAACATCATGGACAGAGAGGAGCCTGGTGGGCTAGAGTCCATGGGATCGCAAAGAAACAGACACGACTGAGTGACTAGCTTATATACATATAGTATACTACAGTAGAATTTATAAATCTTGTTTTCAGCCCAATGAATTTTTACATAAATATGGGTGAATTTAACTCAGATGACCATTATATCTACTACTGCGGGCAGGAATCCCTCAGAAGAAATGGAGTAGCCACCGTGGTCAACAAAAGAGTCTGAAATGCAGTACTTGGATGCAATCTCAAAAACGACAGAATGATCTCTGTTCGTCTCCAAGGCAAACCATCAATATCACAGTTATCCAAGTCTATGCCCCAACCAGTAATGCTGAAGAAGCTGAAGTTGAATGGTTTTATGAAGACCTACAAGACCTTTTAGAACTAACACCCCCCAAAAGATGTCCTTTTCATTATAGGGGACGGGGACTGGAATGCAAAGTAGGAAGTCAAGAAACACCTGGAGTAACAGGCAAATTTGGCCTTGGAATGCGGAATGAAGCAGGGCAAAGACTAATAGAGTTTTGCCAAGAAAATGCACTGGTCATAGCAAACACCCTCTTCCAACAACACAAGAGAAGACTCTACACATGGACATCACCAGATGGTCAACACTGAAATCAGATTGATTATATTCTATGCAGCCAAAGATGGAGAAGCTCTATACAGTCAACAAAAACAAGACCAGGAGCTGACTGTGGCTCAGATCATGAACTCCTTATTACCAAATTCAGACTTAAATTGAAGAAAGTAGGGAAAATCGTTAGACCATTCAGGTATGACCTAAATCAAATCCCTTATGATTATACAGTGGAAGTGAGAAATAGATTTAAGGGCCTAGATCTGATAGATAGAGTGCCTGATGAACTATGGAATGAAGTTCGTGACATTGTACAGGAGACAGGAATCAAGACCATCCCCATGGAAAAGAAGTGCAAAAAAGCAAAATGGCTGTCTGGGGAGGCCTTACAAATAGCTGTGAAGAGAAGAGAGGTGAAAAGCAAAAGAGAAAAGGAAAGATATAGGCATCTAAATGCAGAGTTCCAAAGAATAGCAAGGAGAGATAAGAAAGCCTTCCTCAGCGATCAATGCAAAGAAATAGAGGAAAACAACAGAATGGGAAAGACTAGAGATGTCTTCAAAAAATTAGAGGTACCAAGGGAACATTTCATGTAAAGATGGGCTCGATAAAGGACAGAAATGGTCTGGACCTAACAGAAGCAGAAGATATTAAGAAGAGGTGGCAAGAATACACAGGAGAACTGTACAAAAAAGATCTTCACTTCCCAGATAATCACAATGATTGGATCACTCATCTAGAACCAGACATCTTGGAATGTGAAGTCAAGTGGGCCTTAGAAAGCATCACTATGAACAAAGCTAGTGGAGGTGATAGAATTCCAATTGAGCTGTTTCAAATCCTGAAAGATGATGCTGTGAAAGTGCTGCACTCAATATGCCAGCAAATTTGGAAAACTCAGCAGTGGCCACAGGACTGGAAAAGGTCCGTTTTCATTCCAATTCCAAAGAAAGGCAATGCCAAAGAATGCTCAAACTACTGCACAATTGCACTCATCTCACATGCTAGTAAAGTAATGCTCAAAATTCTCCAAGCCAGGCTTCAGCAATACGTGAACTGTGAACTCCCTGACGTTCAAGCTGGTTTTAGAAAAGGCAGAGGAACCAGAGATCAAATTGCCAACATCCGCTGGATCATGGAAAAAGCAAGAGAGTTCCAGAAAAACATCTAGTTCTGCTTTATTGACTATGCCAGAGCCTTTGACTGTGTGGATCACAATAAACTGTGGAAAATTCTGAAAGAGATGGGAATACAGACCACCTGACCTGCCTCTTGAGAAATCTGTATGCAGGTCAGGAAGCAACAGTTAGAACTGGACATGGAACAACAGACTGGTTCCAAATAGGAAAAGGAGTACATCAAGGCTGTATATTGTCACCCTGCTTATTTAACTTCTATGCAGAGTACATCATGAGAAACGCTGGACTGGAAGAAACACAAGCTGGAATCAAGATTGCCGGGAGAAATATCAATAGCCTCAGATATGCAGATGACACCACCCTTATGGCAGAAAGTGAAGAGGAGCTAAAAAGCCTCTTGATGAAAGTGAAAGAGGAGAGGGAAAACTTGGCTTAAAGCTCAACATTCAGAAAACGAAGATCATGGCATCCGGTCCCATCACTTCATGGGAAATAGATGGGGAAACAGTGGAAACAGTGCCAGACTTTATTTTTTCGGGCTCCAAAATCACTGCAGATGGTGACTGCAGCCATGAAATTAAAAGACGCTTACTGCTTGGAAGAAAAGTTATGACCAACCTAGACAGTATATTCAAAAGCAGAGATGTTACTTTGCCGACTAAGGTCCGTCTAGTCAAGGCTATGGTTTTTCCAGTGGTCATGTATGGATGTGAGAGTTGGACTGTGAAGAAGGCTGAGCGCTGAAGAATTGATGCTTTTGAACTGTGGTGTTGGAGAAGACTCTTGAGAGTTCCTTGGACTGCAAGGAGGTCCAACATCATTCTGAAGGAGATCAGCCCTGGGATTTCTTTGGAAGGAATGATGCTGAAGCTGAAACTCCAGTACTTTAGCCACCTCATGATAAGAGTTGACTCTTTGGAAAAGACTCTGATGCTGGGAGGGATTGGGGGAAGGAGGAGAAGGGGACGACAGAGGATGAGATGGCTGGATGGCATCACTGACTTGATGGACGTGAGTCTGAGTGAACTCCGGGAGTTGGTGATGGACAGGGAGATCTGGCGTGCTGCGATTCATGGGGTCACAAAGAGTCAGACACGACTGAGCTACTGAGCTGAACTGATACCCATGTATTATATTAACACCTCGATGAAGCCGTAGAACTTTCTGGCTACTGCTGAAAACTCCATCACGCTTCTTCCAGGAAGTAATTCCTCCCACCACCCCAGGATGTCTGTGTGTGTGCTCAGTTGTGGGATTCTCCAGGCAAGAATACTGGAGTGCTTTGCCATGTCCTACGTCAAGGTATCTTCCTGACCCAGGGGTTGAACCAGCATCTCTTGCACCTCCTGCATTGGCTGGTGGATTCTTTACCACTGAGCAACCTGGAAGCTCCCTGTCCTAGGATAGGGTGCTACTATTCTGACTTCTATCACCTGAGATTCATTTTGCCTTTTCTTGAACTTCATAGAAATGAGGCCATGTAGCATGCAGTCTTTTGGAGCTTAGCTTCTTTCCCTTAACAGGTCTGTGAGATTCATCCACGTTGTGAGGGTCAGCAGTTATTTATTCCATCAAATGACTATGCCACAATGTGTGCATCCATCTTATTTCTGATAGAAATTTGTTTGTTTTCAATTTTTGGCTAACCTAATGAAATATGATGAACATTTTATACATATTTTTGGTGTACACACCAAAAATTTCCATCAGTGCACTCATTTTTCTTAAGCATATAATTAGGAGTAGAATTGTCGGGACATAGGGCAGGTGTACGTTTAGAATTTATACATAGGGAATAGGGTTTTTGTTTGTTTGTTTGTTTGTTTGTTTGTTTTAAGCTCTTAAACTGGCCTAAGGTAATTGAAATCAGATCTGAGGTTAATTTCCTTTTTTGTAAACCACTCCCATTTAGGCTACCTGAGAAATGTACTTGTCTCTTAAGAATTGACCTTGACCTTATCCCTTGAGAAGTAACAAACCTGGCCCTCTTTTGTCTTGGGTTTTATTATAATGAAGACCCATGTTTACTGAAAATGCCTCTACCTACCCTCCAGAGCAGTTATTCTCAATCCTGGCTAAGCACTGGAAAAGTGAAAGTCGCTCAGTCAAGTTTGACTCTTTGACTGAGTGACTTTCACTTTTTCAATGCTTAGCTAGGATTGAGAATAACTGCTCTGGCTCTGACTGAGCGACTTTCACTGAAACAACATTTCAGAGTCCTAGTTCCTCCTCATGGAATATGCACAGCAAAATACCTTTTAGTTCTTCTACTGGAACTAAGGCCCCCACCCAGGTGGAGGATGGTGACTTCAGGCTGAGCTTGAGATTCCTGGAGCACTGCCCTGTTACCTCACCACCAACCAATCAGAAGAAAGCCAGCACACAGTAGAAGATATGAAGACCTTGACCTGCTCCCCAAAGGATTCTCCCTTTAAAAGCTTGTGTGTGTTGTGTTAGTCACTCAGCCATATCTGACCCTTTGTGACACCCATGGACTGTAGCCCACCAGGCTCCTCTGTTCATGGACTTCTCCAGGCAAGAATACTGCAGTGGGTTTTCATCCCCTTCTCCAGGGTATCTTCCTAACCTAGGAGTCAAACCTGGGTCTCTTGCACTGCGGGCAGATTCTTTATCATCTGAGACACCTGGGAAGACTTCATGGTTGAGCAGAATCTTCGGAATTGGTTTTTGGACACAAGTCAGCCTTCTCCCCAGGTTGCTAGCCTCCTGAAAAAAAGTAGCTTTTCCTTTCCAATTGACTCTCAATATTTGAATTTGGCTTTTGAGTTTGGCTCAGAGTTTGGTAACACCTTGCTTTCTCCTCCTGAGAGAAAGTAACTGAAATCAAACACTACTTGCTTCCCAGAGAATGGACCACCCCCAATTTAGTAGCCCTCAAAAGACTACATAGAGGAAATGTTAGAAAAGGAAGAGCGGTATGGGCTCATGCCAGTTTTGAGTTATTTGGTAGAAATAAAAGATTTATGACTGTACTGACTTCTGCCCAATGTTGTGAAATATTTAAAATCTAATACAGTGAATACTAACATCATTACTGAAGAATATGAAAGTGTTAATGTTTCAGAGCCCTGACGCTACCCAGGCCTAATATTAATCATGAGGAAGCTTAATATTTGAACAGAACTGGAAAGAACTGGGCTGCTTTAAAAGCCTTCCTTTTGTGTTCAAAGAGGACATTATCTTCTGAGGGATGGAATGGCCTCCATTTGCATAATGTCTTTCCTTTTGTTCCTTCTGTTGTCCCAACTAATTGCTTTTGAATACACGACCTCTGCTATTTCCCCTATCTTTCTTGCCAATAATGATTTGCCATCCTCTTCCCTCTTGATATGCAAAATGGAGGTAAGTGCGATACTTCAAAGCACAAGACTTCTTGTGAGTCCCCTACAGCTGAGATGGCAATATGGACACATTGACCATGGGGTGCCTGAGCGTGGATAGAAGTTGGGAGACAGAAGCCAGCTCCCTGGGGTTCTCTGCTAAAAGGAAGCATCTCTTGATGTTATGGGAGAGGGTGAGTTTGAAGAAAAGATGAATAGATTTAGATTGTATAAGTTCTCCTTCTAAAGAGAGACTTATAGTGGGGATGCCAGTGTGATATAAAATTCATATTTTATGGCAAGATTAGGAAAAAAGTAAACATAGAACCTGTCTCTGCCCTTTTGTGACACGAGTGTATGTTCCTCGGTTCTTTGTCTCGTCACAACAAAGATTTGGAGTGATGGACATTAAAGCCCCCTCGGCGTGTCACAGCTCTCAGGTCTTGGATAGACCTGTTAGAGCTCTCAGGTCTCGAATGGACCATGTCATAGCTCTTAGACAAATCAGTGTTATAGCTCAGTGTTACAGCTCTATTTTATTTAGAAGATAGCAGGGAAATCCATCTTCGAGGCATGAGGGCATGTTGATCCAAAGACACGAGAAGAGCACCCTAGCGCGTGGCGGGGGGGGGGGGGGGGCGATGGGAGGGGCGGGGAGGGAGGCGGGGGGGGGGGGGGGGGAGAGAGAGAGCTGGCTTTGGCTCCTCTATATGTTTATCTCTCCCTGGGCCTGTCCTATGTAAACTGGGCCAGCCAGGAGTGTTGTTTGTTTTACCTGAGGTCCTCACTCAGGTCCTCGGACCTTCTTTTCTTCTATTTTCACAGGCTTTTCCCTTCCTTGTCTTTTAGCCACCTCCATTTTGGACTCCTTTTCCCTATTCTACCTGCCTAACACTTTGGTCCCCTCTCCCCTCTCCCTGTGCACTGTGTGCCTGTGTTATGCATCGACCAAACTTCTCCATCAGCAAAAATAGCAGCATTCTCCTAGCACCAAGAACACAAAACCTTAAAAGGTGACTAACATTCCTTCTTGATCTTGTAAGGGATCACGATGATCCACCACCTTGTACCTACAGGTCTGGATTGTATAAACTGTCAATAATATGTCATTTAACATACATATCTCAAAAAAACTTATAAAACTATGCCTTGACTTCTAATGGGTGAAACAGTTCTTGGAGTTTTCTGAGATGCTCTTCCCGGGTTATAATCCTTCAGTTCAATTGCTCAGTCGTGTCCGACTCTTTGCGACCCCATGAATCGCAGCACGCCAGGCCTCCCTGTCCATCACCAACTCCCAGAGTTCACTCACTCTCACGTCCATCGAGTCAGTGATGCCATCCAGCCATCTCATCCTCTGTCGTCCCCTTCTCCTCCTGCCCCCAATCCCTCCCAGCATCAGAGTCTTTTCCAATGAGTCCTCTTTGCATGAGGTGGCCAAAGTACTGGAGTTTCAGCTTCAACATCATTCCTTCCAAAGAAATCCCAGGACTGATCTCCTTTAGGATGGACTGGTTGGATCTCCTTGCAGTCCAAGGGACTCTCAAGAGTCTTCTCCAACATCACAGTTCAAAAGCATCAATTCTTCAGCGCTCAGCCTTCTTCACAATCCAACTCTCACATCCATATGTGACCACAGGAAAAACCATAGCCTTGACTAGACTCAAATAAAATTTTCTATTGCTTTCTTAGATGAACCGATTAATTTTTTTGTCAACACCAGCTTCGTTGTGGTTAATAAAACTGGTTATGTTTCTGTGACTCAGCTGTTCACCTTTTTCAAAATTGTCCTCAGACCACAAGGGGCAAACATACCAGGGCTGGGGATGAAGATGGAGAGGGCTAGTGATGAAATAAAATTCATAATTTATGGCAAGATGGGAACATTTTTGATAAAGTGTTTCTTTGCCTGTTTGGGCTTCCTCCCTCCCCATTTAGTATTTATTGTATCTTTTGTTTCTTGGTTTTGTTTTTTGACCATGTAGCTTGTGGGATCTTAGTTCCCCACCTAGGGATCGAACCCATGCTCCTGCAGTGAAAGTACAGAGTCTCAGCCCCTGGACTACCAGGGAAGTCCCTTTAGTGCATTGTGAGCGTCTGCATGGGGACTTCCCAGGTGGCGCAAGTGGTAAAGCACCCTCCGGCCAGTGCAGGAGATGCTGAGATGTGGCTTTGATCCCTGGGTTGAGAAGATCCCCTGGAGAAGGGCATGGCAACCCACTCCAGTATTCTTGCTTGGAGAATCTCATGGACAAAGGAGCCTGGTGGGCTACAGTCCACAGGGTTGCAAAGAGTCAGACATGACTGAAGCGACTTAGCAGGTATCTGCCTTAATCAGACCTCCTTAGGAGATCTGATTAATCCTCTTTAATCTCATCAGGATTCATTACTCCTTAGGAGATAACTTTGAACTCCGGGAGTTGGTGATGGACAGGAAGGCCTGGCATGCTGCAATTCATGGGGTCACAAAGAGTCAGACACGGCTGAGTGACTGAACTGAACTGAACTGAATCTTGTAAGGGGCCATAATGACTCATGACGCATTACTCACTTTGTACTTGTGTATCTGGATTCTGTAAACTGTCAAAAACACATCATTTAATGCACAGCCCTCCCTCTGTCTCAAAAGATTATGTGACCATGCTTAAATTCTCCATTTGGCTTGAATAAAATATTCCATTTCTTTCCTAGCTTCATTAATTTTTCATCAATCGTAGTAGTGGTAATTATCTAACAAGTTCTCAGTTACTAAGCACTGACTAATGAGCTGGTCGTGTGTTAAGTACTACACAAGCATTTGCCTCAGTTAGTCCTCACTGCACAAATAGAAGATGGGTTCTCTTGTGATTCCCACTTTGCAGTATAGGGGAGGAGAATGCTTTTCCTCTTACACTTTTAAACTGAGTGGATGGGGCCATGCAAATTAAACTAAGAAAAGCTAGGTAACAGAAAAAGAGGCTGTCAGGGAGGAAGACAATTTCCTCTTCCCTTGTAGGTTCTTCTGGTTGGCCTAAGGATTAAATTGACACGAGACAGATTAATAGGAGAAAACCAAGCAAAAGTTTAATAACAAGTATACATGGGAGAGCCCAGGAAAATGGAGTAATTTACTGAAATGACTGAGACCTTCACCTTAAATGCCATCTTCAGCTTAACATAGAAGAAGATGTTAGGGATAGGCATCTGGGACTTCAAAGGTAAGGAAGGCAATTCACATGGATATGGAAAAGCAAATATTTGGTAAATAAATGTTTGCTGGTCCAGGCAGAGGCAGTGGTGGGACACAGAGGAGTTTTAACAAACAGGCCTTGTTAGGCTCCTCTGGGTCTACACACCTAATGTCTTCCTATAGTCTTGGGTGATGTTCCATTGCTCCCTTGCTATAACATGTCCTCTATACACATTCTTTAGGCAGCTAAGGAGGAGGTCAAAGTTTCTTGCTGAATCTTCTGTTTCTTAAAAATAACCAACTTAAATAATCAATCATGATCCTCATGTCCCAAAGACAGATTTTGGCGTGGCAAATTTTGTTCCCCATAAGGTATACAAATTGTATTTGACATTGATATTTTATTTATTTATACAAAGAAAGGGATCTCATGGAAGAGGAAGTGAAAGCTCAAAGAAGTGTGTCTGAAATGGGAGGGAAGGGGACAGGAAATAACCTTTAAAAGAATGACATAGCCACAAGACACGACAAAAACTGTTTAGAACCAACCAAGCCCAAGATGGCAGAAGATTCAACTTCCAGTAGACCTTGAGCCTCATTAGACACTCATGTGTCTAATTACTCATTGAAATACATTAGCCAAATGATACACCATGATAGTTCTGAGGCTAATCATAAAAGGCCAAAAGTGACCGGTGGCCCAATTCCTGAAAATCCCTACCACTTCCTCAAAACCGTTGGATAACCCTCCCACTCGTTAGCCTATGAAATTTCCCAGGACGTTAAAGCTAATATCCCATGTTTTGGGCCCTCTTGCTTTCTAAGATGGCCTATACTCTGTCTGTGGACTGTATTTCTCCCTAAATAAATCTACTTCTTACCTATTACTTAGTCTCCCACTGAATTCTTTCCGGGAAGAGACTGCAAGAATCCTGAGACCAAGAGTGTGGTCTCAGCTAAAAGACCATGGGTTCAAGTCCCAATCTGAGTTGCATGGTTTAGTCTGAGAGGTTATATACCATTTTAACAGAGTGCAATACATTTAGTTAGAGAGGTGACAAGAGGAAGGAAAAGGGTTTGGGCTTCTAGGGACAGTAGATTGTGGGAAGGCAAATATATGGGAGAAATGATGGACGATAAGGGTTATTTCAATTCAATTTCTTTGTGCAAATTCAAGTCGGCGCCATCGCCAGTGTGACAGGAGTTGTTTCCTCTTTTTGGTACAGGATTGAGGAGGGGGCACACCTTCACGGAGGGAAATTTATGCTTTGCCTTGAGGCAGTAAAGAGGAGGATAAAGAGCTTTCTCTGCATTTGCTGTTTCTTGCTTGCCTTCAGCTCAAAATAATCCTCTGCCGAAGTGGCATATTTCAAGATGGTATATCCTGATCCCCTCCAGCAGCTGAGTTAAACTGAAGCATGGAAAGTCACTTACCTAAAGTCACAGAGCACAAACTTGAAGTTGATAGGGAAGGTGGGGTCGGGGCAGAAGATGGAGCTTCTCAAGGCATAGCAGTCATGGTCATTGTTGAGGAGGGGCAAATTTACCTCCTTCCCCTCTTGAGTTCTTGCAGCTGGACTCATAATAAAATAGACACAAGACAGATTAACTGGAGAAAAAGAGACAAATTTTAATTTGTATGGACAGAGGTCTTATAGAAATGGAATCTAAGAAGTGGCCAAATCAGGCAGCTTGTATACTTTTTAGACAAAGAAATGAAGGTATGAGGAATTGATGAGACAAAGAAAATTAGGCTTTGGGGGCTTCCCTGGTGGCTCAGTGGTAAAGAATCTGCCTGCAATGGGGAAGACCTGGCTTCAATCCCTGGGTTGGGAAGATCCCCTGGAGAAGGGAATGGCAACCCACTCCAGTCTTCTTGCCTGGAGAATCCCATGGACAGAGGAGCCTGGTGGACCACAGTCCATGGGGTTGCAAAGAGTCAGATATGACACTTTTCTTAATCAGTGAATTACCTAAACAGAGTTTGGGCTTGGGGAAAGTAAATTAAAGAGGTAACAAGACTTGTTTATGCAGTTTTCTCACCTCAGATGAGAAGGGTGTCCTTTTTACCTCCAGATACAGGGAATGGACCTTTCCCATGAGAAATTTTATTATTGATTACTTATTGATTGACTGATTTTCTTTGACTTGGGGATTCTCTGCCCTCTTCTTTCTTTTTAAAAAAGATTCATTTATTTATTTTTAATGAAGTATAGTTGATCTACAGTGTTATATTAGTTTCAAGTGTATAGCAAAGTCATTCAGCTATACATATATACAAAAATATCCATTTTTTCCAGATTCTTTTCCCTTACTGGTTAATACATAACACTGAGTATAGTTCCCTGTTCTCTACAGTAGGCCCTTGTTGGTTATTTATTTCATATATAGTAGCATGTATCACATGGGAAGTTTATTTCCTGCTTCCAGAGAGACACAGAGGAGGGTCAAAGTGTCCTCTTACATCGAATGTTTCTTAACTTTAATTCAACATGATCAGTATATAATTGAGGCCTACTTTGGGGGCAGTTGGTCCCGATGTCATGTGGCTCAAAATTTCTGCTCTCCCAAGCTCTTTAGCCTTAAGGATGCCCAACACGGGGGAAGAAACTGCGAGATGTCTAAGGAGGTAGGTGGTGGCTGAAAACAGAAAGATCCAGGGGGATGAGGACAAACCAGGAAACGTCCACCAGGGGGTTGGGGGGGAGGGGTCAGGACTAAAGGGTCAGAAATCAGAAATTCGTCATCACAGGAGCAGGGAATAAAACCTAGAATTTATGTCTTTAACAAGAGGTAGGAAGAAGAGGAGAAGCAGGGAGGGGGAAGATATTGACAGGTAAGGCTGTAAAGAGTTTTTATTATCAGTTATTACTTTTATTATTCCTTTAAAATTTTATTATTATCATTATTATTTTATTCTTGGCCACACAGCACAGCATATGGGATCTTAGTTCCCCAAGCAGGGATCAAACCTGAGATCCCTGCATTGAAAGTGCAGAGTCTTAACAATTGGACCACCAGGAAAGTTCTTGTAAAGAGATTTATTGCCTGGAATTGGCTTATGTGATTTTGGGGCAGGCTGGGCAAATCTGAAATCTGTAGCACAGGCTGTTAGGAAGGGCAGCCTGGAAACGTGGGCAGGAGCTGGGGCAGGAGCTGATGCTACTGTCCTCAGGAAGAATTTCTTTTTTTTGGCCATGCCACACATCCTGCATTATCTTAGTTCCCTGATCAGGGAGTGAACCCAGTGAACCCAGTCCCTGGCAGTGAAATCACTGAGTCCTGACCACTGGGCCACCAGGAGATTCCTCAGAATTTCTTCTTCTTTAGGGTAACCTTGGCTCTGCTCTTAAGGCCCTTCAATTGATTGCATCAGGCGGCCCAGATTGTTGAAAATAATTCCTTTTATGTAATGTCAACTACAGATGTTAATCACATCTGTAAAATCCTTCAGAGCAACACCAAGATGAGTGTTTGATGAGACTACTGGGATATTCACATAAAATGGACCACCGCAGTACTCAATAAACACTGGCTGAATTAATCAGTAATAATAAGCCAATATTTATAGAGTAGTTAATAGATGCCAGGCACTGTTCTGAGAACTTTGTACGATTAATTTGTTTACTATTCCCAGCAAACTTTTAAGGTCAGTATTGTTGTTGCTCATGTGCTGTTTGTCAATCAATATTTCCTCTTCTTTCTCCAGGCTTGTGGTAGGTTTTCACTTCATTGTCCCCTTTAAATTCAGTATAGCCACATAACTTATTTGATCAATGAATTATGAACAGGAATGATATGTATCATTTTCAGGCAGAAACTTTTAAGGGCCAGTTTAGCATCTCTTTGTTTTTTTGACCAGCAATATCCAGATGGTGGACCCTCTACTGAGCAAGATGAACAAAACCCCAACTGATCTGCAGTGAACACACAGTCTGCATTTTAAACTATTAATATTTGGGTCTTATTTGTTTCCACCATATAACCTAATTTATCCTGATTATCTCCCTTTAAAGATAAGGGAACTGAGGTATGGAGAGCTTAAGTCACACAAATAAAAATGATGGAGCCAGGATTCACATCCCACCATCTAACAGTCCTTGCCATCTAGAACCCTACAGTGTCTCAGTATGATGACAAAAACTCAGCCCCTACACACTGGTGCTGAATGGAACAGAGACAAAGCTTTGAGTGAAGTAGAAAAGAAGAGCTTTATTTCTTTGCCAGGCAAAGGGGAACCCAGTGAGCTTGTGCCCTAAAGAACTGTGTATCCCAACCTGGGAGGATTTGGTGAGGAGTTTTATAGCAGTGGTTCAAGCCTGGGGTTGCTGATAAGGATTAGGTGTGTGCGGGGCTGGAACTCCTTTAAGCTGGCTTCAGGTGGTCTTCTCTGGAATGACGAATGCTAATATCTTCCATTCGTTGGGGGCTTTAGTTCTATAAAGAGCTCAAAGATATTGTTATGGGTACCGCTCGAGGGGGAACCAGGACCCTGCTCCAAGGCTTCACCACTGTTTCCACACTCTTCCTCCCTTCTCTCTGCAGCCCCCCTCCATTCCCTGAGTAGCAACAATTTGAATCTGCCCTCTGGAACTCAAGGAAGGTCATGGAGACTGGAGTCTGCTCCCTATAAACAAGGAAGGAATGGGGGACACAGAAGTGCTTCCAGGCCCAGGAGCCCCACAGGGTCCTGCTCTGTTTTAAGCCTGCCGTCTTTTCTTAGGCTTAATCCTTAACCCTTTCCGTTGGGAGCAGCTTTTAATTCCCCTATCCCCACCAAAAACTTCTGCCGTTGTTTGGAGACATTTTTGGTTGTCTCAACATGGGGGGTGAGGCAGGGCAGCTGTGCTGCTGGCATCTGGCGGGTGGAAACCACGGCTGCCGCTAAACACTCTTCAGTGCTCAGTGCAGCCCCAGAGTGGAGTTATCCAGACCCCAGTGTCCCTTGCACCACCTTTGAGAAGTCCTGCCTTACACAAAATTCCTGTTGCTTACATTAACCGCAGCTGGCCGCTTTTGCTTGCCACCAGAGGCTTGGTTGGGTTGTGATGAGTTCGTTAATCAATGAATCGAAAACAGCGGGGTGTCAGTGCTGGGCTGCGTCTTTGCTGACATTTGCCCGACTGATCCGGAGGAGTGAGTGGTGAGCGCCACATGCGCCGGTGACACTTCGCGGTGCCAGGGAGTGAAATGCCAAGCCGCTGGCGACACGTCGTTGCAGGAAGAGCTCACCAGGCTGCGCGAGTGGGCAGAGGAGTTGCCAGGGATGAGCTTTCAGTGTGGGCAAGTGCAAGGTGCTGCATTTGGCAGAAAATAATCTAAGCTATACTTAGCGGCTGGAAGAGGATGGAGCAGGAGAGAAGAAAATGAAGAGAAATGGAAAGGATTCCAGACACCGAGTCCCCAGACTGATTCTAAGACTCACCTGAGCTCCACATAATGATACTGATGCCAAGGCCCTTGCCTTGGATATATTTGCTCAGAGTTCTGGGCTCTGTTATCAGATCTACTTTTTAGTTTCTGCAGGAACACAGACTCCACTTCTCCAGATTTTCTGATTTTCAAGAGAATTTCAAAATCCTGGCTTTTACATGTAAGTTCCCATCACCCTCCTTTTTTGTAACTTTAAATTTTGATATAATCTCAAGCCTACAGAAAAAAAGAAAAAAACCCACAAGAATGAAAAAAGAGCTTCTTCCTCTATCCTTCATCCAGATGTACCGGTTGCTATCATTTTCCCCATTTGCTTTATCACTTCAAGTTCCCAAATTTTACAAGCATCTCATGGATCAAGCTAAACAAGAATGTAAATAGACTTTGTTCCTTAATCTGTCGTTGGCGACTCATGAAGCTCAGGCCCCCTTTCGATCAATTAAGTTGAGAGTCAGCTGCTAGGGTGTCTGAACATTTGTATTTTAAAGTAATTAACCTCCAATTAAAATAAATAAATTTGGTCTTTTGACGAGAAAAAAAAATAAAAGGCTTCCTTTCTTAAAAAAATTAATAAATAAATAAAAATAAAAAAAGTCCTGCAGATGGTGCTAATGGGCATCCAAGGCTAAGAACCACTGGTCTGGGTCCCTCATGGTAATTTTATTCCCTTTATTGGTGACTGGCTTATGGGTGGACATGTGGCCCAATTCTGGCCAAAGAGAATAAGGGGAACATTTAATGGAGTAGCTTCTAAGATTTCTTCCCTCTTAAAGACACGCAGTGAAGAGGCAGCATCTTGATGCACAGATGTTGCATCTGTCTATGATGGGATATTGTACCTGGGTATGATGGTTACTGGCCCAAGGATGGAAGAGTGGAAAGATGGAAAGTCTTTGGGTCCTTGGATTTATCTTTGAGCTGCTGAATTAATAACCTGTGTGTGTGTGTGCTCAATAGCTGCAGTCATCTCTGACTCTTTGTGACCACATGGACTGTGGCCTGCTAGGCTCCTCTGACCATGGGATCTTCCTAGCAAGAATACTGGAGCCGGTTGCCATGCCCTCCTCCAGGGGCTCTTTCCGACCCAGGGATGGAACCCACGTCTCCTATGTCTCCTGTGTTGTAAGCGAATTCTTTACTGCTGAACTGCCAGGGAAACCATTAACTAACCTGAGGGCCCCTTTATCTTGAGATTTCTTATTACAAAGGCAACATTTCTTCTTATTTAAGTTGAATGACAGAGATGAGCAGGCACTTGCAAAAGATCAATGCCTACCTTATGTCATGTAGAGTTATTACTAGGAAGCAGCTCTCCAGCCGTGGATGATGTTTTCAACATCACTTCCCCTGGAATCTAGATGGAGCCACGTGACTCTTCTTACTAATGAAATGAATGGGTTGCTTCTGGATCAAGGTGATTGAGTTTAGGGGCATGATCCTTCTCTTTCTCACCCCTGCCCCTCTCCCCTCCCTCATGCACCCAGGTGGATGAGATCAGGCCGCCCTGAAGCCACAAGATGGCACAATGCAGGACAGAAGCAGCTTTGTCCCCTGAGTTGCAACTTGAATAGAGTCATCCAGGAGCGTGGCTCAGCCAAAAACACCTGCATTGGACTTTGTGTGAGCAAGCAGTAAAGGCTCATTGGGCTAAAGCCTAGAAACTTGGGAGGTTATTATGATAACTTAGTTTACCTGATCAAAACAGTCTAGTTAAGTTAGAACTGAGTATTACTTGCAGCCAAGAGGTTTTTACTTAAAGCATCAGAGTAGGAACTCTAAAGTCCAGATCACCATCTTTTTTTTTTTTTCTGTGCCATGAGGCTTGCAGGTTCTTAGTTCCCCGACCAGGAAGCAAACCTGTGGCAGTGAATGTGCTGGGTCCTAACCACTGGAGCACAAGGGAAGTCCCCACAGACCACCATCTTAAGACTGATTTTTGTTTGGTTGGTTTTGCTATTATTTGCGAAGAAGGAATCAGCAGTCTACAAATTTTACCTAACACCCAGGAGGTGCTTGCTTGCAGCCAATAACATGGCCTTGCCATTGCCTTTATGGTGGCTTTGATTTTAGGCTCACGATTTACTGGCCCTCAGACACTCCCCTTTGGTTTTCGGTCCCCGGTTCTGTCTCAAGTCTTGGCTCTTTCTGAACTGAACTGGCTTTGACGTTCTGAACCCCCCACCCCCCCTTCTAGAAACATCCTGGCTAAATACTATTCTGGCCCAGCTATCCTGCTGTCCCCAAGAGGGACTCTCAGCTGCTCCCATATGGCTGGGTGTTCTCCAGCTCTGGAAGCTTCAGAATTTCTCATCAATGTTCATTTGGTGATTAGGAACAGAGACCCACTCAAGCTTGCTCGAGGAAAAAGGAGATTGTTGAAGGAATTTGGAAAAAGTCTCCCAGAGATCAGAGGACTACACCTGCAATACGACTGGGCTAGAAGGAAATGGGACAGAGAAGCCACTGGAATCCAAGAAAGCCACGCTTTTCCTCTCCCTACTTGCTTTCCCCTGAATAATACCCCAGGCATTCTCTTTCTTCCCTTCACATAATTGAGCACTTACCAGATGGAAAGCTAGAACAAGACAGTCAAGGACACTGGTCTCACAGAACTCATCTTCTAGTAAGTAAACAAATACACAAAAGATAAAATATTATACCCTTCTGACTGATCAAGGGAATAAGTATGGACTATAACAGAGAATAACAGGGGATCTGTTTTTGAGAGGTGACTTGTCATCTCAGACCTGAAGAATGAAAAGAAGACAACCATGTAAAGAGAGAGATTTCAAGCAGTGGGAACACTGGATGTGAAGGCCCTGAGGCAGAAATATGTTCGGCTGGACCAAGGGACTGAAAAGAGAGGACATATGACTGGAGTGTAGGCTGCATGAAGGGTGGCATGGAATAAAGATGGATAGGTTAGTATGGTCTTAATAATGCAAGACTTTGGAGATCATGGCAAAAATTTGGGTTTTATTTAAGCATAATGGGGATGCTTTGCAAGGTTGTCTCCTCATGACCAAACAGTTTTGTCTTATTTTAAAAAATAACTTCAGCTTGTCTTTGCCCCATTGTTGCTACCCTAGTCCCAAGGCTTCCTTGTATCTTTTCCGTTTTGCTGTCCCTAGCCAACTAGCAACTGATTTGTGTGGCTGTTAGTTAAAATTTCCAGCAGGGATCATCTGATTGGCTCAGTTTACCTTTTAAGGTCAAGTCACAAGTCCCAGGTTACTGGCCTCCCTATGAATGAGTTGGCTAGCCTTCAATCAGGTACAAACTGGGATCCAATCAGCTGTGTCTGGCAGCAAGTGTGTAAGTGTGTGTGTGTGTGTGTGTGTGTGTGTGTGAGTCACTCAGTCATGTCTAACTCTTCGCCACCCCATGGACTGTATAGCCTGCTAAGCTCCTCTGTATCTCCGGCAATGACAGGTGGATTCTTTATTAACTACACTGCCTGCGAAGCCCCCATCCACCAGAGACTGTGGATAAAGCAAGTAATGCAAAAACTATTAAAGAAGTATTTATTTCTAAAGATGGGATTTAGGAAACTAGTATTTCACTAGGTGCCTAACATACAAAATTTTTGAAAAGACAAATAGATTATCTCTAACGTATACCTAAAATTAAGAGTCCTTTTTTTATGTTTCAAAGTCTTTAAAATTTTTTCTACATTTTTTTTGTTTTTAAATTGCAGTATAATTGATTTACAACATTGTGCCTATCGCTGCTGCATAGCAAAGTGACTCAATTGTACACATATAGACATTACTTTTTTTCATATTCTTTTCCAGGTTTAATCACAGGATATTGAATATAATTCCCTTGGTTGTACAGTAGGATCTTTTCGTTTGTCCATCCTAAATATAATAGTTTGAATCTATGAATCTATGAATCCCAAACTCCCAGCCCTTCCCCACCCCACCCCCCCTTCCCCTTGGCAACTACAAATCTGTTCTCTCTGTCTGTGAATCTGTTTCTGTTTTGTAAATCGGTTCGTTTGTGCCATATTTTAGATTCCACATATAAGTGGCATCATATGGTATTTGTCTTTCTTTTTCTGACTTCCTTCACTTAGGATGATAATCTCCAGTTGCATCCATGTTGCTGCGAATTGCCTTATTTCATTTGTTTTTATGGCTGATAAGTGGCTTCTGAATGTACTTAGGGTCAAAATTCCAAATCTTTCACATGGCTGTAATTCTATATCCTCTGGATCCAGCTTTTCCCTTGGTTTTGTCTGATGCTGCCCTTCCTGTAACCTGTGTGTGCTCCAGTTTTACTGACTTTTTTGGAGTGGTGGGTGGGGGGTGGGGGTCTCTCCAGTCTCAGGGCCTTTGCACATGCTGAGGTTTTTTCCCTCCCTGTGTCCTTCTTTCACTTGGATAACACAAACTCTACTTTTAGGTATAATTGTAAATGGCAACTCCTGATACTTGACCCTCCAACAAAATCAGAGCTCCCTGTTTACATGCCTTTGTACTTTTTGCTCTCTGTTTTCCCTTTATGACACGGGTCACAATTGTCAACGGTGCTGATTTGTGAGTCTACTTGTTCAGTACCCGTCTCCCACACTGGACTGAGAGTTGCGTGAGGACAGTGGTTGCATCTGCGGGGACTGTAATTGTTTCTGGCACATAGTAGCATAGTAGGTACTTGGTAATAAGCGCTGGATGAATGAATGAAGAATGAATGTTATGAAGTGAGAGATTATGTAGCCCTAGAAGCCACTAAAGACTTCATGGAGGCAGACAAGACTTGATTTTGCTCTTGAAGAATGGACAAAACCCTTGCCCCTTGAAGAGGGCAAGGGGAAACATTGTAGGCAGGAATAACACTCATCAGCAACGGCAGAGAACTGGGAATAAGTATGTAGGTGTGGGGGCTTCCCAGGTGGCGCTAGTGGTAAAGAACCCACCTGCCAGTGCAGGAGACATAAGAGGTTTGACCTTCGACTTGGGAAGATCCCCTGGAGGAGGGCATGGCAACCTACTCCAGTAGTCTTGCCTGGAGAATCCCCGTGAACAGAGGAGCCTGGGGGGCTATAGTCCATGGAGTCACACAGAGTCAGACACAACTGAAGCGACTTAGCATGCAGGCTTGCATGTAGATGCTGGCTTGATTAGAGGTGTGTGTTGACACAATCTGGAAAATAAGATTGGATGGGTGGGAAATGATCCAGTAGGAACAATGTAAATCTGAGAACAATATTAAATATTAGCTAACCTGATAGCTCTGAAGAAGGCAATGACACCCCACTCCAGTACTCTTGCCTGGAAAATCCCATGGACAGAGGAGCCTGGTAGGCTGCAGTCCATGGGGCCACTAAGAGTCGGACACCACTGAATGACTTCATTTCCACTTTTCACTTTCATGGATTGGAGAAAGAAACGGCAACCCACTCTAGTGTTCTTGCCTGGAGAATCCCAGGGACGGGGGAGCCTGGTGGGCTGCTGTCTATGGGGTTGCACAGAGTTGGACATGACTGAAGTGACTTAGCAGCAGCAGCAGCAGCAACCTGATTGCTCAGCTGGTAAAGAATCTGCCTACAATGCAGGAGACTCTGGTTTGATTCCTAGGTTGGGAAGATCCCCTGGAGGAGGGCGTGGCAACCCACTCTAGTATTCTTGCCTGGAGAATCCTCATGGACAGAGGAGCCTGGTGGGCTACTGTGCATAGGGTCAGAAAGAGACAGACATGACTGAGCAACTAACACAAAATAGCAACATTTATACAGTGCATATTTTGTTTCAAGTATATTTCCAAGTGCTTTATGAAAATAAGCTCATTGAATCCTCACTACAAACCTATGGAGTAAGGACTATTTTTGTGTCCCTTTTACAGCAGGAAATGCTGAGGCACAGAGAGATCATCTTGTTAAAGTCATTATGGCTGATGAATGCAGAACTGGGATTCAAATCTGGGCAGTGCAGCTACAGCGTCTGCTTGCTTGAAAGGTAGAGACAAAACTTGGCCCTGAAGGGCTGCAAAATAGAGACAACACTTGGGGGCTGCAGAATAGAGATACGAGACAGAGAAGCCCCAGTGTTCTGCTCTTGACATTGGCCATAGGATGTTGCTGGTCCATAAATGAGAGGACTGGGAAAGGAGCTGCACTGTGGTGAAGGAAATGGGGGGGGGGGGAGGAACTCAGTGGTGGAGCAAGAGATTTGAAAAGTGTGACCCAGGAGGCTTAGTGAGTGGCTATGGCATAAGGTTTAGAGTCAGGTAGGTGCCAGTCCGAGTACCTGCTTTGCTGTTTCTTTGCAAGTTTCAACATCTATCCAATGGGTTTAATGATAGTACATACCCAAATGTTAGGATTAAAAAACACAAATTAAGAGAAGCTCCTGACACATTGCTTGGCACACGCAGTAGGTGCCTAGTGAATGTGAATGCTCTTCACAGGACTTTGGATGACCAGGATTGCCCGGGGTCCTGGCTGTGAACTGGAAGTGTTGATATGAATATGTACTTGATGCCAGCCAGCCGGGTGCATCTGAGCAGTCTTCACGCAAAGGCACTCTGAAGTCTCACACACCGAAAACTTGCAGGGAGCAAGGGGGTCCTTCCAGGGGTCAGGTGCCTGCTTCTCTCCTCCAGCACTCTTGGCAGAGGGCTTCGTACTGGGTCTCCTGAGCAGACGTCCAGTTAGTTAAGCCGCTGGGTCTTTTCTCTCCATCCCTGATCAGCTCCCCAGATGCCCTGTTTTTGGCAAACTCCTGGTTCTCAGGGAGGTTACTGCATCTTCCCTTCACAGTATCCATCACCTATCTGCTCCATCTCTTAGATCTTTCCCTCTCCAAGAGTGCCTGGAGCCACTCCTCCCGAAGTGTTGGATGAGATAATTTGACCTGACACATGGCCGCAGTACTAGAGAGCAGTGTTAGTGAGGAGGTTTCCCCCTTGCCATTTTTCCTGATTAAGCCAAGGGAAGCATCTTCTTTGTTGCTAGAGTATCTTAACATCTTTCTAACATTTTGATTATGTTCTTTTTTACAAAGAGCAGGCATTGCTCTTTGGCTTACAATAGGCTGCAGCTAGAATATGGCAGGATTGTGTTGCTTTTTACTGTAGTTATTCTCCTAGTTACCATTTGCTTATGGTAAGCAATTCCAGTTTTCTTTTTTACAGTAGTGATATAAAGTTCACTTTCAAGATATATTTATTAAAGTAAAAAGTGAGTCAATTTAGAGAGAAACATTAAATAAATAATGGCCGATGCGGTACGTGGATATGAAACATTTTTGCAAGGGTTGAATTCAAATGACTGAGGTTTGGGGAATGCGGGCAGAGGGAGGAAATTGGTCAAATTAGGAAGCAGAGTCTTGGCTCTCAACGCTGGCTCTGTTATCGGCACCTAAGACACTCTCCTTGATCCTCTATTTCCTTACCTGCTGAAATGCAGATAATAATTCTTCCTACACGTGGGTTGTCTTAAGGATTCAGTGAGATAATCTGATGTATGTGTGTGATTTGCAAGCAATGTCTCTCAAGTGTCAAACAAAACAAATTGTTACTAGTCTGCGCTCTACGATAAAATTCACTGTGGGTGTGAGTGTGGGCACGTGACTGGCTTCCCAGGATTTGGCGCCTGCAGCAGGAATGAAGTCTGGACAATCACACACCCTCTCTGGCCTCAGTTTCCTCCTTGGTAAAATGGGGATATTTCTGGGAGGATTAAATGATGCAATATGTATAAGGTTCTACAACACAGCCTGGTACCTAGCAGAGTCAGGTAAGTGTGAGCTCCTATGACCATAACTCTGCCCCCTTGAGTGGCTGGAGCTGGAAGTGGGATGGAGGCGTGATGAGTTGGTGTGTGTCACACTCACCCCAGGAGTCACTGCAGGCAGGGACGCTATCTGTCTCTCATGCTTTCTGGTATCAATATTCAAAATATTCAAATGTCCTTCCACTTTTACTCCCCTGAGCCCCTCAGAGACTGTGCAAAGTACACCATTACCCCCAAAAGAGACCAGCTTCCATTTGGCATCTGTCTTCCTACAGTCATGCTTGCTGTGGACTGAATGGGATCCCTCCCCACCATCTAAATCCACACACTGAAGCCCTAAGCTTCAAAATGATGACATTTGGAGAAGAGGCATTTGGGAGGTAATTAGGGATCAAGCTCAAGCTCAAGTGTGCATGCCCAGTCATGCCCAACCCTTTGTCACCCCATGGATTGCAGCCCATCAGGCTTCTCTGTCTGTGGGATTGTCTAGGCAAGAATACTGGAGTGGGTTCTCTCCAGGGGATCTTCCTGATCCAAGATCAAACTCACACCTCCTGCATCTCCTTCATTGCAGGCAGATGTTTTTTACCACTGAGAAATCGGGAAAACCCTTAATGAGGGTGGGCCCTTGTGATGGAGTTAGTGGCTCTGTCATGTGAGGACACAGTGAAAATGTGGCTGTCTTCAAGCTAGGAGGAGAGCCCTCACCAAGAACAGAATCTGCTGTCACCCTGATCTGGAACTGCCCAGGCTCCATAACTTTAGGAAATAAATGTCTGCTGTTAAGCACCCTGATCTATAGTATTTGTTATGGAAGCCCAAACTCAGATAAAGGTCAGTCTACCCAGAAGTCATCCATAAGGTAAAAAGCATAAGGTGATGCTGTCAAAGTGCTGCACTCAATATGCCAGCAAATTTGGAAAACTCAGCAGTGGCCACAGGACTGGAAAAGGTCACTTTTCATTCCAATCCCAAACAAAGGCAATGCAAAGACTGCTCAAACTACTGCACAATTGCACTCATCTCACACACTAGTAAAGTAATGCTCAAAATTCTCCAAGCCAGGCTTCAGCAATACATGAACTGTGAACTTCCAGATGTTCAAGCTGGTTTTAGAGAAGGCAGAGGAACCAGAAATCAAATTGCCAACATCCGTTGGATCATCAAAAAAGCAAGCGAGTTCCAGAAAAACATCTATTTCTGCTTTACTGATTATGCCAAAGCCTTTGACTGTATGGATCACAATAAACTGTGGAAGATTCTGAGAGAGACGGGAATACCAGACCACCTAACCTGCCTCTTGAGAAACCTGTATGCAGGCCAGGAAGCAACAGTTAGAACTGGACATGGAACAACAGACTGGTTCCAAATAGGAAAAGGAAGGACGTCAAGGCTGTATATTGTCACCCTGCTCATTTAACTTATGTGCAGAGTACATCATGAGAAATGCTGGGCTGGAAGAAGCACAAGCTGGAATCAAGATTGCCGGGAGAAATATCAATAACCTCAGATATGTGGACGATACCACCCTTATGGCAGAACGTGAAGAGGAACTAAAAAGCCTCTTGATGAAAGTGAAGGAGGAGAGTGAAAAAGTTGGCTTAAAGCTCAATATTCAGAAAATGAAGATCATGGCATCTGGTCCCATCACTTCATGGGAAATAGATGGGGAAACAGTGGAAACAGTGGCAGACTTTGTTTTGGGGGGCTCACTGTAGATGGTGATTGCAGCCATGAAATTAAAAGTCACTTACTCCTTGGAAGAAAAGTTATGACCAATCTAGATAGCATATTGAAAAGCAGAGACATTACTTTGCCAACAAAGGTCCATCTAGTCAAGGCTATGGTTTTTCCAGTGGTCATGTATGGATGTGAGATTTGGACTGTGAAGAGAACTGAGTGCCAAAGAATCGATGCTTTTGAACTGTGGTGTTGTAGAAGACTTGAGAGTCCCTTGGACTGCAAGGAGATCCAACCGGTTCATCTTAAAGGAGATCATTCCTGGATGTTCACTGGAAAGACTGATGTTGAAGCTGAAACTCCAGTACTTTGGCCACCTCATGGGACAAGTTGACTCATTGGAAAAGACGTCAATGCTGGGAAGGATTGGGGGCAGGAGGAGAAGGGGACGACAGAGGATGAGATGGCTGGATGGCATCAGCGACTCGATGGACATGAGTTTGGGTGAACTCTGGGAGTTGGTGATGGACAGGGAGGCCTGGTGTGCTGTGATTCATGGGGTCGCAAAGAGTCGGACATGACTGAGCGACTGAACTGAACCTAATCATTTTACTCAAGATGTCCTATTTAAGCCTCACAACTCTGTCGAGGAGAATACTGTACCATGCTCCATTTTACAGATGAGAAGCCTGAGGCTTGAAGGTCAGTTGGACTTTCCCCAGTTCCTAGAGCTACTGGCTACCACCAGAGCTAGATTTCTGAACACATGTTTGCCCCCAGTAGCTTCCGGGGATTCAGGCGAGGGTTACAGACTCTGCCATTGGTGAGAGCACCTTGCTGTCCTCAAGAGGGACAGGAGGATCCTTCCTAGTGATTGGAGTGTGGATGGGCAAAGCTCAGCTTTCAACGTGGACATGAGTCAGCTTGAGGGCAGGGCAGTGAATTTGTGCAGGAACTACCCAGAAGAAACAAAGCACCCCAGCTCTGTGAGTTACAAGGCAAAACCTTTAATACATGAGTGCTTATTACATTAGCTGCTTCGGGGCTCTGACATCTTTGATTTCTGGTCATGTTATTCTAACACGGAAAGGTGAATGCCTCCCAGGGCCACCTGGGCGGTTAAGTGGCCTGAGGATGTGCATGAGTGGACAATGGGGACACCTGTGCACACACCTGGGGATTTGGAGACCCCGACACCCCCCACCCAGCCACCACCCGTGACTTTGAGTAAAGTCCTCTTCCAAGGAGGGAAGAATGAGGAGGTCCTTCCAGTAAAGAAGGAAGAGAGGAAAACATCTGTCACAGATACACACAGAGAGAAACGACATCATGGGATTGGCTTGAAAAGTGGGGGAAGGGATGGACCGGTTAGGACCTGGAGAGGGAGGGGCGAAGTGTGGGAGAGGGCTGAGTCCATTTGGTTTCATTCTTTGTAAAAAGTAATACCATCACGAGGACCATGCCATGCAACCTCAGAGACTCCTCTGTCCACTTCCCCTCGGGCTGTGCTGGGGCGGAGGGCAGAGGGCCGAGGTCAGTTCAGACGGGCGTGGTGCGCCTGTTGGCCGGATTATTATGCAACGACTCTTTGAACTCTTTGGGCGTGGAGTTGTGGAACTGTAGAAAAGCGTGGTCCCGGTCGGAGTTGAGGAGAGTCCCCATGGTGATCTTTGATGGGTCCCGGGACAGGGTGAACATTGAGA
This sequence comes from Ovis canadensis, assembly GCF_042477335.2. NCBI lineage: Eukaryota > Metazoa > Chordata > Mammalia > Artiodactyla > Bovidae > Ovis > Ovis canadensis. The sequence goes on along the minus strand of NC_091268.1, from coordinate 37,279,865 downwards.
TGTCAGTAGAAGGGATGGTGTGGAAGCCTTTGCTGATGGGGGACAGGTCTCGGGATCTGGGTTCCGTGGAGCGGGAACTCGACCGCCTCCGAAATCTATACCTGTAGGGTGGAAGGCGAGCGAAGGTCGATTTCTTCAGGAGCTCCGAGTGGGATTTGGCACGTAACTGCTGATGCTTTTCTATATAGATGTGCACAGCGACGACCCCCACAATTTCCGCGATGATGAAAGAGAAGGCTCCGAAGTAAAAGGACCAGCCATAGGAGTAGCTCTTTTTGGAGTCACGCTGCCCAGGGTCTCCAGCATTGGCTGATATATAAACTATGATGCCGATGATGTTGCTTAACCCTAAGAGAAGGGGAAAGAAAAATACAACCTTTATAAACCACAGAGGTAACGGTCACTTTTAGGCTTGAACTATTTATTTTGAAAATGTGGAGATGACAGGGAGAGAGGAGAATGGATTTATGGCCGGAAATCCAGCTGCTGAACTCTTCTTGCAGGGTCTGTCTCTCCGGAAATGAAAAATTCTGCTGATCCATCCCTGGTGGGAAGCATTCAGCTGAAGAATACACCTTACTCCTCCAGCAAGTGCAGCAGAAATCAAAGTGCATGTATTTTCCCTTAGAAACAGTTCATTCCATCAAAACTTAGTCTTCAGCACTAAGCCATGAGGATGGTGAAATGAACAAGATACAGATCCTTGCCCTTGAGTTCGTCACCATTAGTAGCAGAAACTGACAGGTAAATACAGCAAAATACAGTAAGGGCTCCACCAGAGACACATATAAAATGGTTCAGGAGCAAAAAGAGAGGATGACTAAGCCACTTCGTCCTGAAGACAAGGTGACGTTTGAGCAGGTCCTGAACAGCTCCTGGCTCACCAGGAAATGAAAGGCTATTGCCACCAGAGTTGAGAATAACTTAGAGTAGGGGTCTCGCCTGGATGGTGGGAAAGTTGATGGCATCTTGAGCCTCAATAAGAGGCAGCAGAGAGAGGAGGCTTACAGAAGAAGAATGGGGTTAGAAGCGCTTATTGAGAGTCCAGATATGGCTGCCCAGTGGGTATTTCTGGGTCTGGAATGAAGTCTGGAGAAAGAATGACCCATGGGTAAGGGACAGTAACTAACTATATCTTTTTATCTGCACGGGGGATACAATAATGTTTTAAATTAGCTAATGTTCAAACATCAGGAATTGGGGAATGTGAAGCTGTTGTCCCCAGTAGGCAAGGTCTGCAGACTTGGTGTCCCCAGGTGCCAACAGAATAGGTTTGGAAAGAGCTGCCCAGTTGCTTGGAGAGAAATGGATTCTCTAGGGAGCAGGAGGAAGGAATGAAAGACCCTGAGGGTGTGTGCCTGCTTCTCTCACATGATGTCCAAAGCTGACGATATCTTTTTGTGTCTCTTTGCTTTAGGGGCCTCATCTGAGCCTTATACCGGTAATGACTCAGGGAGGCTTGTACATCAGCTGGAGTCTCCTAGCCTACAAACCCAGGCTGCCTCTACATGGAAGTTGCCCCTTGTTACAGTTCCCAGTGCATACATGCCAAGTCACTTCAGCCGTGTCTGACTCTTTGTAACCCTATGGACCGTAGCCCACAAGGCTCCTCTGTCCATGGGATTCTCCAGGCAAGAATACTGGAGTGGGTTGCTGTGCCCTCCTCCAGGGGATCTTCCGGACCGAGGGATCCAACCCAGGTCTCTTACGTCTCCTGAATTGGTAGGCTGCTTCTTTATCACTAGTGCCACCTGGGAAGCCTATGGTTCCCAGTACTAGTTGGTAAATAACCATCTCCACTGGCCTGCTGAGTATCCCCGCCATTGAACACCTCATACTCTTCCTGGGGATCCTCAAGATTTCCCCAGAGTCCAGCAACCAAAGAGTTAAAGTGTTTTGTTGTTGTTGTTGTTGTTCTTTTTAATTGGGGTATAGATGCTTTGGAACTTCCCACTAGTGGTAAAGAATCTGCCTGCCAATGCAGGAGACCCAAGAGATGTGGGTTTGATCCCCTGGTGTAGGAAGTGGCAACCCACTCCAGTATTCCTGCCTGGAAAATTCCATGGACAGAGGAGCCTGGCAGGCTATAGTCTGTGGGTTGCAAAGAGTCGGACATGACTGAGCGGCTGAGCAACGTAGTTGCTTTACAATGTTGTATCAGTTTCTGCTGTATAACAACATGAATCACCTATAGGCATACATATATCCCCTCCCTCTTGGACCTCTCCACCCTCTATCCCTACCACCCATCTAGGTCACCACCGAGCACCGAACTGAGCTAGTAGGAACCTACAGGAAGTTCCTGCCAGCTATCTGACGCATGGCAGTACACATATGTCAGTCCCAATTTCCCAATTCATCCCCCTACCTCAGATCCGCACGTCCACTCCCTACCTCTGCATCTCTACTTCTCCCCTGCAGATAGGTTCATCTGCACAAAGGGTGAAAGCTTGGCATAGCCAGGGCCACTCCATCCTGCTCCAGTGCTGCCGTTCTGACTGACTGGTGCTCATGCATTAAAGGGATTCATGTTTTGAATGTGATTCTCTGGCCACTCCATCTAGGACTCTCCCCTAGAAAGCAGGGCCAGGGCCTGCTTCCTCCCTGTCTCCTCTTGGCTTTACCCAGCACGGGCACTCAGCAGGTAGGCAGCGGGTTCTAATCACAGAGCTATTTCTTCATATGGGGGTTGACACGGCCAGCCCTGTGTCAAGCTGCAGAAAACCACAGGGTGAAAAAAAACCGGTTCCTGTTTCTGGAGTGTCAGTTTGGCTTGAAGATGAGTAGGGAAGACACATTCTTTTATATTAAAATGAACATGGATATAATAAGGAGAAGAGAGCAGAATTCACATGAATTTTTAAGTATAAATGGGAGACAGACTTCAAAGACATTTCAGCTCATGGAAGGCAGCTTCTGGTGATGCCCCCTGACTCTCCAGGGTCACATTTTTCACTCTCCTTTGCCTGCAGGGAAATTTTGGTGGCAAAGTTTGAGAAGCCCTGGAAAGAAGTCTTGCTGAAAAAAAAAAAAAATAAAGAAGCTCAAAGAGATACTCGGATGTCAGCGCAGGTTAAAGGAGGTGACAAGCCAAGTGAGTTGCCACTTGTTTCTAGGACACTGATGATACGCCAGGCACTGCGCAAAGTCTTTACGTGCATGATCTCAATTAATCATTGCAACAGTCCTGCTTTAAAAAAACAAAAAACCTCTTTTTTTAACAGATGAGGAAACTGGGACACAGAGAAAATAACTTCCCTAAGTCAACACAGCTAGGAAATGGCCTGTGTGCTTCTGCTAAGCTGCTTCAGTCATTTCCGACTCTTTGCGACCCCATGGACTGTAACCTACCGGGCTCCTCTGTCTATGGGATTCTCCAGGCAGAAATACTGGAGTGGGTTGCCATGCCCTCCTCCAGGAGATCTTCCTGACCCAGGGACTGAGCTGGTGTCTCTTAAATCTCCTCCATGGACAGGTGCGTTCTTTACCACCTGGGAAGCCCCGGGAAATGGCAAAGGTGGGGTTTGAACCCAAGATTGTCTCTTGTTCCCTGAGCTCAGATCTAGCTAGGTTTGGTCACTGCTATGGTCTTATCTCCTTGCCCAGAGCCTGACCCAAAGCAAGAGCACAGTGCATATTTGTTGAATTGAATCAACACGAGAATTAAATGGTACAACATATATAATACCAGCTATTACGCATCCTAGGTGGTGCTAGTGGTAAAGAACCCACCTGCCAATTCAGGAGACGTAAGAGATGCAGGTTTATCCCTGGATTGGGAAGATCTCCTGGAGAAGGACATGGTGACCCACTCCAGTATTGTTGCCTGGAGAATCCCAAGGACAGAGGAGCCTGGCGGGCTACAGTCCAAGCGGTCAGAGTTGGACATGACTGTAGTGACTTAGCATGCACTATGCATCCCACAGTTACTGCCAGCTAGATGCAGTTCTAGGCATTTTCCATATACCAACTATCTAATCCTCTGAGCAGGCTTAAGAGGTAGAGCCATTATTACCCCATTTTTCAGATGAGGAAACGGAGGCACTGATTGGTTAAGAGACTTGCCTGAGGTTACTGCACAAGGAAGTGGTAGAGCCACGATTTGCCCCAGGCAGCCTGACTTCAGAGCCCACGGTCTTGAGTATAGTGCCCAGTTCCTGGCGCATAGTAGGTACTCAATAAAGGGTTGTTGACTGCTTGCCAGAAATCACAGAACCTTAGAATAACTGAGCAAAAAGAGCCTTAGGGAGTGCCGAATCCTACTTTCACTTTGTAGGTGGAAAAACTGAGGCTTTTTAGGGTCCTCAGGGAGGTCAGTGGTGGGGGGATAGCTAGGATTAGACCCCCAGCTTCTGGCCCCCCCCCAGGGCCTTGTTGCTGCCCCTGTGTTCCCCGGTTCACCTGCTGTCTCTCACAACACCCCTTGTAACAAGACATTTGCTGGTGACACACTCTCCCTTCACAATCCCCTTGGGGGACAAAATAATGATCTTCTCCTGTTTAGGAAACCCTCATGTCAGCACAACACAGCATCCTCTGTGTCAGTCAGAGACCGGGAGGTCTGGAGGGGCCCTCAACAACTAGAATGTGCCTCAAAGCAATGCAAGTCCCTGGGTTTGCCAGATGTTAGCGTCTGTCCACACAGAGTGTCACCTTTAATAAGATCATAGGCTGATCTTATTCTCCTGACAAGATGGTCTGTGGCTCGAGTTGGTTCCCAGACACTCAGCACTGGATTCCGTCCGCCTTCCCCATTTCCGAGAAGGGAAAAGAGTAGGGAGGAAACTGAGAAGGATCCTAGAGGGGGCTGGGCTTCCAACTTCAGAACTATTGTGTTGCTTTTACCTTGCTAGAAAATAATATTGTGCTTTTACATCCAACCTCCTTCCAACAACCCTATGAAATAAATACTGGCACTTCCCCTTCCCCTCATTTTACAGTTGAGGAAATCAAGTCACAGGGAGTTGGTAACATTTCCAGGGCCCCATAAGTTTAGCCAAAATTCAAATCCAGGCAGGTAAGCTATTCTTTTTTTTGTGGTGGTTGTTTTGTCACTAAGTCACGTCTGTCTCTTTTGCAACTCCATAGGCTGTAGCCTGCCAGGCTCCTCTGTCCATGGGATTTCCCAGGCAAGAATACTGGAGTGGGTTGCTGTTTCTGCCTCCAGGGGATCTTTCCCACCCAGGGATAGAAACCCACATCTCTCGCATCTCCTGCATTGGCGGGCGGATTCTTTAGCACTATCGCCACCTGGGAAGATGCCCCTCTGTTTCTACCCCAGGAAATATTCTGCCATTATGGATCAAAGTTTGGAGGTCATCATCAAAGAGTCAAGCTCTCTTCCCTCTGTTCACCTCTAAAGCATTTCATTCAGATGGCACTGACTGAAGGGTGAGGTGCAAAGAGACTGCAAAGCAATGAAGGCGTGGAAACCCAAAAGGGAGGGAGATGAGGGGGTGGAGGAGGGATGGAGATAAAGGAGGAGAGAGGAGGCAGAAACAGGAACCCTTCTCGAGACTGCTCATCCTCCTTACCACCCTCTGCCACCTTCCGGTCAGGGCTTTTATTGATAAGATCTTCCCTGAGGGCATCTGAGGCTGCTGGGTTTTCTATTGTTCCCAGAGATGCTCTGGACAGCCTGAGGATTTGAGTGCTTGAAGAGCTGTGACCAATAGTTCACCAGTAAACCCAGGTCTCACGGGGCCAGAAATAGTGTATGATCGTATCCAGAAGTTGGGCCCCTTTAAAACACACTGGACTCATCTCTCGGATCACACCTTACACACACCGTACATGCTCCCTGCCCACCCTGAGCAGACATACACAGGCACACTCTTATTAATCATTCTCCCATCTCTGAGCCGACCTAAGTACCCCATCTCCTCCTCATCTTCACTCCATCCACTCTCCAGCTAGATTGTCAGCATCTTTGATTCTTATTAAAGCCTTTGGTTCTCATTCTTAACACACAGGTCGAACATTTTCTTGCTCCTTCCCTGGAGGGAACCCTGAATAGCATGGCTTTGTCCTTCTGGCCCTGGCTCGGGTTTGGTGTCTGTGATGCTCTCCGGCCGGAGGCGAAGACGCTCACCTGCAGAGACAAAAAAGATCCCCGCGCTGAGGATGACGTTGTGTCTGCTGCGGTGGAACTCGCTGGCTGCCACGCAGAGCCCGCCGAAGAAGAGCAGCGTGACGCTGAGGATGGGGAAGACGCTGGAGGCCCTCACAGCCCCTGTGGAGAGAAGGAGAGAGGGTTCTGCCTGCACCCAGCCAGCCCTGGGATCCCCCTCCACGGGCATGGGGGTGACTGGTTGGAGGACAGCACGTGAGCAGGAGGAGAGAGTCTACCTCTAACACCCTAGGCTTGGGGTTAACAGTCTGTAGTCATCATCCTGAAATGCATAATAACTTTATCTTTGAATGTGTTTTTCAAATAAGTCTGATGGGCCAATGGAGCATGAGCCATGGGCTTTGAACCTCGACTCAGGTGGCATCCCACGCCCCACCACATTGCTACCTCCCGTTCTCCTTGCGGTGGTTCCTAGCTGCCCCTCCCCCACCCCAACCAGTGACCGCTGCCACCCTTGGCTCCTGGGCATGGACACAGGGAGAATCAGGATTGAGTGCAAGCCCTGGGCACCCTTGAGGGTCCTTATGCCTTAGGGAGTGTGACATTACATAGCAAGTAAAAGACACCATGACAGGTGGAGAGAGAGAAGGCAGAAGAAGGGAAACAGCATTTTGGGCCTGCGTTTTGAACCAGAAACCCCAGATTTTCATTTTGCCCTGGGTCGTGCAATGTAGGTAGCTGGTGGGGCATCCTGGGATTCCCATTAGATCACAAGCTGTCTTTCCCAAAACACACAAACATTCGTTTAGTACTGAGTCTGTCAATGACCATGCAATATCTATTTAGCCACTGGATACACACATGAATTTAGTTAATCATTCATCAAGGCTTCTTGGGCACCTACAAAATGCCAGGGGCTCTGCTGGGTCCTGGCATACTGGCACAAATGTTTAACCTCCCCAAGGGATACGGGCATGGCCCTTCAAAGGGGAAAAAAGGGATGCTAGCTGAGGCCCAGGGCAAGTCTTCGAAACAAGTGTGTTAACTCTTGTTGCTGGATCACAGAGAGGCCCTAAGGTTTTGGGGGAAGGGGCCTTCAGGTGGGGATCCCAGTATTTACCCAACCACTATTAGAGTATTTCCTGGACTACTTGGGCCAGAATATCAGTTGGATAAATTCTGCCTTCATTGAGGTACAAAAGAGCTAAGGTCCCACCCTTACGGGGCTTACATTCTAACAGAGATGACGGGTAGGAGCTGTTACCTAATTGCTAGGGCCCTATGCAGGATGAAAATGCAAGGCCTCTCATTCTAAAATTATTAAGAATTTCAAGATGGCATGGTGACTAGACTTATCATGGCAATCATTTTGAAAATATCAAATCATTTTGTTGTGTAACAGGAACCAACATCATGTTGTAGGTCAGAAAGTGAAAGTGAAAATCACTCAGTCATGTCCAATTCTTTGCGACCCCATGGACCCCAGTCCATAGAGTTCTCCAGGCCAGAATCCTGGAGTGGGTAGCCGTTCCCTTCTCCAGCAGATCTTCCTGAAGCAGGGATCTAACTGGAGTCTCCCGCATTGCAGGCAGATTCTTAACCAGCTGAGCTACCAGGGAAGCCCCAATTGTAGGTCAGATCTACTTCAAAAACAAACTCAGAAAAAGAGACCAGATTCGTGGTTACTAGAGGTGGGGACTAGAGGGAGGGGGAATGAAATGAAGGTGGTCAAAAGGTACAGACTTCCAGGTTATAAGAAAAATAAGTACTAGGGATTTAATGTGCAGCATGGTAAATAAAATTAACACAGCTGGACATTATACATAAAAACTGAGAGAGTAACTCCTGAGAGTTCTCATCACAAGGAAACAAATTTTTTCTGCTTCTTTAATTTTGTGTCTATATGAGATGGTGGATGTTCACTAAACATACTGCGGTCATCATTTCATGATGTATGTAAGTCAAACCATGATGCTGTACACCTTAAATCTATACAGCACTGTTATATGTTATATATCAATAAAACTGGAAGACAAAATGAAATAAAGGTGACTGTCAAAGGCATATATAAAAAAAGACGACTTCAAGATAGTGAGAGCAGAGAGCATGGACCCACGTGTGGGCCCTTGAAGGGTGGGGCTGGTAGGGCTGGTGGGGCTGGTGGGGCCGTAAGAACCCAGACTTGAGCTGACCGTGGCATGGACTCGGTTGTAGATGGGTGGTGAGAGACTCAGGATGTATTTTAAAGGTAAATCCTAACGATCTGGCAGTGGGATGTGAGAGAAAGAGGTGTTGACAATGGCTCGAGGGCCTGGTACTTAGCGGCTGAGCAGACGGTAGGATCTTTACAATCATGGCGTGTGTGCAGGAGCAGTAGGGCAGCGGGAAAAGGTGGTCAGTGCATTTTTGGCGTCGAAGTTCAAGCTCAGTGTTCGGAACTTCACGGCCCTGTGGGTTTTCTCACAGATTCAGCTGCTGCTGCTGCTGCTAAGTCGCTTCAGTCATGTGCGACCCCATAGATGGCAGCCCACCAGGCTCCCCTGTCCCTGGGATTCTCCAGGCAAGAACACTGGAGTGGGTTGCCATTTCCTTTTCCAATGCATAAAAGTGAAAAGTGAAAGTGAAGTCACTGAGTCGTGTCCAACTCCCAGTTATCCCATGGACTGCAGCCTACCAGGCTCCTCCGTCCATGGGATTTTCCAGGCAAGAGTACTGGAGTGGGGTGCCATTGCCTTCTCCGGGATTCAGCTGCAGCCCTTCCTACGGCTACAGCGTGGCGGTATTCACGCTCCAAATGCACGGGCTGGGCTCTGCTTTTCTTGTTGCTGTTGTTTTGTCTTTTTCACGGAAAAAGTTTTCTGCAAGTTTGGTAGCTGATTTGGGATCTGCCTGGGAGGGCTGATGGAGGAGAACTGGGGTGAGGTTCTCTTCATGAAAAGAAGAAAATGAAAAAAATTCTAGCTTTTGTTTAGGGATGACCACCCCAAGTCACTCAGTGTTGACGTCTGGGCAGACCAGGATCCCAGTAACTGTCCCCGTTGCGATGGGAAAGTTTTGGGAGAGGCTTCAAACTAATTGGAAACCTCGATAGGAGACCTGAAGTATGAAGGGAGGGTTCCTGGCTGTCCTGATCCTGGGAGGGTGATTAGATCAGTCCCCATCCTGGCTTCAGGCCAGTCAGTCACTATCCAGGAGTCCTGGCCTAGGCCTGTCTTGCCCTGCACATCTGGGGTCCCACACAGGCTTGCAGGAGGCAGGGCAGGCCCCCTGGTTCCTCTAGTGCCCATGTCAAGCGGTATCCTGGGAAGTAAGCTCTCGGGTCTTTGGTGGGCATAGCTTATTTATAGCATCTAAATATTTACCCATACGGCCTATGAGTTTCCATATGAGCCTTGGCCCTGGGCCCCACAAATATTAGGAGTGGTTCTACCCCCAGTGATATCAAGGACTTGTTAGGAACTCTTGCACAGATCTCTGAAGCAATCATTTGCATTGTGTCCTCAATGGGAATTGCTGGAATATTCAATGTGATGAGTTCAACTGATTAAAGGAGAGCACCTTAAAAACAATTTTTTTAAAAAAATTTCAAAGTATGATTACAGTGTGATTATGCCCGAAGGAGATGATCTGAACGTTGGAAGCTACTGAATTGCGTTGGTTGTGTGTATTTGCAATGTGTGGCTGTGAGACGTGGGAACGTGGTTGCTTCCTATGTAGTGTGGGAACCATCTGGAAACCAGGCGGTGGCCAGATCCCATCTCTGCCCCACGGGTGGGATCAGATCAGGTTCTAAAGACTCTTGGCTACAGGTGCCAGCCTCACACAGGATGTGCTCTGCCGCCACTTTCTCCTAAGTCAGGTGGAGTCTACCCTCGATTCATTCATCGTTTTTTTTTTTTTTTTTTGGCTGTGATGCATGGCCTGTGGGATCTTAGTTCCCTCACCAGGGATCAAACTCCAGCTTCAACAGTGAAAGCACCAAGTCCTAACCAATGAACTGCCAGGGAATTCCCAACCTTGGATTTGGTTTATCTAGATGAACAAGAAGGTTTTTGTCTGGCTTCAGGACAATTAAAGAGGTCTTACTGTCTTCTTTCCCTGTTTCTCCTTCCTAATCTAAATGGGGCTAAGCTGTGGTCCTAGGAGTGGGGAGGGAAGCTTGTTCCAGGGTAATTTCACCTTTGGTGTCTGAGCAGGGCTTGGCCAGGTCCAGTGCTATGTTAGGGATTTCTCTAGTCTAGGGATCCCCAACCTTCAGGCCCTGGACCGCTTCCCATCTGTGGTCTGTTAAGAACCAGGCTGCACAGCAGGAGGTGAGCGGCGGGCCAGTGGGTGAAGCTTCATCTGTATTTACAGCCGCTCCCCATCACTCATGTTACTGCCTAAACTCCGCCTCCTGTCAGATCAGTGTCCTTAGACTCTCATAGGAGCTGGAACCCTATTGTGCTTGAATCTTCCATCCCCTCCACCCCCACCCCTGCTGCCCATGGAAAAATTGTCTTCCATGAAACCAGTCCCTGGAGCCAAAAAGGCTGGGGACCAGTGCTCAAGTCAATAGGACCTGTGAACGATTAAACCTTCTGCTATAGGTTTAAGCTGTAACCTCCCCAACCACATATAAGAAAGAAGAAAAAGCAAATCGGTGTGGGGAATCCCATCCTCCTGGGGTGTGGTTGCAGCAGGAACTAGCAGCGTGTGGACTGTACGGGCTGGAGACCCATACAGGAACGGGACCCTGGCTCCATGTGACTGGGTGAGGGGTTCCAAAATTCCAGCAGGAAATTCATGTGCTTGGGAAGGTCCCTCCTTAACCTGGTTTGGTGGCTGATGGTGAGGACTTTTACCTTTCAAGAGGGGAGATATATATTTTGTTGGAAAAGAGGTACATCTCTTGGAAGAATTTAAAATCAGTTTTGCAAGTTATGAAATAGAACTCACAGTTCTGTTTCATTCCCAGCAGGGCAAACATCAAAGTAGGGAAGAAAAGTAAAAACTTAGGCACTCTGGTAAAACCCCACTTGTGATGGCTTTAGAATAATCCTTTTTTGAGGAAGTCCAAGTAATAATAATCTATGCCATCCCCCAGACTCTGGTCAAGCTCCCTCTCTAAATGTGGCTTCTATTCCCACATCAGATCTTTTTGAGCTGCTCATATAAACCCTAGGCAGCATTGGACAAATCCAAGTAGCTGAAAAAAGAGAAATAATATGTTTATGTTTTAAAATTTAGCTTAGAAGTGTCTGTTTCTTTCAAACTGATCCCCCAGCACCACTTATATTGTTATGTGATTAAAGGCTCATATGAATACCCACAGCCCCTCTGCGGACTAGCAAGCATGAGTAGAGTGAAAACTGATTTTAATTGTAAAACACTCCGCTTGAGTTATGAGTTACAGGCATAATCAGAATACCACAATTTCTTGAAGTTTTTATTGATATTACTGTAGTAGTTTTTAAAAAAATGTTACATTTAACACTCTCTAATAGTAAATTAGTCAATGCCTTACGATTTTCCTTTTGAGGAAACTCAGGCTCCCTGTTGAAGAAATTCTATTTAAATTACATTATTTCCAATTCTCTCTGTGCCAGGATCAATGTCAGGCCCTTGGCTGCTGTTGGCCTTGGCTGTTGTTCATCCCATGCCACAAAAAAGAGCCAACACGTATGGTTTCAGGCGGTGGGTAATGTGCATCAGCTTATTTAATTTTTGCGACCCTGTTAAATAGATGACGTTATAGTCTTCATTCCTGACTATAAAGAAAAGTGAGAGACTTTCTGATGATGTAGTTTTGATTTGCGTTTCTCTAATTATTAGTGATGTTGAGCATCTTTTCATGTGTTGGGTGGCTATCTGTGTGTCTTCTTTAGAGAGAGGTTTATTTTAGGTCTTCCACCCATTTTTTGATTGTGTCATTTGTTTTTGTTTTGTGATATTGAGCTACATGAGCTCTTTGTATGTTTTGGAGATTAATTCCTTGTCAATTGCTCTGTTTGCAAATATTTTCTCACACTCTGAGGATGGTCTTTTTGTTTTGTTTATGGTTTCCTTTACTGTGCAAAAGCTTTTAAGTTTAAGTAGGTCCCATTTGTTTATTCTTATTTTCATTATTCTAGAAGGTGGTCAAAAAAGATCTTGCTGCAATTTATGGCAAAGAGTGTCCTGCCTCTGTTTTCCTCTAAGAGTTCTATAGTGTTTGGTCTTACAATGAGAGGCAAAGCAACCTGGTCCAGATCTAACCCAGCTAGTAGGGTGTAGTGGAATAAAAGCCCTGGTTGACAGAATCCAGAGCCTTTGCTCAGCATACCCTACTGCCTCCTGCATTCTGTGTTCATGACAGTTCACATCATATCAGGGCCACGGACCTTGGGACAGTCTACGGGGAGACACTGGCCCTGCCCCAGTGCTGTTGAAACGGAAGAAGGGTGAACCTTGGTTTACATTTATTCTCCCAGGCCTTGCCCTTTAGGACCTCGCCCATTAGCACTTCATCCATTAGCACCTCACCCATTAGCACTTTGCCCATTAGCACCTCAAATCCACCCTCTGGGGCAAGCGAAAACTTGTATTCAAGTTGAAGAAAACCCTTAGATTTTCTTATAAGTGGACTAAAAAGAACTTTGAGGTTTGGTTCACCTTTCTTTTTTTTTCTTTTCCTGTTTCTAGTTCATGGAAATGAAAGAGACTCAGATATCAGAACTGCCTGAATGTCTCTGTCTAGTAGCAAAGATTTTCCTGAAGCTTCACTGCACATATCCTTTTCTGAGGCTAGGTATTGGGAGCCTCAAACTCAGAGGCAGCTGGGTGACTGCAGGGCACCCCTCCTCACCACCCTCCCGCCAGGGGGACCCTGGAAGTCAGGGAAACTTACGCAGGAGATACTCAGCTGTATCCTGTTCGTAGTCAGCATCTTCGGGGAAGTGATCAATTTTCTTGCACACGCCTCGGAAAGTCCCTGTGGAAACAAGTGTGGCCCTGAGTCGGGGGAGGGGGGCAGAAAGAGCACCTGGGCCCAGCCTGGGGCTTCTTCTCTCCCACAGTGAAGATCCTTCAGACTTGTGGGTTCTGCCTTGGTGGGTCAGTCAGCATCTTTCTTGGGGCACAGAAAGGAGATTAGCAGAGGAAAAAAATAAATCAAGCTGGAGACGGAAACTTTCTGCTTAGATTTTGCATGATCCTGGGATCTATTTAGAAGGGCAAAGAGCTAGGAAGCATAAGCACTCATCATGAGAGCTGTTATTTTTTCCCAGTCAATGAAGGGAAAGGGGAAAAGAAAGTGGAATACACGTGTGTGTGTGCGTGTGCATTCTAAGCTGCTTCATTGTGTCCAACTCTTTGCAATCCCGTGGACTGTAGCCCGCCAGGCTCCTCTGTCCATGGGATTCTCCAGGCAAGAATACTGAAGTGGGTTGCCATTTCCTCCTCCAGGCGATCTTCCCAACCCAGGGATCGAGCATGTGTCTCCTGTGGCTCCTGCATTGTAGGTAGATTCTTTACTGCTGAGCCACCAGGGAAAACACAGTGGGTAGGCATATATGTGTGTATATATATATTTATATATAAAAACTTACAGTCCCATTTTACAGATGAAACAACTGGCCAATAGCATTGTGCTTAGGGACTTCCCTGGTGGTCCAGCGGGTAAGGATCCACCTTGCAATGCAGAAGACTTGGGTTCGATCCCTGGTCAGGGGAACTAAGACCCCCTCATGCTGCAACAAAGCCCCAAGGAGCCAAATAAATATTTTTGCGGGGAGTGGGAGAGAGGCTCGTGAGGGAAGGGATATATTTTAATATATAGTTATGACTGATTCGAGTTGTTGTACGGCAGAAACCAGCACAACATTGTAAAGCAATAATCTTCCAATTAAAAAACAAAACAAAACAAAACTGTGCTTGCGCTCAAATGCATAAGTGGTGAGCCAGAACACAGTCAAGGTCTGCTGACTCCTCAGTGTGGATTCCAGGCACGGATTCGGAGTAACCCACTCTCCCTGATAGATAACATAGGATAGTCCCCTTTGATGATCCCCTTGCCTGGAACCACAGCTTGCTGGGCTCTGCTGTGCGGCTTACTCCTTCAGGAGGACTGAATTGCGCGCGTATATCCTGGGGAAATGACTGTCAGCCTTCTCTTTCCTTTTCTTCCTTCACCATCAGCCTGAGTTAACTCATTGCGGGTGTTTGATAATCGTTGTGGGTGTTTGTTAACTAGCCAATTAGCCAGTCTCCCAGGGCAGTTAATGGCTCTGCCAGTTCTCATAAATGACAAACAATTTCAGAACCTCTCACCACAACAGAGCGTGAAATTATGCCTATTGTTCTTGTCTCTGCCCGTAGAGATGCCGCGGAGGTGAGGGGCCAGGTGGTGTCGAGGACCACAGACAAGGCTTACATTCACACACAGCTGGGCTTATATTTTCAGAGTAGTTACTGTAAGAATTAAATAAGATCATATATGAAGTAAGATAATTTTTGCAAAGCTCTAGGTGCATCATTATAATGGCTAGCACCTTTGAAGTGCTTCCAGCGGGCAAGGCACAGAGCTGAAACCTACATTCTTCTCATTTACTCTCATCCACCACCCTAGGAGGGAGGGACTATTCACACTGACTTGCGATGATGAGCCAGTGCAGGATTGCAGAGGAGAGAGGGTTGTCACAGCTGGTGAAGGGAAGAGTCAATATTCGCATCTGGCTTTACCATTACACTATGTCTATCATTATTTGATAATAATAGGAGCGCTATGCATTTAAAAAAACATTTTATTTATTTATTTGGCCCCACAGGATCTTAGTTGCGGTATGCAGGATCTAGTTCCCCGACCAGGGATCGAACCTGGGCCCCCTGCATTGGGAGCACGGAGTCTTAGCCACTGGACCACCAGGGAAGTCCCGTGTCATGTATATTCTTAAAGTTTTGCTTTATTGAAGTGTAGTTGATTTACAATGTTCTGTTAGTTTCTGCTGTTCACCAAAATTATTCAGTTATACGTGTATATATATATATAATTTTCATATTTTTTCCCCTGATGTCTTATTACAGAATATTAAATATAGGTCCCTTTGCTATACAGTAGGACCTTGTTGCTTATCCATCCTATATGTCGCAGTTCGCATCTGCTAATCCCAAACTCCCAATCCATCCCTCTCCCTACCTCTCCCCAGACCCTGACCCTTGGCAACCACAAGTCTATTCTGTATGTCTGTGCATCCATTTCTGCTTTGTGGAGATTCATTTATGTCATATTTCAGATTCCACATATAAGTAGTATCATATAGTATTTGCCTTTCTCTTTCTGACTTACTTCACTGACTATGATAATCTCTAGGTTCATCCGTGTTACTGCAAACAGCATTATTTCATCCTTTTAAATGGCTAAGTAGCGTCCCATTGTGTATACGTACCACATCCTCTTTATCCGTTCCTCTGCTGATGGACATTTAGGTTGCTTCCTTGTCTTGAGGAGTGCCATGTATTTAACCCACACTATAAGTATGCCCCAAACCAGAGGCATTTCACAGAAAATGCCATGCGATATGAGCCCATTCTCTCGGTTCTGATTCTCCACTATTCAGGTAGAGAAGGGACTCAGAACCAAGAAGAGGAGTCTTGGAGAGAAGGCTTGAAGACTCAAAGAAATTCTTGGAAGAAGGACAAACTCAGAACTCCTTCCCTGATATTAAGAAAAGGCCTTCCTTTTTCTTGTTTGGATTTGAGACTTTCAGCCACAGATTCCTGTTTGTTTTTAAGCCCCAGTGCCTTCCACCTGGCTGGGTAACAAATCAGAATAAGTCACACATGTGAAGCTCTTACCGTGTACCACATGCCATTCTAAATACTTTACAGGTTTTATCCTCTCTAGCACTCAAGACAGCCTGGTGAGGTACCTGGTATTATGAGCCCTATTTCACAGATGAGGAAATCTATAAAGCAGGTGATTTCCCCAAGGACACAGGTACAAGTGACATACTCAAATGTAAGTCTTTCAGACTCCCAAGCCAAGGTCATAATCACTACTCAGAGCTGCACTGTCTTCAACACATTTTAGAGTCGTAAGCAAAGTCCTTTGCCAGATGGCTCTATGACCATTTCATGGTTCATCCACTGTTATAAACCAGACCACAGGATGGTGGTTTTTCCATCCACTATTGGAGAAGGCAATGGCAAGCCACTCCAGTACTCTTGCCTGGAAAATCCCATGGACGGAGGAGCCTGGTAGGCTGCAGTCCATGGGGTTGCTGGGAGTGGGACACGACTGAGCGACTTCACTTTCACTTTTTACTTTCATGCATTGGAGAAGGAAATGGCAACCCACTCCAGTATTCTTGCCTAGAGAATCCCAGGGATGGAGGAGCATAGTGGGCAGCCATCTATGGGGTCGCACAGAGTTGGTCACGATTGAAGCGACTTAGCCGCAGCATGCTTTTTCCAGGATTTACATCAGAGGCCACTGGGCAGGGCAAGAAGCGTGGTTGTAGGACCACCTATTAATAGCTATTTCACATTCTCAACAAGAGATTTCATAGGAAGGAAAAGTTCAGCTGAAGATTAAATGTGAAAACTACTGAAGCAGACCAGTCAGAACCACAAGGGACTAGAGAGCTACACACATGCCCGCATCTGCTTGTGAAATGCACCTTACCTAAGGTGGCTTAAGGCAGCTTGAAACTAGGACGCAGAGCCAGCAAACACCAGTGGCTCCTGGAGAAACGGTCAAGAATTTTAAGTTGTCTAAAGCATCACACCACCGGTTTTGTACAGCCTGCTAGCTGAGGCTGTTTTTTGCATATGTAGATGGTTGGAAAAATCAAAAGAAGAATGTTGTTCATGATACATTAAAAGAAAAAAAAAACGATGAAATTCAACTTTCAGAGTCTGTAAATAAAATCATATTGAAACCCAGCCATGCCCGTTTGTTTACGGTTTTTGTGCCAAAATGGCAGAGCTGAGAAGTTGTGGTAGAGACAGCAAAGCCGAAATTATTGACTGTTTGCCTAAGGAGGCTTCCCAGGTGGCTCTGGTGGTAAAGAAGCCACCTGCCGATGCAGGGGACATAAGAGATGTAGGTTTGATCCCTGAGTTGGGAAGATCCCCTAGAGGAGGGCATGGCAACCCACTCCAGTATTCTCACCTGAAGAATCCCATGGACAGAGAAGCCTGGTATGTTATAGTCCATGAGGTTACAAAGAGTGAGACACGGACTGTGTACAAACTGCGGTGGGGGCGAAAATGGGAAACAAATGGGCCTTCTTGGGGCTGGAGAACTTAATCCAAGCTGGAGCTTCTGAAGCAGATAATGTTCATCTAGGGCAAATTTGGACTGCAGAATGTTCTGTTTGGTGTGTTTGTTTATGTTCTGTTTCCCACTTGTATTTTATTGTATTTTGATTTTACATTTTAATAATATTTTTGAATTAATTACGTTTGGCCGTGCTGGGTCGTATTTGCTGCATGTGGGCTTGCTCGTGGGCTTGCTCTAGTTGGGGAGGCTTGGGGATAGGTGGCGTCTCTCTTTGCGGCGGCTCCTCTTGTTGCAGAGCATGGGCTCTAGGGCACGTGGGCTTCAGTAGTTGCAGCTCCCAGGCTCTAGGGTGCAGGTTCAATAGCTGTGACTCATGGGCCTAGTTGCTCCTGAACATGTGGAATCTTCCCAGAGTAGGGATCGAACCCATGTCCCCTGCACTGGTAGGTGGATTCTTTATCACTGGACCACCAGGGAAGTCCTGTATATTTTTATAAGTATATTGCTGCAATTTAAAATTCAGGATATGTCCCAGGAAAATCTGATTAGCAGCTTCTCTTGAGCAATGGGGCGTTCTGTCCCACGTGTCCATGTGAAAACAATCCCCAGCACCTAGGGATCAGTAACCCCTCCCCAGCTTTGGACTGGATGTGAGTTTCTATAGTTGGCCAAAGTCCCCACCCGGCTCTACGTCACTTGAGCTACCTGTGGTGAATTACCTCTCCAAATCTCAATTTCTTCTTCTCCTACAGAATGAAGATAATAACAATAATAACTTCATGAGGTTGTCATGAGAATTAATCGAGGCTGTAATAGTAGCGCTGTACTCAGCAGTTCCTACAGAACTCTTAATCAGGCAATGATGTAAGGCACTTAGTATAGTTCCTGGCACATAGTAAGAACTCAATAAATTATAACTATTCCTACCATTGGCTTGGGGAGGTATTTTAGAACCAGAAGAGACACATTGGTGCCATGATGAGATTTTAAAAAGCAATACAAAAGGAAAGGGAATCAAGACTTTCCCTGAGGAAGACTCCACACTCAAAATGAAGCTGCTGGCACCGTAAGTCATACACTCATCAAAAAGTGAACTTGGCCATTCATACAAGTAGCATATTGCCAGCTCCCAGAAATAACCACTGTTTAGCATTTCTGTATGTTTCCTTCCAGCCTTCTCCCCGCACCCCCCAGGCTGTAACACACAAATAGTTTTTTTAAAAAAATCAAGATTTTGCCGTTCTTATTCTCACTTATATTTTCTCATCAGTATTTCCCCACATCAGTAAAATCTAAGGAAAACAAAGGATGGGATTGGACTTGCCCATGAATTGCTGAGGGTGGAGCCAAGAGAGATGCTGAAAACAGGTATCCTGCAAGGATGAAGTCAGGATACAGAGATAAGCACTGTCTTAGTACAGCTGAGGCTAAGACACTGGGGCTGAGAGAAGCAGAAACCAGGAATGTGGTTCACCAGGAGAGGGCTCGGTAGTGGGTGGTCTAGGAGACAGACCAGCAGTTACAGGTGAGAGGTGATGGGAACCCCAAGTAGAGCACATAGGCAGCTAGGCTGTGAGAACTCACAGACCTCAGGACCCCAAAAAGAGCTTTGGAATGACAGGGAGACCCAAGAGAGATTTCCTGACGTGCTGACGTGTAATTACAAGGACTGGATTTGGGGTGACAACAAGCCTCATCCTGCAGAGAAGTTTACACTAATGGCTCATCTCTGGCTCTGACAATAGAAGAATACTTCTTTCCTATGAGGAAGGCACCTCCTTTAAACCAACAATCCTTTTCAAAGGTCAAACCCTAGAAATAGTCCCATTACAATCAAGAATGAGATATGAATGGCCACAATTGCCTCTATTATGTACCATGGTTCTACAAGCTCCGGAACAAGAAGAAATAAAACAGAATTAAGAGTTATACACAATAAAACATAGGGTAAAATGATCATTTCTTTCCAGGTGATCGAATAGTCTATTTGGTAATGAAAGCTGGAGGCAATTCACTATGAAAAAAATAGTAGATGAATGAAAGAAGGCAGGAAGGTGGCTCCTGGTAAGATATTAAACCATAAAACAAAGCTGTAATAATTAAGTCATTGTGGTACTGACATTGACAAAGTACATTTATTAGGATATTTTTTTCAAAGCAGAGAAATGTTACAAAGAAAATAAGAAGCAATCCATTATTCCGTATTCAGATAACCCCTGTTAAACTAAAAGAATATATATGTACGTAGTTAGAAAATGCAAACAGTAATATATAGAAAAGGCATAAGATTAAAGTAAAAGCGCTTCCTTCATCGCCCAAAAATTCTCTCACTTGATAACTTCGTAGAGTGATTTGTGTTAACTGAATGTTGAATGAAATCATGTCTAAACTGAGATCTGAAGGTTAATTAAAAGTTAATCAGAGTAAGGGAAGTGTGTGGCTCCAGGCACAGTAGAATAACTTGTGAGATGATCAGAGGGAGTGAGTGAAAGAAAAACTCATTTGGGTCCTCTGAGTAGTTCAAGGTGTTAAGGGGATCGATGGTGGCTGGTCTGGGAGACAGATCCAGTAGCCACTGGTGACAGGTGATAAGGTGATGGATACCTGGGGCAGGGCAGGCATGAGAACTGGGCTGTGAAGATTGATTGCTTCAACCTCCCGCTCCCTCCCTCCCTCCCTCCTTCCTTCCTTTCCTTCTTTCCATCCTTCCCCCAAATTTATCAAACACCCACGGTGTACCAGAGCTGTTTTAAGTCCTAGGAATTGACTAGTGGCCAAGACAGAGAAGATTCTGGTCCTCAGAATTTATATCCTCGCTGGAAAAGAGAGTCTATAGACTATTCAATAAAAGAATAAGAAAACTTTGCTGTAAAGAAACCTACAGGATAATGTGATGGTAGGGGAGATGGTTGGCAACTTGGGGCAGGGTGGTCCAGGGGAACATATGAGCTCAGACCTGAGTGCAGAGAAGGAGTCAGTGGTGTGAAGAGCCGAGAAAGGGCTTTCCAGGCCAAGGGCAGTGCAAGTGCCAAGGCTCTGGGGTTGGGAATGAGCTTGGGGAACAGAAAGGAGGCCAGTGGGTGGAAGAGGGCTTCTTGTGGGGGTGTTACTGGGTCCATCAGCTGCCCTTCAAGCTGTCCTTTGAGCACCGAGGTCTATGGAATATCTCGGAGGCTGGGTTGCACAAGGACCAAGGTCGCCTCCATCTCTTCCTTAGGGTCGAGGTAACCTAAAGGATCTACATGGCCTTGATGGGCTTCCAGACATGCAAGGGAGGCAGCCAGGCTGGGGAGGGAGCCCAGAAAATGGGATGTTTGTGCTTTTAACTCATAAAGGCCTTGTCACATATCTCCAGGGAAAGTGGTGTTTCCACGTTCCCTGGCTCAGTCTCCATCCTGAGTATTTCCTTTCAGATCTGAGTACCGTGGGCACCCAGCCTGATCTTGGGAAATGGCCATCAACAATCGTGAAGTGGGGATTAGGCTGCTTTGCTTGGAATTCCTTTTTTTTTTTTTTTCAAGTTCTTTTAAACTGAAGCATAGTTGATTTACAACACTGTGTTAGTTTATACACACACACATATCCATTTTTCTCAGCTTCTTTTCCCTTATAGGTTATTATAAAATATTGAATATACTTTTCTGGAATTTTTACAAACAAGTCAGATTCTTGTAATTTGGAGAAATAAAGGCTGTACCCTTTAAGAGATGGGAATACCAGACACCTTACCTTCCTCCTGAGAAACCTGTATGCAGGTCAAGAAACAATAGTTAGAACTGGACATGGAACAATGGACTAATTCCAGATTACTCCCTTGATGTCAGTACATCAAGGCTCTATATTGTCACCCTGCTTATTTAACTTGTATGCAGTGTACATCATGTTAAATGCTGCGTTGGAGGAAACACAAGCTGGAATCAAGATTGTTGGGAGAAATATCAATAATCTCAGCTATGCAGATGAAATTGGCACAAAGTGAAGAGAAACTAAAGAACCTCTTGATGAAAGTGAAAGAAAAGAGTGAAAAAGTTGGCTTAAAACTCAACATTCAAACAACAAAGATCATAGCATCCGATCCCATCACTTCATGGCAAATAGATGGGGAAACAATGAAAACAGTGACAGACTTTATGTTCTTGCACTCCAAAATCACTATAGATGGTAACTGCAACCATGAAATTAAAAGTCACTTGCTCCTTAGGAAAAAAAAAATGATGAACTTTGCATATTAAAAAGCAGAGACATCACTGTGCCAACAAAGGTCCACATAGTCAAAGTTATGGTTTTTCCAATAGTCATGTATGGATGTGAGAGTTGGACCATAAAGAAGGCTGAGCACCAAAGAATTGATGCTTTCAAATTGTGGTGCTGGAGAAGACTCTTGAGAGTCCCTTGGACTGCAAGGAGATCCAACCGGTCAATCCTAAAGGAGATCAGTCCTGAATATTTATTGAAGGGACTGATGCTAAGGCTCCAATACTTTGGATCACCTGATATGAAGAACTGACTCACTGGAAAAGATCCTGATTCTGGGAAAGATTGGGGGCAGGAGGAGAAGAGGGCGACAGAAAATGAGATGGTTGGATGGCATCACCGGTGGACATGAGTTTGAGCAAACCCCGGGAGACAGTGAACGACAGGAAAGCCTGGCATCCATGGGGTCACATAGAATCAGACACGACTAAGCAACTGAACAACAACCTCTTCAGCACGTATATATTTGACTTAGAAAGAGGTTTTCCAGTGGCACAGTCATAAGAACAAAGCTTTGGAGCCCTCAGGCCTGAGTTCAAATCTCTGTTCTACCACTGACTAACTCATTGGTTGAGTGACCTTGGATGACTTATTTATTCCACTGAGCCTCAGTCTCCTGTAAGAAAACAATAATCTGCAAATAACTTCTCAAAGAAATAAGTATATTACCTGATGTTTGTTTAGATGTGCCCTGTGCCATGCATCAAGTTAAGGGATCTTTGGGTAGTGCTTGCAACCCTATAAAGCAGGCTCTCCTGCTGGTTGGAGATTGGAGTGAGGAGAATGGATTCTGGAGCCAAACTGCCTGACTGTGAGTGCTGGCTGTGTTGCAAGTCACTGAACTGAAGTGTATCTCAGTTTCCTGTCTGTAAACTGAGAATACTGGTGGTATATAGCTTGTGGGGTTTAATGAGGATTAAGAGTTAATATTTGTCTAGAGCTTTAGATCGATGGTTACTATTATGTGTGTGTTAATCCAATCAATCCATTTATAGACAGGAAACCTGAGGCCTAAAACCAAGATCTAACTTCAGAGCCTGAGGTCTTAGCAAAGTCCCCTAAATGGTACTAACATAGTGCTGAGCCCCAAGAAGGATGTTAACAAAGGACAGTTACTGGGACTTCCCTGGCAGTCCAGTGGTTCAGGCTCGAAGCTTCCAATGCAGGGGACGCAGGTTCAATCCCTGGCTGGGGAACTACGACTCTGCATGCCACATGGTATGACTCCCATTGCATCCCATCCCCCGAAAAAAAAAAAAACAAACAACAACCCAAACCAAGGGACAGCTATTAATGTTATTACTAACTATTCGGGGCATAGGGGGAGAAGAAGCCATGGGGAAGCTGGAGATCGTTTCTTCTCCCTGCCACCCTCACATGGACATGTCTATACATGCACAGACCTGTGTGTGGGCGTGTGCACACGTGTGATCCCACATAGAGATGAGCCAGGCAGGAAGCCTGAGGAGCCGCCACACCCCAGCAGGAACAGGCCTAGACTGCCGGCTGTACCACGTTTGGGCAAGGGCCCGACAGAGCTTTTCTGGGTCAGCTAAAGACAGCTCTGATCTCAGTGGTTTTGGCTTCAAGATGGGAAATATCAGACTCAGAGCAGAAAGACCAGGGGAAGTGAGAGAGTCATTCAAATCAACCTTCCTTTTTTCAAGTGTGCAGTCCTGAAGGGAGACCCTGAATGGAGGGCAGTTGTCCACAGGATGTCCATCCTCTGAAGGGAGGAAATCAGACTGGCAGAGCTCCTCAGTGGTCTTCAGGTGGGTCCCCCACCATCCACCTCCCGTGGACTGTGAGCAGCCCATGTTGATAGTCCTGGGGCAGAATTTGGTGGCTGTGGCACCATCTGACCTGACAAAGGATCACTTCTGAGCAGTCTCTGGACAGTGACCATGTGCTCAGGTTGGGGGTGGATGCTCCTAGCCAGCCCCACCCAGCCCAGCCTCAGTGCCCAGTCGGTTGTGTGGATTTTTGGTGGGAGGGGGCACCTTTGTCTGATACAATCTCATGATGGTGCAATACGAAATCCTTCGCTTTCCCAGCTGGATTATAAAGTCTGACTTTCAGAGCTGGATCATAAAGTGGGTCATTTTTGTGAAAAATGTTTGAGCATGTCATCATTTTCTCAAGGGCTCCTCTTAATCCTTTGATATTCAAATGGCTGGGACGCGCCTATCGCATCATCACTCTTGTCAGTTTCCTCTTCTCTCATTGTTAACCGGCGCCCTCCTGCTGGGCTCATGTCACCCCATGCCACCAAATCCCCAACAACCTTCACATCCATCTTGTGAAGTCCTGACTATGCTGCAAGATACCCATTTTCACTTTGCAATCATTTTTGCCTCCTATTTGCGTTGTTTGGTCTCGTGTTGACATGAGCTAGCAATCAGAGAGAGAGGCTGCCTGGCCGTGACCATGAACTGCAGGGTATTCAACAGGGGTGCGGTGGGATGGGGCTGGGGGTGTGTTTGAGCAGAGATTGATTTTATGAATGGTCAGGTCACACATTCACAGTAAGACAGAGTTTGCTGGCTCATCCATGCAGCCTCGCGTGTGCAGGATTTGGATAATGAATTCACTGATAATGAGGACCCTGAACTAGGTGTCTTTGAGCAAGACACAGCACTTGGGGGTACAGCAATTATGGCTCATGGCTCCTAATAGGAATGAGCAAATTAAGGAGAAATAAACAGGCTCTTCTGAGGCTCCTGAACTGCTGTTGGTGCATATCCAGATTCAGTCTTTTGTTCAACAGATGTCTGCCAAGGTGCCTGGTTTGCATTAAGCTGTGTCCTGGGCCCACCGGATTCACCAGTGAATGAAACAGACTAGGTTCCAGAGCTCAAGGCTGTTATAGCCTAGTGGTGAGGGACCAACAGTGAATGAATAAATAAATGAAACAGAGGTTTCTGTAAAAATGGAAAAGGTGATTTCAGATAGTGATAAATGCCATGAAAATAATAATTCCCAGAGAGAGAGTGTCTTGGGAGGAGAGGGAGAGACTCGTAAGATTGGGTGAACAGGGAAATCTTCTCTGTGAAGATTACCTGAGTGACAAGATTTGAAGATGTGAGGGAAGAACTTTCTAGGAAGAGGGCACCCCAAGTGCAAAGGCCCCAAGGCAGGGTAATATGGAGCGTGTTTCTAGAATCGAGGGAAGTGCAGGGAGCAGAGTGAGTAAGGGGGGGACAGGACAAGACCAGGTCCACAGAGGAGCCAGAGGATGGAGTCCCTCTGAGGTCAGGGCTGGGAGCTGGAGAGGTGTGTGGTCCATGCTTCTGGAGGGCTTTACATAGGTGAGAAACACAATCTGATTTACAGTTTTAGAAGATCTCTTAGAAGGTGGCAGGGGCTTGCAGAGGCACAGGAAGAGAAGAGCATCATCAGAGGAATCATTGAAAGCTATCCTGAACCTTCTGAAGAAGTAACTGGTGATGGGAGAGGAACAATGGTCCAGCCAGAGTCCAGCCACATCCACCCGGAGAGAGATGCCTGATCAAGCAAGTGTCCTGCCTTTGAACCAAGTGCAGAAAGTTGAGCTCAGAGCAGGGGCCTGTGGTGCTGTCTGTCCTCTTCTGCACCAGTTCTAGGTCTGATTTATTTCTGCAGAGCCTGACATTGGGCATTTTGCTTGATTAGCCCCTTCG
This sequence comes from Ovis canadensis, assembly GCF_042477335.2. Taxonomy (NCBI): domain Eukaryota; kingdom Metazoa; phylum Chordata; class Mammalia; order Artiodactyla; family Bovidae; genus Ovis; species Ovis canadensis. The sequence goes on along the minus strand of NC_091268.1, from coordinate 37,254,640 downwards.
CTGGGTTTGGGGTAAAAATTATTTGTGGCCTTTAATTATTTGGTTAATTGCAGGCCCAGCTGGAACTCCATTCTAACCCAAAGCCTGGGTCCTAGCTGGTTCTGAAGTGCAGAGTCAAGAGCCTGGCCCATCCTAGCCAAGACAGCAGTTCTCTCCACTTCTGTGTTTTGGATGCCCAGTTTGGCACCTGAAACTTCATAGGCACTGATGTAGAACGCCTAGTTCTGCCAACTAGGCAGGCTAAGCTATGTATTTGGCGGTACCAGGAAAGCAGGGGTAAAAACAGAGAGAGGAAAAAATGAGAATGGGAAATTAATCAATATTTGACTTTTACAAAATATCATTAAAATAGCTAAAGAATTGATGCTTTTGATTTGTGGTGCCGGAGAAGGCTCTTGAGAGTTCCTTGGACAACACAGATCAAACCAGTCAATCCTAAAGGAAATCAATCTTGAATATTCATTGGAAGGACTGATGCTGAGGAAGCTTCAGTACTTTGGCCAGCTGAAGAGGTGACTCATTGGAAAAGACCCTGATGCTGGGAAAGACTGAGGGCAAGAGGAGAAGGGGGTGACAGAGCATGACATGGTTGGATGGCATCACCGACTCAATGGACATGAGTTCGAGCAAACTCTGGGAGATAGTGAAGGACAAGGAAGCTGGCATGCTGCAGTTCACAGAGTCGCAGAGTCAGACACGACTTAGTGACTGAACAACAAAATTAAAATAGTATGGAAAAAAATCCTGAAATGTGCTGTGTTTCCTTATTTAACAGCTTAGTATTACTATTTTGCACTTCCCTGGTGGCTCACATGGTAAAGCGTCTGCCTACAATGTGAGAGACCCAGGTTTGATCCCTGGGTCGGGAAGATCCCCTGGAGAAGAAAATGGCAACCCACTCCAGTACTCTTGCCTGGAAAATCCCATGGACGGAGGAGACTGGTAGGCTACCGTCCATGGGGTCGCCAAGAGTTGGACATGACTGAGTGACTTCACTTTATTATTACTTTAACATCAGATTATCTATGAGAGTGGGGGGTGATCCCCATAACCATTTTAGTGAACAATCATCTTAATCTCACCTTGGCAAGCATTGGCAGTAGTCAAAGAACTCATCTGTTTTCAGACCAAACAAATGTCCATGGCAGAGGTTCTGGGGAAAACCCTTTTTCTCTGAATTCCTGGAAAAGCTGGGCACATCCACATGAGAATCACCTGGGCTCTTGTTAGGAAAACAGAAGTGTATTCTTGGGCTCTCTACACAAGGCAGTGAGTTAGGGAGAGTGTGAGAAACTGCTTGTTAGCAGGCTCTTGCAGGATTCCAAGGTTCACCAGAGTCTAAGAGCCACATTCTGCAGCCAGACAGACACACGATTATTGTCACACACACAAAGAACTTGACCTCTGTGTTTGTGAGACCTCGACTGTGGAGCAGGTCCAGATAGGGTTTGCAGGGGTCTGTGGAAAGCAATTCCCTCTTACAAGGTTGAGGTTGAGGCCATACACGTGTGTGTGTGTGTGTGTGTGTGTGTGTGTGTGTTTCAACAAGGGAGCATCACACAGCCCTGAGTCCCTGCCCTGAGCGGGGAGCTCAGAGCAGCCGATCCCTTGGACTCGGCCTCGCATTCCCAGGTGCTAGCAGTTCCCAAGGGCAGAGCCACACAGCGTCGCAGAGACACACTGGCAGACCTGAGAAACATCCATTGTGCAACTTGGAGCCTAATTCTGGCTCCCTGCATGTGCTCTTTAACACGGGTCAGTGACTTCACTTTCCCTTTTCACCTTCATGCATTGGAGAAGGAAATGGCAACCCACTCCAGTGTTCCTGCCTGGAGAATCCCAGGGACGGGGGAGCCAGGCGGGCTGCCGTCTATGGGGTCACACAGAGTCGGATACGACTGAAGCGACTTAGCAGCAGCAGCAGCAAGCAGCATGTAAATGGCACACTTACAATGTAACAGGTGGAGTTGTGGGGTTCAAAAAGTTATTGTTATTTTTTCAATAGATTGTACTTTTTAGAGCAGTATTAGATTCAGAACAAACTTGAGGGCAAGGTCCAGAGATTTCTGATACCCTCCTGTGCCACACAGTCATTACTTTACCTTCATCTGCATCCCCACCAGAATGGTGCCGTTGTTATAACCGATGACACATGGGTTACACTGTGTAACCCACACTGACACATCGTTATCACTCAAATTCATATATTCTATTTCATTCTTGATGTTGTATATTCTTTGGGTCCAGACAAGTATCTAACAGTACGTATCTATCATTATAGTATCACACAGAGTAGTTTTCACTGCCTTAAAAAAATCCTCTGTGCCAGTGAAGTAAGTCAGAAAGAGAAAGACCAATACAATTTATTAACGCATACGTATGGAATTTAGAAAGACAGTAACGATGATCCTATATGCAAGGCACCAAAGGAGACACAGATGTAAAGAACAGACTTTTGGACTATGTGGGAGAAGGCGAGGGTGGGATGACTTGAGAGAATAGCACTGAAACATGTATATCACCATATGTGAAATAAAAGACCAGTGCAAGTTCGCTGCATGAAACAGGGCTTTCAAAGCTGGTCCTCTGGGATAACCCAGAGGGATGGGGTGGGGAGGCTGGTGGGAGGGGGGTTCAGGATGGGGAAACACATGTGCACCGTGGGTGATTCATGTCGATGGACAGCAAAACCACCACGATATTGTAAAGAAATTATCCTCCAATTAAAATAAATTAATTAATGTTAAAAAATGCTTCATGCTTCACCTATTCATCCATCTCTCTCCTGACCCCTGCCGACCACTATTCCTTTTACTGTCTCCTTTTGCTGTGCCTTTTCCAGTGTCATATAGTTGGAACGTCATGCAGTTTCTGTCACGTAGTAACATGCGTTTAAGATTCCTCCATGTCAGTCCCAATCTCCCAATTTATCCCACCTCCGCAATGCCACACCACTCCAGGACTCTTGCCTGGAAAATCCCATGGACAGAGTAGCCTGGTAGGCTGCAGTCCATGGGGTCACGAAGAGTCAGACACGACTGAGCGACTTCCCTTTCCCTTTTCACTTTCATGCATTGGAGAAAGAAATGGCAACCCACTCCAGTATTCTTGCCTGGAGAATCCTAGGGACAGAGGAGCCTGGTGGGCTGCCGTCTATGGGATCGCACAGAGTCAGACACGACTGAAGCGACTTAGCAGCAGCAGCAGCTACATTCAGTTCAGTTCAGTTCAGTCGCTCAGTCGTGTCCAGCTCTTTGAGACCCCATGAATTGCAGCAAGCCAGGCCTCCCCGTCCATCACCAACTCCCGGAGTTCACTCAGACTCGCGTCCATCAAGTCAGTGATGCCATCCAACCATCTAAAACAGATAACTAATGAGAACCTACTGTATAGCACAGGGGGGAATAAAAAGAAGATACAGTTTGTTGGTAGGACATATGTTAAGTTAACCTTAAAAGTGCATTCCAATATACTTTAGGTGCCGACAAATAGTGCTTGATTCCACTTGTATGAGGTACCTAGAATAGTCAAATTCATGGAATCGGAAAGTACACTGGTATATACGTATGGCCGAGTCACTCTGCTGCATACCTGAAACTATCACACGATTGTTAATCAGTTATACTCTAATACAAAATAAAAAGTTAAAAAAAGGAAGCACGTTAGTGGATGCCAGGGACCAGGGGATGGGGAAGGGGGAAGGGGGAATGGGAGTCACTGTTTAATGGGGACAGAGTTTCAGCTTAGGAAGGTGAAAAATTCAGGAGATGGATGCTGGTGAGAGAGGTCCAGCAATGTGAATGTACTTCGTGCTGCTGAACTGTACAGTCACATATAGTCAAAACAGTGTATTTTATATTACGTGACTTTTACCACAATGAAAAAAAATTTTTTTAAAGATTCCTCCATGCCTTTACATGGCTTCATAGCTTTTTTCTCTGTACTGAACAATATTCTATTGTTCGGATGTGCGACAGTTTATCCACTCACATACTGAAGGACGGGTTTCCTAGGTGGCGCTAGAGGTAAAGAACCCACCCCCCAGTGCAGGAGATGTAAGAGACGTGGATTCTCTCCCTAGATCGAGAAGATCCCCTGGAAGAGAGCATGGGAACCCACTCCAGTATTCTTGCCTGGAGAATCCCATGGACAGAGGAGCCTGGTGGGCTACAGTCCACGCGTGGCACGAAGTCGGACACGACACGCACGCATGCGTGCATACTGAAGGACGTCTTGATTGCTTCCAGGTTTTTGGCGATTGTGAACACGGTTGCTATAAATATCCATGTGTAGGTTGCTGTGTAGATATAAATACCAAGGAGTATTTGGATAAATACCAAGCTATATGATTGCTGGATTGTATGGTTAAGTGTATATTTACTCTGTAAGAAAGCACCAAACTGTCCTCCAAAGTAGCTGTTCCATTTTGCATTCTCACCAGCAATGCTTCCCAGGTGGTGCTAGTGTTAAGGAACTCACCTGCCAACGCAGGAAAACATGAAGACACACAAGTTCGATTCCTGGGTTGGGAAGATCCGCTGGAGGAGGGCATGGCAACCCACTAATCCCATGGACAGAGGAGCCTGGAGGGCAGTAGTCCATAGGAGAGTCGGACGCGAGGAAGTGACTTAGCACAGCCCAGAAGCAATGCATGAGAGTTTCTGCTGCTCACCCGCTTTTGCTGGTGTCAGCCTTCTGGGTTTCAGCCGTTCTACTAGGTGCTTGGTGCTATCTCATTGTTTTAATCTGAGTTTAGCAACATGTTTGTTATAGTTTTTGGCCCATTTTAAAATCAGGCTCCTTGTTTTCTTAATGTTGGTCTTTAAGAGTTCTTTTTTTAAAATTAGTTAATTTGAGGCTAATTACTTTACAATATTGTGGTGGTTTTTGCCATAGGTTGACATGAATCAGCCATGGGTGCACCTGTGTCCCTCCCATCCTGAACCCCCTCCCACCTCCTTCTCCACCCTGTCTCTCTGGGTTGTCCCAGAGCACCAGCTTTGAGTGTCCTGCTTCATGCATCGAACTTGTACTGGTCATCTATTTAACATATGGTAATATACGTGTTTCAAGAGTTCTTCATATATTTTGGGTAACAGCCCTTTATCAGATGTGTCTTTGGCAGATACTTTCTCCCAGTCTGGGGCTTATCATCTCATTTTCTTGACATCATCTTTACAAAAGGCTGTTTTTTCTACACTAATTTGGCATTCTCTTAATTAAAAAAATAATCCAGAAAAGTTTATGTGCATGTGTGCTAAGTTGCTTTAGTCTTGTCCGACTCTCTATGACTCTTTGGACTGTAGCCCTGCAGACTCCTCTGTCCCTGGGATTCTCCAGGCAGGAATACTGGAGTGGGTTGCCATGCCCTCCTCCTGGGGATCTTCCTGACCCAGGGATAGAACCCAGGTCTCTTACATCTCCTGCATTGGCAGGCAGATTCTTTACCACTAGTGCCACCTGGGAAACCCTCCAGAAAAGTTTTTCTTTTTTTAATATAAAGTGACATCTTTTAATTCTTCAAGGACCTGGACTTAGATTTACACCCCCTGCAATCTCTGAGAACATGTTGCAGGATCAAACCCAAACCTGGAGTCTATGTAGAAACTGTCCATGTAGAAATCTACACTTTTTGACATTTTGCGCCATTCTGACTCCACTAACCTGAGAAGAGAGAGAGAGAGTCTCCTGCATATCTTTCCAGCTACCCTAAACTGCTCATTTCAACCTTCACTGGGCAACTCTGCCCAGCACGAGCAGATCTGCTCCCAGCAAATCCATCCTGGGCCCTGACATTTATCCAGCATCTTTAACTCTCTTCTAGTCATTAAGCATGGGTGGTTGCCATGGCAACCATTAACTGCACCTGACATCCAGGAATAGTTCTGGCGTTTGGAGCAAACTCCATCCTGGGATTTAGTTCTGCAAAGTACAGAGGCTGGCTGCCTCCCTGTAATCTGTGTGGATGTGATGGTTTCTCCCCTATCTGGGCAGGAGGAAGAAGGTGTGGCCTCTTCCTCTAGATCCTCCGTTCTCCCTGCCCACTCACCCACTGGAGTCTTTCTAAGCTGCAGTATGATGGGGGTGAGGCAGGGGTGTCTCTGGGTGGGATGAGTCTAAGGGCAAGTGTGTGTGTGTGTGTGTGTGTGTGTGTGTGTGTGTGTGAGAGAGAGAGAGAGAGAGAGAGAGAGAGAGAGAGAGAGAGAGAGAGATGGGATAGGGATGCCCCTACCTACCCTGAGGAGGGCATCTGAAGTTATCAGTGCTTACTCCTTCAGTTGTGTCCGACTCTTTGCAACCCCCTGGACTGTAGCCCTCTAGGCTCCTCTGTCCATGGGGATTCTCCAGGCAAGAATACTAGAGTGGGTTCCCATGTCCTCCTCCGGAGGATCTTCCCAACTCAGGGATCAAACCCATGTCTCCCGCAGTGCAGGCAGATTCTTTAAAGTCTAAGTCACTAGGGAAGCCTGAAGTTATCAGATGTGGGTGCAAATATATTTTAGAAAATCATAGAATGTAAACAGGCCTGGTGCCCACATTTGGGTATGGCTGCATGCCCGTGTGCTCTGTGTGTGTGTGTGTGTGTGTTGGGGTGTGGTATATGAGTACCTGTGCTGTACTTGGAATGAAGTGAGGGCCCTAGAGTAAAGCCCATCTGACCTCTCATCTCTCCAGTCCCGCCTTGTCCTACCTACACCTCTCTCTCTCTCACTATCCTCTGGGTCAACCATTCTCAAACTCTAACATGGGCACCTTGTAAAAAATGCAGATTTGAAACCAGTAGGTCTGGGAAAGGGCTTGAGGTTCTGTCCCTTCTGGGATTTCTAACCAGCTCTTAGGTGGTGTGGCTGCTGCTGGTCTGTGGACCACACTTTGAGTAGCTGGGTCTGACCCAGGGGTTCTCAGTCCTGGCTGACCCCAGAATCATCCTAGAAGTTCTTAAATAGTATTGGTATCCACACCCCACTGCAGACCAGCAGAATCAGAATTTCTGGATGTGGGGGCTGGCCTTTTTTAGCTATCCAGGGTGATTCTAAAATGCTGCATCTTCTCAGGTGGCACAGTGGTAAGGAATCAGCCTGCAAAGCAGGATACTCAGGTTTGATTCCTGGGTTGGGAAGATCCCCTGATGAGCAAAATGGCAACCCATTCCAGTATTTTCGCCTGGGAAATTCCATGGACAGAGGAGCATGGTGGGCTACAGACCATGGGGTTGCAAAGAGGTGGACGTGACTTAGAGACTCGGCATGCACAGGTGATTCTAATGTGAAGGAGGTTGAGGAACACAGCTTTCTGCCTGCCCTGCTCTCTCATGGCCTTCTTGGAGCTCTCTCATTCTCAGCGTTTAGGTCTCCACCTGCCTCTAGTTGCTTCCTTCCCATCATTTATGATTATATGTAAGTGTGTTTATTTTCTTGGTTATATTTATTGTTGCTGTTTAGTCACTCAGTTATGTCTGACTCTTTTTGTAACGTGTGGACTATAGCTCCTCTGTCCATGGGATTTCCCAGGCAAGAATACCACAGTGGGTTTCCATTTCCTCCTTCAGGGGATCTTCTCAACCCAGGGATCAAACCAAGGTCTCCTGCACTGCAGGCAGATTGTTTACCACTGAACCATCAGGGAAGCCCTTCTTGCCTCGTTTAATTTCTGACTTCTTCACTGAAATATAAGCACTGCTGTATCTCAGACACCTTGTACAAAGTCTGGTACATAGTAGGTGATTCATTAGTATTTATCAAATGTCTGTTTGTTATGTATTGAACCTGAGGAATTTTAGACAAGGTGGCTTCCGGTTGGATAAGGACAGAAGTTCTGCACGGTCCGGTGGCATCTGGCCTCTTCCCAGCTCCAGATTCTTCTTCCCATGCTCCTCTTGCTCCTGCCTCAGGACCTTTGCACCTACGCTCTCTCTGCCTCATATATCCTTCTCTATCCATTCCCTGTTGGATTAATTCCTCCTGCCCTTAAGATACCATCCACATGTACTCAGGCTGATGCCATCCAATTATTTGCTCTCACAGCACCCCATGTTTCTCTTTTGGGGGAACATATTATAAATAATTAATTATGGGTTTAATTCTATGTCTGTTTATTCTAGGCTACTATAAATTCCAAGAACACACTCCTTCTTGTTTGATGCTGTCTTCCCAGTTCCTGGCACACAGTAGGTCATTAAATCAACAAATAAGTCAATGAAGGGATGAGCCTGGAGTATTTCCTCCAAGTCTGAATTCTTCCCTAAGTTTCTTGTGTTAGTGTCTCTTCACTGCTTGCTGCTGCTGCTGCTGCTGCTGCTGCTGCTAAGTCCCTTCAGTCATGTACAACTCTTTGTGATCCTATGGACTGTAGCCCACCAGGCTCCTCTGTCCATGGGATTCTCCAGGCAAGAATACTGGAGTGGGTTGCCATACCCTCCTCAGGGGATCTTCCCAACCCAAGAATCGAGCCCACATCTCTTATGTGTCTTGCATTGGTAGGCAGGTTCTCTTCCACTAGTACCAGCTTCTCAGGCTGTTTATAATTATTTGAGATGGATTTCTGTCATTTATGAATGAGAGTCTTCACAAATATAGGATCACCTTCTTGGAACAGTAAAAATCCTGTTATCTGCCAAGTCCAGTTTTAAGCACTTTCGATCTAACCCGATGAGATAGGTACTCATCATATTGATAAGGAAACTGGTCATAGAGAAATATGTAACTTGCCCAAGATGATTCAAACCCAGAGACTCTTTCCAGAGTCTAAGCATGTACCACCCTCCTGCCCTGCCTGTCTCTTTCCTATACTGACTCTACTCAGTGCGGGCCACACATTATTTCATCCTTACAGCACATCACTTGAAATGGATCAGCTCTTGTCACGGCCACGTTACATTTATAAACTGAAGCTCAGTGAGGGTAAGTATCTTACCCAATTAACACAGCCCGAGAGGGGCAGATTGACAACTTAAATCCAGGTTCTTCTGACTCCAGAATCTCAGTGTGCTTCCTCGTGACTAACCAAAGGAGATTTCAATACCCAGCCCTTTTCTAGGTTCTCGCTGACTCTAATTCCTCCACAGGGCTTTCCCTGGCTGTGAGAGTTCTCAGTCATGTCATAGTCTAAGCCTGTGCCTCCCCTTCTGAACCTCCCCACACACAGGCTTTTGTTTCACCAAATATAAGTCTCACCCTAAGGAAGCCAGATTCTGTTTCTTTACTCAGTAAATATTTCTTTCATAAATGAATGAGTGTGCCTCCTGCTGGAAGGGCTGGATTGACCATCAGCAGTTACTGATATGTCCAGGAGGTGAGCCTGATTCAGGCATGGCTGGATCCAGGATCTCAAATGAGGTCATCAGGATTTGATTTCTCATCACTCCTCCCGTTTTCAACCTCCAGCAGCTGTCTGAAAAGCTACCTATTGGAGAAAATTGGTGAACCCAGAGCAAAGCACATCTGTCTCCCAAATTCAGGTTTGCCCCAAACCCATGTTGCAAACCCAGGTAACTCATATAACCCTTTCTGGTCTTGGTGTTCACGTTTGTGAAATGAGGATCACCAGTCCTATCTGTCCTGCTTCTCAGGATTTCTGTGAGAATCAGTGAGGCTGTGGCACAGGAACAGTTCTGAGCATGGTCCCCCAGGAGCAGAGCTCACTGGCTTGGGCAAGGCTTGTGTATCTCTGAGGCTTGGCAGCTTGGACTCAGGCTACTGAGTGTGCTGGGTCTCAAGTGTATGAATGAATAAAGTGGGACAAAGCTGTGTGGTCAGTGACTCTTCTGCTATAAATTAAGTGATGTTCCCAAATCCTTTTTTCCCATCATCCTTCCTTTCACCCCAATGAGGTGAAAGAAGTGAGAAAACCTCAGCAGATGGCACATGCAGGCAAGATGACCCAGACCAGACGTTTCCACCCTTTGAGCTTAGATGCCCTTCGAGGAAAAGGATTGGCTGAGATTAAATCCTTCCTCCAATGGAGCAGAGCTCATAACAGAAACTCATTCATGTCACTCAAGAAATAGCTATTAGGGGACTTCTCTAGTGGTCCAGTGGCTAAGTCTCCACTTTCCCAATGCAGGATGCCTGGGTTTGACCCCTGGTCAGGCTTCCCTGGTAGCTCAGCTGGTATAGAATCCTTCTGCAATGCAGGAGACCCCAATTCAATTCCTGGGTAGGGAAGATCCTCTGCAGAAGGGATAGGCTACCCACTCCAGTATTCTTGGGCTTCCCTGGTGACCCAGATGGTAAAGAATCTGCCTGCAATTCAGGAGACCTGGCTTCCATGTCTGGGTTGCGAAGGTCCCCTGGAGGAGGACATGGAAACCCAGTCCAGGATTCTTGCCTGGAGAATCCCCATGGACAGAGGAGCCTGGTGGGCTACAGTCCATGAGGTCACAAAGAGTCAGACATGACTGAGTGACTAAGCACAGGGAACCAGATCCCACATGCTGCAACTAAGACCCAGTGCAGCCAAGTAAATAAATATTAAAAAAGTAAAGAAAAGAAAAGAAGTAGCCATGAGCCACCTAAGTTTCCAGGACTGCAAGTACTGCACTGCAACCACTGTTCTGTGGCTCAGAAAGCACCCCCAGGTCCTTCCGGAGGGTGGGGAGGACGAATGGAAGAGTGACTTTAGTGATCAGAGCTGCGAGGAACCTCAAGCAGGACAAGGGGCTCGGCAGTCATGGAGGGTGGCGATCCATGGGGGTGTCTCTGAGGGGATGTGAGTCCTGAAGACTGAATGGGGAAGGAAAAAGCCCCACCTCAGGCAGCACTGGGCCCTGAGGTGGGAGTGAGCTGGGCTGTGGGGAGACAGGGCGGACCCAGCAGGGAACAGGAGAGTTGAGTGGGGAGGAGATGGAGGCTGAGTCCATGGAGGAGGGGAGAAGAGTCTTGGGCTACAGAACAGCACTGGGGTCTTATTCCAAGTATGATGGAGGCTTGAGGAGGGAGAGTAAGGGGGAAAGTGATGTGACTAGATGGACATTTTAGTGACGCCTCAGGCTGCTGGGCTTCCCTGGTGGCTCAGCTGGTAAAGAATCCGCCTGCGATGCGGGAGACCTAGGTTCAATCCCTGGGCTTGGAAGATCCCCTGGAGAAGGGAACGGCTACCTACTCCAGTATTCTGGCCTGGAGAGCTCCATGGAGTCCATGGGATCACAAAGAGTCGGACGTGACGGAGTGACTTTCATTTTCAGGCTGCCAGGCGGAGGATGATCTTGACAGAAAAAAGCCTAAACGCTGGGGCCATGTGGTCCTGGGGTGGGAGCGATGGATGATGGTGGCTGGGACTAAGAGGACAGGAGGCGGGAGAAGCGCTTGGTTAATTCTGTATTCTGAAGGCAGAGCTGAAAAGATTTGGTCATTGGATGACGAGGGAGAAAAGAGACACTGAGGTTCTCTACATTTTTGGTCTGTGAGAGTGCGGTAAGTAGTAGTCCCAGGAAACGAGACGGGAAAACTGGACAAGGAGCGTGTTTCAGGAGGAAATGAAGACACTAAATTCACCCGCAGGAAAATACGATTGTGTCATGCAGACTTGGGTTTTGGGGCTGAGATCTGTATCCGTTTAGAAATAGAAGCAAAGAAGAAGGGGATTGGAACCCCAGCTCCACCACTTCCCGTGTGATCTTGGGCAGTTTCCGTTGCCCTTGAATTTCAGTTTTCTATAAACAAGGACACTATTATCTTTTCTAAAGGCTTTACTGTTATTGCTTGTTTTTGGCGGCATTCAATGAAATAACGTATTACAAAGCATCCAGCAAGATGCTAGGCATATAAAGTGAAGTCGCTCAGTCATGTCTGACTCTTTGCAATTCCATGGACCGTGGTCTACCAGGCTTCTCAGTCCATGACATTTTCCAGGCAAGAGTACTGAAGTGGGTTGCCATTTTGTTCTCCAGGGGATCTTCCTGACCCAGGGATCGAACCCAGGTCTCCTGCATTGCAGGCAGACGCTTTACCCTCTGAGCCGCCAGGGAAGCCCATATATTAGGTGCTAAATAAAAGTTGGCTCTAGCTTTCTTGCTTTTGCCTTTCTAGGCAGAGGTCAGGTTTCCTTTACATTTGTGGGGTGTGGAGGGGATAGAATTTGAGTGTTAGAATGGGTTGGGGGGGAACTTTCCCCTCTTACACTACATTTTAAAGTGGATCATGAATGAGTTTTATAGTTTTGGTTTCATTTCCCTATATTTTTCAAATTAAAAACTCTTCTAAAAACAGATGTGGTGATGGTTTTAGTTGCTAAGTCATGTCCAACCCTGCTACCCAATGGACTTTAGCCCACCAGGCTTCTCTATCCCTGCGATTTCCCAGGCAAGAATACTGGAGTGGGTTGCCATTTCCTTCTCCAGGGGATCTTCCCAACCCAGGGATCAAACCTGGGTCTCCCATATCTCCTGCCTTAGCAGGTGGATTCTTTACCACGGAGCCACCAGGTAAGCCCCCCTCAGGAAACAGAGGTAGTGTATAAGAAAATGTTTACCTGATCAGTGTCTGGCATAGGGCTTTTATGTTCAATAAAAATGTCAACCAGAGAGGAAAAGAAGCAATGTGTGCCTGGTGGGGAGGGGCAGGTCTGAAGGCTAAAAGAAACTGTGGCCATGAAGCTCACAGCTTGTCTTGGCAGTTTCTGGCGGGTACCCAGGGGTGACCAGGGCTCCCTCGAGGAGCTAATGAGATCATAGAGCTGTTCTCAGGCACTGGCTGGGCTTGTTTCTGTTGGGCATCTGGAGACGGTGGCTCTTTTTTCTCACCTAGCTAAGGAGTGATGCTGATGTGAGAATTTCAGTGCTAGGAGAGTGGGAATCATCAATAGGTCATGGAGTGGCCACAGGGATGGATATATCTGAGTTCCAGGTCATTCTGCCCTTCTCCTCCAGTCTGTCTGGCTTCCAATTCAGGTCCCACTATCATATTAGCTGTGTAACTTTGTTTCCCTTTGTGTTTTTTAAACAAGTATTTTATTTCTGTATTTGGCTGCACTGGGTCTTAGTTGCAGCATGTGGGATCTTTTTTTTTTAGTTGTAAGATGTGAAATCTAGTTCCAATATGTGAAATCTAGTTCCAGGAATTGAACCCTGGGCCCTCGGGATTAAGCCCTGGGCCCTCTGCATTGAGAGCTCAGAGTCTTGGCTACTGGACCACCAAGGAAGTCCCACTATCTGTGTAACTTTGGCAGGTGAATTAACTGCTTGAGGCCTCCGTTTCCTCATCTGGAAAATGGGTATAATCATGGTCCTTGACTCTTGGGGTTGTCATGAGGATTAAATGAGATCACACAAGGGGAAGCATGTCACAGGGTGAAATGCTCATGAACTCCCATTTAGGATTTGTATGAGTATTATTTCCAAGGTCTACAACTCCTTATCCAAAATTCTGAAATCCAAAAAGCTCTAAAAAAAAAAAGTTCCTTGCTATGTATTTGGTAACAAAACTGTGAGGTCATGACATGGACTCAGTTGATGATAAAACCTGACCTAACAATCTAACTTGAGAAAGTAACCATGGTCTTTACAAATCTCACTTGTTGGAATTATTTTGAAGTTTTGCCACAGAGGGATTAATGCATCTGACTGCAGGGTGCTGCCCAGGGTCATAAAGCCATCTATGCTAAATGTACCCTAGTCTCGCTAAAATTCTAAACACTCATGCATGAAATGTACCTGGGTGCGGGACTGTAGTACAGCTATAGCAAGCTACATGTTCCCCAGCCTTTATGGCCTTCTCCATATATTTATACCACCTTTTAGTATTTGTCTGATACGTCTCTTTAAATCAACTTACTTTTTTTAAAACCCAATTTTATTTAAAAGGAGGCTTTATAACCTGACTGTAAATGGAGAACTAGTATTGCTGGCCATAAATAGAAGGCCACCTTGAAAATAAACACAATGAAAACAAAATGATGTTATTAAATTCCAGCGAGACACTGTGCATTGGAAAGCAAATAGCTTTCTCGCCATGTGGTAAGATGCTATTTAATGCCATGTCCAGATTCCAGGCATCAGCCATGGTAGCTACCCTCTGAGGCTTGGGAGCCTCTGCAGGTGGGCTGTCAGGTAACCTCCAGGTAGAAGGGAGAGGCTAGGTAACCTCACTTCATCTAGGCTGGGTGGCACTGATTTTCAGTGCCTCAAGGAACAGCCTTAATAAGGGCCCTTTATGTGATTTGCTCTTTTTGCTTAGTTGCTAAGTCGTGTCCAACTCTTTTGTGACCTCATGGACTGTAGCCTGCCAGGCTCCTCCGTCCATGGCATTTCCCAGGCTAGAACACTGGAGTGGGTTGCTATTTCCTTCTCCAGGGGATCTTCCCAGCCCAGGGATCAAACCCATGTCTCCTGCTTGGCAGGCAGACGTTTTGCCGTCTCAGCCAAAATTTTCCCTAAGCCACCCTAACCGCCGTGTAACAGGACATTTCCACCTGATATACAAGGCCCCTTGGGCCTGTGTTGCTGAGACTTCGTGTTGAAAGGGCTATCATATAATAACCAGACGGTAGCAAGCCTATAAGCTGATGCCAGGCAGGAAGCTGGTGTTTGTTCATTCACTCATCCATAAAAATGTCTATGGAGGGCCTACTGGGTGCTAACTATAACACTTGGTCCAGGAATGCAGAGAAACATTAGATGAACAAAATCTCTGCCCTTGCGGATGTGGGGGAGAGAGAGAGAGAAAGAACAAGGCTTTCTTGTTCAAACAACATAGCATGAGGGGGACTGTGCTATGAAGGAAATCAACAAGGTGTAACACAGCCAGTCACAGCGGGAGGAGAGGGAAGCTTCTGGAAGGGGCATCTGAACTGAGGTTGGATGCAGAACATGAGCCAGCCATGCCAAGAGCAAGAAGGAGAGCATCCTGGCTGGGTGACCAACAAGTGCAAAGGCCCAGAGGCTGGAACCCTTGAGAGCAGCGCTTCCCAAGCTTCAGGGGCACAGGGTCCCCTGCAGGGCTTGTTACAATGCAGATTCCCGAGAAATTCTGACTCAGCAGATCTGGGGTGGGTCTGAGATTCTGCATGTTTAACAAGCTCCCAGGAGATGCTGCTGCTGCTGCTGGTCTGGGGGCTCCACGGTAGCCCCCACAGCTCACCCATCCCTGTGAACAGTGGCCTCCTCACTTTCTGTCTGTAGTCTTTGGAACAGGCAGAGGAACACACCCAGCCCCTCCACCCTACCCACGTCACTTCCACCATGTGATTCCATAGTTAGGTGGAGTCTAACCGCCTCAGAGAGGGGCTTCCCAGGTGGCGCTAGTGGCAAAGAACCTGCCAGCCAGTGCAGGAGACATGAGACGCGGGTTTGATCCCCAGGTCAGGAAGATCCCCTGGAGAAGCACATGGCAATCCACTTCAGTATTCTTGCCTGGAGAATCCCATGGACAGAGGAGCCTGGTCCATGGGATTGTGAAGAGTCGGACACAACTGAATAGACTTAGCCTGCACACACACAATGGTCTCACAGAGAGCCAGCCTGGCAGCATAACTCAGTGGTTAAGAGCACAGGCTCAGGCATAGCCAACCCCAAAGCTGAAACCTGTCTCCTGTCTCTGCCCTTTCTTGCCCATGCAGCCTTGCTTAAACTTTTCAGCATCTCCAAGCTGCAGTTTCCTTAACTGGAAAGCTGGAATGGCCAATTAAATGAGATAATATAAATAAAGCATGGAGCATGTCCGTGGGACCTAGGCTATGTGGGCAATAAGGGTGATGATGGTTACTCTGCAGCCAGGTGGGTCATTTATGAGATCCCTTCATTCACATTCATTCACTCATTCCCTAGTTTTGCAAGCTGGTCCTACTTGTCATGTCATGTCTGTGTCCTAGGTACTATAGAAGACATTTCCCCTGTTGTTATCACCAGTCAATCCTAAAGAAAATCATTGGATTGCATATTCATTGGAAGAACTGATGGTGAAGCTGAAGCTCCAATACTCTGGCCACCTGACACGAAGAACTGACTCATTAGAAAAGAAAGATCCTGATGCTGGGAAAGATTGAGGGCAGGAGGAGAAGGGGATGACAGAGGATGACAGATGAGATGGTTGGATGGCATCACTGACTCGATGGGCATGAGTTTGAGTAAGCTCCGGGAGTTGGTGAGGGACAGGGAAGCCTGCTGTGCTGCAATCCATGGGGTCGTAACGAGTCGGAAACGACTGAGTGACTGAACTGAACTGATGTTATTATTTGTGCATTTTGTGCAAAATAATGCACTTGCATTATTTTGTGCATTTGTGCATTTTATCCATATTTCACTAGTGAGGGGACTGCGGATAGGGGAAGTCAAGGAACACTTGATGCCCTGGCCAAGTAGCCAAGCTGGAATTTGGACCCAGGTCTGTTCATTTCTGGTCCCCATGGGGCCACCACATCAGGACTTTGGTGGGGGAGGGGTGCCAAACTGTCTCTCACTCCGAGGATCCAAGCGCAGACCAGGCACAGCTTGGAGCGAGCTGGGGAGTTCCACGGCTGCTGGGGGTGGGTGGTGTCTTGGGTGTCTCAGTCGGACTGCTGGGAGAAGGTCTGGGAAGATAGAGCAGAATGAAGCCACGGATGGGCCAATCTGTTGTCACCCCAGCAAGCGACATGGCTGCCTGCTCCGCACTGGCTCTGTGGGGACTTGGGGAAGTGGACCAGAACTTTTCCTAGGGAGCTCACAAGCACAGGCTCACAAGCCAGAGTGAGAGCCCAGGGTTCAGAGTTGCTCACAGCATGCTAGGCATTCAGGCAGAGGCTCAAGGAAAGACTGACACCGGAGCTCAGCCTGGGCACTGATGGAGGAGGGCCTGGGGCATGTGGCAGAGTGGGCACTGCCCAGACAAACAGGAGGGGCTCCTGCCAGGGATGGTAAAAGGGATGTGTCTGCCCTTGATGTCTCAGGATGGATGAAGTCCAAAGGGTCCCTGAGATCCTCCAGGTGGCAAAGACCGTTACTGGTCCAGCCTGGCTCCCAGGCTGTGGGGCCTCAGACACGTTACAGTTTCTGAACCTCCGTTTCTTTCTCGGTAAGACAAGGATAATAACAGTACCACCTCGTTAGATGCACCATGCTGTCTGGGACGTAGCACGTGCTCAATAAATGCCATCAATCCAATGATACCGCTGATGGTGAGGGTGGTGATCAGAGGAGGGAGCAGTGAAGGGGCGGGTGTGTTTTGACAGCTGAAGAAGCACACGGGTCCCTTCCTTGGATTCAAAGAGCCCTCTCTTGGGCTGGGAGAGACACAGAGGTAGGTGAATCTCCACCCAAGATACAAAGCGAGTCAGCAACCTGACAAGTATGGCCTGGCCTTGCGGAAGCGCTCAGTGAATACCTGTTGAACTCGTAGAGTTCCAAAAATAATCCTGTGAGGCACAGAGGAGAGGCCGGGGCTGCTGGGTGAGGGAAGCACCAGTGGGAGTCGGGGGTTTGTTTTGGAAGCTCCCAGATGGAGCCACCTCCTTAGGATCTTCAGGTGGGCAGGGCCGCTCCCATGTTCTGGGAACTTCCCAAAGAACCTGGTAGAGAATTAAAAAAGCCCGCACACACCCACAGCTTCCTAATATGGCAGCCCAGGGGGCTCCCACCCTTACAGACTCCCTGATTTCTCAGTCACGTAACACTCAGAGCCCACGGCTCCCATTTTTCACTTCCTTCCTACCTGGATTTCCTGATTGTAGAGGCTTCTGGATGGCATGAAGATGAAGGAGGTTGAGTGAAGGGATGAAGGAGGAGAAGGAAAAGAAGGAAAAGGAGGGGCTGAAAAGGGGACAGGGCATCCTTGGGGAGTTTGCTGGGTTTCAGAATGAAGCTGGGTTGCTGGGGAGTCTGTGGGCACACAGAGGTGCATGGCAACATCCATATTGTAAGGATGGGGGGTGTTCCATACATACAAAGCATTCTGAAGGCTGATAAATCTTGGGGAAAGAATGGGCCTTTGGCTCAGACCGAGGAGAAGTGTGTTTTCCAGATTCATCCAGGAAGGCAGGGCTTCCTTCCTTTTTCATAGCATGGTGCCCTGGGGTGAAAGGCCAAGGACACTCATAAGCTCTCAGGTGACATGGTTCAGCCAGGGCTATGGGGCTGCCCTGCGGGCAGAGTGGAGCCAGGCCCCTGCATCAGGGCAGCTTCAAGGGTAGAGGAGCGGAGCAGCCTCACAGCATCCCGTGCTCAGAAGACGCCTGGCCTTGGTTGAATGCTTTGTTCTTACTGTCTTGAAATTCTTAATATTTTTGAAATGATGAAAAAAATTTCATTTTGCACTGGATTTATTAACATATGGATCTATTTCTGCTCAGCGCACAAGGAACCTACATCTGGAGAGAAGCTCTGCCCCGACTCAGGTATCCATTCTTTTTTTCGGGGGCCATACCACGCGGTATGCAGGATCTAAGCTCCCCAACCAGGGATTGAACTGTGCCCTCCGCATTGGAGGTGCAGAGTCCTGACCCACTGGACCGCCAGGAAAGTCCCAGGAGCTCTGCTTTAGGACAGTGAAGACACAGTAGGTATGTCTTTTTGGCCAGTTTCATCTTTTTAAACTGATCCTGACAAGTGTAGAAAATGAAGCTTTTAAAAATACCGCTGCATTCAAAAAAAAAACCCTCTTAGTGTGGTATTTTGAGCCTTGACTCTTGAGCCAGGCTACCTGGGTTCAAATCCCAGTCCTGACGCTTCAAGCTGTGTATCCTCGGACAAGTTCCTTAACCTCTCTGAGTCTCATTTTTTTCATCAGCAAATGAGGGACAGTAATAGGATTTATATCAGGGAGCTGTTATGAGAAATAAATCAGTTCATATAAAGTTCTTAGTATAGTGGAAGTTTTAACTTAATATTTTAGAAAAGATAAATCATGGTGCCTTCCCTGGTGGTCCAATGGTTAAGACTGCTTCAAATGCTAAGAGCGCAGGTTCAGTGCCTGGTCAGGGAACTAAAATCCCACATGCCATGTGGCATGGCCAAATTTAATTAATTAATTAAAATAAGAGCAGATTAATGTTTTTAAAAAGGACAAAGCGTTATACACACTGAGATTGCTATTTATTCAGTGTTTACTAGGTGCTAAAATCATAGTTTTCATTCTTTCCTCACAACAGCACAATAAGAGACATCTTATTATTATTATCACCCAAGTTTTTACAGATGGGAAAACTGAGGCACAGAGAGGGTAAGTGACTTGTGTAAAGAAGCACAGCTAACAAGTGGCAGAGCTGGGCTTTGAACCAGTCTGGTAGTGGTGGTTTAGTCACTAAGTTGTGTCTGATTCTTGTGACCCCATGGACTGTAGCCTGCCAGGCTCCTCTGTCCATGGGATTCTCCAGGCAAGAATACTGGAGTGGGGTGCCATTCCCTTCTCCACTGAACCAGTCTAGCCCTGGACTTTTACACTGTTTTCCTCTCTTAACACAACTCACGAAAGCTGGAGTGGGATGTAGGTTGTTTTGATGGGCTGAGATGCTGACCTGGGTTCACACTCTGATCCATTTTAAACCTGAAGCCTCCCGGCCAGGCGGTCGTGGTTCATCGTGTGAAATGTTTGCTCCTACCGCCTAATGCAGTCCAGCCCAGCCACCAATATTTAACATCCTGCTCCTTCTTGTTGACTCTGATTTCACATTTAGAACAGATTGACTGAAGGCTGATTTTAACGTTTTTCCCAGCATCAACCCCCAAACAGGTCAGGTCCCTGGACAGATATGATGTGTGTTCATTTGGCTCTGTGGATGATGATCTTGGCTTGGAGAAGTATTGCATCTCCCCTTTGCCCTCACCTATCACCGTTTTATTTCCTAGCACCCATGTAAAAAGCTCTTAGAATGTGCCAAGCACTTTTAATAATACTTTATATACATTAACTCATTATAACCCCATGAGACACTAACATTGTTCCCATTTTACAGATGGGAAAATTGAGACACAGAGAGGTCAAGTAATGTGCCTCACATCTCCTTGCAGAGTTTTTACTCTTAACTTTTGCCCCATATTGTGGCTGAAAAAGACAGCCCAAGGGTCTCCACCCAGAAAAGGGAAACAGCTTGAAAACGCCCTAAGGACTGGTTCCTTTGTGTCCACGCTGGGGAGCTGGCCAGGAAGCGGGACCCCATGAAGTCCCTGGTTTTGGGCCTTGAGGGGTCATCACCTGGGGTATATCTAGGAGGAATATGTGTCTCCATCTATGCGTGCGTGTGTGTGTGTGCGCGCGCATGCACGCGTGCTAAGTTGCTTCAGTCGTGTCTGACTCTTTGCAACGCTATGGACTATAGTCCACCAGGCGCTTCTCTCCTTGGGATTCTCCAGCAAGAATACTGGAGTGGGTTACCATTTCCTTCTCCAGGGGAACTTCTCAATCCAGGGATCAAACCTGCATCTCTTGTGTCTCCCGCGTCTCCTATATTTCAGGCAAATGCTTTACCACTGAGCCACCTGGGAAGCCTGTACGTGCGTCTACTTGAACTCTAACAGCCTCAGGAGAATAGCTATTCATCTCTGCCTACTGACAGCTCACAGCAGGATGTGGGGGAGTCCAGAAAGCCCCCTCCCTTGTGAACATTCTTCTCTCAGGGGAAGAATCCACAGTGAAATGCCAGTGCTTGGAATCTGAATCCAGGTTCAAATCCCAGCACTCTCACCTACTAGCTGTGGGACTTCGGGCACATCGCTTAACCTCTCTGTATCTCAGTGTCCCCATCTGTAAATGGGGATAACACTACCTTCCTCCTTGGGCTGCTGTGAAGCTGACAGGAGGTACTACCATACAGTAAGTGATGAGAATAGCACCTAGCAAACACTGTTTAAGCAATAGCTATTTTCACTGTTGGTCTTCCCTATCTCAAGTGACTGTTTGATAGATTTCCCCTCACTCTCAAACATCCAGTTTGTTATCAGTGTCTGTCAACTCGATCTCCAAAGCATGCTGCTGCTGTTAGGAATGCTTCTTCCTCACACGCTATTTTTTTGGGCTCCAAAATCACTGCAGATGGTGATTGCAGCCATGAAATTAAAAGACGCTTACTCCTTGGAAGGAAAGTTATGACCAACCTAGACAGCATATTCAAAAGCAGAGACATTACTTTGTCAACAAAGGTCCGTTTTGTCAAGGCTATGGTTTTTCCAGTGGTCATGTATGGATGTGAGAGTTGGACTACAAAGAAAGCTGAGCACTAAAGAATTTATGCTCTTGAACTGCGGTGTTGGAGAACTGTGGTGTTGGACTGCAAGGAGATCCAACCAGTCCATCCTAAAGGAGATCAGTCCTGGGTTTTCATTGGAAGGACTGATGTTGAAGTTGAAACTCCAATACTTTGGCCACCTGATGCGAAGAGCTGACTCATTTGGAAAGACCCTGATGCTGGGAAAAATTGAGGGCAGGAGGAGAAGCGGACAATAGAGGATGAGATGGTTGGATGGCATCACCAACTCAATGGACATTGGGTTTGGGTAGACTCCGGGAGTTGGTGATGGGCAGGGAGGCCTGGCGTGCTGCGGTTCATGGGGTCGCAAAGAGTCGGACACGACTGAGCAACTGAACTGAACTGACTTCCTCACACTGGTCCAAGCCACCATCCCCTCCCACCTGGATATCTCCTCCTAATGGTCTCCCTGCTTCTGGTCTCATTCACTTCTTTCCCATAGTGATATTTTACAAAAAAGATCACTTCTTGTCTTCCCCTCTACTTTAAAGTCCTCCAATAGCTTCCCACTATGTTTAGAACTAGGCTTCCTTGGTGGTTCAGACAGCAAAGAATCTCCCTGCCACGCAGGTGAGCCAGGTTCGATCCCTGGGTCGGGAAGATCTCTTGGAGAAGGAAATGGCAACCCGCTCCACTATTCTGGCCTGGAGAATCCCATGGACCGAGGAGCCTGGAAGGCTACAGTCTACAGGGTCGCAAAGAGTCAGACACAACTGAGCAACTAAACCACCACCACCACTACATGTAAAACTACCTCGGACACCCCCACTGAGTTCTATGATGTCCTCCTGATCTGGTCCCTGCCCACCTTCCAGCCCTCATCTCCTACCATGCTATTCCATGGCTCATCATGCTCTAGTCCCTCCAGCTACAAACACACAGAGCTCTTTGCTGCCCCAGGGCCTTAGCACATACCATTCCTTCCTCTTGGACTATATCTCCCCTGTATTCTCACATGGCCGGCTTCCTCTTCCCTGCAACTTCTCTCTTGAGCTGCGGGTCTCAGCTCAAATGTCACCTCCTCAGAGAGGCCTTCCCTGCCATCCCTTGGTGGGAATGATCTGATTCACTCTTTGAAGATCATTTCTCGCTGCTTTGTGGAGAAATCATTACCTTCGCAACACATCCCTCCACTATTTCTATGAAGTCCCATCAGGCACCCCTGCTTGAAAGTACGTGAACGATGATTCATCTGCTCACTCAACAGGTTTTGTGTTAGGAAGTGTGTGTGAAACCAAGACAAACGGATATTATGTGGGCCCACCAGGAGGTCACAGCCTGAGCAAGAAACTTATCTGGTGGTTTTCTCATGCTGAAAGCACTTCATTTCTATAAAGAATAAAGTTGCTCTAACAGGTGTCAGGAGGTCTGGGTTTGAATCCAGACAGATGGACGCCTGCTGTGATGACCTTGAGCAAGTTACTTAACCTCTCTGAGCCTCTCCTATCTCATTGTACAGGTGTTGGGAGAAAAAGTATAAGAAAGTACCTAGCAATGGCACCCCACTCCAGTACTCTTGCCTGGAAAATCCCATGGACGGAGGAGCCTGGTGGGCTGCAGTCCATGGGGTCGTGAAGAGTCAGACACGACTGAGCAACTTCACTTTCACTTTTCACTTTCATGCATTGGAGAAGAAAATGGCAGCCCACTCCAGTGTTCTTGCCTGGAGAATCCCAGGGACGGGGGAGCCTGGTGGGCTGCCATCTATGGGGTCGCACAGAGTCAGACACGACTGAAGTGACCTAGCAGCAGCAACAGCACATATTAGGCACTAAATAGCATTTATTACCTTCCTTTTCTGCCCTATCTGCTCATCAGTCCTTTTTTCTTTGTCCATATCGTCCTAACTTTGTGCACACTGGGGAGATACAAAGCGGTGCCGAAACACTTGCACTCGGAGCCTGACTGTACTAC
The DNA here is from genome assembly GCF_042477335.2 of Ovis canadensis. Taxonomy (NCBI): domain Eukaryota; kingdom Metazoa; phylum Chordata; class Mammalia; order Artiodactyla; family Bovidae; genus Ovis; species Ovis canadensis. The sequence continues at coordinate 37,231,576 of NC_091268.1, read as the reverse complement.
TTGACTAGCTGTGTGACCTCAGGCAGGTTGCTTGACATCTCTGTGCCTTAGTTTCTACCTCTGCAACATGAGAACCACAATTCATAGAGCTGCCATGAAGGTTAAATGAGTCCATTCAGGAGAGGTTATTAGGCCAGTGCGTACTTGCTCAGTCACTTCAGTCACGTCCAACTCTTTTCAACCCTGCCAGGCTTCTCTGTCTATGGGATTATCCCAGCAAGAATACTGGAATGGATTGCCACGTCCTCCTCCCGGGGATCTTCCTAACCCAGGAATCAAACCCTAGTCTCCTGCCTTGCCGGCAGATTCTTTACCTGCTGAGCCATCGGTGAAGTGCTAATTAGGCCAGTGGTACATAGAAAATGCTTCAAATGCTTATTGTTAGCTTTTACCATTGATAATATTAATCGATGAGGTGCTTACAATCAGATCAGGCCTGGACAAGAAGATGTGGGAATCCAGACATAAGTAAGACACAGGCCGGCTGCAGGGACAGCTTGCAGAGACGATGGATGGCGTGGAAGAGACAAGGGCCCAGCCAGCGAAGCTGTACGTGCTGTGCAGATTCCCAAGTGCAGAGGAAGGAAGTGGGCGCGCCGCCTCTGCTCTGGCCGCTGCAGACACTGGTAGAGCAGATGGCTTCAGGAACAGCCACACCCAGGCTCGAAGCTGTGAGGTGTGGATCTGTACCCTCTTCCTCGGGGCTGGGGACCAAGGTCACCAATGAGTGGGAACACGGCACTGGGGGTGATCCACCATCTACCCCCTAGCACGTGGGGTCCTTCCATATTTATCGACCTTCCTCCTGGGTCCCCGGCTCATCTGTTCATTCAAGCAAGGTTTTCAGAGTATCCACAGAGTCAAAGGCCCTGTCAGATGCCCAGGAGTTTCAGATACAAATAAGGCCCACTGGAGAGTTCAGCGTGGAGCCGAGGAGGCAGACACAGCAGCAAGATGCCCATCAGGAACACAGATCTCATGCCCCTGGATGGGCACAGGGAGATCCTTTTCTTGCAGGTCTGGGTCTGCTGGAGGGATCATGGCCTCTCCACCCCACCCTCTATTTGGGGAGATGCCACCAGCCACCAGAAGTAGGGTCGCGAGTCAGAAGGAATATCAATGCAGTGAAGTCCTCAGGGGATCAGAGTCCCTGCCTATCACACCCCAGGAAAGATTTCTTTCCTGGTCTCATAGTGTCCTACACCATTAAAAAAATACATTTATTTTTATTTATGTGACTATAGCAGGTCTCAGTTGTGGGACGCAGGATCTTTGATCTTCCTTGCAGCATGAGGGATCTTTTTTTTTTTTTTTTTCAGTTGCAGCATGCAACCAAATTCAGGGATTGAACCCAGGCCCTCCTCATTGGAAGCATGGAGTCTTAGACACTGGACCACCAGGGAAGTCCCCCTACAATCATTTTGTTATAAGTTATGCTATGCTTAGTCATGTCCGACTCTTTTCAACCCCATGGACTGTAGCCCGCCAGGCTCCTCTGACCATGGGGGTTCTCCAGGCAAGAATAGTGGAGTGGGTGGCCATGCCCTCCTCCAGGGGATCTTCCCAACCCAGGGATTGAACCCAGGTCTCCCGGATTGCAGGTGGATTCTTTACTGTGAGCTGCCAGGGAAGCCATTCATCATCAATGAGAACATCCAGTTTTTCCAAGAGGCGCATGAAGAGGCAGGCTTGGGTTGTTTTCCCATCTCTGCCTGCTGGGTACTGGGCTGGGAAAACAGTAAAGTTTACAGACCTCAGAGTCTAGTGTGTGCCTTGGAGTTTTCGTAGTTTGTATTCTCAGGATACAGATCCTAAAGATTTGCATGTCAGGTGTTTTGGGATGGGCTCCTGGGGATGTTCCCTGCGTGGTGGGGGAGTAAGGGTGGAAGGGCTGGCCAGGGGGCATATGGAACTGTGACGTGGATATTATGCAGTCTCAGTCTGCTCTATGGGTATGGGGACTCTGAAGCTGGCATTTAGAGATGTCCTGAATGAAAGCAAGGGTACCCTGTACCTTAAGCAGCTGTTGGATGTGGGATGCCCCTTGCGAAAGGCATGTGACCTTGGCTGGGGCAGCTCTTTATACTAAGGGCAATTTCCAGAGAGCTCTTTACACTGTATCCTCTTTATCCTGAGAGCTCAGCTATGAATGGGCCATGTCTGCGGGTGCAGTCCAGTAGCTGGTCAGATGCTGTCCAGCATCAGTCATTCAGATGGAACAGACGGGGTGCCAGTCTTGGCTCTGCCACTTACTAGCTGAGAGACCTTGGGTAAGTCAACCTCCAGGAGCCTCATTTTCCCCATCTGTAAAATGGGGATGAGGCCAGGAAGGGCTTCATAGAGCTGGGATGGGCTCTAAATGAGGGGCTGCAAGTGAAGCTGCAGCACAGGGCTTGGCAGTGTTGTGAGAAGTTGTGGTTATGCCTGAGATAGAGCCAGACATCACACCTAACGCAAACTGTGGACCTTGTGTGTGTTGGGGGGGCATAGGGGCAGGAATTGGGGGTGGGAAGAATTGTGTCCAGGGCACAGCTGGGGACAGTTGAATTCTGAAGGCATCGTGGTACCTGGACATGCAGGCAAATGTGTATGTGTTGGGGGTGGTTAGCCAGGGGCTAGCCCCCAGGAGGAGGGCATGCAACCCACGCCAGTATTCTTGCCTGGAGAATCCCCATGGACAGAGAAGCCTGGCAGGCTACAGTCCATGGGGTCACAGAGATTTGGACATGACCAAGCAACTAAGCCCAGCGCAGCAGCACAGCCAATGGCTAATAGGAATGCTTCCCAGCACAATGGTGAGCAAGAGGCCGTGGACTGCCAGGTGGTCCCTGTCTTTTGGGGTCAGTGCCAGTGCCCTCCTCCCTTTGTCCCACACGCCTGCTGCACAGGAAACCGTGGTTTAGAACCTCTCTGCTTCTGAAACTGCAATTCAACCTTTTTACCTTGCTCAGCACGGTGCTTCATCAACTAGAAGGGAAAAAACGAAAAGCCCAGAAGGAAGAATAGGAGCCCTGAGTTTCCATGGGGCGAAATATAAGCCCCAGTTAAATGCAAAGAAACCCAAAGGGCAGTGACCACAGTGATGCCAAGAACAGCCCACTGGTGTGATAATTCCCACTCCTGCTGACGGGCGCTGGTGCGGCTGGATGGGTACCATCGGGGCACAGGCACCAAAGCAAACCTGCCTCCCTGGTTCCATCAAAAGGCTCCCAGACCACCTGGACCTGGAAAATGTGCTGTCAATTGCTGGCATCCTAAAGGAGACTGAGGTCTGCTCTGAGCCTATCACATGTTTTTTGGTCGTTCGAATGATACATTCCAGCCTCTGAGAGCCACCCTCTCTGGATACCCCATCAGGAGGATGTGCATAGAGATAATTGGAAGAAGTAATTAATCAATGAGCCAATTCATTTATTCAGCAAACACTGATTGATCGTCCAATATTTGCCAGGCACTGCTCTTGTCATGGGCCCACAGAGGTGACAATGTTGGATTAGAACTTTCCAAAAACTGAGTCTATGCTGAATGAGGGCTGACAGTGATCAGGAGCATGAGAGAAGCTTCTAGAAGCTGATCGGGTGATGGATACATAGGAATGTTCAGTTTATGAAATTTCACTGAGTTTAGGATGCATTTCTCTGTTACACTTTTTGTGCAATTGTGCTAAGTCACTTCTGTCATGTCCGGCTCTGCAACTGTATAGACTGTAATCCACAAGGCTCCTCTGTCCATGGGATTCTCCAGCAAGAATGCTGGAGTGGGTTGAAACTTAATTTTTTTAAGTTTAAAATTTTAAATCTCTAAGTCCTAAAAAGATGATTGGTACCTTTTCCCTCTTGTATTTTTTTTTAAGAACTATTTTAAAATATGTATAAGGAAGTACAACAGATTCTAATTTTTTCCCCGTGATGACTAACTTTGGTCAGCTTTTGAAATATCAAATCTTGTTTTAGAAAAGCTTTTCTTTCTGTCACTCTCCCCGCAACCACATGTTCTTGCGCAAAGCACGTCCTTAGTTTACCATGAATCCAGCCCTGATGGTAAACAAAACCTGCAAGGTCTCAGTCTTCCTGAAACTGAAATTCTAATGAACAAAAGCAACCATTTCACGGGCCAAGAAATATAGAAGCATGTTCGTTAGCTGCAGATAGCAATAAATGCTCTGAAGGCAGTTGAACAGGGCAGTGGGGTACAGATCCAGTGGGCAGTGGGACTAGCCCGGGAAGAGGACCTGAAACGTTGATGTTGAAGTTGAGTTCTAAGTGATAAGAAGACCACAAGATGTGCTTTCTAGGCAGCAGGAACACGAGGGAGAGAGATTTACGTCACTCGGCATTTTTAGAGTATGAAAAAAACAAAAGATGGATGTGGGGACCTTGGGGGGATGAAGCTAGAGGGGCAAGTGAGGGTCAGAACAGGTAAAGCAGTTTTTTGACCCCTAGTTGTATCTTACAACCATCTGGGGAGGTTTTTTTTTTTTTTGCGGGGAGGGGGCAGCTCTGAGTCTTCGTTGCTATGCCCAGAGTTTCTCTTTTTATTGCAAGCAGTTGTTGTAAACTATTCTCTAGTTGAGGTGTGTGGGCTTCTGACTGTGGTGGTTTCTCTTGTTTTAGAGCATGGGTTCTAGGCAAGAGGGTCAGTAATTATGGCTCACTGGCTTAGTGAGCCATAATTGGAATCTAATGTGGAATCTTCCCAGACCAGGGATTGAACTCATGCCCCCTGCACTGACAGGTGGATTCTTAACCACTGGACCACCAGGGAAGTCCCACCTGGGGAGATTTTTTAAAAATATACCAGAGTCTGGACTCTACCACATCCAGATGGGGGCTGGGCAGGATGTGTTCAAAATCTTCCCAGGTGACTCAGTATGCAGCCTGGGCTGGGAACTGCTAGTGTGTGCCTGGAAGCCCATAGGTTCTTCAGTTTTGATGGGCATCCCAGTCATCAGAGGATCTTGTGAAAATGCAGATTCTGGTTCAGTAGGTTGCATTCAGCAGCTGCATTTCTAACAAGCTCCCAGATGATGCTGATGCTCCAGGTCCAAGGACCACACTTCGAGTAGCAAGGTTTAACAGGGCTGTGATAGGAAGGCTTATTTTTAAAAGCACCTTGGGAAGCCTTTGGAGAATATTAAGCAGAAGGAGAGCTCGACCTTATGGGTGTTTTCAAAAGATTACTCGGGAGACAATGAGGACAGTGGATTAGAGGGAGGAAACAGCGGAAGCCAGAAGATAAGAGATGAGGGAGTCAAAGGGAAAAGCTGAGTGACTGCTCTTGCTTTCCATGTGCCTGGGTCCTAGGGATCCCTGGCATCAGGATAACAGAAGACAGATTCAGAATTTACAGTGTCCCGGTCTTTAATTTAGAATCCCTCTCTAAGACTTCCCTGGTGGTCCAGTGGTTAGAAGTCCACCAGCCAGTGTGAGGGACATGGGTTCCATCCCCAGTCTGGGTAGGTCCCACATGCCACGGGGTGACTAAGCTCATATACCACAACTACTGAGCCTGCACCACAACTTCTGAAGCCTGCATGCCCTAGAGCCCATGCTCTGCCACAGGAGAAGCCACCACGATGAGAAGCCGACACCACAACTAGAGAAAGCTTGCACACAGCAACGAAGACCCAGTGCCACCAAAAAGAAATAAATGAAAATCAGAATCCCTTTCTATGTCCTCTCACTAGACACTCAGAACTATTCCATGAGGAATCACTCATCCGAGTAATGACTTTCAAACCCAGATCTATGCCCCAAACACAGAACTCGAGGAAGCAGAAAGGAGATGCCAATTTAGGGAAGTCCAGAGGACTGGAAGAAAATACAGTTGTTTAAAAACTTAAGAAAATAATCATGAACATTTCAGCTCTTTGGTTGCCAACTAATAGTGTTCTCTTGGGTGAAAGAACATGGTCTGCATGCCAAGATGAACGAAGAAGTATGGTTTTCATTTGGAGGCTTAATCTTGCTGGATGGATAGTAATTCCCTCGGCTCCATTCCCTGCCTTATGGGATGCTTTTAAATCAATCCCCCACAGCCCTGAAAGACTCATGAGTCAGAAAAGCAGAAGAAGCAATGAAGACTATAGAGTGTGGGGGACATGCCTTCACAGGGTGGGTCCCTCCCTGTCCCCACACCTCTTGTGACTATTTTGGGTGGTGGTAGGGGAGTCACATTTCCCCCAACACCCCATGAAGTTGACCCGGCTTATTCTGCCACTGATGGTTTGCTGTGTTCCTGTCTTAATCCCTCAGCCTCCAGAGAGTCTGAATTCTAACTTGTTTGGAAACTCACTGACCCAGGAAAGAAATAAAAGTGAATGTTTTCCCACTGGCTATCTCCTGTATAACACAAAGAGCTCAGTCTGGTGCTCTGTGGCAACCCAGAGTGGTGGGAGGTGAGGGAGGGACATACATGTATACCTATGGCTGATTCATGTTGATGTATGGCAGAAACCAACACAATATTGTAAAGCAATTATTCTCTAACTGAAAAATAAATAGCATTTTTAAAAGGTGAATGTTTTGCAGAAAGAGACTCACAGAGAATGAACCTATGGTTGCTCGGAGGAAGGATGGGGGAAAGGATAGGCAGTCTGGAAAGGACGTATACACACTATTATATTTAAGGTGGATAAACGACAAGGACTTACTGTTTAGCACGTGGTGCGTATGTGCGTGCTAAGTTGCTTCAGTCGTGCCCGGCTCTGTGTGACCCTATGGGCTGTAGCCCACCAAGCTCCTCTGTCCCTGGGGGTTCCCCAGGCAAGAATATTGGAGTGGATTTCCATTTCCTTCTCCAGGGGATCTTCCCAATCCAGGAATCGAACTTGCATCCCTTGCACCTTGCATTGGTAGGCAGGTGGGTTCTTTACCACCAGCGCTTCCCTGGTGGCTCAGACGGTGAAGAAACTGGCTACAGTGTGGAAGACCCGGGTTCGACCCCTGGGTCGGGAAGATCCGCTAGAGAAGGAAATGGCAACCCACCCCAGTATTCTTGCCTGGAGAATTCCATGGACAGAGGAGCCTGGCGGGCTACAGTCCATGAGATCGCAAAGAGTCAGACACGACCGAGTGACTAACAGTTTCAGTTGCAGTGCCACCTAGGAAGCCTGTAGCACATGGAACTCTGCTCAATGCTATGTGGCAGGCTGGATGGGAGAGAAGTTTGGGGGAAAATGGATACAAGTATGTGTATGGTTGAGTCCCTTTTCTGTTCACCCGAAACTATCACAACATTGTAATCGGCTATATCCCAATACAAAATAAAAAGTTTAAAAAAAAATGAACGCTTTTGCAAGACAAAGTAACCCAGTGTTATTTGAACTTTGTTGTATGTGGGATCCCTTTATAGTATAAAAAGATGGTCATGGATTCCCACGTAATTGACTTGTTAACGGTTTTCCTATGAACAAGAGAGTACCAATACCAAGGTCCCAAACAGGAATTCTGAAGGTCATATCTTGCCAGAGGACATATTTTGGCTGGCTCTGACGGTGTTTTGGAAAGATTGCCAATCATGGCCACCATTTAAAGACTGCAGGGGTTCACACAAAAATCTAGATTTATGGCTTCTTCAAAAGAAGTCAGAGGACCTGATGACACTGGGCCCACATTTCTGTAACCAGGCCCTGAGTTTCCCAGTTTGCCAGCACCCTTTCCCTTCCCCTTCCCCAGGTAACCCACCTGGTTCTCTAGGTACCTGAGTTTTGTGACCGTTTATACAGATTCCGTAGTCCATTGTTTACCCCATGAGGTCTCATGTCCACAAGTTGGGAATAAAAGACTAACTCTTTATCTGGACTTAAAAGCAGTTTGGAAGCCACTCAGATCAAAAGATCTTAGTCATGGCTCAAAAAAGTACTCTACAAAGCAAGAAACAACCACAGATTTCCACCAGGAGCTCTTCTCTGATGTTAGTGGTCTCTGATTCTCAAAGTGCGCGAGTTGTGCACACAAGTACTTACAGATTTTGATCTCTTCAAGCAAAAGGGGGCTTCATATCTCTCATATAGCATGAGAAATGTTAGCTTAGAATGTGTCATTCTACACAGTGTGTGTGATTAATTTTATTCAAACCTGATTGTCAGCAAAGAGGTTCAGGGCATACTTCTCTAACTCCTGCCTCCCCCCAAAAAGAAGTTCATGGAAGGCAATATGGCAGTATAAGTCAAAAGCCTTTAAAATATAGCTATCTTCCAAGCAAAAACACTAATTCGAAAAGTTATATGGACACCAATGTTCACTGCAACATTATTTAAAATAGTCCAGATATAGAAGCAACCTAATTGTGCATCTATGGATGAAAGGATAAAGAAGATACATTATATATATATATATAAAATGGAGTACTACTCAGACATAAAGAAAATGAAATCTTGCCATTTGTACAATATGGATGGATGGATCTAGAAAGTATTATGTTAAGTGAAATGAGTCAGACAGAGAAAGAAATACCATATGATCTTACTTAAACGTGTAATCTAAACAAACCAAACAAATAAAACAAAATCAAAACAGACTTATAGATACAGAGAACAAATGTGTATTTGCCGGAGAGGAAGGAGTGTTGAGGGGGGCAAAATAGGTGAAAGGGATACAAACCAGTTGTTATAAAAGAAGCTACGGGGATTTAATATGCTGCCTAAAGAATATGGTGATGAAAAATACTGTAATAACTTTGTAGGAGGACAGATGATGACCAGACATATTACAGCGATTATTTCACAGTGTATGCAAATGTAAAATCATTATGCATACACCTGAAACTAATATCATACAGTATGTCAACTATATTTCAATTTAAAAAAAATATATAGCTAATGGCAAAGAAGAAAGCTAAAGCAAGCCATGTCATACTGGAGACATGAATATGAACTCATGTTTAGCTTAAAACAGATACAGGTAGATAAATTCAGAAAAAATGACAGATACGCCCATACACATGGCTTAATGCACACTTACGTTTTTGAGCTCTGTCTGCCAGGAGGGCCTAGAGTAAACAGGAAATGCATAACCAGCACCCAGTCTTGGTTTCTAATCCCACTCTCCCATAAAAGGAACCAAGGATTCTTGGAAAAATGACTTCTTCTGGGCAGAGAACATACAAGATGAGCCCAGAAAAATAAGGAGGTTTTCAGACACAAACCAATGGGAGAATGTCAAAAGGACAAAGGAGCCAAGTGAAAGAGCTTCCAATGGCTAGAGCTGGGACAACTGAAGGAGCAAAATAAATAATGGAGTAATGAATTATAATCCACGGTATAAAATACATGTCTGTGAATTCATATTGATATAAATGAATGAATGAATGAATAAGGAAGCATGAACAATTCTCTTGTACAGAAGGGTTCTAAATAATTGATGTAGATACTGCCGCCTCAAGGAAGGGGAGCATGACTCTCCACTCATTAAGTGTGGGAATCAGAGTAATTGTGTGCAGAGTAACTTCCTTCCAAATAATACAGTACAGGAAATGGGGGGAGTAACTCCACAGCAGAGAAACCTGATAAACACGACCTCAGTCTGGTGATCAAGGTCAACACCAATAGTGATGTCATGCGGACAGCACGTACCCTTGATATGATGGGATGAGAATGCACTTTTTGTGGGTTTTCTTCTCAAAACCCCAGTGTCTCTGATGTGATCCTGAGAAAAACATCACACAAAGCCAAACTGAGGGACATGCTACAGAATACCTAGTCAGTACTCCACAAAACTATGAAGGTCATCAAAAACAAGGAAAAGCTGTCACAGCCTGGAGGAGCCTAAAGAGATGTGATGACTAAACATAATATGACATCCTGGATGGGATCCAAGAACAGAAAAAGGACATTAGGCAAAAAATGAGGAAATCAGAATAAAGCATGTGACTTAATAGGGCTTCCCTGGTGGCTCAGATGGTAAAGCGTCTGCCCGCAATGCGGGAGACCCGGTTTCGATCCCTGGGTCAGGAGGATCCCTGGAGAAGGAAATGGCAACCCATTCCAGTACTCTTGCCTAGAAAATTCCATGGACGGAGCAGCCTGGTAGGCTACAGTCCACAGGAGTCGCAAAGAGTTGGAAACAACTGAGCAACTTCACTTTCACTTTGGTTAATAATGTACCAATACTGGTTTATGTTAAGTGTTGGATGCTCAGTCATGTCCAACTCTTTGTGATCCTGTGGACGGGATCGCCAGACTCCTCTGTCCATGGAATTCTCCAGGCAAGAATACTGGAGTGGGTAGCCATTCCCTTTCGCAAGGAAACTTCCCGACCCAGGAATTGAACCCGGGTCTCCTGCATTGGAGGTGGATTCTTTACCATTCGAGCCACCAGGGAAGCCCAATATTGGTTTATAGTTGGAACAAATATATTATAGTCTGAGAACTTAACAGAGGAAAATGAATGTGGGAACTATTTCTAGTGTCTTTGCAGCTTTGCTGCAAATCTAAACTATCCTAAGTAAAAAGTATATTTTAAAATATGTTCATCTTTTGACCCAGTGATTTTCAGTTTTAGAAATTCTTCATAAGGAATTATCAGGAATGTGTGCAAAAATTTATTCATTGCAATGTATGTGTGTCTATTGCTTTTAACTGGAAGCAAACTAAATACCCAACACAAAGAGATTAAATTAGTTATGGCATAGCATACAATGAAATATTATCCAGTCACTAGATGATAAGGGAAAACATTTGTCGATATAGAAAAGACAACCATGGTGCTTTAGTAAGGGAAATAGGACACTATAAAAAGTACACGGTGGGCTTCCCTGATGGCTCAGATGGTAAAGAATCTGCCTGCAATGCAGGAGATCCAGGTTTGACCCCTGGGTCAGGCAGATCCCCTGGAGAAGGGAATAGCTACCCACTCTAGTATTCTGGCCTGGAGAATTCCATGGACAGAGGAGCCTGGTGGGCTACAGTTCATGAGATCGCACACAGTTGGACACAACTGAGCGACTAACACACATACAAAAAATGTATGGTATAATTCCATTTGAGTTAAAAATAAGGGATAACTAGAAAATATAGAAAATCTAAACATATACATTCAATAAGGGTTATATCTCCAGGTTATATCTAGGATAAGAGAATATAAGGATAATTAATGTTACTTTCAAACTAACTTTTATTATCTAAGTTTTTTACAGTGAATAGGGCATTGCTTCTACAGTAAAAGAGCCATTATACATAAAAAAGTGAAAAAATGTTAGTTGCTCAGTCATGTCCGATTCTCTGTGACCCCATGGACTGTGTAGCCCACCAGGTTCCTCTGTCCATGGAGTTCTTCAGGCAAGATACTGATGTGGATAGCCATTTCCATCTCCAGGAGATCTTCCCGAGTCAGGGATCAAACCCAGGTCTCCTACATTGCAGGTAGATTCTTTATTGTTTGAGCCACCAGGGAAGGCCCTATAACACAGCAGTAGTTAAGCAGGGTTAATGATTTGATACCTTCACTTAAGAGGGAGGGAGAGAGGAGATGGGAGGAGAGGTTATGGGGGGACCTGTAGGCCTCGAAACATCCACCAGGATGAACACTCGTCCTCAACAAACCCAGCCTCCCTTTGCATAGAATGGCTGAGGAGTGTCTTCAGAGATAACAGCAGTATCACCGCAGCCCTCTGAGCTTCTCTTCTGCAGCTCTTATCTCAAAAGTAATTGATTAATTTTTTGTGCACAGCTGGGTGTCTGGTGAGGAAGCGGTTTAATTTTGTTTTCTGCGAGAGAAACTGTACTTCCGGAAGAGCTGCACGTTCAGAGAACAAATTCACAGAAGGAGACCAAGATGTGAAGTTGTGGAACGCTGTTCAGTGCAAACTGGCCCAGCTGACGGTGCAAGGCAAGCAGACTCCTAGACGGAAGTGACCCCAGAGTGGGGCAGGAGCGGGGCGGGATGGGAGGAGACAGGACCAGGACTGAGGACATTAAGTCAGGAACGGGTGGACACTGGAAGCACCCCTGACCTTGTCATCCCAAGGGCAGACTTGAACTTGAATCTAAGATCTGTGGGCCCTATTTTGGTATATGATGGAAAATTCTCCTCCTTAGCTCCTCCAGGAGAGGCTAGTAGTTAGAGACAAGGGCTCTGGTTCAGATCCTGGCTCTGTCACATAGAGCTGTGACTTAGGAGGGTCACTCCTAGCCTTGATTTCCTCGCCTGTAAAATGGGGATAATCCTAATCCTGCCCTCACAGAGTTGTTTTCAATTCTAGATTGAAAGAGTTACTGTATGAAATATGCTCAGGATAATACCCAGCTTGTCAATTGATAAATCGGTCAGTAGAAATCAGCTGTTTTATTATTCACACCTTAAAGGATCAGAGAAGCCTTGGTAGAAATCCCACCTTCTCTGAGGACTGAGATCTAGCTGTCATTGGTACCAGGAGCAGCAAGCTGAGAATCTACTGGGTATTTGCCCCTCCCAGCAGCAGGCTGGGACACTTGGCTGCATGGAGGCCCATTTTGAAGCTGGCATCTCAGGGGGCAGCTGTGACATGCCCTACTCAAGGGAGCACATCTGGGCTGCAGTTCAACGCTGCAAGTCCGGAGGAAGCCGAGCGACCGTTCGGACCCCAGGAAGCAATCTGGAGACTTAAGAGACTTAAGGAAAAAAACTGTACTTCCAGCTAACCTGGCAGGTGGAGGGCTAGGATGTGGCCTCTGGAGGGTGCTCTGGAGAAACCATTCCTCAGCTCAGGGCACACCTGCCTTTGCCCACCTGTATGTAAGAGCAGGTACCCCCTAGTACCACCCGATCTGCAACTACTGGCATCTAGAGAACACTCAGCCTCCATTATTTGAATAAATAAAGAAGTGCAATATATTCTCCCAAATCTTTTAATACCTAGCATCTCATTTAATTCTCATAACAACCCAAGGAAATACACAGAGCAAGAATCATTTATCTAATTTTGCCAGATAAGCCAGGCTTCCCAGGTGGCTCACTGGGTAAAGAATCTGTCTGCCATGCAGGAGTCGTGGGTTCAGTCTCTGGGTTGGGAAGATCCCCTAGGGCAGGACATGACAACCCACTCCATATTCTTGCCTAGAGAATCCCGTGGACAGAGGGGCCTGGTGGGTTGCAAAGAGTCGGACACGACTGAAGCAACTGAGCACGCATACCAGAGAAGCCAGCACAGGACTCATAACTGGCAAGATCCCCAGATATCGACCCCATATTGTACTTTCTACTAGAGCATGCTGTTTCTAAAGTATCTTTCATTTGTTTGTTTTGCCAGGAGTTAAGAACAATATGGTTTCATCACTATCATCTGCCTAGACTTTTAGGGGAGTGTATAAAGTCACTTGACCTCTTTGCCAAGCATCCCCTGGCTATAAAGACAATTATCTCCTCCAGTGCCCTGGAACCTGGACCTTCTGCCCGTCAAAGCAGACGGACTTCTCCTGCAGCCTGTAGGCAGCATTAATGAACAGCGACTGGGCACCCTGGGGCTTTGGCATAGGCAGCTCTGCTGCCAGTAGGGATGCTGTTTTGTCCCTTCACACTGAATAACTCAGGGGATTTCTCGTACCCAAGCCAAGAGGATGCAGGGCCAGCTGCCTGGAGGGGAGATATTCTGGTGTCTTCTTCCGATGTCCTCTCTAAGTTAAGAGTTTGCAGATAAGCAAAAGGAAACAATTTTACCACCCAGATTTGCCTTCTTGTTCCTGCACCTACTATCAAGTGCACAAACACTAAGTTTGTGGGACAAATATATCTTTTCAGAAGCAGTAAATTTTCTCAGAAGGGAGATAAGGCAAAAGTAGTTTTCTATGAGAACACATTGCTGCAGTGGAAGAAGAGGCTGTAGATTAGATGGATGGGGATAAGAGGCAGAAGGATTGGAAAGCCCTTGATTCAAGGGTTTGATTTTTTTCCCCCCCTCTACCCATAATGTTTCTACTATGAATCCCAGAACCAGATGCAGGGTATCGGAGTGAGAGAGGACTTCCCCTCTCTAGATCTCCCTTGGCATTTTCAGCGACACCCAAAAACATCTGTTGGCTGATCCTGGGCAGATAGTTGGGCCTCTCTGATCCTCAGTTTTCTCAAGCAAAGCTGAAACGGAACCAGATCGGAGGAGTCAGCAAATCTCAGCTGCAGAATATTTCCCCGTCAATTGCAGAAGGCATCCCAAGAATGTTATTACCAATTACAGTGTAAGTTCTGAAATATGCATGGGATGTACATTTTATTTTTATAAATCAGGGTAGGTTCTATTCTCACTCAGTGGCTTCCAGATAAGCTTTGTTGAGTGGAATGGGGAAAACAAGCGCAGTGAAAAACCGTACAGTTATCCATTTTACAGATGAGGAAACTGAGGACTCTGAGAGTTAAAAGTAACATGTGCAGATCCACAGTTGCCAGGGACGGAGGCAATATATGACTGCCGATGATGTGGTTCCAAAGATCACACTCTTAGCTGGCTGTCAAGTGGAGCGACAAGGACAAAGAGAACCAGAGGCTGAAGGTCACAGTTGGAGGCCTCTGGAGGTCACCTAGTCTAATCCTCTTATTGTGTACAGAAGGAAACAGGGGCCCCAAAGGGAATGGTTTATTCCATAGCACAGAGCTAAGGGGCAGAGTTAAGACTAGAGCTAAGATTCTGGCTTTTCCAACAGAAAAGACTTCAATATTTTCCTGACAGCTCTGGGATCTTTAAATCCAGAGGACAAGGAAGGACTTCTTTTTTTTGTTTGCCCTTCTTTTTAAAAGAATTTCTTTATTTTTAATTGAAGGATAATTGCTTCACAATGCTGTGTTGTTTTCTGCCACACATCAACATGAATCCGCCATCGGTACACACATGTCCCCTCCCTCTTGAACCTCCCTCCCACCTCCCACCCCATCGCGCCCCTCTAGGTTGTCATAGAGCACCAGGCCGAACTCCCTGCGCTATGCATCAACTAAGGAAGGACTTCTTGACTTGGGGTGAGAACCAGGGTGGCCAAGATCTGAAAGGTCAGGTCTACACAAGCAATCATCCATACGTTTCCAAGAGCCGGATGTTTGACACAAGATGGACTTGACATCCAAATGATTAAACAGATGCTTTACTCTCTCTCTGCTGACTTTCAGGTCTTCTAATCGAACACCTTGGCTTGGTTACCTCTCTAACACACTGAGGTGACATCCTCTCTGTCTTTCCTTGTTCTCCACCCGGTCCCGGCAGGTGAGGCTCTCTTCCCAAATCCGTGTCATCGTTCAGGATTATTGTCTGGCTCATTCTGGCTTAGATGGTACCCAAATTTCTTAGGACTGACTCAAAGGAAAAAGCATTTTGTTAAAATAGATGCATTGCTTTTAAACAATTTGTCCTCCTACTCAGTTTTTCTTTTTGGAAGACAGAAACTGAATATAGATTTGTGGGAGAGAGATAGAGGGAACCGGAGAAGATGGGTAGAGAGGAAGAAGGGGAGAGGAGAGAGGCTGGGGAGGGGTGGGGAGAAGAGGGGATGGGAGGGAGGGCAGGACCCGGGGATGTGAGTTTCAGGGAGTGTAGCAGGAAGTGAGCCAGGACCCTTCCCCACTTCTGATTGTGTACAAGCTACCACCCCAAACCAGGCCTCCTTGATGTCAAAAAGGAATCCACTCCCTAGCGATCCACTGCCCCAAACTCCTAGTTTCACTGGACAAAAGGAAGGAAGACCCCCTCTCTGGTCCCCGACGGGGGTGGGAAGCCAGTGGCCTGAACCCAGGAGAAATGGGCACACAGCCCCCTACAGGGGGATTCCTGCTGACTCTGTTTCCCCATTCATGACTCCCTGTGAGGAGCAATTGAAAACCTCAGCCGTTTGGCACCGCGGGAGGGCAGTTCATGCATATTCAAATCCCTCCCTTCCAGCGCTAAACTTAGCTGCCACCTTGCTCATCCTGAATGTCTTCCACCTCCGCGAGCCCCGATTATCCGCTCCACCTGTGCCCGGGAGTCGCGCTCGTCTGTCGCCCCCGGGTCTTTACCTCATCAATAAGCATCCCTCGTTTACCCAAGTCTCCCTCTCCACGGCTCACCCTGGAGTTCCATTCTGCCTCCCTTCACGAAGTACATCCCCCTTAACCCTTTCCGCCACCCCCATAGCGTCTTCGGGTTCTCACCTTCTGCACTCTCCGTGGTAAGAACAGCTAACACTTAGCCTGACCCTACTGTGTGCCCCTTGTTCAACGGCATCTTTCGGATTGCTTAATCCTATCATAATCATATGAGGTTGATGCTGTTACCATCTGTCCCCTTTTGTTTAAGAAATGAGGAAACTGAGACCCAGAGGGTTTAGGTGACTTGGTCCAGGTCACACAGCCAGTAAGTAGCAGAAGCAGATCTTGAACCCTGAACAGGGTGGCTCCCAAACCTGTGCTCCTGACCATGAAGCCATAATACCTCAGCCCTGCCCTGCTGGCTTTCACCAACACAACCCCTTCTAAGGAGGACACCAAAATGGCCATTGATTCAGGTCCAGGCCCTTCAAGGGCACTTCGTCCTCTCCGAAAGGATCCTTCTAGCCCTCACTTGATTTAAGCTACATGGTTTGTCCTCAGTTGACGAGATAAAATAGTTGAATGGTTGCCTGAAAAATGCGGTCTGTAAGTGTGTCATCACACAGAGGAGATACCCCTCCAGGCCGGCGGGATATGCAGACCCCCCACCTACCAGATATTTGCGGGTCCCTCTGGATGAAGCCAGACCAGCGCAGATGAATCAGTTCTGTCAACATCAGCAACGAACAACGTCAGGGCCACGGAGTGCTACCTACATGCCCAAACGATGCCAAATATCTTATCAATCATTATCTCATTTAATTTCTATAACATCCCTATAAGGAAAGCATTAATAGTAGTATTTTGCCCTTTTACAGACATAGAACCCAAGCATCAGGAAAGTGAAGCGAGGGATCTGAGGTCTCACCACCAGTAGCAATACAGTTAGAACTTGAACCTGTACTTCTGTTGTGCTCCTTACGGGTTTGCACTGTGGCTTTGGGGACTTTGCCATCGTCCTCACAATGAGGATATCATGTTTTATTATGTGAAATAGCATCCTTTTAGGAAGGGAAACAGTCCTTTCTGAGCTTGGTATCAAAGAGAGTGGCAGGTATCTATATATTCTGAAATTTATTTATTTTGACAATGATTTACTGGATACTTGCTAAGTGGTTGGCCCTGTGATAAATGTTTTTCTTCTATTATTCCAATTTACGCCTGAAATAACCCCATGGCCACACAACTCCAACTCCAAGGTAAGTAATTTGCAAAGGGACAAGCCTTGAAGCACGTCTGGGAGCCCAGTTGGGCCTGATCAAAGGTTTGCTTAGCCATCAGGTTTACCTGCATCTGAGTGCTGCAGTCATGCATTTGACCAAGCTTCCCCTTGTTCAAGGAAGCCTGGTTTATGGGCAGCCTTAGGAATCACTTTTCCAAGAACATATTTCATTATGAGATGCATTTTACTCTCACTCTTGGCGTGGTCCTGTTCCCAATTTTTCTTAATCCAGTTAAAGTATTGGACCTATCTTTTCTTATGTTATGTACCTAGAAACTGCCTTAAATTCTTTCTGGAAGAAGATGATTGTGCTTAGTTGATCAGTCGTGTCTGACTCTTTGTGACCCCATGGACTGTAGCCTGCCAGGCTCCTCTGTCCATGGGGATTGTCCAGGCAAGAATACTGAAGTAGGTTTTCATGCCCTCCTCCAGGGGATCTTCCCAACCCAGGGATTGAAACCAGGTCTCCCACCATTGCAGGTGGATTCTTTCCCAGCTGAGCTACCGGGGAAGCCTAAGAAGATGATTATAAATCAACAAATATATTAAATATTAATTTTGAATCCCTATAGAGCTTTTGTCACATAGTAGGTTTTGATTATACCTATGATGATTTTTGTCCTAACCTCACCCCTGACTGGCTAGAGTCTAAGCTTCTCTAACCCGTCAGCCCTGGGCTTCCCAACATTTTTAGCCAAAATCCCACATCTTTTTTTGTGGTTGCATTGTCTCTGCTAATAAATAATAGCCAGCATTATTAAATGTTTCCCATGTACTTGGTACCGCTCTAACCACTTTCAAGACATAACTCACTTAGAGTTATGTCATGAGGTAGATATTGTTCCCATTTTACAGATGGGGAAACCAAGGCACAGAAGAATCAGGTAACTTGAATAAGGTCATAGAATTTATAGGTCATGGAATCAGTACTGCAAACCCAGGTGGTCTGACTTCACAACCTGAATTCCTTAGCCAGATGCTGTGCTCCCAGCCACTCTGAGGGCAGCAGGGAAGCCTTGGTGGGCTGCGTGGACAGAGCCCCAGAAGATGAGGTCTGCAGGAAGCCGGAAGGGAGGCAAGGAAAGGGCCCCCTGAGAGTGGGTGGCCACCCATTGTGTTGATGGCTCAGGCCCACAGCCTTCATCAAATCCCTCTGAGATGCAAGGCTCCCACTCTTGTCAAATTGAACGGGCTTTGCAGATTTCAGTTTCAATCCTGCCAACTTGAAAGTTTTAGCATTTCAGCTGTTTCAGAATTATAAAAGCCTACAAATGCTAAGGTGCTTTTTTTAGAGTTTTAAAAAAATGTGTCTTTTCCCCACCATCACATAACAATCTGAAGCGTTTTTTTTTTTTTTTCAGATTCTTGCCAAATGTGTATTTTTAAAGATTGCATTTGGCCAAAGACCAGAAGTGGAGACTCTGGGAGGAATGTTGAGGAAGTTCTAAGACACGTTCAGAGGGGAAGCTCTTTCCTCGCTGCATAACCCAAGGTCTGCTGGGGTAATGCTGTTTATTTCAGCTTTCTCACTCCCTTGGGTGACAGAGTACATCCCTAGGATACTGACACTTCAGTGAGTTGGGTGACCCAGAGGACATTTGGACAGCAACCGTGGCCAGGGAAGACCACCATTGCTGTGTGAAAAGCTTCCGGTTCAGCAACTGTCACCAGGAGCCAGATGGCCCTCAGTGGACAGTTACCACGCCCATTGGACCAGGTGCCAGCTCAGTCTTCACTAATTAAGTGTCATGTGCATGTGTGTGTGTGTGTTTATGTGTCAAAGACTCTCCCCCGGTGTGAATCAGCTCAATCATCATTTTGCAGTATTTCAGCTTCAGATTGCAAACATCTACCAACAAATAGGAGCCTTGCTTTCTAACGAGCTGGAGATGTGTGGAAAATAGAATCACTCACAGTAGTAGGGAGCCACAGATGTTCCAGGGAGGCAGCAGGCCGTGCCAAGCACAGACGGTACGGGTGCCCACGAGACAGGATGCAGAATCTTGCCATGTAAGTGATGCCCACACACCTCAAAAGATGAAGGGATGAAGATGGGTGGGATGCAATCTGGTTCCTTCTTCCAAAGGCCTGGCCTTCTAAACAGCTGCATGACACGACATTTAGATATGGTCCAAGAAGCTGGATGTTTAAATTTGGATAACTGCCACCAAGGTCTTCACTACCAAAGGAAGGGCAAGGTAAGCTTCTAAGGAATCTGAAAGACCTCAGTTCAAATTCCAGCTCCCACACTTACTGAGTGCTTTTGAAAAGTCATTTAGCCTTTCAGGGCCTCAGTTTTCTCATCTGTAAAAGGGGTTAATAATAGGGTGCATGTGTTGGATTTTTGTTAGGACTGAATGAGAGTGCAAACAAAGTTCTTGACATAGTACTGACTCACAGCCAATGCTTGATAAATAGTAGTTATCACTACCATCACCATCATTTCTACTCTGCAGTCCTAGAAAGATGATCTTGACTCTGCTGAGTGTCATTTTTCCCCTCTGTACGATGGAAATAATGATGCCTACGTCACAGAGTTGAGTCAATGTTTATTAAGTTCCAAGGCAGTGCTCAATACATAGGCCCTCAGATTCGTTTCCCTTCTCCCCTGACTAGCCTTGAGTCTTACTAAAAAACCTCATCAAATCTAATTGCTGAGAATCAATACTGGCCCAGCATGATGCAGGTTCCCTCAGGACCTGTAAACTGAGAGGCATGGGCATTGACTGGTCCCCAAGGAGATGATGCTCTAATAGGTAAGACAAGACACTGTGTGGGATGGTTATGCTGCCAGGGAGACCAGGAGGCTTGGAGAGTCTCATGAAACTTGCTCAAAGATGGATAGCAGGTTGGTTTCCAACCCAGGTCATTCTGACTCCAGAGTCTATACTTTTAACTATGACTGTGTGTTGGCTATCACGAGAGAATGGAGACAGGTAAAAAGTTACCAGTTTCTCTTAGTTGCTTCAGTTCTCTGTTTTGAGAAAGAAAAAGAAAGAGAGTAGGGAGGTGAGAAGAAGAGAAGGGAAGAGGAGGAGAAAGCTGGCTTTGGAGTTGTGTGCAGGGCAAACAAAAGTGTCCACCTAGAATCCTGGAAGCTCACTTCTCACTCAGCTCCCCTTGAATGAGGAAGTCCTACGTGGAGGTCAATCAAGCTCATGGCTGTGTTCCTTCTTCCCAGCAGGAGGCACAGCTTAGCCTGTTCAAAGTTAACATCAAAGGTCACATCATTTTGGGGCTCAAGTAAAACATTGTCAGCAAAGGTATCCTTGGAAGAAATCCCATATGGTGGTTGAGAGCACAGGTCCTGGAGCCACACAGAACTGGAATCAGATCTCAGCTACACCACCTACTAGATGGGTGACCTTGAGTAAGTGACTTCAACTTGCTAGGCCTGTGTCTGTGTCTGGAAAGTGAGGATGGTAATAAACAGTATCTGTTTTCTTTTTTCTTTATTTTTATTTTTTAAAATATAAACTCATTTGTTTTAATTGGAGGTTAATTACTTTACAATATTGTATTGGTTTTGTCATATATATGGAATTTAGAAAGATGGTAACGATAACCCTGTATACAAGACAGCAAAAGAGACACAGACGTATAGAACAGTCTTTTGGACTCTGTGGAAGAGGGAGAGGGTGGGATGATTTGGGAGAATGGCATTGAAACATGTATAATATCATATATGAAACAAATTGCCAGTCCAGGGTCGATGCATGATACAGCATCTGTTTTCTATGGCAGCGAGAGTGAAATGAAAGATACCCACTTAAGGTGCTGGCTGATTACGTGGGAAGGGCTCAGTAAATGGCTTTGCTCTTGTTTTTACTCTTCTCAATGACTTTCTTGGTGGCTCAGATGGTAAAGAATCTGTCTGCAATGCAGGGGACCATGGTTCAACCCCTGGGTCAGGAAGATCCCTGGAGAAAGAATTGGCAACTCACTCCAGTATTCTTGCCTGGAGAATCCCATGGATGGAGGAGCCTGGCAGGCTACAGTCCATGGGGTCACAAAGAGCTGGACACGACTGAGTGACCAACAGGAACAATTACTGTTCTCAGAGCAGTGCCCCCTGGATTTTGTGCATCTAACAGACCCATTCTAGAGAGCTTCCTTTCAAACAAATGTCTTAAATTTGTGTGAACAAGCTGTATTTTATTTTAATAATTATCGTATTTGCCTGGTAACCATCCCCTACTTGCTAAAATCTTTCAAGATTTTCAAGTCTGTCAATATCTTTTAAGATTATAAGCCCATACCTGAATCTGGCAATCTCACTTTTGGTAATCTAGCCTATAAAAATAAAAGCACTAGTACAGAGCAACATATGCATAAGAATGACTAGAAACAAAACAAAACTGGAAGCAAGGTGCTCACCAATGGGGAAATGGTTGAATACACTGCAGTGATTCCATTCTATGGAATATGATATAGCTGTTAAAAGGATCGAGTTAGATCTGTGTCTATTGCCCTGGAAAGAAACCCATGATGTATTCAAGGAGAAAAGCAAGTAGCAGCTAATATCTCATTCAATTTTAAAAATAAAAAAATCCCTCCCCTTTGTGCATGTATGTGTCTGGTTTGGGGATGAAGAAGATGTTGAGGAAACATATCTAGCTGTTATCATGGATTGCTTTGGAGTAGAGTAACGTGGAAATAGAGTTGGAATTGAGCAGGGTATATTATTACTACATTTTGTCTGTTTGGATAGTTTCACTGATTACAGTAAATATGATACTCTTGTAGTTTTTGAAGGGGAAATTTAATGTTTGCCTACATAAGAAAAAAAAAAATAGTGGTGTGGGGCAAGCTTGTGTGATCACATAATTTAAGAAAGGATTTTCTTCACAGCCTAAGTGCCCGAAGAAAGGGGCTGCATCTTTTCAGCGTTGTGTGTCTAAGACCAGCAAGGTGCTTTTCTTACCCAGAGGAAACACTCAATGAGTGTATAATATATGAGTGAATAACACTGAACTCAGCCAGCGTTAGGGGCTCTGGTTTTTTAGTGAATTCACTGAACTTGAAGTGAGTTTATATTCAGATGAATCTTCTGATGATGATTATGCTTAACTAATTCTTTACCACAGAGCTACATTCTTGAACTTTTCCTTTTCAGTGGTTTTATCAATGACTCTGTGAGAATCAGAGTGGCAAGCTAGTCAATCACATTGGCAGATGACACTTAGCTGGGAACTCTAGTGCCTTTGCTGGATGAGTTGGGATCCCCAAAAGGACTTCTTCCCATTAAAACCTGCCAACCTGAACAAGACGAAACTTTAAATCTGGGTTAAAAAGTCCCAAGAGAAAAAACATGTTGCTCAAAATGCATTTGGCTAGCTGCCTTCAAATAGTTTTTCCCAGCTTCTTAAAAAATACATAAAAAAACAGAAAGAGGTGAAACCTCAAAGCTGAAAAATTGAAGGCTGAAAGACAACTCAATGGCATGGTGTTGGAAAAAACAGAATCAAGGAGACAAAATGATAAACTAGAGAGGAGAAAAGATAGACTTGGAAAAACACAAGCTTTAAGCAATCACAGTGTTCAACTCTATACCAAAACATTTATGTTTCTATAAAGTGAATGATTTTCTAGGAAACAGAAATGACTCCACAAAAAGGCCTAATACAAGCAAATAACACATGAAAGATATTGTCAAAGAACTACTTTCAAAAAGGACCCAGGCCCAGAGGGTTTTACATGAAAATCTCCATGTTATCGAGTCTATTCCAGAGCATGGCAAATCATTTTATCAAGCTATCACAACTTTGATATCTAAACTTAACACAAATAGCATACAAAAGGCAGACTACAGATAAATTTTACTGATCAATATAGAGCAGGGGTCTAAATTATTTATTAGCAAATTTATTTCAGCATTATATATCAAAAGTAAAATAAAGCCCCAACGGATTTATTACAAAAGGCATTAATGGGGTGGGAGGTGGGAGGGAGGTTCAAGAGAGAGGGGACATATGTGTACTTATGGCTGACTTATGTTGATATATGGCAGAAACCAAAACAGTATTGTAAAGCAATTTTCCTCCAGTTAAAAAATAAATAAATTTAAATTAAAACATATTATTAACAAGTCAAGAGAGAAAAAGCTTGCAATCTCAGTAGATATCAAAAAATGTAAACCTCCAAAAAACAATGTAAACCTCCATACCTGTTTAAGATTCTTAGTTAGCTAGACATTGATAGAAGCCTCCCTAGCATGATAAAGAAAACCTTTCTAAACCAATAGCAAAAACCATGCCTCTTGGTGAAACAGTGAAGAGCAGGATTAGGGGAGAAGGAATCACCCCAGGAGCTTGCTAAAATGCAGATTAGCAAATTTGCATAAACTTGGGGATTTATACCTAGATAAATCACTTTGAGAACTACAGTCCAAAGGCATTTATAGTGAGGGGCAAGGCAAAGTGGTCTTTAAGCACTACCATTGCTGGCTGTCATCCTCTGGGGCTCAGTCAAAGGGAAGTGAGCAGGAAGAAAATACGTTTTATCTATTATCTGCAGATGTCATGATTGTTTACCTGGAAAACCAAGTGAAATTAACTACAGTGCAACTGGCAACAATAAGAATGTTCAAGCAGCTTATGATTGCAAATCAATCCCTTCCTCACATACAAACTATTTAGGAAATATCCTGGAAAAGGTACTCATTAACATTAGCAACCCAGAATATAAAAGCTACCTGAAAATAATATATACCCAATCAATGCACAAGCTTAAATGAGGAAACTGGCACAACTTCTCTAAAAGACCTTACAGGAAATGGTAATACATGGGAAATTTATTACTTTTTTGTTGAGGAAGATTTAGTGTTCTGAAGATATCGGTTGTGCCCAAATAACTCTATTAATTAACATTTTCTTAATATTCCATCTCTGGCAACTTGACAGAATGGTCAGAAAATTCACTGGGAAAAATCAAAAGAACTGAAAATGTACTGGAAAAGAGCAGAGAAGGACTTTGCAGGTGGTCCAGTGGCTAAGACTCCCAATTCAGGGTGCCAGGGTTGGATTCCTGGTCAAGCAACCAGATCCCACATGCTGCAACTAAGAGTTCCTATGTTGCAGCTAAAGATCCCGTACACTGTAACTAAAAAAGATTCCCAGTGCTGCAACGAAGACCCAGCGTGCACCTAAATAGGTATTTTTCAAAAGGTAATCAAATCACGCTTAGGAAAAAAAAGCGGCAGCATAATAAGGAAGCACATGCTCTTCTGGTGATAAAAATCTTAAGTCTGTGGTATTAAGTCAAACAAAAGTATGATACAACCTCAGAACTAGAAGTATCAAAGTAAAGATTATAAAGTCCAGAAACAGATAGAGATGTGTGTGTGTATGTGAACTGAATCAAAGATAAAGGCCATAATTCAATGTGGATGAACTATTTTATAAATAGCTTAATTTGCAGTTTAAATATCGAGGGAAATTTTGTGTCCAAGTTCTTGAGATTCTCTTATCTGCCAACAACAAAGCCAGAAAGAAATTAACATGATGGTAGCTTCCAGGAATCAAGGGTTCAGGACCAGCCTGTAATGAGTCCAATAAAGTCTGCAGGCTTTTTAAATATATACCAAACTGTCAGGGTATGTAATTGCAGGGTTAGAAAGGATGGCTGTGGGAACTTCCCTGATGATTCAATGGCTAAGACTATATGTTCCCAGTGCAGGGGGCCCAGGGTCAATCCCGGGTCAGGGAACTGGATCCCACATGCTTCTATTAAGTTGACATGCCTCAACTAAAGATCCCACAAGCTGCAACAAAGATCAAAGATCCCACGTGCCTCAGTGAAGACCTGGCAACAGCCAAATAAATAAATAAAATAAGTAAGAGAAGAAAGCATGAGTGTGGGATTTTAGACCCTGTTCCACTATTTATTTGATGTTTGACCTAGAGCGAATCACTCAATTAACTGGAACATCAATTTTCTCATCCGAAAATGGGGCTAATGCACCCAGGTCCTGACTCATTCGTAAGGAGTGAGGGAAATTGAAGTCTATAGGAAAGCCCTCTGGAACAGTGAAGTGTTGAGTGATAGTGGACATCTAGTAGCCCCACTCTAACTTAGAGTGGTGTCACAGAGAATGGGAGGTGAGAGGCTACCTGAGTTTGTTACATTGCAGCTCCATCATCTACCATCTGTCTGATTTGAAGAAGGTTCTTTCACCTTTTTCTGAACCTTGCTTTTGTCATTTAGCACCTGTGGGTTCTTGAAAAGTTAGCTTATGTTGGTATTGTTTATTCGCTGAACTGTGTCTGACCCTTCTATGACTCCACAAACTGTAGCATGCCAGGTGCCTCTGTCCATGGGATTTCCCAGACAAGAATTCTGGAGTCGGCTACCATTTCCTCCTCCACAGGATCTTCCCTGACCCAGGGATCGAACCCGAGTCTGCTGCATTGCAGGCAGGTTATTTACCACTGAGCCACCAGGGAAGCCCCGAGTTACTCAACCTCACTGTATTTTGGCTTTCTTCATCATTAAAAAGGGTGATATCCATAGTACCTACCTCAAAGGTTGTTCCAAGTAGCAAATTAAAAAGCACATATACTGCTTAGACCAGTGCCTGACATGTAGTAACTGATGCTTGTTGTTCATCAGCACAATTATCTCTGGGATCTATGCCTCTCCTACTCCAAGGTTTGACCACATAAACCAGTCAGCCCTCTGGGACACCTTGTCCACAGTGATTGGTCCACAGTGATAAGGTCCAACAGACATGGACCTTATCAGAGCCAATGAAATGCAGTGAGATTTACACTTGCTGGGCAAGAATCTCATACTCTTTTGTTGAGTTCAAGCAAAGAAGCATTTAGCCCGGAGAGTTGCTGTTCTGTATCTGTCTCTGAGTCTCTAATCCGTTACTCTGAAATGGAGTCAACAGAGAAGAAGCAGAAGAAAGAATTGTAAGAAAAATAGCGTTACTTGTGAATTCAGTACATCAAGCGATACCTTTACTGTCTAAGCATGTGACCTGGTAGAATCTCTCTCTCGATTAAAATTGGGTTTTCTGTCACTTGCAATTGAATGAATTCTAAGTGATACAACAGTGTTATTGGACTGTGATGACCTCAAACCAAATGTTCCCAGGTTCTCCAGAAAAGAACAGATTGGGTCGTGTTAGTAACAGAAACTCAACCCTTCATATGTTTTTCATCCTCAGTGTCTGGTCACACAATTATGTATGGCAATCCTTTATCCAAATGATGGGCATGTAAAGGATAAAAACAACAATGCCCTTTTCCAATTCTGGTTGAGATCATGGGGCTAGAAACAAGTCAAGAGCTTCAAGCTCATGACCTTCAAGCAGCAGCCCCAGGGCTGGAATGGAAATTAACCAGAAACCATCATTTCAAATTTCAAAAGGTCACCATTATGAAAAGATTCTTTAATGTTCACCCCAAATCAGATGATAAGTCAGCAATGGAAGCAGATGGGGTTGAAACAAGGGTTTCACACTTCTTGCTTTCCACGACCCAGTAAACTCTATCTGTGCCCAGTTAGATTGGCAGTGACCTCCTGATGTTGAAATCAGATTTTTTACATCAGTTAATCTGTCACACAGAACCTCACTGAATGACCTGTCCAGGGTGACTCTATTAGAATTAGCAGAGGTTTGAAGGTACACATTTGTATCCTGATCAAAAAGCCTAGCTACACACATGGAGAAGTAATTAGACAAGACATCTCTTACGAGTTTAGGATGAGTGTATTCAATGACCTTCTTAACTCCCCCAGCTGAATGTTAGATGAGAAGCTGTAAACTCAACCTGTTCAAAACAAACTCACCATCTTCCTGTACAAAATTTCCGTCAGTAAGAGGTATCATTGCTCAACCAAAGGTGAAGCTAGAAGCACAAGAATCCCCTGACTTTATTTTTCTTCACAATTGACAAGCAACAAATAGGAACTTCTGTGGATTCCAGCTTTTACACACCTCCCAAAGTAATGTGATTCCCCATCACCAATAGGGGAAATCCATCATTGCTCCTGGATTATTACATTTAAGCTTCTCAACTGGCCTTCTATTCTCCCATTCAGTGTCCACACTCCATCTGCAATGGGCCTCAAAAATGAAAACTTTATCATGCCAGATTTTTTTTTCTTACTATTCATCCATTTATTTATCTTTTGGCTGTGCCAGGTCTTAGTTGCAGCAGGCAGGAACTTTGTTGTGTCATGTGGGATCTATTCCCCTGACCAGGGATCGAACCCAGGCCCCCTGCATTGGGAGCATGAAGTCTTAACCACTAGACCACCAGGAACATACCTCATATAAGTTTTTTTAACTCTCACTTTAAATTTTCCAAAGGATTCCTGTTGCCCCCAGGATAAAGTCTAACCTAATACATCCTCCCCAGATTTGCATGACTTGGCCCCTGCCATTCTGTGCACTCCGCCCACCTATGAATGTGTAGCTTCCTGCAACCATTACTGAGTGTTTTAGTTCCTCTGTGGTGCCAGCCTCCAGACATCCATACGTGCTGTTTTCCTCTTCCTGGAACACTGCTCCATCCTCTCATTTTCTAACTCACATTCATCCTTCAGTTCTTGTGAGAGTTGTAGTTTTTATCTTGGAAAATTCTTAGACCAGGGAGGCAGCTTGGTAGTTAAGAGGGAAAGCGATATGGTCATATCTAATTCTGTCTTGGACAATAGCTAACTGTGTGGCCTTGGGCCAGTTACTTAACCTCTCTGTGCCTAAGTCTTCTTACCTGTAAATGGTGGTGAAAGCTTTGATAAATGGAATAAATGCGATCACGTACATGACTTGGCATAGTGGCTGGCGCATAAACTGTCAGACGATGTTAGATATTATCATTATTTTACGTGCCATACATGGGTGACTCCAAAGGCTCTGTCTTTGGTTCTATTCTGTTCTTTTTCACAGCCTTATTGGAGGCTATTATTCTCATCTAAGTCTCTACGCTTTGCCTCTGATGATTTGCAAATGTTTATTTCCAAATCAAACTTCTTTCCAAACTTCTAGTCTCTCACCAGGGTTATCGCAATAGCACTCCCGCACCCGCTCCCTGTCCCACTCTTTCATCTCTAAAATCTGTTCCCACATGACACCTGACTATAATTTTAAAAACATCAGTTCACATCGCATTACTCCTCTGCTTAAAACCCTTCAATGGCTTCCTATTATGTTTCGATCAGGGCTATCAACCCCCACTCTGTTGACATGTAGAACTAGAAAATTCCACTGTGGGGGCTTTCCTGTGCATTGCAGAGCATTTAGCAACATCCCCTGATGCCATGAGATGCAGGAGTACTCCCCCACACTCCTACCAAGTCGTGATGACCAAAAATGTTGCAAGACATTGCCAAATGTCTGTCCCATGGGGAACAAAATTATACCATATTGAGAACCACTGCGTAGATTAAATTTTTTATAATTGTCAAGGTCATTCCTGAGTCACATGCTCATCCAGAGGGCCAGACTGGAGTCCGTTCCTCTCAAATCATGTGGACAGAGGATAGAGTGATAGGGTGACATGGTAACCCCAAAAAGAAAATCAGAGTACTGTTACCAGAAGAAGTAGGGTGGATGTGGCACTGGCAAAACAACACACAAACAGGAACAGCCGTTTCTGGAAGCATCCCCAAACCTCCCTCTGATTTCCCATTTCTCTTTGTTTCCCAGTGCCTAGCACTGAGACTGGGCACAAGAAATACTTGTTCAGTGACTGTCCCAGTAGTCCCTTCCATTTCTGAATTTTTTCATCTTCACATGTGGTCTCCTTTAATTTGAGGTAGAAGACAGATGATTTATCAATAAATCCTTACCCACAGAATCCTGAGGACTCACAGCTCGGTTTTCCTGCCCTCTGCTTTGGCTCACATGTAAGGAATCACACCACAAATCCCGAGCTTTCACTTCTTTGTGAGGACATGGCTAAGCTTTGTCAGTGTTTGTGAACAGAGACACAGTGAATCCTTCGGGCCCTGTCAAACTTGATACCAGCAGGGTTGCATTTTAATCAAAGACACCTCTTTCAACGCCTGCTGAAATCTCACATTGCCTCTTACATCCCAGTGATGGGGGAACAATGGCTGAGCTTAGCTGCAACTAAAGAGGACTCAAAAACAGAGAGACCAGAATGTGCCAAGGGACCATGTTTTAGATCTTAGCGGAAAAGAAAAGACAGAACTAGAAGGAAAGCTTCTGACAAAAGTGTGAACGTGGCTTTTTTAGTTTCTCTCCTCGACCGCTTGAAGTTTGTCAACAAGAGTAAAAGTTTATCTATAAAGAGATTCTTGTGTGTTTTGGTCTCAGGACTCCTATTACACTTGTGCACATTATTGAGATATTTTTGTGCATTAACTCTAACAGAATTTCCCGTATTAGAAAATCAAACTCAGAAAAATTCATATTCATTTGAAAACAATGATAGACCCAATTGCGTATATTTATATGAAAATAGCTTTATTTTCTAAAACAAAAAATGTGAGAAGAGTGGCGTTTGGTTTTACATTTTTGCAAATCTCTTTATTGTCTGGCTTGGTTAAAAAAAGAAAAAAGGTAGGTTCTCATACATGCTTCTGCATTATATCTGTTGTCAAATGTTTTGTTGAAATATATGAAGAAAACCTAGCCTCATACAAATATGTGGTCCACAAAGATCAATGAATTTGAATAGCCTATGAAGATGATCACGGATATCTCCTTTGATAGTACGCCAAAACTCATCAAGCAGTTTTTTTTTTTTTAATGGCCAGTTGCAATGTGGAGTTTGAAAACATATGCATTAACTTTTTATGCTCTAGTACATTAAAATCCATGGCTCTTTCTAAGCCTATATTTTGAATGAATCATTTATCCAGGGATCATTTTTAACATTATGCATTGGTCATTCGGGAAGTATCAGCTCACTGAGTTATACAAACCTTCCAAATTTGGCACATTTCATTACAAATAGAAAAAAAAATGCATTCACTTATGGGGGCAGATAGAAACAAAATTGTAATTTTACTTGCAACCTTGAATTTTTTTCCTTGGCAATAAATACTGTCAGTTGCTTTCCTTGAAGTGACAGGCTCACTTAGCTCATTTTCGAGAAAATGTCTGCCAAATACCCAAGTCTGAATAACCATAATTTGCCTGTCAGTCGTCCTTTCAAGTAAATAGGGTGTTTCATTGGGGAAAAGCAGCTAGTTCAGCTTGCAACCCAGTGGCACAAGTGCCTTTGGTGGAGACCAGCAGTGGCCTTTGGTTTATGGTGGAAGTACTTTACCTGTCCTTCCCATGTTGTTACATGCAAAGTGAAACTAGCACTTTCTTTCACTGTGGGTGCATGGTGGTAGTGAACACAATGACACCTGGAACCACCTGGCGCATTGCCATTATTCCAGACTCCAGGAGTGTTATCCACCTTTGTTTTTGCATCATCTGTGCAAATATCAATACAGTGAAAAAGGCAGATCACATTTTATTATCACTGTGAAATAGTTTTGACTTTGCAGACCCCATGAAATGATGTTGGGAGGCTCCGTAGTTAACAGAAGACATTCTGAGAACTCTTGACAGCAGCCTTAAGGATATCAGTTTTCAGATTTAAAAGACCCAGAGTTGAATCTCACTTCTACGACCACTCACGAGTTGTGAGAATCTGAACAGTTACTTCTCTGAGTTCCATTTGTTCATTGGCATGTGTGTGCTAAGTCACTTCAGCCATGTCCAACTCTTTGCATCACCATAGACTGTAGCCTGCCAGGCTCCTCTGTCCATGGGATTCTCCAGGCAAGAATACTGGAGTGGGTTGCCATTCCCTTCTCCAGGGGATCTTCCTGACCCAGGGATTGAACCTGGTAGGCAGCTTCTTTGCCATCTGAGCCCATTTGCTCATTGGTAAAGTGGGTATAAATACCCCATAGTGCTCTTGAGAGGACTAAGGGAGATAATGCATACAAGTACTCAGTATGCTCTTGCTACTGTTATTTATGAAGTGCTAATGGTTCCTCACTGTGGCTCAGTTGGGGGATATTCTAGAATACATATTCCCTGATGTTTTGACCACCTACATCAACCAGTATGAAAGGAATCAGGTCCAAGATGCATCACCAAAAATCATGAACTTTGTTTCTTGATAGGATCTGCATCAGCTATATCACTGGCTTTGCCTCAGGGAAGCAAAGACTGAAAATTCTTGGGAACTAACAGTACAGCGGTAACTATAGCCTAGGTGAGTCCTTGCTGTTGGCAGAACAGTGCCAATGGGCAGATTTTGTCTGATCTGCTTATCACAGGAGGGTGGTAACAACCAACACCAAGTTAGTAATTCCGTGTGCCAGGCACTGCTCTCAGTGCTATACAGGGACTAACTCATTAAATCCCTGAAACAGCCTTATGAGTAATAGCCACCACTTTACAGATGAGGAAACAGACACAGAGATATTAGTGGATACATCCAAAGTTATATAACTGTATGCGGTTGACCTGGGATTTGAACCCAAGTAGTTTGACTGTAGGAGCTGAGTTCTTAACCACTACCCTGTACTGAGGAAACAGGAAAAAAAAAAAAAAAAAGAAGGCGGAGTGATTTTTCTAAAACTTTCCTTTCCTGGCCACAGGGCTTCTGTTTAAGAAGCCTAATTTTGCTCTTAAATGACCTGTTGGAAAACTCTTTGAGTCAATCAGAAACTCCAGGAAAAATGAAAACTGTAGCAAATAATACACGGCATGATCTTGAACAACTAGCTGAGCGTTAGAAAGGAGACTCCATAAGGACATTTATCTTTGCATGACTCAGAGATTTCAATGACATTGAAACCATAAAGAAAAACATGTAATCCTAGAAAACAACTTGGCTTTGTATCAAACATTGTCTACATGATCATAATAATGTTCATTTGTTTTTCAAACTCCAGAATCAATCTATAGCCCCAGCATGGAAGACATTAGCATATTTATAGACTAGAATGCAAATGGAGTGACTCTTGACCATGGAAAAGTCCAAATATAACTGACAGACATGGGTGGGTAGGAAGGAGGATATATGTACATCCTCATTCTGTAAAGTGAGAAGCAAAGATGTTCTTCCCAAGGTGGCTGGAAAAAGAAATGAAGATTAATGTTATTTTTAGAAATTAGAAAGATAATCAATACAGAGGGTAGAGTGAGTTAGCTAAATCCTTGCCTATTATGGCAGGAAGTCAATAGATTATAAATCAAAAAATGTTTATAATATGTTTATCAAAGAAGAAACATACTATTTAGAGATGTGGATGTAACCACCAGAGGAACTGAATCAGAAATTTTTTTTTTTTTTAAAGCTTGCTCTAAGGAGTAGTACTTGAAGTGGGGAGGGGTGAAGCCCCTTGAAGCACATGCTTGTCATTAAAAGCCCTTCTGTATGATTTGATTTTTAAAAATAGCATGCATGATTAAATATCTTAATAAATTGTAAGATACCATTTTAAAGCTTTTGAGTAAATTATGAATAATTTGAACTAGAAGAGAAAAATATATGCTTTCTAATCTCCTTGACATGGTAGACCAGAAAAAAAGGGAAATAATATTTATTAGAGATTCATCAAACTGAAGTAGCAATAGTTTGGGGGTAAGGGGATGAGATTGCTGTAAGAGCCCAGGGGAAACCTTGCCTTGTCTAAAAAAGTTGATATTGAGGATATGTTTTTCTATTACTTTTATATTCAAGGTGTTTTAATTAGGAAAATACAATAGGAAAAAATATGCCACTCAAAAGAACGTGACAAAAATCAAATATCCAAGATTATTTGTTTTTAAAAAGTTCAAAGAATTTAGAAAAAGAGACGGATGTGTCATCAATTAGTCTCCATGGACCTTTACGTAGACTGTTTTTCTGCTCTCTTTCCCCTCTGCTGAAGGATAAAAAGCCACGGGCTCTGAATTCATTTCTACTCCAGCCCCCAGCACCTGGCAGAGGTCAGTTCTCCTCTGTGTGGCCTCCACAAGTTTTTTCGTGCATTTGACAAATGTGTTCTGAACACATATTGTAGGCCAGGCACCTTGGGGACACACAAGCCCTAAGAGAACATTGCTGTGACAGTGAATAGTCCCCTTGCCTAATCCTGGATCCCCTGGTCTATGTCCCGGAAGCATCCTGAACTGTTCATCTAGGCATCTTTCCTACACAACTGTGAACTTACTGAAGATGGGAACTTGTCTATTTTCTGCTGAATCCTGGGCACCCAGAACAGTGTCTGGCACATAGTAGGTATTAAATAAGCCCTCATAGAGCAGGAGGCAGACTGGAGGTTCCCTCAAACGCAAACCACTTACTTCGAAGTGTCTTATTGTCTCTCCAGGCTGAGAAGAGGGACCAGAGCACGGAGAAGACTCCAGCCTGACGGGGATAATCTGTGAGCCAGGAAGGGGTTACCAAACAGGAATGATGACTCCAAGAGCTTTGTAAGATCTGGAAAGCATTAGAAACTTCCGCATCATTGTCATTTCGTTTAAACCCCATTTTCTCACAGTGAGAAATATGATGCTGAGAACAGTGAGGGACTGTGGCTTGTTTTCAGGAGAAGAAGGAAGAGGAGGCTGAAGAGATGCTATTCCACTGTGCCCAGTCTTAGAGAAGCATGAGGACCAGGTAGGGTGAAAGTTTTAAAGGTTAGAGCTGAAGTTCTTGCCTGGTGGAAGCAAGAAAGGTCACAGTTCAAAGTTCTCCTTCTGTCAAGCAGCAAATAATGCAGGTGAGAAGACTCAGACGTGGCAAGTCCAAGAATATGTCATTCCTGGGATTCAACTCTTTCAGGGACTTCCCTGGTGGTCCAGTGGTTAAGAATCTGCTTTGTAATGCAGGGGCTGTGGGTTCGATCTCTGGTCAGGGAACTAAGATTCCACATGCCTTGAAGCAACTAAGCCTGCCCACTGTAACTACTGAGCCCAAGCACCACAGCCAGAGAATCCGTGTGCTGTAACAGAAGATCCTGTGTGCCACAACTAAGACCCAACACAGAAAAGAAGTAATTAAAAACTCTTCCAAAGGCTTCCAGTTCACTCAAAGTCCAAGTTCTTACTACTTCCTTCCGACTGCCATCTCCCTCACCTGTTCTCTCTTCCTCCTCACTCATCCTGTTCAGTCACACTGACTTCCTTGCTCCTTAAACACCCAAGGCACATCCCCCCTTGGGGCCTTTGCTCCTGCTGTTCCTTCTGCCTGGCAGGAAAGTTCTTCCCACCTGACTTGGTTCCTTACCTCTTTCAAATTTGGGGCTAAATGTCACCTTCTCAGGGAAGCCGACCTTGACCATGCTGTTTACAGTTTCACTCTCCTCCCCCACCCCATTCTTCTGCCTGCTTTAAGAGAGTTTGGAGAAAGTGCACGGTCTTGGGCTAAGACTCTCCATTTCCTATGCTCAGCCTCAGGGACTCCAACTGGAAAATCATCTTTGGGGGTGGCCCAGAATGAATTTTCCTTGGTTCAGACCTTATTATCTCTTAGAACCCAACCCCTGCCATTTTCCCACTGCTCAGAGCTAAGCCATCACTCACCACAGAGTGAAAAAGCAGAAAAGAGCAATTATGATGCTGTGCAGCAGGCCTTTGACTCAGATTAACATCATTGCCTGTTGATTTGATCTTTTTCTTTTTCTCTAAACACTTAAGGCATTTTGATTGCAAGCCAGATTCATCTTTGGTGAGAAGCAATATTTTGAAAAGCCGGGACTTTCTTGGTAGTACATATTTTAAGACATTTTAAGTTGATAAACAGCTAATTGGTTCTGCCGTCCTGTGATTTGCAAAGGGTCAGAATGATTTGTTGTAAATATGCATCTGTATTAATGGCTCAATGCCAAAATCAATTTCCACAGGTGACAGTAGAATTTTGTAATAGATGAGGTGATGGAAGACACCTCAGCTGTTACCCATGAGGTTTTGAGTCCCTTTAATTTAACAGGTAGGTATTATTGTTTCCAAGGCAGCTCTGCATGATGCTGAATAGCATATGCTGCAGAATATAGAGTGGTGGAAACTCTATTTCCTAAATATGCAGGTAACCAAATATATACAGAATCTGAAGCACAAGGAATAGAAATAGTGCCTGCCGGATCTGTACACAATATGTCTCACACAACATGTATTTTCTCTTTTCCTTCCCCAAGTTTGCACCCAGGATATGGAGGGAAATTTTAAATAAAATATTATGGATCATCTTTGAGAGGAAAAAAATGGAAAGTGAGCTATGGACAAACAATATTGAGATCTTCAAGTCAGACTTGCTCAAAATACAGACTGTTGAATTACCATTCATTGTGGCAGGGATTATAGGATATATTATTTTAAAAGTACTTTGTAAGCACTTAATGGCAGAACAACGATTGTCAGGGATTAGCATGGTTTCACTCAGAGAAACTCAAGGTAATGAAATTACTTACTCACAAGCAATAAATTCAATGTCTATTTATTAAGCATCAACTGTGTGCCAGGCTCTTGTTCTAGGCAGTGGTTCAGGGAAATGTGGTGGATAAAGTGTCCGGGAGACTTCCCTAGTGGTACAGTGGTTAAGAATCTGCTTTGCAATGCAGGGTATGCAGGTTCGATCCCTGGTTGGAGAATTGAGAACCCACATGCCAACTAAACCCATGTGTCGCAACTACTGAGCCTGTGTGCCACAGCTAGAGAGAAGCCTACGCCCACAACACAGATCTTGCATGCTGCAACTAAGACTTGATGAAGCCAAAAATAAATTAGCAAATATTTTAAAAGGAGGAAACATGTGTTATATATGTTATATGTTACACATGCTCCATGTGTTATATGTTACATATATGCTATATGTTACGTATTCTCCAAAGAGCATAACATATGTGATAGATAACATATGTGATAGTATTTCTTACAACATGAAAATTAAAAGGTGGATCAATGGTGTTAAGTCTTGCTGCCCCAAGCTCACCTCAGCAGCCCATTGTGAGCCTACTCACACCCAAGGTCACTAAGAACTAGAGCTGGTGGTACAATAGTCTTTGGCATGTCTGGTGTGACTCAGGTGCTCTTCAAAGATGTCTTTGGCCTTGGGTGCTGCGTGAGAATCAAGCTGCAGACCCTAAGTACCCGAGTTACCCAAGTCAGACACCTTGACTCCTCCTGCCTAACACAGAATGTAAAGTTCAAAGAAGTCAAATAACTGATGTGCCCGGGTCTAGTCCTCAGGAAGTGGGACACCTGTGGATCTAATGGCACTCTTAAGTTTGCAAACACCACAGATTCAATGTAGAGAATGCAAGAATCTCCAATAGTTTGCTCATCTGCCTCTAGTCAAACTCTGGAAAAGAAACATTGCTCTTATTCCAAATGCTTGATGTTGCCTTTTTATTCTTTTCAATTTACCTTTGATTCAGAGGTGGTGTTTCTTCAGAACCTACTGCTACAATATTTCAGTCTCACTAACTCTACCATATATTTCCCTTGACTTTGCTTCTGGTTTTATAATAAAAGTTGGCAAAGGCTGGGTTAATTATTTTTCACCACAGTTCCATTTGTTGAATGGTTCAGAGCCATGACTAACATCAAAGTCTCCTGGATACAGGAGTGGGAAGGTTAGAGAAGCCCAGCCCACCAGGCCTTGAATCTTATATTAAGACTGTGCAGTGTGGAGATTAGGGTGAATTTTCTGGTTCAAGTCCCAGCCCTGCCACCACCTAGCTGGTGATCATCAATTCTCCAAGCCTCAGTGTCATTATTGGTGGGAGAGGCCTGCTGGTTGTCCACAGGGCTATTATGAGAATCAGTCCCTTCTGTTTATACTAAGTGCTTAGCCAAGCTGGTCAGTTCAGTTGCTCAGTCACGTCCAACTCTTTGAGAACCCATGGACTGCAGCATGCCAGCTTCCCTGTCCATCACCAACTCCCAGAGCTTACTTAAACTCATGTCCATTGAGTCGATGATGCCATCCCATCATCTCATCCTCTGTCAAGCAGGCCAAGCCGGTAGAGTACAGTAATGAAAGGCAACACAGGGTGGGATTGGAATTCCAGTTCTGCCTCTTATTAACCATGTCCCTTCTGGGTCCGCATCCCTTCATTTGTAAAATGAGGAGAATAGTAATGGCTACCTTCTGAAGAATGCATAAGGATTAAATAATATTTGTCAAGTGCTCACTTACAACAGTGCTTGGCATAAAGCATGTGTCTGTTAAACAAATAAATAAATGCTCAGGAGTTAGCCCCTAAATGAACGCTTAATCTACTCCAGTAATTGTAGCTTCATGCACAGAAGGTGTTCATTAAGTGTTAACTAATTATTATTTTACTATTTCCTTGGCACTTCTTTCTGGGATTCTCATGACCTATTCTCTCCTTCAGCAACTTCCTTAGAAGCATCCTCCAGGGTCCACATTGACATCTCACCTGCTTACCAATCCCAGAAGGAAGGGCAGACCTACCCTGGAAGCAGGCCCTTTTGTGGGACCCACAAACCCAGGAAGTAGCCCTCTGATGTTGACGCTCCACTTTGCTAGGAGCTATCTGGCTTAGATGTTTCTGTTTATTTGCATCGTTTTGGAGCAAGCCTTGCTGCTGCTGCTGCTAAGTCGCTTCAGTCATGTCCGACTCTGTGTGACCCCAGAGACGGCAGCCCACCAGGCTCCCCCGTCCCTGGGATTCTCCAGGCAAGAACACTGAAGTGGGTTGCCATTTCCTTCTCCAATGCATGAAAGTGAAAAGTGAAAGTGAAGTCGCTCAGTCATGTCCGACTCCTAGCGACCCCATGGACTGCAGCCTACCAGGCTCCTCCATCCATGGGATTTTCCAGGCAAGAGTACTGGAGTGGGGTGCCATTGCCTTCTCTGGAGCAAGCCTTAGTAGACTTCAAAATGGTATTTAAATCCTGAATTCTTTCTCCTCTTCAGTTCTGTTTTTTCTGGTTGTTGTTGGTCTTGTTGTTTTTAAATTTTCACAAGTTCCTCTGATCCACGGGGCTTCCCTGATGGCTCAGATGGTAAATAATCTGCCTGCAATGCAGGCGACCCCTAGAGAAGGGAATGGCTACCCACTCCAGTATTCTTTCCTGGAGAATCCTGTAGACAGAGGAGCCTGACGGACGATAGTTCATGGGATCAGAAAGAGTCAGACGACTGAGCAACTAACACTTTCACTTTTTTTTCTGATCCTTGCCCCATAGTATTAATGTTACTTAGAGGGGTTCTGTCAACTTCCCTCTTTGTAGTCACCTGGGGTTTCTCGTGTACTCTTGCGTCTTCAATCACCATCTATGCCTAGATGATCCTAAGTATCAACCCAGGTTTCTTCTCTGCCCTAAATTCTGTATTAGTGATTTGTAACACTAGAGAATGAAACTACTTCTAAAAAAGTGCCCATTCATATAGTATCTTTCACGGAGTTTCATAATCACATGAACCTTATTCTTGGAACTATATGGGTGAGTAGCTCTGTCTAGATTTTCAGTACCAGCTGCCTCTTGTGGACCTAATTTCTTCACCCTCACTCACCCAGTAACCATGTCTGATTGAGCCTACTTCAGTCTGCCTCTAGGATCATTTTTTTTTTTTTCATAGCCACCAGAACACAGGTTACAAAGTTTTCTTCTCTTGCCGGCTCCAACAGATATTTTTCCCTACATATCTTGGCAGGGGCTGTCTTCCTTAGATACCATTAGAGAGGGGAAGATCTCATTGACTTTCTTTCAAACTTTTCATGGCTCAGAAGGAGGACAAGGACTGCCTGGGCAAAGAACTAAGTGAGAGTT
Source organism: Ovis canadensis (assembly GCF_042477335.2). NCBI lineage: Eukaryota > Metazoa > Chordata > Mammalia > Artiodactyla > Bovidae > Ovis > Ovis canadensis. The sequence continues at coordinate 37,192,617 of NC_091268.1, read as the reverse complement.
CTTCAGGAAAGAAAAAAGGACAGAATGCCTGAATACCTGATCAGATGAACAGTCTATGATAAAGGCAACATAGCACCCGAAGAAAAGAAAGAAATTCGACACTCTTGGGAATACAAAGGGTACTTCTCGAAATAAAATGTTATTATAGCTTCCTACATATCTCTGCAGTGAGGTGTAGCAGAGATTGGCAAACTACTTTTTCTTAAGGGGCCAGACAGTAAATATTTTAGGCTCTGCAGGCCAAGCAGCAAAACTGAGGATACTATATAGGTATTAACATAACAGGAAAGAAAACAAATTTCCATAATTTTAAAATATACAACACTAAGAGTTATATACATGCTGAAATTTGAATTTCTTTTCATTTTTATGTGTCGTGAAATATTTGGGGATATTGTTTAATTTTTTCTGCCATTTGAAAATGTACAAAATAGTCTTAGCTTTTGGATTGCACAAAAGTAAACCTTGGTCCAAATCTGACCCATTGGCTGTAGTTTGCCAACTCCTGAAATATAATTAGGTATCCTAGTACATACATAGTACATCACTGAGTTTTCAACTTTTAGAATTTTAGAGACAAAACATGATGACATATTTCCTATTTATTGATGTCTCAACTAAGTGGCATATAATGAGGCAACTGTTTTATTTTGGCTTTCAACTGTGTTATGTCCAATCCCTCATTTTCTTAGTGATATTTTGGGCAGATTTCATAACTTTCCAGCCACTGTTGGTTGTTAAAACTTACGACTGCATACCTGGATGCAAGCTATTTCCCTACTCTTCCCTCTTTCATTTGGGAGTAAATTCAGTATGCTGTGGCCAAGAACAGGAAGGAAAAAAAGGCCAAAACGCCACTTCACTCAGTGTGTGGATTTGCAAAGCATTATTGTTCGTTGCTACTGTTCCTCCAGCTAACACTAATGGTCAGATTCTCCTCACGCAGGAGTCAACACATTGACTTCCCATTAGAAACCTGTGCATTGGTTACTGGAGGCCCTGTGGACCTTCGACTACAACTTCCTTCCCTGATGTGAGATACCTCAGTCTGGCCAGTCTTTGCCATCCTGTCTTGGCTCCTATCACTGGCAACTCATACCCCTATGCTGCTGGACCTGCAGTTGCCCCATATAGAACCCTTATGCTTTTAAGGTCCTCCTCCTCCGTTTGAAGAGACTCAGTTCTGGATCAAAAGGCGTGGTCTGGGGAGTGGTGCGTGGACTGACTCTTAATCCCTGCTTGACCCCTTGGCCAGGCAGCCCTGTGCAGGGCAACAGACTGCAGGGCAATCTTCCTGAATATCATGTAGCCCTGTCTAGGGTCTAACTGGCTATTCTCTTGGGTGGAATATGGACAAAATGGCATAAGCTCTCAGGTATCCACCACAGATCCACTCAACTCATGAGACCTCTCCCTTCCAAACAGGCTGCCCCACTGCTGTCCTCTCTCTCAGCCCTGCTCTTCTCTCTCTCAGCCCTGCTCTTGTCTTCTGACTTCCTTGCTAAAACATGTACATGAACAGATAAGCAGTTGTGCTGCCTCAGCTAGTGTCCAATCCAGGAATGAGATGCCAGCTGCCCTCAGTCTTTATGAATGATTCTTCTTGGAAGCCACAGGTAACTCATTGGGGAACTACAAGTGCTGAAGGAAGGGTAGTAGTTTAAGAAAGCAAAATCATCTGTCTTAGAAAATGCATCTTGTCTAAAATGCAAGAATCAAGGACTACTAATCAACATATTATTTAGAGGTATGAAGGAACCATAAGACGTAAATTAAGAAATAAGAAAGAAACAGGTGAAAGTGCTTGCTACATTTTCTTCCTTGTTGTACAGGTAAAGAAACTCATGCTCAGAGGTTAGCAATCTCTAAAGTCTTATAGCCAGAATATGGCAGGATTCAGGTAAGAAACCAGGTCTACCTGACCCCAAAGCCCCTGCTATTATCTAATATTCTTTGGGATCTTCCATAAATTATTAAAGGCCCATTTGCTTCTATATTGAAAAATGGGCTCTCTGCAGGGTCATAGAATGAAGGGGAAAAAACAATCTTGGAGTTTTTGTAGGCTTCTTTTTAATCTCAGAAACATTGGTTTTATTGGGAATACTTTCACATGTTGGGGTAGAATGTTCAATTGTTAAAAACATAATTCTCCTAAAATATACAGTGAGCTTATGTCAAATTTTATTTAATTCATCAGTGAAGGGAACAAGCAGAATGACAAAGCTGGCTCAAAGGAAGATGTTATGTTTTTTTTTTAGAGGAAAAAAACTGAAATAATATTGTTAAGTTATATATAAAACTGATTAATGTCCTAGGGAGTGGGCAAATTGTCCACAACATTGGGAGTTATCTCCTCTAATGAACAGAAACTATTTGTACCTCAACTGAAAGAAAAGATAAATGTTCATCTTCCCAAGTTTTCCACAAGTAAACATCTAACTATACAGCTAGACCTGAATCTATAAGAAAAGCTAGGTCAAACAAAGGTACACTTCCAGGGGATTAGATGACCACTTCAGTAAGCTTGTCAGACACTACTCTATCACATTAAGCATTAAAAGGGCATACCCATCTTTCTGCCTAATTTCTTCTTGTTGTTTTTTTTCTCCATATGTACTGATAACTCACAATAACCATCCACGCTACTAGCCCACATTGATCACCCAACCTTGGATTGCACGTCACTTGCCTTTATTCCAATCCAGAGATAACATCTCAAATGATGAAGCAAAAAGTATATCTGGGCTATCTACTTTCTCAGATGGGTAGAATGCTACAGTCAGAAGGTAGAAGTCTGGATTTGAGGTAGAAAAAAGAACAATTCTTTCCATCAAGAATGGCATAACCATTGAGAGTAAGATCCAAAAATATTTAACCACCAGCAGGACATAAGATGAGCCAGTTAGAACTTATGCTTCCATAGGGCTGGAACACGATCCTGATGGCCCTGTTAGGCCAGGTTTTTACTTTTTACTTAGTGGATCTAATGGATGTTTGAGAGGTTCAAGGAAGGGCTAGTGGTGGGGCTTTGGTGAGAACTCATTTTACTGGGGATATTTTCACATATTGGGAGTACACTGTTCAAACTGTCAAAAACATAATTCTCTTAAAATACACAGTGAGCTCATGTCAAATTTTATTGAATTCATCAGTAAGGGGAACCAATAGATACTATTTATCAACAGATGAGGAAGTATTTCCATATTTTAACATCTAGTATGGCTATATAAACATCTTCTGGCTGAATGTCAGTCATGCTCACACCTCAGCCTCTGCCACTTCCCCAAATCCTAACCTGCCCCCAAACACAGTCATGGTCAGTCTCTCCCACCCTGCCTTAAGACTCCATCCCATTTCTCTCTTTTGTCTGCCTCTTGGATTTTGAGATCAAGGAAGAAAAGTGGAGAGAAAGGAACAGGAAGGTCAGGAGTAGGGAAGAGAGTTCGGATGCATTCTGCACCCACATTTAACAGGAGGTACAGCATTAATCTAGGGCAGAGGAGCAGAAGGGACTACTTGGTACTGTTTCTAAGCTCTAGGGATATAGTAGGGCCCTCGGTAGACAAGAATCTCCATCGTTATGGAGTTTATATTCTACTGGAGGGCAGATAGGAGATGTGAAAATTGTAAATTAATATAGGTTAAAGCACCTAGAATGGGCTGGGTACATAGGAAGTACTCATGTCCTTCTCCCATCCCTGTCCTCAACCACATCTTTGAAGCTTCCCCGAAGGCTTCTGAACACATAAATAAAGCTGGAACCCCATCTGGCTGAAAAAGTCAACCATCTGGAGATTTGGAAATATGGGGGAACTTCTAATGACTGGCTAATTTTTTTTCCAGTTTTTCAGCCAGATGTTTGATATTATCCAAGCCCATCTGTAGCAGAAACATCAGTTTATTGAACTTCTTTTTCATAATTTTAAGTTCCCTATCTTAAAATCTAAAGTTGGGTTTTTTTTCTTAGTAGCAACTTTTTAATGAGTTGAAAAAGTGATAATTCGCTTAATGAAGGACAACTTCATTAACGAAGATATCAGAAATTAGGATTTAAAAGGCCTTTTAAATCATTTTCAGGGCTCAAAAGGCAACCCATAGGTCAAATTCAGCCATAAAGTGAGTTTGGTTTGGCTGGCACTGTGTGTTTAAAAATTTAAGCCAGTTGCCCACATTTTAAAAGTCAGAAGATTCAACATCTAGCTCTTTAAAATTTGGAGTATTGGACCAAGTTTGGTATCCATTTTCCCAGAGTGAAAATCAACTCAAGACACATAGCAATTGTTTCCAGTTTGCCACAGTCCCCGCCACTCTCAGTTGCCACCACATTGAAACCAAGTCTCAGTTCCTGGATCTTCTCATGGGCTTCCCAGGTGGCACTGGTGGTAAAGAACCCGACTCCCAATGCAGGAGACATAAGAGACATGGGTTCAATCCCTGGGTCGGGAAGGTCCCCTGGAGAAGGAAATGGCAACCCACTCCAGTATTCTTGCCTGGAGAATCCCATGGACATCTCATATGCACTGTTACTCCTCTTCTCACAACAATATAACTGAGCTAACAGGACCGTGAAATACTTGCTTCACACTTTACATTACTTGCCTAGTCCACAGGGATGTTTGGATTTGTTTCTTCCTAATCTTACCTGAAGCTTTCTCTTTAGAACTGGGTGAACTGAGGTCCAAAGGAGGAAACAACATACACAATTCACATATACAACTGCTGTGTGTACTAACATACACAACTGCTAGAGATAGGAATGTGATTAGCACCTGGGAGCATCCTTCCTACTAAGCCAGTGGTCTTTCTGTTATCTAAACACATCCCTTTGATTATATCTGCAACTTCTTAATGAGAGAATCACATACTGAACATATTCTCATTCAAATTCACATGCCGCCATTGAAAGCACACAGCAGGTCGGGGCACTGCCTTGTGAATGCCTAGCGTGCTTTCCAGCTAATGAGTCAGGCATTTGTTCTGGCTTCTCAGTGTGGGTGTCTCTACATAGGTCGATTGGTTTTTCATTCAAACAGTGTCCTGTACTGCCTCTGAGTTTTTGCCTGTCTGGTGGCTCCTACACCCCTGCAGATGCTGCACAGGCATGGTGGGATCTGGGGCTTCTGAATGGAAAAAGCCATGTGTTTGGGCTCTCTCACAGGCTAATATTTGTACCAGTAGCAACCTATCCTCTGGAGCATGAATTAATGTTCTCTAGCAAGGGTTAGGTGGAGCAACATGGCTTAGGTGAAGTAGTGTCTGCTGAGTTTAGGTGTGAGACCTTGGGCAAGTTCTATAACTTCTCCCGGCGTCAGTTTTCTCATCTGTAAAATGAGGCTAATACTTATACCCACAACCCTGACAGCCTTTGAAGATGAAAGAGTTAATTTTTCAAAGTTCTTAGCACAATCCTAGCACATAATAAGTGCTAAATATATATGATGTTCTTCTGAGTTACAGAAAGGAAAACTGGAAACATCTCTTCTCTCACTTGAGAGATGTGATCCTTCCTAATACACATGGTTATTCCCAGACCCACTGTAAATACACAATGTGGTTTGGCATTAATATCATACATTGCTTAGAAGACTTTCAGAAAATTAAGATTCCAAGTGACCTACCGCAGACCCATGGAGGCCAAGAACCTAGCTGTGGGGGCCTTATTATCTACTTTTTAAAGCTCCCTATGTGATTCTGATGACTGGTTAAATCTGGAAACAATTAATGTGGTTTTCTTATACTTGAATATTTTTGGTAGTAGACAACTCATAACCTTGAAAGCTTCTTATGACATATTGGAGAGTTACTTATACTGAGGTAAAACCTGTTTTCCTCTAGCTCCTAATTCTACCCTCTTGAGGCCACATAGAACATTTTGAGTCTCTTTTCCATATGACAGCCCTTCAGATATTTGCAGACAGCTGTCATGTCCCTCTGGAGCCTTCTCTCCTTCTTGTACGAAATAGCCACATTCTTTCATGACTCTTAAAATATGGATGCCCTATCCCACCCAGTTATCCTTTGACACTTAAAGGGCCAGAAAAATGAAGATGCTGAGGCTTTGGAAGACAGGAGATAATGGAGCAGGAGATGGCTGTACACCTTCATTCCAGCAGAAGATGGATGCTGCCTACTGCATGTGTCCTCCCATGCAGAAAGCAGATGCTCCTGCAAATTTCTTGAACACTTGATATGTTCATTGCATGAAGGAAAATCTTAGCTTCAGATTTCAGCCAGGCCTATTTTGGTGTTGATTATATGGGTGAGCACAGAGCTAAAATTTCATTGTGATTCATTAAAGTTTGTGCAGCTCACTGTATTAATACTTCACAAATGTAAAAAATAAAATACCTGGGCCACATTGCAAGGAGACTGCAAGAAAATTTTCTTAGAGGAATTCACCTGACCAAGAACATATCTTAGAATAATCCAATTTCTTCTTGATTCAAATCCTCACTTCTCCCAATAAGCCCACAGAATGCCTGGGTGGGGTTCCAATTCCTTGTACAAACTGTGGGTGTAGGACATGATGTTGGAGATAAGTGAAACCATCAGTTGAGAGATTCTGAGCAAGGATTCAGGAATTTTAGGACCTAATGAGGGAGGCCAAAACTGAGGTTTAATTGTGTATTCCCAGATTTATATCAAAAAGGCAGAAAATTTGGAAATAAATGAAACATAGTCTACCTATATGCCATTTTTGGCCTGGAAGCCACCTCAGATTTTTTTTATGTCATCCTTAGAATCACATAGGCACCAAAACATCCACCTAATTGCAGCTTTATAAAGATGGCTCAATGCCTTATTAACATTGGAAAGAGAATTATGGCATTTCCCTAAGGTAAATGACTTCACCATATCTGACCACAAATAATCACAGATATCAGATTTGTGTCAATGTTTAGGAAAGAATTCCTGTCAGTACATTGGATATAATAAGACCCTTGGATAGTGCTAATTCATGAACACCTACCCCAAATTAATCATCTACCAGATTAATATGCTCAGGGTTGGATAAGTAAATGTCTCAGCCAAGGTCACATAGATAGTTTGCAGCATTACCAAGGTCTTCAGACAGCAAGTGCAGTAATCCTGTTGCATTTAAAGTCATCCTTTCCTACCTGGGCTTCCCACCAGTTGCAGATTTGTGGTGGAAACAGAATCAACTCTAGTAGTTCTACAGTCAGGAGGGCAGTTGTTCAGAGTGTCAGATCATGGGAGGAAGGCCAGGGAATGATGCAATATTACACTAGCAAGTGATGTCATAGCATGATTTCCTAAGCAATTTACGTAAATGCAACTTCTCAAGAAGCCCTGACAAATGCCAGCCAGTGGTAATGCAGGCATGGAAACCAATGGCAGGCAGGGGAGGAAAACACACAGGAAACACAGATTTCCTTGCTCATCACTATGACAAGCTTCACAGATTCCTCAGAAGCCTGAAAAAACTCCCTTCTGCCCCTCTAATCCAGTTCCTTCCCTCAGGCACACAGTCTCTAAAGAGCTTTGATTTCCTTCTCTATTTGTAGATTTACTCCTGCTGACATCCAGGCATTGCCCAATGATGCTGAGAGTGACTTCTGGTGTTCTGAAGGCAAGTTTATAGCGAGACAGGCTTGACATTCTAAAATTGGTTTGTCTCCTTCATTGTAATTTAGAATGAGTCTTCAATTTTTTGAATGAGAAGTGGTATGCTGTGATTCTTGAGAATCAGTCTTATGCAAATGTCATAGAAATATATGTTGGCTTTGCAAATGCTTTAGGAAAGAAGACAGGTGGACACTAAATACCAAGACTTAAGTTTTGTTTTGATCCCAAATGGAGAAATACGTATTAATGTTTTCATAAAATGTGTGTGTGTGTGTGTGTGTGTGTGTGTGTGTGTGTGTGTTTGTAGGTTCATATAGGTTAGTCTGGAACTGATTGCTGATGGAAGTTCATGAAAATATCTAGGTAGACCAAACTCAGAAGAAACTGATAAGACTATGTTGCTAAATCAGGAAATAGCTCAGAGTATGCCAAGCTAGGTCATAATCAATCTCTCTCTCCCCCTGCCGCTTTCCCTTCCTTCCCTTCCTCTCCTGTCACCTCTTCCCCACTGAAATGCAATTTAAGCAGAGCTAGAGACCCCATCTCAAGCCAGAGATCAAAGCAAAGTAGTTCACAATATGCCTGGGGATCTTAGATTTGAAGACTTTTCTCAACTGCAGAAGCTGCCCGGAGAGCCACAAAATCTCATCTCATGAAGCTCATACCAAAAACAACCAACAAGACCCAACCCTTTCATCCCACACTGCATTAGTCTTTCTTGGAACAGTCTGGACATCTGCAAATTCTCGGCAATAATTCGAACTATCCTCTTTCCCCATCACTGCCTCCATCTCCCCAACCACACACTGGAATAGCAAAAAATCAGAAACTGGATTGTTTGGGGCCATTGAGAGGAATTACTAAATACCTTCTAGGCAGCAGGTCCTCCACAGCCCGGAATGGGTCATTACTTCTTCATTCTTCCTGCTGGTTTCATTATCACTTGTAGATTTAGTCCTGCACACACCTCTGGAATATAACCAGTAGTCCGTGCCCACTGCAATGGTCATTAAACTAAAAGCTGCGAAGGCTCCCACAGTAGTGATCAACATCTGGACTCCTCTGTCACACATCCTCATAATTCTTCATGGTACTCTGGACGGCTGGGCGTTGGAGAGGGAGATTCAATGCCAGAGGGAAAAAATCACTCTGCAGCTGGATAACCTAGGACAGGCTCTTCCAAAAATTCGGGTCTCCTTTTGTCGGCATCCACAGGGACTTTGGGAAAGCTGGGTTTTCCTGTCTGGAGCTCTCTCCAGTTCCCTGGGTCGCCTATGGCCCTCGGAAGGGTGCAGGCTCCAGGGGGTTTGTCCACATCACTGCTGCCTTCTGAGGGTCCCTGGATTCCTTTCATTCCTTGGGAGCTTGGTAAGGATGAGGGTCCGTGCAGGGCATGGCTCTGGAGCCTGGAGCTGCCAGCTCGATCTGAGATGCGCCTGGCTCCTCACAGCCCCGGGAGACTCAAGGCAAAGAAATCCAGAGAGGACTATGTGTGTGTGTGTGTGTGTGTGTGTGTGCGTGCGTGTGCGAGCGCGTGTGCTGGGGGTGAGGGCGGATGGCAAAAAATAGCACTGCTGGGAGGCGAGTCGCTGAGAAGAGTGTTCATTGCTTCCCCAGCCTCCCAGGAAAGCTCACCGCCTGCTCCCGACACCCCCGCTCAAACTGGAGAAAAGACAGTCCTGGGGCGGGGGCCAAGAGGTTTCATCGGGGGGCAAAGGTCCGCGGTGCTGAAGGGACAGCTCCCGGCCTGTTGCCCCGCCCCCGCCTTCCTAACGACCAGGCTTTAGGTCCGTGGTGCTGAAGGGACAGCTCCTCTGCTGCTGCTGCACCCCCGCATTCCTAACGCCCGGGCGAGAGACCTGGGGTACCGACGAGTGGGTCTTCCTCCCGCCCCTCCCAGGCCAGCCCACCTGCTCTTCTCAACCTAGTCAACCCACGCTCCGCGCAAAGTTTCGGGAGCCCAGGGCAGTCAGAGCCCCGGCTCCTCAGGAGCGCTGCAGCACGACCCGGTTCCCCCGCTCCCCGCTCCCGGAAGGGTTAAGGAAAGGGGAAGGGGAAAGGAGCCTGCAGCGCACTCTGGCGCTCTCTCAGCTCCCACCCGACGCGGCATTTCCCCCACCACCAATGAGCCAGGCAAGTTTGCCTTTTGCTGCGGGCGCCGCTGGAGCCCATTGGGGAAGACCGAGTCTTCTTAAAGGGACCGGCGACTCGGGGCAATGGTTCTATGGCTCACTTGGGCGGGCAAAAAGTGTTGTCACAGGAACATCTGTGTATAGTCTGTCTCAATTTGGTTCCCCAGAAAACAAACCAATATGTCTACCCTCCTTTCTCTGGAGCTCTGGTTTGCAACGGAGACAACGTGCTCAGATCAGACCCGGAACTGTTCATATACATATGATCATGTATTCCTAAAAGACAGAAAGAGCCAGAAGTATGTAGACTCTGTTATGCACATATTAGGGATTTGGGCCCAGGGAGTGTGAGATATTGATCTCCGAACACACATATATTTTAACAACCGTACACTTTTGGGGTGGTGGTGGTGATGGAGTCAAGGTGGGAGAGTCGCTGAAAATGTCAGATTCTCTTCAAAGGTCCCTTGGATGATCATTTGTTAACATTCTTGTCTAAGTTAGACAGGAAGCATGTGAAGTTAGGTCTGCTTTCCTTGTTAGTCCAAAGTGCAAATGTTGGTGCACACCTGAAAGCTAGTGAGACTCTGCCTTGGAAATAGTCATTGTTGCAAGTGTTACTTGCTCAGTCGCGTCCATCTCCTTGCTATCCCATGCACCCAGCCTGGCAGGCTCCTCTGTCCACGGAATTCTCCAGACAAGAATACTGGAGTAGGTAGTTATTCACTTCTCCTGGGGATCTTCCCGACCCAGGGATCGAACCTGGGTCTCCCGCATTGCAGGCAGATTCTTTACCATCTGAGACACCAAGGATCATCATTTAATTCAACTGGCTTTTTATCACCATGTGTTCTGGCATATACTTGAGCATGCCAAGTAGACTAAGTCCACAGAATGCCCTCATTATTTCTGATCTGTGGCATGATGGGACAGAGACCCAGAGGTCGGGTGTGTGGAATCGAGGCTGCTTGGGTTGTTTCTGCAGTCCCTGAGATGTGTTCATAACCAGCTGTCATATTTGAATGTTATTTAACTGGACAAAAAGATAATGGTAGGTAATCGTAGACACATACAGTCCCCTGGTGACATTTCTGGCTCTCTGTCTGAGAGCTTCTATCCAGAAGACCGAATAGCAACAATTCACGGAAGAGTTCTCAAATGCAGCTCACGACTTCTTGGTGACTCTGCCACTTTGTTTGTATGCTTTTGGTCTTAAATTCACTTAAACACTTGGTTCTTGGTGTTAGATATACCTGCACGTGCATGTGTAGATTTGAATACATAACAGTCATCATGTGATTGTGTTTAGATGTTTACTTGTGCTGTGTCCAATTTAGCTATGAGTTCTGAATGCCTGGGGAATTTGTTGTAGAAGTAAAGCAGGTGTGTGTATATATATATATGTATGTTTATATGTGTATGACAGTACCTGCTTACAGTGTTATGAGCCTATTTGCTGCAAATGCATAGCTGTATGCATTTGTGGGTGTACATGCCTAAGTATAGGTGTATGTAGGTTTATGCACCTACATAGACTTACTTGCATATGCATGTGTCGTGGATCACAAACACTGATTTGTAGGCAGGAAGTAGAAATACTGAAAGCTTGCCACATAACCAAAATGGAACAGATAAACTTGGGGCCAAGACCACAGCTATCCCGGAAGAAAGATAGGAGGTAATGGGGGAAAATGTACCAAGCCTTCTATAAGTTATTTATTGTTTTTCCTTTCCTGAAATGAAATTTGCTTCTCAATAAAGCCCTATGTAAGATGGAGGTGAAGCTGGTCTTCCCTGAAAGGGGTTGCTAGATTAGTGAAATTTCCCTTCCCCATCTCAAAAACTTAAATACTATGAAATAATTAATAATGACCAAAGCAACTACTCCAGGATCTGTTTTCACCCTTCCTCTGATAGGAGTGAGAAAAGTCTTTTCCTAAAGCAGGATCACGTGACTGGAAGATCAATGGGCTTTGGGAGAGTGTGCTCCAATCAATCCATTCACCAAACTCACAGTAAAACAAGAGCAGCCCTCTCTCTACCTCTGTAGTCTGTAATGTAAGCGCAAACACTCAAGGTATGGTTCCCAGAAGGTCCAGGGGAATGGAACCAAACATCCAGGCAAACTGTGTGGGGTTGGGGAGAAGGGTCAGGAGCTCAAGCAGATGAAGGTGACGATCACCGCTCAGGATGTGGACAATTCTGAAGGAGAGAAAGGGATCAACATGATGAGAGTGAAAATGTATACTGAGCTTTTGGCTTGGTGAGGCAGGCTTCTCCTCTGCCTCTCCCCTCCCCTGTCCTCCCCACCCCAGGTCCAAAACTGATCACAGACTAGTTCAAAGCTGATCACAGAGTATGGGAAGATCTGAACTTGCATTTGGAGAATCAGAACACCTGAGTGGAGTGGGAGTGCAGAGGCAGGAAGGCCGTCAGTTAGTTCCTGATGATGCCTCCCCACTTACTAGGGGGTGACCTCATCCTTTCATTCAATTGAATGTGTAGGTGTGTGTACATGGGTGCGTAGAATCAGCTTCTAAGCCTAGATGTAATTGCTCATTTCTTAACACTAGAGGGCTCTTTCACTAGATCCATCGGGGACCCAAGAGATTCAAAGCACTACCTTTTTATAAAAGTGATGGAGCCAGGCTCTTTCTGTGTGTGCTGATGACCTTCTTTGATCCTATTACTGTTGCGGGAGACCGGGAGGCACTCAGATAGCTTGCAACTGATGTTTAAGACTCTTATTAAGGCTTCTTTTTACAAGCTTCCTTTGGATTCTTAGGGGTTTCCGTGGTGGCTCAGATGAAGAATCTGCCTGCAATGCAAGAGACCAGGATTTGATCCCTGGGTTAGGAAGATCCCCTGGAGAAGGGAATGGTTACCCATTCCAGTATTCTTGCCTAGAGAATTCCATGGACAGAGGAGTCTGGTGATTGGATTCTTAGCTAGTCGAGTAGCTGGCAAGGTACATCTGTACTTTTTTTCTGTTCTTCCTCTCCTAGGTCAGAATTACCCTCACCTCAGGAGGTGAGGATAATTTCAGGGCCCCTGAAAGTGGTTGTGTCATTTAGGAATGAGTACCAGCAGCTGATTCAACTCAATAAATACTTTGTAAGTACCTACTATGTACAAAGCATTCTGCTTAGCAGTTTGAAGAATACACAAATATGGTTCCTACCTGCCCCTCAAGAAACCTATTATATAGTAGGGGATATTTTGCTAGTACATTTTGGCTGTAAATAGAAGAAACTCATTGGAGTTAGTTTAAGGAATTGCATTTTGACATAAGGATATGGTGCTGCTTCAAGAAACCTTTAAGCAAAGACATTATCAGGACTCAGCAAGGAGATAAAACCAGGGAATAAAAGCCATCAGGAGTCTTGACAGTCACTCTATTTTTCATCTCTGCCTCTTTCCATATTTTTAGTTGGAAAAAGATTATTTTGCCTTCTCTATTTGTTGATCCTCAAGATGGAAGCTAGATTTTGAGGCTTTATGTCTCCTCTGTCCAAGAGATCCACCCAGACTCAAAAGGGCAGTTTTAGTCTCAATTAAAAACTTTCAAGGGGGACAAACTGATTGTGTCGCGTGCCACTTTCCAGCCCGACCTGCTGTGGCCATGGAGAAGGGGTGGTGGTATAGACACAGCTACTGGGACTGGCTCCTGTGAGCTGAGGGAGGGATGACAATTCTCAGAGTAGGAGGAACTTTCGAGACCGCTCAAAAGACTGAAAAGTCCCCGTGATTCTCTTCTGGGGCCACTCTGATGATGCCCAGGGGTTCAGCAGTAAAACATGATCATGAGTGAGAAGGCAACATGTTAGGGTGTAAGGCTCTGAAGGTATTGGAGCCTCTGCCAGATGTACAGCTGGGCTGGGTGTACCCCCCCAGCTTCACCTTTGTCTATGCCCTTCTTCCAAGGAACATAAGCTGAAAGAGAAAAACTCGTTGTGGTAAAGTAACCCGCATGAATGTAAGTTAAGGAAATGGTGAAAACTAAGCAGATGTGGACCAAGGGTGCCCTGTCTGCCATCCCATAATTCCCCTTTATGTTCGCACATAGTCTAGTTATGGGTTTGCCACTTCTAGATTCAAAGTGTGGAAAATGAAATATGGTTATAAAACACATCTTCATGTTATTTAAACTTTAGCCTTACTGACTTTCTTTCAGTAACCAAAATCCCCTATCCTCGTGCACTCAAATACTTGAAAATTAAGTCCCTCCTATCTGTACCTGTGATAGGAGTTGGATGGTTGGAGGAGGGAAGGATGGTGGGGATGCAACATCCCGGTATTACATAGAGAACAGCCAAGGTATGCTGTCGATAGCTGATGGGAGCTCTAGAGGTTGGAGTATGTCATTGAAAGTTATGAAGGAAATCAATATAGGAACCATGAAAATTCAACAACTGTATTTGGAGTGGGCTTTCCTACTGGCTCAGCCTAGAGAATCCACCAGCAATGTGGGGGACCAGGGTTCAATCCCTGGGTTGGGAAGATCCCCTGGAGAAGAGAATGGCTACCCACTGGAGAATCCATGGACTACAAAAAGAGTCGGACATGACTGCGCAACTTTCAAGTTAAACTAAGGTGACGCAGATGGTAAAGAATCTGCCTGTCAATGCAAGAGACTCGGGTTCAATCTCTGGGTTAGGACAATGCCCTGGAGAAGGGAATGGCAAGCCACTCCAGTATTCTTGCCTGGAGAGTTCTATGGACAGAGGAGCCTGGTGGGCTAAGTCCATGGGGTCACAAAGAGTCAGACACGACTGAATGACTTTCATTCACTCGCTCAAGACAGAAAAGTTACCAGCTAACCATGGTAACTTTGGAGGAGAGGAGCAGGAGTGGGACCAGGAGCTGCTTTTCCTGACAGTCCCTTCGGTCCTATTTGATTTTCAGAAAATCTTGAGCATGTATACTTTGATAAATGAAGTCGATTAAAAAATAAATGAAAACAGTAAGTAGCATGCCACTTGTCCATCGCTTCCAGTCACCTCCTGCTTTATCAGTGTAGAAATGCCAGGTGTTTCCTGTGATTCATCCAACCATTCCCTGGAATGCTCTCCCCGAGACATTCTTCTTATAAGAAAACATTTATTTAGAAACAATTTTGAATTCACATAGAAGTTACTTCCACCAGATGTTCCTTCTCGTGGTTCAGTCCCTCACTTCATTCAAATCTCAGCTCAAATGTTGCATTCTCAGAGAATCCTTCTTTAACTGCTCTAAAATAACACCTCATTCTTCTCTCTGTCCTCTCCTTCTGCTTTTTATTTCTTTATAGCATTTTTCAATCTCTGACACCATCTTATATACATATACACATAAGTTCATATGTATGTATAGGCATCTATATGTTTATTGCCACCTCCCTACTAGAGCAAAAGAATTCACATCTAAATTACAAGACCCTGGGTCAGTGCCCAGGATATTGTAGGCACTCAATCAGCATTTGATTAATCAATTACCTTAATAAATAACTATTACATTTCACACACCACGAAAGGCACTGGTTAGTTAATAACAAGCAAGAAAGACTTAGTTCTTGATCACTTGGAACTCAATCTAACGGAGAGAACAGAGATAACTGAACAAATAAGAACAATTGAAACCAATGCTGTTAGTATCCCATAGATGCCTAGATTCCCTTTGCTAGGTTGGTGTATTTGTAGCTCCAACCTTCCTACCCTACCCTCTCTGCCATCCCTTGGTTGTCCCTTCTTGGAAAAATCGCTCGTAGCTAATAGGAGCTGCCTCTCCAAGGGATCCCTACCCCAGGGACTGCCTACAGTCAATGAATGGCTGATACAGGGATGCAAAAGTCTTTCTTCTTGCCAAAGGCAGAGAGAATTCTGTGGTGCAATTTATGTTCCAGAGTCCTCTGTGGGTCAGGCCAAGGCCAGATTATACCTGGGACCACATCCTCATTTGACTTTGTCCCCTCTCACTGTGTTTCTCAAACTTGAGTTGTGCCTCACTTACAAGGCTGGTTAAACAACAGCTTATGGGACTTTCCTGGTGGTCCCGTGGCTAAGACTCCATACTCCCAATGCAGGGTGCCTAGGTTCAATCCCTGACCAGGGAACTAGATCTCACATGGCACAACTAAGACCCAGAGCAGCTAAAGAAATAAGATTCAAAAGTCAGCTTACTGGTTCCATTCCCAGAGTTTCTAGGATGGTTCATGGGATCTTTCATTTCTAGCAAGTTCCCTGGCAAAGCTAATACTGCTGCTCTGGAAAGTCACAGGTGGGCACTCACTGCCTTTCTGTATGCTAGTTCCCATACTCCGCTAGGTTTTTCCTAAAGGACACTACTTCTAGAATTTACCTGCATATGGCTCCCTGCTTCAGGCTAAGCTTCTAAGCAACGCTACCTAAAACATCAACAAAGGCTGGTTAGCACTCTGTTAGGGGAAGTACAAGTCAGGGCCAATTCATGTCACTGGAGGTCATTGGAAAAGGCTTCCCAGAGGAAGTTCCATTTTAACAGAGCCCTTGAGGATGATTAGCCAAGTAAGGATTAGGGAAAACTGTGTTCCAGGCATTTAGATTGGTATGTGCAGTGCCCTGGAACATAAAGAGCTTGAGGGAATGAAAGGAGTTTAGTATGACTGGAGTGTGATGTGGCGTTAGTATGGCATACTCTCCATGCCTGTATATTTTGTACAGAGGAGATGTTTGGCCATGGATACTCTTCCAGAAAATATTATAAATTTATTTGCATTTTAGAGGAATTATTTTGCCAACTATATCCCAAGCTTGGGTAGCAACCTTTAGACTAGGACACCTCTAAAAACTAAACCCCTGAAAGATTCTTGAGTCCAAGAGGAAGCTTGTTCTCCCCGAGTTGATGAGTCCAGGGAGAGAGATATAGACAAAGAAGAATCTTCCAGAGGACAGAGAGAAAGTAATGGAAAGTAACAGATAAAGGAGTTCCTCCTTGTTAGCCAAGAAACTTCTTCTATTCCCAGAAAAGAGAAATTTTGTTGTTCTTACTCAGTTGGGTTGGATAATTTCTATGAACCTGTGGGTGCTCTATATACCCGCCTTTGCCTTTAGAAGAAGCTCTTAATGTTTACCTGGTTCCACCTGCAAAATTAAATAATGGGTGAACTGGTAGCAAATGTGCTACCTTTTAGTTTAGACCAAGAGAAGACACACCCAGATCTGTTGAAGAAGACTACAAATTGCTCAGAAATCCTAGCCTCTCAATGGATGAGAGTTTGATTGTTTCCTTTGGGAGAATGTCAGTGTTCTATATATGGAAAGACATTTGCTGGCATAGGGGTGGATAGTTGCAGAGACTGCTAGTTGCTTCCCTAATGACCTTTCTTCATTTCTTT
This sequence comes from Ovis canadensis, assembly GCF_042477335.2. Taxonomy (NCBI): domain Eukaryota; kingdom Metazoa; phylum Chordata; class Mammalia; order Artiodactyla; family Bovidae; genus Ovis; species Ovis canadensis. Next base: position 37,175,547 of record NC_091268.1, on the reverse strand, counting down.
TTAACTAATAAAACTCCAGTTGTAGTTGGGGATGCTCTTTGTCTACTTGAAAGAAAATCACATCTTTCAGTTTTCCTTGAAGAGAATAGTGATCCTGCAACAAAATTCTGACCAATAAAATATAATTAAAGTGTTTTGCATACCATAGCCAAAAGGTGTAAACAACACAAGTGTCCATCAACTGATGAATGAATTAACACATGTGTTCTATACATACAATGGAATATTATTCAGCCATAAAAAGAAATGAAGTTTGGATACATGCTACAACATGATTGAAACTTGACGACATTATGCTTAGTGAAATAAGCCAGACACAAAAAGACAAATATCATACTATTCTGTGCAGAAGAAGTACCTAGAATAGGCAAATTCATAGAGGCAGAAAGTAGATTTGATGTTATCAGGGCCTAAGAGGAGGGAGGGATGGGGAGTTATTGCTTAACGGTTAAGAAACTGTTTTGTGTGATGAGATGTTTTAGAAATAGATTTTGGTGATGGTTACCTAACATTGTGGATGCAATTAACACCACTAAATTGTACATTGAAAATAGCAAACTTTATGTTACATAAATTTTACCACATTTTTTAAATGGGAGAAAAAAAGTTTTTCTGTGGTGTGTAAAATCTCCTTCAAGGGAGCTGGTGGTCAGATTTTACAATCCACAGTATGCTGTCCTTACCTTATATTTCTGCCTGCATGGAACTGGAACTCAGTTTCAGAGGCTGACCAGATGACTTGTTACTGGAAGGTGACAAGTACATGTTTAAGATGTCTGAAAATAAAATAAAATTGGAGAAGACTGGGTCCATAATAGCATTATGGAGCCACCATCTAAGGTGGCTTTGATTATCTCCAAAATTATTACACGATAAAACAGACTTCTTATTTCACCCCTTTTCAATTTTAGAAGATGAGGATACAGTTGATTCTGGAACAATCAAGAGCTTAGGGGGGTCCCACCACTCTGTTCAGCTGAAAATCCACAAAAAAACCTATAGTCTGCCTGCCTACACATGGATGCAGTTCCTCTGTATCCACAGATTCACCCCAACTGTGGTTTATATAGTACCATATATATAAACTGTATATAGTAAATATATAGCATATATTTACTATTGAAAATAGTATACAAGTAGAACAGAGCATTCAAATCCTATTGTTCAAGGATCAGTGGTAATTCCTAATTTATACAGATGAAGAGAAGTAGAATTAGAGAGGTAGCCTATTAGTCATGAAATTTCTATTTTAAAATGTTTTATTGAAGTATAGTTGATTTACAATGTTGTGTTAATTTCTGATGTACTGAGGTGATTCAGTTATATACATTATTTTAAATATATGTATTATTTTTCATATTATTTTCCATTATGGTTTAATCATGTGATATTGAATATAGGTCCAATAGGACCTTGCTGTTTATCTATCCTATATATACTAGTTTGCATCTGCTAATCCCAAACTCCCAATCCTTTCCTCCCCCAACCCCTGAAAAGCTTCTGATTAGAGTTGACAGAAATGCAACTCAAAGGGTGTACAAAAAGCAAGAGCAATCAATCAATGCCTGTGACTTAAAAGCACAAAAGTAGATAAGCTCATGAGCAACTGAATCCCAGACTTCACATAAATGGCATCCAGAGTCTGCTTTTTCATCTCAGCCCTGTCTCCCTCTCCACCAGCTCCATCCTTAGCCTGGCTCTCTTCTCATGTACAAAGAACTCCTGGCTTGCCTTCTACCAGCTGAGCAACCCAAGAAGAAATAGGATATGTCTCAGCCAACAGTTAGAACAAATGTCTTGGGGATAGTTTCTCATTGACCCATTTGTTGCAGATCTACCTGAATCAATTGTAGTAGCCAGGAAATGAGATTCTCTGGTTTTCAGGTCTGTGCTATCATTCTGCCTCTCGACACACAGGGAGGAAAACCAAATGAATTTGTGTGAACTGAGAGTGGGTAAAGGGCTGATTCTTTGAGGAAGTTGAGGGTGCTGTTACTAGAAAAAGGAAGATAAAAATGAGATGTTCACTGTGCACTACAGATAGGTAGATGCCAGACCATGCAGGGCCGTTTTGCCATGCGAGATCATTCAACAAACATCCATCAAGACCAGGTCTTCTGTAGGCACTGAGGATGCAGTGGTGAGCAACACAGATTTCCTGCCCCCAAGGAACTTGCATTCTAGATGAGTGAGACAGCCAATGAACACATAAGCAAACAAACAAACAAGAAAAATAGTGATAAATACTGTGAAGCAAGTAGTGGTAAGTTCGGTGAAGAAAATGAAGGTAACTCGATAGGATACACAGTATGGGCAGTGGCAGAAGGAGTTCTTTAAGGAACACAATCAAGGAGGGCATTCCGAGGAGGTGGCTTGAGCTGAGAAAAATCAAAGGTGGAGAAGGAGTCAGCCTGAAGAAGAACCAAGGAAACTGTTCCCAGAAAAAGAATCATCAAGTGCAGGAGCTCTGAAAGGAGAATAAACGTGACTTGTTGAAGGACAGAATGGACAGAGCGGCAGGAATCTCATGAACAAGAGGGAAAAATCCTAGACAAGGAGGTCAGCAACTTGGACTGGGGCTCGATTATATAGAGAGAGTGGGCCAGGGTAAAGTTTGAGTGGTTCTTTTTTTTCCCCCCGATGGTTCTAGACAGTCAGTCAGTTCAGTCACTCAGTCGTGTCCAACTCTTTGTGACCCCATGGACTGCAGCACATCAGGCCTCCCTGTCCATCACCAACTTCCGGAGCTTGCTCAACTCATGTCCATCGAGTCGGTGATGCCATCCAACAAGTTCACCCTCTGTTGTCCCCTTCTCTTCCTGCCCCCAATCCCTCCCAGCATCAGAGTCTTTTCCAATGAGTCAGTTCTTCACATCAGGTGTTCAAAGTATTGGAGTTTCAACTTCAGCATCAGTCCTTCCAAAGAATATTCAGGACTGATTTTCTTTAGGATGGACTGGTTGGATCTTCTTGCTGTCAAAGGGACTCTCAAGAGTCTTCTACAACACCACAGTTCAAAAGCATCAGTTCTTCGGTGCTAAGCTTTCTTTATAGTCCAACTCTCACATCCGTATGTGACTACTGGAAAAACCATAGCCTTAACTAGACGGACCCTTGTCAGCAGTACATCAAGACAGTACATCAAGTTGGTTTTTTTTTTTTTTCCTTCAGCCGTGTCAGGTCTTAGTTGCAGCATCTGGGATCTTCACTGTGTCATGTAGATCTCTCACTGAGGCACACAGACTCTCTAGTTGTGGCAATACAGGCTCCAGAGCATGGAGGCTCAGTAGCTGCAGCTTGAAGGCTTACTTGCTCCATGGAATGTGGGATCTTAGTTCCTCAACCAGAGATCAAACCCTCATCCCCTGCATTGAAAGACCCATTCTTAACCACTGGACCCCCAGGGAAGTCCTGGGTATTCCTTAACACGGTAAAGCCATTGCATGAGTTAAGCAGGAGAGTAACATGAGCTGACCCACGCTTTGGAAATTTCATTCTAACCACTGAGTGGCTATTCTCCACTGGGGCAAAAGTGAAAACCAGGAGATAAATTAAGAGGCTATTGCACTAACTTGGGCTAAAGATGTTGGCATCTTAGACTAAGCTGCACGTGTGCTTTCAGTATAGCACATGTGAGAAACATAGGAGACACTGAGAATCATGTTAAATCACATGACTTTCCTGAGGGAGTTGGGAAACTGCGAGAGGTTTTAGCAGGAAGCGACTTGATCAGGTTTGGATTTTTTAGTGATACATCAGAGGCTTGGCTCTGCTCCATGGGATAGAAATGGTAGTGGAGAACAAGAAGATGAAAAGAAAGTCATAGACAGAGTCCATTGCCTTTTGGCCCCAAGCCTCCCTAGGGCATTTGCCTCCCCTCCACCTTCTTGTTCACTTTTATGGGAGAAGGGTACTGGCCTTTCTCTAAGACCTAAGGAGATCAGACTCAAGATATAAGACCCCCAAATGGTGTCCTGGACAAACCTCACCAGGAGAACCAGGAGAAAGAGCCTTTGTCCTCCCCTCATCCTGCACAGATTTGTGGGATAGAGGCTTATATCAATGGAAAGACCAAACAATGTAAGGAACTGGCAACCCACTCCAGTATTCTTGCCTGGAGAATCCCATGGACAGAGGAGCCTGACAGGTCTAGGGTTGCAGAGAGTTGGACACGACTGAAGACACTAAGCACGCACGCACATACTTAATGCATGATGGAAAGTATGGGGTCTGGAGTCAGGGAAACCTGGATTTGAGTCCCAGTTGCATCACTTGCTCTGTGACCTTGAGAAAATGACTTAATCCTTCTGTGCCTCTCTTTCCTCATAAGTAAAATAATGGGACCAGTTTCTAAGGTCAGTAGGACTTCCTTGTTGTATAATGAGGATTACATATAAGTGCTTAACATACAAAGTTCTCAAAAAATGTCGATGCAGCTATAAATAAAACAATGATGCCAAAGAAGCCAACTCTCTTAATGAGATTTGGTTTAATCTGCCACCTTCAGAATGACGAACAACTGACTATTACGTGTTTAATCACTTTCCATGGGGCACATACACCAGGAAAATGAAATGGCCCAAGAGGCAGCGAGAGATTCAAAGGTGTCTTTATTGAGAGATGAGATAAACACCTCAACAACTAAGAGGCTTAAAACCACTTTGGAAACCTTCCTAAAATCAGTAGAATGGGATGTGGTTTAGGGCTTTTCCTGTTGGCTTGGAATGTTGGCCAAAGCCCCAAATCTGAAAACAATAAGCGTGAAATATTCTCACATCCAGAGCCAAAGAGCTGCCAGGTGACTCCCCAAGGCTCACAAAGAGCTGGCCAGACAGGTCCTGCAGCCCTCTCTGCAATGGCTCCCATGCAGATTACGTGGACTGACGACTGGCCTTCAGTGAGGTGGGGAAAAAATGAGCCAGGAGCCTGGGGAGGAAGGCGCTTTGCCTATTTGTGTCCCATCACCCTGATGGAGGAGTAGGCGGCTCTTCCCCCATCAAGCCAAGTGAGACTGGGCCCAATCCACGCACGGATGGGATGAGGGACCTGCAGACAGGGCTGCTGATGTGGAGGCTCTAGGCTGGCACCTGGAGCAAAATGCGCTGGGAGGAACCCTGGAGAGAAACTAAGTGTCATCAGCTATATGGGGCACGCATGAACACATGAACTCAGAGGCTGGTGCCTGGTTCCCACTTGGAGAACCATGAGGCAAGAGGCTGGCTGGAGCAGCCGTCGATTACAGGGTGAGGAGGGAGGGCGTCAGGAAGGCAGCCTCGACTCCCAGGTCTGGTGAGGCAAAGATGCACTGAGTACCATGTGGACACCGAGGAAATTAACTCAGCTCAAACTCTCTCCACAGGACCATATTTAGGAAAGAGCAACATTTGAATGACAGCAATGCAGAGGGCTCAGCAGTCACAAAAGGGCCACTGATGACACCATCTAAGAAGAGCTTCACCTCCTACCCCTCTTCCCTCTCCTCAGCCCCAGAGCAGCCAGCAACAGGAGAGGAGGGGAAGCAGAGAAGGACATCTCACCTGCCTCCCCCTCCCACACGGAGCCCCTCCACTCACGGTCAGGCTGGGGCTGGAGACAAGAGAAGACTTGGAATTGAATGTGAGGTTCATGTTTGACTTCAACTGAACTGGACTTTGAAAACCTTTCCAGTATGAAAAAATTTCAGGCATATGAAATTGGGAGGAATGTATAGCAGATGAATGAATGCCCTTGCCCATCACCAACTACAAGAGCCGTCGACCCCTGGCCAATCTTGTTTCATCTCTATGTCCCATTAACTGCCCCTCCCCACTGACTTATTTTGAAGCAAGTCCCAGGTCTCATGTTATTTCTGCATTGGGTTTTTGAATGCCTAGAAGTGAGTCCTCCTTACAAAACTAAGGTTCTTAACATTGAAACTGAGCAGAAGACCCTGAGTTTTGCCCATTGTTTATTTTTCACAAACTCTAGAGCATAAAGTTCACTGAGGGCAGAGAAATGTTCTATTTTATTCACTACTCTTTTTGTTGTTCAGTTGCTCAGTCATGTCTTACTCTTTGCAGCTCCATGAACTACAGCATGCCAGGCTTCCCTGTCCTTCACGATGTCCCAGAGTTTGCTCAAACTGATGTCCATTGAGTCAGGGACGTCATCCAACCATCTCATCCTCTGTTGCCCATTTCCCCTCCTGCCTTCAATCTTTCCCAGCATCAGGGTCTTTTCCAATGAGACAACTCTTCACATCAGGTGGTCAAAGTACTGGAGTTTCAGCTTCAGCATCAGTCCTTCCAATGAGTATTCAGGGTTGATTTCTTTTAGGATTGACTGGTTTGATTTCCTTGCTGTCCAAGGGACTCTCAGGAGTCCTCTCCAGCAACATAGTTCAAAGAAATCAATTCTTTGGCACTCTGCCTTCTTTATGGTCTAACTCTCACATCTGCACATGACTATTGGAAAGACCATAGCTTTGCCTCTACACTACTGTTTCCCATGCTTACAGTATTAATAGCACATGACACACAGTAGGTGCTTAATACATAATTGTTGATTAAATGAATGAAAAAAATATATTTTTTTCCAGAATTGTCCAGTTTTCCTTTGCCACAGCCAAAGAGATGCACGGGTTAAGGCAAAAGATGAAATCTTTGTTCTATCTTATTCAATTGACTTGCCTCAGTGCTGACCCAAAGTTATTCAGCAACATGTCCCACCCTGAAGCACTGATGAGGGTAGTCACCTCGTCTGAGAAACAGTTTTCCAAATGATTCCAGACAATGGTATAGAGATCATCCCTCCCTAAATCCTATGTATTTATAACATTTCCAGGAGAACTTGCAAATTGGTAGATCATAGATTCTGTTCAGCCTGCTGATGCTTTTCTTCACCATCTGGGTTTTACAATTTGCACTGCGCTGAGTTAAACTGTGGGCCCACATCCCAGCCAGCCGTTGGTTGGAGGAGCAGCGTCTGCTCCTTTAGTGAGGCACACCCGCTTCTCTTACCTCAGGCTCTAGTCCTCTCTGAGGTCCTCCTTCTGCGCCACTCCTAGGTCACCTGCCTGGCTCCTGCTGGGCCACTGGCTTAACCAAAACACAGACAGGGGAAGCAGATCCTGCTAACCCCTTCCAGTTCGTTTCACCCATGAAATCCACTGAGCCCAGGTCATTCTTTGACTCGTTTTTCAATCTCCCCCATGGTTCTGTATATTATTCAGGTGGTTTTTGTTTTGTTTTGTTTTGCCATGCTGCTGGCTTGTGGATCTCAGTTCCCCCACCAGGGCTGCAGGGATGGAACCCATGCCCGCTGCAGTGGATGTGCAGAGCCCTGACTACTGGACTGCCAGGGAATTCCCTTTACTCAGATCTCTTCATCCAATTTTTTGGTCCATATATGTTTTTCTATAATATAATCTATACCATCCAAATTTTCTAATTTTTCAGTATGAAGTTATGCATAATCTGCATTTTAAACTTATTTTCCTTAACTGTAATTCTGATTTTGCTTACTCCTAATGACACCTGTCTTTCTTCCTCTCCTTGGTTAGACTAACTAAGTGTGTGTGTGTGTGTGTGTTTCTACTTATCTCCAACATCACCAAAGATCCAGTTTTAAATTTCATCTCATTCATATCACATGGGGAATAAATATTTTAAAGTTTCAAATATATGGATGGCAGCCCTCTGTAATTGTCAGCACAGATAAAGCTTTACCCTTCATCTGTAAAAAAGAAAAAACATGACCAAATAAACCTATCTATGAAACAGAAACAGATTCAGACACATCGAGAACAGACTTGTCAGGATGGAGGGGGGTTGGTAGAGGCATGGACTGGGACTTAGGACTGGCAGATGAAAACTTCTACACATAGGATGGATAAACAACAAGGTACTATGTTCAATATCCTGTGATAAAGCATAATGGAAAAGAATATGAATCACTTTGCTGTACACCAGAAATTAACATCATGCTATAAATCAACTATGCTTTGATAAAATAAAATTTAACATATATAAATATATATAGTATACATATGTATACATGTGCATGTATGTGTGTGTATATATATATACTTGCTTCACAAGTGGCACAGTGATAAATTCGCTTGCCACTGCAAGAGACTCAAGAGACAAAAGGTTTGATCCCTGGGTCAGGAAGAGCCCCTGGAGAAAGAAACGGCAATCCACTCCAGTATTCTTGCCTGGAAAATTCCGTTCACAGTGCATGGGGTTGCAAAAAGTCAGACACCGAGCATGCACGCACTGCAGATGTATATTAATACATATATATATGTATATTTCAACAGGAGAATTGAGGAGAAAGGCGGAGCACGTACACGTTAGATGCCTGTGATCAAGTGATCAAGCTGCCTTCTTACTCAGAACTTTGCCTAGATTGTTTATTAGTTTTAATTAACTTTTACTTTATATGCTTTCATCAATCTGGAATTTACACTGATATATAATGAGATGAAGATTTAATTTTGCTTTGTTTACCCCCAACATAAATCAATCATCCCAGTGTCACTGAATATTTCTTTTCTCTATAATCTTGGATGGCCACTTTTATTATCTAATAAAGTCATATACATGAAAGATTGTCTCAGAGTTATCTGCTCTATTCCATTGATCTATGTTTCAATATTTAAGTACTATGCTATTTTAATCTTTGAAATTTTATAGTTTATTTTAATATCTGTATTCAGCGTGTTTCCTAATTACTCTTCACTTTTAGGTTATTCTTGGCTATTTTCCCCATTCATTCTTCTGGATGAATTGTAGAGTCTCTTTGTCAAATTTCTCCTTCTCCATTAGAGGAAAACAAAGATAACAAATAAAAAAGAAATTGAAATGGGCATGTTTATTAGAAATGTATCAAACCCATGTATTTATTTAGGAAGAACTGACATTATAAAATAATTCTTTAATTCCATTCATCTGATCTTATTTTAAATTCTCTTGATTAACTTTTGTTTTTTCTTAATATACATTCTGCATACTCCTGGTTCTGTTTACTTCTAGACAGCGATTGTTTTTATTCCCGTGTTAGAAGTGAATAAGTCAGCCATAAAAAAAGAATGAAATACTGCCATTTGCATCCACATGGGAGGACCTGGAGATTATCATATTAACTGAAGTAAGTCAGGAAAAGATAAACATGATATGATATTACTTAATATGGAATTTTAAAAGTGATACAGATGAACTTATTTACAAAATTGAAATAGACTCCAGACATAGAAAACAAAGCAAAAGAGAAAAGGAGAGATATATCCAACTGAATGCAGAGTTACAAAGAATAGAAAGGAGAGATAAAAACACCTTCTTAAGTGAACAATGCAGAGAAATAGAGGAAAACAATAGAATGGGAAAGACTAGAGATCTCTTCAAGAAAACTAGAGATACCAGGGGAATATTTCATGCAAAGATGGGCACAATAAAGGACAGAAATGGTATGGACCTAACAGAAGCAGAAGATATTGAGAAGAAATAATAAGAATATACAGAAGAACTGTACAAAAAAGGTCTTAATGACCCAGATAACCACGATGGCGTGATCACTCACCTAAAGCCAGACATCCTGGAGTGTGAAGTCAAGTGGGCCTTAGGAAGCATTACTACCAAAAAAGCTAGTGAAAGTGATGGAATTCCATCTGAGCTATTTCTAATCTCCAAAGATGATGTTGTTAAAGTGTTGTGCTCAAAATGCCAGCAAATTTGGAAAACTCAGCAGTGGACACAGGACTGGAAAAGGTCAGTTTTCATTCCAATCCCAAAGAAGGGCAATGCCAAAGAGTGTTCAAACTATCACACAATTGCACTCATCTCACATGCTAGCAAAGTAATGCTCAAAATTCTCCAAGCTAGGTTTCAACAGTGTGTGAACTGAGAACTTCCAGGTGTTCAAGCTGGATTTAGAAAAGGCAGAGGAACCAGAGATTAAATTGCCAACACCTGTTGGATCACAGAAAAAGCAGGAGAGTTCCAGAAGAAAACATCTACTTCCACTTCATTGACTATGGTAAAGCCCTTGACTGTGTGGGTCACCACAAACTGTGGAAAATTCTTAGAAATGGGCATACCAGATCACCTTATCTGCCTCGTGAGAAACCTGTATGCAGGTCAAGAAGCAACAGTTAAAATCAAACATGGAACAACAAACTGGTTCAAAATTGGGAAAGGAGTATGTCAAGGTTGTCTATAGTCACTCTACTTATTTAATCTATACTTATTTAATCTATATCTTGATTTGATCTTGAGCTTCATCCAGCCATGTGAAATGCCAGGCTGGATGAAGCTCAAGATCAAATCAAGATTGCCAGGAGAAATATCAATAACCTCAGATATGCACACGATACCACCCTTATGGCAGAAAGTGAAGAACTAGAAAGCCTCTTGATGAAAGTGAAAGAGGAATGAAAAAGCTAGCTTAAAACATGTACCCCAATGTTCATTGCAGCACTGTTTATAATAGCCAGGACGTGGAAGCAACCTAGATGTCCATCAGCAGACGAATGAATAAGAAAGCTGTGGTACATACACAAAATGGAGTATTACTCAGCCATTAGAAAGAATACATTCGAATCAGTTCTAATGATGTGGATGAAACTGGAGCCGATTATACAGAGTGAAGTAAGCCAGAAAGAAAAACACCAATACAGTATACTAACACATATATATGGAATTTAGAAAGATGGTAATGATAACCCTGTATGCGAGACAGCAAAAGAGACACAGATGTATAGAACAGACTTTTGAACTCTGAGGGAGAGGGAGAGGGTGGGATGATTTGGGACAATGGCATTGAAACATGTATACTATCATGTAAGAAATGAATCGCCAGACTAGGTTTGATACAGGATACAGGATGCTTGGGGCTGGTGCACTGGGATGACCCAGAGAAGTGATATGGGGTGGGTGGTCGGAGGTGGGTTCAGGATTGGGAACTCATGTACATCCATGGCGGACTCATGTCAATGTATGGCAAAACCAATACAGTAGTGTAAAGTAAAAAACAAACAAAAAAAAACCAAAACAAACAACAACAAAAAACCACTAAGATCACAGCATCCAGTCCCATCACTTCATGGCAAATAGATGGGGAAACAATGGAAACAGTGACAGACTTTATTTTCTTGGGCTCCAAAATCACTGTGGATGGTGACTGCAACCATGAAATTAAAAGATGCTTGCTCCTTGGAAGAAAAGCTATGACAAACCTAGACAGTGTATTAAAAATTAGACACATCCCTTTGCTGACAAAGGTCTATATAGTCAAAGATATGGTTTTTCTAGTAGTCATGTACAGATGTGAGAGTTGGACCATAAAGAAGGCTGAGTGCTTTTGAACTGTGATGTTTGAGAAGATTCTTGAGAGTTCCTTGGAGAGCAAGGAGATCAAACCAGTCAATCCTAAAGGAAATCAACCCTGAAGATTCATTGAAAGGACTGATACTGAAGCTGAAGCTCCAATACTTGGGCCACGTAATTCGAAGAGCCGACTCATTAGAAAAGGTTCTGATGCTGGGAAAGATTGAGGGCAGGCAAAGAAGGAGGCGACAGATGGTTGGATGGCATCATTGACTCAATGGACATGAGTTTGAACAAACTCAAGGAGATAGCAAAGGACAGGGAAGCCTGGAGTCTAGGGCGTCGCAGACATGATGGAGCAACTAAACAACAAATAGAAAACAAACGTGTGGCTGCCAAGGGGAAAGCGTGGAAGAATAAACTGGGAATTTAGGATTACCAGTTACACATTACTACATATAACATAGACAAACAATAAGGACCTGCTCTATAGAATGGGCTTCCCTGGTAGCCCAGCAGTAAGAATCTGCCTGCATTGCAGGAGACACGGTTCGATCCCTGGGTCAGAAAGATCCCCTGGAGGAGGGCATGGTAGACCACTCCAGTATTCTTGCCTGGAGAATTCCATGAATGGAGGATTCTGGTGGGCTACAGTCATAGCGTCACAAAGGGTCAGACACAACTGAAGCGACTGACCACACACACACACACACACACACACACACACACACACACACACACACTGTATAGCATAGGAAACTATATTCAATATCTTGTAATAACCTATAATGGAAAACATCTGAAAAAGCATAGATAGATAGACATCTAGCTGAATCACTTTGCTCTCTGTGTGACACATATGAAGCTGCCAAGGAGGAAAGGCACACATTATCTTCATCATCATCGTCGTCGTTGTCATCCTCATTGTTTAAAAGCACTGTCAGAAAGGTAGGTGGGAGAGTTGCCCAGACTTGATTTTGTAGGATTGGAGTTTATTCCGTTTGTAATCGAATCATGCAAGTCAAGAAGCTCATTTTTAATTTAATTTAATTTTTTTGCCAGAGCCGAAGTATGTATCTTTTTTTTTTTTTTTACAGGAACTAATTCACAATAAATGTTTCTAATGACAATCATTTATTATCGTCTCTCACTGTTCTGGGAATTGACTGAATCAGCTATGTGATTCTTGTTCAGGGTTCATCTCTGGTTGCAGTTGGGTGGCTGGGCCTGGAATCATCGCAAAGTCTTTCCCATCTGCGCCTCTGATGGTTAATGCTGGCTGCGAGCTAGAACCTGAGAAGGGGCTTCTATAGGGACACCGCTGCGTGGCCTCTGAGTGGCCTGGGCTTCCACGCAGCATGGCAGTGGGTCCCAGTGGGCATCCCAGGATGTGTGGAGCCTGGCAAAAGTTCTATATTCTAACCTAGCCTTGGAAACTACAAGGCATTGCCTCCATTACCTCACTGTATCCGTTAGAAGCTAGCCCATATTTAAGAGGAGGGAAATTAGTTCCATCTCTTAAGGGGAGGGATGTCAAAGAAACTGTCAACATGCGTCATTTAACATATGTCATGTCAACATTTAAGACCATCAAACTAGTCATATTGAGAGGAAGTGGATGTATGGATCAGATGATTCTTTAACAATGAGCAAAAATAAATGCAGTTGTCAAAGGGCTCAGAAAACTCATGTCAGCAAATCGTTGCATTCTGTCTCCTGCTGGCATTACAGTATGGTGATGAAGTTAAAGTGATAGATTTATAGCCTCGAAGTTCAAATCCTGGCTCTCCCACTGATGAGCCTTGTGTGACTCAGGGCAAGTTTGTTAACCTCTCTGGGCTTCCTTCTCTGTTAGGCTAATGTGATAAAAAGCACAATATGTGACGAATGCTGGTCCATGGGGAGTATTTACCACGTGGTGATGAGTACCATAAGCCCCAGGTCCTCCTCCGAGAACCTTACAGACGCTCCTACCAGACATGAAGCTCGCTCCTTTCAAAAGAGTGAGCCAGCGTGGAGGGCACTTTGCCCACACCTGGGTCACTTCTAGCGCTTTGAGTTCCACTCTCCTCATAGTTCATGCAGCTCTCAAGTGAGCCCCTCTAAAGGCTGGCTTCCAGGCTGCTGGGGTGGGTGGGCATGGCAACAGCCCCGTCGCAGCCGGCGCATGGCCAGGGACTCAGATCTGCCAGTGTGGGCGCAAACACTACCTCCCCAGAAAAGCTGCTTGAAGGCATAGACGAGGGGAAGGGAAGGTTAAAAATAAAGAGTGGTCATGTTCAGTTTTAAAATTAAGGAGAGCCTGAACTCCAGGAGCCCTTCGGTGCTCTTGCTTTGGGAAGGGTGGCAGAGCCTCGAGGTTGGGGGGCATCATGTTGCTTCCTAGATCTGAAATTCACTGACACACTTTAAATTGGGCAACTGGACCTCATGGCTCATAGCTGTGGTCTCACCTGAAACATTCATGTTTCAGTTGTTTTCCGGCGGTTGGAGAGCTTGTAGCTCTTGCCCTTATTTTGCTTGTCCCTCACGGAGATTTTAAAATTTAAAGCTTGAATGTCTTTGAATCAGCCTTTTGCCCTTCCAGTGTCTCCAGCACTCCCTATTATCTGTGTCCCGCCAGCTCAGCGGAATAGTCCTGAATATTCATTGGAAGGACTGATGCTGAAGCTGAAACTCGGCCACCTGATGCAAAGGACTGACTCCTTGGAAAAGACCCTGATGCTGGGAAAGATTGAAGGCAGGAGAAGTGGGGGACAGAGGATAAGATGGTTGGATGGCATCATCGACTTGATGAACATGAGTTTGAGCAAGATCCAAGAGTTGGTGGTGGACAGGGAAGCTTGGCGTGCTGCAGTCCATTGGGTTGCAAAGAGTTGGAGATGACTGAGCAACTGAACTGAACTGAACTGACTCAGCTCAGCTACATCAAATATTTTCCAGGCCCTGATAGACACTCAAATTTAGTTTCCATCACACTTATATTGGGTTTTCCAGCTTTTCCAACACCAATAATACTTACATGTATGACACACACATGGTGTTCCCAAAACTATGCTCAGTATTAATCAGTTATAACCTCAGTTACTATACTGAAGTCCCACAAGAGAAAGATTTCCCCTCCATAGAGGGGGCAATGGAGGATCAGAGGGGTTAAGCGGTTTACCCAAATATATAGTTTGTAAAGATGGCAGGGCTGCTTTTTGAACCCTATTTAACTATGCAGAGTACATCATGAGAAACACTGGACTGGAAGAAACACAAGCTGGAATCAAGATTGCCAGGAGAAATATCAATAACCTCAGATGTGCAGATGACACCACCCTTACGGCAGAAAGTGAAGAGGAACTAAAAAGCCTCTTGATGAAAGTGAAAAAGGAGAGTGAAAAAGTTGGCCTAAGGCTCAACATTCAGAAAACGAAGATCATGGCATCTGGTCCCATCACTTCATGGGAAATAGATGGGGAAACAGTGGAAACAGTGGCAGACTTTATTTTTGGGGGCTCCAAAATCACTGCAGATGGTGATTGCAGCCATGAAATTAAAAGACGCTTACTCCTTGGAAGAAAAGTTATGACCAACCTAGATAGCATATTCAAAAGCAGAGACATTACTTTGCCGACTAAGGTCCGTCTAGTCAAGGCTATGGTTTTTCCAGTAGTCATGTATGGATGTGAGAGTTGGACTGTGAAGAAGGCTGAGCACCGAAGAATTGATGCTTTTGAACTGTGGTGTTGGAGAAGACTCTTGAGAGTCCCTTGGACTGCAAGGAGATCCAACCAGTCCATTCTAAAGGAGATCAGCCCTGGGATTTCTTTGGAAGGAATGATGCTAAAGCTGAAACTCCAATACTTTGGCCACCTCATGCGAAGAGTTGACTCATTGGAAAAGACTCTGATTGGGGGCAGGAGGAGAAGGGGATGACAGAGGATGAGATGGCTGGATGGCATCACTGACTTGATGGACGTGAGTCTGAGTGAACTCCGGGAGTTGGTGATGGACAGGGAGGCCTGGTGTGCTGCGATTCATGGGGTCGCAGAGTCGAACATGACTGAGCAACTGACCTGAACTGAACTGAACTGAACTGAGTAGCAGTCCCTGGCAGCTCAGATGGTAAAGAATCCGCCTACAATGTGGGAGACCTGGGTTTGATCCCTGATTGGGAAGATCTCCTGGGGAAGGAAACGGTAAACCACTCCAGTATTTTTGCCTGGAGAAATCCATGGACAGAGGAGCCTGGCGGGCTACAACCCATGGACTCAAAAAGAGCTGGACACGGCTGAGCAACTAACACTTTCACTTTCAGTCAGTCCAGTAGGTGTTTCTTAGTTGCCAGTGACAGAAAATCCATGTCAAATTGGCTTAATTCACAAAAGAAAAGGATAGTGATCAGTTAGCTTAAATGGAGTATGTCTGGGTCCAGGGGCTCAAATTCTCTTTCTCAGCTCTGGTATCATCTGGGGGCCAGAACTATTCCTTCCATTGGCAAGATGGCTTCTAGCCTCTCCCAGCCAACAACCTACGCTTTCACCAATCCCTGTTGAAAAGAAAGAGCTTTTCTTTCCCAGAAGTCTTTCTTTCTTTCTTTTTTTTTAATGCCCAGGATAGGATGACTCTAGTAAGAATAAAATCATGCAATCATTTCAGAACCAATCATATGGCCAAAGGTATAAGACAGGTTTAGGTTTGTGCTTGAAGCCTTTGGTGGATAAGCCCTGCCTGAACCATGTGACTGAGAATGAGAGATGGATAGAACCATGAGGAATATTGCTCTTTCCAGAAGGGGAATTGTCCACTACATATGCTAGCAAACAAGTTTATTGCCTTTCTTATAGGCTTCAGAGACACTGAGAACCTTCCAGTAAAAGTGAGGTAGGTCATATGACCCAGCAATCCCAGTCCTAGGCATATCCCCTGAGGAAACTAAAACTGAAAAAGACACATATATCCCATTGTTCATTGCAGCACTATTTACAATAGCTAGAACATGGAAGCAACCTAGATGTCCATCGACAGATGAATGGATAAAGAAGTATGGTACATATACACAATGGAATATTACCCAGTCATAAAAGGAACACGTCTAAGTCAGCTCTAATGAGGTGGATGAACCTAGAGCCTATTTTTCAGACCGAAGTAAGTCAGAAAGAGAAAGAGAAATGTCATACACTAATGCATATATATGGAATCTAGAAAAATGGTACCGAAGAATTTATTTGCAAGGCAGCAATGGAGAAACAGACATAGGCAACAGACTTATGGACATGGGGAGAGGGGAGGAGAGGGTGAGATGTATGGAAAGAAAAACATGAAACTTACATCATCATATGTAAAGTAGATAGCCAATGGGAATTTGATGTCTGTCTCAGGAAACTCAAACAGGGGCTCTGTATCAACCTAGAGGGATGGGATGGGGAGGGAGAGGGGAGGGAGGTTCAGAAGGGAGGGGATTTATGTATACCTATGGCTGATTCATGTTGAGGTCTGAGAGAAAACAGCAACATTCTGTAAAGCAATTATCCTTCCATTTAAAAAATTAATTAAAAAAAAAAAAACCAGTGAGGCAGGTAATGCTTTAGGGACTAGATGGATGTGTGCCTATAATCTTAGCACCCAGAAGTAGGTGACTGTACAGTCTGAGCTTTTAGTAGACACCTGTTATTATTTCCCCAACCCCATTTCCCTTTCTTTTAAAAATTATATCACCAGGCTTCCCTGGTGGTCCAAAGGGTAAGAATCTCCACCTTGCAGTGCAGAGGACACCAGTGTGATCCTTGGGCCAGGAAGATCTCATGTGCCAAGAGGCAACTAAGCCTGTGCTGCAACTACTGAGCCCATGCTCCCTAGAGCTGGTGCTCTACAACAGGTGGAGTCGCTGCATTAGAGTGTAGACCCCCCTTACCACAACTAGAGGAAAGCCAGTGAAACATCAAAAGCCCAGAACAGCCCCAAATAAAATAAATTAGTTAATTAAACAAATTTTAAGAAATTATATCACCATTTTCCTCTGGGAAGCCACACCTCCCCGTGTGATTCGAAAGAATCCAGGGGCGAGCATGTGACCCAGGCTTGGCAAACGCGAATATCTATCCCTCTAGCTAAGATAATTAAGTTAGAGATGGCTATTGAAGCCAAGTCAGTAAAGCTCAGTCTTGTAATTTTTATTGGGGCTATTAGAAAAATTAAATTTTCCTCTCATTCGTATTACTGAGCTCTGGGGGTAGTGATTGGAGCTTCTGGAGGCCACCAAGAAAATGAAGAAAATTAGATGAAGGAAGAGAGGGACAGCTTCTGATATTGCATGAGTCCCTGGACCCATCTGTAGGTGAAGCCAGAAAGCGCAAGGCTCTTCTAGTTACATAAACAAACAAACAAACAGAAAATGATTCTTTTTCTTCTAATTACTCCACTTCGAGATGGGTTTTGCCACTTGTAAACCACATACAAGTTCAATACCCAGCCAAGTTTGGGGATCCAGGAGGTAACAAGGCAGAAGGAGGACATTCTTCACATTTAACCAGAGGGATAAGGGAGGGTCCGTGGTCCTCTGGTTTCAGGGTGCAAGGTGTCTGAGGGGTGTCAGGCACTGCTCAGTCACGCGGACTTCTCTATGGAAACTCTGTGGAAGTTACTCCATGGCTGATTAACAATTAGTCCTTATTCTAGTTTTTTCCACCTCCCTTCACAGAAGTCATTCTGGAAGAAACAACTACCTGAACATGTTAATGTGAGGCTTAAACACTGAGGCTGTAGAATTTGATAGACCTGCATTCAAGCCCTCATTTGACCACTTACCGGTTGTGTGACCTTATTCAAGGCATCTCTGAGTCACAGCTTTCTCATCTATAAAATGAGCTAAATAATAACATCCAGCTCCTACAGTTTCTATGAGGCGATCATAAACTTAACACCGATGGAACCTAGGGATAATCGCCACTTTCCAAAGCTAGCTATTGTCATCATTATAAAGTAAACTACATCCTCCCCCCCACCTCCAATGCTCAGTTTTGCCTGCACTTAATGTTAAATCTCTCTCCTTGCTGTGTTCTTTCTTGCTCACGGACATTTTTGCAGTGAAGATAATCACAGGTAATTGACACTGTTAATCGATATATGAACGAAACGGAGTAGCCAAGAGCATAGACTGAGAAACTGGACTGCCTGGATTCAACCCCTGCCCCAGTTCACGGCTGTGCAGATTTGGACACATGGATCCATCTCTCTGTGATTCACCTTCCTCCACATACAATGGAGATGATAGGAATAGTATTCATCTCATTAGGTATTCCCTAGTAGCTCAGATGTTACAGAATCTGCCTGCAATGTGGGAGACCTGGGTTCAACCCCTGGATCGGGAAGATCTCCTGGAGAAGGGAATGGCAATCCACTCCAATCCAATCCACTCCAATCCACTCCAGAGGATTGGACAGAGGAGCCTGAGGAGCCTGGTGAGCAACAGTCTATGGTGTCACAAAGATCAGACATGACTGAGCAACTAACACTTTCACTGGGGTTAGGTAATATTCACAGGATGTTTAGAACTGGGACTGACACATGGTGAGTGCTCTATAATGGTTTACCATCATCTATGTGAAGTCAAGTGGGCCTTGGAAAGCATTGCTACAAAAAAAGCTAGTGTAGGTGATGGAATTGCAGTTGAGCTGTTTCAAATCCTGAAAGATTTTGCTGTGAAGTGCTACACTCAATACGCCAGCAAATTTGGAAAACTCAGCAGTGGCCACATGACTAGAAAAGGTCACTTTTCATTCCAATCCCAAAGAAAGGCAATGCCAAGGAATGCTCAAACTACTGCACAATTGCACTCATCTCACATGCTAGTAAAGTAATGCTCAAAGTTCTCCAAGCCAGGCTTCAGCAATACGTGAGCCATGAACTTCCAGATGTTCAAGCTGGTTTTAGAAAAGGCAGAGGAACCAGAGATCAAATTGCCAACATCTGCTGGATCATCGAAAAAGCAAGCGTGTTCCAGAAAAACATCTATTTCTGCTTTATTGACTATGCCAAAGTTTTTGACTGGGTGGATCACAAGAAACTGTGGAAACTTCAAGAGATGAGAATACCAGACCCCCTGACCTGCCTCTTGAGAAATCGGTATGCAGGTCAGGAAGCAGCAGTTAGAACTGGACATGGAACAACAGACTGGTTCCAAATAGGAAAAGGAGTACGTCAAGGCTGTATATTGTCATCCTGCTTATTTAACTTCTATGCAGAGTACATCATTAGAAACGCTGGACTGGAAGAAACACAAGCTGGAATCAAGATTGCCGGGAGAAATATCAATAACCTCAGATATGCAGATGACACCACCCTTATGGCAGAAAGTGAAGAGGAACTAAAAAGCCTCTTGATGAAAGTGAAAAAGGAGAGTGAAAAAGTTGGCCTAAGGCTCAACATTCAGAAAACGAAGATCATGGCATCTGGTCCCATCACTTCATGGGAAATAGATGGGGAAACAGTGGAAACAGTGGCAGACTTTATTTTTGGGGGCTCCAAAATCACTGCAGATGGTGATTGCAGCCATGAAATTAAAAGATGCTTACTCCTTGGAAGAAAAGTTATGACCAATCTAGATAGCATATTCAAAAGCAGAGACATTACTTTGCCGACTAAGGTCCATCTAGTCAAGGCTATGGTTTTTCCAGTAGTCATGTATGGATGTGAGAGTTGGACTGTGAAGAAGGCTGAGCACCGAAGAATTGATGCTTTTGAACTGTGGTGTTGGAGAAGACTCTTGAGAGTCCCTTGGACTGCAAGGAGGTCCAACCAGTCCATTCTGAAGGAGATCAACCCTGGGATTTCTTTGGAAGGACTGATGCTGAAGCTGAAACTCCAGTACTTTGGCCACCTCATGTGAAGAGTTGACTCATTGAAAAAGCCTCTGATGCTGGGAGGGATTGGGGGCAGGAGGAGAAGGGGACGACAGAGGATGAGATGGCTGGATGGCATCACTGACTTGATGGACGTGAGTCTGAGTGAACTCCGGGAGTTGGTGATGGACAGGGAGGCCTGGCGTGCTGCGATTCATGGGCTCGCCAAGAGTCGGACACGACTGAGCGACTGAACTGAACTGAACTGATGTGATTAATCGAGTGTCAGACCAATCACAAATAGGGTTCAGGGACCATGTATTGGCTTCTGGTGGGCACAAGCAACTCTGTCTACATGACAAGGCTCTGCTGAGCTCTGTTTGCTTGGGTTCTCTCATGGTCCTGCTAATCCCAACATCGCTCAGTGATATATACTATTATAAATACACATTTTGGTGACAGCTCTGGCCATGCCAACATTCTGTGTGGGTTTTACATCTTTCATGTGATTTGTAACAAATTTCTAAAAGCCATCTTGCATTCAGAATCTGGTTTGACCACCTTCTCTTTTGTTCTTTTGTCTTGAGCAAGTTACTTATCCTCTGAGCTCCAGTCTTTTCCACTATAAAATGACAAGAATAATAGTACCAACCTTATAGGGTTGTTGTGAGAATTGGATTATTATTATAAAGCCCTATGATAGGGCTTAGCATATTGTAAATGCTAATTTATTATATTGTAAATAATAACAAAACATGAAATACTCTCTCCGCCAGATATCCTGTGAAGTCTTTTAAAAGAGCTGAAAATGGGCATCTGTTGATCTTGTACATTTGAGGTTTCAAGCTTGTAGCCTGCCTGATGTATGCATTAAATGGACATATTTTATTTGCACAGCCCAGAGTTTCAAGCTTCCCAGGTGGCTCAGTGGTAAAGAATCCACATGCAATGCAGGAGACGCAAGAGATGCCAGTTTGATCCTGGGTCAGAAAGATCCCCTGGAAAATGAAATGGTAGCCCACTCCCTGCCTGGAAAATCCCACGGACAGAGGAGCCTTGTGGACTACAGTCCATGGAGTCACAAAGAGACTTTCAAGAAATTAGAATTAGCGCCTTTATTTTTAAATCAGGGTATTATATATAAAAATATAGATTTCTAGCTCCTTTTAAGGGATGAAAAATATGGTTGCCTCCTTGCAGATTGTTTTTTGGAGAGGAGGTAGTGGCTGCTCACTTCAGATAGAACAAGGCACTCTCCAGATCAGGTACTCTTGGCTTGTAACACTCCCATTACCCTACTCCTGGAATGCCTCAGGCATTTGCCTTATCTGCCTGGCTCCTGTAATAATGGAAATAATAGCTAACACACAAATGAAACATACTGTGTTCCAGGCACTATCTCATTCAATCTCCATAACAGTTCTAAGGGAGAGTATTATTACTGAATTCCCTGGTGGCTCAGGCAGTAAAGAATCTGCCCACAATGCAGGAGAGCCGGGTTCGAGCCCTGGGTCAGGAAGGTCCCCTGGAGAAGGGAATGGCAACCCACTCCAGTATTCTTGCCTGGAGAATCCCATGGGCAGAGGAGCCTGGTGGGCTACAGTCCATGAGATCGCGAAGAGTCAGACATGGCTGGGTGACACACACACAACACCCCTCCTAAGGATGGGAAGACATGGCTAAGTAACTTTCTAAGGTTATGCGGCTGGTATGTAGCAGAGCTGGTAGTTGAACACTCTGGATGCACAGTCTGGGTTTCGGCCACTCCTCGATAGTGGGGCTCCCAGGTGGCACTAGTGGTAAGGAAACCACCTGCTAATGCAGGAGACATCAGAGACACGGGATCAACCCCTGGATCGGGAAGATCCCCTGGGGAAGGGGATGGCAACCACTCCAGCATTCTTGCCGGGAGAATCCCATGGACAGAGGAACCCGGTGGGTTACAGTCCATAGAGTCTCACAGAGTCGGACATGACTGACGTGCCTTAGCATGCGTGCACACATACTCTATAGTAACCCCTTTAGTTTAACCGAGGCAAGGTTTTCTGCAGTTATATCAATGAAATGAGAAGCATGTTCCAGGAGGTCAGTATTCAGTTCTCATGGTCGTGTTAGCCAAGAGGACTTAGTTATGGGTGCCTAGGGTCATGATTTGGGAGTTAGCTGTGTAATTTCTGTGATACCCAAGGACAGTCCTACTTAGCATAGACACTCCTGCTGAAAGGTATTGAAGTTGGAGGGTCATTCTTACGTCTCCCAACTAAGCCCCTGAACTGTAGGACATAAAAGAACAAAATCTATCCCCCAGAAGCTGGTTCATTCTACTCATCATTTACAACCACAGACACACCCTTTTCTAGGTGGCTGTACTCCGAGAAGCATTCCTAAGCATTCTGAGAATCAAGTCAAGGTAAAATATCCTTTTACTGGAAAAAAAAAACAAAAACCAAAAACCAAGTGTCCCTTTCTGATAAACATAAAAACTCACCATGGCCAGGAAATTCTAATAAACCCCTATCCCAGACCCTGCGATTCTTGATTGAGTAATTCCCCCATTTCTACACAGCCTTTTAAGCAAGATTTGGTTAAGCTTTCCTTCCTGAAGTCTGTATTGTAGAAATACAGAATATGACATATTATTTCCCTTTTCTGGTTATAAAATTATACGATAACATTTGAAGATGTTGTTCAAAATACAACTCATCCCTGATTCCACACCCTGGAGAATCACTGATCTCTGAGTGATCCTCCTGGATTTTTAAAAGAACGTCTTTACCCAAATGGTAGCTTTTGAGATAATGCCTGACAACTGCTATCAAATGCTTAACATTTGAAAATAAATTCACAAAACACAGAAGATGAACAGATGGTCTGTGAGTTTTGTCCAGTCTCTGTAGCTTTCCACCACTCTCTGCAGCATCAGACAGAGGCGTTTGAGCCAACCCCAAGTGGGTGTATTGTCGGGGGAGGCGAGTTGTCCCCAGGCTTGAACCATACAGAGCCAGGACTGTCTGTCTTCAGGGGCCTCACAGGAAGGCTGAACCCACAGAGGCAGTTTCAGCGGTGAGGGCAGTGCCAATAGAAGGGGTTTAAAGGCATCAGGGTTCCCTGACTGTCAGAGACCTTAGCTCCTTCTCATCTTGTTTCCTGGGATGATGGGGAGTCCATCTCTGACTTCACCTGCCTGGGGGCATGTCCACAATGGAAGGGTTGTTTTCAGAGTTCTAGTTTGGTCAATTTACCAGCAGTTGAGTCAAACTTTATGCTATGATCTGGTCCCCACCAGATGAATTCATTTCTTGGGGACGCTATGATACACGACCACAAACTGGGTGGGTTGAAACAACAGAGATCGAGCCTCTCATGGGTCTGGAGACCAAAATCAAGGTGCTGGCAGGTTGCACTCTCTCTGGAGGCTCCAGGGGAGAACCCATTCCTCTCCTCTTTCAGCTCCCAGCCGCTGTATCGGCATTTCTTGGCTTGTGGTCACACACTTCTCTGCTCCATCTCTGCGCTGCTTCCTCTTTGTGTCTGTGTTATGTCTTTGTCTCTCTTATAAAGATACTTGTGGTAGCATTTAGGGCCCACTCTAGTAATCCAGGGTGATCTCTTTATCTTAGGATCCTCAATTTAATTACATCTGCAAAGAGTCTTTTTCCAAAAAAAGGTGACTTTTACATATTCCATGGTTAGGACTCAATACCTTGGCGGGAGATGGTGGTGGTTGCGGGGGGAGGCGGGCGGGGGAGTCATTCTTCAGCTTACTCAACAGGATTTTCCACATCACTGCTAAAGCCCTTCCCCCACTCATCCCCTGTCTAGTCCCTTATTCCCCCACAGCCCTTTATCCCAAGTACCATCCACAGACAGGACCAGCCCCCACCCTGCCTATGTCACTGGAGGGGATGTTTCTCTCTCTTCTGCTCCAGGCCTCTTCCCTTCAGAAAAGCCATGCAGACCCAAGTGGTCTCTATAGAGACTGGTGCTGGGCTGGTTAAGTGTATTCAGCTGGGAGTCAGCGTACCAGTTTGGCTGGTAGTCCGAATCGATCATTGTGATTTTCTCTCTCGTCTCTATGACGACTGCAGCAGTCAAGGTAAACTGTACCTTTGCCTCCCCCTGCTCTATCCTGATGGCTTCATTGATCTTCCTTCCTCCTCACCCCTACAGACCGTGTTCTCTAAGGCCAACCAGATCACATCAGCCCTCTGCTTCATGTGCCTGTGGGAAGACAGGATACAGTCCCTCTAAAGGTGTCCCCTAATCCCTGAAATATATATATGAAGCTCTAATACTTTGGCCACCTAATCCAAAGAGCCGACTCATTGGAAAAGACCCTGATGCTGAAAAAGATTGAGGGCAGGAGGAGAAGAGAGTGACAGAGGATGAGATGGTTGGATGGCATTGCTGATTCAATGGACATGAGTTTGAGCAAACTCTGGGAGATGGTGAAGGACAGGGAAGCCTGGCATGCTGCAGTTCCTGGGGTTGCAAAGAGTTGGACACAGCTTAGGTGACTGAATAACAACATATGTGTGTGCGGGGGGATTATACATGTATATATATACATATACAGGCTCAGCTGGGTCTTCGCTGTGATGCATGGGCTCAGTAGTTATGGTACACCAGCTTAGTTGCCCTGAGATGTGGGATCTTAGTTCCCTGATCAGGGGTTGAACCTGTGTCCCCTGCATTGCAACGTGGATTCTTAATCACTGGACCAGCAGGGAAATCTCAGCCTATTAACATATCATCTTAAATGGTAAAAGAGACTTTATGGATGTGTTAAGGATCACGAGATGGGGAGGTTATCCTGAATTATCTGGGTGGGTCCAATATAATCACAAGGAAGGCAGAAAAGTTACAGGTAAAAAAGGTACAACAACAGAAGCAGAGGCTGGAGTGATGTGCTTTGAAGATTTGACAGAGGCCATGGGCCACAGGACGCAGGTGGACTCGAGAAGCTGGAAAAGGCAAGGAAATAGATGCTCCCCTAGAAGCAGCTGTCAGCTCTGTGGACAACTTGACTTTAGTCCAGGGAGACTGATTTTGGACTTGTGACCTCCAAAATTACAAGAGAATGCATTGGTGTTGTTTTAAGCCACATTGTGAAAATTTGTTATAGCAGCAACAGGAAACTAATACAGTGTCCAAGGGATTCTCCCTGAACTTAGAACAAAGTTAAGCTTCTTATCACCATCTACTAATAGCTACAAGATCTGACCCCTGCCTTGCTCTCTGGTCCCCCCTTGCTGAGTCTAGCCTTTCTCTGGTGACATGGGCTGCTCTCTGGTCTTTGGAAGCCCAGCAAGCTCTGGCGCTTGCTGTCCCTTCTGTCTGGAATGCTTTGCTCTGGTCCTTATCACCGACCTCAGACTACCAAGGAGGTCTTCCCTGAGTGTTCGGGCTAAGCAGCTGATGACTCAGTCTTCCCCACCCCTGCCAGTCTCTTCCCACCACCCTGCTTTGTTTTCTTCATAGAAGGTATGGCTATCAGCACTGTTAATCACTGTATTTAATACGTATCCCTCTCAGAGCATCGACTGCATGAGATGATGACCCAGGTTCCATTCCCTATCTGGAATAAACATGAGTCCTAAAGAGAGATGCAATGAATGAATGAAAGAAATCAATATGAATGAACTTATTCATTCATATTCAGGTCTAATGATTTCTCTCTGCAGTCATGGGCTGCCTGATATAGTTTCAGCCTTTGCAGCATAATAATGAGAAGCTCATCCTCAAGCACAGGTTTGAGATGAGGAGGATGAGATCTGGGGGCTTCTTCTGCTGGCTCCTCTCTCCATTCAGAGTTTCCTCCCCCTTCGCATCATATTTTAAAATATTTTCACCTTCTTTCCCTCTAAGCCTTTCCCTGGGCTCTGTTCACTTACAGCTAGTAGAATTTCCTGAAGATGATCTTGGGGTCAAATATCCCCAGGAGCTCCGCAAACTAAAGTTTCATGGTGCCTTTCAGCTTTCTGATGCCCGATTAGGGTAGAGATGTAAATCCAATGTTGCTTGTGTTTAGGGGGATTCAAGGAAACTAAAGGTGTAAGTCAAGGCTGTATATTGTCACCCTGCTTATTTAACTTGTATGCAGAGTACATCATGTGAAATGCCGGGCTGGATAAAGCACACGCTGCAATCAAGATTGCCGGGAGAAATATCGATAACCTCAGAAATGTAGATGACACCGTCCTTATGGCAAAACGTGAAGAACTAAAGAGCCTCTTGATGAAAGTGGAAGAGGAGAGTGAAAAAGTTGGCTTAAAGCTCAACATTCAGAAAACGAAGATCACTTCATGGCAAATAGATGGGGAAAGAATGGAAACAGCGAGAGACTTTATTTTCTTGGGCTCCAAAATCACTGCAGATGGTGACTTCAACCATGAAATTAAAAGACGCTTTCTCCTTGGAAGGAAAGTTATGACCAACCTAGATAGTATATTCAAAAGCAGAGACATTACTTTGCCAACAAAGGTCCATCTAGTCAAGGCTATGGCTTTTCCAGTGGTCATGTATGGATGTGAGAGTTAGACTATAAAGAAAGCTGAGTGCTGAAGAATTGATGCTTTTGAACTGTGGTATTAGAGAAGACTCTTGAGAGTCCCTTGGACTGCAAGGAGATCCAATCAGTCCATCCTAAAGGAAATCAGTCCTGAATATTCATTGGAAGGACTGATGCTCAAGCTGAAACTCCAACACTTTAGCCAACTGATGTGAAGAACTGACTCATTGGAAAAGACCCTGATGCTGGGAAAGATTGAAGGCCAAAGGAGAAGGGGATGACAGAGGATGAGATGGTTGGATGGCATCACTGATGCGATGGGACATGATTTTGATTAGGTTCCGGAAGTTGGTGATGGACAGGGAAGCCTGGCATGCTGCTATCCGTGGGGTCGCAAAGAGTTGAACACGACTGAGCAACTGAACTGAATTGAGCCTCTATTTTGAGACTAAGGGTGCTTCTACTCTGTGGGATTAAATAAGTGTGATTTATGTTTTATTTATAAAGGACTCAAAACTTTTGCTGCAAGAACAAAAAGTAATATTCATTCAGATGAATGGTGACAGCCTGGTCACCCACACTGGCTCAGAAACTCCTGGTCAGAGAAAGGATGGTCATAGTGCTTCCTCCCCACCTTCACTGCACCTCTAGGAGGGGGTTGGTCTGGTTGATCAAGATCGAGCACATCCATTGGACACAGTGCTAAGACCAGTCTTTCATTGTTGTTCCGTTGCTAAGTCGTGTCTGACTCTTTGCAACCCCATGGGTTGCAGCATGCCAGGTTCGTCTGCCCTCCTCTATCTCCCAGAGTTTGCTCAAATTCCTGTCCATTGAGTCTATGATGCTGTCTAACCATCTCATCCTCAACTGCCTCCTTCTCCTTTTGCCTTCAATCTTTCCCAGCACGAGGGTCTTTTCCAATGAGTCCCCGTCCCATATTACATCTCTTAGAGCAAGGGTCCTCAGCCTTCTGCCTGATGTGGAACTGATGTAATAATAATAGAAATAAAGTGTACAATAATGTAATGCACTGAATCCCTCAAAACAAGCCCCTACCCCTGGGCCAGTGAAAAAATTGTCTTCCATGAAACCAGCCCATGGTACCAAAAAGGTTGGGAACTGCTATATTAGAGGATACTCTTTATTCTCCTGTGGTAGTATATGATATGACTTACAGTGGTCTCTGCCTCACTCATGTATGACCTTACTTCCTTCTCCTTAAGAGCAGACTGGACCTAATGACTTGTTTGTAATGAAGAACACAGCAAATGATGTACTATCACTTGTGTGATTATTTTACAAAAGAATGGAACTTCCCTCTTACTGATATTCTTCCTATATTGCTTTCTTAGCTTGTGCACCTTGATGACGCAAGCCAACATTTTGGAAAGACCCATTTGGCAAAGAACTGAGGGCAGCCTCCAGCCAAGAGCAAGTGAGGAACTGAGGTTATCAGTCTGAGAGCTTGCAAGTAACTGAATCTTGCCAACAATCATGTAAGCAAGCTTAGAAGGGGATGTTTCCCTAGTTGAACCTTCACAGAAGATCATAACCCCTGTCAAAACCTCGACTGACGCTTATAAGGCTCTTTGAAGCAGAGAACCCCACTAAACTGTGCCTTGACTCCCAACCCACAGAAATTATGACCTAGTAAATACGGGCTTCCCCAGTGGCTCAATGGGTAAAGAATTTGCCTGCAATGCAGGACACACAGGAGATGTGGGTTTGATCCCTGGGTCAAGAAGGTCCCCTGGAGGAGGAAATGGCAACCCACTCCAGTATTTTTGCCTGAAAAATCCTATGGACAGAGAAGCCTGGTGGTCTATAGTCCAAAGGGTCACAAAGAGTCAGACACAACTGAGCACACACACACACACACACACACACACACACACAAATATGTCTTAAGTGTTAAGTTTAGGGTAACTTGTTAATAGCAATAGATACAAAGCACAACCCACCTGATAGGAATTCTCCACGCAATCCAGATCACCTTATGGTTAGGATCCCACGTTGGGATATGAAGTCAAATCTTCCAATAGCGATCAACTTTTCATCTACTAGGTATTTTCTTCTATTCATTTATTTCTCTCTTGGACTGGCTGAAGACAGAATTGAATGTTCTTGCATCTTTGTCCAAATACCATTGTACTCTCACCCTGACATCTGGCTTGATATTGGCAGACCATATGCTAGGAAGACTAGCATTTTATGGGACAAAACCCAGATGGATTGAGTGTGGTTCAGTCATTGGGTGAGATGTCTGGACTGCAAACCTTTATTGTTTTGGGAAATCAGGATTCACTTTGGGAACCACCACTGCTTGTCTGGGCTTCCCAGGTGGCACTAGTGGTAAAGAGCCCACCTGCTGATGCAGGAGACATAAGAGACATGGGTTTGATCCCTGGGATTGGAAGATCCCAAGGAGGAGAGCATAGCAACCCACTCCAGTATTCTTGCCTGGAGAATCTCACAGACAGAGGAGTCTTGTGGGCCACAGAGTCAGACACAACTGAAGCGACATAGCAGCAGCATTGCTTGTCTAGGAAGTGATGAACAGCAGAATTCCACGTGTGTCGAAGCAGTTTCACATCAAAACCAGCAAAGATACAAGACCTGAGCTATTTGGCTTTCAGATTTTTAGAGCTAGAGATTGAAAGGTGGCAGATTGGGTGTCCCAGATTTGGTTATCATTTATCTTGTTTTCCATTCCTCCCTGAATTCTCCAGCATCTCAGTGTGTACGTGACTTGAGAAAAAGAATCAAGGCAGGAGTAACACGTGAATACTTCAGAACTTTGTCCTCACAGGTATGAAGAATCTATCGCACCAGCTCTCAAGCTGACTCATTATCCAATTAACAAGCCTGGACTCTGGCAGTCTGTCTGTATGTTGAGACTGAAGAGGCCGATTTCTGGAGATCTAAGTGGCCTGACCATGGTGCAGCCCAAGATGTTCCCGGAAATTTCTTGATCCCATCTACCTTAACTCTTGGAAACCCCCTAAGTTCAAGAATGGTGCCATTGATGGACTCTGTGGTAGACACAAAGCTGGCCACACGTTTCCCCATCATTCTATTTGCCTTTGCAATGTGTTTTTATAGTGCCTCCCATACAAAAGTTGAGTCCATTTCTCCACCCCTTGAATTTCCCTTATGGAGAAGCAGCAACCATGACATAAGGCGAGCCTTAAAAAGCGCTTGTGCACAGGGGTTTGCTTCCCATTGTTGCTCTCCGGTGGTTCTCAAAACCACCCTACGAGGAAGGCTATGTTCTACCCTGCATGTGCACTAAATCGCTTTAGTCATGTTTGACTCCACAAGCCCACGGACTGTAGCCTGCCAGGCTCCTCTGCCCATGGAATTAATTCTTCAGGCAAGAATACTGGAGTGGGTTGCCACGCCTTCCTCCAGGGGATCTTCCTGACCCAGGGATCGAACCCACATCTCCTGCATCTCCTGTACTGCAGGCAGATTCTTTACCCCCTGAGCCACTTGGGAAGCCCCATGTTCTGCCCTGCTGGAGGGTAAATAGAGAACATGGAGCAAAACCAAACCATTCCAGCTGAGCCATCTCTAGACCGGCCAGTCTGTCAAACACTGTATATGTGAATGAGGTCATCCTAGACCATCAAGTCACCAGCTGTCCTTCTAGCTGACTGAACATACACAGGCAAGTCCATCAGAGATAAGCTGGGATGGCCAGACCAGAAAAATCATCACTGTGAATTAAAGAAAGGTTGTTTTTTTTTTTTTTTAAGACACCAAGTGTTGAAGTGGTTTGTCACTCAGATAATTGATCTTGTATCATGTGTACGTTTCCACCAACTCATCTTCTTGATGAATTTTGAGTCCCCAGAAGGCCAAGACATTTGACCTTCATCTGAAGGTCAAATTCATGCTCTTGTCTTTGGTGGTGAACTTGGCAATGGGGACCTCTGTGGACCACATGCAATGACAAGGGAGTCATTCCTGTAATTTTTTCTCAGTATTGACCAGTCTTTCATACATCACCAACCTTAAGGAATCTTTGGGGCTACTCCAAATTTTCATCTTCAGAGAATCCATCATTCAGTTTGTCTCCTCAGAACACATTCCCCTTGTTCCAAGAACAGCTTCCAAAATTTTTATCCGGAGAGTGGCCCCTCACCCAGTCTAGGTTAATGTGGTTTGGGTGGCACTCTAACCATAGTGCCAGGGGTGCAGCTAATGGTGCATGTGGCAGCAATCTCCAAGACGACACCTAGAGGCCCTCACTTCCTGGAACTCACACCTTGTATAAGACCTTCCCCAGAGTATGGGCTGGGCCTATTGTCTTGCTTCTAAAGAACATAAAATGGTAATATGATGAGATGTCACTTCTGAGACTGGGTTGCCACTGAGATTAGATGGCTTCCAGATTAGACCCTCACTTGATTCATTTTCCCTGGGGAAGCCAGCTACCATGTCCAAAGACACAGTTCCTAGGCAGCTGCTTATCTGGCTAGAAACAGAGGCTGTCAGCATCGTGAGATTAAGCTTGAAGTGAATCCCCTGTTCCCCAGTGGAGCCTTCATATGTAATGCAATCCTGGCCAACAGCTTAAGTGCAACCTTATAAGAGGCCACACCAACCAGATTCTTGCCCACAGACCAAAATGTTGTGTAATAAATGTTTGCTCTTTCAAAGTTTTGGAGTAATCTGTTACACAGCAGTAGATAACTAATACAGTTTAGGCTTGACCAATCAAAATACCCTACCCATGACCTCTCTCCACCCCAGATACAGGGCTTGGTTCAGGGATGTACAAGGGACCAGGCAGAGCCAGTCAGAGGAAACTGCAAGGCTCTTATAGGAGCTCCCACTCTTATTTCACTGGATGTGATCCCAGGAAGATGAAAGGCTGGAACTTCTGCAGTCTTCTTGTGCCTCTGTGTAGAAAGTCTTGAACTGTCTTGTTGGTCTCTATATCCCCAGCACCCAGAACTGTGCCTGGTTCAGAGCTTGTGGTCAATTATTTATGAAATAAAAGGCTGGTTTATATCCAGCAGAGGGAGGAAATATGCAGGGCTGGCAAGCAATACGGAGGAATCAGAAGTAGCAATGGCAACTTCTGCAATATCATCTTAATTGGACATGCCATCAAACATCTATAGAAATTCACATATTTTTGTTTTCTGAATGTGATGCACTGAACACATAGTTTCTTCTTTAAGTTAGCTTTACCTGATGTAACTGGCAGTGTTACTGAAATTCTGCAGAGTACACTAGAATCAGTGGTTTCACTGTATCTGCCCAATGCCCATTTCCTGGGGGTCTTCCAAGGAGGGAGAAGATGAATAAAGTCTGTTGAGTCATGATGAATTTGCAGTGACAGATCTGCTCTTTTCTGCAACCCCATGTCATTAGCAACTTCAAAGGTAGGTGTTATTGATTGGTTTACTACAGCTTTCAAAAAGAAAACAGAAGCCTGATTTCATTCAGAGAAGAAAGTGTCAAGCTCATACCCAGTGATTCAGTAACACGCCACTCTGATCTCAGAGAATGGATCTCCTTATCATGCCAACAGCTTTTAGAAGCGATCTCCCTTATTTGTTTCCCTCCTCTTCTGGCTTCTTTGGACAAGTACGGCTGTTGAGAAGAGGGCAAACCCCTGTTTGTTTCGTCTGTTGCAGATATGGAACGAGGAGAAAATATTAGAAGGTAAGCAGTTTTACAAATGTGAGTGACATCCACCTAGACCACAGAAGTGTTCTGTCCTGATGCCAACCTTCCTGTTGCCATTTGTCATGAAACTGTATCATGTATTTTGTGTTTGAGGACTGACTACATAACAACCACTCAACTGGATGACTGGCCAGATACCCTAATGATGGGCACAGGAAAGTGTTAAGGTCATGAAACCTATGACTGGCAAATAGCAGAGATCTTTACCTCAAAGGGCCACAGCATCCAGGGAAGTGGATGAGAGTATAGGACAGTAGGGAGTGGTGGAGACTGGTAAAATGAGAGGATGCACTAATTTTAAAGAGACAGCCGTTTCTCAGTTCTGTTGAATTATTTCCACATGGAAATATAGGCCCAGTGCTGCCAGTCTTCTGATTTTTTTTTTCAACTGAATCTGAAAGTCCAGAAATCTAGATAAAAATTTCATTTTTTAATGTTGACAACAATTTCAATTAAATGAAATTCTGTGCCAGTGAAACGAAGCTTGTCTATGGGATCAGGCTATGACTTCCCAGAGTGTAACCCCTGCACCAGACTCTATTTAAAAGCAGACATGTAAACAAGAGTTGGCATATATTAACTCAGTTTAATCATATCAATTCTTAAACAAAAAATTTCCTCCAAGAGACAATAGTTCACAGTAACTGCAAAGCTTACTCACAATTTTTAAAAATACCAGTCATGCTTAGCATTCAAGGGGGATATTATAGAATAACTGTAAAAACTTTTACCAGGAACATTAGCTTCTGACTTTAAAAATTACAAATACTGAAGCATTTTGGTATCAGACACAGTAGTTTTGACATCATCTGTTTGTTTGATGAGTTTCTGGAAGTTTGGAAAATTGTACCTCTAATATTGGATAAAGCGCTTATTCTAAACTAAACATTTTCAGATGTAGAAAACAAACTAGCAAGCTACACATACGAAGAAAAGCCCTCTAGGACAAGCTCTCCATGTGTGGAATGCCAGCATATGCACCATGAATCCTGGAAGACTAGAATTGATACATACACTTGGCCTGAAGTCTTATACTCCAGGCTTACAATGGAGTTTGCATTCACCTACACATTAATGACAAACTCTGGGTTAGTATAGGAGAAGCCAGCAAATTCATTTTGGTCCAAGTTCATGATGAAGAGTTTATCAGTAGGTGTGAGTTCCACAGGCTGTCTGGTGAACTCTTTGTCGAAATTGGAGGTGTCTCGCTTGTCTCTCTGCCAAATGGAAAGCAAACACATTAACAGAGCATAAGGAGGAGGAAATGTGACCGAGACATGCCAGTTATTGGGAAGCTGATGACGTCTCATGGGCAGAGTCGGGAGAAGCCCTGTGCTGACCGGTTTTAGCAGCTGCACTGCAATACTATTCCCTGGCTTTCATTTCACATCGTATGTTGGCTTCTGGAGAGAAAACTTGGTGGAAATTTTCTAAGAAAGGAAATGAGACATTGATTTTCTTTAAGGATTGCCAGAAAATATGGTGTGTGTGTGTGTGTCATTTTCTTCGGCTTTGAGATGAGTTGGAAACTACCTCTTACAAGGTATAATGTCATAGAAATAGTCATGCGGTAGAGCGTCCAGGAGAAAATCATTCAAGAGCGCCCCCTGTGGCTAGGAGGCTTCTTTCTTTAAAAGGGAGAAGAGCTCACAACCACTCAGATCCCCAGAAGGCAGAGTGGCAAGAATGGGGACATCAGATCACTGCTCAATGAAAGGAGGGGATCACTATGCATCCCACATTCCCCGGGGCAATCGAGGCTTTGAAGGGATGCTCAGAAATCCACCCACAGACTAGAATTTTAGTCTTCATCAGCCAGAGGTTCTTCTGATGATCATCAGAGATCTTCTGATGATGCATCTGGTTAAAACACTCAGTCTGGAAAGTCAGTCTTAAAATATTCTATTCTCCTAGTTGGTCTGGAGTTTCATTTTTGGGGGGCGGGGGTGCGGAAGGGACATCAATCCCTGTTTACTAGCTATAGTTTGGGCCAAATTTCACCAGGGAATGTCAAGAGTGTGGGCTCATGAAAAGATCTCACATCTGTATGATGCTTTCGCCTCTTCAGGGTCCTTACCAGCCTATGATCTTCCCATCCTCACCACCCACCTGGGGGCAGGTAGAGCTCCTCGCCCCCAGTGCTCTGACATATGAGAAAACTGAGGCACAGGAAGATAAAGTGACTTGCCCAAGATTCCACAGTGGGGTAGTGACTTTTACCTGACCACACGATTCCCAATTATGCTTCATCTTAGCCTCTCTGACTGGGGGACAGTTTGATGGCTGGTGTATTGCAAGGACAACCAAGGATAACGCGTGGGTTTCACTGGTACTGGGCAGGTTACCCGGCTGAAGCCAGAGTGGTGTCAGATTGTCAAGAAGGGAGAGAACTGACTGATTTGCTAGAGTTTGGCCGATCATTATCCCTGCTTTAGGTTTAACCCCTAAAGGGCATTGACTGACAAGGATTTCTCATTGCTGGCCTCACTGCCCTTTGCAAAATGCCTCTCACAGGAATGCCTTCTTTTTGACTGCTCCCCTGAAAGAGGTACAATATCCCTACGAAATTCCCCTACTTACTCTTGTTTATATGTGTGGGGGTGTGGAGTGAGGGGAGTATGAGGAATTCAATTCAGTAGGTGTGGTCAGAGGGGAGTGAGCTGAAGATAGTGGTGGAGCTGATTTTTGGGTAGTGGGCGTCTCCTGCCATGCCCCACGCACTCTGCTTTTTTCTCATCCTGCCAGCTGCCAGCCTGTCCTGTGCTGTCCCAGGCACTGAATGCATTCTTTCCTGTGTTCAGAGAAAGGCTTGAATGCCAGCTTTTCCTTTAATACAGTCTGTGCCTCTCTCTCTGAACCCCACTAGTCATACTTAAACATCTTTCTAATTGTCTTCATTGCACTTGCTGCTGTCAGAAATTGTCGTGATTATTTATTGCCTCTTTGCAGGAGGGTAAAATCCTTGTCAGTATATTTCCAATGCCAAGACTTGGTACATGGCAGGCCTTCCATGATTATTTGCTGAATGAGTGAACAGATGAATGAAGACTTAATGAAAGATGAGCCTCTTGACTTCTGACAACTTACAGTTGTCCCCAAGCTAGAGCTCTCACTCTAGAGCAAAATAATGGAATTTGTTCCCACTGATCCTGTGGGTCGCTCAGATGGGCCCTTGTCCATTGTGAGCCCCAATATGGATAGAATTGTGTGAGGCTCCTTCAAGATCTGAGAGCTCCAGGGCTGGGTGTGGGCCCTGGGAATACCTGCGGCTAGAAGACAGGCAGCTGCCTCCTTGCAGGTCCCCTGGTGTGGCTTTCCCTGCCTGTGGGCATCCAGCAGAGGTTCCCTTTGCATCATCCCCAATTATGAAAGTCCTACCCCATTTGTTGTATTGGTGACGCTTCAATCAGCCACATGGTCCAAACAAGATTTGCCACTGTGGGCAGATCCTCAATAGAAAAGACCCCTGAACTTTACCCTAAAAGTTGGGAAACAACGGGCCTCTCTGTTGGGACAATTTCTTTCCGGGCTGATGGTATCTGAAGTTACATGAAAATAGTTGCACTCACCCCAGGAAGGTTACCAAACCCAGGTCTCCTGCATTGCAGGTGGATTCTTTACCATCTGAGCCAATAGGGAAGCCCCACTAATTCCACTGGCTTCCTAGTAATTCCCCAAGATGGTCATTGTGAGCATGGCCCTGTGTTTTCTTAGAAGATAAGGCCAGTGAGGGGTCCAACAAAGGAAAGAGGGATTCTAAGATCCTGGTAGACAACTAGCCCTGACTACCCTGGACTGTGTTGAGGCTTCTTTGGATTTTCTTATTTAGTTTCTTTTTACAAAATGACCCTCTAATTTAAGTTCTTCTGGAAAGCAGCAGCCTGTCTCATCTAGAAGAACCAGGTGGTGTCAAGCCAGGGGCAGTGTCTCCTGAGGGCCCGAAAGGGTAATGCCTGCAGGAATCTGGACTAACGACTTGGAACTGAGTTCTGAAACTAGTTCCCTCTCATCATACAGGCATCCAGTCAGCTCACATCTTGATGATTCTGTGATTGGATCAAGTATGGAGACTGTGCCTTCGGCCTCCTAGAAGGAAACTCACCCCAGCTCTTGTCTCTCTTTCCCCACCTTGGCATTATAGGATTGGACCAGAAATCTGGGTCGAGAGGGTGCTGCTGTATCTCCTTTAGCCTCCAATGCGGTCTCCAGAGAGAAAGAACCCCAAAGTCTTCTGATGACTCATCCTTTCTTAAAAGAAGTCTTCCCTGATTAACCTAGAGACGAGTTATCTCTAGAGCACATTGTGCTTTTAATGACTTAATGACTACCTTCCTGGGTTGCATCTTCATGCTCCCCACCATGCTCCTGGCACCCAGGATAGAGCCCAGCACACAGTCATTGCTCACTAAATGCTGGCTGGGTGAATGAAAGGAGGGTGGAATACATGCACAATCACAAAAATTAATTTAAAAATCTTTCTTGGATGTGTTTGCAAAGTATTCCGCTGAGATTACATCTGTTCTCAGTCTCCTCTGCACTTGAAATGTTGATGGAATAGGCAACTGCAAGAATTCTAATGATCCCTCCCTTTCACAGAAGGCTTCCCTGAACAACTCTCAACTCAATGTATTAGGGGAACAGAGGCTTTGGCTTGAGTATCTACTTCTGGAAACTATTAAACTTTTGAAAAATAATGTCAGCAATTTGGAAAATGTAGAGTGCAGTAAATATAATACATATATATATATACACACACACAGTATATTCTTTCTATTTATATCTATTTATCTCTATCTACCTATTTATTTATATCTATTCACTCATCCTACGTAGTTCTCTAAAGTTGTCTCTCATGACTTGTCGATGGCCCAGTGTTTCTCCTTGATTTTAATCTTCCTGAGAGTATATCCAAGTAAAGGCTTGGTGACCCAACAGCCAGATGAAAGACTTCAAATAACCTGTCTGTTGGTGGGCATGGCTCAGAGACGGCAGTCACAGAGGAGGGAGACCTGTATGGAGATTCAGGAAACTGGGTTTGCATTCCAACTGGCTGACTTTGGGCAAGTCACTTCCTCCCTCCTGATGCCAGTTTCCCAACAATACAATG
The DNA here is from genome assembly GCF_042477335.2 of Ovis canadensis. Taxonomy (NCBI): domain Eukaryota; kingdom Metazoa; phylum Chordata; class Mammalia; order Artiodactyla; family Bovidae; genus Ovis; species Ovis canadensis. The sequence goes on along the minus strand of NC_091268.1, from coordinate 37,138,095 downwards.
AGGAGGCTCTTCCCTAGTTTTCCTCCTTCTCTTACCTCCTAAGCCTGAGAGCTAGGGCTTCGAGTCTGCTTCCCCTGACGTCTAGATTGTGACCCACAACAGTGGCCACAGGGATGATCCCCAAGCCCCCAGCAAGGAGACGAGAGCAGGCAGAAAGGAGTGAACAGCAGGGGGCTTTGCCCAAGTGGAAATCAAATCACAATTTTCTTAAAGATGAGAAGTCTCCCCTAAAGGACACTTGTCAAGTATTTTAAGTTCCCTTGATGGTCTCTTAGAAGCCCTGGCGCTTGTGGAAATCACTTGACTTGTGACAAAAGTTGCCTTCAGGGCTGCCTGAGGACAGCGGGGGACAGGAGGCAGGATGGGGGACCACCTGCTGTCCTCTGCTCAGAGGGAAACAGAATTTCCCCAATCAAGGGGTTTCCCTGGGCTTCTGGGGGCTCATGAAGCTATTTGCTAGAAAGGATGAGTCTGAGCTGAGAGGCGTAGTGATTTTGATAACAAATTCAACAGCCCCAGCCCTGCTCCTAGCTGGCCCCTAAACTTGCCTCTGGTGAGAATCTGAGCCTTGAGCTCTGATCTCATTGGAGAACCCCCCAGCCAGCTCATCCCACCCCATCAAAGGCCCCCAGGAATCTCTAAATGATCCACAGTTTCAGTCTCTCTGACTGGCTGAACACTGGGGCCAAGATTAAGATCTGGCTTTAATTTTTTCTGTCCTGAAGCCTCAGGAGGCCCCATTCTGCAGTTTGGGTCCATGTTTTTCATAGATAGCCGTTTTCCTTGAAATAGTATTTCTTCTTTTTTCTTTTTTTTTTTTTATTGTATCTCGATGCTAGAAGAAAAATGGCACATAACAGATATCCAGATACAAACATTTCCACAAACATCTTGCAAAACAACATCAAAGTGAAGAATACAACTGTCTATGTTTTCAAGACATGGTGTCTTTCTCAGAGCACTTAATTAGCTTTCCGAAGCCAGCAACAAACCTAGACAAATCCCATCCGAGCAGGCATGGGTCTGCCAGGCTCTAGAGCCGTCTTCTCGGTAAATCAAAGCAGGTCATTGTGGTTAATAACATTTGGACACGTATTTCAAAGCATGTGTAACAAAAGTGAGTAACTTTTTTTTTTTTGCATTTGAACAACAGAAATAAAACCCCAAAGCAAATAAAGTTTGAAATGTAATGTAAAACCATGGCCCTTTGGGACTTTGCTAAAGTGACCATGTCTTTCCAGGGAGTAAGTCCAAATGCCCTGTTCAAGTAGTTTGGGGATGAAGGTGATCGGGGGACACAGGGAACCAGAAATTACAGCATTAAGGTAGCACCCAAGCTGGTTGCCTTATGACTCCTGGAGGTGCCCTTAGATTGAAACTACTAAAAGCACACTCTTGGAATTTTAAAAGGACTTAGATAATCTTCTTAATTTTTGAGTTAAAAAAAAACCAAAATTTTATTTTTAGCATGTTTTTTCCCCAAAGCTCCTGAGGCCTCCAAACCAGGAAGAATGGAGGAAATTCCCCCTAAGGCAAAGCAACCATCTACTTGGATACAAGGCAAGCTCCAGGACTGGAAGCAGGAGAATACTGCTAACATCCGATTATCCACTTGTTTGGCAGGAAAAAAATCTAGATTGGATGCTTGGCGTTGGAAAAGGGATGAAAATGGCAGTGCAGGAAAAAGGGGGAGAAAGCAGTCATGTTCTGTCCCTGCTGGATCTACATCGCTGACATGCTGGGGAAAATAAATGCTACAAGGACTTTGATAATGTGCTGATTATGCAGCCACATTGTCAACGTGCTATCTGCATAATCCCATCTCACAGAGATGCTCCAAAACTACCTGAGGACATTTGGGTCCTGAAACATGGTCACTCTAGTTTCATCAGCAAATAAAACATGGATGCAACTTTGCAATGGAAAACAAAAAATGTCACCACAATAGCCGTTGAGCTTGAATGACAGAAATGAAGGACGGAAATCTACACAGCTACTTAGCTCTTGACTTCAGGTTTTAAAAATTCAGAGTTAACAAAGGAAAATCCTTCGAATTCTGATTGGTCAATATTCCTGATGACTTCCTGGTCAGGAGGTGTTAGAACTGGTGGATGGCGGGTGAAAAATCGGTCGAAGTTTTCAGCATTTCGCCCACACTATGAGAGGGGAAGAGAAGAATTTGTGGTGGGTGGAAAAAATAAACTAAACGAAACTGAAAACAGAACAGAACCAAACGAAACTGGGTGCGGCTTTTCGAAGCCCTTCCCTTTCACTACCTCGGAGAGATTGTTTCGATGATCAGAAATGAGAGCAACATAAAATGCAAAATTCTCATGACCACGGATCGGCAGGTGACCTTGGGCTCCCGACCTTCAGTTCCTGTAGCTCATGAGCTGCCCGTGGTGTCCTTCTGGGCAGTCAGGAGCTGGATGGCAGCATGGGATGGTGGGGATGGTAGCATGTGGCATGTTCTCCCAACTCCACCCCAAGAAGCTGGCCAACCTCATTCCTGGAGGAGATGGGATTAAGGTCCCTGAGATATTTTTGTGGTACAAGATTCAAAGTAATGACCCGTTTATACTTCACCTCGGAGATTCCCAACATTAAGCCGCAGGTCTCTTAAAGCGCTGTCCTTTGGCTCTCAGTCATCTCTGGAGACATTCTCCAACTCCAGAGATACAAGAGTTTACATGCTCCAGTTAATGGAGAGAAACATCCAGACCTGGGTTTGGTGGATGCAATGGCGGGGCCACTACGAGGCCCTGGTTGGAAGGAGAAGTCATTGACCCTTAATACAAGGCACCAGGAAATAAACGCAGCCATTCTCCCTCCAGATGGGAATGAAGGGTGTGGGATGAAAGCCAACCCAGTGCCTGGGATCTCCCCAAGCTCTCGAGAAGAAACCATCACCATTTCTCATGCCTCCTGCTGTCCTTCTCTATGACAAGGTCCTGGTCTGAGTTAGCGTGTGTGTGTGTGTGTGTGTGTGTGTGTGTGTGTACATGTGTTCACTCGTGCGTGAGCACATACACATGCACACACCAGTTCCCATCTAACGAGAAGAGTTGAGTCACTAGGCCTGATCTTCCTCCTTCTTCACCAGCAAACCCATTTGCATGAAATCTCTCAGTGTTTCAGTAGCTACAGGAGGCAACCACAACCTAAGAACATTGTGGGAGTGATGACAATCGTGATGTGCATGTATGCCCAGTTGCTCAGTCCTGTCTGATTCTTTGCAACCCCATGGACTGTTGCCCACCAGGCTCCTCTGTCCATGGGATTATCCTGGCAAGAATAATGGAGGCGGCTGCCATTTCCTTCTCCAGGGGATCTTCCCTACCCAGGAACTGAACCTGAGTCTCCTGCGGCTCCTGCATTGGCAGGCGGATTCTTTACCACTGAGCCACTTGGGAAGACACTAATAATTATAACAGCTAATGTTTATTATGCATTCTGTATGTTCCAGGCGTGCTAGAATGCTCTTTGTATTACTTTTGTTTCATTCTCCTAAAGACCCTATGAAGTGGGTATTATGGCCATCCCTATTGTATGGATGAGGAGACTGAGGCCAAGGAGGTGATGTAATTTGTTCAGGGTTCCACTGCTAACAAACAGCAGAGCTACTGTGTCAGCCAGGTTTGTCTGTCAGAGTCCAAGCTCCCAGTGCTATGTTGCAAAATGGTTGGTGGGCTGGCGACTGACCGCACAGAGTGGGGTAAGGGGGACATGGGTTAAAATCCTGGAATCACTGCCTGCTAGGTGTGCAACCCTGGCCAACTCCTTTTAAGCCTCAGTTTCCTCTTTTGTACACTAGGGACAACTCCAATTTTTCTCAAATGAGGTTCTGATGAGGAGAAAATGAGATCCCGTGTGTGACTGACACCATGCCTGGCACTGAGTAAGTGATCAACACAGCCAAGCTGTGAGCATCGTTGGTTCTCGTTTTCCACTACAATTCCCCCCAGACAGTATCCACTTCCTATGATGGCGTGTTTCCATGATGTTGAAGTTTTAAACACTGAGGAAACAGCCTTGCATTTTTAAGGGCTCTTGTCAAGACTTGGAGCAGCACATTAGTTATTCCAAACTAAATTGTTTCAGCTGTTTTGACAGCTTGGCCTCAGTACCGATAAGGGACCGCCAACCAAATGACCAAGACTCAGGTTTTTTCTGCTGGCCAGTGGGGCAAAACTTTCGTCGCACAAAACTTTTGCCGTCAAGGTCAACACAGTGTGATCAGGAATACCATCCAGATTCTTTCATTGCTTATTCATTTTCTTGTTCATGAAACACTTCTTGAGTACCTTCTATGTGCCAGGCCCTGTGTTAATAGTAAATCATAGAAAATCCATGCCTCACAGAGCTTACGTTTTACTGGAGAAGCAAGGCAATCAATAATACATAAAAATATAACTGTAAATGTATATTTTAATGCCAGATGAGGAATTCCCTGGCAGTTGGGTGGTTAGGACTTGGTGCTTTTCCTGCCGGTACCCCGACTCCCTCCCTGGTCGAGGGAACCGAGATCCTACAAGCTAGGCTGCATGGCCAAAACCCCCCCAAAACAACAAAAACAAAACAAATAATAATGCCAGATGGAAACAAGTGACATTAAGAAAAACAAGAGTCAGGGGTGAAGAGTGAAGACGAGGCCATTTTTGATAAATCGGTCAGCTTGGAGGTGACGGTCTGGCAAGCCTTCAGCCAGGAGGAACTGTACACTCACTGGCAGGAAGAACATTCTGGGCAGAAAGAACTGCAGGGGCAAAGGACCCAGGACGGGAGCTTGCTGGGCATGATCACTGAACAGCCACGAAGCCAGTGTGGCCAGCGCAGTGACCAAGGGGCAAGCAGGGGTCTAAGAGCTCAAGAGGGGACTAGGAGCCAGATCACTGGCCACGCTAGCCCTGGGAAGACAGAGGCTTTTCCGCTCAGCTTGATGAGAAGCGGCTGGAGAATTCTGAGCACCGAGGAGGCAGGCTCTGACAGCAGCGTCACTGGGACTGTGTCCAAACCAGACCGATGGGTGAACAAGGGGGAAAGGTAGAAGCAGACCAATGAGGAGGATGCTGCCATAATCCAGGCAAGAGAGGACGGTGGTCTGGAGGAAGGTCACAGTGGGGAAGATGGGAAGATGCATTTGACTGGGGAGGGGTCTACTTTGAATTGCGAGTTGATAAGATTTGCTGATGGACTGGCTGTGGGGTATGAGAAGACTTGTGGGCTGAGCCACTTGGTGAGTGGGTGACACTGGGGTAAAGCATGTTTGGTTAAAGAAACGGAGCCTTGGTTTCATTCATGGTAAGTTGGAGAGTGCAGTGGAGATGTCAAAGGTCAGACAGGAGTCCCTCGCTGGGACAGGAAAGGAGCAGGCACTGGACTGATGGTGGAGGCAGCGGGGAGGGTAGAAGATGGTTGCGATCATCCAGAGGAGAGAGATGGTGGACAGGGTTGTGGAAAAAGAGGGAGCAGAAGGGATGGAGCTGGAAAAAACAAAGAGATGTCAGCAGCAGGGACTGGAGGAGTGGGATGGTGTATTACAAGGCAGCCCTGTGGGTGCTTCTGGGTGCTGGGACCCCAACCAGCTAGCACAGGAAGCTGAGACACAGAGAGTCTTCAGGGGCCATTTTCCTTAAAAAAAAAAAAAAAAACAACAACAAAACCACAAAAACCCATCCCTTTCCCATCCACACCAGAAGGCTGTTGCTTTCCTGGGGCCTCCCCAGAAGCTATGATGGGAGATGGAGAAACAGCTTCTGGCAGCTCTGTGGCCTCCTCTCCCATCACTCCCCCAACTGCCTGGAGAACAATGAAATCTTTAAGTGAGATAGCAGAAAGGAGATGCAGGAACAGGGGTTAACCAAGGGGGCACAATACAGCGGGAGCGTGATTTCCCTGCTAATAAGCAGCTTACGAGCCTGGCAGATCACAGCCTCCCTAAGTGTTTCCGTGTTTTTCAAATGGAGCTGTCACTGCCCATTAGCTTCAGGAGCGCTCCCTAAATGGAGACGTCAGCCCTTGGGAGGCACAGCCCGATCAGCTCTGCGCCTGCTGTGTCCTTGGAGAATGGGCAGCTCCGCGGCTGGGATCTAATTACAAACGCAGCGTGGACCACACCTGCTTCTCCGGCTGGGAACGCTTCAGCCTCACTCAGAAAAACACCCAACCCCCTTGTCATCACTGGGGCTCCTGGAACGGAACAGGGGCCAAAGCCAACTAGGTTATTTAAAGTCATACGGAACCTCTTCCACAGTTGGAGAGGGGAGTGAGGATCGTGATGTGTTCGCTTGAGCTCCCAAATTTAAGAGCCAAGACCACCTGAAAATCTTATCTGTGAACTGTTACACGTGAGCTCTTTTTTCCCCTCTTTTTCTTCCCGTCCTTCTAATTTCTGTTTCGTTGTGTTAATAACAGCTCCAAGTCTAGCTGTCAAATGTGGAGTTGGCTCAGTCACAGCAACCACAGAGATCTTCCAAAGACGCCAACCTGGATATGTCACTTTCCTGCTCTTGTCTGCGGTGGCTCCCCATGGCCCAAAGCCAGACTCCTCAGTATGGCTTACAGGTTGTATAGGACTCGGTGCTGGTCACCTGGCCAACAGCCCCTTCACTGCCCACATTCCCCGAGTCCCGCTCCCACCCCCAATACACCCTCCAGCTGTGTTGAAATCCTCCCAGTTCCTGGAACGCTCATGCATGCTCACCTCCAAGCCTGAGCACAAGCTGTCTTCTCCACCAGGAAGCCTTGCCTCCCACCCTGTTCCCCGTCATTGCCTTCACGTCCTCTGTCTGCAGTCACTTCCTCCAGGAGCTTTTCCTGGAGCCCTCCTCTACACACCTGGGTTTAGCCCGTCGAAATACAGGAAGAGACTCCCTGGTGGTGAAGGGGTTAAGACTCCACGTTGCCATCCCTGGTCAGGGAACTAAGGTCCCACATTCCGAGGTTCAAGAGACACAGTATTCATCAAAGAGTTGTTAGAGGGGAAAAAAAATTTTTTTTTGAAATCAACTCTTGACCAATAGGGAAAAGAGTTGAATAAATAATGATATAACCATTTTTATGTATTACCATGCAAAACACTTTTAAAAATTAAAATAAGATGTAGAAGAATCTCAAATAACAGTTATATATAATTAATAACAGTATGTACAATATGTTCCCATTTTATAAATTATAGACATAAATGCGTGTATACTATTGATGCATGTGTATTATATATGTGCTTGTAGAGATTGGGAGAGTCACAGACTGTTTGATGTTTCTATTTTTATGCTTATTGTGTTTTTGAAAATTTAAATAAGTCAAGTAGTATTAATAATAAGCATCTTTTTAAAGATTTTTTTTAAATGTGGACCATTTTTAAAAAGTCTTTGTTGAATTTGTTACAATACTGCTTCTGCTTCATATTTTGATTTTTTGGCCATGAGGCATGTGGGATCTTACCTCCCAGACCAGGGATCAAACCACACCCCCTCTGTTGGAAGGCGAAGTCTTAACCACTGGACTGCCAGGGAAGTCCCTACAAAGCCTATTTTAAATGAGGGAGCTATTTCAGTGGAGAAAAGGGGGAAAATAGGAATAAAGGGAATGGAAATATTTAACCCAATTGTTAAAATCTGCCTAGTGCTGTTTAATGAGCTTCATGTTAGTTAAAAACCCTAAGATTTCCCTAATAGCTGTCCCAGTGTGTACTTTGGTGCTAAGGGAATGATGATGAAGGCTAATATTTAGCTTATCTAAATGGGCATCTTCCATCTACTGATTTGCTGGGTACCAGAAATAAGATGGCATATAAGACGTCCCTGTCCTTGTCACCATGGAGCTTACAGTCCAGCAGAGGAGACAGATGCACAGATGGATAGCATGGAGCCATGTGACACGTGCTGCCACTGAGTACAGAGGTGAGGGACCTGAGGAGACTAGCTCCGGGAGAAAGAAGAAAGTCCAGGGAGACTTCCTGGAGGAAGCAACATCTAAGCTGAGTGGGATCAAAAAAAAAAGATATTGTTTCTTTGGAGGAAGGAAGGAAAGAGCCCAGGGAAGAAACAGAAGTGAAAAGAGATCAGCGACAGAAGACAAGAGAGTGAGGGTCTGCCCCATACTCCTTGCTGCTTGACCGGGCTTGACAACGTGAGGCCAATGGCACAGGGGAGCTTCCTGCCCAGCCTCCATCAAGACATCAGGGCATCTTCTGGAACTGAGCCTAGGGCATGATGAAAAGATAACCAAGCATATAGTCTGAGTAAAAGACAAAGAAATCTCTCTTTTTTTTAATGTGCAAATTCAATGAAATTCGGGATCCTTTTTATGCTGTGTGGGTCTCCGCAGCAGAACACAGGAGGGTCCCACCCAGTGAGCAGCAGCCAGCCACGGTCAGAGCCACACACACATTTGATCATTTTTAAAAGTTGTCTGTAGACCAAGGTTTTTCTCCCGAGCAGAGTCAGACAATATTCCAAACTGTCTGGCCTTTGGCAAAGAAGGAAAGATTAAAGCCTCCTTTTCTGATAATGAAGGTCCCTTACTATCGGGAATATTTGATCTCTGTGTCTAGTTAGGAAGAAGTTGGCAAGAGAGAGGTCTTTTGTGCTGGATAGCAAGTTTCATTTTTTAACAAATTTTCATTTAAAAAACATGCAATGTTTGTTTTCCTCAGTCTCAATTTAAATGCTACCTCCTCAGAAAAGCGATTCCAGATCACCTCCAAGTCAAGGAGCTCCCTCTTTTCTCCTCTTCCTGTTCTTCTCTCTCAGAACAACCTGTTCACTTCTTCCATAGGAAATAAAATATGTGAATATCCAGATCTACATGTTTATTTCTTTGTATATCTGTCATTGTCTATAGTCCCATCTAGATTGTATGAGCTACTGTATGAGTTTACAATCTTGATGGGAATATAGATGATGACATGGCAACCCACTCCAAAATTCTTGCCTGGAGAATCCCATGGACAGGGGAGGCAGGTGGGCGACAGTCCATAGGGTTGCAAAGAGTTGGACATGATGGAAGCTACTTAGCATGCACACACACACACAGACACACAGACACACAGACACACACACACACACGCACACACACACGCACACACACGCACACACACACACACACACACGAGAGCTGAAGCCACATCTGATTGGCCCACACCTGAATTTCGAGATCTCAATATAGAGCTGGCACTGAGTGCTGTTCAACGGATAAATGGTAGTATATACGAAGAGCTTATTTTTAGCCAGATACTGTATAAGTGATTTACAAGCATGATCTCATTTAATCCAACAGGTCTATGAAGTCTGCTCTACAACAAGGAACAGATTTAGAGCTTAAGTAACTGACTAGGATTTGCGCTCAGATCTGACAACTGATCCATTTATGCAGAAACAAACAACTTGTTCACAAGTGCCAAGAGAAAGAACCAACAAAGTCCTTTATAGTTCTACTACCCCAATACCTTCATTATCTTAACATTTTGGTCTACGTCCTGGATGGCTGGGTGAATTGATCGATGAATGCTTTTTACTCTCTAAAAAATGTAGAATCATCACTTTATTCTTTAAGCTGCTTTTTAAAACTAGATGAAATATACTCTAAATGCTTCCCCATGTCAACAAAGTAACATATTGTTCTTATCCATTCTTTAAAATTCATCCTAAACCTAAGCTGTTGCTGGCTTCAAATAAATTAGCCCTTAAACAGTAATTGTCCCTTTTATTTGCCTGTTTTTATAACCTTGATTCTCATACATCCGTAAGATAGGCAGGAAAGATTATCTTCATTTAACAGAAAATTTGAAAAGTTAACAACTTGGCCAGGGTCATACAAGGTAAACGAGGAGAGCTAAGATTCAGAGTCTGGTCTGCTTGATTCCAGAGACCACAGAGTGTCTGTGACATCTCACTGCCTTGCAAATTGCACCTGATCATGTGACATGGACTTAAAAGTTAAGTTGAAAAAGAAAAAGTTAAGTTGACCTGGGTAATAATCTTAGCACCATCAACCTGCAGATAATCTGTAAGCAAGTTATCTAAATTCCCTTGGCCAGATTTCCTGTTTTGTCAAATGGATCTATCTTGCATGGTGCAGTGAGAATGATTTGACAAATGCACATAAAAAAATCTGACATGGTAGCTGGTAGCTGCATTGAGTTGTGACTCAGCCAGTCCCATCCAGTGAGCTAGTCTGATGGGGGTGGCTGTACCCTGGCAACAGAGGGGTCCTACGGGCCCTGCCATACCCCAACCTACCCTAGTGAAGTGGGAGATAGATGGGCCCCTGAGCTGGATAGCTGGAGTTTGTCCAGCAGAGTAAATTGGAGATCTGTTTTCCCTAGATACTCGGAGGACAAAGTGGCAGGAGCTGAGCTCTGCTGGAGCAAAGAGATAAAACAACCAAAAGGAGGGGGTGCCATCCCATAACAGGTGCTGTCAAACCACCCACAGGCCTCTGCACTGGAATCCACTTTGGCCAAAACCTGTGCAAGCATACTGGGGAGGGCACTAGGCCAAGTTAGGTGTGGAAAAGAAATAAGATAGCCAGCCAAAGTAAGCAAAGACCCGGAAGAACTGCCCTATATAAATAATTTAACTGCCTCTTTACTAGGGCTCCTCTCCATTAGGGAAAACGCCCACACCCTCCTGGGTGTGTCTCTCTGCCTTGCTTCTTCTGTCTTAAATAAACAAACTGTTTCACTGTGTGCTCTCCCCCACAAGCTATGCTGTGTCTCTGATAATAAACTTTGTACCTGTTTTTACAGTTTTTGCCTGTTTGAGAAATTCATTTTTCAATGGGGACAAGGGCCAGGGGAATTTTGCTCCAAGCCTCTAACCCCTGGTGGACTAGCAGCTAGGATTCCTGGTTTCCATCCAAGCCACCCAGGTTCAATTCCTGGGCAGGGAACTAAGATCTCTCTTCAAGACCGCTCACTGCTGTCTCTGTGAGATCACCAGAATATTACTGTTAACAGTTACAGGCACTTAAAATACAAAAATCTGTCCCATCAAGGTTGGCAGAGTATGTGGGAAGCCACCAGGTGACGTTAGGCCCTGAGCTCCTGGTGAGAGACAGTGAAGAAAACGTGGACCCAGGCACAAAAGGGATACCTCCTGTCTCCCATCCAAGCCTCACTCCCTTGGAAAGACATTTCAAGCAGATTCACAAGCCACCTCTGAGTTGCTGTTTTTCATACCCTAATTGGAGGGCATTTTGTGATTGTTTTTAAGAAACTGTACTTGTAAATAACCAAGAAATACACTTTGGATCTTTCCCTCTCTGGGTCATGGGCATGTCTTGGTTCTCCAAGTTCTACTGTCATCAGAAGTCTTCATGGGACTCTGCTCAATGTGATGCGGCAGCCTGGAGGGGAGTTTGGGGGAGAATGGATACATGTATATGCATGGCTGAATCCCTTTGTTGTCCACCTGAAACCACCACAACATTGTTTATCAGCTATACACCCAATACAAAATCCTTTTGGTGATTAAAAAAAAAAAACTTAAAAAAAAAAAAAAGAACTCTCCACGGAGTCAATTTTTCAAGCAAGAATGGTTGTGGAAGAAGGAGGAAAGTCAGCCAGCTCAGTGCCATGAAAAAAAAAAAAAAAAAAACTCCAAGATGGAAGGGAACAAAGCGAGGGATGGGAATTGAAGACGAGCACTGATACCCTCATGTGTGACGTGGAGGACCTCTCCAGAAGCTCACCCAGGACTCCAATCACAGTGGGTGGCTCTGGGAAGAAGAACGAAGGAGCCTAGTTAGGGGTCTACAGGGAGGCACTTCATTTCCCTGCATAGCTTTTGATGCTGCTGGAAGTTTTAAACTCTTTTCAGATTTTTTTTCTTAAGGAAGGAAGATCAAAGTACCCAGTTTGACGAGGTCAAGAAAGAAAAGACAAGTCTATGAGAGGAGGCAATTTTGAGGTCACTGATGACTCAATGAGAGGGATTTCAATAGAATGGTGGGGGCAGAAGCCAGATTGCACTGAACCATGGAAAGAATGGAAGGTAAAAAAAAATGGAGGGAGCAAGAACTCCATCCAGTTTGTATGAAAAGATAGAGCAGTGGTAGAATGGAGAGATCCCAGTCTCGAGGGAAGAGATTTTTAAGATGAGAGACTCTGCATGTTTCTGTATTGAACAAAATGAATCTGAAAAGAGCCAGAGTGGGCATCTGCTTGGTTTGCAGGCACAGCGAGCAGCCTTATTTTTCTGGGAGAATCCACTCCTTCCCCTCTGCAAGATGTCCACTTTAGACAGGGGCAGACCCAGTCCCTTGACAGGTGCCCTGGACCTGGCTAATCAGAACATTCCATCCCCCAGGCACAGTGATTGCTTTAGCGATGGACATATGACCAAACATCTTCCAACAAGACTGAGTTCCAGGCTGCAGGAAATTTTAGAAAAAGGAAGCTCTCTTTCAGCAGGAATTGCAAAAATAATGGGGTGTAGGTCTGGAGCAGCTATGGGCCCAAGAAAAACTTTGGAGAAGAAAGAAGTCAACAGAGAGGAAAGCAATCTTAAGAGACACAGAGAAATGGATTGTTTTTGACACGGTCTGGACTCTGGATCCAATCACAACTAAATACTGTTAAGTCAGCTTGAATTGGGTTCCTATTTGCAACCCTAGGAGTTCTGATTAATATATGGAGAAGCTGTGGACACAGACTGGCCAGAGCAGACATGCAAAGGACACGGGAGAACGGGGGTTCAGAGCAGAACGGGAACGTCTTCATGAAGGGAACCTGTTTGTTGACATAAAGAGGCAGGTAGGTCTAAGAGGTCAAGATGACTGTGCCAGAGCAGGAAAGCCACCCACCCAGGGGCACCCACGAGCCTCCATCTCCCCCCAGCTTACGAGATGGGGCTATCTGCCGAGACCAAGATGACCGGAACTTTAGTTGGGGGACCTTCAGGAAAGAGGTTTGGGGACTTGCCCAGGGGACTCAGAGAGGGACTGATGGGGAAGGCTTAAGAGCCTGGCTGAGATCAGAGCACCTATAACTGTGGAGGCTCAGAGGGGTCCAGTTACTTGCCCACCTTCACTCAGCTGCTGAATTGCAAGACTGATGTTGTTGTTGTTGTTGTTTTTTACTGTGCCGCCTCATTTGTGGGATCTTAATTCCCTAACCAGGGATGGAACCCAGGTCACAGCAGTGAAAGCGCTGAGTCCTAACCACTGGACTGCCAGGAGATTCCCAAGGCTGGTGTTTGAATCCTGGCTCTGCTGACTCTGTCCATATTCTTTCTGCTTGACCCAGTCTCCTTGGATCCATGGGCTCATCTCCTCGAGTTCTCCCAACCTTTGGTCAACAGCTTTCTGGGGTGCTGTGATAAGCATGACAACCTGGGCAGGGTTGACAGCAGAACTGAGGAGCTAGGCTTTATGGACATTCACCCAACAGAGCCCATTCCCCAGGAATGTATTTAAACTCAGGACTTGACCAAGAGCAGTTCAAATCCCACATCTGAGTAGCCGGGTTGGGAGATGAAAGAAGAAACATCACGGAAGCAAGAATATGGGCTTCGGAGGTAGACTGATAGGATTTCAAATTAAATTGGCTTGTTGACCATGGGCAAGTTACTTAACCTCTCTGAGCCTGCTTCCTTACCAGTACAGGGTGGGTAATAATAGCATCTATTTCAGGGGTTGTTGTGAAGGTGAAATGAGATGACTAAATTAGATAATGTGCTCCACTTTCTACTAAAATTGAATAATTTCATAGACTATGGCTGACCCATTTTATTGTCACTGTCATAGATAGTTGTTATTATTAAGGTCCTGCATTCATTCAATGGGAGGCTAGTTATCTTGTGCTGGTTCTGTCATATTCCCCACGTAAGTCCCTTGGGCAAAACTTGGCCTTCGCTTCCTCGTCCCCAGCATGGAGGGGTTGAATTCCACTTCTAAAGTATTTTCAGTTTTTGACTGCTGTTATATTTCAGTGGTCATGGCCAGATATATCCTAACAGCTTCATGCTCTCTCCCAGCATGTGGCCTTTCCACCTACCATTTCAATCAAACCATTGCCTCCTCTGCCAGGGGACAGCTCAAAGTCATGCACCTGGCAAATGATTTAGAAACTTCATTTGGCCCAGGGACCTGTCAACTTGAACCATCTTTCAAAGGGAGTCCGGCTGAATCCGCAGCTTAAGTAGGTTCTCCATGGACGGGTGGAAAGGGAGATAAAGAGATACACAGACTCTAGGCTGTGTGTCCTAAACAGCTCTTGGCTATTTGTTAGTCGGTGTAGGAAGGTCGTCTAATATTTTGATTAAGATCTCTGCAAACTCCACACTCTGAATAACCAAAAGAACAAACAGAACTGGGTGGGGGAAACGTCTACTTCTTAATGAGCCTGTCCTGAGTGCCTCATTTCAGATGCTGCCGTGCCCCGCATCCAGGGGTTATTCAGTGTCTGCTGTCTTTGTCAGCCTCAAAATCAGCGCCTTAAGGAACAAGTGAGATTTGCATCTTTTAAAAATTCTGCCAGAAAATTGTAAAAGGTGTGAATATGCTACTTGTTTGTTGCAATATTTTAAAATAAATTTTAATTCATTTGAACTGTAAGAATACTTAGTCTTTTTCTATTATGTAATGGACACCATTAGATGCTGTTATCATGGTTCTCTCCCATCAGTGTGATCACAGACCTTATTAAAAGGGGCTGCAAGTGCTTCTAATAATCTTTCCAAGATACTGGGCAGGTGGAATCCATGGTTCCACACCTCCTAGTTGCTGGACTTTGAGCAGATGTCCTAACCTTTCCAAGTTTCATGCCCTCATATCTGCAATACGGTGACAATGACACCTACCTCATAGGGTTGTGAGAATTAAATGAGGTAATGCCTGGAAGGCCCTTAACACAATTTCCTGGCTGTGCCGGAAGAGCTCGATGTTTTTTTCCCAGTGTATTTGAATAGTACAGGTTTTATGAAAAAGTATTTTAAATCCTAATATTCAAAAAGGTATTATTCTCTTTAGCATTTGGTACCTTGGGGAAGCTAAGTTCTATTCTTAAATAAATCATATTAAGTCAAAGTTAGCTCCCTTTCTTAAGCCTTGAATTTGGAGTTTTAATAGCAAACATACAAAGGTTATGCTTTATGGCTTCAATTCAGAAATGTCAGCACATCAAACACACGTTCAGATACACACACAGAGACACTTACTCACACGGTATAAAGGGCAATTGGCTTTGGAGGAGAATGTCACATGAACAGAATTGCAGCTCATTAAAGCAGTGCTTGACACTTTTGACCTCAGCTACATAAACAGTGTTTTCAGATGACAGAATTACTAAGAAACCAAGTCCTGTGAGCATGACTGAGTCTCTGAAGCAGTTCGGCATTTAGATGCCCAGAAGATGCGAGTAACAGTATGTGATCCAGTAAGTAACCTATGTGGTATTTTGGAAACAATATTAAATGAAAGGCTCAATAAAATACAATGGGGGATAAGGGGCTCTGTTGGGTTTTTCTGTTTGCTTTTTAGTTTGCAAGATTCCAAGACTTTCCAGTTATGCAGATGCCTCAAAATTCTACAGGGCTTTACAAAAAGTGATGAGACTGGAGAAGAGGTAACCAGAGCAGAAATGATTGGCATCAGCCTGTTGTATGTGGGGGGTTGGAGTCTGAGAGCCTGACACCGAGGCTGGGAGGGAAGGAAGGAAGGAGGGGTGAGCAGGCTGATCACATCTAGATAGTAACCAATGGCCAGCTGGGATGAAAGGATGTAGGAAAAGGGTTCTTCTTAATGTCTATGTCCCGCCCAGCTGTACTCAACTCCTGCCCAGAGTGAACCGATGATCAGATATATCAGAACAAGAATAGAGCCACATTTACTAGTGGGCAGATGGTTGTACACACCCTAGCGATGAAGGCTCTCTGGACTGTAACAAAACAGGACATCCTTGTTGCCCTGTTATTAATACTTTACTCTCCTTCAATTTGCTGCATTGCCTGTTGGGTAAGTTGATCCAAGGGCTGCCTCCATGGGGCAGCTGGAGCCTCGAGCCCAAGGTCAGGGTCCCTCCCTTGTTTTCACAGTGAGCCCTGCATGAGGTGTCACGGACACCAGTGGACTTCACTCACTGGGGCATTTTGATTTAAAGACTTGATGCTAGCCTGGGTTTCTCTGG
Source organism: Ovis canadensis (assembly GCF_042477335.2). Lineage (NCBI taxonomy): Eukaryota > Metazoa > Chordata > Mammalia > Artiodactyla > Bovidae > Ovis > Ovis canadensis. Next base: position 37,121,966 of record NC_091268.1, on the reverse strand, counting down.
TAGCTCAAACGGTAAAGGATCTGCCTACAATGCAGGAGACCTGGGTTTCATTTCTGGGTTGGGAAGATCCCCTGGAGAAGGAAATGGCAACCCACTCCAGTGTTCTTGCCAGGAGAATCCCATGGACAGAGAAGCCTGGCTGTCTACAGGCCGTGGGATCGCAAAGAGTCGGACAAGAATGATCAAGTAACACGTACATGCTAGCCTATCTTGCTAACATCTGTGAGACTATAGCACCTCATACTACAAATTCTCCAATAAAACATGCTCACCACCAGAGTGATCTCAATGCACCCTCCACTACAGCACAGCCAAACTCTGGGCTGATCACCCAGTGGGAACTTCTGGTTACAGACCTTGGCACACGGAGCGTTCCATGTCATGACGTCACTCACACGGACCAGAAGAAGTCTAATCCACTGGATAACCGTGCCCTGCTCTATGCCCTCGAGCTGGCACTCTAGACTCCAGAAGCTTCCATGACTATCCATTTCATCAGTTCACCCTACTTCTCACCAGGCCCAGCACTCAGCCATCACTTTATACCTGAGGGCAATTATGCAGGTAGTCCGGAGTCTTCTTCAGCCATTCCTTCATGCCCCTGGGGTAATTACTGAGCACCCATCGGGTGCGAGGAACTGGAGACGGACTGAGGAAGCCAAGATGAACTCAACTTGGAGGCTAGAACGTCATCCTGTCCATGTGTTGAGCACCTCTCACCTGGATCAGCAACCTACCCCTGTCCCCACAACAGTCAGATCAAGCTATTTCTCTGCCCATCTTAGTCGGAGTAAAAGTCAAAGATTCTACAACGGCCTGTACCACCTGCCCCTCCCATGGCCTCTCTGATCTCATCTCCGTTTACTCTCTCCCTCGCCTGCTCCGCTCAGCCACCTGGACTCTCTGCTGCTTCCTCAATGTGCCAGGCAAGCTCCTGCCTCAGGGCCTTTACACCTGCCTCAGGGCCTTTGCACCTGTTAATACTACCAAACCACTTTCACCCCCAGATATACACATGGCTTCCTCCCTCCCTCACTTTCTTCCCATCTTTTCTGAAATGTCACTTTCTCAGTGAGACTTTCCAATGACCCCATTTAAAACTGACCTCTCAGGGACTTCCCTGGTGGTCCAGTGGTTAGGAATCCACCTTGCAATGCAGGGGATGAGGGTTTGATCCCAGGTCAGGGAACTAAGATCCCATACATCTCGAGCAACTGAGGAGCCCACATGCTACAACTACTGAGCCCTAGTCCCACAACTAAGACACAATGCAGCCAAATAAATAAATAGAGAAACTAAGACTGACCTCTCTGTGACCCAGCTCTCCAAGTCCCCACCCCTCCAAAACGCTGATCAACTTCTAACAAACATGCCCACTGATTTCTATGTTTATTATTTGCCTACTCCCTCTAGAAGATTAAGTTCCACAAGGGCAGAGATTTTTATTATTTTTACTGTTGTGTCTCTATGACCCAGAAGAGCACCTAACCTCAATAAACAGGTGATGAATGCGTGACCCATAACACCCCCACTAGAGGACAGAACCAGATCACACGGCTTCTCAACCCACTGCCCCACGACACACCCAGTCACATACTCTGCCCTTCACCCACAAACCAGCAGCTTCCACTCACCACACACTGACCCAGAAGACCCTGATGGGCATCCCAAGTCACATAAAAAGAACATTCTGTACTAAAGCTTATACACCCCTTCAGCACAGCCTTCACCATGCTACATGGCACACCAATTACAACAGGATCTACCAGTCAACTCACTGGCTGGTTGTACCCCACACAACCCTGTCCTAGCCCCTGCTATGCCGAGGTCCAGTGGCAGTATCTCATCCGTGAGCATCACAGAACTGCAGCATCTCAGGCCCTGTTGTAGACTGGCTGAATCAGAACCCACATTTTAATCATATGTCCAAGAGACTCTGTGCACACATTAACGTTTAACAAGCTCTGCTAGGCTACATCATGGCGCCTGTACCATTGGCTGGGCAATGACAGGCTGTGGGAGTCACAGCCCTCCCCTTCCAAAGTGTAACAATTCATGCATTGCATCATCAGTTCTTTCATCACACAACCAAATGATGCTATGACAGATACAATTCAGTACCCAAATTATAGCCCTTCATAAATAGGGTAACTTACACAACAACCAATTTATTTGAGCTTCACTGCTGGGCATGAGAAAAACCCCCTCTGTGCTCTAATAAATATCCCTAAAGAATCCAGTATGTTCCTCAGCACAGTGCACTGCAACATCTTATTTGACAGCCTTTCATTGAATCATTCATTTATTCAGTAAAGAAATTATTAAGCACCCGTTATGTGCTCAACCTTATGCTAAGCACTGGGATCTAACACTGAAAAAGACAGTCTTTTGGTCTCGCCAGAAAGACAGACCTTACACTGAACAGTTACGACAAAGTGTGATGAGTTTGTTGATAGGACTTTAGCAGATGATCCCTACTAGGCAATTGACAAGAGCTTCCCTGAGTGGGTGACAGTTTACTGATTTGATGAGGAGGAAAGAGTAAGGTACCAGGAGGGTTAGGGAGGGAGGGAGCATGGGACGGCTCTGGGGTTCCCAGGTGGCTGGCTCTGCATGGGCAGAGCCAGGAAGGGAAGGAAGGCACTTTGAGTTTGAGGAGCTGAACGACACTCAGCAATGCCAGTTCTTGAAGTTAGGAGCCTGGGGAGGCAGTAGAGGCTGGTTCAAGGAAGACCCTAAAAGCCATATATGCTGAGGAACAATAGACACTATCCCAGGGGCGGGCAGAGAGCCATTGATGGAGTGGGGTCGGGAGGGAGGGGGTTGGAGAGGCGAGGTTTAAGCAAGAGAATGACACAATCGGAGGGACATTAAAAAAATTACTCTTGCACCCTGAAACAACAAATGAAGCCAGTGTATTTCAGTAGTTTCCAATGATACTATGCGAACAGCTCCTGCCACAATAAAAGATGCACTGAGAACGACTTTAAAAATCCATGTAAAATTATTTTAATGAACCTTCAATAATAGCACCCTTCACTGGTGTTTGACTATAATCCTCTGTTATTGCCCCGTGGTTTTTCTTTCTCTTGCTGTACTCTATTTAATAGCATGCATGAGTCAGGAACACTGACAGATACATGCACGCCTTTCAATATCCTGAGAAGCACATGGAACTCTGCATACACTCACCAGGGCCTTTCAGAAAGGGTGGGGAAAGGGAAAATGTGAAATCCTCAGGTGGGGGCTGGGGGCTTTAGGGCTGGCAACTGCTTTGTGAAAGGCACATACTCAAGTTGAATCGAATGAGTGTGTGATGTATATACATTGTGCTGTGTTGTGCTTAGTTGCTCAGACATGTCCGACTCTTTGTGACCCCATGGACTGTAGCCCACCAGGCTCCTCTGTCCATGGGGGTTCTCCAGGCAAGAATACTAGAGTGGGTTGTCATGCCCTCCTCCAGGGGATCTTCCTAACCCAGGGATCGAACCCAGGTCTCCTGAATTGCAGGTCAATTCTTTACTGTCTGAGCCACCAGGAAAGCCCAAGAATACCGGAGTGGGTAGCCCATCCTTTCTCCAGGGGATCTTCCCGACCCAGGAATCGAACCAGGGTCTCCCATATTGCAGGCAGATTCTTCACCAACTAAGCCACAAGAGAAGCTCAAGAACACTGGAGTGGGTAGCCTATCCTTTCTCCAGGGGATCTTCCTGACTCAGGAATCGAACTGGGGTCTCCTGTATTTCTGGCGGATTCTTTACCAGCTGAGCTACCAGGGAAGTCCAGTATATACATTATTATGTTTATTTTGAATTTACCCTGCTGCTGCTGCTGCTGCTAAGTCACCTCAGTCGTGTCCAACTCTGTGCAACCCCATAGATGGCAGCCCACCAGGCTCCCCCATCCCTGAAATTCTCTAGGCAAGAACACTGGAGTGGGCTGCCATTTCCTTCTCCAATGCATGAAAGTGAAAAGTGAAAGTGAAGTCGCTCAGTCGTGTCCGACTCTTCACGACCTCATGGACTGCAGCTTCAGTGTCTTGTCTCCTTAGAGGTGATGGTAGTACATCTTGAAGTCTATAGCCCAGTCCAGTCACTGTACTTTGAAGGTCATTGTTAAACCACAGAAACATTTCAAGACATCAGCTGGTTGGAAACCCTATCCAGTACAGGACAGTTGAAGGATCCTACGGATCATCACTAGCTGTTGTAACCATTTTGTGTTATCAATGATAAGAACAGGTCATTTTCCCTGAGCACCCACTGTGGGCCAGGGTAAATATTCAAAGTATTTAACCAGCCGAAGTGGACTCTGGTTTAAGTAACCAGCGCTTATGGGACCCAGCTAAACATCAACCAGACTCTGCAAGATCGCTACCCTAGAGGTTATAAACTGACAGCCACGTATGGTTCATGGGTGTTTTATTTGACTTGAGTTGTGTTTAATTTTTAAAATGTTGTTGCTGATATGTTTTTTTAAAATAGTGAGATTTCACACAAAAGTCCTGAGGAGGACGCAGAGGTGCAGAGCCTGCATCTCCCATAGGACTGACCTGGCTGGCCCCATGCCTGCCTCATAGAAGGTCCCCAGGGAAAGACCACTCTTACTTTCATGAATAAGATAAAAAGAAAATAATAATCCGTGATGATCCACAGGACCCTCCAATTGGTCAGCTGGAGATGAACACCCACCTGTTGAGCTTTGAGAACCACCAGCTCCCCCATCTGCCCCTTTTTAAACCACTCCCTCCTCCCTCACTGACATTACTTGCTTGGCCTCTGTAGCCATCTGAGTCTGTGACCTGTTCCTGGAAGGCACCCCTCCTCATTCAGACTGTGTAAAAACCATCATCTTCCCCTTAAAGAGATTTCTCTCCCTGCCACATTTCTTTGGCCTCTGTCTAGCTTCCCTGCAAGAGCTTTTGACCATGAACTCCACAGCAGTGAGTCCTAGACTGGAGCATTTATCAGATTCCTCTTGAGAGCCCCATGGCACAGTTTCTAACTCAGGAGGTCTGGGGTGGGAGCCTGAGAATTTCATTCCTCAAGTTTCCAGGTGATACTGCTGGTCTGGGTTCCACTCTTTGAAAACCACTGCTCTCCAAGCAAGGAAAGAACCTCAAATGTCAGTGGTTCAATTCTGGTGGGGATGGGGGCATATACATCTCTCCTCTAGCCAAGTGGAGGGGGGCTGATCTGCATATTGAGACCTCATGAATAGCCCTGCAAAACCCAAACAGGGTGTGCGTGCCCCCTCGAGTTCCCAGTTTCCTGACTGGAGAACCCACTCTTGTCTTCCAGATTGCTTATTGATCTTTTCTTATATATATATAATAAAAATGATGATACTGCCTATGACATGCAGGTGTACACACGAACCCCAAGTGCACACATGGGCATTATCTCAGGGACTAGCATCAGCAGGACCCTACACTGCTCTGCCCCTTCAAAGACCCTGCACCCGAGACATTGACCAACAGGTGACATGTCGCTAACAAAAATCATCAACTCTCCCAGAGTGCCTACTGTGTACCAGTCAGGTACTGAGTGCTTTATGCACCATGACCCTCCCCCGATAGAGAAACTGTTGCCATTCCTGTATTACAGACGATGCAACAGAGAGCAGAGAGGGGAAACGACTCGTCCAAGTTCTCCAGATGTAAAGCAATCAAGAGATGGTTTATTGGACCCACTGTATTCATGAGGGTCAGACACGATTAGGAATACTGTGCTCAACTCTGTGTCTACATTTCAAGATGGATGTTGCTAACCTGGAGGACAACAGGTGATGTCATATGGGACATGCTTACAGGTGGACAAGGGGCATGTAGAGCCCAGAAATTGCAGGTTTCTGGAGTATCAGAGAAAGAGGCTCTGGTTGACAGAACAGGACTCAGTGATAGAGGTTCTGAGGAGGCTGATTTGGTATCACTATACATACTGGCAACAATCAGAAGGATCACAATGTGGAACTCGCTGCCTCTAAAGGACCCCAAGACTGAACACCAGGAGTTGTCCAGAGAGAAACAGGACTCATCAGGGATTCTGTGAATCTAATCATTTGGGGTGTGCAGGGCTGGGAGATGTGAGAAGCACCTGGGAGGCTTCCTTAAACTACATGTCCTTTGCCCCGGGGCATCCTGGTATTGCCTCTAATGGAGTCAGACTCTCTGAATCCTCACTTCCTCACACACTGGCTGAATGGACTTGGAGAGAGCACTCAACTTTTATGAGCTTCCATTTCCTCTTCCACGATGTGGAATAACAGCACCTGCGTAATATTTTGTTTTGAGGATTTGCTTAGATGCTACGTGTGAACTACTTAATATGGCCAGGTAAGTGGTCATGAAATTAATAATAATAATATCAAAACAAGCGTCACTTTCACTATCATTGTTCACATCTGAGATCCTCATGACTTTTGGTTTCGATAACAAAGTTTATGTTCAGCCTTACTACTTTTCAGCCTTAGCCAGTAGTTACAACCCATAAAAAGGTCACCAGGTCTCCCCTGTACTTTAACAAAGAAATATCTTTCCGGTAGAATCACGGTCCTGAATAACCCAGGAGAAAACTCCTCCCCTCTGCCCAGTCCTTGGGGATGGAAGTGCTCCTGCGTGCACACCACCTTGGGAAATGTGAGACTTTCACTCTTACAACAATTCCCCGAGAGCCATATCCCACCCAGAGCCTCCAGGAGGGCTTTACGAGCATGCCAGCCTCTGCTTCATTCTGGTTCGCCTTGGGTGGGAGCTGGCTGGGCGTTCTGTCTTCTTTACTGACTCAGATGGAGTATATATTTCAGAATTAAATTTAAATACTGTTGAGATAAACAACATGACCTTTTCAATGTCAGTTTGAAGAGAAAATGACACAGTCGAACCAAGGAAAGACCGAGGGCAAAATTAGATTCTTTATCACAGTCCAAAAATGGATCTGACTCGGCTCACCCAAAAACCTTTCCCCCAAAGCTGCCAGCTCAGACGGTTACAATAATTCAATCAATAAAACAAAAACACAACATCCATGGTCTTTCCTGCATGTATCAAGGCTGTGCGGGTGGAAATCTCCATTTTTGTACCTGCTGCCTTTGAGTATAAATATGAACACTTATAGACATGTTCATCGAGGTCCACCCCTCGGAGGGCACCACGGGCACACACATCAGAGAGAGGAAAAGAGCCTGTTACGATGTGGACCCAAAAAACATTATGATGTGGACCCAACCGCCTTTAGAGAATGGTTTACTTACGGCTTTCGGCTTATATGGGGGCTGAATCTCTTTGCGTTCAAGTTTCTCCCAGTCAATATACCGGAAAAACGCATGCTCTTTGATGTCACGTTCACCTTCAGGTCCACAACCCAGACGTTTGCCTGGGTGTTTGGTCATCAGCTTCAAGAGAAAGAGAAATGTAGAATGAATTTCAGAAGAGGGAATGTGGGCTCTCAGAAATGGTCGCTCCTATGAATGAGGGAAGACAGCGCAAAGAAGACTCCCAACTGAATCTTTATTTTTGGCTTTTCATCCCAGCAGTAATTTCCCAGCCAGGTCTTTCTAATAGGAGGACCCAACAGTAGTGTCTGCTGCTTCCGGTCCCAGAGCAAAGTCCCTTACAGTTAATCACACTTCAGCCTGACCGTGGCCCTGAACTTAAGTCAGAAATATCACATGGTGCATTTTGACTTAAGAATGACTTCTATGCAATTACTGATGCATTTAATGAGAACAGTTTCAATATCTTCAAATTCTCCTCCTGCTACCACGAGGAAACGGGAGTTTGACCAAAGCAAAGGGCACGTTCATTCAGATAATATTTGCATTTCTCAGTAAAGCGCTTGTGAAAATGACAGGACAGAAGAAAAAATATTAGTCAAATGGACCCAAGTTTCAAGTAATTACTTTCCAAAAGCTCATTAAATAGTCAAAACCTAGCCCAGCTCATTTCCCTTGTATCATACATTACACTAAACTCCGCTGAGGTTTCTTTGGTGTCCCATTTAAATTACTTAATTATCAAAACCCTCCATCTTTGGGTCTCTGAGCCAGAGCTAAATAACAAGATGAATAGACGCTCCAAGATGAAACCAGACAGGCTCCCTCTTGTAAATGAGTCCAAAGCAGCAGGAAAATATCTCTGATCTCAAGACTTAAGCAAATGCACAGAGAGTCAAGACGGAGGAGTTGATGATTAATTTTTTAAAAAAGAAAGATCAGCAAGAGGCCATCAAAAGAAGAAGCAAAATGAAACATACAAGACCATGAAGCTTCCTGGAGTTGACTTGACAACAAGAAGCCCATGATGTCAGACTCCTCAGGTTTTTGCCCAGGGCTTGAGGAATATGGGGGGAAGGGATGAATTCAGCAATTCACACCTACTCTGTTGGACTTTCAGCTCAGCCTGATTCTTGCTACAGATAATCTGTCATCAGAAACTACCCTCCTACACCCACACACACAGAGAAGCACATACTTTCCACACATGCTTTATCTTCTAGGGGAAAAATAACCCTGCACTTCTGTTTCTAAGCGACTTCTTTATAAATTTTATGGCTAGTCTTACCCGAGTCTCACAATGACCCCATGAGTTGGGTGTTTTAATTTTTCCCCACCTGAGTGACAAGGCAATTGACACTCAGAGGGTTAAGCAACTGGCAAGGACTCACAGAGACAGTAGATGGCAGAGCTGGGATTGGATCTCACTTCTGCTGACCTCTAATACTTGGACATTTAGAGACATAGATTCCATGCGGCTCCCCAGGGATGATCTGTGGTCTCGCTTGGTCAGGAAAAGGTTAGGGAGGGCAAGGAAATCGGGCCAAATCTTGACTTTTGTGTAGGGTTAGAATGGGAGGAAAGAAAAGGTTACGAGGCCTTGGTTAGCACAACCAGCAATCCTATCCACAACAGCTTCTGGGGTTTCCCAGGTGGCTCAGTGGTAAAGAATCTTCAGTCAGTGCAAGACATGCAGGTTCAATCCCTGGTCTGGGAAGATCACACATGCTGCGGAGCAACTGAGCCTGTGTGCCGATACTACCGGGCCTGTAGTAGAGCCCGAGAACTCCAACTGCAGAGCCCACGGGTCATAACTGCTGAAGCCCATGCACCTAGAGGCCACGCTCCAGAGCAAGACAAGCCACTGCAGCGAGAAGCCAGCGCACTGCAACGGGAGAGCAACGCCACTCTCCCCAACTAGGGAGAAGCCCGGGCAGCGACGAAGACCCAGCACAGCCAAAAATACATACGTAAATAAAAGTATACATAACAAACTAACAGCTTCCGTGTCCTGAGCACTTCCTGAGTGCCGGGCTCACAGCTATTATCCGTTACTCTTTCATCTTCACAACATTAAGGCCTCAGAAACTATTATCCTCATTTTCCACATAAAGACACTGGGTCCAGAGAAGCAGGCATCTGCCTGAGATCACCCAGCTAAGTAGCAGAGCTGCACTTTGAACAGATCAGCCTGACCCAGAGTCTTGAAGCTCCATCCTATGTTTTCACCTTAATGTATGGCCAACTGGGGCTTTTGTCTGCTTTAAGTTTATTCAAAGGGGGAGTGGTGATCCAAGCAAACTGTATACTAACTTTTTTTTATGGTAGAAAATAGGGTCTTTAATGGGATGGATAACAGCAGTCCCCAACCTTTTTGGCACCGGGGACCAGTTTAAAGGAAGACATGTCTTTCCTCAGACTGGGGTGGGGGCGTGGTTTGGGGATGATTCAAGAGGATTACACTTATGGTGCACTTCACTCTTATTATTATTACATCAGCTCCACTTCAGATCACCAGGCATAGATCTTGGGGACCCCTAGATAATAGGACATTTTCAAATGGAATGAGACTTTTTGCAAAAACCTAGCTCACTTTCCATGTAAATAGGAGAATGCTAGGTGAAGGAAAACCACTGCAGAAATACCCCAGCACTAACGCGAGGCTGTGCTCAGCTCCTGCACGCTGAGCTCCTGCGCCCGAAGCCAGCCATGCAGACAGCTGGACTTAATCACTCTTCCGATCTCTGATCACCTCCCAGATGCATCCCCTGGGGCCCACGGTTCAGGAGGAAGCATTTGGCTGTTCACTTGAGCATCACTCCTTCTCTGGAGCATCAACCTTGAAGAAAAAGCCCACACGGGCCTCAGCCAACTCAACTCAGAAAGGTCCCCAAACCCAATAGTAAGAAAGTCACCCTCGCTAATCCTGAAGGTTATGGCTCTGAAATTAATAGAAATCTGCTCTACCAGGGAAACTGCTAATTGGAGCTGAAGCTGAATGCAGCTGACCTGGAAAACCCTTTTCTCCATGACCCACTTAGAACCCCAGCTGTCTAGGCAGGCAGGGCTGTGAAGGGGAAAGTCCTGAACATGCATGGAGCACCTACTGTGTGCCAACACTATGCGAGGAGATTCCTCTTCTGTTACCTCATCATTTAACACTCTTTCAAAATTCTGCATAGTGAGGATTATTTTTCCATCTTCAGCGATAAAGAAACAGAAGCCCAACAGATGCAAAGTAATATGCTCAAGACTGTGCATCTAGGAAGCGGAAGGGTTGAAATGTACAAATAGTCTTGAGTTCCCAAATCCCCCACTTTAAAAACCCAAGTCACAGGGAATGCAAACTCGAATATCAAGAGGAGGTTAGCATGTAACATGGCAGTGCCAGCGTTAGCAACAGCAGGAGTCATAACCCATTTTGGAAGAGAGTGACAGACTCTTAACTGAGTTCCTTGTATTAACTCATCTCCTGATCAGAGAACCCTGTGTGCGGTCCCATACGTGTGTCCCCAATCTGCAGACGAGGTGGAACAACTTCCTGGCTGTCACGGGGTTAATAATGCCCGGACTTGAATTCAAATGTGGGTTTCTGCCCAGAAAAATCAGGAGAGGAGAGGACACATTCTTATCTGAAGGACAGACCGGCTTCCAATACAGCTGACTGATGCCTTCCAGGAATGACAGACCAGTGGGGAGAGATCAGATTTTTCAAAACAAACTGGAAAGCTGAATGTTAGAGGAAATCCCCTGATCTTTAAAAGTCACCATTTTTTTTCCCTCCAGTGATTTTATTTCTTTGTTTTCAATGGACATTTACTGCTTTACACAGTTGTGTTAGTTTCTGCTGTACAATGAAGAGAATCAGCTACATGGAGACGTATATCCCCTCCCTCTTGGACCTCCCTCCCATCCACCCCCATCTAGGTCATCACAGAGCACTGAGCTGAGCTTCCGGTGCTTTATAACAGGTTCCTGCTAGCTATCTGTTTTACACATGGTAGCAATGATATATGTCAATCCTAATCTCCCAATTCAGCCCACCCTCTTCCCTCCCTGTGTCTACACATCCATTCTCTAACGTTGGCAACTATTTAACAAACTAAGAGCTCCCTCTCTCCCCACCCTGTGTAACTCATCTCCTGATCAGAGAACCCTGATCACATGGGCGGTCCCATACGTGTGTTTCCAATCTGTAGATGAGGTGGAACAACTTCCCGGCTGTCATAGGGTTAATAATGCTCAGACTTGAACTCACATGCGGGTTTCTGCCCAGAAAAATCAGGAGAGGAGAGGACACATTCTTATCTGAAGGAAAGACTGGCTTCCAATACAGTCTCTCCCTCTCTCCCCATCCTGTATGATGACTGTAGGGGTTTGCCCTGGCCTTGTTCTATGCCCTCTCTTTGCCAAGGGCCTCTTTTAAGCTCCTCATGAACAGCTCAGCTGGTAAAGAGTTGATGTGCAATGCAGGAGACCCCAGTTCGATTCCTGGGCCAGGAAGATCCCCTGGAGAAAGGATAGGCTACCCACTCCAGTATTCTTGGGCTTCCCTGGTGGCTCAGATGGTAAAGAATCAGCCTGCAATGCAGGAGATCTGGGTTTGATCCCTGGGTTGGGAAGATCCCCTGCAGGAGGGCATGGCAACCCACTCCAGTATTCTTGCCTGGAGAATCCCATGGACAGAGAATCCTGGCGGGCTACAGTCCATGGGGGTCACAAAGAGACGGACACGATTGAGTGACTAAGCAAGCACATGAACCTCTCCACGCCCTCTACCTCCTCTTCCCTCTTCCTGCCTCATACCTTCAAAAACTATTTTCAAACTATAAATTTTGAGATGTTAGGGACTGAGATGAATTCACATATGTCTTCCCCAGGGATATTTGCATCCTAACCTATGCAGCTGACACACAAAGCTTAGGTGATTCACTGAGAGTGGGAATTCAGGCGGCATGACAAGGTGCTTCTAGATTGAGGTTGACCCAGCTGTTATAAACCTCCTGAGTTCAGCTTTCCTTCACTCAGGCCAGCTCACATGCCATCTGATGGGTTAAGAAGGGCAGAGTTGGGTTGGGTAATGAGAAATCTGCAAACACCATGAGCATCTAGAACCAGCAGCCCTGGTTTGTCCAGACACACAGGTGGGCATGCTCTAACCCTGGCACTGCTGACTGGTGGGAAGGAAAACTTCATAAAGGCAGCATCTCTGAGCCTTGTTCTCTGGGGTCTCACAATGTTACTTTCCTTCTTTCATCAGAGCTGAAGAGTTACCACATTTGAATAATGTACTTAAAAGGCAGTGGTTTTTAAGCAACACAGGGACATTTTCACAGTACAGACAGATGCCAAACTCAGTCTCTAGCGGGAAGACTGAGGTGTGTGCCTTTGGAAAAAGCACCACAGGTCATCCTGATGGTGCCAGTGGGGAGGACCACTGGTCTCCAGATATTCACCCATGTCATTGTAAGCATGTCCTGGCCAAACACAAAAAACAAAAGCTAGCAATCCTTACCCAAAACAGGTGTCCTGCTTTGCTCACAGGTAAATTTGCATACATCACAATGTACAAACTTGCAAACTTTTCAGTCATTTGTGGGTTAGGGGGAGAGTGGCGGTTGGAAGACACTCAATTTGGGTCAACTTATCTAGAGGATCCCTTAAACTCAATACTGTGATTATATTCTTAGGACAAAAGTCACACGCTCTTACTATTAACTAAATTCATAGTCCCTAGCGCTGAGTAGGCTGACCGGTCATACAGCACCCCTCTTGGGTACCTTCCCCAGGTTCCAGCTTTTTGGCAAAGTTTCTGGGCTCGCCACCTCATTCATTTCATAAGCCTTCCTCTGTGTTGGCCTAGGGCCTGGAGCCCAGCCAGGAGCAACATGCTGTTGCAGGCAGGCCTCTATGGTGCTTCGGTGTGAATTAGAAGAAAGCTCCCTTTCCTTTGGGAGGCAGCAGGTCTGTTCCAGGCTCACAGTTTGGTCAGTGGACCAGGGGTGGAGTTTGACCTCCACTACCCCTCCCCCACCCCAGGCACAGCATCCTTGTGCAGGGCACGACCTGCACCCCTGAAACCCTGTAGGTGGTGGTCCTGGCTGCCAGCTTTAAGGGGCTCACTCACCCCTTTGCAGATGGCCACAGCTTCTTTGGACATGGACTTCGGATAAGCCACGTTGTGTTCCATGATCGACTGGAAGAGTTCATCCTCATCCTCCCCTTCAAACGGTGCCTGTGGAGCAGAGCACAGGGTGGGAGAAGGAGTCCTGCAGGAACTATATCCCCCGCCCAACTGCCCCAAACCAGCGTGTCCAGCTCCCTGGGGTCCACAGCCAAGCCATACCCAGGGCTTCCAGGAAGAGGATAAGGAAATGGGGTCAACAGACGAGGGTAACCCCAAGGTCATGGAAATCACAGAGGGTCAGAGCTGTGAGCTGGTATCCGGCTGACACTCTCTCTTAAAGAAACCACGGGGCTGGGGGTGAGGGAGGACTTTCCTTACAAGTCACTTAAAATTCAATTACCTGCCCAGCCAACATCTCATACAGCAGGACGCCAAATGCCCACCAATCCACGGACTTCCCATAGGGCTGATAAGCAATTATCTGGAAAACAGAAGGCATCCGTCAGGGAGATGTGCAGGTTCTTGCAGTGGCTGAGAATGAATATGCGCTTCTCTTACAGTAAGAGTGGCGCATCCCTGGGGGGTGGCGGGGCTGGGGGAAGAGTTCTTCCTTTTCCTGACACCCGCTCATTGTGAAAGATTAAATTGGCCGTCACAGTCCCAGATGTGGGCCTCTGTCTAAAGGAGTGAACAGGGAGTCCAGTGTCCACCGAAGCTATTTCTTTACCTTAAGAAGATGGATATCCTTTACAGAGATACCTGCAGGCGGGGAAGGCATCTGTGTATGTCACACTGTCTTTTCAAAGCACTTAGTACGGTTATTTTTAATTTTAATACAGTCAGCACAGCATTTTAAAGGAGAAAACTTGTCTTTCTTTCTCATGATAAAAGTAATAGCATTTACACAACAATGTGACCGTACGTAACACTACTGAACCCTATGCTTAGAAATGGTTAAGACAGTGATGTGTTTTTTGGGCCCCAATTAAAAAATTTTTAAGTTAAAAAATGTAATAGCAGTTATTATTATTTATTTAAAATACAGATATACTACAAGAATACGATTAAAACAGTTTTTTATCAAGAGAGACATTATGATTGATATTTGGTCCATTTTCCTCTAGATTTTTTCTATTAATATATATTAAACTGTGTGTGTATGAATGCACTTTACATAAATACTTTAATATATGGAACTTTAATAAAGCATTTTATTCATTTAGAATTTCCATGCTAATATCTGTACATCAACATAACCACCTTTTTCACCTCTGCATAATGTTCCATTGGATAGATATACCAAAATCTATTTCATCAATACCCAACTGATTACATTTCCTCCATGCAATTAGATATGCGAACATCTGTCCAATTTTCTTCCCTTAAGATAAACTCCTAGGAGGAGAACTGGTGAATCAAATGGTATATCTAGTTTTAAAGGTTTTCATACTTATGACCAAATTGCCAGAGCATGGTGAAGTCTAGAACAGCTGTGTGACTATCCATTAGGATGTGAGTGAAGTGAGTGAGTGAAGTAGCTTAGTCGTGTCCGACTCTTTGTGACCCCGTGGGCTGTAGCCTACCAGGCTCCTCCGTCCATGGGATTCACCAGGCAAGAATACTGGAGTGGGTTGTCATTTCCTTCTCCAGGGGATCTTCCTGACCCAGGGATCAAACCCAGGTCTCCCGCATTGGAGACAGACGCTTTAACCTCTGAGCCACCAGGGGCGCCCCCCATTAGGATGTAGGGGTGAAAGCTAAATGTATCAAAGGGATTAGTCAAGGAGCTAGGGATCGATATGTACACACTGTTATATTTTAAATGGATAACCAACACGGACCTACTGGATAGCACAAGGAACTCTGCTCCATGTCATGTGGCAGCCTGGATGGGAGGGGAGTTTGGGGGAGAATGGATACATGTATATGTACGGCTGAGTCCCTTTGCTGTTCACCTGAAACTATCACACCATTGTCAATCGGCTATACCCCAATACAAAATAAAAAGTTCAAAAAAAAGGGGGGGGATTGGAACGTGAAACAGCAAAGGTTAAGGGGTTGAGGACTGAGGGCCACACAGTCCAGAGCTGGAACTGTTGTCACCCAGCCTGTGACCCCAGGAGACGGTACTTAACGTCTCTAACTCTCAGTTTCCTAATAATATCTATGTCACAGAGTTTTAATAGGATGAAAGAGAAATATGTGCCTCTCACATATTATGCCCTCAAAATGTCAGCTATGACTTAAAAGTTCTCTAAGTCAGTGATAGCTGGTTTTACTCAACAAATGTGTCTGAGCAAGCTTGGCTATTAAGCTTGGCTATAAAGGCTGTTTATCCACCTCCATCTCCCACCTTGGCATCTGCCCTGAAATCACAAGTGTCCTCTGAGGAGAACTGCCTGCAATGGATGAAGGAAAGCGTTCTGTGAGAACACTTATTGAAAGTGT
Source organism: Ovis canadensis (assembly GCF_042477335.2). Taxonomy (NCBI): domain Eukaryota; kingdom Metazoa; phylum Chordata; class Mammalia; order Artiodactyla; family Bovidae; genus Ovis; species Ovis canadensis. The sequence goes on along the minus strand of NC_091268.1, from coordinate 37,106,119 downwards.
TTTCACACTTTTAAAGTACTTCATGTCTCTTTTGATCCTCATGACAACCTAACAAGTTAATCCTTTTACAAAGGGAAATAGAGCCTGGGAGGTGAAAGAAGTTGCCAGAGGCAAGGGGGTTAGTTAATGGCAAAGCAGGGGGAAACCTGACCTGCAGTTTACTCCTCCCACCAGCAGGCTGCAGGCTGTGGGCTGGAGGAGGAGGCAGTTTCCCCGGTAACACAACTTGGGGCTTTAGGAACATCCAAGAATCTTTGAAAACCACACATGTGGGGGCCCATACTGCAGTGATTCTGATTCCATTCATCTAGGGTGATGCCTGGCCATCCCCATTTTAAAAGCTCCCCAGGGACTTCCCTGACCATCCAGTGGTTAAGACTTTGAGTTTCCAATGCAAGGGTTCAATCCCTGGTTGGGGAACTAACATCCTGCATGCTGTGTGGAGGGGAAAAAATTGATTAATTAAAAAAATAACAAAAACTCCCCAGGTGATAGTAAAGGGCAGCAGGCTTTGTGAACCAGAGATCACTGAACTCACAGCAGATCAAAGAACTGTAACTGATATCCTAACTAATTAACACAGTGATAATAAAGCAATGTATGTCACACAGGGACAACTCCACTGGGTCCTAATAAAGGGTTAAGTGCTCAAAGGATTACTTTTCAATTCCTCAGATAATACACAAGTACATTTACCTTGTGCAAAATTAAAACAGTATACAGATTAAGATTTACAATGGCCTTATCCTCAGAGGCAACCAGTGTTGTAAAACCAGCCTGGAATCTTCATGCATCTTCTATACTTCTGCATGCGTATCTACATACTCATAAGAAACATATAGCAGCATTCTGTGTATTGTTATTTACCATAAATGGCATCATACTGTATTCATCATTCTGTAACTTGACTTTTTCCCTCTTAACAATGTTTCAATATCTGCATATACGTCTCATTCACTTTTTGAATTGAGGCCTAATAGTATTCCACACTGAGGAGGGCATGGATGGTAACCCACTCCAGTAGTCTTGCCTGGAGAATCCCACGGACAGAGGAGCCTGGTGGGCTACAGTCCATGGGGTCGCAAAGAGTTGAACACGACTGAGCGACTAAGCACAGCACAGTATTCCACACTATAAATCATTCAACCTACTGCCGATCCCTTGATTAACAAACACTGTTCACGTTAACACAGACAGGTGTGCTCTGATCTTTATAAGGGCTGCATAATATTTCTTTCTTTTTTTTAATTAAATTTTAATTTTTACTTTATTTTACTTTACAATACTGTATTGGTTTTGCCATACATTGACATGAATCCACCACGGGTGTACATGCGATCCCAAACATGAACCCCCCTCCCACCTCCCTCCCCACAACATCCCTCTGGGTCATCCCCGTGCACCAGCCCCAAGCATGCTGTATCCTGCATCGGACATAGACTGGTGATTCGATTCTTACATGATAGTATACCTGTTTCAATGCCATTCTCCCAAATCATCCCACCCTCTCCCTCTCCCTCTGAGTCCAAAAGTCCGCTATACACATCTGTGTCTTTTTTGCTGTCTTGCATACAGGGTCATCATTGCCATCTTTCTAAATTCCATATATATGTGTTAGTATACTGTATTGGTGTTTTTCTTTCTGGCTTACTTCACTCTGTATAATTGGCTCCAGTTTCATCCATCTCATCAGAACTGATTCAAATGTATTCTTTTTAACGGCTGAGTAATACTCCATTGTGTATATGTACCACAGCTTTCTTATCCATTCATCTGCTGATGGACATCTAGGTTGTTTCCATGTCCTGGCTATTATAAACAGTGCTGCAAATAGAACTGCATAATATTTCTTAACATGAATTGCAACCCTTTTCCTTCACTGGTAGTCACTGAGACTGTGTCCTATTTTTTATTATTAAAAATAGTGCTGCAATGAAGAAAGGACTTTGAAGACATATCCTTCCGAGTATGGTGTGTGTTTGTGTGTCTGTATGTGTGTATGTTGCAAACTAGATTCCTAAGAGAGGAAGAGTTTTGGTAACAGAGTAGGCAGGTTTTAAATTTAGTGCCAGGTTACTTAGTGACACAGGTCCTCCCATCACCATTGTTACATATGAAGCCTTAACAGTCAGGAAGAGAGGAATTCGAGAATGTCCATTTCCAAGACTCTATGCCAAGCTCGCAGTTCCTTTCCATAAAAATCCAGTAACAGATTGCAGGATGCCACCTTCCTGAGCACCACTTCAGAGAAAAAGGGAGGCTATCATCTGGCACAAATTTTTGTACCATGACACGCTGGGGAAATCCATTCTGCAACTGACCGCATCCTCTGGGAAGGGAGGGGGAGGCACTAAAATAAATCTTCACACTTTCATTTATATCTTAATCACAGGAAGAAAAATGCTGAGTCTTTTAGGATTCAGCACAACTACTTCACACCTGTGCGCACACAGACCCTGTGTCATACGTCTGTCCCGGGAATCAATCTCTCTTTCTCTTACTCCTTCTCTGCCTTTCCGTCTCCCCTGAACACACGTTTCAGTGGCATAATTAGGAGGTATCATATGGCCATGAGCCACAGCAGCTTGACGAAGAATCTTACTGATGTGTGGTGGATGGTTCTTTTGAGTTTTATTTAAATTTTCTCCCAAACCTTGATGTATTTTGGGTCTGAGCTTCTGGGATGTGTGCTAAGTTAATTTACATGTGTGATCTCGAAGGAACGATTTAGAGTCTAGGAGAAGGACCAGCCTGAGGTCCTGCTTGTCTGGTACCCCTTAGACCTCTCCCAGCTGCAGTGTGGCCATCTAGGGCTCAGGGAAGACATCAACACAACACAGACACGCCTGAGGGGTTGGCGTCAGCTCACCTCGGGGGCGATGTAGTCTGGGGTGCCGCAGAAGGTCTTGGTTGTCACCCCGTCCCAGATGTTTTCCTTACACATGCCAAAATCAGCGATCTTGATGTGGCCCTCGGAATCCAGCATCACATTGTCAAGTTTCAGGTCACTGTGGGGACACAGATTCAGGGGCTGAATTAAATGCTGTTTCTTTTGAGTCAACTAACATCCACTTACTACGTGCAGAACGCTGTACCATGCCTGGTGGGGGCACAGCAGTGAGTACAACCCAGTCCTCACCCTCTAACAGCTTATGATCTGGCAGGGAGACACGAGGGTCTGCAACCCTCTGTGCTTTTCTTTTCCTGTAGCAGCAACTGTGCCAAGTATCTCGGGAGGATGCAATGAGACAGCAACTCTGAGAAGAGCGATCCACAGACAGCTAAATAAAACAGAAGCTTCCTCCATCTGGGCAGAGAATCCACAGAAGTGTCCTTTACCTGGAGGCATCTCTAGAGATGACCTTTGCAACATCAGGATCCCTTACGTTTCATAGGAAGGTTTTATACAAAACTATCATTTAAAAAAAAAATCTCTGAAGAGCATGAAGGAAAAAAAACCTGATTGAGAGCATCTTGTTTACCACCAAGAACCCCACGCTCCCCTAAGCCAGTTCCTAGGTCATGAACCCAGGGGTTTCTACTGACTTCCAATCAAAACATATTTGTTGCACACCTACTTTGCGACAGACACTATGCTTGGAGCAAAGTATATTATGAACAAGATAATCAAGCATCTTGCTCTTATTCAGATTAAATTCTAGTAGAGGGATAAAGTCAATTACCAAGTATTCAAATCTATAAGCAGGCTTATTGTAGCTTCTGATGAGTGATATGAAGGAAATAAAAAGAATGATGAGGTGGACAGGAACGGGGGGAGGTTACTATAACAGAGGATCGGGAAGGTATCACCTTCAAAGGGTGATGCCCTAAACGACACGGGCTCCACTCTCATTCTATGTCATCTGTGTTGATGGGGAGAGTTTGATGTTTGGGGACCCTTGCATATTTCCAGCATATCTGATGACTCCAGTAGCATTACACTTTCCTCCTCCCGTAACACTGATTCCAAAGTCGTCACTTGGGTGTTTCAGATATGATCTATGGGCCAGACTTCCTCAATCCCATTAGAAACCCAACTTCCTCAAAGGTTAAGGGATCTACCATTCAGTTCAGATCTCTCCCTCAAATCACCTTTGCTGGGTGGTGGACATCTGTGGCTCTGCCTATTCTAGAATCCTAATATTTCTTTGAAGAAACAGCTTCCCTGATTCTCAAGCCATATGAAGTTGGTGATACTGATCTTAACTTCTGCTTCCAGGAGTGGTCATGGTTGCCTGTCCTGGCCAGTGGAAATACTCCATCCTGCTAGCCACAGTGGATCACAGTTCCTGGTCACAGTTCAGGATTGGCCATGTGACCCCATATGAGCTGATCAAAGCCTCTGAACATTAACATCAGCCCCAACATTTTTGCTGGCACCCTCAGGAAAGATCTGGACTCTTTTTACAGCAGGATTGCTCTGGTGGTAGAAACTAAATCTGGTTGTGCAAGGGGTCACGAGGTGGAGGGAAGAAAGCTACTATAGATATAGCAGAACTCAGAGGGAGTGAATAAATGCTCATAACATCATTTGAGCCCCAATCCTAGACTTTTCCGTTATGTCAGACATGCTGCTGCTGCTGCTAAGTCGCTTCAGTCGTGTCCGACTCTGTGTGATGCCATAGACAGCAGCCCACCAGGCTCCCCCGTCCCTGGGATTCTCCAGGCAAGAACACGAGCGGGTTGCCATTTCCTTCTCCAACGCATGAAAGTGAAAAGTGAAAGTGAAGTAGCTCAGTCGTGTTTGACTCTTCGCGACCCCATGGACTGTAGCCTACCAGGCTCCTCCATCCATGGGATTTTCCAGGCAAGAGTACTGGAGTACTTCTTCTTCGATGTCAGCCTTCTCTGATGTCAGCCATACCACACCTCTTTTAATGAAAGTTCGTTTCAATCGAGTTGCTGTCATAATTTTCAACTAAAAGAATACAACCTGAAAATATATGTTGGCATCTCCTATCTGTGTCTGTGAGGTCTCTTCATCCATTTGCACTCCACTGTTTACCAACAGCAGCACCATCCTAGGATCTCTACTGCTGTCCATGGTACTACCCATATCCAACCTTCATGCTTCTCTACAAGCCACAGTGGTCTCTGAAGGCCTGCTTAGAACTTAGAAAAGCTAGACTCGGAAGCAATAAATATACCAGGTCTGCATGTGATTTGATTAACAGAGACCCATGACATTTCCCTCAGCCTGACCACATGCCCCTAAACAGGCAGTTGAGGCAACCCCAAAAGTGATGACATCTCTGTCTATTATAGAAAAGGAGCTTCCAGTGCTAAGAGCCAGCAGGTCATGGGGCTGGAGCAAACGGTCACATAATAATGTTTTGATAGTCCACTCCATTCTTTTGTTTAATGCAATAAATCCTCATCTATGCTTCTAAAGGGGGCTGGCCAGATGTCCTCATGTTCACAAATCCATCAAGAGCAAAATCAATACACATTCCAAGGATGGCAATCTACAAATCAGACACTAAGTTTGGAAGTCTTTCATCTTCCCCTCACCCAACATCTCCAGCCGTGGTCCTCAGAGGGGACAAATCTACTATGAGTCCTCACCCTCTTTACTTGAGAGCTGTCCAAATAACCAGAGACCCAAATGAAGAAGAAGGGCATTTATAACATTTAAACGGACTTTGTGTGGATGTGCTCAGTTGCTCAGTCATGTACGACTCCTTGTGACCCTTTGGACTGTAGCCCACCAGGCTCCTCAATCCATGGGATTCTCCAGGCAAGACTACTGGAGTGGGTAGCCATGCCCTCCTCCAGGGGATCTTCTCAAGCCAGAGATCAAACTCGTGTCTCCTGCATTGCAGGTGGATTCTTTACCCGCTGAGCCATCAGGGAAGCCCCTAGAAAGACTCATGAAACCAATCTCTGTCAACTTATAAAACCATTTATCTTCTGTCATGTAAATTTTTTGCAGTTTTCATTTGATTATCAATTGCCGTCTCCACCAAAGTTCCTGATTGTGAGCAACAAAAATCAACTCTGACTATTTCAACCAAAAAAGGAGTTTTTAGAAATGAATTGGGGGAGCTCTGAGAATCTCCAAGAAGGCTGGCGGAGCAGACTTGGAGGCTACGCAGCCATGAACAATGACTAACCAGCACAGAAACGACCCAGTGAGGGCACCCCTGATGCCACCATTGGGTACAGACATTGTCCCTTGTTCCATGAGGCCCTCGTGCTGGACTCTGGGTGCTATTCCTAAGAAGCACTTCCCCTCACACCTCTGGGAACCAGACATAGCTGATGACTACGTCCACTCTCCATCCTACAGGCTCTGCTTCCTGGCCACTAACTTCCGATTCAACGTCTTCAGTGAATGTGACGAGCATCAGAGCCTGAGTTGTGTGTCTGCGCTTCCTATAGGAAGGCTGCAAAAGTATCTGCTGTGTTAAATCTTTAGAGGAAGATATGGACTCCATTCCTACCCACAAATGAAAGGGCTTCAGAGGGTGAGTGGCTTAAAAGAATGACAAATATAATGGAGGAGGAAAGGAAGAATGTACAGTTAGGAGAAAAAGCTTTGCCTTCAGGCATGGTCTAGCACTTAGAATCTTAATCTTTGGATTTTATGACCTGGACCGATGGATCCCAGATTCCAGTCTAGTTCTCTGATATATTAGAAACCTTGCCTTGAATCCCAGACCTGTTGGCAAGAACTCAAATCATTTTCTGTCCTGGTTCCTCCCGTGGGACTGAGTTTTCTTCCAATAAACTTATAGTCCCTTAATTTATCTTCTCAGCAATGCTTAAGTGCCTGATTCTATTCTGGTGGAAGCCCATCCCATAGAGGGGTCAGGTTCAAATGTCAGCACGTAAGGAGAAAATCGTGTAGAGTGAACAGTTACCCATGATCCCCTGTTCTTTGGTTTAAGCACCAGCTGAAGTGATCAACTTGAATGTAGGGGTCTTCATGTCATACGGAAGATAATGTGTACCTCTCAACACCAGAATTACATTCAGTACAAGATGCTCCCACTATGACAGTCAAAGGGGAAGCTGGGGGAGTCAGAGGCTTCACGAGTCCCGTTTCATGCATGCATGGTGACACATGTTCATTGAGGGTGAGCATGACCACACTATTTACAGTTGAAATTATTACGGTCACTCGCTGTTTCTATTTCTTTACTGAGATCAGGGCTGTGCCAGGTAAAGCCACTCTGTTTCTTGACTTTCATTCCTCTGTTATCACGAGCACACAGGCAAAGTGGGGACTCAATGCACTCAGGACCTGCTACCTCAAGGAGTGAAAAAAAGCCCCAGGACTCTGCAGGATTCTGGCAAGGTCCCTCGCCTTCCCTCCCACCAGGGCCAGCAGCCTCACTTCTACCTTCTGCCTTGAGATCACCAAGCTAATCTCTTTATGCCTTTTATTCCCATGTCCTTCAGTTGCTTTAGGAAGACCAGGCTTCCGAGGGTCTTCCCTAACTCTTCAGACCCCAATCTCATGACCTCTATGGAATGTCAGGCAAGCACCACCACCCAGCCCACATCAGCCCCCTCTCCTACTTGACTCCCTCCATAGTACTTCTCACTATAGACAGCATTTTTATGAATTACGGGATCTGTCTCCCACCACTGGAATCTGAGCTCTACAAAGGCTGGCCTTTGTCTGTTTTCTTCACAGTGCATCCCCCCACCTAGAGTAGAGGCCAGTATATGATATGGTGGGCTTTCAAGAAATGTTTATCAAATCTGTGAATCAAATGGACTTTGATGACTCTTCAAGATCTTTTAAACAGACCCTCACTTGGGCCAAGTGTCCTTTGGAAGCCCCGTGCCACATGCCAGCCTCCCTTGTACAACAAACCAGCCCGAGCCTGCACTGGAATGCTTGCATCTATGTGGTATAAGGAGAATTATACACCCTGGACTCACTGACAAATAGCAGCCCCAGGCTCCACAGTCTGCCTTGCATGAGATATAAACTGGGATGAGTCATCCAGCTATGATCATACGCTTGCTCCTCCAAAAACGGGCAAATGCCAAGTCCTGAACTTAATCCTGTCTTTCAGGGCAAGCTACACAGAGATCCATTCCCAAACTGTAGTTACATAGCACAAAAAGAAAGAAAGAGAGTGAGAGAGAGAAAGAAGGAAAGAGAAAGAAAGAAAGAAATTTGTTTCATAATAATATGATCCAGCACATTCTGCCAGCCAAGAGTCTTTGCTTGCTTCCCAAATGTGGGGTCCACGGGGAAGAGAAGGACGTGCTGGGTCCCCAGTGGTTAGCCTCCTCCTCTTAGAGCAAATGGTCTCACATCTGAGGCTCCGAACCATCTTTGGAGGCAGAGTCCATCAAGATCTTCTATCATCATACAGAGCTGCCCAAACTTTGCCAGGGCAGTGGGCGATGCTGCCTGGCAGAGCACATGCCCAAGTTAGTACTGGAGGATTCCTCCCCCACCATGGATTCTAATTTTAAAAGCAGTTAAAGAAAGAGGCAGGGAAGGGAGGAGCCGAGGGAGCCGAGGAGATGGAAAGTACAGCAGTGTTCGCTTACCGGTAAATGATGCCCTTGCTCTGCAAGAAGAACAGACCGATGGCAATTTCTGCAGCGTAAAATCTGAAATTAAAAAAAAAAAAAGCAATGGAGAAATTCAAGGACACCATATGCCCGCAACTCTCAGAATTCAATACAATATTGAACTGAGCATAGGGCATGAATGTCTCACCTTGGATGGTCAACCACACAGCTCATAAAACGAAGTATGGGAGTCTGGATGGATGAACAGGGTTTAGAGAGCTATGAGGTTGCTTTAAGGACCAAATAGGGTGGGCAGAGGTTCAGCAACTGTTTAGTGGGGAGGAGGCCACAGGATATGATGAACTGGCTAGAGAAGGATTGTTTCAGATGACAACAAGTTAAAATATCTCAATGACAACACCTAACATCTGTGGAAGGCTTACCATGGACCTTGTATCATTTCAGGTTATTATCTGATTCAGTCTTGACAATAACCTTATAAGGTAGTGGCTCTGTGGTAAAGAATATGCCTGCCAATGCAAGAGACACAGGTTCAATCCCTGGGTTGGGAAGATCCCCTGGAGAAGGAAATGGCAACCCACTCCAGTATTCTTGCCTGGGAAATCCCATGGACAGAGGAGCCAGGTGGGCTACAATCCATGGGGTCACAAGAAGTCAGACACAACGGAGTGACTAAAGAGCAACAAGGTGCTACAATTACCTCCCTGTTCCTCAAATGAGGAAACTGAGGCTTAGTGACAGGAAATACCCTGACCAAGTTACACAGCTAATACACAGCACATCCAGAATTGGAAACAGCATCTGGCTGAAGTGTTAACTTTTCATTTTCAAAATCTAAGAGAGATTTTGGGAGACCCAGAAAGCCCAGTTGTAAAGGCTGGGCAGGGCTTTGGGGAACTCTGTAAAGTGTCCTGACAATGTGTCTCATATGATAATGGAATAAAGGTCAGTGGTCAATTAGATGTTAGAAGTCCTTTTACTTCTAAGCAACCCATTAGAATTGTGCCAAGACACACAAATGGCATGACCTGGAAGCAGGGGAATGGTAACCCTTCCAGAATCAGTGCTTGTGACCTGGGCAGGGGGGAAGAAAGGGGGCAAGGCTGAGCTGCATGGGCACCAGGAGGCCTCTGCAATGACAGGATGGGGCCCTGGGTGAGCCCTACAGGCTTTCCGGAGGGACAGTAGGAGACCAGCAACCTCCCTAGGAGAGGTTAGCACTGCCGATCCTGTGACTTGCCACACACCCATTCACCAACTGCAGGGAGACCCAGGATGAAATGAGTGTTCCAGACCAAAGAGACCAGCTGCCTTGTGGGCTGAAGGTGATGGAATGGACTCAGCAGGGGAAACAGATTTCCAAAAATCCAGAGTCAGTCTCCCCACTCCAAGAGCCACAGAGTGTAGTCACTATGCAGCTTGAGCTTTCATCTCCCTGGAATGAGGACAGCTAAGAGGGAGCAAGAACGTGAGCAAGGAAGATCTGGGTCAGAATTTTGGGTCTGCCTCACACGAGCTCTGTGACTGTGAGCAAGTCTCTAAAATCTCTGAGCCTGGCACATGGTAAGCTCTTAACCAATATGAGCAAAGGAAAACACAAAGCCTACAGTGACACTCCCCAAGGAATTTTTAGGGCTTTCCTGAAGAGCCAGGGGCAAAACGTGGAGGTCAAGAAATAGCTATGGTTTTCAAGCTTCCAGCTTTTAGCGGGTGTTAAGCAAGAAACAAATAGCCCATCTCAGCAGAACACCCTCTGTCCCGGCCACACATTTCTCTTAAACAAGAAGCCCAAGATATTAAAAATTCTTATTTGGCTAAAAACCCAAAGGAACTAACCACCCACTCATTCATCCCAAGGGAAAAGCACAGGGCCACTTACACGGCGTGAGGCTCCTTGAACCGGCCTACTTGCTGGATGTGGTACATGAGGTCACCGCCGTTTACATACTCCATCACGAAGTACAGGCGATCCTGGGAGGAGACAGCAAAGAGCAAAGTCAGCCTTCTGGAGTTTCTTGGGCCCTGGATGGAGAGCAGGTAATAGCTGAGATTTATGATCCAAACCCCCGGGACTCAATGACAGGCCAGGTGCCTTGATTCCCCAAATGGATTATTTGTGCCATTGGAAGTACACACGTTAACACAGGGAGAACGTGAAATTTTTTAAAAAATCTTTTTGTTTATTTGGCTGTGCTGGTCTTTAGTTGTGGCATGCAAACTCTTAGAAGCAGCATGTGGGATCTAGTTTCCCAATCAGGGATCGAACCCAGGCCCCTCGAATTAAGAGCACAGTCTTAGCCACTGGACCACCAGAAAAGTCTCTGAAATTAAAGAAAAAAAGAATAACACTGGGCTTGCCTGGTGATTTAGTAGCAAAGAATCCGTTTGCCAGTGCAGGAGATACAAGTTCGATTCCTGATCCATGAAGATCCCACATGCTGCAGAGCAACTAAGCGCATGCACCACAGCTACCGCGCCTGTACTCTACCGCCCTGGAGCCGCAGCAAGAGAGGCCACCGCAACGAGAAGCTCGCACACCGCACCTAGAGAGCAGCCCCGACTCACCGCAACTAGCGGAAAGCCCGTGCAACAGTGAAGACCCAGCACAGTAAAAAATAATAATAATAATTAGGAAAAAATTAGTAACGCTAAATTTACTCTCGTTTGTACTGGAAAATACAACCAGCACATCAACCTTGTGACTTAATGGTCATCATTTCAGAGAAAGCTAATTCTAATAAAGGGTGAAGACTACGAAGTGAATAATTGTATGACAGGTAATACGCAGCCGTGGGAGCCAGCCTCCATGAGGCGCCACCTCCGGTGATTTTCACTGCCCGATGTTCACTTCCTGGTGTCGTCCCTTCCCTCTATGAATAGGACTGACTTCTGTAACCAACAGGATACTGTAAAAAAATCCTGTGTGTGGCTTCCAGGACTGGTGATGTTGTGAAATATTTGTTTGGGTTTTATTTATATGTTGGCTGGGTTGCCAATTTAAAAGAGGGATTTGCTGTCAAAAGTCATGAAGCTATTGTCCGGGGCTGTTAGACCAGGAGCGGAGTTAGTAGAGAAGTAATGTGTAGGGCAAAGGGTCCCTATGAAATCAATACAGGATTTCAAGTCTCTCTCCATCACTTATTGGCTGTGTAACTGCTGTTACTTAACCTCTCAAACTTCCAGCTTTTTCTCTGCCTGTAAAGTGGACATGATTCACCTATCCTATAGAGTAGGTATATATATAAAGCATTCAAACATGAGGAGAAGGGGGTGACAGAGGTTGAGATGATCAGATGGCATCATCAACTCAACGGAAATGAGACTGAACAAATTCCAGAAGATAGTGAAGGGCAGGGAAACCTGGCGTGCTGCAGTCTACGGGGTTGCCAAGAGTCAGACATGATTGAGCAACTGAACAACAATATGATGGTGGCCATACAGCAAAGGTTTAATCTACCATTAAAAAAAAAAAAATCTTCCTTACAGTGCACGGAACTTTGTCTTATACATAACAGTCATACGTGCTTTTGTCAAATGTATACTGAGTGTACAATAATTAGGATAACAACCATTCAATAAAGCTACCACCTTGCAAGCACTTGCTATGTGACAAAGCGCTTTATATATTTTCTCTCTCTAAAGAATTCAATGTGACAAGGACTACCATTTCTGGCAGGATTTGAAGCTGGGCAGGTTGGTTTCAGAGTCTACACTTGTAACCTCTTATTATACAGCTGCCTGTATAAGGTTCTCACCCAGACATTGCACGGATGTGTGGGTGTGTCCTCCCGTCTGGGAGCTCTCTGTCCAGGGGAGAATATAGAAATCCAGCCATGTGTCAAAAACGCTGGCAGACCACAAGGGAGAGGTATGGGTTAATCAATTATTTTTGAACTATTGTAGGACTTTCTCACCCCGACGCTACTTCACCCTCTCAACATCTCTAATGAGAGACAGAATTATCACTTCTGTTCTCAGTGTCCAAGGCATATGAGATTTGCAAAAAGGTCACTTACAAGTTAGTGGCAGAGTGGAGACAGTCAGCCAGAACTGCCGACACCCAGCCCCTGGTTCTTAGGGGGTTTTTTTTTTTTGATAGAAAACAAGCCTAAAAATAGCATCTGTCTTTGCTGCACGTTGAAGAGAACCAAAACACTTGCTTTTAAAAATTATTTTTAAAACTAGCAGATGGCATTGGCCAGAGAGAGAGAAGTAAGTGAGGGAGAGATTTCAGGAGCTTGCTTTCTGCTTGGAAGAACTCAACTTGCCCCCCACCCCCCAAACTTATTAGTTAGAATCTCAACATCAGGGAGAGAACTCCAGGGTGGATAATGCTATGTTCTGTGGTCTGTTTCTACCTCGAACTGTATGTGGGGCTCCCCTGAGATCTGTCGTCTCTAAACTGTATCGAGTGTGGTGTTGGCACACTGGTGCTTCAGCTATTAAACGTTACGGCTGGCATCTTGCTGTCCTTTCATTTTCCAAGCAAATACTTAATGATGCCCACTCTATGCCAGGCTCTCCTACTGCCAGAAATGCTGCTGTGAATGATCCGCGGTGCCTGACAGTAAGGATTCCCCAGGCAAGTGGGGAGACCAGACAAACTTCCAAATGGCAACGTTTCCTAAAATGGGGAGGGAGATAATTTTAGGTGGGCTATGGATGCATATGGCTTTACCTTTATAGTTCTGTGTTTATTTTGATGCGTACTGTGAAAAAATATCACTAGCACGTGAAGTCCCTGATTTTACAGCTACTGATTTGAAGAGCCAACTCACTGGAAAAGACCCTGATGCTGGGAAAGGCTGAGGGCAGAAGGAGAAGGGGGCAACAGAGGATGAGATGGTTGGATGGCTTCACTGACTCAATGGACATGAGTTTGAGCAAACTCCAGGAGATGGTGAAGGACAGGGAGGCCTGGGCTGTGCAGTCTATAGGGTCGCAAAAAGTCAGACATGACTGAGCAACTGAACAACACTTCTGGCAAGGGAGAGTAGAATGCACGGAGTTACAAAAGAGGAGATTCAAGCAAGGCAGGGTGGGCCATCCACCCAAACGTCAGTCTTCTCACTTTAAGATCTTTACCGAGTATACCATCTAACTCATTTACTAACATTTACTTATTTTAAAATATTTTTTCATTAACTCACCTTTTTTTTTCAACTTAAACACAGTTACTTAAAAATTTTAAAACTTCATATCAAATTCACAAATGAAGAGTCACTGTTTCCTCTTTTAAAAAAATAAATGCCTACCTGGACTCTGTTGACTCTACACTATAACCAGTCTGCTTTTGGTACATCAATCCCTTAAATGCCTTACTTTAGAAACAAACGTCCCTGTACCACCAAGTTCATCTCCCACTCCAGAGCAAGGAAGATTAGTTTTGGAAAGCACTGCCAAGGGCAAGCTAGAGCCCATCTTGAGCAGGGAAGTGAACTTTTTAGAACTTTAACTGAGCATTTATTTTTGTAAGTCACAGTATCAGGAGTTAAAGGAACAAAATTGATAAGATGCAAGTCTTGCCTGCAGAGAATTCAGAATCTCAGTTCAGACAAAGACATGACTAACTCAAGCCATCATCTAAAGTAAGATGTGTTCAGAGAAACTTCACGACAGGTAGAGAGAGCGAGCTCTGGGGACTTCAGCTCATGAAATGGCCTTCAACCAACACCTCCAATTCTAGCATAATTATTCCCCCTCCCCATAGATAGCTTGCTCAGTTGTGTGATCCAATGGGCTGTAGCCCACCAGACTCCTCTGTCTATGGAATCCTCCAGGTAAGAAAACCAGAATTGGTAGCCATTCCCCTCTTCAGGAGATCTGCCCAACTCAGGGATCGAACCTGGGTAATGTGCATTGCAGGTAGATTCTTTACCATCTGAGCCACCTGGGAAGCCCATTCCTGACCCCCGACCCCCATATTGTCCTAAAATTTGACTTTGTTCTCCTACTGTTTCTATAAAATTATTCCAAGGTTTTAAAGATCGTTCTCCTAGTCATGTGCAGTGGATTTGAATCAGGACCTATCTGCTGGCCTCTCCTACGTGGACATTAGAAAGTAGGTATTGAGTCTGGACTTCAAGTCCAGCTACTTGCTCCTGCTACTTGCTCTGTTTTCCAAAGAGGACTTGTCACAGCTCAAAACATCAGCTCTCACTGCTTTAGGCTGATGAATCTTGACTTCAGTTTCCACCCTCTCCCTTTCTCCTGAGCTCCAGTCGGCTCCAGCTGGCTATAGGACGTTTCTACGTGGGTGTTCCACCGTCAACTCCAATTAAAGGCTCTGAAAGGCAAGCTCACCATCTTTCCCCTCAAACTAGCCAGTCTGCTCAACTTTCAAAGTGTTCCTCCCTAATTGTCCTCGTTATTGTGGTGATTTTTCATTTACACACTGCCCTTGTCCCTGAAGCGTGAAACAACTTCAGTTAATTTTAAATTTCCTTTCCCCATGACCTCTCATGTTCAATCAGTAAATAAATTAAATATCTGTCTGTCACTGCAGCGTGGAAAATGGTTGGATAGCATTTCTCAAATTTGGAGTGTGAGTATGAGGATAATGACTGGGGACTTCCCTGGTGGTCCAGTGATTAAGACTCCATGCTCCCAATGCAGGGGTCCTGGTGGGGAAACTAGATACCACATGCCATAACTGAGACCCAAGGCAGCCAAATAAAAAATAAAATAAAATAATGGCTGCATGTGCAGAGTTCACCAGGGGGGTCATGGAAAGGGCGGGGCATTTAAAGAGATAATCACCGTTCCTCTAAGTCAGCTGAAAGGAGGATGTGACATGATGCCCATGTAACTGCCAGGAGGACACCTGCCACTTTTAATAATGTATCCCGGACAGAGAAAATCAGCAATGTGGGCAATTCTAAGCGTGTACTCTCTCTAAGGTGAGCTGCAGTAAGTGTTAATCTATTTAATGATCTTTAGTGATTTGCCAAGCTGGTCAGTGAGTCAATCCTGTCTGTAAACTGTTCTCTTACTGTAGAGATCCATCTGTTTCTCTCAAGAAGCTGTGCAGTTAAGGGCTCTCGCTGTGGCATGGGCTTGTCTTGAGTGCAAGTCCTAGAGATCCTGCTTACTCTGAGATCTTGCATTAGTTACTTAAACTTCCTCTGCCTCCTTGAAGGGACAGGAACAGCTTCTCCTCCAAAGGAAGTTTGCAAAGATGTAACAGATGATGCGCACAGAGTCCACGCAAACTGGTGGAGCCTCATTCATATGAGGGTGTGACACCTTATTTCCTCTGTATTCTGAAGCCGAAGAATCAGTACCAGAATCATGCAATCTGATGCTCCTCTAACTGCATTTTCAGCTTTCTAAGCTTTGCACTTCCACATAGAAAACAGTTCTCAAGTTCAGTTCAGTCGCTCAGTCGTGTCTGACTCTTTGCAACCCCATGAACTGGGGCTAGGGCCATCTCTCTTCTTCGCTGGAATTCTAGGGACCTTTGATTACTGAATGAATACACAAAGGTCACCATAAAGAGGGCAGAGAGAAGCAGGCTGTGTCCATTCCTACCCATCCCAGCTCTGTATGCCTGGGTTGCATTCCTGGGTCCTTTCTTGCACTCAAGATTCTTGGATGGCTTTAGTTGCCTAAGGCCCAGACACCTATCTGTCCAGCTTCCTCTCCTTGGAGACACTGAATACCCTATTTGTACTGTTAGCAGCAGGCTATGTCCTGCTCCAACCCAATCGATCTCCTTGGACTCAAGATGCTGTCTCCCACCTGACAAGAGCACCAATTATTCCTTCCCTGTAGACACAACTCCTCTTCAAGTTTCCTACTGAACTAGTAGTCAATTACTAGGTGATTGGACTAGGAATAAAACAACTGACCTATGCTGAACCAATCAGATTCTCTTTCCTGAGTATGAATTGGAATGTGGGAATCTGGCGGACAGGCAAACAGGGGCTAGGGAAGCCATGTTACCATGAGCAGGAAGAAACAAAGAAAGCACGGAGAAAGAAACAGAGATTTAGTCTAAAAAGCCTTGAAGTTCTGGATCTTCGTGAGGCTCAGGTATTGCCTTTTGGTCGTTTCTTTCTAATATTTTCTTTGAAATATTTGAAAGAAGGGTATTCTATTTCTTGCAACTCAACCATAGAGACTACTGCCAAGAGCTTCCTACAGCAACACCCTTACATTTAATCATATCCTTGGATACTGCTGCCAACCCAAACTTGACCCTGAATTACAAGGACCCCTTAGACAATCTCCGTGCTCAATGGACATGTCATCAGGAGCCAGCTCTACAAGCGGAATCATTCTCATCCCCTTCCGTGTCCCTTTTTGCATTCTGGGTTGACGTCCCTCCCAGCATGCCTTGCAACTGAGTTCTTGCTGGGCCACAACAGCAAATTTGGGGAGGAAGTAACTTCTGTCCTTCAATGACTCATGAAATCTAATTCTATTTAAAAAAAAAAAAGAAGTGCATATGTTCAATTGAAAAGAAAACATTTAAAATAGATGTTTTGCTAAGGAGACTCAACTGCCTGTGCCCACTGGCAGTTGGGAAATTGCATGAATGTGCCGGGCTGACAACTGTCCCTGGGAAACACTGCAAAAAGGCTGGAGGAAATGCAATCCTTTTGTGCCCAGGCAGCCAGGTGCCCCTACAGCACAGCTCAAATGGGTAGCCTCATTTATTATCTGTTCTGCATTTTGTATACCATCTCTTTTAATCTTCACTTCTTATGTCACTTTAAAGATGATGAAACCAATATTCAGATCTGTTAAGTGAATTCCTGGAAGTCACACAGCCAGGAATCTCAGACCTAGATTTATTTGACTGAGAAGCTCCTACTTACCCCTTTGTACTTCTAGAAAATTTGGCCTAACCCCCATTCTCCTAAGACCAGTTCCTCTAATGAGCAAATCGCTAAAAATTCAACCCCCTTCTGATGGCTTCTGCATCTGTGTATTGATGCAGAAGCTGAAGCTCCAATACTGTGGCCACCTGACCCAAAGAGCCGACTCATTGGAAAAGACCCTGGTACTGGGAAAGACTGAAGGCAGGAGAAGAGGAAGACAGAGGATGAGATGGTAGGATGGCATCGCTAACTCAATGGACAAGAGTTTGAGCAAGCTCCAGGAGATAGAGAAGGGCAGGGAAGCCTGGCATGCTATAGTCCATGGGATTGCAAAGATTTGGACATGACTTAGCGATTGAACAACAATTTCAGTATTAACTTTTGCCACCTTGTGGTACATTCAACACTTTTAAGGTATTTTATCACAGACTCTCCTGAAATAATATAAATTCAAAATGAAGACAATTACCCGCAGGCCCCTCCCTAAATCAAATTAATGTTTTGATTTGTCTATTTCTCTGATTCTTTTCCATGTGCAAATCCAATTTTAACACATTTAGAACAATCTCTTAAATAGAATTTGATATCTTACATCTTCTGTTAAATTGAGCCATGCATATTTTTCAAGGATTTAAAAAATCCAGTTGTCTAAGAATACTTCTGATGTAACTTTGCTTTTCTAAACAAGTTTTTTGAAATTAAATTTGCATCATTTTAAGGATGACAAAAACTGTTTCATACATCGGTGGGGAGTCTTTTTCCCTTTTATCTATTCTGACCACCATCAAGATTCTTTTATTAACAATCTTTTATCTTCCAAATTCTAAGTCTGTAGCAAGAAAAACATATCAAGTGCGCAGCACGCTACACTAGATCTGTCATTTTTTTTTAAAGGTAGCTGATTCATAAAGGAATTCTGGGTCACAAGATACAAAATGACACTCCACTCGGGCTACACTGGCCTGGTCGCTGCTCCTCAAACACGCCAAGCATGTCCCTGCCTGGGGCGTTTACACTCATTCTTCCTGCTGTCTAGAACACTTTGCCCTGAGATATCCACATCCCTCGCTCCCTCATTTGCTCTGGTCTCTGCTCAAATGTCATCCTTATCAGAAACACCGCCCCGATCATCCAATCAAAAATAGCATCTCTGCCTTCATCCATCATCTCTTGCCCCCTTATTTTTTGTTATTATTGTTTATTATCTGTCTCCCCCACTCGAATGTAAATTCCAAAGGAACGGGGGACTTTTATCTCTTCTGTTCATGGATGCATTCTCCCAGTGGTGCAGCTGGGTCCTGACACATTTATGTCAACAAATAAATACTTGTTGACAGAATCAATAAGCATTAGTACCGTCTGCCGACTGGCAGTAATGATCTGACTTCCAGGGCTGCTGGCTTTAGGGATATTGTCTACTCCAGCTCAGGCTCCACCTCCAGAGCACCAGTCTGGGGTCAGGGAAGATGTAGTTCCAGAAGGTGACGACGACCACCTTCCTGGGCTTTCCTGCTCACCTGAGCTGGGCTGATACTGCTCTGTCTCACCTATATGCACGGCTCCCTAAATCTGAAAATCACTCCGACCATAAAGTCTTTCCAATCATAATAATATCCTTCTGAGACAAGTGGGTGATGCTTTCCTAGTGAAATGAACACCTGAAGGGGCATTAGGTCACCTGCCACTCACCGACAGTGTCAAAAATCAAAGTCACAGTGTTAGTCACTCAATTGTGTTCGCCTCTCTGTGACCCCATGGATGGAAGCCCGCCAGGCTCCTCTGTCTGTGGAAGAATACTGGAGTGGGTTGCATTCCCTTCTCCAGGGGACCTTCCCAACCCAGGGATCAAATCCAGGTCTTCTGCACTACAGGCAGATTCTTTACCATCTGAGCCACCACGGAAACTGTCACTTACAGTGTAAGCTGAGCCATTGCAAATTTCTGAGGGTTGGCTTCCTTTGAGGACACATGAACAGTAGTATGTGCTTTTGGTGCCTTTGTTAAAATCAGGCATGATCATGACAGTGAAGATAATTTATAAGCTAGAAAAAGGAATCTGGACGTAAGATGGAAGCAAGCTAGCAAGGCTTCAAGGTTGAGGGTTCTAGAGTCCTACAGAGCAAATCCCAGCCCCCTGTCCCCTTTTCACAGATGAGGGCACTGTGAATGGCAACTGGGAATTGCCATTCCCCCACTCCCACGTGGCATTGCTCAAGTTACTTCTCAGAATACCAGTGCCCTTATCTCTACACCGGGGGCAGTTCCAGGGCTCACCCAGGGTGGTCTCAGGAGGATAAAATGAGAGGTTATCTGCAGAGTGTTGAGTACAGGGTATGACACTCACCGAACACTACTGCCAGCTGCCGCTTTTTATTGTTTTTGTCTGTTAAGGCCATTTTGGTAGCAACTCAACATAATCTATTAGGAAAAACTTGGGTTCTGGGTTCAGCAGTGCTGTGTTGAAGGCAAACTACCCTCCATGTCCCAGATCCTCAATCCTTTCATCTTCAAGGTGGGATGTCAGATAAATCCTTCCACCACAAGATTCTTTGTGAGGCTGGAATGAAGCAGAGTATTCACTGGTCCACACGATGGCAGATGATCGGATGGAAAGTCAGGTTCAGTCCAGGGAGAGAGAGGGGTGGAAAGTGGAGGGATGCAGTAGGGATGATATTTTATGGAGCAGGTTAGGGATGTGGTCGGGGCCCCGCTAAAGCTCAGAGACAGGCTGGCTGCCGGCAGTTCCACCCTAGATGAGTCAGATGAAATGGGAATCAGGGAACATGCACTCAGAAGACCTCACCCTGTAGTGATAAAGTGTAAAGCCCCTTGGAGCCCGGCTGCCTGGCTTCCAATCCTGGCCCTGAAATGTACGAGCTATTATGTATGGCTTTAGTGCCCTCATCTGTGAAATGGGGGTGATGCTGGGACCCATCCAGGGGTCATCATCCATGTGGCTTAAGAGGCTGGACCTGTGTCTCACATATTGTAGGCATTATTCTTGTTTAGTCTCTAGGTCATGTCCAACATTTCTGCAACACCATAGACTGTAGCCTGCCAAGCTCCTCTGCCCAGGGGATTTCCCAAGCAAGAATACTGGGGTGGGTTGCCATTTCCTTCTCCAGGGGATCTTCCCAGACCAGGGATCAAACCCGAGTCTCCTGCTTGGCAGGCAGATTTTTTATTTTTTTAAACCACTGAGTGACCAGGAAGCCCTATTGCATTATCAAATCTCTGAAATAACTTCTGTGCAGAGTACATCATGAGAAACACTGGGCTGGAAGAAGCACAAGCTGGAATCAAGATTGCTGGGAGAAATATCAATAACCTCAGATATGCAGACGACACCATCCTTATGGCAGAAAGTGAAGAGGAACCAAAAGGCCTCTTGATGAAAGTGAAAGAGGAGAGTGAAAAAGTTGGCTTAAAGCTCAACATTCAGAAAACAAAGATCATGGCATCTGGTCCCATCACTTCATGGGAAATAGATGGGGAAACAGTGGAAACAGTGGCAGACTTTATTTTTGGGGGCTCCAAAATCACTGCAGATGATGATTTCAGCCATGAAATTAAAAGATGCTTACTCCTTGGAAGGAAAGTTATGACCAACCTAGATAGCATATTAAAGAGCAGAGACATTACTTTGCCAACAAAGATCCGTCTAGTTAAGGCTATGGTTTTTCCTGTGGTCATGTATGGATGTGAGAGTTGGATTGTGAAGAAGGCTGAGCACCAAAGAATTGATGCTTTTGAACTGTGGTGTTGGAGAAGACTCTTGAGAGTCCCTTGGACTGCAAGGAGATCCAACCAGTCCATCCTAAAGGAGATCAGTCCTGGGTGTTCATTGGAAGGACTGATGCTGAAGCTGAAACTCCAGTACTTTGGCCACCTCATACGAAGAGTTGACTCACTGGGAAAGACTCTGATGCTGGGAGGGATTGGGGGCAGGAGGAAAAGAGGTCGACAGAGGATGAGAGGGTTAGATGGCATAGCCGACTCGATGGACGTGGGTTTGGGTGAACTTCGGGAGTTGGTGATGGACAGGGAGGCCTGGCGTGCTGCGATTCACAACTGAGGGACTGAACTGAACTGAAACTTAAAATACGAGTGCTTAGACAAAGGAAAAAGTAAATAAAAGCATTTCAGTAGGGGCCTTTCACTCAATAAGCATCTGCTGAGTGATGTGGTGTTGGATGTGAGATAGGAGAAGTCTTGGCTTTCCTCTCTGCTGACCCTGCTCAGCCCCCAGGGGCCTTCCACTCAGCTGGCAGGAAATGCATCTCCCTGAGCCAGGCATAACTCTGCTACTTAAAGTTACAGTACTTCTGTTTGTTTATTTTGTTTTTTTAAATTTTGGCCACCACACAAGGCATGTGAGAAGTTACATTTTTTTTCCCTGCAAATACAGACGAGATAATGATTTCATCTGATCCTCACCAACCAGAAAGCAACCAGTTTCATCCCCAGCCTGGATGGGGCCAGTCTTCAAGAGGAGGCCTTTCTCCCCACACAAGACTCCAATCCACTCAATTCTCTTCCCTGTTAATCGCTCTTCCCTGGCAGGTGACGGCTCGTGGAGGGGACCCAGGATGTTGCACCGTTTCCATGCATGCCCAGGCCCTACTCCTCAGTTCCAGAAAGCATACTGAAATTCAAGACTCAACATTAAAAGAAGAGCCTCAAATCCACTCTATCATGTTTAGAACAGTAAATTACAAATGAAGATACTTTACTTATGAGTATTAGTCACCAACGACCAATTTCCCCCAATATCAACACATCCAACTGAAATTGAAAACTGCTGCTCCAAGATAGCCCAGGCTCTTCCTTGAGAACAAGGTCTCCTTCTTAGTCTATTTACCACTGAAACTGTCCTTCATCTGGTGATCTCCACAAGTCAATTTAGGAACTGCCAATAAAAGAGAAGATGTGGGAATGAGGGAGTCTAGAGGTCTAAGGGTCTAGTCGTGACTTGAATACCTCCAGGCTTTAACTCCCCAAGGTAACATTAGAGATTTGGACTTGTAAGATGTATGCCCTTCTCCTTCTCTGCCAAGTCTCATGTGATGTGAATTGTTGCTCACTTAACATTTTTCTTTACAAAGACTCTATTAAGCAAACTTGAGTCACCTTTGGGGCATAACAGTGAACCAATTCAAGAAAACTGTCAAGTAACAGAAAACTCTCATCTATCTATCCTGATTTCTAGATGAACTGTATCACCAGGGGACAAAGAAACAGGTGAGAGAAGTCTCTCTTTATAAAAGCATCCAACTAATAAAGAAAAAGAAATGATAGAATTAGGAAATCACCACCTCACAGTCCTTTATGAATTCATGGACCCAGACACAGAGCATCTCTGGTTGCCAACATACAAAAAGAGGGGCAACTGGACATTATGTGCCTTTGGATTAAAAAAAAACAAACAAAAAACCAGCCACCTGGTTTTACCAAAGGGATCAAACTTGAGTCTTGCCAAACCTCTAGGTTCAGAACCAATTTTCAAAAAACAGGGGACAGAGGAAACAGATACGGTGGCCCTCAGACAGCAATCAGAAAAATTCAGACTGTGAAAATGTTATGGGTCAGACAGCCCAGGCTCTTTAGCAAGTAAAAAAACGATGGAAGGAATGGAGAAGGAAATCATTATATTAACGACACATCAAATTTCTACAAAGTGGAAAGAGTAAACTATCTTATCAAGGGATGATAAAACTTAAGTGGTAAAACTGTAGAGACAGGCAAAGAAGTCAAACTACCATTTGAGGGGAGATGGCGATTAGACACAGAGAAACCTCTGGAGTGGCTGCCAAAGTTCTTTCTTGACCTGGATGGTGGTATATGGAGCTTACCTCTGAAAAAACTCATTATTAAAACACTCATTGTGTATAGTTTCTTTATATTTGTCTTAAAATATCTCAAAATTTAAAAATTAAAAGACTTTATAGTGCTGTCTTAAATGAAAGAAATCTGTAAAAAATATATAAAATAAAAGCAAAACAATGACTTAGAAACTGCTATTTAGGGATTTCCCTGGTGGTCCTGTGGCTATGACTCCATCCTTCCAAAGTAGGGAGTCCAGGTTCGATTCCTGGTCAGGGAACTAGATCCCACATTCCGTAACTAAGAGTTCCATGCCGCAACTAAAGATCCCGCATGCCACAGTAAAGACCCAGCACAGCCTAAATAAATATTTTAAAAGGAAACTGTATACCTATGGCTGATTCATGTTGATGTATGGCAGAAATGAACACAATATTATAAAGTAATTATTCCCCAGTTTAAAGTAAGTAAGTAAAAGAAACTGCTATTTGTCAAAGCTCAGAACCTGCAGCCTGGTCCTCTCTCTCTCTGTTAAAAAGGCAAATGTTAGAAAGATGTTAATGGCCATGCTAGCACCAAATAGTCGGAGAAGGCCATGGCACCCCACTGCGGTACTCTTGCCTGGAAAATCCCATGGACGGAGGAGCCTGGAAGGCTGCAGTCCATGGGGTCACTGAAGGTTGGACACAACTGAGCGACTTCACTTTCACTTTTCACTTTCATGCATTGGAGAAGGAAATGGCAACCCACTCCAGTGTTCTTGCCTAGAGAATCCCAGGGACAGGGGAGCCTGGTGGGCTGCTGTCTATGGGGTCGCACAGAGTCGGACACAACTGAAGTGATTTAGCAGCAGCAGCAGCACTACATAGAAACATCCTCCTCAAGGTACTCAGAAGAATGTACAGTGAACTAAAAAGAACACAATTTAAAATTCATGCAGCATCCAAAATCACCCTTCAAACTGCCCAGCACCATACTGCATGGAGGTACATGCTCCACACACTGGCAAACACGACTTCAGCTCTCTGCCGGCAGCAGAGTGAAAATCTTCTCATAGCCCATTGTCACCAGTAGACCCCGAAAAGAGGCTGGTGGGTCAAAGCCTCCGAAAGAAATACTGCACACATGCTCCTAGAATGTTCCCTCTCTCTTGACCTGTGGCAGGGAGCCTGGGATTCGGGGCAAGGGCCCCAGCAGAAAACCATCCCTTCACCCAAAATGCAGGGAACAACCTGGGGACTCTTTGACTTCTCCAGACTCTGCTATCACAGCAGCGTTCCATTGTTTGCTAATATCCCCATGTCTGTCACCTTTGCTTTAAGAGGAGAAAACAGGACCTAGCTTCTCAAAAAGAGGACCTAGCTTACTCAGCTCTATACCTCAGTACCAGTCCAGGCCAAGGCCAATGTTAAATGTCTGTGAAGTGGATAACCAACATTTATGAGTGTCTGGGGGCTTCCCAGGTGGTGCAATAGTAAAGAATCTGCCTGCCAATGTAGGAGACATGGTTTGATCACTAGGTCAGGAAGATCCCCTGGAGTAGGAGATAGCAACTCACTCCAGTAGTCTTGCCTGGGAAATCCCATGAAGAGAGGAGCCTGGCGGGCTACAGTCCATGGGGTCACAAAAGAGTTGGACATGACTGAGCAATTGAGCTGAACACAAGAGTGTTTACCAGGTAATAAGCACCGTGTTAAGCATGTCTCATGTGCAATCTCATTTCCTCCTCATAGCAACCTTGGATGCAGCTACTATTACCCCTTTACATATGAAGAGACTGAGGCCCAGCAGGGTTGCATAATTTTCTCAAGGCCACTCAGCCAGAAAATGACAAAGCTGAGATGTGAACCCAGGTCCCTCTGACCCCAATATGTATCAAGAAACTCTCACAACAAGGAAGGGGCCAGGTTCTGACTGCCCCTCTCACCACAGGTAGTTTCACAACTAGTGTACAGCCTGCACTGAGAAAACCCATCCCAAACCCAGTCCCGGGTCTTTCTAGGCTGGCGGGGGACTCAGTAGAACTTAGCGGAGCACTGGACTTGGGGATGCTGGAGGAGAAAAGAAACTTTAATGCACACACAACTTACAATAGCATCCCATAGCGCATAGGAGTTGGGTTCTAAAATCAGAATGGAGGGTGCAGACTGGAGCAAGTCAGAATAATCTTGAACGTGCCCTGAAAGCATCTTTAAGACTCTAGGCCTTTGCCCTGCGAAGCTTCCAAAGCAAGAATTAACTCTCATCTCTTTGCATTTTGGCTCTGCCCTGCCTTCCTTCCCCTACTCCCACCCCCTCCACACACACAGTGTCTGGTACCTGGGAAAGGCTCACAGATGAGGCAGATGGCTGAGAAAGCTAGGTCCTATTTCTGAGAAGGTCGTGCTCTTAAAGCAAAGGAGACAGACAGGGGGAGAGTTACCAGTCTATGCAATGGGGGCTGTGACAGCAGAACCCGGTGAATGGGGCCCCAGATTGTGGTCTGATTGCCACAAGCACCTGCTTAGGAATGGAGAGCCAGGTCTAGTATGCACAGGGGGAAGGAAAGAAGTTGTTCAAAGGACGTCTCTCATTCTCACAGATGAAAGTAGAATCACAGTGAATAGCAGATAGTACACAGATTTCCTCTTCTTCTTAGAAGCCTAGCTCTGAGCTCACCCATCCCCTACCCAGGCTGTGCCCCCTGCCCCGGGAGTCCTATGAGGGCCATGCAATCTGCAGCATGGAATCACACATTTATTTGAAGGATCTGGAGGCCCGACCCTGACCCTGTAGGGGCACCCATGAGGACCTGTGCCCTCATCCCCATCTGTAACTGCTGCTAGAACATCTCAGATTGTGGTACTGAAAGTCCTCAGTCCCTGTCCCCAAGTCACCTCTTGCTGCCAGAGGAGGGCCCTGCTCAGTTGGTTATAAAACCAATTGCCTGAGTTTCTTTATCTTTGTTGAAACAGCATCTGCCTCAGGGGAGAGCACTTCTCAGTGGCAACCTCAGAAAAATGCTCCGCGGCCGTCCCTGGGCCTGACAGCTTTCTGTCTCCAGGATGGGAAGGGCCCGGGTGCCTCTAGGGGGTGGCCACTGCTCGAACCACTCTGGCCAAAGCCTGGAAGCCTAGCGGTGGGGGGGTCCGGCCCCCAGGTAGTTACCATGGTCTGGAAGCAGGAATGCAGCTGGGTCAGGAAGGGCGGCTTCCCGGGCAGGGCCAGCACCCGCTTCTCCACCATTGTGCATTCCACGTCATCATCCTGGATGACCACGTCCTTCTTCAGGATCTTCACGGCATACAGCTCATCTGTGCCTTTTCGCTCTGAGAGCATGACCTGCAAGACAGCGGGCATGTCAGTGTAATTGAAGGGGCCCCCAGTGAAGCCACTGGTGGCTAAGGGTCATTCAGATCCGTTCCAAGCTTCTTCCACACGCCCTCAGTGGATGCTGATATGATACATGAAGTTTCCCACGGACCTTGAAACTTGAATGGCTGAACCCAATCGAAAAGAGGGTAGTTCCAAGACAGAGACAGACTCCCCGACATAGAAAACAAATTTATGGTTTCCAAAGGGGAAAGCGGGGGTGGTAGGATAAATTAGGAGCTTGGGATTAACAGAGACACACTACTATATATAAAATCGGTAAATAACAGGG
Organism: Ovis canadensis; assembly: GCF_042477335.2. Taxonomy (NCBI): domain Eukaryota; kingdom Metazoa; phylum Chordata; class Mammalia; order Artiodactyla; family Bovidae; genus Ovis; species Ovis canadensis. The sequence continues at coordinate 37,079,326 of NC_091268.1, read as the reverse complement.
GGCTTCCCAGGTGGCTCCGTGGTAAAGAATTTGCCCATCAAGCAGGAGACTCGGGTTCGATTCCTGGGTCGGGACTATCTCCTGGAAAAGGAAATGGCAACCCACTCCAGTATTCTTGCCTGGGAAATCCCTTGGACAGAGGAGCCTGGCAGGCTATAGTCCATGGGGTCACAAAAGAGTCAGACACAACTTAGCGACTAAACAACAACAAAACAACAAGGATCTACTGTACAGCACAGGGAACTATTCAGTATCTTGTATTAATTATAACCTCTAATGGGAAAAGAATCTAAATAAAGGAATATAGATAATATAAACTGAATCACTCTGCTGTACATCTGAAACTAACACAACATTGTAAATTAACTAGCCTTCAATTTTTCAAAAGAAAACATTTAAAAATAGAAGACAGTTCCAAGAGTGACGAGCATGTATCAAGATATCCCTCTGGGATACGTATCAATGCCCAGTCAAACATAAACCCCGTGAGCGCAAATATCTTTGCCTGTTTTATTCGTTGGTGTACCCACCACGAGCCTGGAATAGTGCCTGGCACACAGCAGATGTTCAAGAAGTATTTGTTGAAGGAAGGAATGATTGAATTCCTGATAAAAACTGAATTGGGGGCAATGGTTCTCTTATTCTTTCAGTTATTTAATATTTACTAAGAGCCTGCTAAGCATGGAGAAACACCATTCGATGAGCAGGCACGTTTCCTGACACTGCATTCCAGGGAGGAAGGAGGACTTTGGACATTAATTACAGGGATGATTAATGTAATATTTTAACATCCCCTCCTGTGTCCTGGGGCTTCCTTCCGCACAGCCATGGACACAATCAGAGCATGTTAATCAGCGTGGCTCGTGACACATCATTATTTTCACTGGTTGTGACTATGCCACAGGGAAGAGTGACCCGCAGGTACCATTCTCAAGAAGCCTCTTAGAAGTATGGGGCAGGACCATGTTGTCCAAGACCTAACCTGGTCTGGGGGCTTCTGAGAAGGCTTCCTGGAAGAAGAGGCAATCAGATCCAAGTAACACACTGCACCCACTGGGTCAGATATTTTGCAGGCAATAATATCAATCACCACATTATTTTGAGTACCATGTGCCAGACAATGAGTGGTTCTCATTTATTATTTCTCATTCACTTTGCCTAAGACTCTGGGAAGTCAGTACCATTAAGAACTGCATTTCATAGAGGAGAGGCAACATAGGGGTGGCCGATGAAGAGGTACAGACTATTAGGTATAAAATAAGCTACAAGGATATACTACACAACACAGGAAATACTGCCAATATTTTATAGTAACTATAAATGGAGTTTAACCTTTGAAACTTGTGAATCACTACAATGCATGCCTGCAACTTATATAATATTGTGTATCAACTATGCTTCAATAATAAACAAACAAAAGTTTTAAATTAATGAATTAAAAAGAAAAGAGCTCTATCTCATAGGTGGCTCACAGAAAGTAAGTAACCTGTGACACCAAAAATTCAGTTAGGGACAGAGCCAGGATTTGAACCCAGTCTACCTGAACTAGAAGAAATGGAATAGCCATCATGGTCAACCAGAGTCTGAAATGCAGTACTTAGATGCAGTCTCAAAAATGACAGGATGATCTCTGTTCGTTTCCAAGGCAAGTCATTCAGTGTCACAGTAATCCAAGCCTATGCTCTGACCAATAATGCTGAAGAAGCTGAAGTTGAATGGTTCTATGAAGATCTATAAGGCCTTCTAGAACTAACACTCACAAAATATGTCCTTTTCATTATAGGGGACTGGAATGCAAAAGTAGGAAGTCAAGAAATACCTGGAGTAAGAGGTAAATTTGGCCTTGGAGTACAGAATAAAGCAGGACAAAGGCTAATAGAGTTTTGCCAAGAGAACGCACTGGTCATAGCAAACACCCTCTTCCAATAACACAAGAGAAGACTCTACACATGGTCATCACCAGATGGTCAATATGAAAATCAGATTGATTATCTTCTTTGCACCCAAAGATGGAGAATCTCTCTCCAGTTAGCAAAAACAAGACTGGGGGCTGACTGTGTCTCAGAACATGAGCTCCTTATTGCCAAATTCAGACTTAAATTGAAGAAAGTAGGGAAAGCCACTAGACCATTCAGGTAAGACCTAAATCAAATTCCTTATGACTATACAGTGGAAGTGAGAAATAGATTTAAGTGATTAGATTGGATAGACAGAGTGCCTGAAGAACTATGGATGAAAGTTCATGACACTGTACAGGAGACAGGGATCAAGACCATCTCCAAGAAAAAGAAATGCAAAAAGGCAAAATGGGTGTCTGAGGAGGTCTTAAAAACAGCTATGAAAAGAACAGAAGTGAAAGGCAAAGGAGAAAAAGAAAGATACACCCATTTGAATTCAGAGTTCCAAAGAATAGCTAGGAGAGATAAGAAAGCCTTCCTCAGTGACCAGTGCAAAGAAATAGAGGAAAACAACAGAATGGGAAAGACTAGAGATCTCTTCAAGAAAATTAGAGATACCAAGGGAATATTTCATGCAAAGATGGGCACAATAAAGGACAGAAATGGTATAGACCTAACAGAAGCGAAAGATATTAAGAAGAGATGGCAAGAATACACAGAGGAACTATACAAAAAAGACCTTCATGACCCAGATAATCACGATGGTGTGATCACTCACCTAGAGCTAGACATCCTAGAATGTAAAGTCAACTGGGCCTTAGGAAGCATCACTATGAACAAAACTAGTGGAGGTGATGGAATTCCAGTTGAGCTATTTCAAATCCTGAAAGATGATGCTCTGAAAGTGCTGCACTCAATATGTGAGCGAATTTGGGAAACTCAGCAGTGGCCACAGGACTGGAAAAGGTCAGTTTTCATTCCAATCCCAAAGAAGGGCAACGTCAAAGAATGCTCAAACTACTGCACAACTGCACTCATCTCACATGCTAGCAAAGTAATGATCAAAATTCTCCAAGCCAGGCTTCAGCAATACATGAACCGTGAACTTCCAGATGTTCAAGCTGGATTTAGAAAAGGCAGAGGAACCAGAGATCAAATTGCCAATACCTGTTGGATCATAGAAAAAGCAAAAGAGTTCCAGAAAAACATCTATTTCTGCTTTATTGACTATGCCAAATCCTTTGGCTGTGTGGACCACAGCAAACTGAGGAAAATTCTTCAAGAGATGGGAATACCAGACCACCTGACCTGCCTCCTGAGAAATCTGTATGCAGGTCAGGAAGCAGCAGTTAGAACTGGACATGGAACAACAGACTGGTTCCAAATCAGGAAAGGAGTAGGTCAAGGCTGTATATTGTCACCCTGCTTATTTAACTTATAGGCAGATCCATCATGAGAAATGCTGGACTGGATGAAGCACAAGGTGGAGTCAAGATTGCTGGGAGAAATATCAATAACCTCAGATATGCAGATGACACCACCCTTATGGCAGAAAGCGAAGAAAAACTAAAGAGCTTCTTGATGAAAGTGAAAGAGGAGAGTGAAAAAGTTGGCTTAAAGCTCAACATTCAGAAAACTAAGATCATGGCATCTGGTCCCATGATGGGAAATTTCCCTTCATGGGAAATAGATGGGGAAATAGTGGAAACAGTGACAGACTTTATTTTGGGGGGCTCCAAAATCACTGCAGATGGTAACTGCAGCCATGAAATTAAGACACTTGCTCTTTGGAAGAAAAGTTATGACCAACCTAGACAGCTTATAAAAAGCAGAGACATTACTTTGCCAACAAAGGTCTGTCTAGTCAAAGCTATGGTTTTTCCAGTGGTCATGTAAAGATGTGAGAGTTGGACTATAAAGCTGAGTGCCAAAGAACTGATGCTTTTGAACTGCGGTGTTGGAAAAGACTCTTGAGAGTCCCTCGGACAGCAAGGAGATCCAACCAGTCCATCCTAATGGAAATCAGTCCTGAATATTCATTGGAAGGACTGATGCTGAGGCTGAAACTCCAATACTTTGTCCACCTGATGCAAAGAACTGACTCATTTGAAAAGATCCTGATTCTGGGAAAGATTGAAGGTGGGAGGAGAAAGGGACAACAGAGGATGAGATGATAGGATGGCATCACCAACTCAATGGACCTGAGTTTGAGTAAACTCCAGCAGTTGGTGATAGACAGGGAGGCCTGGCGTGCTGTGGTCCATGGGGTCGCAAAGAGTCAGACACGACTGAGTGACTGAACTGAACTGAACTGAACCTGACCTCAAGGTCTCTGCCTTTATACGCTCCACTTGTCAGAGCTCCAGAAGACTCCTCCAGGAGTTTAGGTGGCTGAGGAAATGAAAATGCTCACCCATTTTTCCTTCCCTAGCCCTCCCCAAGGCAGAAACAGTGACTCCACTGAGATGTAAAGAGTAGGCTGAAGACAGACATTTTCTGCTCCCAGATTCCCCAGGAGGCCAGGGCTGGGGCAAGAGCAGGGAGGGCCATGAGCAGAGGTGCATGTGTAGAGGGAGTGAAGGCTGGTAGAAACCAAGCCATCAGCTGGGAGGAAACCCCAGGACACGGGAGAGGCCCAGCACTGCGAGTGTGGACAGACCTGCTGTCCCGTCACTACTGGTCAATGTACTGTCTAACAATCCTGAATACTTGTGAACACCCCACCCCACCCAACCACCACCACCCAAGAACCCAGGAAAGTGGCCCTGAACTTCTTGAATGTCAGTGCAGCCCCCTGGCTGGAGGAGGAGCAATTTCTCCAGGCACCAGGCGCAGGCACGATATGTCTGTTTCAACTACCGCCATTCTACAGATAAAGAAACTGAAGCTCAGAGAGATGAGCCTGCTCGAGCTGACTGTTTAGTCCATGTTCAATGCATGAGACAGCGCGCTCAGGGCTGGTGCACTGGGACGACACAGAGGGATGGGATGGGGAGGGAGGTGGGAGGCGGGTTCAGGATGGGGGACTCATGTATACCTGTGGCTGATGTGTGCTGATGTATGGTGAAAGCCACTACAATACTGTAAAGTAATTAGCCTCCAATTAAAATAAATAAATTTTTAAAAATGCAAATCTGACCAAGCTACTCAAATGCCTTCAGTCCCTCAGTGGCTCCTTCAAGTGAAACAATTCCATGACCACGTCCTGTCCTCTCTTTCCCTGTGGCTATCCATTCCCACTGCCTGCAGTGTCCTCTCACACTCGTTCACTGCTCTGAGAATCTGAGATTCAGCTCAGCTGTCACCTTCGTCTATATCCCTCAATGATCCACGAGACCAAAGGGGTCACTCCCTCCTCTGGACCATGGGACTGCTTTGCAGCTCTGCCAGGTACTTGACGCAGGTGTTTCCTAACTTCATTCACCATTCATGTGCCTTTTTCTCTTTTCACATTTTTCCCCCTACCACATAAACTGGTATTTCATCAGTATTTTTCAAACCTAGTCACATCTTTACTTAACCACACTTATCTGAAAAGGAAACTCTGGATCACCACTATTAATGGCAAGCCTATAGCATCCTTAAATGAAAGATGAGCAGAAAAATAAATATGAACAGAGCAGCACTAGGAGATTCTAGGTGGATGCTACTGGCTGCTGAAAGTACTGAGCCAGACCCTGCATTTTTTCCTTGTGTAAGGAAAAAAGTGATATTAGCAAATATTAGCTATCAGTGGCACGCGGTCAACAAATGAGGCTTTCTGGTTCAAGTAATTGGAAAGACTAAGAGAAAACCTAAAAAGAGAGACTAACCTTATCATGTTGCAATTTAATTTTATTTCACATCACATCTACTTACCACCTTTAAAAACTCAAATTACTAAACTAAAATCATCTTGCAAATCATCAATACTATGTGCTTTACATCTTAGAAAATACTGTTGCATTTGTAGTTATAGTTATTTTTTTGTGTGAAGATTCTCAGTGCCTTGCCTGTCCTAAGCTACAGGGGTAGGGGGAGAATAAGCCAGTACCAGAATGCTGGGAGCCAGCACGGGAGATCACACCCATGACAAGGTCATGTGGAAGAGAACTGTTAAGCAAGGCTTCAGGACTCGAGGGGCTCCCTAGACCTGCTCAAGCATCTACCCCCCAAACCAGAATCTGTCTGTCTTACTATTTTATGTCTTTCACCAACTCTTCTGACATTAACAGGGGGCTCAAGCTGGTTTTAGAAAAGGCAGAGGAACCAGAGATCAACTTGCCAACATCCGCTGGATCACGGAAAAAGCAAGCAAGTTCCAGAAAAAACATCTATTTCTGCTTTATTGACTATGCCAAAGCCTTTGACTGTGTGGATCACAGGAAACTGTGGAAAATTCTGAAAGAGTTTTGTGGGAATACCAGACCACCTGACCTGCCTCTTGAGAAATCTGTATGCAGGTCAGGAAGCAACAGTTAGAACTGGACATGGAACAACAGACTGGTTCCAAATAGGAAAAGGAGTACGTCAAGGCTGTATATTGTCACCCTGCTTATTTAACTTCTATGCAGAGTACATCATGAGAAACACTGGACTGGAAGAAACACAAGCTGGAATCAAGATTGCTGGGAGAAATATCAATAACCTCAGATATGCAGATGACACCACACTTATGGCAGAAAGTGAAGAGGAACTAAAAAGCCCCTTGATGAAAGTGAAAGAGGAGAGTGAAAAAGTTGGCTTAAAGCTCAACATTCAGCAAACGAAGATCATGGCATCTGGTCCCATCACTTCATGGGAAGTAGATGGGGAAACAGTGGTAACAGTGTCAGACTTTATTTTGGGGGGCTCCAAAATCACTGCAGATGGTGATTGCAGCCATGAAATTAAAAGACACTTACTCCTTGGAAGGAAAGTTATGACCAACCTAGATAGTATATTCAAAAGCAGAGACATTACTTTGCTGACTAAGGTCCATCTAGTCAAGGCTATGGTTTTCCCAGTTGTCACGTATGGATGTGAGAGTTGGACTGTGAAGAAGGCTGAGGGCCGAAGAATTGATGCTTTTGAACTGTGGTGTTGGGGAAGACTCTTGAGAGTCCCTTGGACTGCAAGGAGATGCAACCAGTCCATTCTAAAGGAGATCAGCCCTGGGATTTCTTTGGAAGGAATGATGCTAAAGCTGAAACTCCAATACTTTGGCCACCTCATGATAAGAGTTGACTCATTGGAAAAGACTCTGATGCTGGGAGGGATTGGGGGTGGGAGGAGAAGGGGACGACAGAGGATGAGATGGCTGGATGGCATCACTGACTTGATGGACGTGAGTCTGAGTGAACTCCAGGAAATGGTGATGGACAGGGAGGCCTGGCGTGCTGCGATTCATGGGGTCGCCAAGAGTCAGACACGACTGAGCGACTGAACTGAACTGAACTGATCCCCGGCCACCTTTCTCTAGAGAAAATCAACTTAGGGCTCTAGCTAATAAGTATCCTGGACATGAGAGGAATATTTCAATCAAACCCCCTCTGTTAGCATTCTAGCTTGCTTGGCAGGTTTATCCAGACTCTTGCAGCTACACATGTGATTATTCGCGGCCTCCCAGATGTGAGAGGCACGGGAAGCCTAAAACATAGAGCCTTTCAAAGAGTTAAAACTTATTAGAGTAGTGCTGGTGTAGGATATCATTATTGGGCCAATGCTTGTTGCTAAGTTCCCATATCTCTTATCCACTGTGCACCTGGGAGTGCCTTAGTTAACATAGTTGGAATGTAAGAAAAACAAGTGTAGCCTTAAATTAACCACATCAGACCTTTGAGCTAATTGGTTCTTTCTTTCTTGTAACTCACTGCAACTTTGCTCTGTGAGAAATGTAACTGTTTAGCATTTTCTGAGGCTGACATAGATTAGAAATATAAAGAAAAAACATTTCAAGGGAAAATAAGTTTTCTGGTTGAGCAGCCTTTATCAAAACAGGGTCATAAAATGTTCACAGGCCTCCAAGGCCAGAAGATAATGTACACAACATCGTTTGTGGGAAAGGTATGCAGAAAAAATCCTGGTTTTGATAAGGGCAAAACTGCTGGAATGTTTGGGCTGACTCTGTATGACCTCATATCTTTCATTTTTCTCTATGTACAAATTAAGGTATAAACGTCCCTTTTGAAAATAAAGTAACGGGCCTTGCTCAAAGAAGCTTGGTCACCCCATGTCTTTTATTCCTTTTCTTTCTCTCTCTTACTCTCTTTTTCAGGCTGATCCCTTGAAGCATAGAGGCTCTCTGTGTTCACTTCCCTGCCTGGGTTTCTAAGACCTGAACGGGAAGACGTTCTGCGTCTTCACTCCCTTGGGAGACCGGGAGGGCACCTGTGGCCTCCGTGAACAGAGCAAGCTCCTTGTCTTGGGGCTTTATTGGCTTTCTGTGTAAACCAAGGAATATCAGCCTCTTTCTCTCCTCTATTCCTCTCTCATTCATTCATTCATTCACTTGCCAACGCCGTTTCTCCTTCGGGTTCCCCTGGATCCTGCGGGGGCTGGACCCTGGCACCAGAAGACCATTCACACGAGTGAATAGTGTGGCTGTGTCCCAGTAAACCTTTATTTATAAAAACAGGTGGTGTGCCCAGCACTGGTAGTTTGTTCTAGAACATGTATTTCAGCAGAGATAGATAAAAATCAAGAGTGCCTGCATTATCAAAAGTGGCTGAAGTTTAAGTTGGAAATGGACACTAGCATACTTTTCAGTTCTTCCAGATCCTTACCAGAATCTTCTGATTGGGCAGGGGATCTATCTGGCCACAGATGATTGGATCAGAAGTAGATAACTGAGGTTAAGCCAATCAGTTAATCAATTAAGTTTGAGCCAATCAGATGCTCTCATTTAAGAATGTGGAATTAGGATACTCCCAGCAGTCAGTGTGGGGACGTGAGGAGAGAAACAGGCAGATCTGCCTAAAGTGGTCTTTTTCTACACTTGATCTTAGCCAAAAGGCCAAAAAGCAATAAATGGTCCTTTCCTACCACACACAGGCAAAGAAAAATGGCCCAGATGTGGTGGTGGGGGTGTGGGGTGAGGAAAAGAATGTCAGGGAATGATCAAAGGCTTTGCTTTCCAGTTCTTGGTTCCAATCTCTCAGGATGCTTGGCTGTTTCCATAGAAACCTCCATATCTCCCCAATAAAGTTGTTATTTCATTTACACTACCTTGAGTGGATTTTTATTTCTTAAAGATCCTGTAAGACAAAATTATTGTTTGAGGAGCTCAAATTCTTAATACAAAATAAACATCTTGGGGAGTCAAATAGCATCAGGTTAGTACATGATCTAAAACAAGGCAAATTCCATTCTTTATAAACAACAGTGCCTCCAGTATTCTTGCCTGGAAGATCCCATGGACAGAGGAGCCTGGCAGGCTACAGTCCATGGGTTCCCAAAGAGTTGGATGCAACTGAGTGCACAGCACAGATCCCTGTCGATATCAGGATTACATGGGGATATCTGCTTACAAGACAAGGTTCCAAGTGCTACCTCTGGTCTAGAAGCTCTGACTGTGGCCTGGGAGTGAGCATTTAAACAAGCACTTCCCCTTGACTCTAATTACTAAATTTGTTGCTCTGAGGAACGTCTGTGTGTGTGTGTGTGTGTGTGTGTCAGTTGCTCGGTCATATCTGTTTGTGACCCAATGGACTATAGCTCTCTAGGTTCCTCTGTCCCTGGAATTCTCCAGGCAAGGACACCACAGTGGTTTGCATTCCCTTCTCCAGGGGATCTTCTGGACCCAGGGATCAAACCCAGGTCTCCCACATTGTGGGCAGAGTTTTGACCATCTGAGCCACCAGAGAAGTCGCTGAAGGTCCAAAATCTGTGCTATTTCTCAAAGGGCAGAGTCTGTACCCTGTCCCGTGAACGCGGGCAGCCTGTGAGGTACTATCAAATCGACTCATTTAATATAAGAGCGAGGACGTTCCGCAGGCAAAACAGAACTCTTGAGTTTCCCAACACGTTTTCTGCAGTCAAGGGACCTGCAAGACAGGTCAATATTAACATAATCAAGCTTTCCTTTCAATAGGAATCCTGTCCTTGGAGGGCTTTTTGAGAGCTTCCTGAGAGCTTCCCCCACATCACAAAGGAAGTGATATTCTGTGGCAGTTTCAAAACATGTCTATAGATATTTGCTGTTTCTCAAAGGGCAGAGTCTGTGCCCTGTCCCCTTGAATGCAGGCAGCCTCTGTGACTGCGCCAGTGAATGGAACACTGTGTGACTCGGGAGGCAGCAGCTTCTGTCAATTTCTCTTGGGACACCTGCCTTTGGAGCCCTGAGGCCACCGTGCCAGCAAGGCTACAGAATGAGGCCATGTGGAGAGGAGAGGCCTGGAGAAGACACCAAGAGCTTGCTGTCCAGACAGCACTGGGAACTCCAGCCCCAGCTGGCCCTGCTCCAGCCGCTGCAGGACAGACCCCAAACCACAACCAACCAGGGGGTGTTCCCAATCTTCTGACTCTCAGAAACCATGAGAGGTAATAATATATGAGTGGAGTTGTTTTGGGGTTTTGGGGCTTCTCTGGTGGCTCAGACGGTAAAGAATCTGCCTGCAACATGGAAGACCCAGGTTCGATCCCTGGGTCGGGAAGATCCCCTTGGAGAACGGAATTCACAGTATTCTTGCCTGGAGAATTGCATGGACAGTTGTTGTTTTAGACCTCTGAGTTTGGGGACAATTTGTGGTACAACAGGAGGCAACTAGAATAGATTCATCCAAGTTCGCACGTGCCCTAAAGCAACCCAGCCTTGTCAGCTGTGGCCCCTGTTACCTGGCTTTATTTATGTCCTATGTTTAATTATGCACACTCTTTTCAACCCAAAAATGTTTAAGGCTTCAGTTGAGATGGGTAACGGAAATGGAATTCATTCTGCCTTCCAAATGAATCACCTTTCCTAGTTTCATCCTGGACCTAGAAGACTGGCCAATTCATTCATTTGTTCAGTAAACACGAATTAAGTGTCTGGGATATTCTGGGCACTGAGGATGCAGAATGACAATGCCTTCAGGAGGCTTATACACCAGCACAAATGATTCCCATTCAATTATGATTAAACTCCTGAAAGAGAAGAGCATGGTGCCCATGGTGAGTGTTCAGATGGAGGACTTAACCTGATTTGGTGGGCCAGCGAAAGATGCTCTGGGGAAGTGATGGTTAAGCTGAGACCTGGAGAACTGCCAGGACTAGCAAGGTGGAGATGGAGGAGGCATATTCCAGGCAAAGAGAAGCAAACTGTATTCCCTTCAAATTAAACCAACCTGGGTCCATAAACCTTGATAGGAAGTGAGTGCTCAAGCTCTAGAATTCAAATTCCAGATTCTAACTCCCAGCTCTCTGAGATGTAGCAAACAGTCGTCTGCAACAGACAGACCAGCAATGGCAACAAGGTGGAGCAGTGGCTGGACAGAGAACAGGGGACGTTCAAAGGGAATCGGCCCATGTATGTGCCAGGAAGAAAGCAGGCAATGTTGGGGGGACCAGCATATAAGGGAAGGTGGCTAGTTTGGGGCTGATAATGATAACTACCCCTACTTCTTATTTACATGGTGCATCATCTCATGTAATTCCACACAGATGTAGCACAGGTACTGCTACTGCTACTCGCAGAGGAGGAAGCCAGGGCTTAGAGAAGTGAGCTGAGTGGTCTAAAGTCACTCCACTAGGAAGTGACCCTTGGAGGTTATCTGTCTCCAAAGTCCATGCTCTTAACCATCTGATTCTCTGAGCCCTATGAATCAAGGGTTGAGTCATGAGGCTGCACCGTCTGCATATTGTTGCTGGAGTGTTTCGAATCTGACTCCAGATCCTGGCCCTGTTCTCCTTTCCCTACCCACCTCTCTTTTTGAGGCTTCGGCCCCTATGGCCTAACTCATGGCCAGAGGCAGAACAGTAGGTCGTTTCTCCATGTCTTATACAGCCACAAACAAATCAGTCATCTGCTTGTCCAGATGAGCTTAGTGTGAGTTAGTGCCGCAGCCATGATTCCAGTTCATCCATCCAGTCCATGAGCTCTCCCAGGAATTCTGTGCCAGCCACGATGCGAGGCCCTGGTGATGTGCCTACAAACAGGATAGACATGGCCCTACTTCTAAGGAGTAAGTGGCTGAGAAGATCTTACCCTCTTCCACCTGTGCCCTCGAGTAGGGTTGGAACAAGAGAAAGAAATGGCAGAAAAACAGCCCAGGCACCAGCAATGGCGATGCCATGCTCTAAAATGTCCTTTTCTGTAGACATGATTTTTCATTGTCTGCCGTTTCTGGAGCTTCCACTTCAGTTAATACCAGCATTGAGGGCGTGGGCTGTTTGTTCAGCTGTCCCTCCATCTCCTGGGTGAGGATTCCAAACAGACGGAAAGGCTGTGCTGAAGTGATGTTCTTATCAAATTCCAAGCCACATCTGTTCCCAGAGAATCTTTTGGGAGAGATGTGATAAACAGCAGCAGCTCCAATGACAGCAGATAAAATGGAGAGCAGCCCAGGGATTCCTAACTGGAAAGTCGGTGGAGATGAACTTTACTGGGAAATCCAAACAGCAAAAGGTGCCTGGAACCTTGGCTCTTGGGGGACGGGACAAGATGGCATTATGTTAGGTCACGGACTTTAGAAATAGGAGAACTGGTAAATATCCAAGTTTCACCACATACTTGCTGTGTGGCCCCGGGAAAGTCACTTACCTTTTCTGAACCTTAATTGCCTCATCCATAAAACTGGGAAACTACCAGTGCTCAGCTTTGGGTGGTGCTAAGGAAACTTGAGGGGATAAAGCAGGAAAACAATACACATGAATTCAGCACTGTGCTGGAGAAATGAAGAGTACTTAGGAACTGGCACTAGTTACAATAACAAAGAACCAGAAGTCTATTCTTGCACACCTCAGGAGACCAGAAATTGAGGTAGGGTTGGTTCCTCCTTAAGGTTTTGAGGATGATCAGTTCCAGAGGTCACCCCCAGCTTCTGCAGTTGCCAGCAATCCTCAGCCAGTGGACACATCACCCAAGCCTCTTCCTCCATCTTCACATGCTGTTCTTCCCTGTGTCTCTGTCTAAATGGCCTTTTCTTATAAGGAGATCTATCACTGGATTAAGGCCACCCTGAAGACTCTTGAGAGTCCCTTGAACTGCAAGGAGATCCAACCAGTCCATTCTAAAGGAGATCAGCTCTGGGATTTCTTTGGAAGGAATGATGCTAAAGCTGAAACTCCAGTACTTTGGACACCACATGTGAAGAGTTGACTCACTGGGAAGACTCTGATGCTAGGAGGGATTGGGGGCAGGAGGAGAAGGGGATGACAGAGGATGAGACAGCTGGATGGCATCACCGAATCGATGGACGTGAATCTGAGTGAATTCCGGGAGCTGGTGATGGAGAGGGAGGCCTGGCGTGCTGCGATTCATGGGGTCGCAAAGAGTCGGACACGACTGAGCAACTGAACTGAACTGAACTCATCTGAACTTGACATCTGCAAAGACCCTCTGCCCAGGTTGGGCTTCCCTCATAGCTCAGTTGGTAAAGAATCTGCCTGCAATGCAGGAGACCCAGGTTCAATTCCTGGGTGGAGAAGATCCCCTGAAGAAGGAAATGGCAATCCACTCCAATATTCTTGCCTGGAAAATCTCATGGACAGAGGAGCCTGGAGGGCTACAGTCCATGGGGTCGCAAGAGTTGGCCACAACTTAGCGACTAAAATCACCACCACCAGTTTAGGTGGAATTCACAGAATCAGTAGTTAAACTTGAATATATATACTGGGTGGAGATAATTCAGCCCACTAGCCTTGCTGGTTATCAGCTTCATCTTTTCAGAGAATGACCAAGGAAACAGCTTGTGAGCCCTGAACACAGCTCTTAAATGGCTAAGGAGACTGGCCCCAAGGGAATTGTGTGTCTGTGTGCTTACTGACAGGAGAGGGACGTGATAGTTGGGGACCAAGGCCCCACTCCCCACTCCCCCAACTTCAACAGACACCTGCTGAAAGTCCAAAGCCGAACTGAGCCTCCCTCAATTGCTCTCTCTTACATCTCTCATCCAGCGCATCAAGTTTTGTCAACGATACCGTCAAAAAACGTCCACCCCCAACCTCCTTCCTGATCTAAGCCACCATGATTCTCGCCCTGGTCTCTTGCAATTGCCTCCTGCATAATTCCCTGTTTCCACTCTATCTGCTCCCAACCTCCACGGACACTCTGTCCTGCCTGCGGGACTCTTCCCCAGAGGCGCCCAGCAGCGTGCTTCCTCACCTCGCTCAGTGTGACCTCCTCGCAGAGGTCCTCCCTGACCACCTTCTCTCAAGGGGCAGCCCCTCCGTCACTCCCCACTCCCCTCCTCTTCCCAGCACTCACCACATCTGGCATCCTGTTCATCTCCATTTGTTTCTTTTCTCCCTCCCGAGAAGGTAAGCTCCAGGAGAGCCGCTGTTTGGTTTGACTGCTTCACTGTCACATTACCCACATCTGGACACTCAATACATGTTTTGTGAATAAATAAATGAAAAGGTCTGAGTGATGGGTGTGCCTTCTAAGTTGTTTCAGTCGTGTCCGACTCTTTATGACCCCACAGAATATAGCCAGCCAAGCTCCTCTGTCCATGGCATTCTCAAGAACACTGGAGTGGGTGGCCATGCCCTCCTCCAGGGGATCTTCCCAACCCAGGGATTGAACCTGAGTCTTGTACATTTCCTGCACTGGCAGGTGGCTTCTTTACCACTAGAACACCTGGAAAGCCCATGAGTGAGGAGAAAAGAATTAAAAAAAAAAAAACCCTAGGTCTATGTCACTAAAAATCTTCAGTGATTTAGCTTTCAGCATCATTTAATTTATCTGTGGTTACATACAACTTATAATTCACAATATATTTGAGGCAGCATTCAAGATTATATAATATTAAACAAGTGGATTTTATGTTATGTAAATTATACCTTGGTAAAGCTGGTTAAAAATGATTATATAGCACATAGTATGTATTTAAGAATGGTACAGAAAAACCAGAATAAACTTTTTACCCAACCCCCAATATGTGTGTGTGAGTGTGTATGTCTGTGTGTATTTTATAAATATAGTATGTGTGTTTGTATGTATCGTACTATTAGTTTCCTAAAGGCCAAAGCAACCAGAATTACGTAAAACGATGACAAAAATTTATATTTCCTATAAGGAAAATCATTGGTTGCAGAGAAAAGTAAGCTTTCCCTGGAACTTAGGTCTAGAAGAAATGTCCCGTGTGGATCGCGAACATGCAGTGCTGCCATGGAAGATGTTCTTAGCAACATCCCTGCGACCAGGTCAGAGGAGGTAGAAGTGAGACCATACCATTGAGCACAGTCAGAGCCCACAAGTTTGACTAATATATAAGGGTTAGGAAAAGACGGTAACTGGATGAACTCAGACGGTGCATTTAAAATAGAGAGACACATCTGGGGCTCACAGAGTCCCCAAAGAGTAATTCTGGAGGAGAGGATGTGTAAGATGCAGAGAGCTGAGGCTGCACGGGAGAGGGACGCAGAAGCAAGTTAAAGTCAGGTATGTAGCGTGCAGCCCTCCAGGGGGACCCCAAGACCCTCTGCCCGCCTCTCCCACACCCACCACACTACAGAGCTGGCTTGTGGACAAGGCTGGGTGCGAGTCTGCGGGACGTGGGGGGAGCTGATCTCTGGCAAGCATGAACCCTCCTCTATTTTAGGGTTCCGTATCTTTGAGGGTCCCCTTGCCCTCTGGGAATGTCTCCTACTTTGGCTCCACCCTTTCCCTCTGAAGACCTAGAGTACTTTAGACCAGCTCAGTTCTGTCTTCAGGCAAATCCAGTTTCCCCCCTGCTCCCCTCCCCTTTGCTTGGCTTTGCCTTGCAAGCCTGCTTGTACTGAGCTCCTGTTTCTCCAGGCTGCACACTGGAACTCCCTGCGGAGCTTTTACAAGCTGATGCTTGGACCACACTCCAGACCAATTAAGTAGGAATCTTCTAAATAGTGGGGGCCTTCCTGTGCTAGGCCTGGCTTACCCTGGGGGAGGATGAGGTGGTGGCAAGAGGCCATCAGGATGGTACTGTAATCAGGGGTTGGAGCACTGGGCAAACACTGGCCACTGTTCTTCTTGGGGCTTTCGCCCACTTGGGAGGAGGGTTTTGAGAGAGACTTGGGTGCAGCCGGGTTACAAGATGAAGGTGAGCATCCACATCCTCTTCTCTTTACAACACAGCAGGTATCCTGACAAGCTCTTTGATATAAGAATGAGACTGTGACCTTGACAAAACTGATAAGCTCAAAGTTTACAACTAATTAGAGCTGTAAAATGACAGTAGGTACAAGTTCAGTTCTGGATTCAAAGCATCACTCTCTCATGTGCTTGCTGTATGATCTTAGGCAAGTTATTCAGCCTCTCTGACTCTTGGTTCCCTCATAAATATATAAGGGGCATAATGATAGTCCTCCTTCCTAGGGCTGTTGTGAGAGCAAGTGGCATAATCAAGTGATGTTCAGAGCCTGGCACATATCAAGCCATTTTGTTTATGCCTCAGACAATAAAGAATTGGCTTACCCAGGCAGGAGACAGGGGTTTGATCCCTGGGTCAGAAAGATCCCCTGGAGAAGGGAATGGCAACACACTCCACTATATTTACTTGGGAAATCCCATCAACAGGGGAGCCTGGCAGACTACAATCCGTCCATACGGTGGCAAAGAGTTGGACACGACTGAGCTGCTAAGCACAGGTCTTAGTTGCGGCATGTGAACTCTTAGTTGTAGCATATGGGATCTAGTTCCCCATGGAGCTGTAGCCACTGGACCACCAGGGAAGTCCCAGGCGATGTTGTTAAAGTGAAAGAATAAATACAGAGAATAAGAGGGATGCTCCAGCTCCTTCAGTGGGGACAGCAGTTCCTTCCCACATTCTCCAGATGGCAGAGAGTGAACCAGAGCCATAGACCAACATTTCTGCAAAATCTATTTCCCAGGAGATCCTTATGCGCAACCCAGAGTGAGAGGCAAGGTCGTACTATCTGTGTTTAGAGGTGGGGCTGGAACGAGCCCTCCTGGAGAGGCTAAGAGGACTCTCCCGCAGGGAGCAGCATGGTCAGGCCAGACGGGACTTCCCCGCAGAATCAGCAGACCATCTGTCATCTTCTAACATTCTGAACGGGGAAGCGATGATACACCCTGAACTCCAGGCCCCTCTAGACTCATCTTGTCTGGCAAAGCCCTCCTTCAGACTGGGCTGGTTTTGAAGAGCTGGCTTAGCCCCGCCCCCCAACCTCTGATAATCAGAGGCATGGAATGAGGGACAGAGCCATTCCAAGCAGGAGACCCTGGAGGTGGATGTGGGGGTGCATGTAGACCACAGTCCACCAAGTCATAGGGTCGTGAGAGTGATTCAGTGACACACAGCATCTTAGAGAGAAAGTGTGCATGCTTAGTCCTGCCTGACTCTTTGCAACCCTATGGACTGTAGCCCACCAGGCTCCTCTGTCCATGGGATTTCCCAGGCAAGAATACTGGAATGGGTTGCCATTTCCTCCTCCAGGGGATCTTCCTGACCCAATGATCAAACCTACATCTCCTGTGTCTCCTGCATTGGCAGGTGGATTCTTTACTGGTGAATCACCTGAGAAGCCACATGGTATCTTAAGAGCTTAACACCTAGAACCAGAACTCAATACACCATGTTCATCATGGTTGATGAATTCTTTCTTTACCTTGTGAGGTTCTCGCAAATTTCAACTTTCACCAGACATGAGGATGTCCTAACATATTCTAGGTTATCGTGGAGGCCCTAATTTAATTCTTCAAAGTGTACTGTTATTGTTTAAACTTTGGGTCATATTTTCTAAGCATAATATATCCACACATATGTGTGTTCAAATTTTGTATCTGATGGTGTACTCACTAAATAGAATACAAAATCATGTGGTTTCAGGGAATTAAATACATTTGCTTCTAGCAGCAAACTGGAAGTTAGCCATCTAGAAATGGTTTCTGGCTTCTAATAGCTCCTTTTGGAGGAGCAACTTGGGTAGGCTTGCAAATTGAAGAAGTACTTCAGGAAAAATTGAGAAGTGGTATAGTGGGGAAAGGATGCTAACCGGGAGTTAATAGAGTGGATCTGGGTAGCACTGCCTCACTTTGTGGATACTGTGTTCAAGTTGGCAAGACAAAAATAAGAGCAGTGATACTCGGCATGCAGATCAACTGGGTTATTTCATGATTTATTATGTAAGGTTTTCCTTATTTAAAATAAAATCTCTTTATATGGTTACATACTGTATGATTCCAACTATATGACATTCTGGAAAAGGCAAAACCATGGAGACAGTAAAAAGATCAGTGGTTGCTAGGGGGTAAGGGGGTGGGAGGGATGAACAGGCGGAGCATAGAGGATTTTTAGGGCAGTGAAACTACTTTGCAAGATACTATAATGGTTGATGCATGTCGGTATACATCTGTCTAAACATGTAGAGCATACACCGCCAAGCATGAGCCCTAATGTAAACTGTGGACTCTGGGTGATAAGGACATGATCACGTGGGTTTATTGATTATAATGAATGTACCACTCAAGTGGGAGATGCTTATAGTGGGGGAAGCATGGAGCTGAGTGACAGATAAACTGAGTTTTCAGATCAGAGGTCAGGATGACAGGTGGGATTAAGATTTAAGCCTTTTAAAATGATGCCATGTCACCCACTAGATTTAATCGAGTGTCAACTTTTTCCCCACTAGCAGAGAAAGCCAGTGGAAGTGTGAAACGAAGTTTAGGATGGAGGTACTTCTGGCCGTGTCTTCTCTGGCTCCTGTGGGCCTGCTATTGTTGGGCAAATGTCGCTACACCCATGGAAAGAATGACTCAGTCGCTGCTGGAAGAGAAGAAGGAATATGAAGATTTAAACCTGAAACGCTGAGCCCTTGTGTTTTAAAAGAAGATGGTTCATTGGATTCCATAAGAAATGTCTGATTGAGTTATAATAAGAAATTCAAACCAACTATTATATTTCAAAACTCTGGCTGTATTACTTCTCATTATTCATATCAGAGAGCTGACACAGTGGAATTGATAGGTATCAATTCGAGTTACTGATGTGTTCTCTTAGGCTCAAATCCATGTTGGTGACCTGTAGCTTGGCTTAGTTAATTTTCTTTGAATCATATATTGTATTTGACAAAGCTAGATGATTAAAATAAAAGCAGATTTAATTCAACTGCTTTTTAAACAGTCTCAGGGAAGACAAACCAACAATTGATGCCTTTCATCAAAAGAAAACACACTGAAACCCTTAAGGGTTCATCATTCATGTCAACAATTAGGCGGACAAAAGAATCCCATTTCTCTATAATCTGAAGCGCTCTGTGTACACAAGCCTCCCTTTGTGGTTGGTGTCACAGACTGAAAGAGAATGGGCTTTCCCTGAGGGGAGCAGAGTATGGTGAGTGCCCTGGAGGCTGTGTGGCATAGTGGCTATACATCCAGGAGCCAGACTTGGATCTGAACCTGCATCCACTGTTGCATGAATCTGGAGACTCTGAGCTCAACCCTGAGCCTCCACGCCCTCATCTGCAAAACGGAAATAATGACAGCACCCACCTCCTAAGATCATGTTAAGATTAAATGAGCAATGCATATAAAACACTTAGACAGGTTCTCAGTGCTCAGAGTATATTATCAATCTCTGCAGCAATGTTCAGTGAGGTCAACGCATGCATATATGCTAAGTTGCTCCAGTCGTGTCTGACTCTTTGTGACCCTATGGACTGTAGCCCACCAGACGCTTCTGTCCATGGGATTCTCCAGGCAAGAATACTGGAGTGGGTTGCCATGCCCTTCTCCAGGGCATCTTCCCGATCCAGGGATTGAACCCATGTCTCTTAGGTCTCCTGCACTGGCAGATGGGTTCTTTACCACTAGAACCACAATACATAATATGAAATGGAGCCAAGGGACAGGTAAGGATTGAACAAACTATGGCATGCTTAGTTATATTAACCATCCATACTTGTACATTAAAAATATTTACCATGGGCATTGGATGATTATAATCTATAGGCCTCCGAGATCATGTTTGTTGTAGAAAAGATTATGGGTTATGCTTAGTAAATAGGGATTCATCTTAACACGACAAGAATTTCTGAAATAGCATGTAAGATGCGGTTGAGATGGATACGCAGAGGGTGAACTCGGACAGCACAGTAATTGGGCCAGAGGCCGTGAATTATCGCCTAAAACAGAGATTCCATGTTAATAGGCTCTATCTGACCCTTCAGTAAGAGAACTAGATTTAACTTTTTATTATTTTCCCCAAAGAGCCAGGCAATGTTTTGAAGAATATACAGACCGGAAGGGAACACAGGCCCATGTGCCGTGCAGTCCAGCATTTTCTTCCTTTGAGGAGCTTCCCGGACCACAGCTGCTTTTTGGAGCATCCATTCCTGTTCCAGGAATGGATGGAAAAGCGACCTGTCCTCCTGGCCATAGCTAACTGGATCTCATGATCCCTGAGCCATACTGGCCCATCAATCTTTTTTCCTAGGGCTTTAAACTCCAGGCTATTCTAGATTGGAGGATTTGATTGAGAACGGAGAAGTGCTGGAAAACTGAGGGAGGTGTTGCTGAGGCACAGTCACAACAAGAGACATCAGCAAGATGCTGGGGTGACAGACGGGGGGTCCCCAGGTTGAAGACAACGATGGCTGGGTTCCTGGAAGCTTCTCATCCGAGCTGCACTTCCTGCCTCTGGAAGTTGGGAGATACACAGAAAACATGCCCTGTCTGCCCAGTAAATCCCCCCTTTCCTCACTTTGGCTTGACAAGAAAACTTGAAATTCCAAATGTTTCACTTTCTTTGATACAATTTATTTTACTGGGAAAACAGACTCTTACACTTTCTTGTTCTGTAATGTACTATTTCCTGAGGGGTGAATTGGGGCTTATGTGGTGGCTCAGTGGTAAAGAATCTGCCTGCCGATGCAGGAGATGTGGGTTTAATACCTGGGTCAGGAAGATTCCCTGGAGGAGGAAATGGCAACCCACTCCAATATTCTTGCCTGGGAAATCCCTTCAAAGAGGAGCCTGGCAGGCTATAGTCCATGGGGTCGCAAAGAGTCGGACATGACTGAGCGACTGAGCTCCACACACAAGGGGTGAAAATCGGGGCTACAGAAAAGCAGCAAGTCACTTCATTGATGAGAGACCTGGATGAATTCAGAAAGTGACTTGGGAAGATGAGTTGGCAAAAATACTCAGCAATAAGAATTGCATACGAAAGACTGGGGGCTGGGAGGAAGGAGCCACAATTGGGATAGAACCAAAGAGAAGGCAGGAATCCAAGATCAGACAGCAAATGTCAAAAGGTTCTCTGGAAAAGGATTAAGGGAACAGGTAGCAAAGACTTTGAGCTATCTGTGAACCATATGATAAAAGGACTCACCATATGGTGCAGGAAGATAGCAGAGCAGGTTGAAGTAAAGGGAAGAGCTTTTGTCTGTAGGATTATATAACCACTTCTAATGTATGGACGTATATGTATGCGTGTGAATCCATACCACTAATGAGATTAAAATTAGGATAGACTCCCACAACGGGAGCTCCGAGACTTTAGAAAAGGCCTTTGTTACTGGTAGAAACTAAACTGCCTTTTCATCTCTTCAGGCAATTTCTTCCTGGGGTAACGCAATGCTTTACTTGGATCCGGGAGAAGACACTGGAGTCTGGGGGTAGAGCTCTGCATTTTTCTCTCTCGTGCTCAAACTCAAAGCACATGCTAGTTAAGTACCCCAGCAGCTTTTGGGGAGAGAGCTTGACAGTTGCACTGTTGGGCCACTGGTGTCAGCAACCAGGGCCAACTCAAGCACACTGGGCACCACGATCTTTTCAGGGGCTCATGAAAGTATTTTTCATTTCTTTCCAAATCACAGGGAAAAAATTTAACTTCTAAGCTGAAGAAGATGCTTTAACATGCAATGTTAATATATGTGTCCTTGTATCAGTTGTAAGATAGTTTCACACTTTTTTTTCTTCATGATGTAAGGAAGAGCCCATGAAGTCTTCATTTTAAATGGTTTCGAAAAAGACTAACAGCGTGGTGGAGATGAGTGGACCCCAAAGTAGAGAAAAGTGCTGTTAGAGATGGAAAGAGGCAACTGGAATCATAAAACCTGATTTCAAGTCCTGGTCCTAGCTGTGTGGTCTCAGGGAGGTCGCTCAGCCTCTCTGACTTACAGTTTTCAAATAGGTCTCATAGGGTTAATATCAGTAACTACCTTGTAGGGCTGTGGTGAGAATTAATACATGTGATCCATGTAAACCATAGCTTGGGGGCTTCCCTGGTGGCTCAGTGGTAAAGAATCTGCCTGCCAATGCAGCAGACACAGGTTCCATCCCTGGTCCCGGAAGATCCCAATGTCTTGAAGCAACTAAGCCCATGCATCACAACTATTGAGCCGGTGGTCTAGAGCCCATGCTCCACAACAAGAGAGGCACCGCAGTAAAAAGCCTGTGCACCGCAACTACAGCAGCCCCTCCTCACCACAACCAGAGAAAACCCCACAATGAAGATCCAGCACAGTCAAAAATAAACAAATAAAATTATTCAAAAAAAATAGCATGGTCCCTGGCAATTAGTATGAGCTCAATGGAGGCAACGGAGATGGGTGAGTGGAACTGCATAGGGCGGGGATGGCTGACAGAGCTGGTGAGGGTTAGAAGAAATGAAAGTTGACAGTTGAAAAGAAACCAGCTGAAAAGTTACTGCACACACTGGAGATGCCTCCCAGCCTTGGAGGATCTCACGAGCAAAGCCTGCAGAGAAGGTGAGAAGGGCAGACACTAGAAGGGAGGAGCGAATTCTCAGGAGCCCTCCTAGGAATCCCTGCCGACGAGCGATGGCGCACAGACAGGTGATGGACAAACACGGAGCGAGGAAGGAGAACAGAAGAGCGGGAGCCTTCCAGCATGACGGGCATGCCGTCTGTCTAACGGCAGAGGCTCAGTCTGAAAACAAGGCATGCAAACTCTGCTTACACTTGGAGGGAAAGAGAAGGGGGTGGAGGATGAGAAAATACGAGGGGTCAACAGTTAACCTTCTAGAATATATTTGTGACATGGTGAGACGACCACTGTTGAGACTAGAAATGCAAGTGTTCAAAGTATCAAGCAGTTAAGAGCCTCCGATCACACATATTCAAACCAAACCCGGTCTGTTAAATGCCCCTGACTAGCTCTCTGACACTCATTTCAACTGCCTGCATCTCATTTCCTCAACTGTAAAATGGGGATATTAGCAGCTATATTATAGCAGAAGCGTAAGCCATTACGTACAAAGCCTTTACAACAAGCCTGGCATTGAGTGAGGACTCAAAATCTTAGATGATAGCATCAGCCTCTTCATTACCACCACCACGAGAATATATGTTCCATGAAGGCAGATAATTTTGCCTGTTTTGTTCAGTCATTTTCTCTGCACTTATGGTACTGTGCAGGGCCCTGTGGGGCTTGTGGGCACAAGGTCTTTCTGTGTCCCCCACTTCTTTGATTACAGGAAACAACCTTCATTTGACCTACATGACCTTCCCTGAGTTCCAATGGGCAGACTCAAGCAGTTTGTTAATTAGGAAAGGGAGGGGATGCGAGACCAGGGAGAAACAGTGAAGAGCAACCTTGGGGCAAGGTCCTGTTTCCGCATCTAGGGATATACACAATATCTTTGAGCTATTTTGCAGATACTGAAACCCCGTCCAGGTGGGAGAAGTTAAGAATTAACGATGGTATGCTGCCCACAAGCATGCAGACCCCAGACCAGCTGGACTGAAGGTCAGTGATGTTGGCTCCTACTTATCTCACCACGAACCCTTAGAAGAATATCCACAAGCTTGATCACGCCCTCTGTGAACAATTACTGTAAAACTTGTCACTATCTTCCCCAAGTGGGGGCACTTGGTTCAGATGGCATTAGCCTGCTGTGTCCCCCTTTGCCCGGAAAAGCAATAAACCTATGCTTTTTTACTTTACCCAAAACTCTGTCTCCAAGATTTGATTTGGCACTGGTATACAGAGAAGCCAAGCTTTTAGCATCACCTAGAAGGCTGCCTGACACATAGTGAATGATCAATTAATACTTGTTGAATGAATAAATCCTTAATTATACCATCAGTAGGCAGTTATTATAAAAATGATGACTTCTTCCAGGTACTGGTTTCAACCTTAGCCCCAGTTCCTTTCCTTCATGTCTGCCCGCTGCTTTCATAAGCAGCCACCATGCCTCCCTCTCAGATCTGGAGAGTTAGGAGCTATGAGATCACTGATAATGGGTGAAGCAGAGGTTGCTGAGGGGAGAAGACACAGGGCAAAAGGACAAGGCAGAGGTGAGTGGGAAGGAAGTGGAGGCAGCAAATCTCAAAAGAGCAGTTTGATTTTCTGATATAGTCAGTGAGTAAAGGACAAGAAAGGGAAAGTCAAGATCACAGAAAACATCTTGGAGGATTCAGGAAACGTTGAGCATGCTCCTTATCTAAAGGAGAGGATATAGGGGAGAGGAAAGATCAGAGACTTTCTGTACCTTCTGGAGATAAACAAAAATGCAACAAAAGTCTTCATGTTCTTAGGAATACAATGGTAACTGAAGTACCAAATTGTCATGTGAGTGAAAGACCTTTAAGACAGCTTTCTTTTCGTAAAATGTGGTATTTGTACCATCAGCAATACAAGGACAAAATTACTTTTCTTTTAATAAATTCTCCTAAGATATATTAAAACAAATATGTAACTGCTAGATCAAGCCTGTGATTTCACATACATTATCACTTAGGGCAATGCTAAGAAGAAGAGAAAGAGGTCAACTAAATCATTTTAAGAAAATATATTTAAGATAATATAAAGGAAGTACATACATGTTTCAAAAAATTACAGGTGCATGAATAGTTAATAGCCGGGAAACTTGGTCAAGGCTATACTCAACCCTGTTATACAGTCTGAATCTTGAGCTATGGGAGATGGCATCAGCACCCTGGAGAGTGGTACACAAATACTGAGTCTCCGGGGGCCACTGGGTTAACCCCCAACAGCTGCCTCAGTGATATTCAGGTACTTAATATCATCAGCCTCTTGGTCACTACTCAAGGAAAGTCAGACACCAGAAGAAGCTGAATGGCTTTCTCTCTCACCTCTTGGCTTTTTATTTTTGATCATCTTTGATGCACTTAAAGCAAAAGACTTGAATGGGGCTTTTGGAAGAGATAAAAGTAATACCTGCTTTTCCGAAGACTTCCCACTTTTCCTTTTAATTTCATAAGCTGCTGACTTCTTCCTACTTGATTTATTCCTGGCTTATGCTATGCTTCAGGAAAAGCAGCACCTGGCATGTTCCATGATTTGAACACAAGGAAATGTCATCAAGAGAGGCTTAATGGTTTTTGTTTGTGGGGCATGAAAAATGAGGAGTTCTAAAGGTTAAAGTCAGAAGGTCTTGTCACCAAGAAAAATTCCAACCAGAGCTGAAAAGGAGGGATTATGGCTGAGGCCACTATCCTCCCACCAAAACTGCTCTCCCAGCATCCCTTGCTCTGAGGCACATGACTGAATTCTCTGTAACAGCATGTAGGCAGAAGCGACGGGTACCACATCCACATCAGGGCTTTTAAGAAGCAGCTTGCGCCTCCTCTGTACTCTCTTTCCCCCTCTGCTCTCTGAGTATGGACAAAAACAAGGCTGTAGGACTGATGGAGCCGTGTAACGTGGAAGGAAGCTGGGTCACTTAATCACCACATGGAGAGCGTGGGCAAGGCCAGAGACACCCATCTTGGACTTTGCATGAATGAACACTGGACTTCTATTGTGTCTGAATCAGTACAGATTTAGGGGGTCTGTTTGCTATGACAACTGAATCCACCCTACCTAGTTTATGTGTTTGGCTGCCACACAGATCAACCAGGCCTGGCTTGCAGTGGGGTCAGGAAGAAGGGACCTTTTTTTAATTTTTCATTTTCGGTCATGCCACACATGAGATCTGAGTTCCCCAACCAGAGACTGAAACCACGGACCCTGCATTGGAAGTATGCAGTCTTAACCACTTGGCCACCAGGGAAGTCCCAGAAGAGTCATTCTGAGATTTTCCATTTACTCCCTCCCCTCTTGGCACAGTTAACTTAGCTCATCATTTAGATAAACCTCAAGAGCCTCTTTCTCCAGGAAGCCTTCCCTGACTGCAGCCAGAGCCAAGCCCACTCCCTCAGGCTCTCCCAGCATACAGCAAACATCACAGTTGTACTTTACGTCTGTTAGTGTGATGTTTTTTGATTAATGTTTATACTTCCACTAGGTTTTTAAGCATGCATTTTTCAAAACTCATAGAATGACACACTACTTCATGCATTTTGTTGTATGCAAATTTTACCTTAAAATGATCAAAAACAAATATTGAATTCTGGTGAAATGAGGTATGTGCTGAAGAATTCAGGGCTCAAGTGTACTGATGTCTGCATTTTGGTTTGAAATGCATTAAAAATAGGTTGATGTAGAGACAAGAGGAAGGAAGGACATGTGATCAAGCATATATACAGTCAGGGACTTCTTTGGTGGTCCAGTGGTTAAGGATCTGCCTTCCAAAGCAGGGGATGCAGGTTCGATCCCTGGTCAGGAAACTCAGATCCCACAAGCAGCAGAGCAACTGGGCCTCGGAGCCATAACTAGTGAGCCCAAGAGCTGCAACGAAAGATCTTGCAAGACCCAACTTAAGACCCAATGCAGCCAAACAAATAAATATTAAAAAAACAAAAAAGCATATATAGTCAAATGCTAAATGTAGAATCTAGGTATTGGGTATTATGGATGCTCACTGTATAATTCTTTCAACTTTTCTGTATTTTAAAAATTTTTTCCTAATAAAATCTTGGGGGGGAATTCCAGTGATAGTAGGGGCTCTGAGTATATTACCTAAATAAAATGATTCTGTGTACAGTTTATTTTACACTACTGATCATAGTGTTCTGTGATTTGCTTCTATTTTTACTTGATACTATGTCATGGATGTCTGTCCACAATGACGAACAGATATGAAAGACAGAAAGACCATATTCGTTTGAAAGTATCATGGATGCACCGTTATATGTTTAACTTTCATACTACTGATGAACATTGGGCTATTTTCATTTTTTCTACTTCTGATCATTTCCTGTGATAGATCTTTTGTGCCGCTGGATTTGAGCTTTCTTATGTTACCTATATGTCCACCATGACATGTACCTGCCCTCCCTACACCCCTAAGCCCCCCAGTTGGCCAGTACCGACATGAGCAAGAGTCCACAAGTATAAGGAAATAATACGAAAACCCTCACTCAAACTTCCCCACATAATTTTCTAAAAAGATCTGGATCAGACAAATCATCACCACAAGCACATCTGAAGTGTCAGAAGGCAAGTGATATTAGCATGAATTAAGTAGTCAATGGATATTCATCACGGTCCAGGCGTGCACGTGTGCATGCGTGCATGCTAAGCTGCTTCAATCATGTCTGACTCTGCATGATCCTCTGGACTATGGCCCTCCAGGCTCCTCTGTCCATGGGATTCTCCAGATAAGAATACTGGAGGGGGTTGCCATGCCTTCCTCCAGGGGATCTTCCTGACCCAGGGATTGAACCCGTGTCTCTTATGTCTCCAGCACTGGCAGGTGGGTTCTTTACCACTAGCACCACCTGGGAAGCCCACTTATCATGGTAGTACTTAAGAATTAGGGGAATCAAGTTTATAATGTAAATAGTTGTATTTGCGCTATGTATATACCTTATCAGGTCTTTCCAAGTGGTTCAGTGGTAAAGAATCTGCCTGCAATGCAGGAACTGCAGGAGACGAAGGTTTGATTGTGGGTTGGGAAGATTCCTGGGAGGAGGAAATGGCATGCCACTCCAGGATTTTTGCCTGGAGACTCCCCTGGACAGAGGAGCCTGGCGGGCTACAGTCCATGGGGTCACAAAGAGTCGGACACGACTAAGCAACTGAGCACACACAGACCACACACACATATATACCTTATCAGGGACTTTCTCTGTTTACTTTATAAACTTCACTTGTATAATTGGTCTGGACAGTGCCCATCTGTCCAAGTTACATATTTGCTGTACAATTTTAACCACAGAAATCACTCAACAACCACAGAGGTTAAATTCTTGAAAAGTGTAAAGGTTGGCAAAGCAGAAATGAAAGGTTCAAAAAATCATAAAAGGGACTTTCCTGGTGGTCAAGTGGTTAAGAATACATCTTGCAATGCAGGGGACAAGGGTTCGATCCCTGGTCGGGGAACTAAGATCCCACGTGCCGAGAAGCAACAAAGCCCATGCACGGCAACTGCTGAGCCCTCACAGTCCAGAGCCCACGTGCCTCAACTACAGAGTCTGCACGCTGCAATGAAGCTACATGCCACAACTGAGGCTCGACACAGCCCAACAGATAAATATATAAAAAAAGAAATCATAATAAATTGAGCAAAAGATCCAACTATAAAAATAAACATTAAACAACAAAAGAATAGTACATCTAAATGCTCTGTAACAAGAGTTCTAGAGAGCATCCGTCTCCAAGGAAGGCAGAGATGCTGAGATGCCCTGCCCTAGGATGACCCTCCCGGGGAACACTCTCTCGTGGCCAGGAAAGCAAACTAACTCTCTGAACTGTGCCTCCTATTCAAGTTTTTGAAACAGAGCTTACTCATTTGGAACTCAACGGCCTTCGCACTTGCTTTGTCCCTTGCTTCATTTTCACAGGTCTTAGCAAAACACTTGTGTCACTCCCTAGTCGCTCCACAAATTAGTGCCGTGCTGAACAGCAGGTTTTTCTGAGCCATATCTGACACCGTGGGCCTGGGGGAGGGGAGGTATGAACAGATTACCCAAAGGTCCACATCTTTCATCTTTGAAAGGGGGAGCATTACTGCTGCGGTGTTCTTCCGTGTCCAGGATTTAATGTATATAGCCTACAAGATTACAAAACGGTAAAAAGTAGACATTCAAATATAAAACCACATTCATTTAAAGCCGTGGTCGGGCAAAACGCAAGTTGCCCAGGATTGTTCTATGTTTTAAAGGATGGCAGAGGTTTTTGTTATCCTAGTTGCTTTCATGACATACTGTTGTTTTCCTCCGTGATTCATCTGATGCCACATCCCAGACTGGAACAGAACTCTCAATTATTATAACCGTTTCCATGGAAATGCATGATTTATTCTCTCTAATTCCCTCACTGTTCCCCAAGGACCTGCTCTCCAATTTCTCTACACCCCCCACCCCCGCCCCAAGCCTAGTCCTTTTCACAACACCCTCCGGAACTTCCACTCCTCAGTCAAAAGCTTTCCAATCAGGGCTTCCCTGGTGGCTCAGTGGTAAAGAATCCGCCTGCCAATCGGGCACAGGTTCGATCCCTGGTCGGGGAAGATCCTACATGCTGCGGAGCAACCAAGCCCGAGCACCACCACTACTGAGCCTGGGTTCCAGAGCCCGGGAGCTGCAACGACGGAAGCCCAAGCGCCCTAGAGCCCAGTGCTCCACAACAAGAGAAGCCACCCCAATGAGAAGCCTGCCGGCCGCAACCAGAGAGTAGCCCCTCCTCGCTGCACCTAGAGAGAAGCCCATACAGTGATGAAGACCCAGCACAGCCAAAGAAAAACCTCTCCAATTGCTGAGTGACCCAAAAGGTGAAGAACTGTGCGTGCAGTCTGCCAACTTTTGAGACAACAAGGACAAGAATAAACATGCACATTTATATTTGTTAAATTAGCAGGGAGAAAACTGGAAAGATGCAAATTAAATCAACGAAACAGCTTATATATGGAGGGGCAGTAGCAGGGAGGGGGCACAGAAAGATGCGAACCTGGGTGGGAGCAAGACTTCCCAGTGTTTACCCGTCTAATATCCTTTTCATTATGAACCATGTGAATATACCGCTTATTAAATATGTAATTTAATTTTTAAAACTGCCTGACAGCCTCAGCTTATTAGAACCTCTTCTTCATGTAGGCCACCTTCTTCCTTGTCATCATGGAAACCACCCCATCTTTGAAATCCAAATGCCCCGAGAGTCCTTCTAGCATTTTAAATCTCTTGGCCTTGGGACTTCCCTGGTGGTCCAGTGGCTAAGACTCCATGCCCCCAATGCAGGGGACCCAGGTTCAATCCCTGGTCAGGGAAACAGATCCTGCACAGCACAACTAAGTTCGAATGCCACAATAAAGACCCCTTATGCCCCTGGAGAAGGGCATGGCGATCCACTCCAGTATTCTTGCCAGGGGAATCCCCGTGGACAGAGGAGCCTGGCAGGCTATAGTCCACGGGGTTGCAGAGTCAGACATGACTGAGAGACTAAGCATAGCACAAGCCGCTAAATAAATATATCTTAAAAACTAAAAAGCTTCCAGAAAGAAAGAGTAGAACATCCACAAAAGAGCAAGAATCAGGGTTTTGGAATCCAACTCCTTTCTCCTTAAAAAAAAAAAAAAAAAAAAAAAATCCCTTGGCCTCATCCACTTGTTTCTCACCCCTAGGCCTCTAGACTTCTTTCCCACACCAAGGTAATAAGCCTCTTCCTGCTACGACTTCCTCCGGTCTAGATGCCACTGTTACTCATTCATTCAGTACAGTTTTCCTGAGTACCTACTAGAACAGCCTCTGCTGAATCTGCAGTGGGCATCCCTCTCCCCTGAAAGCCTGACTCCCTTATTACCGCGATCTTCTAGGGCTAATCCCCATCCTTAGCTCAAATCCACCATCTATTGAGGCTACTCCGTCTCCACCGTCTATTGAGGCTACTCCGTCTCCACCCTCAGGCCGCTCAGAGCTGCTGGCAAAAAGCACACAATGGTACAGGCCTCTGCCATAACCACTGCTGATTCTCTAGCCTCCCAGACCTCCAGGCGGCTCAGCAATCTTACTCTGCGCTCCTACTCTCTAGGCCCACTCCCTGCCAAGGCTCTTCCACTTTCGCGCCACCATCTCAGGTTTCTTATTCCACTGCAGCAGCAGGACGGACCTTGCGGCCCTTCAAGAAAATCCGTGCAATCAGTCTAGGTCCTGAACGAATTCAACCCACAAGCACTGGAAGCAGGCTGGTGAACACGACACAGCTCCTGGCTCTTGTGGAGCTCAGATCTTAGAATGAGGGGACAAATGAACAGACAAGCCAGAGAAGTATCCGCTGGTGGCGGGTGCTGGGAGAGCTAAATATAACGGAGAATGAATGCATGGCTCTTTTGAGCGGTGGTCAGGGAAGGCTTCTCAGAAGAGGTGACATCTAAGTAGAGAGGGAAATGACAAGAAAGAGCCAGTTCTGCAAAGAATAAAGGAAGGGAACAGCATCACAGAAGCGCTAAGGGAGGAAGGAGCTTTGTATGTTTCAAAGAACCTCCATGTGGCCCAAGCACAGTGGGTGATGGGGAGAAGGAAAGGAAAAGAAGGCATCAAACAGAGAACAAGGATCAGAGTTTAAAGAGCGATGTAAGCCCAGGACACAGGATAGAATGTATTCTGTTTATGAAGCCACTGGAAGATTTCAAGCAGGGGAGTGATGTGACCCAATGTAAAGTTTTTAAAAATAACGATGGCTGCTGCATGGAAGTGTATTAATTACAGGCCACCACAGTGGAAGCAGGGTAACCATTTGGGAACATCTGCAGTGGTTCAGGTGGTAATGTATGGTATAAATTAGGACTGAATTAGTGAAGGTGGAGAGAACTCAGTAAATTCACGATACGTTTTGTAGGAGGACCTATCTAGACTCACTATTATGCAGGCCTGTGGTAAGAGGGGGGCCAAGGAGGAGTAGAGGATAATTGCCAGATTTTTGATTGAAGCTATAGAGATGGGGAAGAAATTTGATATTTTTTGCACACCTGAGTTCATGGAATGAGATTGATGTGAGACGTGGTGGTGGCACACACAGGGATTAAAGGACTCAAAACAACACTAAACAAGTCAGGAATACTTATAACGCAATCTCTGCTTCAGTAAAACAGCATCTCCTGGTGTCTATAAAAGCATCCAGAATCGCTCTACAAGTCCCAGAGACATCCTTCAACCATGCGGCTGTTTGAAAAGGACCACTTCCGTTCTCAGCCGCAAGAGTGATCTTTTCCGAAACCGAATCTGATCATGTCACTTCTCTGTTTAAGATTCTCAATGGCTCCCCACTGCATTGTGAGTCAAATCCAAACTCCTCGTCACTGCTCTTAAGGCTCTGCAAGATCAGGCCCCTCCCACCTCTGCAACCTCACATCCCACAACCTCCCCCAGCTCAAGGCATTTTGCCCCTAGCACCTTCTGACAGTGCCTAGAATGTGCCCAGCCCTTCCCTACCTCAGGGTCTTTGCACTTGCCATTCTCTGCTGCAAACCATCTTTCCTGGGTCTCTGAATGTATGGCTGGTTAATTCTCAACCTTCAGGTCTCAATTTCTACATCACTTTCTCAGTCTGAGTAGGTCGTTTCTTTTTTTAAAAACTTACTTTTTAATCAGAGTATGATTGCTTTACAGTGATGTGCTAGTTTCTGCTGTACAATA
Organism: Ovis canadensis; assembly: GCF_042477335.2. Taxonomy (NCBI): domain Eukaryota; kingdom Metazoa; phylum Chordata; class Mammalia; order Artiodactyla; family Bovidae; genus Ovis; species Ovis canadensis. The sequence goes on along the minus strand of NC_091268.1, from coordinate 37,046,897 downwards.
ACGTGAATCAGCTGTAAGTATATACAAAACCCATCCCTCTTGAGCTTCCCTCCCAACCCCCACCCCCCCCATCCCACCCCTCTAGGTCATCACAGAGCACAGAGCTGAGCTCCCTGTGCCATTCAGCACAGGGAACCACTAGCTATCTACTTTATACACGGTAGTGTATCTATGTCAAAGATACTCTCTCAATTTGTCCCATGAGTCAGGTGCCTTCTTTATCTGCCTGTGACACAGCACTCCATTTATTTCCTTCATAGTACTGCTTACCAATTGGAGTGTAGCTCTATTTACTTTTCACTCTCTCCCTCCCTGGAACATAAGCCCCATATGAACAGCGAATGTGCCTGCCTTGTTAACTGGTTCCTTCTGCACCAGGTGCCTCCACCCAGCCACACTGTACCTTGCCAAAGCTGCCTTTTCCCAGCACCATCAGGAAGTTAAAATCGGTCAGCTTCATCCGGTCCCTGTTGCCGTTGTTGTCAAATTTGGAGATGGTGTTGGTCGTCTTTTCTTCGGGAGTCTTGGGCCCAGGACCGATCTTGGCTCTCTGGAGGGAGAAGCACACAGAAGACATCGTCAGAGTTGGAGGATGCCTGTGTTACGTGTTCAAACTCAAGCGCGGTGGCAAGCTGTGGATCCTGCAACTTATGCCCCTGACTCGGTGAAAAGCACAACCCAGTATCCACAGTGCTAACTCAAAATGTGGAGGCCAGACTTGGCACCTCCATTTTTCTTTTATCCCTCGTGTCTCACCCACCACCAGAAGCTGTCATTGCTTCCTCCCAGCTGTCTCGAGAATTCCTTCCCCCTTCCATCTCCACCTGTCATCATCTCTCACCGGGACAACCCACCCTGGCTCCTTCCAAACTGGGCTTTACATGCAGCAACTGTGACTTTCACGGCTTCCCTGGTGGCTCAGATGGTAAATAATCTGCCTGCAATGGAGGACACTCGGGTTTGATTCCTGGATTGGGAAGATCCCCTGGAGAAGGGAATGGCAACCCACTCCAGTATTCTGGCCTGCAGAATTCCAAAGACAGAGGAGCCTGGCGGGTTATAGTCCATGGGGTCACAAGGAGTTGGACAAGACTGAGCAGCTAACACACACACACTGTGACTTCCGCTTCTTCACACTCAACCAAGTCAACCAAGCTTAAAATGCTTCAGTAGTGACCCATCATTTTTAAGATCCTCGGTGCTTTCACGGGCCCAGACGACCCAGTCTGATCAGGCTCTACCCGCTTTTCCAATCTCTTCACTTCTTGGGTCCTTCTTCCCTACAAACCCAGCTTCATCGTCCTTTCACATCCTTGAGTCCCAGGGCCCTCCTACCTCAGGGCCTTTACACTTACTGTTGCTCCCGTATGGATGATTATTCTCTCCCCTTCACCAACCTAGTTACCCCCTGCTCGACATTCTCACTTCCTCGGGGAAGTCTTTCTGGATTCTCTGTCTGGATAAGATGTCCCTATCTGCTCCCTTCATCCACCTCACTTTTCATTTATGCTGCAGGTAACTGTCTGTTCGCTTGTTTTCCCAACAGACCGGAAACCTTCCAGGGCAGGGAGTATATCTTATATTCCACCATATCCCAGACAACCAGCAAAGTTTCTGTCTACATATTTTGTAGGATGAATGGATGGGTGAGGCCCATGTTGGTCCTCAGTGCAATCGGGGAGAGGCTTGCTGTTATGAGTAGCAGAATGATGCCTCTGAATGACAGCAAATTACATGAAATTGGGGGAGAATAGGAGACCAGCATATTTATAATTGGAGTCTAAAGATGCAGGGGGCATGTCCTGTAGGACTGAGCCCTTAACCTGTGAGGTTTATGCTGACTCTGAGCAGCTAGTGTCCAAACTGAATTAAACTGCAGAACACTTAGTTGGTGTCCATAGAGAACTGGAGAATTTCTTGGGATGGAAAACCCACACGCTTGGCATCAGATGTACTGTGAGCATGTTAAGTTTTCCTCCGTGGGGTATGCAGTTTTTCGCACCTAGCTTCTCTCACTCATCATAATGGTCCTGAAATTCACTCACGTCATTTGCTGTTTGCACGAATCAGTGGTTTGCTTTTGTACTGCTGAGTAGCACTCACTGTTTAAGTTCATCCTTCTCTTGTTTACAGGCATTTGTGTTGTCTCCGCATGTTGGCTACTAGCAAGGTATTCGAGAGGATTGTTGGTCCAGTTATTTTTTAATAAAGATTTGTCAAGATTTAAGTGTCTCTCGGACAACCCAGTGTAAATAAATACCCAGTGAGCAGTTGTATCCTGTGGGTTTCAGGTTAAGAAATGACATAAGAACTGGAGATGAATTTGAGGGTTAAGGTATGGAGTGGGTAGTTAAAAGCAGATCACCAGGGAAACTGCAAACAAGAGAAGAGCTTAGGGACCTCCCTGGTGGTCCAGTGGTTAAGACTTCACCTTTCAAAGCAGGGAGTTAAGATCCCACATGCCTTGGGGACAAAAAAACAAAACATAAAACAGAAATAATTTGTAACAAATTCAATAAAGACTTTAAAAATGGTTCATATTAAAAAAAAGAAAACTTTTAAAAAAAGAGAGAAAAGAGTCGAGAACAGAAACCACATTGCTTTTGGAGGCCATATCTTCCCATCATCCCAAATCCTCACCCTCCAGCTCCCAGAGATCTTCCTCCCAGGCTGTCCTGATCCAAACACATCCCCTCCCTCCCTCCTGCCCCACTATCTCCCTCCCGCCCCACCATCCCCTTGCTTTATTATGATGTCTCTGAACCCTGATTCGGGGCCCACCTGATTCACACACTCCGATCTCCAGCCCATGAAGATCCATGTCCTGACCGTGCCTGGTCCCCAGTCCCTGTTCCAGCCCTGAGATCTGCTTCCCTCCACCTGCAGGGCCCAGCACAGCCCCCGAAGGGGAAGGAGTAAGGCAGGCTCACTCTCCCATTTCTCCTTTTGATTGCTTAGAGGAAAATTTTTTTTTTCTTCCTGTTCTTCAAGGAGCAGCAAGCAAGAAACAGCTTCATTCCTCAGCCCTGCAAGCAACCTTCTCTCTTCTGAATTCCACACTCCATCTCACTTTGCTTGTGTGACTTTCCTCTTAGGTAAAGTGGGCTTATGCTGTAGATGGATATCTGTGTCCTCCCCAAAGCTGACACATGCCGACATCCTAACCCTTAAAGGTGATGGTGTTAGGCGGTGGGGCATATGGGAGGGGATTAGGTCATGAGGGTGGAGCCCTCATGGATGGGATTAGTGCCCTGATTAAAGAGACCCTAGAGAGTTCCTTTGCCCCTTCCTCATGTGAGGACATAGTGAGAAGACAGCTATGAACCAGAGCAGACCCTCACCAGATAACAATTCTGCTGGCACCTTGATCCTAGACTCTCCAGCCTCCAGAACCATGAGAAATGAATGTTGCTTAAGCCACAGTCTATGGCTTTTTGTGATCAGAGCCTGAACTAAGAATGTTATCTTAGCCTCTAGATGCTAGATCAGAAGTCTCATAGTCTGTTGGCCTGGTCTGCACTAATATTTAAATTGTTTGACTTGTGATAAAAATTAGGAGCTGCTGCTGCTGCTAAGTCCCTTCAGTCATGTCCGATTTTTTGTGCGACCCCATAGACGGCAGCCCACCAGGCTCCCCTGTCCCTGGGATTCTCCAGGCAAGAACACTGGAGTGGGTTGCCATTTCCTTCTCCAATGCATGAAAGTGAAGTTGCTCAGTCATGTCCAACTCTTAGTGACCCCATGAACTGCAGCCCACCAGGCTCCTCCATCCATGAGATTTTCCAGGCAAGAGTACTGGAGTGGGGTGCAGGTGCCCTATTAAAAACCCAAATCCCTGCTTCTCCTAAAGAAGTAGATCTGGCAACACTGGGCCCATCCATAAGGCACCATGCCTGTAGATGGGACATTCGGGCTCCAGTTTATCTCATTTACCGCTCTCACCACCAGCCCTGCTGTCTCACACCAAGCTCTCCCCAATCCTTGTTATCTGCCCAGATCCTAGACACTTTTGGGCTTGTGATCTTTGGAGGACAAGAATCCTGTCCTGTGTCCCTCTGAACTCCCAGCCACCTCGTGCCTAGCAAGGTCCTCCATCAAAGAGCAAACGCATTTTAAAACTGAGGCCCAAATTTAAATGATCTTCTGCCTTGCTGGGCTAGATATGCCTTCAGAAACAGGATACACTAATGGCTGCCTTTTCATGTCTGCAATTTAGAGCCTGAGGACTCAGTGCTCAAAGAGAGAGCAGACAGAGGCGCTTCTGAGAAAGAGCCCTGCCTCTTGCCAGGCTGCACCAGGGGAGGTTGAAGGCACCAGGGCTCCGTTTCAGACAAAGAATGCCTGTCTTGGCTTAAACTAAACTCCTCCACCACCCCTACCCTCTGCAAGGAGCTCCTAGGGCACTTTTGTACCCAACAGTGGTGGCAGAGACCCCAGTAGGCTATGAGTCCACATTGATGCTCGGAACCCCCAAGCAGCCCTTCCAAAGACCAGGAGGGGAAGGTCTGGAGCATTATTTATTCTGTATGTATTCTGGGAAGATGATAATGATGGGCTGACATCTGAATTATATCACATGCCAGGCTGGTTTATTTATTCAGTTTTTTTATTTGGCTGCACCAGGTCTTAGTTGCGACATGCGGGATCTAGTTCCCTGACCAGGGGTGGAACCCCAACCCCCTGCACTGGGAACGCAGAGTCTTAGCCACTGGAGCACCAGGGATGTCCCCAGACTGTTTAAAGTGCATCGCTTCATTCACTGCCATAGACCCTCCAAAGAGCAGGAGCATCATGATACCCCCACTTTGCAGATGGGGAATCAAAAGCTCAGAGATAAAGTAACTTGCCTTCAGCACCCAGCAAGGAAGGGACAGAGCTGGGACTCAAATGCAGGCAGACTGGCTCTCGAACCACCTGAACAGCACAGGCTACGCTGCACAGATGTAGCCCCAGTCATCCAGCCAAGACCCATCGGCGGCACCCCTGTCCTCTCTACACCTGGGCTGCTGGCCGCTGACACCTGTGACTCTGTCTACAGGCTCACTTCCTGACTGCAGGAGCAAGTATAGTCCACTGGCAGGTCAAGTTGAAACCGCTGGCAAGTTAATTCCCCAGAAGCAGCCACTGATGGAAGGGGGACTGGTGGATAATAATTCCGCTGCCTGCTCCTTGACTGGAAACCCTGCGGCCCATGCTAAACCCCAGCTAAAGCAGGATTAAACCCCAGGTGCCCACAGTGGTATCTTGCTGATAGTACATCCTTTCCCAACTCGCTTCCTCTCCCTGCCTCACTTCCTCACTACGCTAGATGCTTCCTGGGGTCACTGCCAAGCTCCTCTGTCCATGGAATTCTCCAGGCAAGGATACTGGAGTGGGTTGCCACACCCTCCTCCAGGGGATCTTCCCAATCCAGGGCGTGAACCTGAGTCTCTTGTTTCCAGCTTGGCAGGTAGGTTCTTTACCACTAGCGCCATCTGAGAAGCCCCTAAAGAAACCATGTGCACTTGAATCCTGAGAGTCTGTTTCTGGAGAAATTCAGAGTGAGACAGTGACCAGCTGAGGGATGTTAGAAAGTTGCTTAACCTCTCTGGGCCTCAGTTTCCTCACCTGTAAAAGATAAAGGGGGATGATAGGAGTACCAACTAATCAAAGTGGCTGTAAGGATTGAACTATATGAGTTAATACTTCTAAAACACTTAATAAAAGGCACATAGTGAGCATTTTATTAAATCAAAAATTGCTCTGTAAATAGATAGCCAATGGGAATGTTTTGTATGACTCAGGAACTCAAACTGGGACTCTGGAATAATCTAGAAGGGTGGGAATGAGCAGGAGGTGGGAAGGAATGGGAGGGAGATTGGAAAGGGAGGGGATATAGGTATACCTGTGGTTAATTCATGTTGATGTGTGACACAAATCAAACCATTATTATAAACCAATAATCAATCAATTAAAAATAAAGATTAACAAAAATTAAAAAAAAAATCAACCAACAAAAAAGTCTACAACTGGCAGAAGACCCATTTGGAACCAAGCAAAATGGTGGAGCTTTCCCCAGCCTATCAGCAAGACCATGGCTGGACAGAAGTCCCCAAACAGCCTCCTCCGACGTCCTGAAACAGGCCAGGAGTAGTAACTTCACCAAGCTCATCCTACCATGAAATTCTATTATGCCAATTTCTGCAGCTCGATTTTACCGTCACTCAGAATTTCTCCAGATAAGAGGCTTGAAAGTAATTTCTGAGTCATTCTGGGTGCTAATTGGTTATTGCACAGGGATTACATTTCTCATGTTCAAGGTCAACTGAAATTCCTCTATGTGTCTGGGAACAATTTTCAGTCTCTTGGAAACATTTTTTTAATCAACAAACTATGGTGTGGAGCGATTACCACTCAGGCATAAACAAGCGTTTGCAGGCTCTTGCGGGAAATAAAGGGACACGTTTTGTTGCACGCAGATAAAACAGTCCTTTCCTTCAAGCCAATAACTGGCCCAGACAAATGCTCTGTTCATGTAAGAAATGTTTTCCTGGGTGTTCTGAAATGTCACCCCAGCTGCCCTAAGACAGAAGAAATCATTTTGCAAAACTGAGACTTCATTTTATATAAGAAAACACTGGTCTTATTTTCTTTTTTTCATCCACAAGAGGACATTTTTAACTCTGCAGCAAACAGACACCACTCCATCAGAAAGTTGAGGGAAGGAACTGGAAAGAGCTCTGTGGAAGGCCTGCCCTCCAGTCCTACCTTTTTTAAAAAAAAAATCAGTGTCCAGTTCTTTTTTATATATTTATTTATTTTTGGCTATGCTGGGTCTTCACTGCTGCAACGGGCTTTGCTTTAGTTGCAGCGAGCAGGGGCTACTCTTCAGCTGTGGTCCTCAGGCTTCTCATTGCAGAGGCTTCTCTTGTTGCGGAGCACAGGCTCTAGGGGGCGCAGGCTTCAGTAGTTTTAGCTCAATAGTTGTGGTGCCCAGGCTTAGCTGCCCCGCAGCATATGGGATCTTGTCAGACCAGGGATCAAATCCGTGTCCCCTGGATTGGCAGGCGGACTCTTAACCACTGGACCAGCAGGGAAGTTCCCAGAGTCCAGTTCTTAACTCTCCTAGGAGGGAAAGTCCTTCCATCCACTCATGTGGGCTTGAGCGGCCCTGTGAGGATGAACCTATGATCGAGTTCCCTGGAGAATGACTGACGAGCCCACGGCCAACATGTTTACTCCACTTGCTTCCATGATGGGAAGTCTCACTGGGTCAGAACCATCACCAGGTTTTATGGAAGGTGCAGGCTCAAGACAAGGGTCAGGATCCAAGTACTATTTCTGTCTAGGTGAGGGGCCTCTAACAGGGCTCTTGGAATAAATGCCCAAACCCTTGCCAAAGCCAGCACAATCCTTCCACTCTGTCCCCCACCACCTCCCAGCCACACTTTGAACTATGCTCTCTCTGCTCCAGCCACACTGGCCGTCTTTGAGCATCCCATAGTTGCAATAGATCGCCCACCACAGGGCCTTTACTCTGTTCTCCTCTTGGAATGAAAGGCTTTTTTCCCCTTTACTTGGTTAACCTCCCGTGTTGTTTCCTCAGAGGCTCCTTCCCTGCCCTCTCAGACAACGTTATATTTCCCTCTTACATCTTCTCAAAGCACCATGGACCTCTCTGTCACAGAACTTTACCTGGTCACATTCTGCTTCTATTTGCTTGCGTGGTTACTTGATGAATAATAATGACAGTAACCTATTTCATTTTAGATATTTCATACAATTTTTCAGAGTTAGTAGGCCATCATTGCTTATCTAGAATTGATGATTTTCCATCAGACTTTGTATATTAAGTTCCTGTGAACAAAATAATGAGTTTTCCCTTATGAAACTACTTTAAAATCACTCAATACACACGGAATGAAAGAACTCAGACCTATTTCCCCAAAGCATTTTCTTTGTAAAACTGGGATATGTCCTACACACCTTTGCGTCCCATATACGTCCCAAACTCCTGGAAAATGGAGTTTTTGTGGCCCCACAGGGGAGAAGAGGTTTGCTTGGGGTAGAAATGGACCAGCACTACTGCCCAAGGTCGGAGCCAAGGGCTCCTAATCTTGGGAAGATCCACATATAGGTATTTCATGGAGTTAGCAGCACAGTTAATTCCATTTGTTAGTACAGCACCATCCCACCGACAACAGATCCAAATTCAGATTCCAGACCTCAGCAAGCCTACTTGACTCAGCTTCCAGAATATAATCACTACCTCATCCTCTGTTTTCATTCATCGTTACTGACATTCCTGTCCAAGCCACCATCCAAATGACCCAGGTAGCGAATGAACACTTTTAAGGAAGGGTCTAAATCTGATTGAAGACAGGGAGGCAGAATGATGTCACAACACAGGGAACACTTAATTGAGATCTTGAAGGATAAGTAGTTTTCTGGGAGGTGGAACAACATATCAAAGGCCCAGGATCGTGAAAGGCCTTGGTAGAAATCACACCACGAACAAGAAAAACAGTACAGAGGGCAGACTCAGCTGGTTCCCACCAATGCTGAAAGAAAGACATCTCACCTCGAATTTCTGTCGCAGCTCCTCGTTGCCCTCACTGCCTTCCGGTGGCACAGGCACGTTGAAGTACTCGCCTTCCTCCTGGCTCAGTAACTTAAACCTAAAGGGAGCAAAGGAAAGACAAACTCCATGAAACTACTCAATATTCTGATGATTAGGATAAGGGAGAGGGGTCTACAGAAAACTGCTTTAGAAACATGTGTTGATGGGTTTTTGTTTGGGGATGTATCTGTGTGTGTGTGTGTAGCTAGGTATACTATGCGTATGTATGTGTATATATATATAGCAGCAGAGATACTTTTGTTTGGAGCAGAGAAAGGTTTATTGCAGGGCCACACAAGGAGAACAGGTGGCTCATACGCAAAAAACTCAAATTCCCCGTTGGTTTTCCAGGAAGAGGTTTGCTTTTCTTTTTAACTTTTTATTTTATATTGGAGTATAGCCGATTAACAATGTTGTACTAGTTTCAGGTGGATGGAAAAGGGATATATATATATATATATATATATATATATATATATATACATACATACATACACGTGTCCATTCTCCCCTAAACTCCTCTCCCGTCCAGGCTGCCACATAACATTGAACAAAGTTCCCTGTGCTATACAGTAGGACTCTGTTGATTATCCATTTTAAATAGAACAGTATTTTCATAGCAATCCCACACTCCGTATCTCTTCCCTCATTTATATTTTTATAATCATCAGAAAGACATCAGAAAAAATATGTTTATAGAATGCAAAGTTCTTTGTCAGCCTGTACACACACACAGACACACAGGATTTTCTTGGTTATAACACTCAGTGTTTCTATCCATTTTGGGGGGCCCATTAATGGATGTTAGAGTTGGACCATAAAGAAAGCTGAGTGTTGAAGAACTAATGCTTTTGAATTGTGGTGCTGGAGAAGACTCCTGAGAGTGCCTTGGACAGCAAGGAGATCAACCCAATCAATTCTAAAGGAAATCAACACTGAATATTCATTGGAAGGACTGATGCTGAAGAGCCCACTCATTAGGAAAGACCCTGATGCTGGGAAAGATTGAGGGCAAGAAGAGAAGTTGAGATGGCTAGATAGCATTACCGATTCAATGGACATGAGTTTGAGCAAATTCCAGGAGATAGTGAAGCACAGAAGCCTAGTGTGCTACAATTCATGAGGTCGCAAAGAATTGGACACGACTTATTGACTTAACAACAACAAGGTGCTTTCTGATTCTGAAAGAAGGCTGAGGCTCTCCCACTGCATCACGCTGCCCCAGCATTCCTCCCTCTTTCACTGTAACACACTGCCACCTTGCCACTCAGTGCTCAGCAGCACTTGGAAAACTACGGACTTCACTCAATGATGCTGTTTTTCTACACAGACACCTTCCCAAAGTGTCTGGTAGTCAAGCTCCTGAGAAAGTACACAAGCCCTGCAGTCAAATCATGCCTGGGTCCAAATTTCACCTCTTCCTTTGCCTCTTTAGGTAACTGGATGAGCTAGGAAGATCCCTCGAGCCTTGATTCTTCTCATCTATAAACAGAAATAAAAGTCTTTTCTATAGGATTATGGTGAAGTTGACACGTGATGATGTGTGTAAGATGATAAGCCTGGTGGCTGGCATTTTGTTGTTGCTCAGTCATGTCCGTCTCCTTATGACCCCATGGACTGCAGCACGCAAGGCTTCTCTGTCCTTCATCATCTCCTGGAGCTTGCTCAAACTCACGTCCACTGAGTCGGTAATGCCATCCAACCATCTCGTTCTCTGTCATCCGCTTTTCTTTCTGCCTTCAATCTTTACCGGCATGAGTCGGCTCTTCACATCAGGTAGTCAAAGTACTGGAGTTTCAGCTTAAGCATCAGTCCTTTCAATGAATATTCAGGACTGATTTCCTTTAGGATGGACTGGTTGGATCTCCCTGCAGTCCAAGGGACTCTCAAGAGTCTTCTCCAACACCACAGTTCAAAAGCATCAATTCTTCGGTGCTCAGCCTTCTTTATGGTCCAACTTTCACATCTGTATGTAACTGCCAGAAAAACTATAGCTTAGACTATACAGACCTTTGTTGGCAAAGTAATATCTCTGCTTCTCAACATGCTGTCTAAGTTGGTCATAGCTTTTCTTCCAAGGAGCAAGTGTCTTTTAATTTCATGGCTGCAGTCACCATCTGCAGCGATTTTGGAGCCCAAGAAAATAAAATCTGGCATTTAGCAAGTGTTTAATAAAAGGCATTATCATCATTGTTACTGATATTCATATTATTATAATAAGCAAGACGGTTTCAATTTGTTTCTAGACCACAAAGATATTTTCATCTAGTCAGACTGAGATGAGCGCGAGGAAGGAAAGGGGACGTTCCAAAGACAATTAAGTCATTGGGTGAAAAAAGAACCCCAAATTCCTCACTCCTAAAGACTTCCTAAGCAAAATTTACAGTTTTCATCACAATGTTTTTCTCCATTCACAAATCTTCCTCGGCAGCTTCTAAAAATAGACAGATAGGTGACTCAAAGCCAAGATGCCAGTTTGAGCCTGGACGCCTCCACATTTAATAGTCAATGCTCATCTTCCAAACTTCCACTGAAATTACCCAAAGACATATAAAAATAAGAGAACATCTGTATCTTTGCTGGAAATCAAGAAGGGTGCTATCCACAAAGCAGGGACTTCCAGGAAGTTCCACCAATTAAAGTACTAGTAAGAGATTATGGAGCAGTCTTTTGCAAAATTCATCCACCTTTGTGGATTTTGCTAAATCTGGATGTTATTATCAACTTAATGCTTTCATTTAATCACCTCTTTTTTAAATAATAAATTCACTTTAAAAGGACACTCTATATGTCTTCCTTGTAAAGAAAACCAATATCATTTGTTAAGCAGAAAGTACATATCTGTGAAAAATTAAACACATGCAAATCAAAGTTACTCATACATGTGGCTGATTAACTTTATTGTACAGCCGAACACGATATAACATTGTAAAGCAATGATACTCTAATAAAAAGTGAAAAAAAACCCAAATAGATGGTATTGCTTACCAAAGGCTCTGAGACTAATGCCTGCCCCCCTACTTTGTTAAAATGGGAGCTCACCAGGGCCCTCTGAGACTTTCTCTGCAGCAAACTCAAGTACTGAAGCAACACCAACAGAAGAATAGCATTGCCCAGTTATAGTTCTATATGGCCAACACCTCAACCATGCACTACCTAATCCATTTGGGGTAGAAAGTATTTTGGAAGATATACATTAAGGGGGATTGACCAGCTGTGATCAGTCAATGGGAACCTCACAGGACCCCACTAGCAACCCTCGATCAGACCACCAGAGATAGGATGAGGGTCACCAATTTTGATCCATATTCAGGAGGTACAGGACACACCAGCGCCATTGGGGCACTGGTCAGAGCAGGCGCCCCCCCCCCACATTCGCTGTGGCCAGTACACTGTCCCTATGGCCTCTGGATATGGACAGTGAACCCATTAGAAAGGAGGAACAGGGATCCCTTCCAGCTTTGAGATGCACAAACCCAGCAGGCAGAAGACGCCCCACCATCAGGTAGCAGGGCTGCCTGCTGTGCAGCTGTCTCAGGTCACAGCCCTCCCCCCAGCATCTACAGGACCGGGACCCCAGACCTGACAAAGAAGAATTTCAAAAATACAAAAGACTTCTTTGTCCCTTCATCTGGATATGACAGATTAGAACAGGACACTCAGGTTTCTTGGGCTTTCCTGGTAGCTCAGACGGTAACGAATTTGCCTGAAATGCAAGAGAACTAGGTTCAATCCCTGGGTCGGGAAGATCCCCTGGAGAAGGGTACGGCAACCCACTCCAGAGAGCTTGCCTGGTGAATGCCGTGGACAGAGGAGCCTGGACAGTTACAGTCCATGGGGTCGCAAAGAGTCAGACATGACCAAGCGACTAACATACCCACACTCACATTTCTATGCTCACCATTCTATACGGAGGGCACATGAAGAACCTCGCTCAAATAAAGAGAAACAATGAGGAATCCAGCTTCCATGAAACAGAACCAGTGTCAAAAGAAACAAAATTCCAAAAAATATCTAACTCAGTGAATTCCAAGAGTTGAATGCATCTATGAAGTAGCAACAAGAAAACTACTTTCAGAAAATATATATATAATTATTAAGTTTTAAAATCCACTGGAGATAGTGAACACTAGGATGGATAATCCAGTAAACAACTAGCGCATTAGAGGACAAACTTGAGAACTTTCCCTGGCAGTTGGCTTGATATTTATTATGCTAATTAGATTTGAATGGAATGTTTTCTATACCACTAAGAAAAAATGCATATTCCCAAAATTAACATACAAAATGAAAGAAGGAAATATTGCAACATATATTTCAGCAAAGACAGTATTATCCCTCTTATATAAAAACTTCTAAATTAGTAAGAAAATGATAGGGAAAACAGTACACAGTCGCTTATCAAAACAAAAAAAGGTAATATACAAATGAAAGCATTCAACTAATTAGTAACCAATGTATGTAAATAATAAACATTTATATTATAAAAGCGTATATAAAATGTATATCACATTATGCATGTATGTTATCTATATATATATATATATTTAGTAACAAAATATGTGTAGCTTCTGCATCATCTTTCAAATTTATAATACCAGATGTTGACAAGCGTGGGTGAATTGAAAAGTCTCACACAGCCCTGGTGAGAATGTAAATTGATTGAAAAAATGATAGAACAATATGGTAAATACTTTAATAATGCATATATCCTCAAAGCTACTGATTCCAGGCTTAAGAATTTATTAGGAAATAATTAAGGCAAGGGCTTCTCAGGTGGTTCAGTGATAAAGAATCTGCCTGCTAATGCAGGAGACACAGGTTTGATATCTGCATGGAAAAGATCCCCTTGAGAAGGAAATGGCAACCCATTCCAGTATTCTTGCCTAGAAAATCCCACGGACAGTCCATGGGGTCACAAGAGTCAGACACGACTTAGCGATTGAGATATTTAAAGAAAAGGTTTCACTATAAGTATGTTTACTGTAGAATTATTTATATAGGTAAACGTTGCACATCTTATAATAAGAATATTATTATGTAAGTTGAGGCATAGCCATAAGAATGGACTGTGTGAGGCTACTAAAAAGATGTTGCCCAAGATTACAAATAGTAAATATAATCTTTCTATTGAAATGTACACAGAACAATTAGCAACACTGACCATACACTAAACTAAATTGAAAAAAAAAGAATGGCAAGGAAAACATGAAAAATGCACAGACCACATTCTCGGGCTATAAAGCACGAAAACCGTCACTGAATATTAGTAATAAAAAGGTAAACAAAAAGTTAAGACTAGAGGCTATAAAACACGCCTAAGGAAAAGCATGTTAGAAAGAAAATTAAAAATACAACTGCAAACTTCGAGTAAGCCACAAAAGCTCAACTGCGACGTATCAAAACAGAAATTTTTGTTCCCGCCAATGCTTGCTTGTTATTTTTAAAGAGCAGCGTTAAGAGAGAAAAAAATAAATTAGCCAAATATTCAACTGAAATTCAAAGACAACCACAAAACAAACCTACGGGAAAGGAGAAAACAGAAACACAGAACTGATATACAAATCCCAGACTCTTTGGAGAAATTAAAAAAAAAAAAAAACCCCAACAGTGAAACAGATAAACTTCTGAAAAAACAAGGGGAAAGAAAGAACATAGTATAAGGACACAAAATTAGAAACAAAGGAGAGGGTTTGACACCAGACACAAAACTGGCAGCAGAGCAGCAGATGGGGGCCCGGGGCTGGTGCGTCACATCTGGACGCTTTCCTTGCTATTTCTGACAGACGGCCTTAAATGAGAACCGCAGAAGAGCAGGGAGCATGTGTCCCCTTCCAGAGGGGCACACTGAGTCTCGCAGAGGGGATGGGACACACCCTAGATCGCACAGGGTTAAAAGAATTCCTGGGTCAGGACTTCCCCGGTGGTCTGGTGGCTTAGAATCCACCTTGCAGTGCAGGGGCCGTGGGTTCAATCCCTGGTGGGGGAACTAAGATCCCACGTGCCGTGGAGCAACTAAGCCCGTGCACCCCAACTAGAGAGTCTGTGCGCCACAGTGAAAGATCCCACATGATGCAACTAAGACCCAATGCAGCCAAATGAATAAATGTTTTAAAAAATATATCTGTTAAAAAAAATTCCTGGGTCAAGAACCCAAATTTCTAGCATTTGGTATATTTCAAGGTAAGACAGCATCATAGATGTCTTGGTCCTAAATCTGAAGACGATTTTTATCTACAGCATCTGAAGAGGGCTTTTATTTTTGCAGAAGTTCCCTTCCTACTATTATTTCATCAACTTCGCAACCATCCCAAGAGATAGATGGAGACGGGTTGCTATAATTACTCCTGATGAATGGAATCAGACCTGCTCAGAAGGCTGTGGTACAGGCAGCGAAGTCTGAGGTCACAAGGCATCTGACTGGTCAGAATAGCCTCGCTTCCAGTCTGCCTTCTAGGCCTCCACCACACCAGGGGGTAGAATGGGATGTGTAGGTGCTTAGGTGCTGGCATCACAGAGACCTGGACCTGACCTCCAGCTGTCACTTACGTGCTGTGTGCGCCTCACCCACTGACTAACTACTCTGATCCAGGGAACAATGTTCCACCCAGCAGTGCTGGGAGAATTAAAGGCTGATGGAAGTGTAAATGCAGCCATATTTGGACTTACTCCTGGTGGTCCGTCCCTTATGATCAAGCCATTCTGTCCTCTCTGCACTCTGCCGTTTGCTTCGGGGAGGAGACGTGCTGGGCGCTGGCCCAGGAAGAAGCATGCAGCCCTTATGGGAGACAGCCCTGCCCTCTGTGGCCTGGAGAACCACATGAAGGAGACAGGCGAGGAGGGGGTGAACGTAGAGGGCTTGGGCCCCCTGCCTCCAGAGCCCTGGGCAGAGACCTGCACGGAGGGCCACAGCATAGCAGCAGCTGCAGCAGGAAAGACAGAGGGCTCTGAGATGGAGCTCCTGGATCTCCACGCAGCAGACTCAGAAAATGAGAGGTCATGGAAGCACCAATCAGGGTGGGGCCTGGCAGTGGCCCACGGGGTGGGACAGAGAGAACCTCACAATCAGAGGCAACAGCCGAGGACCTGGGACTCCAGCACAAAGCCAGAAGGATGCCCCCACAGCTGGGGGGTGGGGGGGAAACTGTCCTGCCTCTATGGGCGCTGGTTCAGGGACCAGGCAGGGTTGGTCACCCTGCAGCAATGAAGCCCAGAGGCCACCATGTGCAGTGAAGGTTCCCTTCTCCTCGGCCACCAGGAGGTCACAAAACCGCATAAGAAAGTCTAGGTCCATTATAGAAAATAAAGCAGCTATATTTTTTCCGCACATCTGACTAACGCTGTATCAATGTATGACTTCAGGACACCTGGGAAGAGATCAGCCCAGAGCCTGGCACTAGAAAGAGTCAATAAGAGGCAGCTATTGTTATCATAATTATTATTATTATGTTCTCTCCTGTCTCATTTATACCCCCATGGATCATGCATTCTTTCTGTTTAACCTCTTTACACTTGATTTAAAGAGGAAGGAACAAGCAATCTAAGTAGCAATGCTGAAAGCCTGCAAAGTCAAATCATCCAGATGTCAAGAAAAATTATCCAGAACTTGGGGAAAAGGCAAAAGGATGATGGTGTGACCTTTTAATGTCATGCTTGAGCATGTTCTAATTAGTTATCTCCTTCCTCTTGGTCCTATTATTTATTACTCACAATCCAGTAAGATACAGATGGTCTCCCAAGTCTGCAAAGACAGATGTCAACTTTTAGAAATCCGAGGTGAGATTTTGTTCTTTGGTCTGGTAGATACAATACCTCCAAAATTGTGATTTTACTGCCCTGTTTAACAGCAGCCAGTTTTACATCTAACTTAGCCAAGTTATTTCAGCTTCCCTTTGTCTGAAAGTGTAAGTGAAAGGGTTAGTTACTCAGTTGTGTCCAACTCTTTGTGATCCATGAACTACAGCCCACCAGGCTCCTCTGCCCGTGGAATTCTCCAGGCAAGAATACTGGGTAGCCATTCCCTTCTCCAGGGGATTTTCCTGGTCCAGAGATCAAACTCATGCTTTACCATCTGAGCCACCAGGGAAGCCCGACAAAAATTCCTCAAACCTATGGAATCAGGCATTCATCTTCCCAGCTTCCTCACTCATGAGCTAAGGAAAACTTTAACAAATGCTCATTATCTTTTTTAATGAGAATTATGTCTTTAACTTTTGTGATTGGGCTTTAGCACACTTCTTTTTAAATTTTTTTAAAAAATTTTATTGGAGTGTAATTAATTTATAATGTTGTATTCATTTCTACTGTACAGCAAAGTGAATTAATTATACATATACCTATATCCACTCTTTTATAGGTCACTACAGAACACTGGGTAGACTTCCTTGTACTATACAGTAGGTACTTGTTATTAATAGTTATCTATTTTATATATAGAATGCACGTGCCTGCTCTTTCATGTCTGACTTTGTGACCCCATGAACTGTAGCTAACCAGGCTCCTCTGTCCATGGGATTTTCCAGACAAGAATACTGGATTTTCCGTATAAGAATATTGGAGTGGGTTGCCATTTTCTTCTCCAGGGTATCTTCCTGACCCAGATATCGAATCCATGTCTCCCACACTGCAGGCAGATTCTTTACCACTGAGTCACCTGGGAAGCCCCATTTTATATCAATCCCAATCTCCCAATTTATCCCTTCTATCCTCCCCCCACCCTCAGTAACCATAAGTTTGTTTTCTGCTTCTGTAACTCTGTCTCTGTTTTGTAGATAAGTTCCCCTAAAAGGGTACAAGTGAACTTATCAGCACCCTTTTTTCATGGTCTCAGCTTCTGCATTCCTTCCCGTCTCTCACCATGTTGTCACTGATTAGTTATTTGTGTGATTTCTTCTTCAAGGTTTCTCATTCTTTTCTAGAAGCTAAGTTTCACAAGGGCATGTCTGTCTTATACTTGATGTATTTCTAATGACTAGGACGGAGTGAGCACAAATAAATAAAATGAATAAATGCCTATGATAAATGTGGAGGAGAGATAAGGAAGTCGTAAGGCGGACAATGGAAAGGACGTGAGGTCCCTTGTGAGGTCCCCATGATCCATTCTCTTTCTTGCTAAACCAGTTTGATTCTGATTGTCTTTCACTTATAACTGAAAAAGTCCAAAGCAAGGACCATTCAGAAATGAGACAATTTCTCTTAAAGCGACAGGAGCACCCGCCGCACCCCTGCCAAATTACTACTTCCCCCATAGTTCTAGTGCCAAGGTGGACCATCTCTTCTGACTCCTCTGCTCAGATAACTGGGAAAGAAATAAACAGTCACTGAAGAGGACCTACCCAGCCTCTCCACTGGGAATATTGGGCAAAGATTTTGTTGTTGTTAGAAGCAAACATGCCAGAACAAGGGAGATGCTGCAGCTGACTGTGAAAGTAACCAGGACTTCCCAGGTGGTGCTAGTGGTAAAGAACCCACCTGGCAATGCAGGAGATATAACAGATGCGGGTTCAATTCCTGGGTCAGGAAGATCCCCGGAGGAGGGCAAGACAACCCACTCCAGTATTCTTGCCTGGAGAATCGCCATGGACAGAGGAGCCTGGAGGGTCCACAAGGTCACAAAGAGTTGGAAAGAACTGAAGCAGCTTAGCGTGAATGACAGTAACCCCCCAGCACTGTGGTGGCCAGGCTTGGTAAGCAGTCCCAGTGAAGAGACATCTTCTTAAGGAGTCAAAATCTAACAGTGAATTAAACATACCTTTTAAGTAAAGTGTGAGAGCCGTTTTAGTGCTAACGGGGCCTCTTAAGTCATACAGTTGTATAAAGTGGGACAGATATAAAACAATAGGGACTAATGAGGACTGCAGCAAATGGGATTCCCTGGTTGCTCCATCAGTAAAGAATCTGCCTGCAATGTCGGAGACCTGGGTTCAGTCCCTGGGCCAAGAAGATCCTGCGGAATAGGAAATGGCGACCCACTCCAGTGTTCCTGCCTGAAACATCTCATAGACAGAGGAGCCTGGTGGGCTACAGTCCCTGGGGTCATAAGAGTTAGATATGACTTAGCCGACTAGACCACCACCACCACCACATCCTGTCAAATGTCAGTATTAACTACTCAACTCTTCTCACTTGTTACCCTATAGGCTCAAACTTTTATTGGGAATTTCCTGAGTTTGAAAATACTGACAACTAATTCTTTCTTTCTTTCTTTTCTTTTTTTTTTTTTTTTTGCATGGAAAAGTCTAGGAAAGTGAAGTCACTCAGTAGTGTCCGACTCTTTGTGACCCCATGGACTGAAGCCTACCAGGCTCCTCCGTCCATGGAATTTTTGCATGAGGATTAAATAAAATGTTATCTATGTGCCAATCCCAAAGAAAGACAATGCCAAAGAATGCTCAAACTACCACACAATTGCACTCATCTCAAATCCCATGGACGGAGGAGCCCGGTAGGCTGCAGTCCATGGGGTTGCTAGGAGTCAGACATGACTGAGCGACTTCACTTTCACTTTTCACTTTCATGCATTGGAGAAGGAAATGGCAACCCACTCCAGTGTTCTTGCCTGGAGAATCCCAGGGATTGGGGAGCCTGGTGGGCTGCCGTCTATAGGGTTGCACAGAGTCAGACTCGACTGAAGCAACTTAGCAGCAGCAGCAGCACACACTAGTAAAGTAATGCTCAAAATTCTCCAAGTCAGGCTTCAGCAATACGTGAACTGTGAACTTCCAGATGTTCAAGCTGGTTTTAGAAAAGGTAGAGGAACCAGAGATCAAATTGCCAACATCCACTGGATCATGGAAAAAGCAAGAGAGTTCCAGAAAAACATCTATTTCTGCTTTATTGACGATGTCAAAGCCTTCAATTGTGTATCCCAATAAACTGTGGAAAATTCTGAAAGAGATGGGAATACCATACCACCTGACCTGCCTGTTGAGAAACCTAAATGAAGGTCAGGAAACAACAGTTAGAATTGGACATGGAAAAACAGACTGGTTCCAAATAGGAAAAGGAGCATGTCAAGGCTGTATATTGTCACCCTGCTTATTTGACTTATATGCAGAGTACGTCATGAGAAAAGCTGGGCTGGAAGAAGCACAAGCTGGAATCAAGATTGCTGGGAGAAATATCAATAACCTCAGATATGCAGATAACACCACCCTTATGGCAGAAAGTGAAGAGGAACTAAAAAGCCTCTTTTTAGTGGTTTGAAAGTGGATGAAAGTGAAAGGGGAGAGTGAAAAAGTTGGCTTAAAGCTCAACATTCAGAAAACGAAGATTATAGCATCTGGTCCCATCGCTTCATGGGAAATAGATGGGGAAACAGTGTCAGACTTTATTTTGGGGGGCTCCACAATCACTGCAGATGGTGATTGCAGCCATGAAATTAAAAGACGCTTACTCCTTGGAAGGAAAGTTATGACCAACCTAGATAGCATATTCAAGAGCAGAGACATTACTTTGCCAACTAAGGTCCATCTAGTCAAGGCTATGGTTTTTCCTGTGGTCATGTATGGATGTGAGAGTTGGACTGTGAAGAAACCTGAGCGCCGAAGAATTGATGGTTTTGAACTGTGGTATTGGAGAAGACTCTTGAGAGTCCCTTGGACTGCAAGGAGATCCAACCAGTCCATCCTAAAGGAGATCAGTCCTGGGTGTTCACTGGAAGGAATGATGCTAAAGCTGAAACTCCAATACTCTGGCCACCTCATGTGAAGAGCTGACTCATTGGAAAAGACTCTGATGCTGGGAGGGATTGCGGACAGGAGGAGAAGGGGATGACAGAGGATGAGATAGCTGGATGGCATCACCGACTCAATGGATATGAGTTTGAGTGAACTCCAGGAGTTGGTGATGGACAGGGAGGCCAGGCGTGCTGCGATTCATTGGGTTGCAGAGTCGGACACAACTGAGCAACTGAACTGAGCTGATGTGGCAGAACCAATCCACCAGCTTTCACTTGTAATTCTACTTTAGTCTTTAGGAAAAAAGGAGAAACATTTAGGAGAAAAAGGGAACCATTCTTGATCTCAGGTTTCGATGGATCAAGCTGTACTGTTGCTTTCAAAGTGAAAGTTTCCTTACCAGCCATCAACACCAGCTTTCTGCAGTTCAGAAATCCCAAACGACAAAGATCCCATGAAGTCATTTCTGCTGGTCAGATCCCAATCCCAAATCTCTACAGACAGTCTCCTGTCTTTGTCTGATTCTTTCAGCTGGCTGCAAGGAGGAAAATAAAAAAGTCAGTGGAGGTTACAGTGATTTCTCAAGCAGATGAAATGTACAAGAGGACAAAGCCAGAAGGTAGCAATGTTTAAAGATTACAAGCTGTTGCAAGAAACAAATTCAGTTTTCATCCCAGGCAAGCTCCCTAGGGAGGCAGAGCTTTTCTGTTTTACAGCCTGTGGTTAAACAGGAAGAGGACCGAGGCCAGCTCTGACCAGGCAGTTCTAACCGCTTGCATTGCCGTATGTCCAGGATCCACGATGCCCAGGAAATCCTATTGACACAGTCACTCTAAGAACTATGAATGCCAGTCCTGTAATTATGTGAGTGTTTGCACACATGCAGGTTGATGATGAGGTTGAGGAAACGTATGAAGGAAAGAGCCTTGCTGGGGCCAGTCTGGGGGAAATTGTTCTAGGGCATGTCCTTGATGGAGGCTGAGATGAGCCCCCAGTTTTGCTCTGAGAGGGGAAGGAGGAACCGGGGCACCACAAGAAGTCATGCTTTTGGCCCATGATCCCTGAAGTTGGAGGGCTTCTCTTGTGGCTCAGACAGTAAAGAATCTGCCTGCAGTGCAGGAGACTCGAGTTCTATCCCTGGGTCAGGAAGATCCCCTGGAGAAGCGAATGGCTACGCACTCCAATATTCTTACCTAGGAAGTTCCATGGATAGAGGAACCTGGCAAGATACAGTCCATGGGGTGACAAAGAGTTGGACACAACTGAACTGAGCAACTAACACATTCACTTTTCCCTGGAGTTGGACTGTCACTGAATCCCATCTTACCCTGTTCTTGCTGTGGGATACTGGCCTGTTCTTTAACCTCTTTAAGCCCCGTTGATAGAATGGGGATGAAATGACTAGTGAAGCCAGATCCCTTAATACAGTGCTTGTTATACACAGCACATGCTCAGTAACCATCAGCTGATGTATCTCATAATTGTTAGCTCAGATGCAGCAAAAAGTGAGGCCATGTTCTTGGAGCACTAGCCAGGGAAGACCCTGCATGACAGCTAGCAAAGAGCTGCCAGCAGGTGGCTGGCGGCTGGCCCAGCATCATCCACACACACAGCCCTAAGGAGGTCATTCCCACACCCTATGGGTTGCATTCTATGTTTGCTGAGACCCAGAGCAACTCCCACAATTTGGCTTCACCTAGCAACACATCACAGTATTTTCCACTCCCCCACATCAGAGACATTCTCAATACTGTATATGAAAAAAGTTCCAATTTTTACTTGGCTTGCAATGCAAAACTGCAGATGGAGAGGAAGGAAAGAAGGAAGAAAGGAAGAGAGGAAGGGAGAAAGGGAAGGAGAGAAGGAGGCAGGGACGGAGGGAAGGAAAGACAGGCTGGTAGAGGACCTTCCCAATCTCCGGTGGCCCACAACCCAACCTTGCCACCCAGGCTGGGATGCAATACTTTTAACTTACAATCTAAATGTCTCGTTCCACTCGGGGTTGAGGGAGCACTTGATGGTCTTGGTCTTCTGCTTGCTCTCACTCTTGGGATCAGGAATCAGTTTCAGTTTCACGTAAGGATCTGACAAGCCATTAGGATCCATAGGTACAAGGTTTTTAGCATCTCTTACTAAAATCAGAAAGAAAACAAACAAACCAGTTTTAGCATTAATAACTATAAAGAAACCTGAGTGCCGAAGAATTGATGCTTTTGAACTGCGGTGTTGGAGAAGACTCTTGAGAGTCCCTTGGACTGCAAGGAGATCCAACCAGTCCATCCTAAAGGAGATCGGTTCTAGGTATTCACTAGAAAGACTGATGTTGAAGCTGAAACTCCAATACTTTGGCCACCTGATGCGAAGAGCTGACTCATCTGAAAAGACCCTGATGCTGGGAAAGATTGAGGGCAGGAGGAGAAGGGGCGACAGAGGATGAGAGGTTGGATGGCATCACTGACTCAATAGACATGGGTTTGGGTAGACTCCAGCAGTTGGTGATGGACAGGAAAGCCTGGTGTGCTGCGGTTCATGGGGTTGCAGAGTCGGACACGACTGAGCAACTGAACTGAACTGAACCCCCAAATGTTAAAGTGCCAACCAGTGATGGTTGTAGAACCTGTGCAAAGGTTTCCTGGCATCACATTTATTTAATGGGAATCTTCATTTATTAGCACCAACAGCTAAGAAGCATACGAAGTGAGATAAACTGAAAAGATGTAGACTCTATGTTGGTTTAAAATTGATTTCTGACTTTCAAACTGCCCTTCCCCTAGATTAACCATAAATTTTTTAAGTTTATTTTCCAAAAGGCCTCCAAGAAAAATTAGCTTCTTCCAATTAGCTTAATCCTTTCTAGGATCATACATATTGTACTTCATTTATGGTTGAATAGAAGACTCTTGAGAGTCCCTTGGACTGCAAGAAGATCCAACCAACCCATCCTAAAGGAGATCAGTCCTGGATGATCACTGGAAGGACTGATGTTGAAGCTGAAACTCCAGTACTTTGGCCACCTGATGCGAAGAGCTGACTCATCTGAAAAGATCCTGATGCTGGGAAAGATTGAGGGCAGGAGGAGAAGGGGACGACAGAGGATGAGAGGTTGGATGGCATCACTGACACAACGAACATGAGTTTGGGTGGACTCTGGGAGTTGGTGATGGACAGGGAGGCCTGGCGTGCTGCGGTTCATGGGGTGGCAGAGAGTTGGACACAACTGAGCAACTGAACTGAACTGAATATCTGCTTGCATGAATATATCAAATTTTGCTTATCCATTCATCAGTTGATCAACTTTTGACTATTGTAAAAGATGCTGCTATGAACATGTGTATACTCTGACATAAAAATTTACATATTCTATGATTCCATTTACATGAAACATCCAGAACGGGTAAATCCAAAGAGACAGCAGACTAGCAGCTACCAGGAGCTGGTGGTAGGTGGAATGGGAGTTACTACCTAATGGTTATGGGGTTTCCTTTAGAGGTGACAAAATTCCTTGGAACTAGATAGAAACGATGGTTGCCCAAAACTGTTAAAGCAGTAAATGCCTCTAAACTATATACTTAAAAATGGTTAATGGTGCATTTTATCTGAATTCAAAAAGAAAAATAGACAACTGATGTGAACATGCAGTACAGCATAGGGAACTCTACTTAATGCACCATGGTGACCTAAATAAGAGGGAAATCCAAGAGGGAGGGGACATATGTATATGTATAGCTGATTCATTGTGCTGTGCAGTAGAAGCTAACACAATATTATAAAGCAACTACACTCCAATAAAAGGCAATTAATAAAAAAGAAAAAGCTATTAATAAAAGAGAAAGAATTGCCCTCTAAACCAAAATGACCTATTATCCAAGCAGCACCCATTACCTAGCACCTAGACAGCCCAGGGAGAGAGGGCTGGAAAAATAGCATTACAGCTAAGCTCCACCTGTGCCCAAGAACACCCTGGGTGAAGGAGGTTTAGCAGGGAAAGGAAGAAGAAGGCCAACAGTGTGGGATGCAACTGAGAACAGGAAGGATGAGGCAGCATAAGATATCAGTCTGGAGAAATGGAAGAAGTTAATTAGGAGTCAGTTCAAAAACCAGTAACACAGATGGCCAAGGGAAGGAGAGAAGAAAATGAAAACTGTCTAGATCTTGAGGATACAATGCTCAAAGTAATATATTGATATTAGCAGACTGAATCAAACTATCTGCTAAAAGGTTAACAAACAGTGACTCTTACCCAGAATGCAAAGATGGCTCAACCTCAGAAATCTATTATTAAAATATTCATTACAATTATAGGTCAAAGGAGAAAACTATAGGATCATTGCAATTAGCTAGAAATAATAGGAAATCTCCACAGGACAAAGGACATCGGAAATAATAGCACCAAAGTTAATGGTAAATGCAATCTCATTAAAGTCAGGAATATGACAAAGATACCCATTACCACCGCTATCATTCAGTATTTGTTCCAAGTGCTTCATAAGTGCAACAAGTTATCAGCAAAGTAAAGAATAAAGCATCCCAGTCACTCCCTGCAACCTCTGCTTCCATCTCATCACAGTCACCTCCTTCCTGGTGTTTATCATCCAGAAGTGACACTACTTTCTTAAACTCAGTTTCATGTATCCCACAAGCTACACTACTTCCCATTTTCCAGTTCATTAACTCTAGTACCCCACTGCTACAAATCTTTCATCACCAATCAATCTATTGAGCCCAACACAAAATTTTCTCTTTCTCCTCATTCCCTCTTGTCTTTACTCTGTTCACCTCCAGCTTAAAGTTTGGGGGCATTATATTCACTCCCCAAAATTACTCTCAACCCCCTTGCTCCTCTTCCCTTTCATTTTATCTGAGAACTAACCACTGCTTGGGATGGAGTGGTGGGGGGCTGACTTGGCTAAGATCATATAGCTAGTGAAGGGTTGAGACTGAATAAAGGGAATGAAAAAGGGCTGAGTGGACTGTCAGAGGAGTGACAAGGGACCCCAGGAGGCAAGCTGTGACCTAGTCTGCACTGACATCATTCTGTACTCTAGCACATGGCCCCTTCTTCCCCTCATCCACAGGCTGAATTCCTATTCCATGTCATCTTGCAAGTTGTATCTCATTTTTGTACCACAAGTAAGAATTTTTCCTCTTTATTTGGCTAAGTTCAATAAACAGGTCCCTAATGTGTTCAGCACTCTGATAAGTACTGTGGACAGGGGTGCCAACATAACATGTTGATCTTGTCTTCAATATCTTATGTTGACCCCCTGTCCCCAGTACCTAGCAGAATAAAACCAAGTTATTCGAAGCAATTTTGGGATCATGAGGAGTCGAACATGACTTGGCAACTGAGCAACAACAACAAATTCAAAGCAGAATTGATTTCTAAGGAGACAGTAGCCAGCTCATATAGTATACTGGATACAGGGCTATATGAATCCAGGGTCTGCAACTTGCCTAGCAGTTATTTCACATTTTTGAACCTCAAATTCTTGATCAGTAAAATGGAAAGAACATACCTCATTGGGCTGTTAAAAGGGTGCAATCAGATAAAGAATATACATTGTTAACCCAGAAACTGGCACCTAGGGAATAGTCAATAAATGCTAGCTATATTATTGCTTTCATTTTCATGTTATTGCTACTTCATTGTTATTACAATTAATATTCAGTGCCCTCTTTTACTACATTGGTTTATTGTTATTACGAAGACTTAATCATTTCCAAATTTTTTCTTGAGAATAAAGCATCTGACTTTTCCATTTGAACCCTTCCAAAGGAATGCTTCTCAGCCCTTAGTGCAGACAAAGGTCACCCAGATGACCAGTGAGATGCATATTCCTATGACCCACTCACTTCCACAGATAAGATTCTGATTCATTAAGTCTGGAGTGACACCTGCTCATCTGTTTCTCTAACAAGTTCCCAAGTGATGCTGATACTGCTGGTCCATAGAGCACACATTAGGTAAAACTTTCCTAGATGATATAATTTCTTAATATGCCCATACACTTTCCCCATGGACTACATACAATCTCCAACTGTTACTTTCTCTCATTCACTGAGCCTTCCAAGGAAAACAGCATGTGCCAGTTGCCAGGCTTGGATATTGGAATGACACATTTATCACCCTAGTAAGTTGCATAAAAACATGATTTGAGAGGCTCTGAAGTGCCAGAAACTTGTCTGTCTGGTTGATTGGCAACACATATGCAAGTGAAAACAGCTTGTCTTCAAAGAGCACACGCCCTCCCCTGTCTTATAAACTGACAACACAGGATAATCACCAGAACATTCTTCTAGTGTAAGTATGCAACCTCACAGCTCCTTCAGAGTACTCTTTGTAGGACAAGTATTCTTGAGCCAATCTCATAACTAATGGTTTAAGAATGACCTCTCCCCGACCATCTACTTCCCCTGAACTTTCCAATCCTAACTGAGGCATGACTCCATCTTTCCCCCAACTCTTATAGACCTTTTCTTCTACTTCTGTTCCTTTTGGGTCTATCCTCTTCCAAAGGGGCCAAAAATTTCTATGAAAAGGAACAAAGCGGAACTGATTCTGGGACTGTCGGTATTCACATCTCCAAGTGCTCTGGCTACTAAAGTCACTGTATCATGAGCAGCTGAAAGTAGCTGCAGGCTAAGATCCAAAGGCCTGTCCCCTCCTGAAGCTTTTCAAAGCAGAGTCATGTTTCCCAGCAGCAAGAGAGCTGTATATGTATCGAGAAAGCAAATCTCTCTAGACCACACTTGGCGAGACTGACTTTGATTTTTCTTGATAAATGTTTCTTTACTATCTCTGTTGAAATTCAGCCAGCCCAGATGGTACAAAATGCTTCACACAAAGCAGAAATAGCAACTGTCCCCCCTGGTGGAAGCTTGCTAAGTGCACAGGAGAAAAGTGTCCCAGTCAAGAGAACATTGCTTGCCTTGGGAGTGAAGCTGGTTGGGGGGCAAGATCTGGCTGTTTCCATCAAAGGCCTTCAGAGCAAACAAGGCCTCTGCATTCTGGTGCAATTACCTAATACAGTGCTGAATCCATAAAAGATAGCATTACTGGTAACTATCTTTCTAAAGATTGCTCTTCACCGAGAACTTTCTTAGTCTTTTTTTTTTTTTTTGAGCAACTATTGGAAAGTCTGAATAACTGTGTTGCTTTAAAGTCATCATAATATGTGAACCAGGAGCTTCTCTGTATTAAGAACTTCTCCTTTTGAAGGTACTTTCTTCAACATCATGAGTCCTTATTTGTCCTCACTGTAAATGTCCTTAGAACAGTCATCCAAAGCAATCCCCACTAGCATTCAGTTATGTTTGAGGATGTTTGCAGAGATAAAAAGCAGGAAATGCAAATTGATACAGCCACTACGGAGAACAGTTTGAAGGTTCCTTAAAATATTAAAAATAGAATTATCATATGACCCAGAAATCCCACTACTGGGCATAAACCCTGAAAACAAACAAAATTTAAAAAAAAAAACCATATGCACCCCAGTGTTCACTGCAGCACTATTTAAAATAGCCAGGTCATGGAAGAAACCTAAATGTCTATCAACCAATGAGTGGATAAAGAAGATGCGGTGCATATGTACAACAAAATATTACTCAGTCATAAAAAAGAACAAAATTGGGTCATTTGTAGAGATGTGGATGTACCTACAGACTGTTACACAGAGTGAAGCAAGTCAGAAAGAGAAAAATCAATGTTGTGTATTAACGCATTTTATCTACGTGGAATCTAAGAAAATGGTACAGATGAACCTGTTTGCAAGGCAGAAATAGACACAGACGTAGAGAACAAATGTATGGACACTAAAGGGGGAAAGAGAGGGTGGGATGAACTGCGAGATTGGGATTGACATGTATACACTATTACATATAAAGTAGATAACTAATGAGAACCTACTGTAGAGCACAGGGAACTCTGCTTAGGGCTCTGTGGTGACCTAAATGGGAAGGAAATCCAAAAAGAGGGGATATATATTTACATGGATAGTTGGTTCACTTCTCTGTACAGTAGAAACTAACACAACATTGTAAACCAACTATATTTCAATTTTAAAGAAAAATTGGAAATAACATGAATGCTCATCAACAGGGAAAGGGGTAAATTATCCAGAGCATGTTCACACAGTGAAATATTACGTATGGCTCTATAACACTGGGCTATCTACATGTACTAACATGTTAAACCAGCAAGATGAAGATTGGCTATTACAATGTAATACTTCTTTGTTTAAAAAAAAAAGTCCATGGTTCAATTGAAGATCGACATCGGTGGTTCAGCTAATGAAATCTGGATTGAGACTATGAATTAAATGATAGCACTGGGTCAATATTAGGTTTCCAGAGTTGGATAATTGTACATATGCAAGAGAATGTCCATGTTCTTAGAAAATACACACTAAATTATTTAGGGGAAAATGGGGACCACGATTCCAACTCATTCTCAGACGGCACACAAAAAAATATACATGCATATTAATATATTTAACAGAGAGAATGATGAGCCAAATGAAACAAAACATGAACAGATGGTAAATCAGGTAAAGAGTATACAGAAATCCTTGTACTGTTCTTGCAACTTTTCTATAATTTTGGGATTGTGTTTAAACAAACAAGGCCCTCCAAATCTTTGAGACAAGTATAATAAATTTTCTATAAGGTCACATGTGAATGCAAATATATAGAAAAAAGTCTAGAAGGATAAATCCAGAATTGGCTTGAAGAAAGGGCTACATCTGTGGAAGAGGTAAAGGAACCTGGTTCATGGGCAAAAGAAATTTTAGCCTTAATTGTCATTTTCTGAAATTATTACAAAGAGAATGCATTCTTGTATTAACTGTGTTATTAAAACTTAATTTAAAAAATCAATTCAGTTGTGGTCCATTTACAGCCACCAAGAATCCATTGTTTTGGCCTTCAAAGACCCCCATCCTGTTCCCCAAAGACTTTTTAGAGGAACGCAGTCTGCAAAGATCCTGGTCTGAATGGCTGGGCTCTAGGTGAACAGACCCAGGATGGCCTTACTGAGGCCAGCTGGACACCCCTGGCACACACCCCAGAACCAAAGCAGGACTGAAGCAAAGAGATTGATCAGGTGAAAACTTTCAGAGCCATTCACCCATTTTCACTCTGCTGCTCTGCACCCACCTCCTTCTCTTTCAGTGACCTGATGGATGACAGTTTACTGGGCCTTCAGTTAATCCCAAGTCCCTTCCCACTGCCCTGTCACACTTCCTTAAGCTGAAACTTCTTCAGCTGTCTACCCCTAGATCTGCATCTTGTTGAATCCTATTCCCTTATTATGGGCTTCCTCAGTGGCTCAGTGGTAAAGATTCTGCCTGCTATACAGGAGACTCGGGTGCAATTACTAGGTCAGCAAGATCCCCTGGAGGAGGGCATGGCAGCCCACTCCAGTGTTCTTGCTGGGAAAAAATCCCATGGACAGAGGAGCCTGGCGGGCTAGTCATGGGATTGCAAAGAGTCAGGTATGACTGAAGTGACCGAGCAGCTGCAGCGTTCACTCATTGCTTCTTCTAATACCAAGCTTCTCTGATGCTATAGCTTTTGTGAGCCCTGGATCTATCAGAATCTCCTTCCATCATCTTAACTGGCCATCCCCGGCCTCATCTGATAACTCTGATTACAAAGTAAGCAAACCTGGGGTCTCTGGGTAGCCCACACACAGGAGCTAAGACATCTCAAGTGCATCATGGCATGGCCAAAGGCTCTGAGAACAGCTGGCTTCCTGTCACTGCTGGCAGCGGCAGAGTCATCACACATCGAATCATCTGTGTTGAGACAGACTTCCAGCTGGGACCGTCACAGTATCTGTCTGGAAGGGAGCCTGTCAAGCCAAGGCAAGTGAAACGATGATGGGGAGCTAATGCAGGTGAACCGGGAACTAAGTCAGCAACAGTTAGACTTCAGAAGTCATACACATCTGGGTCTGAGTCCTGCCTCTGCCTTTGACTCTCACTAACTGGGTGCCTTTAGTCAAAAGACTTCTCTGAGGACCTCCCTGGTGGTCCACTGGAAGAATCCATCTTCCAATGCAGGGGACACAGGTTCAATCTCTGGTCCGGGAAGATTCCACACGCCACGGAGCAACATGTACCATGCCAGTATACTGCAGCCACTGAGCCTGCATGCAATTACTGAAGCCTGCCTTGGAGTCAGTGCTGTGAAACAAAAGAGGCTACCGCAGTGAGAAGCCTGTGCACGCCAACAAATACCCAATGCAGCCAAAATAATAAATAAATAAAAGACTTCTCTGAGTCTGAGTTTCCCTGTCTCTGAAATGCTGATAAAGTCACATACAACTCAAAAGGATGTCTGATAATTATAGGACTGCCATCCATGCCAGTTTACCCAGAACAACCTCAGCCTCTATCTGTTGTTCTTTTACTCTCAAGAGAGTCTAGTTCGGACAATAAATTACATGGTTCCTCTAATTACAGAGGATAATGGTGTTGAAGTATAGTGAAAAGCACATGGCAGAGTCTCAACAAATGTTGATTTCCTTTCTCCTTTGAGAGAATTTAGATCAAATTACATAACTATTAAGATCAATTTCAAGGCTAAAAGAGTATCTCTCCAAAGTGATTTTCATATAAATGAACCTGGGAGAGGTAGTCAGAGAATGATGATCTGAAGCCAACTGTGATAAATCCCTCCCTTCTTCTTACATTATGGCTTCTTCTCCATTCCAGTTCAGCCACCTGAAGTCTCACCTGGAATGGTTCTTCCTCTGAACTCCCCAATAACCTTTTATCCTTTTAATCCTCTGCTCCCTTTACACCATTTTTTAAAATACATATCAAACCCTTTGATCCCTGACTCTTTCCTTTCTTCTGGTCCATCACTGCGCTGCTGTGATGTTACTTTTCTTTCTAACCCTGCCAATATGGAAAGCCCCTCCAAGCACTTCTGGCCATAGGCTTTAATATTTTGTCTTTTGAACATCCTGTCTACATACCTCTGACTGTCAATGATATAGGACTTCGAGAGTGCACCTGAGAAAAGAATCATACATGGAGAGCTTGATGCTTGACACACCCATGATCTCCAACCGCCACTGGCCCTCCACACCACCTGTCCACCCTACTGGGCAGGCCTAGTCAACCCCTCCCTTTCCCGACAGAAACAGTCTCAGTAGCTCATCATTTTAAGGCTCCTGTCTGATTCCTATTCCATCTTGTTCACACAATGATCTTCTGTATTATGTCTGTGGCATGGATTTCTAGTTCTATCACGTTTTCATCAGAAAATGTAGGCTGAGCCATTTCTGGGGCATTTTGTAAAGAGGTCTGCTTTGCAAGTTAACATATTATCAATTTTGTGCATACTAGGGAAAAGGCAAGTCTCTTAAGGAAGAGTTCAGGCTTCAAGAGAGAAGTATTTGGCACTAGCTTTAAGAATATTATTTAAGTTATCTATACTCATATTTTTTACCTGTTTTATCTGTCAAAGACTGACACAGTATGTTTTAAAACCCTCCCTCAATGGTATTTCTATAAATTCCTCATTTCATTTCTAGCAGTTTTTGCTTTTATGTATTTGACCCTGTGTAACTTGAGGCACGTGACTATTTTTTTAATCTTGGATTTTATATTTCATTTTTTTTTAAATTCTTTTTTGTACTGTTTACTACTTGCTTGTCTTGAGCTCTGCTCTCAAAATAGGTGCTTTTCCATTTGCCCTGGTTGTTTCTGCAGGAACACCTGATTCCATTTACCTGTGGATCCATGCTGTTTGTCCTCCACACTTTTTTTTTTCCCATAATTGTAGTCATCTCTTTGTTCCTTTCCCCTGCCACCTGGGAGTATTCCTTAAACCTATCTCCATATGACTGATTATATTTTCTGCAGTAAGCATTCGTCTGTTAACTGTTTCTATGCATTTTAATTTACTTCATTTTTTAAATTACTTTTTATTATCACAATATGATGTCCTTCTTGCTTACACCTTCCCCTTAGCCAGCTCCTCTTTCATCTCATGCCTACTGCCTTATCCTTCTGCCCTCCGCCACTCTCAGTCTCTCTTTCTCTCTCCCTCCGACCCTCCTTTCCTCTCCTTGTCTTTGGTGTGTGTGTGAAAGTATTTTGTTTTAATAATTATTTATTTGTGCCTGTGCTGGGTCTTTGTTGCTGTGTGGGCCTTTCTCAAGTTGTGGGGAGCAGGAGCTATTCTCCAGCTGTGGGGCATGGGCTATTATTGCAGTGGCATCTCTAGTTGGGGATCACGGGCTCCAGAGCATGCCCGTTTCAGCAGCTGTGGCACGCGGGCTCTAGAGCGCAGACTCGGAAGTTGTGGCGCAAGGGCTTAGTTGCTCTGCAGCATGTGGGATCCTCCCGCACCAGGCATGAAACCCCTGTCTCCTGCATTGGCAGGCGGATTCTTCACCACTTAGCCACTAGGGAAGCCCTCCTTTTTCTGTCTTTTATCTGTTTATTTTCTGTCTATGGCATTTAATTATTTAACCAGCATACAGTAATACTGACTTTTTGTGTATACTTTCGTGAATTTTAACATACGTATAGAAGCGTGTAACCACCATCCTACCAGGACACAGGACAGTTCAATCACTCCAGAAAAGTCCTATGAGCTGCTGCTTCATAGTACAACACACCCGCTACCCTCGGCCCCTAGCAATCGATGCTCTATTTCTCATTCACTATAGTTTTATCTTTTTAAGAATGGCACATCTTCCATATAAATGTGGAATCAGACAGCATGAAACCTTTTGAGACTGGCTTCTCTAATTCAGCAAAGTGCCTCTGAGAGGCAGCCAGGTTGTACGTATGAATAGTTATTAATAATTTCTTTCCATTGATGAGGAATATTCCACTGTATGGACGAACCACAGTTCATTAATCTATTCACCTGTTCAAGAACATTCGAGTGGTCTCTAGTTTTTGGTCATTATGAATAGAGCTGCTACAAATATTCAAATGTGAACATGAAGCTTCATTTCTCTAGGGTAAATTCCTAGGAGTCGGATCATTAAAGCATATGGTAAGTGTGTATATACATACATTCGAAAAGAAATGCAACAAAGCAAAATAGCTGTCTGAGGAGGCCTTACAAATAGCTGAGAAAAGAAGGGAAGCAAAAAGCAAAGGAGAAAAGGAAAGATATAAGCATCTGAATGCAGAGTTCCAAAGAATAGCAAGAAGAGATAAGAAAGCCTTCCCCAGCAATCAGTGCAAAGAAATAGAGGAAAACAACAGAATGGGAAAGACTAGAGATCTCTTCAAGAAAATTAGAGATACCAAGGGAACATTTCAGGCATAGATGGGCTCGATAAAGGACAGAAATGGTATGGACCTAACAGAAGCAGAAGATATTAAGAAGAGGTGGCAAGATTACACAGAAGAACTGTACAAAAAAGATCTTCATGACCAAGATAATCACGATGGTGTGATACTCATCTAGAGCCAGACATCCTGGAATGGGAAGTCAAGTGGGCCTTATAAAGCATCACTACGAACAAAGCTAGTGGAGGTGATGGAATTCCAGTTGAGCTATTTCAAATCCTGAAAGATGATGCTGTGAAAGTGCTGCACTCAATATGCCAGCAAATTTGGAAAGCTCAGCAGTGGCCACAGGACTGGAAAAGGTCAATTTTCATTCCAATCCCAAAGAAAGGCAATGCCAAAGAATGCTCAAACTACTGCACAATTGCACTCATCTCACACGCTAGTAAAGTGATACTTAAATGTCTCCAAGCCAGGCTTCAACAATACGTGAACTGTGAACTTCCAGATGGTCAATCTGGTTTTAGAAAAGGCAGAGGAACCAGAGATCAAATTGCCAATACCTGTTGGATCATAGAAAAAGCAAGAGAGTTCCAGAAAAACATCTATTTCTGCTTTATGGACTATGCCAAAGCCTTTGACTGTGTGGATCACAATCAACTGTGGAAAATTCTGAAAGAGATGGGAATACCAGACCACCTGATCTGCCTCTTGAGAAACCTATATGTAGGTCAGGAAGCAACAGTTAGAACTGGACATGGAACAACAGACTGGTTCCAAATAGGAAAAGCAGTACGTCAAGGCTATATATTGTCACCCTGCTTATTTAACTTCTATGCAGAGTACATCATGAGAAACGCTGGGCTGGAAGAAGCACAAGTTGGAATCAAGACTGCCGGGAGAAATATCAATAACCTCAGATATGCATATGACACCACCCTTATGGCAGAAAGTGAAGAGGAACTAAAAAGCCTCTTGATGAAAGTGAAAAAGGAGAGTGAAAAAGTTGGCTTAAAGCTCAACATTCAGAAAACAAAGATCATGGCATCTGGTCCCATCACTTCATGGGAAATAGATGGAGAAACAGTGGAAACAATGTCAGACTTTATTTTGGGGGGCTCCAAAATCACTGCAGATGGTGATTGCAGCCATGAAATTAAAAGACGCTTACTCCTTGGAAGGAAAGTTATGACCAACCTAGATAGCATATTCAAAAGCAGAGACATTACTTTGCCAACAAAGGTCTGTCTAGTCAAGGCTATGGTTTTTCCTGTGGTCATGTATGGATGTGAGAGTTGGACTGTGAAGAAAGCTTAGCATCGAAGAATTGATGCTTTTGAACTGTGGTGTTGGAGAAGACTCTTGAGAGTCCCTTGGACTGCAAGGAGATCCAACCAGTCCATCCTAAAGGACATCAGCCCTGGGATTTCTTTGGAAGGAATGATGCTGAAGCTGAAACTCCAGTACTTTGGCCACCTCATGCGAAGAGTTGACTCATTGGAAAAGACTTTGATGGTGGAAGGGATTGGGGGCAGGAGAAGAAGGGGATGACACAGGATGAGATGGCTGGATGGCATCACTGACTCGATGGACACGAGTCTGAGTGAACTCCGGGAGTTGGTGATGGACAGGGAGGCCTGGCGTGCTGCTATTCATGGGGTCGCAAAGATTAAGTGACTGAACTGACACACACACATAGGTTATATATATACATGTATAAATATACATGTTTTATAAATATATACCAAAAGGTTTTCCAGAGAGTGTACCATTTTGCATTCCTGCTAGCAATAAATGAAAGTTTCTCTCACCTTGCATCCTTTCCAGCACACTGTATTCAGAGTTTTTATTATTGTTTTCTAAATAGTTTTATGTATTTATCTTTGGTTGTGCTGGATCTTCGTTGCTGCCTGGGCTTGCTCCTGTTGTGGCGAGCAGGAGTTCCTCTATCACTGCGGTGCCTGGGCTTCCCATTGTGGTGGCTTCTCTTGTTGCAGAGCACAGGCTCTAGGGCACACGGGCTTCAGCAGTTGTGGCGAGCGGGCTCAGTCACTGCAGCTGCTGGGTTCTAGAGCATAAGCTCAATAACGGTGGCACACGGGTTTCATTTCTCCGTGGCATGTGGAATCTTCCTAGACCAGGTATCAAACCTGTCTCCTGCATGGGCAGGTGGATTCTTTACCACTGAGCCACCAGGGAAGCTCTGTCGTTATTATCTCAGCCATTCTAATAGGCATATAGTGGTATCTCATTGTAGCTTTAATTTGCATTTCCCTGATTTCCAGTGACACTGAACCTCTTCTTGTGAGTGAATCTGCCATCCTTACACCATCTTTGGTGGTATTTTGGCCCATCTTTTTCTTGGAGTTGCTTGCATACTTATGACTCTGAGGGTTCTTTACTCTGGTTTGAGGTCTTTTGTCAGATATGTGCTTTGCAAACATTTTCTTCCAGTTTGTAGCTTGTCTTTTCATTATGTAACAGTGCCTTTTGCAGAGCAAAAGTGTTGTTTTTATTTTAATGAGGTCCAGTTAATCATTTTTTTCTTTCATGAGTCATATTTTTAGTGTCATGTTTGAGAACTCTTTGTTTAACTCCAGGTCATAAAATTTTTTTCTCCTATGTTTTCCAGTTCTATACCTTTACATTTCACATTTAGATCTATAATCCATTTTGTGTTAGTTCTTAAATAAGATTATGACCAGAGTTGAGGTTCGTTTTGTTTACATATGAATGCCAGTCATTCCGACATCATTTGTTGAAAGACCGGGTAGTCTTTTCATTTCTTTGTTTTTATATCTTTAAAAAAAAATGGGCTGTATTTGTATGGGTATACATCTGGACACTCTCTTCTGATCCAGTTATTTATGGATTTATCCCTTTGCCAAAATTACACTGCCTGATAACTAAAGCTTTGTCTTGGGTCTGAAAATTGAGTACTGTGATTCTACCAACTTTATTCTTCATCTTAAAAACTGTGTTGGCATTCTAGTTCTTTGGCCTTTTCATTAAATTTTAGAACCCCCTTGTCCATATCAATAAAAAATCCTGCTGAGATTTTGATTGGAAATTTATTAAGTCTACAGATCAGTCTGAAAAACTGAAGACTTTACTATATCCTGGGTCTTCCAATCCATATACAAGGCATATCTCTTCACTTATTTAAGTATTCTCTGATTTCTTGCAGTGTTTTATAACTTTCAGCATACAGATTCTAGACATATTTTGTTAGATTTATAACAAAATATTACATTTGTTTTGAAGTTATTGCAAAATATTACATTTGTTTTGAAGTTATTGGTATTTTAAAAGCTTTAGTTTCTGTTGATATATGAAAATACAATTGATTTTTGTGTGTTGACCTTATATCTTGCAAGCTATTTAAACTAACTTACTAGTTCTTGGAGGTTTTTTGATAGATTCTTTTGGATTTTCTACATAGACAATCATGTTTTCCATGTATAGAGACTTTTTTATTTTTTTCCTTTCCAATCTGCATTTCTCAACCTGTTTTTCCAATTTTTGTTTCTTTTTATCATCTTATTGCACTGACTAGATCTTCCAGTATGATGCTGAATAGACTGGGTAAAGGTAGATGTCCTTGTCTTATTTCATAGCTTACGGGAAAGCATGCTGTTTTTCAATATTAAGTATATTGCAGATTTTTATTTAGATGTCCTTTAATACCTCAAGAAAGTTCTTTTCTATTTCTAGTATGATGAGAGCTTTTATCATAAATGAATATTATTAATAAATCTATCAAATGCCTTTTCTGTATCAAACAACATATTCATATGCTTTTTCTTTCTTTAGATTATTAATACAGTGGACTACACTAATTTTTATTATTATTATTATTGAACCAGACTTACATTTCCAGGATAAAATCCACTTGAAAGTGTTAGTTGCTCAGCTGTGTCCAACTCTTTGTGATGCCACAGACTATAGCCTGCCAGGCTTCTCTGTCCATGGAATTCTCCAGGCAAGAATACTGGAGCAGGTAACCATTCCCTTCTCCAGGGGATCATCCCAACCCAGGGATGGAACCTTGGTCTCCTGCATTGCAGGCAGATTCTCTACCATCTGGGCCACCAGGGAAGCCCATTCACTTGGTCGTGGCATATTATTCTTTTTACTCATTTCTTGATTTGATCTGCATGATTCTGTTGAAGGTTTTTGTATTTGTGGTCATAAGAGATAATCATGTGTAGTTTTCTTGGGCTGTTTTTTTCTGACTTTGGTATCAGAGTAATGCTAGCTTCATAAAATAAGTTAGGAAGTGCTCCCTCCTCTTCCATTTTCTAGAAGAATCAGGGTTATTTCTTCCTTGATGTTTGGTTGAATTCCACAATATAAATTTCATTTCAAGCACTTCTTTATCTGGATTTCACAAATTTTGGTGCATTGCATTTTTATTTTCTTTCATGGATTCAAAATATTTTCTAATGTTCCTTGAGATTTTCTCTCTGAACTATAGATTAAACATAAGTTTACTTTTGAATTTCCACATTTTCCCTACTCCCATGACTTTTATTATTACTAAAAGTGCTTTACTGAGCTTTAGAACAGAATACGCAACTGTCTATCATATATCTGGTACTGGATGCCCCATAGATACATCATGTCCAGGAATACTCATCAACTCCTTGTCATGAACCCCACCCACCAGCATACAGATTAGAACATATCTGCTCCCTCTCCTCAATGCCATTCTTGATGAGTGCTTAACCATTCATCCAATTGCAATAAGAAACCTGGAAATCGCCCTGGTTGCCTTCCCTTGGTACAATCTATGACTATACACAATTCCTTCTACCTCTTTATCATTTCATGTACCTGAGCCCTTTCCCTTCTTCTTTTTTATTTTTAGTTTTGATTTTGACTTCACTGAGTCGTTGTTGCCGCGCCAGGCTCTTCATCGCGGCGCACCGGATTTCTCCAGTTGCAGCACACGTGGGCCTCTCCTGTTGCAGAGTACTGGCTCTAGAGCGTATAGGCTCACTAGTTGCGGCACACAGGCTTAGCTGCCCCACGGCAGCTGTGATCTCAGTTCCTAACCAGGATCAAATCCCTTTTTCCTGCAATGGAAGGCAGATTCTTAACCACCAGATCAACAGGCAAGTGCCCCTGAGCCCTTCCTAACCAGGATCAAATCCCCTTTCCCTGCAATGGAAGGCAGATTCTTAACCACCAGATCAACAGGCAAGTGCCCCTGAGCCCTTCCTAACCAGGATCAAATCCCCTTTCCCTGCAATGGAAGGTAGATTCTTAACCGCCAGATCAACAGGCAAGTGCCCCTGAGCCCTTCTTACTATCCACACTGTTATCTAACCTTAACAATAATGACTGTATCATAGGGTTATGTGATTACTGAGTTACAATTGAAGCCTATAAAGTACCTGGTATTGTCCTTGGCAGGTAATGAGCGACTGGTAAACCACAGTCACACATATGGTTGTTGGGTGAACATTCCTTTTTTCTCTCCTAGTTGGTTTCCCACCTACAGTCTTGCTCCATTCTGCCCTTCCTCCATGTCCCTACATCAAAGTAAGCTTTCGAAAACTCAAGTCTGATTACAGACTCTCTAAACAAAACCCTTCATAGTTTTAGAAAATCTATTAATATTATCCACTATAAAACTAGGTCAAAGGAGAAAAACATGTAATTATCTCAAAAAATGACAAAAAGACAAGCGACGAAATTCAATAATCATTCTTTTTTTTAACCCTTAGAAAAACAGGAAGAGATACATGCTTTTCTTGGCATAATAAATGTATCAAAGGTTTCCATTGTCTTACTAGTGAAACTCTATAGAGGCATTTCTAGTTCCCTTAAGGCCACAATCAAATTAAAAATGCCAACATCACCGCTATAATTTAACATCATTCTGGAAGCACCAACCAATACAATTACATAAAAGAAAAATATTAAGCGGCTTAGATGTTGGAAAAGGGAGCAAAATTAGCTTGTATTGTCTCAGCTGTACCTTACAGAAATTCTTCAGTGGTTCTGGCAGGCAATCGACACTCTCTGGTTTGCAGTTCTGATAAATTTTTCCCATTTTTAATCTCTTAGTCATTCAGTGGGGATTCAGAAGGAGAAGTTAAATATATTGTCTCTGTTGAGCATGAATTACTTTTTTAATTTTAAAATAAAGTTACTCTATGATGACCAAGAAGAGTGAGACGGTGGTGGTGGTGTGTGGAAGGGAGGCTCCTGACGGAGGGGACAGATGTATACTTACGGCTGATGCACGCTGTTGTAGGCAGAAACCCACACAACACTGTAAAGCCATTATCCTCCAATTAAAAAAACAAGCTATTTTAAATCTGGAAGAAAGAATTCTTGGCTTAATGGGAGGCCAGTCTTGTACACAATTACTGTCAACAAACTGGAATTGGATACAATGTGGATGGCCCAAGACCCAGTCAACTGATTCCCCCAAGTACATCACTGCCTAAACCATGCAACTCTCATGCTCTGTAACTGGTTTCATCTTGGAACCAGAAACTTGAAAAGCCGACCTTCTATAATCCACTGGACCCACTTTAGTGTCATCTGTTTTCTACAGAGGGCTTTCCTGATAGCTCTCAGTTGGTAAAGAATCTGCCCGCAATGCAGGAGATCTGGGTTCAATCCCTGGGTTGGGAAGATCTCCTGAAGAAGGGAAAGGCTACTCACTCCAGTATTCTGGCCTGGAGATTTCCATGGACTATACAGTCACAAACAGTCGGACACAACTGAGCAACTTTCACTTTCACTCACATTTTCTACAGAGGTTTCCCTAGTCACTCAGGGCCTTGCAGTTTCTGGGGTTGCTCTGCACCTGCTACGACTCTGCACAGCCTCAAGATCTAGAGATCCAGAGACCATTCCCCTCCCTGGAGAGGGTGTGGGTTAGTCACCCTTTGGGGTCTCACAAGTGCAGTCTCCAAGCATCTGACATACCCGATTGTGTGGGCAATGCCACCGGGTCCCTCTGGGAATGCAGGGAGAGTATGCAGGGATTCGTGCAGATAGAAGGGGTGCTCTGCAGACCACTCTCTGGAAACACAAGAATAAACCCTGCCCCCGTGAACATCTGTTCCCCTCGGGTCAGCCCCTGGGGGGGGGGAGGGTCTTCCCTTATGCCCAGGACAGATGGTTTGTGAGTAAGGCACCCAACAAGCTAGCTTTATTTCTCATTTGGAGACCACATCAGGCCTCCAGTTGGGAGAAAACAAGGACAGACGAGGCTTACGGCTTCTTTGCCTGCATCCTCAGGACAGGAACCCTACTGGGTTCCTAGACGGTGTGCCTACCCACCCCCTCCACCAACCCATGTCGAGGAGACACAGCAGAAGCACCAGGCGGGTGATGTTCAAACTCCGAGCTGCGGTAGCTGCTGACATGGCTTTGGGCGCTGCTTCACAATGTGATTATTTCTAAAGATGTGACATAAATACTAACATGGGGTCCCTAGAGCTGCAGAGTCGCGGCTTGGCAGCTTAATTTCAACATTCAATCAAAACTGTCCGTCGGCAGCTTTGCGCAGCCCAAGCAGCAGTGGCCAGAAGCCCCACAATCTGCTCTCTAAGTGATGGGTTTAATTTCCAGAGGCTCGGGACAAAAGCCCCCCAGCCCCAAGGAAGGCGGGCTTACCTCCCTTCTCTGGAGAATCAATGCATATTTTCTCATTTCTTCAATGGGCTCCCTGCTTTGATAGAAGAGCCCTATCTACATTAACCACATCACTGAATCACGGGATCCAACGGATTTTTTTAAAACCTGACAGCCACATTCTCAC
This sequence comes from Ovis canadensis, assembly GCF_042477335.2. Taxonomy (NCBI): domain Eukaryota; kingdom Metazoa; phylum Chordata; class Mammalia; order Artiodactyla; family Bovidae; genus Ovis; species Ovis canadensis. The sequence continues at coordinate 37,005,572 of NC_091268.1, read as the reverse complement.
GCCATGTTCCCCAGGCAGCCAGAGGAAAAGGCTGTCATTTGAAGATAAGTTTTCTGTTTCTTCTACTGTCATCTGGGGATGATGAGGGAAGAAAACATCTGTTCAGAGAAGTCCCAACAGAGGAATGTTCCCCCTTAGGCCCTGTCAAACATCCTCAATGGCACAGAAGCACTGAAAGAGGGAGAATTTTCCTGCTGGACCTATTTGTCCTAAATGGATGGGTGGATGGATGAATGGATGATTAAAGCAATGGGTCTTAACCAGCCGTTAGGAAACATCATCCCTCCCACTTTCTATTATAATTTTACCAAACTATTCATAGCTCAAGCTCATTGAAGTACCTATTGAATCCTCCCCACCTTCCCCCACTCTTCATCACTGTTTGTACGTACGTATCTACATACCTATACACAAATTTATGCATACGTGCTAAGTCACTTCAGTCGTGTCTGACTTTGTGATCCCACAGACTGTAGCCCACCAAGCTCCTCTGTCCATGGAATTCTCCAGGCAAGAATACTGGAGTGAGTAGCCATTCCCTTCTCCATACACACACACACACACACACACACACACACATTATATGCAAAATACTTCCAAATGCCACAAGCACCCTCTCACCAGTACTGATGCCATCCTCAGCATTAGAACAGGGTCTTGGAGGTCCCTCTAGATGCCCAGGTGTAAATTTAGTTGCTGGGCTGCGGGGAGGTCCAGGGAGGGACTCAGGAGAGCCACTGGGACTGTGGGAGAGCCAACTGAGGAGAGTCACAGCTATCTGCTGGCTGGTACAGAGAACATTCTGGAAGAATGTCCTAAGTGCTCTCACGCACATCAGATGAGCGTACAGAAGAGGGCTCACAGCTGGCGTGGGGCAAGTTTTCCTGCTTCCAGTCTATCACAGCCCCACCCTAGGTCTCTGCCTGATACTCCAAGCTCAGCTCAGACTCCGGTGAACATTTCAGGGACCCTGCCCATCAGCAGATGCTATCCCCTGGCTCACTGAGAATGAACTCTATGCTGTTTCTTTCTGCAGCTCAAACCGTGGGTGTGAGGCACACGTGTGGCGGGTAATGGGGTAATACGTTGAGGTTTTAAGTGGCGCGCTTCTCCCACTTCCCGCTTCATTGAATTCTGTCACTTACACCCCGAGGCCGTTCCCCCTGACTCCCACCCCACCCTGCAGCTAGACATGAGTCATTCGTGCTTCGGGGAAAAAGTTGTCACAGGGGGACCGAGGAACAGAGACAGCACGTTCTCGGCTGTTCAGTTGTGCAAGCCTCTTTCTCTACCATCCTTTCCAGCAGACGTCAAAGCAGACTCCAGGCTGGCAGGCAAGCACAGGAGGTTGCGGGGATCACTCCTTGCTACCTGTTCAGTCCCTCTGTCCCCAGATTCCAAGAAGGCTCCTATACACATCCCATCACGAGACAGACGCCCAGCAGCACCGCTGCCTGACTGTCTCAGGAAGAAACCCAGTCCAAATCCCAAACAGGCTTAACTGGGTCATATAAACAAGACACACACCTGTCAACAAGCTCAAAACAACTCCCCTTCCTTCATTAGCGAGTTTGGGATGGACATGTACACACTCCTATATTTTAAATGGATAACCAACAAGGACCAATGGTATAGCACAAGGAACTCTGCTCAACGTTATGTAGCAGCCTGGATGGTAGGGGAGTTTGGGGGAGAATGGATACATGGATATGTACAGCTGAGTCCCTTCGCTGTTCACCTGAAACTATCACAAAACTGTTTATCGGCTATACTCTCAATACAAAATAAAAAGTTAAAAAACAAAAATCCCTTCCATCATACCAGGAATTGAAAACTGCTGGTCCAGAGAGTGGGTTCTCCAAGGGAGAAAGCAAAGGTGTCCTAGACCAGCAGGATCAGCATCTCCTGGAAACGCGATGGAAGCGGGAGTAGGAATCCCCACCCAAGACCTACTGAGTTGGAAACTGACAGCAGGGGGAGGGGAGCCCAGCAATCTGGACGCTAATGCACCTTCTAGGTTATTCTGATGCCCACTCAGGGGTGAGAACCACTGCTCTCCAGCAGCACCATCCAACAGCACCTCCTGGGAGGATGGAAGTGTTTGCTGTCCCACATGGCATGTCACTTAATATTCTTTCATTTAAATGTGTAAGTAGCCATGCATGACTGGTGGCTGATCAGTGGCTGCCATAATGTGAGCCACTCTCAGACTACTGTGTGAACCTCCCTTCACCCTCTCTTCCTTCTAGGTCAGCCTGCGAGCTGCAGACACATTAATCTTCCCAGAGCAGAGATCTTATCATGTCATTCCCACTCTCGAAAAACCCTCACTGACTCACCATTGCCTACTGATTTTAAGTCCATGTTCTTTTTGTTCTTTTTCAGGAAGCCAAAAAATGATTTATTCCAAAATATGATAGAAGTCAAGATTAAATTCTAATAGTGGCAAATGAGCTCTTACTATGAGCCAAGCACTCCTTAAGTGCTATACACAAGCTATCTCATCTAATCCACACAGAAATCTTATAATGTGCATAATACTCTTCTCCCCATTTTAACAATGTGGAAACTGAGAGCTGAGGAGGTTAAATGTCTTGTCCAAATGGTTAACAGTAAAAGAGGGCTTTGAACTCTGGCTCTAAACACTACACGCTTAACTGTGACATCACACTGTTGCTGAAAACCCGTTCACTAGACAGAGCCCTCAAGCAGCAACAGTGACCCAGAGCAGCCAAAAATTAAAATGAATAAACAAATACTTTTAAAAAAGAAAACCATTTTAAAAAATGATGGAGAGGGGGAGATATTGAACTTTAGATTAAGACATTTAAAAAGATGTTGAAGGCAGGTGAGATGCAAACGAGGGAGCAATGGAAGGAAAGAAGCCTTTGAATTAGTAGAGGTCGTTACATCTGCAAGAATTTGAATGCTCTCTGCAGCTGCAGGGCTAACAGGCAAACAGTGAGCAAGCAGTGTTACCCAGCAGAATGGACACAGCCAAAGCCCTGGAGTGGATCTGAATTCTCCCCTCGGGCTAGACATTAACCTTTTCACTGGAAAAGGTTTGAGGGGTCCTGGAGAGGAGACCAAGGAGACAGAAGGCACTCGGCATATTGATTATTTGCAAACTGATAAAGAAGTATTTAGATGTTGTGACAACCTGCCCTAGATGGGCAGTCCCCAACCTTTTGGGCACCACGGACCAGTTTCCTGGAAGACAATTTTTCCACCAACTGGGAGGAGGGGGTGATTTCGGGATGAGGCAAGGGCATTATATTTATTGTGCACGTAGGTCTTCCCTGGTGGCTCAGACGGTAAAGAATCCGCCAGCAATGCAGGAGACTCAGGTTTGATCCCTGGGTTGTGAGGATCTCCTGCAGAAGAGAATGACTACCCACTCCGGTATTCTTGCCTGGAGAATCTCATGGACAGAGGAATCCGGCAGGCTACAGTCCATGGAGTCACAAAGAGTAGGATCCGACTGAGCAACTGACACTTATTTCTATTATTATTACATCAGCTCCACCTCAGAACATTGGGCATTAGATCCCAGAGGTTGGGGACCCCTGGCCTAGATAACCAAGCATTATGTGATTATCTTCTTCAAAGATACTTGAGGTACCAAATAGTTTTGTTTTTAAACAGTCTTAAAAAGAGAGAGCTCAAGAAAGCAGATCAATGGTTGCCAGGGGCTGAGGGCAGAGGGGAATGGGGAATAACTGCTTAATGGATGTGGGGTTTTATTTCGGAGCAATGGAATGTTTTGCAAGTAGACAGAGGTGGTAGTTGCACAAATGTACTAAATGCTGCTGAACTGCTCGCTCTAAAATGGTCAAGTTAATGTTACGTGAATTTCATATCAATACATTTAAAAAACAAAAGAAAGAGCTAGAGAGTGAGTTAACCTTGACCCAAATTGTCACGAGCCCAGAAGAGAGCAGCAAGCTGTGTCGGGCACCTTTGTGATGATAATAACACCTGGCACAGCGCCCGAAGATGTCCATGGTCCCTCCAGAATGTGTCCATCACACTGATTGGGAAGAGCATCTTACTTGTTTGGAAACTGGTGATTTTAGAAGAAGCCACTGGTTTAGGATTGCTGGTTTAACAGTGGGTTAGACTTCCCTGGTGGCTCAAACAGTAAAAAATCTGCCTGCAATGCAGGAGACCTGGGTCTGATCCCTGGGTCAGGAAGATCCCCTGGAGAGGGGAATGGCAACCCACCCCAGCATTCTTGCCTGGAGAATCCCATGAACAGAAATGGCTGCTCTAGTCTATAGATCCTGGACTTCAGCTCAACATGTCCAGCCTCCAGCCAACCCTATTTGCTTCAGACTGAATCCCACAATCCGAACTGCCTCTCTGGCCAGTCTATCCTGTTACTGTTTGTCCTGAATTCACTGGTTTTTCTGTAGTGACAAGACTCCCTCTGTTTGTCTCAAATCTGAAGTCAAGGGAGACTCTGTCAACAACCAAGGACCTCTGTTCAGTTCTGAATGGTGGGTTTTTCCTCCAGTTCCAGGGCCCTATACTTGTAAACTTGTATACCTTGTAAGTGTATAGCTATGCCATCCCCTAGATTATCTAATTGTTGGATATACTGTATAAATACATTGCACCCTTAAAGCTGACTGTCTATTTACCTTTTTTTGGCCACACCGTGTGGCTTGCAGAATCTTAGTTCCCTGTCGAGGAACTGAACCTGGGCCACAGCAATGAAAGCCCAGAATCCTATCCACTAGGTCACCAGGGGACTCCCTGTCCATTTTACTTAAAAATCTAAACATATGGCCAGAATATTCTTGAGCTCATTTTTGGTGAAATTTAAACATCAGTAAAATAGATACCCCTCTCTAAAGAATGTCCATCGTAAAAACTGGCTCCTTTACCAATGATAACTCTCCCACCTTCCCTGCCCCTTCCTCTTCACACGGATCCTAAACTCCTGCCATGCTTGACCTCCTGCTGCTCCCTGCAAGTTCAGGTCTCTATTGGAGGAGATGGACAGCACCAGGATCATGTCCATCAGCAACTTTCCAAGGCATCCATGCAGAGTGGCTAAGTTAGGCAGATGTTCACTGTTTTCTACAAGGGTACCTTTACCCCAAATCACAAGTACAACCAATGGCCCTGGAGAGCTGGGCTGCTCTAGAGTTCTCGACTCAAGACACACATAAGCATCACTGGAAATTGGACGAGCTCCTTTTGCTTCCTTTCTTCTCATCCTGTCTGTCTTCTTGGAGACCCAGATGATGCAGTGTGTCCCAGGCAGAGGACAAGCCCAGGCCTCTCTCCATACCAGCCATATGGAGCTCTAAGAGACACAGGAAGCCTCCAATAGAAATCCAAGATGGAATATTAAGGGTGTATCATAATGACGAAGTTGTTAAGCTCCGCCTCCTCTCTCTGGACCCCACCAACCCTTGAGACCAGGCTCAGGAGCCAAGAGCATCAGCCTGGTCCTGACCCCTGACCCACATCCCCACACCAACCCAGGAGTATTCCAACTTCCCCCTTGGTGGTGGCTCAGGTGGTAAAATCTACCTGCAGTGCAGGAGACCAAGGTTCGATCCCTGGATCAGGAAGATCCCCTGGAGAAGGAAATGGCAACCCGCTCCAATATGCTTGCCTGGAGAATTCCATGGACAGAGGAGCCTGTGGGCTACACTTCATGGGTCGCAAAGAGTTGGGCACAACTGAGCAACTAACATTTTCACTTTCCAACTCCCCCCAGAGGCCTCTACCTAGCAGATTCCCTCCCTTGGCCCTTCACTCTTTCTTACAGATAGCTCTCTAATGTCATCTCCTCCCGGAAGCCTCTCCTGACTTCACCTGACCCACCCAACAGGATTATTCCTTTCTTATGTTCAGCAGCACAGTATGCTTTAAAGATATGTGCCCTTGCCTTACTTATCCGGTTATATTTAATAGAACTCTTGAAGGGAAGAGGTTGTGATTTTCTACTATTTCTGGAAGGAGCATGGTACCATGGCTAAGAACTTGGCCTCAGACAGACCTGGATTCGAATCCAAGTGATGCCGTTTTCTAGTTGCGTGAATCCTTGAAATTTTTACTTAACATGAGCCTCAGTTTTATTTACATTTTATTTAAATTTTACTTAATGTGAGACTCAGTTTCCTCATCTGTAATACGAGAATGGTCGCTGTGCCACCTCACCAGCTTGGGAGGGTTTAGGGGCCACTGTGCATGCTAAGGGATCAAACCTATTACACACTCAGCAACGCCTGGCTGGCATTATTATACTGACCCATCAAGTGCCTAGGACTGGGTTAAAGACGTAGTATTTATAGGTGCTCAATAACCTGGTCATTAAACGTCACTAAATTCCCTGATTTCGAGCAAGGTTAAAAGCTTCATTAGAGGGACTTCCCTGGCGGTCCAGGGGTTAAGAATCTGCCTTCCAATGCAGGGGACGTGGGTTTGATCCCTGGTTGGGGAACTAAGACCCCACAGGCCTCAGGGCTACAGAGCCCACATGTCTCAACTAGAGAGAAGCCCACAGGCCACAATGGAGACCCCACGCAGCCAATAAATAAACAGATAATTTTTCAAAGCTTCATGAGAGGGGAGTCTGTTTGTGGTCACTTTTGTACTCCCAGGCCTAGCACACATCTGGCATGTAGCAGATGGTTAATCAGTGTTTGAGGGATAAATTGATACAGGATGAGTGAGGTGTTCTCTTCTCTCTCCATGCCCTAAAACCACTGCAGAGCTCCAACGGCAGCACGGGTCGGTGCCCCCCCTGTGGTTTCTTAGAACATCTTGTCCTGTCGTCTGGCACAGCACATGTAACCCCTGACTGTGGTTATCCATGTACCCGCCTGAGTGATGGTCGTGACCCCAGAGTGCAGCACAGTGTGAGACACTCGCTGGAGGGGAGAAGGACCGTGAATCTCATCACCTTGGGAGGCGCCCAAGGCCTCAAGCCCAGAAGGAATTTACTGGTTCTGTGATTTGGGCTGTTTTGGCCAATGATGCTGGTGATGCTGACAGCAACATTCACTGAGCACAAGTTATACGCACTGTATACACACACGGCCCGTCCCTGGGGCCGAAGCTCTTCACTGCCACACCTCACTACCTCTCTCTGGGAGGCAGGAGTCCAGCCTGTTCAGAAAAGACAAGGTCTTGACTGATTTAAGAACAGACTGTTCTGAGAATTTCTGCTTCATTTGCCCCCAGATATGGGGACTGGACAAAACTTCCTCCAGCACAGCACCTCCTGCATTTTAAGTACCTTTATCTGATCTAAAGTCACCGTCCTGAACAAACTCAGAGACTCGGGTGGCAAGGAGCTCAGGCAGAAAGCCAGAGATCCTGGGCTTTAGTGGGAGCTCTGCCACCCAGTGCCGTGTGCCCTAAATGTCACCTAATTTCCCAGGGTCTCGGTCTCCTTGTCTAAGAAATGGGGCTAACCTAAGGATGCCATAATAATTACATGAGTTGATGTTTGACAGAAAACAACAGAATTCTGTAAAGCAATTATCCTTCAACTAAAAACATAAATAAATTTTAAAAAATAAATAAAATAACAAATAATTGCATGAATAAACAGAACATCTGGCACAGGGTAAACGTTCAGGAAGTTAGTTGTTGCTGTTGGCTGTCATTCCGGTTTCGTCCATTGGTTTGGGCTGCGCTGGGCCTCTTTCGAGTTGTGCAGTTTCTTTACTTGCAGCATATGGGGTCTCTTGTTGCAGAACGTGGCCTTCTCTAGCTGTGGCCAGCAGGCTTAGCTGCTCCACGGCATGTGGGATCTTATTTCCCTGACGAGGGATAGAACCTGCGTCCCCTGCACTGGAAGGTGCATTCTTTACCACTGGACCACGAGGGAAGTCCCTTGGCTATTCTTCTGTACCAATATTCCCAGAAGATATTTAGTGACTTTAACCTCAGTGTCTTCATTCCCCAGAGACTAAGAGGTAGGTCTCCCTACCAGGACCTAGAAGAAATGGGCGTTCTTTACACTATCATGGATACTCTCACCACCTCATCTTTTAAAAAAATTTTTTTAACTTAATTATAGATGTAACAGAATCCAAAGCAAATATTTCCTTTGATCTTATCCTAAAATCAAATAAATGCTTTAATTTGTAGATTCACCTTCTAGTCTTCACCCACATTAACATTCAATTTGTACATAATTATAAAGCCATACATCTATTTTATATTTTACATTTTCACCTAGCATCATACCACTTTGGCGGTGATGAAGTAGCTCACAGAAGCTCAACGCTCCAGCTGAGAACAACTAGAAAAGCCAGATAAACAAAATATTTTTTCAAGGAACTGGAATGTGGAAGGAATTGGAATTGAAACAAGCACATTATTCTGTGTGCCACTTTTTCCTTAGGGGCACAAACCATTCCCGGCACAGGGCAAAAGGCTGAGAAGCCAGGCAGACAGCAGCTGCTAAGAAGCAGTTAGAAGCCTTGGAGCCAGGAATAGAGCTGCCAGGGAGAGCAGGACTTGGGGGGCCAAGATCCTGGCGAGAATGGAAGATCAAAGAAACTAACTTGACACGAGGCGCTGGTTCTTCCCCGGGGGCTTTGCCAACTCAAATACAGAGGTTGCGACACAAAACAGAAATGTGCTGTTGATTTCTGGCGCTAGAGAAATGAAAACTGGAGTTTGGGACCTAGTAAGGAGGAGGGCCTGAGGAAGTCTTCAGCCTCACAGTTGGAAACCTCTGGCGGCTCCATCATCGGACTGAAAATGAACAAGAGGAAAAAGATAACTTCATCCAAAGCTCTATAATTTGATATATGAAATGTCTGGAATTCAAACCAAAGTTACAAATATGTCAAGAAACAGGACTAGAAGGAAAAACAGGACAGAGCCACAGGTGACCTAGTCACTGGACCTTGAGAATAACTCTGTTCGAGAGGGTTAAAAATGGGAGGATGACAACATGGAGAACTTCACTAGAGAGCTATAGTCTATTTTTAATATGTGAATTTAAGAATTAAAAATGCAGTAATTCCTGAACTGAGGGGAAATCTATAAAACACCTGACTGGAACTCCTCAAAACTGCCAAGGGCATGAAAACAAAGACTGAGAAATGGTAATAAAGGAAACCAAGAAGATAGGACAACTAACTAAACCTTGGCGTCCTGGATGGAAGCCCAAAACAAACAAAGGGTGTTAATGAAGAGGCCAGTAACACCTAAATAACGCCTGGAATTTTGTTAGCAGTAATGTACCAATTATTGTTAATGTTTGCATTTTGACAAAGGTACAATGATGATAAGATGTTAATATGTGGGGAACCTGCATGAAGGGTTTATGAGAGGTCTGTACTATGTAATGTTTTTTGTAAATCTAAAAGTATTCTAAAACAAAAAAAAGGTTTAAAAATACAATAATTAAAATTAAGAATTCAGTGTAAGGGTCAAACAGCAGATTAGAAGCCGTTCGAGGGCATATAAGTGACTGGAAGAATAGCTTTGTGATGACCTAGAGGGGTAGGGTAGGGAAAGAGGAAGGAGACTCGGGAAGGAGACTCGGGAAGGAGGTGATGTATGTATGATTATGGCTGATTTGCGTTGTATGGCAGAAACCAACATAAAGCAATTTTCCTCCAATTAAAAAATAAATTAAAAACTGCCACTTAAAAAAAAACTCACTTAGAACTATCAGACTAGGGCATTCCCTAGTGGTTAAGACTCCACATTTCCACTGCAGAGGATATGGGTTAGACAGCTGGTAGGGGAACTAAGATGTGCAAGCTGCCTAGCGCAGCCAAAAAAAGAAGAAGAAAAATACAGAATAGAATTATCAGATTAAAGCGCAGAGAATAAAAAGGATGGAAAGCACTGAATACAGCGTCAGAGATGGTGCGACACAGTGGAAAGGGCTAATCTGTAATTAAAAACCAGGATGAAAAGAAGACAAGGAGTGGGGCAGAGAATGCTCAAGACTTTTCCAGTACTGATGAAAGATGTCCAGCTAAAAATTCAAGAACAGAATAAATACACATGGGCGCAGGCACACACACACACACACACACACACACACACACACACTCCTAAGAATACCATAATCAAACTGTTGAAAACCAAAGATAAAATCAAAAGAAGCTAAATGAAAAAAAAGGCACATTACCTTCAAAGGAATAGAAAACAAGAATAAGAACAATGGGGTAACATCCTAAAAGTGCTGAAAGAAAACAACTTCTAATTTTGAACTCTATACCCAGCAAAAACATTGGTCAAAATTGAATGTGAAAAGAAGGTACTTTTAAATTTATTTCCAGCAGGCCGAGACTAAAGTAAATGCTTAAAGGGGTTCTTTACGGGGAGAGAGAATGGTTCCAGATGGAAATGTGTATATGCAGGAAGAAACCAAAAAACAACAAAAAGGATACATATATTCACAACTCTAAATGAATATTGATTGTACAAAGCAATAATAATGTATAGTTTAAATGACATGTAAAATTAAAATAGGGTGGGACAGGGTAAGTGGAACTAAAATGTTTAAGGACTTAGGGTTATTTAATAACATGTTGTTGTTTAGTCGCTAAGTCACGTCCAACTCTTTGTGACCCCATGGACTGTAGCCTGTCAGGCTCCTCTGTCCATGGCGTTTCTCCAGGCAAGAATACTGGAGTGGGTTGCCATGCCCTCCTCCAGGGGATCTTCCCAATCCAGGGATCAAACCCAGGTCTCCTGCATTGCAGGCAGATTCTTTACCATCTGAGCCACCAGGGAAGCCCATTTAGTAATATAATGGGCTATATAAACTGTCAAGGATGGGACTTCCCTGACGTTGCCGTGGTTAAGAATCCACCTTGCAGTGGGAACTAAGAGTCCACGTGCCTCAGAGCAACTAAGATCTCATGCCACGAGTAGAGCAGCCTTGCACTGAAACAAAAGACCCTGCATGACGCAACAAAGACTCCACGGGCCACAACCAGGACACGGCACAGCCAAATAAATAAATAAAATAAAAATACATCAGGGATGCACGCTGAACTCTTTAGACCCACATGAAAACAATAATACATGATTAACACGTTAATGGAAGTGAAATGATAGAATATACACAAGTGATTCAAGATGAGGCAAAAACAAAGAGGAAAAGAAATGTAAAACACACGGGACCAACAGAAAATAAACAGGAGGATCACAGACATAAACTAAAACATATCAGCAATGGCATTAAATGTAAACAGTCTAAATGCTCAAATTAAAAATCAAATAACTGAATTTTTAAATCATGCTTATAAAAGACATTCTGAATATAAGGATTGAAAGCAAAGAGAAAAGAACATACAAATCTTCTTTTTTCAATCATTTTCACTTTACATATTTTTTCTCTTTCCTTTCACTTTCAATTTTTCTGTATCCCTACATTTGGGGCATTTTTTCTTTTCACTTTCAGTCGCTCATTGTCAACCACTTTCATGAGAGAGAGATCACTAAACAATAACCAAAAGAAAACTTGTATCTTTACATGAGACAAAGAGGCAGAAAGGCAAGAAGTATCTTTGCAATAAAGAGATACATGGTAAAATGATCAATCTACCAAGGAGAGAAAACAGTTATAATTTATGGTAATATCACTGCTTCAAAATATGTAAAGCAAAAATTGAGAAAACTAAGAGGCAAAATGCAGTCATAATAGGAGACCTGAACATAGCTCCTTCAGCAACGCAACAAGCAAGCAAAATAAACATCAACAAAGATACCGAAGATATGAACAACACAACAACTCAACCTTAACCTAATCTGTCCACGTGGATACTGCATGCGACAACCGTGGAGTGATATTCTTTACAAGTGCACATGGAATATTTACCAGAGTTTCTAGAGAATGAAATGATGCGCGCTCTCTGACCACAGGGGAAATGAACTAGAAATCCATAACAAAAGATAACAAGAATATCCACAAATGTCTGAAAATTAAATATACACTTTTCAATAGCCCATAGGAAAAAGAAGAAATCATAATAGAAATGCAGGAGCTTCAAACCTTGTGAAAATCTGCTAAAGCTGTGCTTAGAGGAAAAAGTTCATCTGAAAATCCATGATCTAAGTATCTCAAAAAGTTAGGGAAAAAAGGAGTAAATCCACGCCTACTTTCCCATTGAGCTTTTTGCCCCCATTCTTTCACACGCTACCTTCTCCTCCTCCCCACACCCCAATTCTCCTCTCCAGCAAACCCAGGCGGGTAACCTGTGTTTATCCTTCCCTACTTTTCCCTCGCTGTGACAACTGCCAGGAAACAAAGGGATCGGGAGAGTTATTCTACAAAAATGGAATCACACTGTACCTGTTAGCCGGCGAAGTGCTTTTCCTACCTAACAATACATCTTGTCTATTTCTCCATGTCAGTCAATTGAGAACGAACCTGTTCTTCTCAAACTGCCTATTATACCACTGCATGCCTGGACCACAAATCATTCAGCTATTCATTCTTTCATCAACAGGCATTTAGGATGCTATTAGCTTTTCGCCACCACACAGATGCCAGAAACACCTCTGAATGCCCTTGCCAGAGTCCTCAGAATTCCCTGAACAGAGCTTAGACAATGGGAACCCTCACACTCCAGCGCTAAAGTTCTCAAGCACTCTTCCTGCCACATGAGCATCTGTGGAGGCTACACACTCCTCTTCGTGGGCATGCCCAGCAAGAAACTCACTTCCTCAAATCACATGCTGCAAACTCTATTTTCTTCTCCTCTTATAAGAAAATATAACCTAGTGAAAGAATATCCACATAGGCCTGAGCAGGTAACAGAATCCAATTCAGATGGTTCAAGAGGCTTTAAATAAGGAACTACCCAGAAATATGAGGCCAGGATGAAAGGAATTAAGAATGGATGGGACATCCCTGATGGTCCAGTGGCTTAAAATCTGCCCGCCAATGCAGGGGACATGGGTTTGATCCCTGGTTCAGGAAGATTCCACCAGCCACAGGGCACCTAAGCCCATGTGCCACAACTACTGAAGGCTGCATGCCCAGAGCCCAAGTTCTGCAACAAGAGAAGCCACTGCAATGAGAAGCCAGCACACAGCAACAAAGACCCAGCATGGCCAAAACTAAAGGAAATAATTTTTTTAAAAGAATGGATGGTGAGGCACCCAGAGACTAGCACTGATGTGAATGTCACTGCCAATCCTAGGCTGAAAGGCCAAGGGAGGAGACAGTGTTACCAGAGCCTGGTGCACCCTGGAGCTGGGGCGCAGAGCAGAGAGCCTGGGAAGAATACCTGGTAGTTCAGACGGGAAAGAATCTGCCTGCCATGCGGGAGACCCAGGTTCAGTCACTAGATGGGGAAGATCCGTGGAGAAGGGAAAGGCAACCCACTCCAGTATTCTGGCGGGCTACAGTCCATGGGGTCGCAAAGAGTCAGAAATGACTGAGCAACTAACACCCCACCTTTGCTCTCTTGCAATCCCCTCACCAGTCCTTCTTACTGCATGAGCTCAAGCAGAAGCCAGATGGCCCAGGTGACGCCGTCCACAGGGGTCAGTCTCCCGAGGCACAGGGGAGAGCAGATGAGGAACTGAGACGTGCAAGCAGAGAACAACCCGCACGGCAGGCAAGTGTGAGTAGTAGCTGGAAAAAGAAGAGCGTCGCTCCAGGGCTGAGTGAGGGGCCAACTCCCTAACAGACCCCCAGAGAGCTACCCTCCTGGATATCAGAGTGGTAGATGGGGTGAAGGAAGGGGGGACAGCATGCAGGGTGGGTTCACTCACCCTAGCTGGTTACACAGTGGGTTCTTAGCTTGCTGTGTGACCTCAGGCCAGTTGCTCAGCCTCTCTGATTCTCAGCTTATTAGCTGTAAAATGAGACTACTCACTATCTTCCCTGCCTACATTCTCCTATTTATGCCGGTGAAAGAATAAATGCCTATTTTTTTTCTCTGAGTGTAGACTTGGTCATGCGAATGGCCTCAGCTACTGAAACATTGGTCAATGTGATAAAAGCAGAGGCCTAAAAATGCTTGTGAGGTGAGGCTTGAGTTGAATTGCTCTCACTGCTTCTGAGACGCCTATGACTACAACCACAGCAACAAGCTAGAGCTAGCCTGTGGAATGATGAGAAACACAAGGCTAGGTCAGCCCTGTCACTTCAGCTGACACTGAGCAAACCACAAGGCATGAGACTGAGGTCATCCTAGACCCTTCAGCCCCAGAGAAGTCAGCCCAGGTCAGAGGAATCTCCAGGCAGACTCACAAAGTGGACAGAATGTTTGTCTTTCTAAAGCCACTCCCTTTGGAGTGATTTGTTACACAGCAAAAGCTTACTGATACAATTACTGATGAGATTACATGTCCTCCAATAGCAACACAGGAGATGAAAATCATGGGGCAATGCTCTAGAATGTCCCATGAAGCCATCCCTAGTGAACCTTCTCAACAGCATGGGCGTTTTGAAAGTCTAGTAAGACTCAAATTAGAAAAAAGAGACAGTCAGAAGAAAACAGATACAATCTAAATGTTTAGATTGCTTTGCCCTTCCAGGCTTCCTGTTCTTCTCTTTTTTAATAAATTGCCCAGTGTACAGAGTTCTTTTCTTTCTTCCCTCCTGGGAAGTTATTTATTTTTATGGGCTTCTTTGGGGAAATAAAAATCAATTTTTGGTTGCAAGTGATACATTTTACTCTCCCAATAATGAAAGTTAGAAAATTAAAGGCCCTAAGGAACAACCTCTCTGTACAAAAATGATGTTGATGCAGCCCTAATGTTCCTGTGTGAACATTTTATAAATCGTGACCACTGGTTGCTGATATAAATCTGAAAATCACTCACAGAAGACACAGAGCTATTGTGAGGAATGGCTTCCCACCGGGTGGCCCCAGGCAGGCTCACGTGCCCACAGAAGGCATTCTTGGATAACCATGACCTGTAATTCACACCTCTGGAAACTTGTATGTATCAGGGCACTCCTATGTATGTGTCTAAGAAATCAGTTCATTCATTTCTTCAGCACACAATTAATGAGCATCTATTACGTGCCTAGAACTGGCAATACAATGAACCAGACAGACACAGCCAGTGCCTTCAAGATGCTTACAGTTTAGGGGAAAGACAGAAACACTAAACAGAGTGTCTTAAGTCAAGTTTTCTGGAAACAGACACTGAGATGGAGATTTGTGCGCAGGGATCTTGTTGGGTCTTATCCTTGGGAATAAGCCCTGCAGAGAATGAGGGAAGCAGAATAACACAGAAGGAGGCGTGAAATGACAATGAAGTTGTATCAGGCCTCACCCACTCTACCAGGGAGTTCTGAGGTCCAGGTGTTTTTTCAGACTATCCCCAGTGGACACGTCTGTACCCAACCTCCACCAGCGACCAGTCCCTGGGTGTGGGCTCCCCCTTGACAATGGGGCTCTCCTCGAGGCAATTCCTGGACAACTAAGCTGTGAGTGGTCAGCTGCCAATGCTCCGCATGCCTGGGCAGAAGTGCTTCCGTTAGGAAAGGGGGGTCGGGGTGGCACCCCATGGTCTCCACTGCACAAAGACTCTTGATCAGTGTCGTGAGTTCAGAGTTTAGAACAGGATCCACCTAATGCGAACTAAGGGTTAGCGAGTGTTGCTGTGGTCTCTTCTAAGTGGCATCTATAAAGGAGTTTGGGCAGAGTCCACTACCTCAAATCTCCCCAGGCACTAGGTACTGTAAAGACCATGATACATACCCCTGGCACTCCTGAACCTGTGAGGCGTGTGCTCTTGCTGTTTGCCAGACGAGGAAGCTGAGTCTCTGAGAAGCTGACTCACTTGCCCAAGACTCACAGCTGGTAGGTGGCAGAGCTGGGATTGGAACACCTAACTATATGACGACAAAGGTCTGGGACCCCTTTTGCCTGCTTTCTGCCCCCATTTCCCAGGCATCGTGAGCCCTTCCTTCACACTCTTTTCCACTCACACTATAAAAATGACCGAGTTTGCCATAAATAACTTTCTCTCCAGCTTCCTCTCCTGACCCCTTCCTTTTGCAGCCCACGTTCTCTTATGAGTTGTCCACACCTCTTTCCACCTCCTGCTCCTAGCACCCAGCATCCTGGCTCTTCCTCCCGCCAGGCCATTGAATAAGCACTGTCCAAACCCCTAAACTGAATGATCGACTCCCAGACTGTCTCCATGCTTAGCCTGTTCTCGCTACCATTTCCAGTTGGCAGCATCTAATCGGCTGGCCGTGTTCACCTTCTCGAACTCTTGCTTGCTTTGGTTCCTGTGACCCTCAATCCTTCTGCTTCTCCTCTTTCTCTCAGAGCACCATTTTTTCTTCTCCTTCAGTGGTTCCTGTTCTCCACGAATCCTTAAAGTAGCTCCATTTCCCAGGGTCCCAACCCTGATGTACTTCCAACTCCCTGCCCTCTTGTACCTGGCATGCCCAACTGCTCCAGCTCCACTGTTAGACTATTGGTGCCTAAACCTATGCTCTCTGCTCTGTTTTCCCATTTGGGTGTCTGGATATCTAGATCCATCCACCAGCTGGACATAGTCACCCCTGTGAGCCCGAAACACCGCAGACTCAGCCTCTTTACAAACCCAAGAGCATCACCTTTTCCTCCAAGTGAGCTTCTTTGATTTCTAACCCTGTTTGCTTATCGCTAGGCACATATCTTCCTGAGCCACCAATCTCAATTAACTCTTGACTCCTCCATCCTCTCTGTGATTCTCCACATCAATTTACTCTCATCTGTCCATTTCTGTTGTCACTTCCTTAACTGAAGTGTGCATCTTCTCATCCATCCTCCTGAAATCCTTCTCGTTCACTGTCACCCGCAATATCTAGATTAGGTAATTACCACCCCCAATGAATGGCTCATCAACTACTGAATAACATCCAGAATCCCTAGAATGCGTGAGCAAGGTCTTCTATGATCTGGCATCAATCACTCTTCACAGACACACTCTGTATTCTCAACACATCAGAAATCCAATAGCCCTTCATGCCCAGGGTCTTCATTCATGTGGCCATTTCCTCCTGACAGCCTACTATTTAATCCTCTTTTCCACCTATTTAATCACCTGCTCAACAAGCATTCATTCTGTATCTGCACAGGTGGTAGCACACAGTGGTATAAAAAATAAGACTAGATTTTCCCTCCATCCAGTGGAGGGAAACAGGTAAGAAACAAATAAACAACATAATAACAACATGTGACAGAACCACAACAGTACCAGACAGCGTGCCTGTGCTACACACTCAGTCATGTCAGATTCTTCGCGACTCCATGGGCTCCTCTGTCCATGGAATTTTCCAGGCAAGCATACTGGAGCAGGTTGCCATTCCCTTCTCCAGGCAATCTGCCCAACCCAGGGATCAAACCCAGGTCTCCTGCATGGGATTCTTTACCAGTTGAGCCACTATTCAGGGTAATGGAGTAGAAAAACTGGGAGGGGATTCATTCTTTAGAGAAGGCTCCGCGGTGGCCTGAGACGGTAACTTTTGAGTGGACAACTAGGGAATGACCAGAAGCCATCACGTGTGCAACTCAGGGAAGGACGATCTGGGCTGAGGGAAGAGCAGCTGCAAGAAGGAAGGACACTCACGTGGTGGAGCAGCGAGGAGGCTATCACAAAGGACAAGGGAGGACAGAGGGAGGATGAGCTTGGAGGGAGGCTTATTGGGTGACGCTGTTCCTGCAGGCTCTCAGAGCAGAGGCCGGGGTCTGGATTTCAATGGAAAACTCTGAGAGGCCTCGGACTAGTCCAAGCAAGGGAAGGGCACAGTCGATTTACATTTTAGAAGGATCCGGCTGCGTGTGGAGAGTGGATTTCAGAGGGCCAAAGCCCATGAAAGCTTCTATTCATCTTTCAAAGTATGAAACAGACAAAGCTCCTAGCTGAGTCCTAGCAGGGGGCTAGTCCTCCCTTTCCAGAACGAACTCCATTGCCTTTGACTCTGTGAAGCCTTTCCCAGCTTCATCGGTTGGAATACTTCCCTCCGCAGCAGGGACCTCCCACAGCATGTGCCTTCAGGCTGGGTTATCACTTCACCCACGCCCCGCTTTAGAGTGAGGGTTCTCTTCCTCGCTCTCTTCTAAGTTGCGAAATACTCTGTGCAGAAAGGGCCATACTCATTCACAGAGCCCTCTTGGTGTCTGGCAAGTGGCCTCCCACACCGGAAAGACTCAAAAAACAATGGAAAGAAGGAAGGGAGGGAGGGAGAGAGGGAGGGAAAAGGGAGGGAGGAAGCCTAAAAGAAAATACCTTTGTGTCCCCCAGGAATGCTGTGCATTAAGAACCTAGGTTTACAATCAGTCACATCTATATTTTAATTCAAGCCCCGCTTCTCACTAGCTGTGGGAATTTGGGCAAGTAAATTCACCCCTCTAAGCTGCACTCCCTTCTTCTGTACTATTAAAATAATAATGGGAGGGGACAGGTATTATCTCACAAGGTTGTCGTGAGGATCTAATGAGACCAAAGAGACACTAGTGGCCGTTCCCCTTCCCAAAAGTTTCCGTTTGGGAAGGGCACGAGGGCACGATCTAAAACATGGCCCCGTGGCTATACGACAACTGTTGACAAGGTTCTATCTTCTTGCTCAGATTTTTGTCTCTAACAAATGTCTGTTGAGGGCTGGCTGTGGGCATCACTCCCGTGATATCTGCAATAAACACTTGCCAAAAGACACGTCCGATGTGTTCATGAATGAGGGTTGAGTCTGGCCCCTGTCGATGTGCCATGGACCCAGGAAACGTCCAGAGCAAGGCCATGGCAACAGACCTGTCACATTAACTTTCAGACCCCCAGCCTCAGTCACCAGGCCCTCGGAGACCTGGCAGGCAGCCCCTTGCTGAAGAAATCTGGAGACACGACATTTCAAGCCCAGGATCTGCCTCCCTACCCATTTCACCCATCTCAGGCACCCTGTAGCCCTCAAGCTGTCTCTTGAGCTAATGATGAGCAGAGGCAGTGACGAGCCCAGGTCTGTCTCTCACCAGGAAGCCTGGATGAGGAGGCCGGGGAAATAATGAACGCTCACGCATCCCTCAGCTGAAATCACCGTTTCAATTCCTAGAGCCTCAATTTGTCACAGTGGTTAAGGACCTGGGCTTCAAGGGATCCAGCATCAGTTCTGCCACCTCCTAGTCAAATGACCTTGGGCAAGTCAGTTAAGCTCCCTGGGTCTCAGTCTCCCTACCTGCAAATGGAAATTAAATGCACTAATGCAGGTAGAGAGTTCAGCAGTGTGCCTGGCACTTAGGAGGTCCTTGCTGTGTGCATTTTATATTTGCATTTAGAAAGATGTTAATGATTTGGCCAGGGGAACTGCGCGGTACAAGCCCCTGCAAAACAAGGAGAAATAAGCAGAAAGATGCCATTGAGCATCCTTTGGAGCTGCTGGCTCTGTGCATATACCCACGTATCTTTCTCCACTATTTCATAATTTCCTGCCGTTTTGTTCAGTTTTCTTTCCTCGCTTCAAAAGCCTGCTTGGATTGGGATTTCTCAAGCTACAGGCGAAGACGGTGAGTTAGATTGGAAGAAGAAATAAAATCAAAGCATCATTGATCCTCAGCTGGGGAGGGGGCGGGTAGGTAGAGGGGAGACAGGCTCTTAGCTCTTATTCCAAGTCCCAGGGGAGACCCATTCTCTGAGCCGAGGCAGGCAGCCAGTGAGGACCACGGAAGCTGGTGAGAGAGCCCCAAACCCAGCCATCCGTGGCTGCCTCACGCAGCTCCACAGGGGGGGAGGAACAGACAATAGCAGTCTGTTAGCGCCATTTCCCTTCTGCCCCAGCCCTTCTCAGAGCCCAGCAGGCAGCTGATGACAACTCAGAGGAGTCTGACAGCCCGTGCCAAGCGCACCATCTCTCTAGCTTCCAATCACCAGGTATCTGAAGGGGACGCAGGAACAGTCAGCTCCTGCCCTCATTAAGAACCCTTTGGTGGGCAGAAAAAGATGACCGTCAAAGGACCTGCCAGGTTCATCAGCCTACTGATGAGGAGGAGGGCAGAAGCCCCCAGTGCTCTGACCTCCCCACCCAACCAAGGCGGCCCTTTCATTTGCATCTCATTTGCATCTCATTTGCATTGCATACTTAACAAGACTCTAAGCTTATACACACTGGGAGAAATCATTCTGTCACGGGCTGAAAAGGGGCTCTGCCATCGTTGTATTTGCACAAATGATCCCTTGGGAGCAGGGTCTGCAGAGCAAGTCCACACAGCCATCTCTGCCCTCCAGGAAAACAAGACCTCAATCAGACCACGGTGATGCAGACAGATGTAGATCTCGCTATTCTGGGATGGATGACCAACTAAATAAAGCCACAGTTACATCATGCACAAGGCCAGACAGAGGGAAAATTCCAAATGTTTTCAAGAGACTGTGTTAAAACGATTCAGGCTAATTGCATGCAAGTCTTGTACTATGAATGTCAAACTACACCACCATCACGTAAATGAGCTGTCAGAGGCTTGGTCAGAGTTCCCACAGAAAAGAACCTTTCTCCGCTCTCGGAATACTTCCTGTTTTGTCTGACTGATGCACACACCCTTGACAAAGGTTTTGCATTTTATTGTCCAAAAGCCACAGGTTCCGCCAGTATTCCTGAAGGATTACAGTATTGCCTGTCAGGATACTGTGGGTGCTAAGATCTCTACTAAAGAAAGACCTGGGTTCAAATCCCAGCTCTGGCACTTACTAGTTGTGTGGCCTTAGCCAAGTCACTGAACCTTTGTGAGCTTCATTTTCCTCTTCTACTGAATGGAGAAATATTAGCTTTTATCTCATAGGAATTAAATGAAGTAATGCATATAAAGGGGCTTCCCAGATGGCGCTAGTGGTAAAGAACCCACTTGTCAATGCAGAAGACGTAAGAGACGTGGGTCCAATCCCAGGGTCAGGATGATCCCCTGGAAGAGGGCATGGCAACCCACTTCAGTATTCTTGTCTGGAGACTCCCAAGGACAGGGGAGCCTGGCGGGCTACAGTCCATAGGGTCTCAAAGAGCCAGACACAACTGAAGTGGCTTAGCACGCACGCAAACAATGCACGTAAAGTGTTTGTACAATGCCTGGTACTTCTTACAAAATAAAATCAAGAGGTACTTCTTATAGTTGAGAAAACAGGAAATGGAGTTGTAAATATACACCTGGCCCTCTGTATTTGCAGACATGGGTAGGTGAGGAGCATCGACTATAAGGAATTTGAGTACCCGTTCAGCACCTGTAGACTTTGGCATCCACCAGGAGTCCTGGAACCAATCTATGCAGATACCAAGGAGTGACAAGAACTACTAGAGCCACAATATACTCTTGGAATCCATTACTGTGGCTGCTTATAAGGAGATACAAAAACTTCCAGCAGCTGCCTCTATGTCACCTGTCCACCTCTCCCGCTCTCCCCACCTTGGCTTACCCTACTCACACTCAAGAGCCTGCTTGCTGTTTCCAGAAGCATGCTGAGAATCCCAGGGATGGGGGAGCCTGGTGGGCTGCCGTCTATGGGGTCGCACAGAGTCGGACACGACTGAAGTGACTTCACAGCAGCAGCAGGGAGCTGCATGACTCCCTCCTTCATCTTCCAAAGTCTTTACTCAGGACTTCCCTGGTGGTCCAGTGGCTAAGACTCTGTGCTCCGAATTCAGGGGGCCCAGGTTCGATCCCTGATCAGGGAACTAGATTCCCCCATGCTGCCACTAAGAGTTTGCATGCTGCAACTAAGACCCAGCACAGCCAAGTGAATAAATACTTTAAAAGTCTTTATTCAATTGTTCCCATCTCAGTGACATTCTCCTGCCACTCTTATCTAAATCTAGATTAGTCCTGCCCCCTCTCAGACTCCCAATCTTCCTTTCTTACTTTATTTTTCTCTTAACACTTGCCTTCTGACATACGGTATATTTTACTTCTTTACCTACTTTAGAATCCGCCTGCCAATGCAGGAGATGCAAGAGATGTGAGTTCGATTCCTAGGTAAGGAAGATCCCTTGCAGTAGGAAATGGCAACCCACTCCAGTATTCTTCCCTGGAAAACTCCCTGGACAGAGGAGCCTGGCAGGCTACAGTCCATGGGGTTGCGAAGAGTTGGACACAACTGAGCACACACATCAGACCTACTTTACTGTCTGCCACACGCCCTACAACAGAGGTCGAACTGCAGCCTGCACACCAAATCCAACCCATCCCCTGTTTTTGTAAATAAGGTTTTAGTAGAACAGAGCCCCGCCTATTCATTTACATACGGTCTGTGGCCACCTTCATGCTATAGCAGCAGGGCTGAGTAACTCTGACAGCAACCACACGGCTCCAAAGTCTATCAGGTCCTTAAGAGGTACAGCCCGTGGAGCCTTGCACTAGAATGGAAGCTCCATTGAAAGCAAGACTGTCTTGTTCTCAGGCAACTAACTCCCAGCAAGCAGATCAGTGCTCGACACCTTACAAGATGCTGGATGATAAGACCCTTTTGCTGAAGGAGTGAACTAGAAGTAGGGATACACCTGTGCTGCAGGTGTGTGGGTGAGGACACCAGAGGGATGCTGTCAGAGAGCTAAATTCTGCTCAGGATGCTGGAACCATGAAGAAGTGAAGTGAAACAGTCACAGAGCATGTCATTAAAACCTAGAGCTCAGGTACCAGAGGAAATTCAAATGGTGCCCTACAAGGCAGCAGCGCTCAGAGCGTGGTCCCCTGGAAGGGTCCCCTGGGAACTCACTAAAAATTCAAGTGAACCCAGGCCTGCTGAAGCAGAATCCCTGGGACACTAGGGCCTTCTGTGGGTGATTCTGGTTTTGGGAGCACCGCTCCAAAGAGTGGAACTGGGCTGGGGGAGGGGACAATGCCTTCCATCATAGACTCTGCAATGTACCATTGGGTTTTTTTTAAAATTAATAACTCTGCACCTATACAAGTTTGATGATATCATTAAATAAAACCGGTTTTAAATGTATGAATCATAGCTTTTTACTTTCAGTATTTCTGTTTTCTTTGACCTCTGGGGCCTTGCTGACCCAGGAGAGACTGTCCTTCCCAAGGTGGCCAATTCCTAGAGTTAAGAAAGTCAGCTGTAAGCATATCCTTCCCAGCACCTCCTTCATGGAGCTCTTATACTCCAGGCCACCATTCTCTGCACTAATCATGCCAGGGCCAGATGACTAGAGACAGCCCCTACACTCCAGAACCTGCTAAAATTATTCAAACTAACCAGTCCCAAAGGAAATCAATCCAGACTATTCATCGAGAGCACTGATGCTGAAGCTGAAGTTCCAATACTTTGGTCACCTGAAGCGAAGAGTCGACTCATTAGGAAAGAACCTGATGCTGGGAAGACTGAGGGCAGGAGGAGAAGGGGACGACAGAGGATGAGATGGTTGGATGGCATCATTGACTCAATGGACATGAGTTTGCGCAAGCTCAGGAGATAGTGAAGGACAGGGAAGCCTGGAGTGCTGCAGTCCAAGGGGTCGCAAAGACTTGGACACGACTGAGTGACGGAACAACAACAAAGCCAGTCCCAAGCCTGCTTCAGCTGCTCACCCATTCCTCCTCATGGAAACCACAAGAAAGGCCCGTCTCACCCCCTCTGCCTCCGGGCCCCCCGGTGCTTCCCCAGGTGGTCCTCTTGTTGTCCAGTCGCTAAGCACCACAGTTGGAAAGCACCAGTTCTTCAGCGCTCAGCCTTCTTTATGGTCCAACTCTCATACCCATACATGACTACTGGAAAAACCACAGCTTTGACTACAGGGACCTTTGTCAGTAAAGTGATGTCTCTGAGCTACAAGTAATAAACTATCTTTTCACTGGCAACCTCCTGATCCACTGGCTTCACCATGCCTGAATAAGACCTATATTTTAAAACAAAAAAATAAACAAAGATCGGGGAGGGAGTGGAGAAACGGCACCAACGTGATGCAAGGAACAGTGTCAGGCAGAAGGGACATTCAGAAGACCCTGGCCCAGGGTGAGAGGTTACACAAAGCTCCCCACACCACCCTACAGCAAAGATGAAATCCAGTAAAATGAAATGCATCTGGCCCAACCTCATGTCTAAAAAAAAAAGGAAGGAAAAAAAAAAACCCTAAAAAGCAGCAAAGATGCAGGGAACATAGGTTAACAGCACCTGGTGGAGCTGGCATAAGCAGTTTAACGGACGGTAAACCTAAAATAAATCAATGGTGTGATGTGGCTGGCCTTACCCTGATCCCCCAAAACAATAGTGTCATCCAAGGACACAGAAAGAGAATGATGCGGTCCAGAGCAGTGTTGTTCAAACAATGTCACATGGCCATTTCCTTCTCCAGAGGATCTTCCTGACCCAGGGATTGATCCAGGTCTCCTGCATTGCAGGAAGACACTTTACCATCTGAGCCACCAGGGAATCCAGTGCACTTGGCGCTGGTTAATGAATTCAAAACCTGAGCGTCAAGACAATTTTTCTTAAAGGATTTCTGAAAGGAGCAGGGATAGGACTGAATAGAATAGAGGTGACGCTGTACCCAAGCATCCACCACGTGTAAGTAGGGGTGAGTATTACTTCATGGTGGTTGGCTTCAGTTGTGAGCGTGCACATGGTGGGTAAAACCTACCTCTCGCAGCGAGCTGCCGTCAGCAAAGTACGAAATCGCTGATCTAGAACAAGGAAAGGAGCGATCCCTCTCTCCTCTGCCACCCCTGGAGGGCTCTCTCTCAGTCAGGTCAGGCTCAATAAGGATGCTACTCTGATGAGAGCTCTGTTTGGGAGGAGCTCTGGGTCTGTGTTGAGGGAGACACACAGCTCTGCTGTGCAGTGTCTGAAGTTGTGGTTTGTGAATTAGGGATTAGATAGCAAGCTGGAGGCTCAGCTTCCTGAGCCCTGGTGGCTCAGACGGGAAAGAATCTGCCTGCAGTGCAGGAGACCCAGGTTCGATCCCTGGGTAGGGGAAGGGGCCTAGAGAAGGGAATGGCTATCCATTCCAGGATTCTTGCCTGGAGAATTCCGTGGACAGAGGAGCATGGCGGGATACAATCCATGGGGTCATAGAGAGCTGGAGACTGAGTCACTAACACAGGCACAGAGCAAGTGGCTGAAAGAGTTGGGGCAGCTTTACCTGGGAACTGAAAGCTTCTGGGCCCCCAAAACTGTCCTCAAGTGAGTAAGAAGCGGCCAGCGTACCTGTACTGGGTGATCCACTGGATGATGCTAGTAGAAGCATCGTGAGGTTAATTAATAGACCCTTTGGGCTTCCCTGGTAGCTCAGCGGGTAAAGAATCCTCCCTCCTGCAATACAGGAAACTCCGGTTCGATTCCTGGGTCAGGAAGATCAGCTGGAGAAGGGACAGGCTACCCACTCCAGCATTCCTGGGCTTCCCTTGGTGGCTCAGCTGGTAAAGAATCCACCTGCAATGTGGGAGACCTGGGTTCAATCCCTGTGTTGGGAAGATCCCCTGGAGAAGGGAACAGCTGCCCACTCCAGTATTCTGGCCTGGAGAATTCCACGGACTGCGTAGTCCATGGAGTCACAAAGAGTCGGACACAACTGAGCAATTTTCACTTTCACTTCTTGGCAGCCTGACTGAATTTCCTACCATCTGCCTGGACCATTCACTGCTCTTCCTCTGACCCCAACACACCCTTCATATCCCCAGCTTCTACAAGCTTGTGCAAGGTCAAATCCTCCAGTGAATCCCTTGTTCCAAGGTCCGCATGGTAGCTCTGGTTCCCTGAACAATGCAGGAGCCTTGCAAGGCCCAACATCCCTGATGCCAGCTGGGAAGTGGGTTTTCCCGTGAAGATCTGCTTCTCCCAGAAGCTGGAACCACTTTGTATCTTGATGTTTCCCTGTGTAACCCGAACACCTTTTTATTTTAAAATGAAGACACTTTCTCAAGATAACTGCTGTGAGCTTTATTCTACCCCCTCCCTCTCACCTTCTGGATGCCCTCAGTTCCACTAGCTCAAGCACCCAGGATGGCAGGACAGGGTAGAGCTTAGGAGCACAGGCTCTGAAATCAGACAGCCCGGCTTTGAACCAGGGATCGGTCACTTCACAACTGTGCGCCTTTAAATGAATTACTTAATGTCTCCAAGCTGTGCCTTCTTCACCTGAACAAAGCAGGTAAAACCTCCAGGGTTCAAGGTGAGTACTGCATGTGATGCTTCCCTTTAAGTGCCTGGCACACAGGAAGTGCTTACTACATGTTGGCTGCATATATAACTGGAATATGTCTTAAAGTGGCAGGCTTAGCACCCAGGTTCCCTGAACTCCTCAGCTGGGCAGGTACCCTCTCTCAGATCATTTCAGGTACAGCCAAATGCCTCCCTTCCTCATCAAAGAGTCAGATTAAGTGTAAATCCTCCAGGACATACGGTACCCAGGAGGGTAACAAGAGACGTAGGGCTTCCCTGGTGGCTCAGATGGAAAGAATCTGCCTGTAATTCAGGAGACCCGGGTTCAACCCCTGGGGCAGGAAGATCCCCTGGAGAAAGGAATGGCAACCCACTCCAGTATTCTTACCTGGAGAATCCCATGAACAGAGAAGCCTGGCAGGATACAGTCCATGGGATCGCAAAGAGTCAGACACGGCTGAGCCAGACACGGCTGAGCGACTAACACACTGACCCCTCTCTCTGCCTGCCCATTACAGACTGGGTCTCCAGGAAGCTGAACTTCTCACCTAAGAAACCACGTCCTGAAAACATGCCACTCTGGGAGGAAATAAAAAGGTTCAAACAGGAAACTCCAAATTTGGCAAATCCAGCAAAAATCAGTCAGGGAATTCGTACAGGGTTGGGTAAACCATCCTGAGCAGAGTAACAGCAAATACATATGGCACCCCGACTACATCCCAGGTGGTGGTCTAAATGCTCGCACACATGGCCTATGGAATCCCCACAGCTACGTGGTTCTCAGGCTGGGTCCTTTCACCAGCCTCACCTCATCCTCCTGAGCCACCCAGGTATTCCTTACCTTGCAAGCAGAAAGGAAGAGCCCCTGGCCTTTCCACAGTGGGGTCGAGAGAGAAGGCCTCCCCCACTGGTCCACCTCTCTCAACTGAGGGATCCAGCCAGCCTTTTGGGCAGGTCTTGACCAGTGATGCTGGCCTTTCTGCAAACAGGCAGGCTGACCTGAAGACGTGTCATCGACATCAGCCTCACAGCCCAGCAAACACGGGCTCGCACACGCTCAAAGGAGAAACGTGGGCAAGTGGAAGATACTAGAAAAACGGAGTGCCAGGAAGCAAAGTCTCCATCAGTAGAAGGCAGCCGAGTCCAGCACCCGTTTCCTCCTTGGCAGCCCAGGGAGAGCCGCCCTACCAGCGGAGGTTGCGCTTGTGGAGTCTGCGAGGCCAGCACACAGGAAGTGTTCCAGAAAAGAGCTGCTGCTAGCAGCACCCACCACTACCTCCCCTACCCCCGAGGGGGGACAGAGAGGGGACAGAGGGTGATCAAGAGCCTCACACTCTGGGGGGGACTTCCCTGGTCATCCGCTGGCGAAGACTCCACGCTTTCACTGCGGTGGGTGCAGGTCCAGTCCCAGGCCAGGGAACTAAGACCCTGCGTGCCTAACAGAGCAGCCAGAAAAAAAGCCACACTCAGGAACTGACACTCGGGTTCACACCCCAGCTCTACCCCCTCGGAGCCGTGGGACTTGGGGGAGTTATGAACCTCCCTCTCTGTGCCTCTGTTTCCCCACCTGGAAAACAGAGATGGTGTTAGTAGCCACCTCATGGGGCTTTGGATAGGATCGCATGAGAACACTGGGAAAGTGCCAGCCTTCTGCCTTATTTCATCTCCTTCACAGCCTGGAGCAGGAAATGGCAACCCACTCCAGTATTCCTGCGTGGGAAGCCTGTGGACAGAGGAGCCTGGCAGGCTACAGTCCACAGGGTTACAAAGAGTAGGACACGACTGAAGCAACTTAGCACTCAGGCACACACAGCCTTTATCACTACAGGGAAGGGACTCTGCTTGCTCAGCGGTCACCTCCCTCATCAGAAAGAACACAGGACACAGCAGCAGGCGCTGCCTTGTTCATGATGGCAAGCGGAGCCCAGCACACAAGTGATGTCGGATCGAACCGGGCCAGACTCCAAAGCCCCCTGCTCGGGCTCTGTGATCCTAGACCCTGTTGGCGTGTATGCTGGGCTACATTGTACAGACTTGCAGCAAGACAATGAGAAGAGCAGGTGGGGCTGTGACTGGAAAAGCAAGGTGCACTTTCTCCCCTTGCAACAGGAGACAGAGGCAAAGCAGAGAGGGGCTCTGGGTCACGTTAAAAGAGCCAGGCGCTCTGTGCAGCAGGGGACTATCCCAGCCACACAGGTAGGTTCAGACCGTCTATGAAAGGGGATTCTGGGCCCAGAGATGCTGACAGGTGAAATGTCATGGCTGCAGTGGGCTGGGGGGCACTCTCCACCCAGACTTTGCACTTGGGGCCGCCCCGGCAGAAGCAGAGAGCGGTAAAGCCTGCCACCTAGTGGACGAGATGCATCATCGCGCTTGTCTGCAGGAAAGGGTATGGAATTTTAAAGGGCACAGAAAACAGGTTGAGCTGCTTGTATATTTTGGAGATTAATGCGTCTCAAATGGCAACCCACTCCAGTATTCTTGCCTGGGAAATTCCATGGACAGAGGAGCCTGGTGGGCTAAGTTCATGGGGTCGCAAAGAGTCAGACACGACTGAAGCGACTAAGCATGCAAGCATGCGTGCAGCTCAACGTCAGAGAAACAAACAACCCAATCAAAACAGGGCAGAAGACCTAAACAGACATTTCTCCAAGAAGACGCTGAGATGGATAATTAACACATGAAAAATACGCTCAACATCGCTTACTACTAGAGAAATGCAAATCAAAACTACAACGAGGTATCACCTCACACTGGTCAGAATGGCCATCATAAAAAAAATCTACAAACAATAAATGCTGGAGAGGATGTGGAGAAAAGGGAACCCTCTTATAAACTGATATAGCCACTATGGAGAACAGTATGGAAGTTTCCTTAAAAACTAGGAATAAAACTACCATACAACCTAGCAATCCCACTACGGAGCACACACCCTAACTGAAAAAGACACATGTACCCCAATGTCCACAGCAGCACTGTTTACACCCAGGACATGGAAGCAACCTAGATAATCAACAGATGAATGGGTAAAGAAGTTGTGGTACATATATACACTGGAATATTACTCAACCATAAAAAAGAACAGCTTTGAATCAGTTCTAGTGAGGTGGATGAACTTGAGCCTGTTATACAGAGTAAAGTAAGTAAAAAAGAGAAAATATATCATATATTAATGCATATATATGGAGAAGGCAATGGCACCCCACTCCAGTACTCTCGCCTGGAAAATCCCATGAACGGAGGAACCTGGTGGGCTGCAGTCCATGGGGTCGCAAAGAGTCGGACATGACTGAGCGACTTCCCTTTCACTTTTCACTTTCATGCATTGGAGAAGGCAATGGCAACCCACTCCAGTGTTCTTGCCTGGAGAATCCCAGGGACAGGGGAGCCTGGTGGGCTGCTGTCTATGGGGTTGCACAGAGTCGGACACGACTGAAGTGACTTAGCAGCAGCAGCAGCAGCAGCAATGCATATATATGGATCTAGAAACAATGGTACTTATGAACCTATTTGCAGGGCAGGAATAGAGACTCAGACATAGAGAACAGACTTATGGACAACAGCAGGGGAAGGCGAGGGGATAGGTTGAGAGAGTAGAGAGATGAAATCTGTACATTACCGTATGTAAAATAGATAGCTAATGGGAAGTTGCTGCACAGCACAGAGAGCTCAGCCTGGTGCTCTGTGACAACCTAGAGGGGTGGGATGGGATGGGAGGTGGGAGAGAGGGTCACGAGGGAGGGGGCACGTGTACACCTGTGGCTGATTCATGCTGATGTGCGGCAGAAACCAACACAACATTGTAAAGCGACTAGCCTCCAATTAAACAAAGTGTACACGAATCACATGGGGATTTTGCTGAAATGCAGATTCTGACTTAGCAGGTCCAGAAGGAACCCAGGGTTCTGCCTTTCCCGCCCCCTCCCAGGTGATACTGATGCCGCTGGTCCACAGACCACACTTGGTGCAACCAGGTTCTACAATTTCTGAAGTGCAACACCCCCCCCCCCCCCCGCAGCCCTGCAACTTGGAAGCTTGGGGAGGTGACACCATGGGAAACAGAGTTAGAAGGCACCGGAGTATTTGGAGTTTTTTAAGTCAAAGAAGTTAGGGACCTTTAGGTGGGGCTGAGGGACTGAGGGTCAGGTCAGCGTGGGCTGCCTCCTGGAGAAGGCAGAAGAGAAGAGGGAAAAGGGAGGCAGAAGAGAAGAGGACATGCTGTAGTGATGCTGGTGACGAGGATGCGAGATGGTGACAAAGGGAAGCACCACGAGGGTCACAGAACACAGCTCACAGGCTGGATGCTACCCAAGATTCTCACTGGTGAGGATGAGAGCTGGAACACACGCTCCGCCCCAGCTGAGGACCGCCCCAGTCGAAAACTGCCCAGGTCACCTCAAAGCCACAGACACCCATCACTGGCATCAGCCACTCAGTTTTCACTCCAGTCGTTGGTGGCGACATTATTAAATTAGTTTTTTTCTATTTAGAGATTTTTCTGGTTTCGTTTCTTCTCTTTTGAAAAATTTAGGGGCTTCCCAGGTGGCTCAGTGGTAAAGAATCCAGACATGAGTTTGATCCTTGGGTTGGGAATTTCCCCTGGAGAAGGAAATGGCAACCTACTCCAGTATTCTTGCCTAGGAAATCCCAGGGACAGAGGAGCTTGGTGGGCTACCATCCAGAGGGTCACAAAGAGTCAGACACGTGAGCACGCACACAAGCAAGACATATTAAGAGAAGATATCCAGCCTCTCCCAGCCTCAGCCTCTCTCCACCCCCACCTTCCCAATCCTTCTGCCATCCTAGCGTTTACAACCTGCTTTGTACCCTTCCCTACCTCTCTTCCCACCCTTATAAAAACATCCAAACATAACTTCACACATGGGAAGTGTCTGGCTGTTATTTCTTGGAAATGAGATCATACAAAATATATTTTTATGCAACCTAACCCTCTCACTTAATAATACATCAAAAATGTGCCTCTGGATCAGGGATTGGCAAATGTTTTCGGGACGCATCAGAAAAAAAAAACACTTTCCGCTTTGCAGGCAATACAGGCTCTGCCCCAACCACTCAATGAACTGAGCACTGTGCTACTGAAGCAGCTAGAGTCAATATGCAAATGGTGAGTGTGGCTGTATGCCAATAAAACTTTATTTACAAAAACAGGCGGTAGGCAGCCTGTTCCAGGTCAATAGCTATAGCTCTAATCCGTTGGCGTTTTATATTCACTTGGATTCTTTAGAATTGTATTATTTTTTAATTATTATTTTTAATTTTACTATTTAAACTTCTCAGTTAATAAAAGTATACTATGAAGTATAATATACATACAGAAACGTGTACAAATCATAATGGCACAATTTGATGAATTTTCACAAAGTGAAATATTTCACAAAAGTGAAATACATATATTTGTGTAGCAAGCTCCCATATTAAAAACCAAAATGACCTGCTTCAGAGAAGCCCCACACATCAATTTTGATTCGCTGTTTTCAACAACTGCATAATATCCTATAAAATGGATATAAGCCTAATTAGGCTGATTCCAATTCTTTGTTGCTGCAAAGAAAACATCAATAAACATGCTTATTCTGGGCATTATTTCCTTACATGCTAGTGTTTTATTTCGATAGGCTGGATTTCCAAAAGGGATATCTGAGAGTCAGAGTGTACATATATATGCATATTTTAATAGATATTGTAGGACCACTTCCCTCAAAGGCAGTAAAGAGCCACAGCCCTGAAGGTCCCGGCCGCACCCCGAACCATGCCATTCAGCAGGTATTTAGGAACAATGACTGCACACCCAGTACGTGCCCAGGTTTGGGGGCCTAAGACAGTGGTCCGGGCTTGACCTGTCTTACGAGGCTTAAACATTCAGGGAACAAGAGAAGGAACACTTCAGCTCCCTCCATCTCCTCAAGTCAGCTCCATCTCCTTCAGTGTCCAGACACCAACTCCCACCTCACAAGTCAAAAGGCTTCCCGTGACGGGTGGGCAGGGAACCCTGGCCTCAGGGGTGAGCAGACAACTATCTATAAACGCGTTTAGAAAGATGGTTCCACAGATAGAGGTAGGATTTAACGCAACTTGATTACAAAAACACTAAAGAGATGCAAAAATAATGTGGGTGTCTTGATAGGTTTGTTTTAAGGGAATTTGCTCTCTAATGAGTACACAGTGAAGTGTTTTGAACAAACCTATTTTCCTGCACTACTGATTCCTCCCCCCCAAAAAATTAACAACTATTAAGTGTGATGTAATCTAAAAGATCTGAAGCCCTAATTATTGAAACTTGGAGGGGTGTATGGGGGTAGGCGGCCAGGCATGTTTGTACACAAAGGGATTTCTCTGAGAATGGTGTTCACAGCTTTAACCAGATCTTCAATGGCAGCCGTGACATTAAAAAAAAAAAAAGAAAGAAAGAAAGAAAAGAGGATTAACATGATAGGGGTTCCGTTCAGTTCAGTCGCTCAGTGTGTCCAACTCTTTGCGACCCCATGGACTGCAGCACGCCAGGCTTCCCTGTCCATCACCAACTCCCGGAGCTTGCTCAAACTCACGTCCATCCAGTCGGTGATGTCATCCAACCAGTTCATCCTCTGTTGTCCCCTTCTCCTCCCACTTTCAATCCTTCCCAGCATCAGGGTCTTTTTCAATGAGTCGGTTCTTCGCATCAGGTGGCCAAAGTATTGGAGTTTCAGCTTTAGCATCAGTCCTTCCAATGAATATTCAGGACTGATTTCCTTTAGGATGGACTGGTTGGATCTTACAGTGCAAGGGACTCTCAAGAGTCTTCAGCACCACAGTTCAAAAGCATCAATTCCTTGGCACTCAGCTTTCTTAGAGTCCAGCTCTCACATCCACACATGACTACTGAAAAAACCACAGCTTTGACTAGACGGACCTTTGCTGGTAACGTAATGCCTCTGTTTTTCAACATGCTGTCATAACTTTTCTATAGGGGTTAGGGCTATACACATGTCAAAACTCAACCACCAGGTATGCCTAAGATAACGACATTTCACTGTATGTAAATTTTACCTCACAAACTTAAAGATATTACAAATTTGTTTGAATTCTTGTGGATAATGTGCAGGCTGAAAAGTTTAGGGGGAACTGAACTGATGTCTTCAATTCCCTTTGAAATGTGTCAAAAATAAGACAAAGTGATTGATGGAGAGCGAGATGGATGGATACATGATTAAGCAGGGTTAATGGCAGGATCTGGGTGATGGATAAATGACTGCTGTAAAATTCTTTAAACTTTGCTGTGTGTCGGACATTTTTCGTAACAAAATGTTGGAGAAAAATACTAACCCGTAATGTATAAAGAAGTAGGAAACCCACAAGAACTGGGTCTTATCCCCACTCCAGGATGTGTGACCTTGAGATATTACATTCTTTTTCTGAGCCTCAGTGACATAGCTGTTTAGTGCGGGGGGGGGGCGGGGGGCGGAGGTGGGTAACTGTTGCTGTGACACCATCCATTATGGATAAAGATGGTGTTCTGCAAATCTGGGCATCTCCGAAAAGAGAGCCTTTGGGAAGGAATGGCTTTGAAAGCAAAGACTGCCCCCTAGTGGGCCCCAGCAGCCTAGCTTGTGGTCATTTTATCTCCTTGTAATTGCTGGTTGTTATTTTGAGATATTAGTCATTTTGAGATATTAGTCCACCAGAATTTTTCTTCTTTACATTTCCTTTTTCCTCCCTCCTTCCCTTAAATCAGAGAACCAGCTCGGGGAAGGATGTGACAGGGCAAACGGCAGAAATAGCCTTCAGGTCTTTCTGGCTGTGTTTTCCAAACTCCCAAAGCTCAAAGGTTTCAAAGAATAAATGGACAGAGAGTGTCTGAAAAAAAACCTCAAAGGGCAAGGAATGTAACCTGACAAGAAGGACATTCTCCATGGTGAACAAAAGGAAGAAAGATGAGAAAAAGTTCCAAGAGTCTCTTGCAACTGGCAAGACCCCAGGTTGTGATGTTTGTCCAGGAAAAGAGATTTGTTTTTCCCCATGTTGGGTCCCAAGTGTCTAGAACATGCCTGGCCAGCCGTGAAAACTCAAGACATATTTTCAAAGGATTTTCTGTGGCTTTTTTGTGGGCCACTTATAAAGTCTTTATTGAATTTGTTATAAGATTGTTTCTGTTTTATGTTCTGTTTTTTTTGGCCAAGGGGCATGTGGGACCTTCAGAACCGGTGCCTTGGTTGTGTATTAGAAGGTGAAGTCTTAACCATGGGCCCACCAGGGAAGTAAGTCCCTCTCCATACACACCATTAATGAGTAAGTGAATGATTGGGAGACTGAGTGAGCAGATTCTAGAGGAGCTTATAACCAGAAGTAGCGAAAAGAAGCCACACCCAACCGCTAACAGCCTCCCCCACCCCCTGCCATTTCCAGCCTCCAGACTTCTGCGCACCATATCTCTCTGCCTGGAATTCAGCATCCCAGTGGGACCGGGGGCCATGGAGCCAGGCTGCCTGGGCTCAGAGCTGAGACTTACCACTTACTGTGTGATTCCAGGAAAAGTTACTTAACCCACTTCGTGTGTCAGTTTTCTCACTGGTAAAATGGGGACAATAATAATACCTACGACAGAGGACTGCTCTGAAGATTAATGAGTTGACGTCCGTAGAGCTCCCGGCATGTAATAAGAACTCAATGAACGGAGCTGATATCATTTTTCTTCTTTTCCTTGACACAAATCTGCTATACCTAGATAACCCTTATATATCTTATAGAGTCAACTCAGCCATGGCTTCCTTCAAGAAGCTTCAGGGGCCCCTCTGGGTGCTCTCAAGGTACAGTCACATTATTCGCCACACTGTGATAGAATTATCTGTATCTGTCTCTCCCACTAAGCTGTGAGCTCCCCGCGGGCAGAGATGAGATCTTATTTGTCAATGGATACAATCTGGTAGTCAGGCCCTTCCTGAATGAACATCTATGCTTACTGAGCTCATCCCACCCTCCTGCCTGTAACATACCACCCTTCTCACACTGTAAATACCCAATCACTCCGAACCACCCCCACCTCCCATCTCACCCCTCAGGTACAGCACACCCAGGACTGCCCTCTGCTCCTCTAGTCTTGTTCTGCCGTATTTGGTTTTACACCACTGACCATCAGCCAAACCCAGTCTAAACTAGAGACCAAGGGTGCTAATTGATACAACCATAGAAGTTTCCCTGGTGGCTCAGACGGTAAAGAATCTGCCTGCAATGCGGGAGACGTGGGTTCAATCCTGGGTTGGGAAGATCCCCTAGAGGAGGGCATGGCAACTCACTCCAGTATTCTTGCTTGGGAAATACTATAGACAGAGGAGCCTGGCAGGCTACGGTCCATGGGATTGCAAAGAGTCAGACAGGACTGAGCAACTAACACTAACAGTTTCACATAGAAGGTAGGCAGTTCTTTACATAACAAGAGGGGCTTCTGTGAGCTTTCAACATCAGGTTCCCTTCTCTTAACAATGCTTTTAAAATCTCTCTTGGAATCTGGTCTATAGATGGATGTAAACCTCACCCTTTCATAACAGCCTGTCAAGAATTTACATCTCTCTAATGCTCTTCTCTTTTTTCAATTTTTAAAAATATTTCTTTGGCCGCATTACACACAGCAAGTGGTATCTTAAGTTCCCAGACCGGGGATCGAACCTATGCCCTTTACAGTGGAAGCTTGGACTCAACCACTGGACCACTTGCTCTTCTTCCTTGGATGTGGGGATGTCAGATTTTGGGAAGGATTTAAACACAAAATATTGCGAGTTCCTAAGTCGTTCGAGGAGATGGTTTAGTCTAATGAGGTTTTGTACAGCATAGCACAGCACAGTGGTAAGAACACTGAATGGGTGTACCAAAGAGAAACATCCAAAAAACTGCTCCTTCTGCTTTTTGTAAGAACAGTCCGAATTTCTGGGAGATAAAACTATGAATATGGTTAAGGACTTGCAGATGGCTGCAATGTAGACAGAAATGTAAATAATGGGACGTTAGTTGGTGTGTTAATAAGGAGATACTCAATTGAATGGGGAGGGGTTTATACATAAGGACATGGGCTTCATAGCCTCCAGGAGCATTTTACATCTCTGATCATGGCTTCTGATTGTACTGCCTCCCACCATGATGCCACAGGGAGTCATGATGTCCACATGATTTCCCATGATTCTACAAAACCCTCTGTTTTGTGTGTTTTCCCCATTATCCAGAAATAAGGGTAGTCATCGCTCCAAAGGTGGGTCCCAGTCCTAGTAACATGTGCTGTTGACCTTGGACCTGGTCCTTAGGACTCTGTGTGGTCTCTTTCCTTTAAGAATGATGGTGTGCAAATTACAAAAAACCAACGATAAAAAAGAAGAATGACGGCGTTGACCGTATCATCTAAACTGCAGCTCCTCACTTTAGAAGGCACTGGCTGGGAATCATCTGTGAAGTCTGGGCATCTATCAGGATCCTGCAGGATCCTCCAGGGTTGTCCCCGTCATACATATACACCTACTAATGCCCCAAAGTGTTAGGGACCAAACGACGGGCTCTAGGACCTGAGTCATGTTTACCAGAAAGAGACAGGACATGCGCTCATCCTGCCTGGCCAATCATGTAACGCCAGCTACTCCTGTAACTGAGACAAAAAACTGCCTGTATATAGGCCGCCATACTCCTTTGTTTGGGGCTCTTGTCGGATTCCACTGTGCTGGAAGAGACTTGGGCCCTAGTGCGCTAGAAATAAACTCCCTTCTTGCCTTTGCATTACTGTGGTAGACTTGCTCTCTCGGTCGGTTCGGAGATACGGGCTCGGTGCATAACACAAAGATTTAGTGATGCCCACTGTACTAGGTGCCGGGACAGAGTGGTGTGGAAGCCAACACAGCTCTGTCCTCATGGAGCTTAAATGTCAGTGGGAGATGCAGGCACTAATCAACCCAACATAAAACCACAACTGACCCAAGTTCAAGTTCAGGATACAGAGAACGTCTACAGTACGTGGAGACCCAGGGAAGTACCCTTGTCTGTGAGACTGAGCTGAGACCTACAGGAAGGGGAAGAGCAACCTGCTGGAAGAAGACAGAAGGGCAAACACTCCAGACCGAGGGAACAGAGCGTGCAGATGTCCTGTGGTGGGTGGTGGCCTGGAGAGGAGGAAGAATTAAAAGACAGGATACATAATAAGATCACCACAGTACATTTCATCTGCCCTAAGAGCAATGAGGGGGCTTCCCTGATGGCTCAGACAGTAAAGAATCCGCCTGGAATGTGGCAGACCCAGGTTCGATCCCTGGGTCAGGAAGACCCCCTGGAGGAGGGCATGGCAACCCACTCCAGTATTCTTGCTTGGAGAACTCCATGGGCAGAGGAGCCTGGTGAGCTACATAGTCCACGGGGTCGCAAAGAGTTGGACATGACCGAGCGACTAACCACACACACAAGGGCAATGAGACACCACTGATGAGCTTTTCAAAGAAACAGGACTGATCGGATTTCCATCCCAAGCTTTCCCCTGCAAGATCCTTGATGGCAGATATGAAGCCTGGATTTCAGGAGCCAAAAGAGATGAGGGAACCCTCAGATCTTTCAGAAGCACGTGCAGCCTTGTATCTCTGGAGATGGTGGGATTTCAAAGAGCATGTGATGCTCAGAGCAGACGGCTGGTGAGTGGCGAGTCCCACCACTGGACATGCCTCTATGGTGAGATGAAGTGGGGCAAGTCAACACCATGGGCCGCATCTGGCCTCTCACTCCCTCTGATCTGTCTGGCTGAGATCAAGCAGCAGGGCCTGGAGTCTCAACAATGACACCAGAAGGATGCTAGGGAGATCAGAGGGATACCCAGGTAACCCGGGCCCCTCCCAGGCCCCCTCCAGGCTGGCCACCACGCCCAGCTCCCAGCTGCAGTGGAGTGTGGCTCACAGCTGCCCCGTGTCCAGAGAGCTGCCCTCAGCCACACAGAAGCCCCGGAGCCGGGGAGGTAACACCTCCCTCCTGTTTTCAATCTCGGTAGCCGGGAGCGAGGTCTCAGTCAGCCCAGCCTGTAATAAAATACCATCGACTGGGCAGCTTAAATGGCAGATGCTTATTTCTCACAGCTCTGGAGACAAGAAGTCCGACATCAAAGTGCAGATCCTGGTGACAGGCACCTTCCTGGCTTGCAGGTGGCCACCTCCTTGTTGTGCCCTCCTGTGGCCATGAAGCCACCAAGCCCGTCACAAGAGCCCACCTTCGTCTAACCCTAATTGTCTCCCAAAGACTCCAACTTCAAACACCATTTCACTGGGTTAGGGCTTCCACACGTGAATTTTAGGGGGCCTCAACTCAGTCCACAGAACATTCCTCCAGCTTCTAGGAGAAGCTGACCCTGCACTGTCATGCGTGTTCCAGAACTCCCTGGGGTCTGCCTGAAGCTGGTCTTGAGCGGAAATCACACTCCCATTCAGCATTTCCCTGCTCCATCCTCACTCCTCATTTCATGAGCAGCTCCAAAAAATCGCTTGAACCAAAATCTCCAACTCAGGTCTATATTTAGAGAAGTACAGTCAAAGCATCAGGTTCTGCTACCATCAGTCAATCAACTGTCGCAGGCCAGGCTCGGACCGTGCCTGGCATGGTGAGCCAGTGATAGCAGGGCACAGTGACCTGCAGGCCAGAGGCGCGGTGCTCATCCCTGCTCGGCACGTGACATCAGGCAAGTCATCCAGCCTCACCGAGTCTTAGTTCCCTTGTCTGTATGCTGGCAACACCACTACCTCCATTGGATGACCCCATATCAAAGCACTCGGAAAATCACAAACCACTATTAATACACCGGTAGCTGCTCAGTGCTAGCAGAACCCTGAGTATGCAGATATTCAGTCCCTAACTTTAAGGGAGCCCTCACTTCCCTTCCTTCCCCTCGTTATAGATTGAATTGCATCCCCCTAAAAGATATGCTCAAGACTAATCTGAATGTGACCCTGTTTGGAGACAAGGTCTCTGCAAATGCAATCAAGTTAAAATGAGGTCATACTAGATTCGGAGCTTCCCTGGTGGCTCAGATGGTAGCGGGAGACCTGGGTTCAACCCCTGGGTTGGGAAGATCTCCTGGAGAAGGAAATGGCTACCCACTCCAGTATTCTTGTCTGGAGAATTCCATGGACAGAGGAGCCTGGTGGGCTACAGTTCACGGGGTCACAAAGAGTTGGACAGACTGAGCACAGCACACTGTTTAAGTTAACAGTACGCAATATGTTGATCTGGTACCTTTGCATAATGCAATATGATTACATCCCTGCATTAGCTAAGGGCTCTATAATGGCACAGAATTATTTGTCTTTTTACAGTGGAAACAATGGATGGACCTTGAGGGCATTATGCTGTCCTTTGATTCTAAGCACTGTGCGTTCAATGGGTTGGTTAAAGACAGGGCTGTCCATAGTAACATATGAGTCAGTGTAGTTCCTAGAAAATAACAGTAGAGGGGAGCAGAACCTCATTTTTGCCCAATCCACCCAGGAAGCTTATAGACAGTGGATGAATTCAGCTTTTCTTGAGGCTTCTACTCCTCGAGTGAGTGATAGTTACTCAGTCGTGTCCGACTCTGCAACCCCATGGACTGTAGCCTGCAAGGCTCCTTTTTCCATGGAATTCTCCTGGAAAGAATACTGGAGTGGGTTGCCATTTCCTTCTCCAGAGGATCATCCCAACCCAGGGATCAAATACCTGTCTCCTGCATTGCAGGCAGGTTCTTTACCATCTGAGCCACCAGGGAAGCCTACTTCTAAGAGACATTCTACTCCTTGGGGACCCTCAGGTATTCCACTGGGACAAAGTCAGCTGCTCGCCTTCCTTTCAGAGGAAAAAGCAAATCAAATGAAACATACATTCCTTAAGAGCCCACTGGGTGTCAGGAACCCCACTTTAAACAGTTTATATTTTACAGGGATATTTTTCAACTTTTATGTGGTATAAGCACAATTCTTCAGGGCAGCTGAACCATTCTGGAGCCTGAGATCAATTTTTGCAAAATCAATCCCTTCTATGAACAGTCTCCTAAGATACTAAGTCATAAAACCTTGTATAAATTAATTAGTGATGAAGTTTAAGAAGTTTGACACAAGCCTTGGGGAGACAGTTCCTTCAAAGTTTCAGTCCCATTCTGGCCCAGTTCAGTATTGAATTTATCACAGCTTTATGGCTAGGTTGGGCTTCTCCAGTGGTTCAGAGGTAAAGAATCTGCCTGCAATACAGCAGGCCCAGGAGACGCGGGTTCAATCCCTGGGTTGGGAAGATACCCTGGTGAAGGGCATGCAACCCACTCCAGTATGCTTGCCTGAGAAATCCCATGGACAGAGGAGCCTGGCTGGCAACAGTCCATGGGGTTGCAAAGAGTCGGACACAACTGAAGCAACTTAGCACACCCACGTAACACACATGGCTGTTACCCAACCAGCCAGCTGCATTTTCATTCTGTCTGAGCTGTATGGGTCTGATCCACGTATTTCCTGAATGCTCCATTAGGAGGGTCAGACACCACGCTGCACCTCTTCAGCAGGCTCTATTATCCCTGTGTCTTATATTGTAGCATGAAGTATTTCAGAATTGCAAAAACTATGGAGAATAACAGAACAGGACCAGAGTGATAACCATCAAGTTTAAGAAAGAAACACTGCAAATACGCAGAAAGCCCCAGGGATAAACACCGCATGTCTTCTCTTCCCCAAGATGTAACACTCTCCCAAACTGGGTGTTTATCAGCAAGACTCTATTTTCCCACTGGAAAAGTTCGGGGAAGAACCAAGCATCCGTTCTCTGCTATGGTAATAAAGGAAACAGAACTGCACGCTCCAAAGATACGGAGTGGAAGAGTGAGGCTGGGGGGGAGGGGAGCGAAACGGGGTGGGGAACAATAAGGAAGTTGGAAACCTTTATTTTTCCCCATGGAAGAGATAAACCAATTGCATTGCCCATCATGTTATACAAAAATCTGGAAATAATAGATCTGCAGGGTAGAAATGAATGAAAATTAAGAAGGCAACAGAAAGAACCTAAATTTGAATTATTTTTCACCGTTATTAGGATGAAAACCATTTCAAAGTACAGTGTCTGGCTTCAGAGTAGGTTTAGTCCACCGGCCAGAGCCTGCCATAAAATTAAGGTGTTCCGCATCTTGTCTCCTCTACTGGCTGGTGGCAACACCTCTGAGGTCTTGGAGAAAACCAACGTACTCCCGCGGTGGCTCCAGCTCTGAGCTCCAGCGCACAGGAGGTGCTGAGAGTCTCGCCCCCCGGGGTGCAGTTTCTAAGGATGCCTACGGCGGGGAGAGGCTGGAAAGGGGTGGGTGCAAGGGCCGAGGAGGAAGGTAGCATCGCCGCACCTCCTGCCGCGCCCCCGCGCTGCCCATCCCTCGCTCCCCTGACTCAGCGCTCCAGCCGCGTCCGGGTCCAGCGGAGCCGGCGCGGGAGCCCCAGCGCCACCTACCGACAACAATGAGGACCTCCCTCTCGATGTGGGCTTGGATGTAGATGCGGCCGCGGCGCTCCGTGTGGTCCGTGCCGCAGAGGCTGGGGACGTTCATCACGCAGCGCTTGTGGACGTTCATCATGCAGGCTGCGGGGACAGAGGCAGGGCGCGAGGCTCAGGCTGGTCCAGGCTGGACCCCTCCGGTTCCCCTCCTTCCCTCCGAGGCGGGGGGAGGCCAGTCTGCCCTGCCGGGGTCTCACCCGAAGGGCTTGCTTCTCCAACTCCCCCGCTCCAAAACCCCGACACCCCAGACCCTCATGGACAGAGGAGGCGGAAGGCGTCTGTCCTTCGCGGAAGGCTGAGGTACCTGGCACACCCGCAAGGGCTCTGAAGGCAGAGTCACCAACTCCAGTGACACGGGGGTGTCTAACATAGTGAGGGAAGGTGCGGATGTGGCGGTCTTGGCCAACCAGAGAACACAGCAGCTCCCACTGAGGCCACAGCCCTGCAGGCTGCCCGCCCAAAGTTGCCAAGATTTTCCCATTTTTCAGGATTAAGCAGGAATCCTGACCTCTCCCGATTTTTAAATATTGATGATAGGTTGGGTTGCCTGGAAAGAGTCTGAGCATGGGAGGTGTGAGCAGATTTACAGTGAGGGCCTCTGGCCCATGAGGATGCTCCAAGGCTGACAAGAGGAGGGACTCGGGGGCTCAGATGACCCTTCAGTGTTGTCCCAGACTGACACAAGAGGGCCAGGCCTTTGCCCCTGCATCTGCCAGTCTGTGGTCATGAACCAGCCCTGGGAGGGGCATCATCTTGGAACCTGAGCTGAGCCCCCACAGTATCCACCATAACTGCAAGAAAAAAGACCCAGGGCAAGATGAATGGAATATGCAAACTGAATCTGGCTGGCTGAAGTCTCATGTGTGATGTGATAAGTACTGGCTCCCTGTCCACACTCCTGGAGTGCTCCTGTGCTTTTTTAAATGGGTGGCTGGTCCCCTAGGCCCCACGGTTGCTCCAGGCCATGCCTGGAATCCCATATTCACTAGGCATCCCTCATTCCAATCTAAGAAGTCAGGAGAGGCTGGGTCACCCCACGGGGCATTTCAGGAAGATTCCACAGGAGCTAGGGGCATGGCATCCCTTCTCAGCCCACCCAACCTCCAGGAGGCAGCAGGCAGATTAAAAAAACTGTAAATGAGTTGTGGGGAGAGAAGGATGGCGGAAGGATGGAGATGCCCCTGGAACCTGCGTGCCCAAGTTCAGGGACCTGCGTCAGCACCAACTTGCTAACCCACCACCCAGGTATGAGCAAGGCCAATCCAGGCCCAAAGGACAGCCTTGAAGAATCGTGCCCTAAATAAATGGTTTTTGTTGGTTATTGTTACTCAGCATCACGCAAGGGGTACCCAGCCCACCCAGGACTTAGGAGAACGTGCTGCGGACTCGGGCCCCAGACCATGAAGCAGCAGCCGGGGCAGCAGAGGCTCTCTGAGGGCGCATGTACTCACTGTCACATTTCATCCCCTGGTGGATAAGTCCATAGAGCAGTGACCCGCAGTGATCACAAAACGTGGGGCTGGAGTATGTGTGGATCTTGAACTTGTGTTTGCTCCGGGGGTCCTGAGGGCCAAAGAAACAACAAGGGAGGCAGGTGTCAGTGCAGCACGCCAAGGTTTCACACTGCACTCAGCATCACTGGAGAACTTGCTGAGAACTGAACTTGGCCCCCAGCATCCATCATACCTGCCGGGACCATCGCAGGAGCGCTGTACCCAAACACCATGCTTGATAAACAGTCACTGAATGAATGAATGAATGACTAAGACTGCTGATGGCTCCCATTCTCACCCAGCACACACACTCACTGTGCCTGGCAGCACTCCATCGGAGAACCCAACCTATTGACTCCCGCCAGCAGCAAGGACTGCAGAGATAGCAAACAAAACTCCGGACGTGTGAGGTAGAAGGGTCCCCTTGTCTACATCTCCTTTATCTTCCGAGCAACTTCTGAATGATCTAAATCCCAAGGCCTGAAACCTCCCTCTTCCTGGGTCTGGAAGATCTCCTGGAGAAAGAAATGGCAACCCACTCCAGTATTGTTGCCTGGAGAATCCCATGGACAGAGGGGCCTGATGGGCTACAGTCCATGGGGTCACAAGAGTCAGACACGACTTGGCAACTAAACCACCACCCCCACCATCTACAGGACAGAGTTCAAAGTCCAGTGAATACTCTGCAGACTGTGGCATGGACTACTAGCTTTCCTCCAATACCCAGTCTTCCCTTCAATAGAGAACCGTTGAGTTGCAGCAGAGCGCATGGCTGTCCGACTATAGACCACATTTCCCAGTCTCCCTTGCAACTTGGCGCACGGATTGAGTTCTCACCAATGGGATGTATGTGTTTCAGTCATTCCTTTAAAAGAAAGGTGTACATCCTCCCAGGCTTCCCTGGTGGCTCAGATGGTAAGGAATCTGCCTGCAATGTGGGAAGCCTGGGTTCAATCCCTGGGTTGGGAAGATCCTCTGGAGAAGGAAATGGCAACCCACTCCAGCATTCTTGCCTGGAGAATCCCATGACAGAGGAGCCTGGTGGGCTACAGTCCATGGTGTTGCAAAGTCAGACACGACTGAACGACTAAGCACATATATCCTCCCAGGATTCGCCGTTGGCGCTACCGGTAAAGAACCCACCTGCCAATGCAGGAGACATAAGAGATGTGGGTTCAATCCCTGGGTCACGGAGATCCCCTGGAGGAGGGCATGGCAACCCACTCCAGCATTCCTGCCTGG
Organism: Ovis canadensis; assembly: GCF_042477335.2. Classification (NCBI taxonomy): domain Eukaryota; kingdom Metazoa; phylum Chordata; class Mammalia; order Artiodactyla; family Bovidae; genus Ovis; species Ovis canadensis. Next base: position 36,961,299 of record NC_091268.1, on the reverse strand, counting down.
AGAATCCCATAACAGAGGAGCCTGGTGGGCTACCGTGCATAGGGTCACAAAGAATCAGACACAACTGAAATGACTTAGCACCCTGCACGGTACAGCCTCCCAGGCCCCTTCCACTGGCTGGAAGATGGTGAGAAGTGGAAGTGACCACCTTGGACCCACTGGCCCTGCACTTTGTCCTTTTAGACAGACATCTGAGAGAAAACCTACCTTCTGTCTTTTCAAGTCACTGTATTTGGGGGTTATTTGTTACAGCAGCTCACACGGTTCCCTAACTAACTAACGTGCCCTTCCTAACCCGGCAGTGCAGTGCGGAATTTAAAAGTACAGACTTGGGAACAGAAACTGCCTGGGTTCTTCTTAGATGAACAATTTTGAGCAAGGTATTTAATTTCTTCGTGTTTCATTTCCCTTGTCTGGACAATGAGGAAACTGACAGGGCTGTAAGTTTACAGGACCATTGGGAATAATAAATGAATTAACCTATGGAGAGAGCTTCTAACCACCGGACACAAAGTAAGCAGTGAAAGCTTTTGCATTGTTATTGTTACATCTCCCATGTGATCCCAACGATGCCTCCAACACACTACGTTTTCTGTACACAGGACTGGTTCATACTCCCAAACATGCCATGCCCTTCATGACTCTCTGGCTCCACATGATGTTTGTCTCCTTCAAGAGATGCTCTCATTAAAAAAAAAAAAAAAGTCTTCTTCTCCTTCCCAAACCAGCCTGCAAGTTGCTTCCTCCATAAAAGAGTATATTGCAGAAGAGAAGACAAGGGCCCCAGGTTCCAACCCAAGGCTGATCTGACATTCTCAGTTCAGTTCAGTTCAGTCGCTCAGTCGTGTCCAACTCTTTGCGACCCCATGAATAGCAGCACGCCAGGCCTCCCTGTCCATCACCAACTCCTGGAGTTCACTCAGACTCACGTCCATCGAGTCAGTGATGCCATCCAGCCATCTCATCCTCTGTCGTCCCCTTCTCCTCCTGCCGCCAACCCCTCCTAGCATCAGGCTCTTTTCCAATGAGTCAACTCTTCGAATGAGGTGGCCAAAGTACTGGAGTTTCAGCTTTAGCATCATTCCTTCCAAAGAAATCCCAGGACTGATCTCCTTCAGAATGGACTGGCTGGATCTCCTTGCAGTCCAGGGGACTCTTAAGAGTCTTCTCCAACACCACAGTTCAAAAGCATCAATTCTTCGGTGCTCAGCCTTCTTCACAGTCCAACTCTCACATCCATACATGACCACAGGAAAAACCGTAGCCTTGACTAGATGGACCTTAGTCGGCAAACTAATGTCTCTGCTTTTGAATATGCTATCTAGGTTGGTCATAACTTTTCTTTGTCATAAGCTACCCATCTCTTCCCTAATCCATTCATTCATCCATTCACATATATTTACTGATGCAAGTGCCTTTCCAAAACACATTCTAATAGAGACAGAAAATGAACAAATAAGGAAACAGACACAATAAGTAGAAATTATTTTATGTGCTATAAAATAATGAGCATTTCTCCTTAGGAACCTGTTATTTTCAAAATGTAAAAATAATCTTTATACCTTCTAGGGTGGCTAACATTTTAGAAAATCGATACTGACAATATCAAGTGCTGATGTGGAGAGAACACAGTTGGAACCCTCCTGCAATACCGGGGGAATGGAAAATGCTGGAGTCACTTTAGAAAGTAGCATGGCAGTTTCTTATAAAGGTAGACATCCCCTTATCATATATGACACAGTATTCCCACTCCTAGGTGTGAAATGAATACATGAATCTACAGAAAAACCTGAAAGTTTATAATCACCTTGTTTATAATATCCAAAGTCTGGAAACAAGCTAAGTACTCAACATTCACCACGTGAATCGATAAACAACGTGTGGTGTATCCACATAATTGAATACTTCTCAGCAGTAAGAAGGAATGAACTGCTGATGCAGGTAAGCTTTCTGAATCTCAGAAGCATTAGGGTAAGATAATGATGTCAAATACACGCTGTTTAATTCTGTTTAAATGACATTCTAGAAAAGGCAAAACTGAAAAAAAAGAAAAGAAAAGGCATTAACTATGGGGACAGAAAACAGATCGGTGGTTAAGAAGGATCAGAGGAGGAAAGGGAATTGATAACAAACTGGACAGAATGTGGGAACTTTTATGGGGTGACCGGAATGAGCTATATTATCAACCACGTGAATTTTACTGTACATATGTTTTAAAAAGTGAATTTTGCTGCATGAAAACTCTATTTCAACAAGTCTGCCTAAAATATCCTCCATCCCTGAAGGCTTTTGTTGGCCTGCATCTTCTTGATGAGCTACAATGTTTCTTTCCTGATTTTCCAAGCCTCTGTGGTCAGGTCAAGCAGGTGAAGGGGTGACCCCTGCACAGCCCTGAACAGCCCAGGTTAAGAGGCAGGGTCAGCTCTGCTCTGGCTGTGGGACCTGCAGAGCCCCAGGATTCAGAAGGACCCCATCTGCCACCTCTCCTGCTCGAGGACTGAGCTGCTGCCCCAGTAATAACATCAGGGCCTGAAAGCAAAAAAAAAACAAAAACTACAGGCTCCCTGTTGATGGCTTAACCAGCCACGTTTCCATCCTTGGGCAACGAGACAAAAAAAAAAAAAAAAGGAAAAACAATACATCAGGTTCTTGGAAACAGTCCCAGTACTCTGTGCGGTAAAATGCTTCCCACTGCCCGCCCGGTGTGAATCCACCTTAAAAGGTGAGAAATGAGCACCTCAAACCCACCTGTTCATGACCCGCATTGGCCTGAAGGGGGAGCTCAAGGCTTCTTTCACTCCCCTCGCTGGCTCAACTCTGCAACTCCATAGACTGTCGCCAGCCAGGCTCCTCTGTCTATGGAATTTTCCAGGCAAGAATACTGGAGCAAGTTGCCATTTCCTACTCCAGGGGCTCTTCCGGATCCAGGGATCGAACCCGAGTCTCCAGGGTCCCCTGCACTGGCAGTGGAGTTCTTTACCACTGTGCCACAGGGGCCTCTAAGGAAGACGAGAGCCCGTCCGGTTGGTCAAATTCCAGGACGCTGACTGGCCCAGCCTCAGTGGGTGGAGCTTCCATAGGCCCTGAAGCCACGCGCACCTGGTCCCATGGTCTCACCCTAAGAAGGGTGGACATGACTGGCCTGGACCAACTCCACTACAAGTCCTAGGGCAAGTCCTCTCTCTCCTCTTGGTTCCTGTGCTCCCCTCTGGGTTCCCTGCTATGTTGACCTTATAGGAACCAAGAATTAGCTTTGAGGATATTTTAACTGCTTGAACTGTGGTGCTGGAGAAGACTCTTGAGAGTCCCTTGCACTGCAAGGAGATCCAACCAGTCCATCCTAAAGGAGACCAGTCCTGGGTGTTCACTGGAAGGACTGATGCTGAAGCTGAAACTCCAATACTTTGGCCACTTCATGCAGAGTTGACTCACAGGAAAAGACCCTGATGCTGGGAGGGATTGGGGGCAGGAGGAGAAGGGGATGACACAGGATGAGATGGCTGGATGGCATCACCGACTCGATGCACATGAGTTTGGATGGACTCCAGGAGTTGGTGATGGACAGGGAGGCCTGGCGTGCTGTGATTCGTGGGATCGCAGAGTCAGACACCACTGAGTGACTAAACTGACTGACTGAGGGCTACCTCAATAGAAAGAAAGGAGTCGCCAAGGGCCTCATGAGCTCTCCTTGGAGATCTGAGGCAAAACTCCACTAAGAATAAAGTTGCTCTTTGCTGGGACTGCATTTTCCTCCATGCATATATCTTAGTGGGGCATCTCAGGGAGAAGGACTCAAGCATTCCTAACCAGACACTGTCGACGGAAGAGCAGAAACCACAGTGCAGCCTTCAGGCAGGGTCCTGGTTCAAGATTACCTCTAATCAGATTAAAGGAGTGCAGGCCCTGCATACCCTAATCCTATCAGCAACTCCATCCTTGAGCCATCGCTGTAAAACTCCTCACCAAACTGTCCTGGGTTGGGATACACAGATTCAAGGGCAGGAACCTGCTTTGCCCTAACAAAGCAATGAAGCTATACTTTTCTACTTCACCCAAAACCCTGTCTCCAAGGTTCAATCCAGCACTGGTGCACAGATGCCAAGCTCCCAGCATCACTATCAGTAAAACAGATAATTAGTGGAAAGCTGCTGTATAACAGGGAGCCCAGATTGGTGCTCTGTGATGACCTAGAGGGGTGAGATGGGGGTGGGAGGGAGCCTCAAGCGGGAGGAGATATCGTTGTGACTGATTTGCACTGCAGTACAGCAGAAACCAACACAACATTGTAAAGCAATTATCCTCCAATTAAAAATTTAAAAACAAAAAACCCTCTCCATCTTAGCAAGTCTCTTCCACAGCAGGAGGTGCCAAGATGCACAAAGAAAGAGAAGGAAGAAGAAAACCCTGTGATTGCGAGCTGTCCATATGCCCAGTGACAGCCACGTGGAAGGTGTTACTCACGCTCATTTCAGTGGCGATGAAAGGAGCCAGTCTAGAGAGAAGGACCTTCTCCAAGGTCAACCGAACGGCCCCTGGAGGGCTGGGACTCGCCCCATGTCTGCCTGGATCCAAAATGGGGATACAGCAGGGTATTCGCTCTTTCCTCTGCAACCCCCAACTACATGAATGCCTCATCCTTCAGGTCCAGCTAAAATAGCACTTCCTTTCTGCTTTCCTTTGTTCATTCACCCAGTGAATGTTTTCTGAGTGCAAGGTTCTTCCCAGGCATTGAGGCTCCAACTGTGAGCAAAGGAGTCAGTGCCTCCTCTGGTAGAACTTATGTTCCAATGGCAGAGAGAAAGCAAAAGGAAATAATTGCCAGAAGGAAATGGCAACCCACTCCAGTACTCTTGCCTAGAAAATCCTATGGACGGAGAAGCCTGCTGCAGGTTACTGTCCATGGGGTCACAGAGAGTTGGACATGACTGAGCGATTTCACTTCACTTCACCTCTTCCGGCTTCCCAGGTGGCTCAGATGGTAAAGACTCTGCCTACAGTGCGAGATCCAGGTTTGATCCCTGGGTTGGGAAGATCCCCTGGACGAGGGCACAGCAACCCTACTCCAGTATTCTTGCCTGGAGAATACCATGGACAGAGGAGCCCCGCGGGCTACAGTCTATGGGGCTGCAAAGAGTCAGACATGACTGTGTCTAACACTCAGCCCTATCTTTCCCATCACAGTATTTATCCCACTGTGTTGTAGCTGTGTGTTTAACTGAATCTCTCTCATGTTTAGCTGCATGCAACATGAGGGGATTGTGCTCTCCATGATATCCCAGAGCATATATTGTGCTTGGCATACAGACGGTGCTTGATAAATATTTAATGAGTGAGAGTTAACATATAGTGAGTGTTTAATTCATGCCAGGAGCCACTTGCAGGGAGTTATCAGACATTAACTCATTTAATCCTCATAACACCTCTATGAAGTTTGTACTGCTTACTACTCCCATTTTACAGATGAGGAGACCGAGGGACAGAGAGGCGTAGTGACTTGCCCAGGGCTCCCCAGCCACTGCCAGCACTGCATGTCACACAGTAGGTGGCATATAGTGAGAGGTCAGTGAGCCGTGACGGCAGCAGTGGGCCACAGTCATTGCTATGAAGCCCAGAGAGGCCCTAGACGGTGCACATGACCTGGACAGTCCTGTGCAAGATGAATTACACCAGACAGGTGAAGGAAAGGCCACTCAGGCCAGATGCAGAGGAAAATCTGTTTCTCTGTGGTTTATTTAGAGGCTGGTGGAGGCTCCTCCAATCTCGTTCCCTTGCCTCCTCTTTCAGGAGGGCTAAGGCCTGTAAATACCAACTCCACCCATCCCCACTCCCACCCCTGACACCCGCTCTCATCTCTCAGACGACCCAGAAAACCAGGTCATCTCCTGATTGATTTCTGGTCCCTTCCCTCCTTCCACTTGGGAGAGCTTGGAACAAAGCCACACGCCCACAGCTGGGGTCCTTAGGACCTTCAAGGAGAATCATTCAGGGTGCCTGTCTATGTCTGCCCAGGCCCAAGGCGCAGGTCTGCACGTGGAGATGACCCAGCCCCAAAACCAGAGGTGACCAGTGGAGAGGTGGATGCTCGGCTCAAGTGTCAGAGGCCAGGCGGTCAGGATACGTGGAGCCCTAGGGCTGAGGTTGTGATTACTGACAGCAGGCTCCAAGGAGAAAGGAACAAAGGCTTCATGACCCCAGGGATGGAGCTCCTGGTTGCAGTCTCCTAGGGGCCTGGCATTCTGCCCTCCAGTTCCATCTGACTCTCCTGTGTCCTCTAAAATTTATCCTTCGTACTTAAGCCAACCTAAACAGGCATCTGCTACCTGCACTGGGAGGAGGGGCGGGGGTGGAATAATTGTCAAGATATTTACAATCACTTTGGCTCAAGTACTGCCCATACTGCCCACTGACTGATCAGAATGGACTGCAGGGCCTAGCTACACTGCGAGTTAACCCTTTATTTGCCAGATCATGGGCAAGGTACGGTGGGGAGAAGCTGCCAGGGAAATAAGAGGATGGGTGGAAGGTGGGAGGGGAAGGTTCCGAGGGCCCAGCGGCTATTCACCAACCAGCAGGTAAATACTTCATCATTTTCACAACTGGTCCAGTCGTGTAGGTGGATACAGGTTAAATGGCAGCCCTGCCTTTAGCCGAAGTGCATTCCTTTCCCAGCCTCTGAGGCTGTGGGTATTGACCAGGATGAGGTCAGGGATCCACGTAGCCTCTAAGTCAGAACCCTCCTCCCAGGTCTGTCTGGATCCCAATCAAAGATGCAATGCCCAGCCCTGCCTCCATCCCTCCCCCACCTTGTTCTACGGTCGGCTTCCCCAGCCCAGCCCACAGGGCTGGACCCCCTCCAGTGCACCTGTAGCCCAACCCCATTCCTGGCCCAGGTCCTTCTTCATGTTCAGAGGTTACCATCTGGATGCCAAAGGCCACACCAAGTTTACAAACAAGCTGTATTTGGCCCATATGGAGCGTCTTGAAAATATTTTAAAAATCCTGAAATGTCAGGAAAAAAATGTAGATTCCTGGTTCTTTTGAAAACTCACAAGTTGGGGCAACACTGGACACATGTTCCTCTGGGCGGAGCAGCGATGGCACCCTTTAGATAAAGGATAAGCTTTCTAGTTCCCCACAGTTCCCATCATTCTCTATTGTCTCAAGCCTTGCCTGCTTCACTCTCTTCCCTTCCCCACCTGGCCCCTGTAGGAATTTGGGTTTGTGACTTTTGCCAGACTCCCCATCCTCTCTCCCTAGGAGTCTACTGACTGGGGTCCTCTCTTCCTAGGAGTCACTGGCTGGGGTCCAACCACATGTGGACATAACCTCATACTCCTGAATGATGAGTTCATCCAGCTCAGTGCCAAGAGCTTTCAGAAATGGGCTTGAAATTTTTGTATCCCTCCCCCAGCATCACCGCTTGACCTCTAGTCTCCCTGGTCATCTCTCCCACCCCTAAGAAATCAGGTTCTCACAGGATCCTGGCATGATGCCTCTACCCACTGTTTCTGGCGCTGAGCTCTATCATGCTTCATACTAGGCACACTTGGATTTCCAAGTTTTCTTCCACATCTGATCCTGATGCAAGCCACTGTCAAATAACAAGAATAAAATGATTATCAACTACTGAGACTCACTGCCACCATGAATTCAGCACTCTGCCAAGCACTGTGCTAAGAGTTCCACATCACATCATTATTGTTGCTGTTGTTTAGTAGCTAAGTCCTGTCTGACTCTTTGTGACCCCATGGACTGCAGCCCACCAGGCTCCTCTGTCCATTGTCCCAAGCAAGAATACTGGAGTCAGTTGCCACTTCTTTCTCCAGGGGATCTTCCTGACCCAGGGATCAAACCTGTGTCTTTTATGTCTCCTACACCGGTAGGCAGGTTCTTTACCACTAGCACCACCTGGATATCATATCATTAAACCCTCATAAAGGCCAATGACATAGAAGTTATTATCCTGGTATTCCAGATGACCAAACTGAGGCTTAGAGAAGTAACTTATCCAAGGTCACAAAGCAAGAAAGAAGAAGAGACAGGACTGCAATCAAGTTTGTCAGGTTCCAAATATCCAGGTAACAGAGTGGGGACACCTGAGTGTCACCTGGCTGCTCCTCAGCCTTCCCAGAGGGCCTCCCACCCAATAGGAGGTTAGAGACGATGACACCCCTCATCCCACACAAATGCAGCACTAGCCACCATCAGGTCACTCGGAACTACCCCCTCAACCCTCAAACCAGAGTCTTCACTGTGAACACCTACTCCCCAGGACCAAAGGACAGGCCCATCCCAGCTCAGCATCTTCCGTTCATCACCTGACTCCAGGCTCATGCAGCTAAGGATGAAGGAAGCACAGCTCAGGGGGAAAAAAGAACTTTAAATCTCTAAATCACAACCTAAAATAGCCTCTCTCAGTCTGAATGGGCTGTATGGCTTTGTGCACAGGTGGGCTGAAATTTGGCTGAGCTGAGGCAAAGCTGCAGGAATGCGGAAGCTGCGTTGAGACACAAAGGTCATGAACGCACACGCCACAGCATCAGTTAGAGGAGAAAGTCAGGGCAGCCTATAAATTCAGACTGTGTCGTCCCTGGCCCTTTACAGGCCACAAAAGCCTCGAAGCTATGTTTCCCAGGAGGTAGACAGGCAAGGCGAACCTGGAGACCCCAGCTGGAAACAGCGTCAGAACAAAAGGAAGCTTGCAAGCCTGGGCTCTGGAGTTAACTGTGAGGCCTCAGGCAAGTGACTTAAGCACTCTGTGTCTCTGTTTCCTTGTCCATAAAGCGCAGATAAACACAGTACCCACCTCATCGACTGGATGTGACGGCTAAAGCCCCAGCACAGCGCCTTGCACGAAGGACGTACAGGCTCTGGAGTGTATTATTCCAACAAGAAAAGATAATCATGGTAACACCTCCGAAACTTCAGTCTTGAGCTGTCGTATTTTTGCATGCCCACATTCTACCTATAAAATTATTTATTAATACTTGGTGCTGTTTTTCCACTCAGCATGCCACTTTTACCTATTTTAACCTATTTTAAAGTAAAACTAGGAGTGTGAACTTGTGGGATTGGTGTGCATATTATGTTTTTTTCTAACACACCTTAAAAATGAAATAGGCAACCCTCACAATGAAGCTTTAAGATGTTCATCCCACCGGCCTGCATTAACAAGCTGTGGAAACACAGACATGCCTACATGCGGTGAGTAGGCTGAACGGCATTACCCTGTGGGGGCAAATGGGCATGTATATCAAAAGTCCAAATGCTTCTCCCATTTTGACCCAGTCGTCCCACTTCTGGGAATTGATCCTGGAGATAAACCCACATACACAGGAAATTTTATACACACACGGTTGTTCACTGCAGCGTCGTTTATAATAGCGAAAGATTTTAAATGAGCCAAATGTCATAGGGATGGAGTTACTCAAAAAATCTTACTGCAGTTACACAATGGACTACCATTCAGGTATGAAAATGAAACTTTCTGCACTAAAGTGGAAAAAATCTTAAGGGTGTATTTTTAAGTGAAGTCGAAAAAGGAAAAAAAAAAAAAAAGAAGAACCCAAGGTGCAGAACTATGCTGCAGGCAACCTCTGGGTTGAGAAAGCAAGGTAGGATACGAAAGTGTATTTTAAATTACTCAGGCCTGCAAAAACAAATGCTGTAAGGAGAGGCTGCAAGAGAAGTCAATAAAAACGACGTGTTTCTTTAGGAAGGCAGGAGGGAACAAAGTGGAAAGGAATATGACTTTCCCTTATATAGCTCTGTAGAGTTTTGATGACAGTAGAATATTTTCGTGTTTATCTGGATACCACGAAACTCCCACAGCACGTACCAGCCCGCTGGGTAACCCAACAGCATCGCCATGTCCCAAACTGCAAACAAAATGCCGAGAATTCCCGAGAGACAAAGAGGCAGGGAAACCTTAATTAGTACGATGTGGACTGAGATTTTGTGCACATGAAATGCGTAGAATGTTGGAAGCTGTAATTACACAGTTGAAAGGGGGACACTGTAATTTGGTGAAGATCTTTCATTGTGTTCCCGGAGAGCAGAGTGAATAGTGCTGATGAGCTGTGTGGATGCTCTGGTGCCTGTGGGAGGGTGTGATATCCACGGCTGCTACGACCCCCGCCCCTTGGGCAAATAAGTAATTGTTCCATTTAAAGACAAGCTTCCGCTGTGTCAACTTCAGTAGGATTTTAAATATGATTTCCTGGGTTACAATCTGCACTGGGGTCAGTGTCAACATTAGGGGTTAATTAATAGCCACATTCAAATTTAAGACACAGCTCTTGCAGTTATTAGCTTCCGGACTACAGGGCAAATTATTTAACCCTTTCAAGTTTTAGTTTCTACATTTAAAAATTGGATAATAATAATAATTACTGCCTAAGTTGATGGGAGAGCTCAATGCATTACTGCCTGAAAACTGCCTAATAGTCACTGGTAGAAGTAAATATTTTTAAATGTTCACTGTTATCATTCATTTTCTGTCCACAGCCTTTGTCCATGTTTAAATTCAAGTTTGCTTTTTTCTAAATGATTTTTAACAAGCTTCCTATACAACTTAAAGAACATTACCCACTCACCTATGATACACACAGTAAATATTTTCCCAGTTTTTCACTTGCCTTTTAAATTTTGCTGATCTTTCAACATCTAAAACCACAAATGTGTTTATGTGTGTGTGTGTGCTTTAATATTTATTTTTATGTTATTTATTTGGCTGTGTTGGGTCTTAGCCTGCAGCACGTGGAATCTTTAGTTGCGGCATGCGAACTCTTGGTTGAGGCATGTCGGACCTAGTTCCCTGACCAGGGATCGAACCTGGGCCTTCTGCATTATGAGCACAGAGCCTTAGCCACTAGACCACCAGGAAGTCCATGCGTGAGTGTGCATGCTCAGTCGTGTCAGATTTGGGATCCCATGGACTGTAGCTCACCAGGCTCCTCTGTCCATGGGATGTTCACAGGCAAGAATACTGGAGTGGGTTACCATTTCCTTCTCCAGGGGATCTTCCTGACCTAGGAGTCAAACTTGCGTCTCTCATGTCTCCTGTATTGGTAGGCAGGTTCTTTACTACAAGTGCCACCTGGGAATGATCCGCTTATTCACCAAGTATTTGTTGAGTGCCTGGTATGTGTCAGAAGCTGGATGAACAAAATCACACACAGGGTCTGCCCTGATGGGCTGCCAGCCTAGCTGACAGTAAAAAGGTGCAAACCAGTGCACACTTCTGAGTGCCGTGCAAGAGGAGCTCAGGGTGCTTAAAGAGTTTACAGTGAGGGATTCCATCATCAGATCTGGGAGGCTTCCCCAAGGAGGTGGAGTCCGAGCTAACATCTGAAGGACAGAGGGTGGAACCTGGACCTAGGGCACTTGACAGGGCTCTGCACCCCCTGGGGGGTACTATTCAGCTGCAGGCATCCTGCTTCAACACAGGCAGACCGGGCTGACCCACTCCTCTGCCCCCTGCCTGGCCCCAAGCTCTGCCTCAGCCCCCATCCCCTGTCTTCAACTCGAATGCCTCAGCCGTGAGACCCCAGCCCCCATAAGAGAGGACTTAGTAGAGACCTCGTGAGCCACATTCTCAAGGTAGATGGTCTGAATTCTGTGCCAGCTCTGTTACTTCCCAGTCGTGCAGGCTTGAGCAAGTTCCTCAAGCTACATGAGCCTAAGCCTCTCACCTGTCAAATGGGGAGGCACTACAGCAGGATGCCACACGCTGCGAGGCTGGGCTTCCTGGGCTGAATCGCAGACTTAACGACTTCTCGTGTGACTTGGGGCAGATTGCCTAACATTGCTGTGCTTCCACCTCCTCATTTTCTAACAGGTATTTATTTATTTGGCTGTGCTGGGTCCTAATTGTGGCACGTGAGGTCTTCGATCTTCGTTGCGCATGCAGGATCTCTGTGGCATGAGAACTCTTAGTCGGGGCATGTGGGATCTAGTTCCCTGACCTGGGATCAAACCCGGGCCCCCTGCACTGGGAGTGCAGAGTCCTAGCCACTGGACCATCAGGGAAGTCCCAACTCATTTTTAAAGTAGAAACAATAATAATAGCATTAAAATGTTCACAGGATCATGAGATGCTATTGAGTTAATTTTTGTAAAAAGTTCAGCACAGTGCCTGGCAATTAGTAAACACTCTATGTGGGTGGAATATAATAAATAAACAAATGTTTCAGCTTTTAGATTTGTGAGCATTCATGAAATCATTATTATACTGTGCTTATTAGCACAGTGACCGGCAGACAGTGTGCACTTGATTGATGTCAACTTAAAATAAAGACTACACTTATGATCTTGGCCAAGTCACTTCCATGCTCTGGTCTCAGTTCCCCCTTGTAAAAACAAGGGAGTTTAGCCGGGTATTCCCCAAGGGCCTTTCGAGTTCTTACACTCTGCCTTCTGGGCTGTTCACACAACTCTGCCCTGCCTCTTCCTGTGAATTCACTGCTCAGAGTGTACAGTAGCCTTTCAGGGACCAGACACTGCCACAGATCACACCCTTGCTTTATAAATAAATCCTCCATCAACCACAAAACATGCACACCCAGCCTCTCCCCTAGCTTCCTCTTCTCCCCCCACAGCACCATCAGCCAACAAAGGGAGGGGTACCCCGCTCCCTGCTGTGTGCAGGTCACCCAAATGCCAGACCAGGACATGAGGTTACTGAGGCTACTTAACTTAAAAGATGCTGTCAGCTTGATTCCTAGACTCACAGCACCATGCCGGCTTCCTGACAGCTTCCTCTGCCACAGAAGCCCTGGGCACCCCCACGCCTGCCTTTCAGAAGAGCAGAAAGAGCTCTTAGGTAGATGGACATGCAGGATGCTGAAGCGACTGTCTGCCAGGCCACCCACCATCAGCACCTGGGACTCTGGACGGCACAAGCCCGTGTAGAGTCTGATCCTAGTGACTCTAACTCTGGGCTCTAGAAACATGGATCCTGAACCAATAGATCCATAGAGACAAGGAACCTGACTGAAGAAGACAAGTCCTGTGCACACCAACTGATGACCCTGTCACCAAGAACATCACTGGGACACCAGTCTGCCAGCAGCTCTTAAAGCGCTCTGATGTGCCATGTGCTGTCCCGGGGGGGGAGTGTCCAACAATAGATGCTGACCCCACCCCAAGGGCTCTCTAGATTCCAGTGAGGGATAACCCTCAGCATCACCATGACCATCATTATAGTAAGAGCTAACATATGCCAGACACTGTTCTGAGAGCTTTGTGCACGTGGGCTAGGTTGCTTCAGTCGTGTCCGACTCTGTGCCACCCCATGACTGTAGCCCACCAGGCTTCTCTGTCCATGGGACGCTCCAGGCAAGAATCCTGGAGTGGGCTGTCATGCCCTCCTCCAGGGAATCTTCCCGACTTAGCGATCGAACCCCCATGTTTTATGTCTCCTGCAATGGCAGACGGTTTATTTACCACCGGGGAAGCCCTCTAAGAACTTTATATATAATTAATTCATTTGACCCTCACTGACCTTGTACAATAGGCTTATGATTCTCATTTTATAGGGGAGAAAACTGAGGCACAGAGAAGTAAAGTAACTTGTTCAGGGTCACACAGCTAGGCTCTTGGTCATCATATGAATAAGTGACCCTATGATGTGTGACAGTAAGGAGAGGTATGCGGGGCTTTAGGAGTGCAAAGCAGGCAGAAGTGACCTTGTCAGCGAGGTCAGGGAGGGCTTCCCTAAGGAGCTGAGCTGCGGCCTAGAGGATGAGTACAAGTCAATCAGGGTTCTTAAGCCTCAAAGCACATTAAAATCAACTGAGAGGCTTTGAGCCAATAAAGTCTGACTTCATTTGTCTGCAATGGGCGCAGGCACCGGCATTTAGTTATAAAGCTCTGCAGATGATTCAAACATGCAACCAGAACTGAGACTCCCTGAGTTCAAGGAGAAGAAGAGACAAGAAGCCGCCGGCAGAGGGAAGAGCAAGGCACGTGCCTTGTGGGGGAAGAGCTGTTGGGAAGGACGGGAGACTGAAGGAAGGAAGCTCAGTCTCGGGGTGAGGAGAGAGGAGTCAGGAAGAGGCTACGGGGATGGATGCGGCTACAGCAGGCAGGGTCTGGGAGCAGGGCAGCCATATCCTTCCTCTCCCAGAGGGGACCCTTGTGAGAAGAGTGGGAATAGCAGGGCCGCACGTTCCTTAGGATCCCAAGGCAACGGAATAGGCAGGTGTGCACACGGGCCAGTGTGACAAAGAAGGATATGTGAAGATCCTGCTTATGGACCCGTCAGAGAATCAGCGGTGCCTCTAAAGCCGTGGGAAGCCACTGACGTGTTTTCAGCAAGAACGATGACAAGATCACACCCGGTTTTTGGAAGGATGACTCCGCAGCAATACGGAATGACAGGCTGGCGAGACAGAGAGGAAGCGGGGCGGCGGGACCAGGGGCAGCTGGTCCAGGGACAGTGGGTGGGGCCTGGGCGAGGGGCCTGTCGGTGCGGATGGACAGAACTGTCTGCGGGGGTGCGCCTCATGTCGTTTTCTTACACTGCAGAAGAGTTTCTTACAAACTGCAGGTTTGCGGCAGCCCTGCATCTAGCAAGCCTATCGGCACCGTTTTTCCAACAGCATTTGCTCACTTTGTGTCTCTGTCACATTTTGATAAGTCTCACGATATTTCAAACCCTCCACCCGCAAAGAAAGATTACAGCCTGCTGAAGGCTCCCATGATAGCATTTTTTAGCAATAACATATTTTAAAATTAAGATGTATACACTGTTTCTTTGGGGGGGGGGCTACCCTGGTGGCTCAGATGATAAAGAATATACCTGCAATGAGGGAGACCTGGGTTCAATCCCTGGGTTGGGAGGATCCCCCGGAAAAGGGCATGGCAACCTACTGCAGTATTCTTGCCTGAAGAATCCCGTAGACAGAGGAGCCTGGCAGGCTACAGTCCATGAGATCGCAAAGAATCGGACATGACTGGGTGACTAACACTTTCACTTTCACTTCATTGTTTTTGAGATGTGATACTGCCGTATACTTAATAGGAATACCGTAGAGAGTCTATGGGGTCGCACAGAGTCGGACACGACTGAAGCGACTTAGCAGCAGCAGAGTATGAACGTAACTTCTACATTCAGTGGGAAATCAAAAAACCCACGTGATATTTGCATTACTAGTGGTCTGGAACTTAACCCACAATATCTCCAAGGTACGCCTGTAAATGTCACATTTGATTATTATTTAGGAAGTACAAAGCCATGGAAAGAATATGAGGGTGGGGAAAGTCTAGGAACACAGAAGACCCCAAGAATTGACCCACCGTCAGGAGAATTTTGGAGATTCGGCTAAGGGGTGAAGAGAATCAAAGGCAGAGAGTTGCAACAGGAAGGGCTGAGATGCAGAATCAGAGGAGAGTCAGAACCGATGGGCTGAGTTTGAAAGCAAACAGGTCCAAGATTCTGAGTCAAGCAAACACTTATATAACACGCAAGGCACTGTTTTAAGCTCTTTGCATGAACCAACTTATTTCACACAACATCCCCACCCAGTAGAGAGATTATTGTCCTCATCTTGAAAATGAAGAAACTGGGGCACAGAGCAGTTAAGTGGCTTACCCAGAGTCACGCAGCCAGTAAGCAGCAGAGCCAAGATTTGAACCCAGGCAGGCTGGCTCCAGAGTCCAGCACTGCTCCTTACTTTCAAACAACAAGCAAGACCAGAAGCCTGAACCTGAACATTTTACTCTACTCTCACCTCCAAACTACCGCTGAAAGTACCAGAAGGAATTGTTTAAAAATAGGAGAATCCACTTCAGCCCAGAAAATCAGGGAAAGGTGCCAAGTAAAAGACAAAAGCTCTTGAAATGTTTCTCAATATATAGAAAAGGTGAGGCTTCAGTTGAGGGAAAGTCATCTTGGCCCAGGTCTTCCTATTTAAAAAAGGATTAAGAAGGGCAAGGTCTGATGCAGGATGGGGGGTAACTGAGCAAATACAGAAAGTTGAGTTGAATCCTCGCTGAGCAGTCCCTGGCAGCAGCAGGCCCTTAATAAATATACGGATGATGAATGATTCTCCCTGAAGACTGTAAGTAGGAGAGGCAAGCGGGCCAGATAACCCCCATACATTGCACCCCAACCCCACCGCAGGTCCCATTGGACATGAGAGTTCAAGTACAGCAGGGGGACACTGCAGAAGCAGTTTCCTTAACCAGGGTGACTCTATTTTTCCTTCTCCCTTCATTGACTAGGCCGGGGACATGAGACATGGCTTTCCCCTGACAGTTCCCAGCTTCAGAGGTTATAAACTGGTGGTAGACAGAATGAGGACTTCACTGCTTAAGAATCCGTCTGCCAATGCAGGAGACATGGGTTTGATCCCTGGTCTATAAGATCCCATGTAAAAGGAAATGGCAACCCACTCCAGTATTCTTGCCTAGAGAAATCCATGGACAGAGGGGCCTGGGGTGGGTGGGTGGGGACAACAGTCCATGGGTCGCAAAGAGTTGGACCCAACTTAGCGACTGAACAACAAAATGTACAGAATGGAATCCAGTCCAAACATGTTTTTTAAATGCACCATACATGTCGTTCTTGAATTATCTGTCAGCACCCACATTTAGGGGATTCAGATGTCTCTTTAAAAAATTGGAAAACCTGGATCTTGGTTTAAAGAACAGGATTAAAAAAAAAAAATGGAGCCGCCCCTTTCGGACAGAGTGTACACACTCTAGATGCAATGTTCCTATTATCACACACTTGACTCATTAACTTAACCTGCCCAGTCCTGGCTGGCTTTGAAGTCAGACATGCATCTCTTCAAAGTCACGTGGTCACAAACAAAGGAAGGTCACATCAAGGAAGGCAGCCAGACACAAGAGAGGGTCTCTCCATGTGTACAGAGTTCAAAGCAGGCACTCTCCTTCTATAGTGGCTGCACTATTTTGCATTTCCACCAAGAGTGAGCAAGCATTTCTCTACACCCCCACCAACACTTGTCTTTGGAGTTTGTTTTTATAATAGCCAACCTGTCAGGTGTGAGGTCTCATTGGGGGTTTGATTTGAATTTTCTGATGAATGCTGAACATCTTTTCAGATACCAGTTATCCACCTGTATGTCTTCAGATAAATGTCTACTCAAGTCCTAGGCTCATTTGGAGACTCCCCAAAAAGTAAAAAAGAGAAATACTAAATGATCTAGCAGTTCCAGTTATGGGTATTTATCCAAAAATAACTGAAATCAGGATCTTAGAGAGACTTTACTCTGTGTTCACTGCAGCATGAGTCACAATGGTGAGGAAACAAACTGAATGCCTACGAACAGATGAACGGATGAAGAAGACACGGTATATACATGCAGCGGGCTATTATTCATGCTTAAAAAGGAACAATGCACTGCAACACGGAACAACATGGATAAACTTTGAGGACATTATGTCAGGTGAAATAAACCAGACACAGAAACACAAACACTATATAATTCCAATCATACTAAATTCATAGAATCAAAGAGTAGAATGATGGGTCCTGGAAGCTGGGGTGGGGGAAATGGAATTTCTAATCAATGTTTCAGTTAAGCAAGATGAGTGAGCTCTAGAGATCTGCCCACCACTGTCTACAGTCAACAATGCTGTATCATACACTTCAGAGGTTATTAAGAGGGGGGCTTCCATGGTGGCTTAGTGGTAAAAAAAAAAAAAAAAAAACACCCACCTGCCTATGCAGGAGACACAGGTTCGATCCCTGATCCCGGAAGACCCCACACGCCATGGAGCAACTGAGCCCGTGCACCGCGACTACTGAGCCTCTGCTCCACGACAAGAGAAGCCACCACAATGAGAAGCCCGAGGACCACAGCTGGAGAGGAGCCCCCACTCGTCCCAGCTAGAGGAAAGCCCAGGCAGCACAACCAAAAATAAATAAATAAATAAAATTAATTGTTTTCAGTGTATGAAGAAGGACTTCCCTGCTGGTCCAGTGGTTAAGACTTCACCTTCCAACACAGGGGTGCAGGTTCCATCCCTGGTCAGGGAGCTAACACCCCCCCCCCAGGCCTCTGGGCCAAAAAAACAGAACAGAAAAGCAATAGAAGCAATACTGTAACAAATTCAACAAAGAGGGTAGGTCAGATGTTTTGTTCTCTCCACAATAAAATGAAATAAAAGAAAATAAAACTAAATGGCTCAATAAAATAAACAAAGCAAGCAAACGGCTGCTGGCCTGGGTAGTGGTTACCCTGATGGAAGGGGCTGGAGACGGAGGGATGATAAGGGTTCACAGGAGGGCTTCTGGGGTTCTGGTTACACAGAGAAATGTTCACTGTGTAAAAATTAACCAAGATGGACCCTTTCCTGTACAAGAAACATTTTGCAAAAACCGTGGGACCAACCCGGACTAGAAGCAGCACCAAAATTCTTGGGAGAGGGGGTCTGATGGGTCCAGTTTGGGGCAGGTGCTCATGTGTAGCTGGACCCAGCAGAGCCCAGGCCATGAGGTCAGACAGTTTCTGGGGGGTGCAGATGTGAGAAGGCAGTTCTGGAGAAAAGAGCTGTCTGTTTCAGTTAGCTTTTCCAGGTGAACCAGGCTGAAGTAACGAGGCAGCCTGGGATGCTGGGTAAGAACAGGAGCTGGGCCAGACTGCCTGGGTGTGAATCCTGGCCCAGCTACTTGCTGGTCATGGGACCCTGGGTAAGTCCCTCAGTCTCTTCAGAGCCTCAGTTTCCTTATCTGTAAAATGGGGCTGACAACAATGGGCCTCACCTCCTAGAGTGTAAGAATAAAGAAAGATCCTACGGAAAGTGCTTATAACAGAATCTTATCTATGAAGGCTAAGCTAGCTCTTGGATATTATCATTTAAGTAAAATATTGCTACTCGGACATCCCAGGAGTCCAGACCACTGGAGCTGGAGGCAGAGCCTTTCTGACTCCAGGACCAGCACCTTTCAAGTGAGGGATGTCTCTTTCTGGGTCATCTACCTTTGAATGCTCTATTTCCCCCTCCGTCTGCAGCCTCCACAGGCTGAGGTCTTCTGGGAAATTGCCTTTATCAGTCTCTGAGGCCTGTCTCACCCCTTAACCAGGAGAAGTCAAAATAATTCATAAGACAGGACATGCCTGCCTCATTTAGTTCCAGCACCTCTGATCTTCGTGCACCGGAGAAACAGCTTTTCCATTCTCCAGACACTGCACACTGGGGACGTGCTTCTTCCTCCACAGCACGAAGCTCTGTGTCTTTGTGACAGTGAGGGACAGAGGGCTGTGGAGAAGCAATTCACTCTGAGCTTTACACGGGGGTTCCGCACCGCGGATGCCATCAGTGGCAAGCAGCAAACGGGAGAAGAATTGAGCAGAATTCATTTTACTGACAAAAGAACTGCATTTCACCACATCATCATCATTTTCATTAGACTTCCCCGCTCAGCCAGCTCACAGGAGGTGCCTTTGTGTATCCATTTTGTGGCAGGCAAGATGGACGCATGCCATGCCAAAAATAAGGCTCAGTTCAGTTCAGCTCAGTCGCTCAGCTGTCTCCGACTCCTTGCGACCCCATGGACTGCAGCATGCCAGGCTTCCCTGTGATGGACACGGAAGCTCACTCAAACTCATGTCCCATTGAGTCGGTGATGCCATCCAACCATCTCATCCTATGTCGTCCCCTTCTCCTCCCACCTTCAATCTTTCCCAGCATCAGGGTCTTTTCCAATCTTAAACTCACATTCTAAGATTCGAAGGGACCACTGGTGGTAGCAATATTAATTACCACTTACTATTTGCCAGGCACGGTGAGAAACCCTCAACATGGATTAACTCATTTAACCCTTGCCTGAACCTTGTTAGGAGGATGCTATTTTATCCTCTTCTTACAGATGAGAAAACTGAGGCAGAGAAGCTACATAACTAGCCCAAGATTATTTATTCAGCTAGTTAGTGGCAAACCTTGAATTCAAACCCCACCATTCTGGTTTCAGAACCACTCTGAAATAGGACCTTTTGCTGGTTTCCAAACTTGACTCCCCAGGAGAATTACCCAAAGGACTTCAAAATACAGATCCCCAGACACTTGCCTGTATCTCTTTAGCTGAGATCTGTTCTGAGTGGGCTACCCAAATAATCCTTAAGCATTCAACCTGTCTGTATTCTGCAAAGTAGCATTGAGAAATTGTAGTGGACATGTGTTGTTTTGACCTGCAAACATCTCTGCCTCAGTGATGAGGCATAAGTGTCTCAATTCTCCTTCAAAAAGCCACCCACCCACACTGTATTTAGTTCCCTAAAGAGGGAAGACTGTAAAAGCCCAAGAAAAGGGCTGGTTAAGTAACTTAAGCTTCAGAGAATAATGTTTCTTCTTCTGGAATTTGAATTTAGGGCCAAAGCAACACAAATACCAAAATCAGATACAACTGATCTGGTTGTTTGGGGAGGTTTCCTCCAGTTCTCTAAAGTGCATTATACCCCTTTTCAATAAATTTTAGTATGCTTGTGTGTGCTCTGTAGTTCAGTGGTGTCCAACTCTTCGCAAACCCCTGGCCTATAGCCTCCCAGACTCCTTTGTTCATGGGATTTTCCAGGCAGGACGATCTCCTCGGAGATCCAGCCAGTCCATCCTAAAGGAGATCAGTCCTGGGTGTTCATTGGAAGGACTGATGCTGAAGCTGAAACGCCAATACTTTGGCCACCTCATGCGAAGAGTTGACTCATTAGAAAAGACCCTGATGCTGGGAGGGATTGGGGGCAGGAGGAGAAGGGGATGACAGAGGATGAGACGGCTGGATGGCATCACCAAATCGATGGACATGAGTTTGGGTAAACCCCAGGAGTTGGTGATGGACAGGGAGGCCTGGCATGCTGCGATTCATGGGGTTGCAAAGAGTAGGACACGACTGAGCAACTGAACTGAACTGAGTACTAGAGTGGGTTGCATTTCCTATTCCAGGGGATCTTCCCCACCCAGGGATCAAACCTGAATCTCTTGTGTCTCCGGCATCGGCAGATAGATATTTAAGCTAACTCAAGGTGGCTTCTGCTGCACGTAACCAGACATTAGTAAAAGAACCGTGGAAGAACCCACACCTACCACAGATATCCCCTCTACAGCTGGTAACAACTGGTCTTTGCTCTACTGGGGTGAGGCGTTAATATCCTTGAATAGGAACCAGTGAGTCAGTTTACTGTTCTTCCTCAGCCTGCACAGATGGTTCTCAGGCCTGCTTCTGTCTTCTGAATTTACGTCAAAAATCTATACAATAGCTCTTTAAAGATTAAATGGAAGCCTAGCCTTTGAGCAAGACAGATCAACTCTCAGACTCTGCCTTGTAAGCTGTTCTTTTCTCATTTGGAACATACACCCTAATTATTGAACACTTTCATCGTGAATGTAGAAGTTATAGACTACAGTGTTAAGTAATAAATAATAGTCCTGGTGCCCTGCCAGATTTAGATAGGTAGTAGATATATAAGAGAGAGAGTCTGCACTGTTTATAGGCTGAACTGCCCCTGGTACTATTTATCCTTGAGAGATACAAATGAGTTCTGCTATCAGGTGATGATGTAATCGTACCATGATGCCAAGAGGAACGTTCAACCCTAACTGTTGCTTCACCTCCTCGAAGAGCCAGACAGTCTTGGAGCATCATCAGAACAGAATGGTGGGGTGTCCCTGCCTGGAGTTATGTAAGACTAAGCAACCCAGGCTTTGGGAAGAGTGCAGCCAACTGTTATGTTGCTTTCTTGGAGCCAGGGAGGCCAGACAATGCCAAGGAAGAGGAGGTGGGCCCTTTATCCGAAGACAGGGTTGTCCCACTCCACTGGTGCTGGGCAGGAAGTGAGTGGGCCTCAGACTGGCAGAACTAGGACTTCCCTCCTCGGGGGCCAAAGGTGAGTCCACCAATGGGGCCAGAATCATCAGGAGCACCTGAAGAGGCCCATGTGGGGGACTAAGCTGATGGAGTATCTTAAGAGTGACCACATCCAGAAGCAACTACTATAGTTGCTTACAGTTATACCCAAGCCTTCACTCAGGTTTGATTTTAATCAAATTAATCAGGAAGCCTGAGTCCATGCTGGAGGTGAAATGGCACCAAAAACAAGCTCACAGAAAACAGTTACAGAAATTCCCAAAATGATCTTCAGAGTTCTGCCAACAGCCTGGAATAAGATACTGAGCAGAGTTGACAAGGGGCCACCAAAATGTGTTCAGAAAATGTGGCCTTGTGTTTTCACAAGGGTGTATGTTTGTAGACCTATCCTACCATACATGTGCTTTGTCGTCTGGTTTCTTCATTCATAATGACTATATAGTCCCATGTCAATAACATTTTAATCAGATGACTTTTTATTGAAGTATAATTGATATGCAGTGATGCATAGACTTTCTTTTCCTTTTAAAATTAACTTATTTTTTAATTGAAGGATTGATTGCTTTACAGAATTTTGTTGCTTTCTGTCAAACCTCAGCATGAATCAGCCATACGTATATATGTCCCCTCCCTCTTTTAAGCACACAGTTTCATGTATTTTGAATACTGTGTGCATGTATATAGGAACCAACTCAACAAGACACAGAATATTCCCATCATCCCAGACACTGTAACATTTTAATCACTGTGCCGCTTCTTGTCATACAGATATGTTTACTTACATAAATCCTAATTTCCAGCCATTTAGATTGCTTCCAATTTTTTATAAATATATACACATATCCTTAAATAATTTCTTAGCAAAATTCTTAGGCTAAAAAGGTCATTAAGGCTTTTGATACATGTTGGTAATTATCTCTTGAGAAAGATTATATTGGGTTGGCCAAAAAGTGTACTTGGGTTTTTCATCACATCTTACAGAAGAATCCAAATGAACTTTTTTGGCCAACCCAATATTCATTTACATTCATATCACCAGTAATGTATTAGAGTGCACTTTGCCCCTCTTCCTCCTGTTCATGTTTCTTACTGTGAATCTTATTTCTTTTGATTTGTATTATTAAGATCATGTTCTACATGTATGTGTGGGTTTTTTTTTGGGGGGGGCTATATCTTTGACTCTTTTATTTTTAACCTAGTACATTTCTTTTGTACAATGCCTAGAATTGTATATTTCTCCAGTCTGATTAGTCTTTGCCTTTTAGTAAAGAATTTCAATCCACTTATACTGGGTTAGTTCCTGATGGCTCAAGCAGTAAAACATCCGTCTACAATGCAGGAGACACGGGTTCAATCCCTAGGTTGGGAAGATTCCTGGAGAAGGAAATGGCAACCCACTCCAGTATTCTTGTCTGGAGACTTCCACGGGCAGAGGCTACGGTCCACGGAGCTGCAAAGAGTCAGACATGACTGAGGGCACGTGCACAGGCAACTGATAAACTGAAATTTTTACTCCCAAGAGTTCATAGTTCCTTGGCTAATTTTTATCTTGTTCTTATATTTTGTCATATCAACCAAAAATTTTCATTATTTTTATCTCTAAATTGTTTCTTTCATATTAAAAAAGTCTACTTGAACCAATATGTCTATGCCAAGAATTCAATAGTATTATATGTTTTACTTAGGATCTTTAAATTTACATTCTAAGTTTACTCCAGTTTAGTTCTGTAAGCCAGCTTTATTGGGTTATGCTGGTTACCATGGTCAAGCTAGCTTATAATAATACAGCGTGGCAGCTATTTATCTCGTCAGCTCCTCCAAGTCTCCCGTTCCTTCTTGTTATATGTTGTTCTCTGAGTCAGAGGGATGCTATATGGTCCAGGCGTGGTAAACTGTAAGAGTTCATTCCCCTAACAACTGAGGACCAACCAATCAGAATCCTTTCCTGGGACTGATTATGGATGCAGGAAGAAAGAAGGCCACTGTGTCAACTAGGGTTTTCATCTTTCCCGAAGGTCAACTATAACCAGGTTGCCAGACATATTTACAGGCACGTCCTGTCCTGTCTCCAGTAGGAGCAAATAAAGCAAGGACAAGTCAGCTGGGGTCCCAGCAGGAAACGAATGGCATATTCAAATTAGGAGAGTTTAAGACAGGTTTCAAGAAAGGACTGTTTAGAAAAGTGTGGGCGTGCTGTTGGGAAACCAAGAGGGAGGGTGCGGTAACTGAGGGCCAGTACGAGCAGAGGGAAAAGGAGAGACTTTGGGGGTGAACAGCTGCAGACTGCCTTAGGAGGGGAACACTGTCAGAGGGTAAAGCCAAGAAGACTTCATGACAAACACCCTGGGCTCACCCTCCAGCCTCCTATCAACCCCTCATCTTAAGCCCAACCTGAAGTCAGAGCGTAAGGGAACCCCCACTGATGCAGCCCTTACAGGTCAGTCTCTCAAGGAGAAAGCAGAGATGATCTGGAAGGACCAAGGAGACAGCTGGCACAGCAGATGAGGGCCAGCTGCAAAATGGTAGACCGCAGAATGACCACAAGTCCCCACTTCCCAGGTGCATCTCTGCAACGAGAATTCGCAGCCCCTGATATCCAGAGATGAAGTGTTTTCCCACCTCAAATCTGATCTTGGCCACAACCACTGTGACACAAATAAAAGCTTGAAAGACATCTATGCTGTGGGGGTTTTCCCTCTCTTGCTGTGCTTGGAACCCTGAGACCAGTGTGCAGATGAACCTAAACTAACGGAAGAAAGGAGACCACATGGAGGAGGAACCAAGTGCCCCAGTCAAGGGGCTGCCAAGTGCCAGTCATGTGCCTGAGGCTACCCTAGGTGATCCCACACCAGCCAAGTCACAGCTGACCAAATGCACGAGAGAGCTCAGCAGTGATCAGCTGGATAGACCCAGATCAGAATGACCCAAGTGGCCCACACAATCACGAAGCATAATAAATGTTTTAAGCCACTAAATTTGGGGATGGTTTGTTACATAGCAAAGCTGACTGATATAGCCAATAATGAGAAAGCATTTTACAAGTACTGGATCCTCAGTTTCAGTGTCTGAGACTCTTATCCCTGAAGCTCTTAATCCTTCTCAATGTCCTTCCCATGAGCCAATCTCTTTATCTAGTGCTGATTTGAGTTGGCTTTACTGCCCTTTTGATTTTTTAAAATTGTGAACATTTACTTTTTCTCTATAATTTGAGATAGTTTAAAATGAACAGATTAGGTATAAGGTAAACTATAAGGATATATTGTACAAGACAGGGCATATAGCCAATATTTTATAACTATAAATGGAGTATGGGCTTTCCTGGTAGCTCAGCTGGTAAAGAATCTATATGCAATGTAAGAGACCCCAGTTCGATTCCTGGGTTAGGAAGATCCCCTGGAGGGAGCATGGCACTCCAGGTAGCCACTCCAGTATTCATGGGCTTCCCTGGTGGCTCAGATGGTAAAGAATCTGCCTGCAATGCGAGAGACCTGGGTTTGATCCCTGGGTTGGGAAGATACCCTGGAGGAGGGCATGGCAATAGACTCCAATATTCTTGCCTGGAGAACCCCCATGGACAAAGGAGCCTGGCAGGCTACAGTCCATGGGGTTGCTAAGAGTCAGATACAACTAAGCAACTTAGCACGTGCGCACACACACACACACACACACACACACACACACACACACAAATAAAGTATAACCTTTAAAACTGTGAAGCATTATACTGCATACCTGTAATTTACATACTCTTATCCATCAGTTATACTTCAATAGAAAAGTAAAGCATGTCACAAAAAGGAAACAAAGATACTTTAAGACAACAGGCTCACTGTTATGAAAATCAAAATCAAATCAAATGAAGAGAAATTCTTCATTCTTCTAAAGTTTAATAATTTACCCATGAAGCCTATTATTCTGGAGCTTTGGGAGAAGAAAAGCAATGTTCTCATTTCTCTCGATTATTTGCCTGTTATGGTTTTCAATTTCTTCTTGAGATAAAATTGCCAATTTAAAATTTCCTGGAGAATCATCCCTTTCAACCAGATTTTCAAACCCATTAGCATTTATATGCATATTCTTTTAATATGTGAATTTAATATATTCTTTTTAAATTTTCTTTTATTTCTCTTTTATTAAGTCTTCAACATCTAATGCATGATTTATCATTTTTAATATGTTTCTTCATAAAGTAAGACTTGATTAAGAAACACAAAACGATACACTCAACATTACTGCCTGCATCTTTCACTGACCTGATTTAGTGATGGAATCAAGAGGGTACAAGGCATAACAATGAGTTTTATTCGGTACTTTGACCATGAATGATAAGAAATTATTATTCCTAAAACCATAAAACGCTGGAGAAGTTATCTTTAGACAAACCAGCTAAAGAGTCCTTTTATACTTTTGTAATGCCTGGCGCAGAACCTCTGCTCAACAAAGTTAGCTATTATTAGCTATTATTCCTTGGCAGGTCAGAGTGTAACCTGCACCCCTTCTTGAGTCGGAGATTCCTCCAGGGATAAATCATAATTTAGAAACCATTTTCCAAGTGCCTTCTTTGTGCCAGACACTATTCTGGATGTCATTCAAGTAGCTTTTCATTGACTACTCACCCCAAACCTATGATTTATGTATTATTTGCCCCATTTTAAAGATACCAACTAAGATCACAGAACTGAAATAATTTTACCAAGATCAATGGAGCTGGAAACTTCAGCACTGGATTTTGACACCAAGCTTTTCTGGCTCAAGAGTCTAGGTTCTTTTTCTCAGCATTGTACTGCAAAATTTCAGGATTTGTATAAAGTAATGGAAATGGAAGGGCTTCCCAGATGTTAGTGGTAAAGAACCTGCCTGCCGATGCAAGGGACGTAAAAGATTCAGGTTCAATCCCTGGGTCAGAAAGATCCCCTGGAGGAGGGCATGGCAACACACTCTAGTATTCTTGCCTGGAGAAATCCACGGACAGAGGAGCCTGGTGGGCTACATACAGTCCATAGGGTTGCAAAGAGTCGGACACAACTGAGTGACTTAGCACTCACACAATGGAAATGAAAACACAAGTGCATGGTGTAGGTGGAGGAATGGAGAGAATTATCAGTACATTCATGATTAGGGAGATCAGTGGAAAACCATCAGCTACCTGCACCAAAGGCTTAGGACATGACAGGCACTGTGCTTGGCGCTTTCACACAATGGCTCTTTAATCCATCTGTGGTTAATCCTTTTGATGCTGATGTAGTTAGCTCTTTTTCATTTTAAGGATTTTTTTTTAATTATTACAACAGACCTATGTGGTTGGTACTAACATCTCAACCTGTGGATAAGGAAACTGAGCAGAGAAGAAAAGTGACATACCCGAGATGATCTCACGCATTACTAACAGAGTCAGGACCTGAACTAAGGTAGGACTGACTTCAGAGTCCACATCTTTAACCACCTTTGTCTCTGGGTGTGTGTGTGTCTCAGTCCCTCAGTTGTGTCCGATTCTTTGTGACCCATGAACGGTAGCCAACCAGGCTCCTCTGTCCATGGAATTCTCCAGGCAAGAATACTGGAATGGGTTGCCATTTCCTCCTCCAGGGGAACTTCCCAACCCAGGGATCAAACCCTAGTCTCCTGCATCTCCTGCATTGGCAAGCGGAGTCTTTACCACTGAGCCACCTGGGAAGCCCATTGTCTCAGGGAGTGATCCATAAGCTGCCCAACTTTCCATTTGTAGCTGGAGGGGGCTAAGTCCCCCAGGGACCTGGGGCAGGGAATACAAGAGGCCTGTTGTCCTACTGAAGCTGTCTGACTCTCTGAACCACAGTGAGACCTGAGAGTCCTTTATGAAGCCCAGTGTGATGGCCTCCAAGGATTCTGTTCCACAGTGACCCCCTGAGCCAACTGGATCTGCAGTAGCTTGACCAGAGATTCTTTCCCTCCCATGATGAGTGGTCTATTTCTTTACCACTTGAATTTGAGCTTGGCCATGAGACTACTTGGGCGGCTTCCCTGGTGGTTCAGTGGTAAAGAATCCGCCTGCCAATCTAGGAGACACAGGTTTGATCCCTGGTCCAGGAAGATCCCTTGGAGTGGAAAATGGCAACCCACTACAGTGTTCTTGCCAGAACACCATGGACGGAGGAACCTGGCAGAGTACAGTTCATGGGGTCGCAAAGAGTCGGACAGGACTGAGCTACTGAACAATAACATGAGATTACTTGGTCCAGTGGGACATTATCAAACATGATACATGAGCTGGAAAAGCACTGATGCATTGGGATGTGCTCACTTGCTCTTCTTGGAACCCTGACACCACCATGTGAACAAACCAGAGCTGGTCAGCTGGAGGATGAGAAGCCATGTGGACAAGAATCAAGGCACCTAGGCCAACAGCCAGCTCACTGCCAGTCATGTGAATGGGGCCAGCCTAGATCATCCAGCCACTAGGCAGACACAAGCAAGAATCCCTTAATCTTTGTGCCCAGGGCAAGTCCTGAACTTGACTTATCCTAGTCCAAGCCCTCAGAGACAAGCTTCTCTTTCTCATTCTAAGAAGATCTCAGAACCAGTAGGATCCCTACAGATGATCAGAAGTAGCACCCAGGAACTCTGCCATGTTTTCAGGTCCCCCAGTGGTGGGTGCCCATATGTATTGTCTATTCCCATTAGCACTGAATGGTTGGGTCACTAGCTGGGTTCACTGGGACAGAGCTTGATTCATAAAATTCCCATCAGGTAGCCTAACATGCCATGATGGAGATCTAGAAGGCTGCCAACCACACAAAGATCTACTAATACCCAGAATATTCCTCAACTCAGGTTGGACTTGGAATAGCAGAGGGCAGAAGGCACACAAAAACGACAATTCCTTTTTCACAAATGGAGGCAGCACTTTTCTACTCCATGAGCTCGCGGCATACCTGCTCCTCCAAGGTCATATAAGAGGACGGCACCCCTCCTGATCTGCATGAGCCTCAGAGAGCCTGGCCAGGTAGGCGAACAGGTGTGGCCAGATATTTAATCATGTCTCCAACCATGGACAAAAAAAGGTCAATGAACCAAGTCAACCCAGTTCAGGAGTCTGGACCAATTCATCATCCTCGGTGCCAACCGGCCTTTTTGGAACTGTGTCCAGAGATCGGCTGCCAAATCCTATGCATGCTGGCTGCAGGGAGGACTGCCTGCTCTCCCCATGCCCAAGGCAATGAATGACTACACTGTTCCATTCACACAGAGCAGGGTCTCCTACAACTCATGGTGCCTACACATGCCTAGGAAGGACGACTGCCAGGTGGCAGGCAGAGGTCCTATTCATTCATCAGACTTACCTGGTAGACATCTGTCCTCGCTGTCTACCCAGCACACATTCACTGTTACTCATTACCATTGTCATTGTCATCTTCAGTATGAACCAGACACCGTCCTAGACATACACACCAGATACTCCGAGCAAGGTTATCAGGTAGGGACTATTGTTTTATTCATTTTCAACTGAGCAATCTAAAGCATAAATGGACTGAAGTATTTTGCCCAGGGTCAAGCATACCTGAGCCTCGAAATGCTGGCTCCATCCGTAGTGTGATTTTAACCAGTACACAATACTGCTTCCCTAATTTTCCTCCGAGGGACCGACCACCTCTCTCCCACTCTCAGACCTCTCCAGGGGTAAGCCCATAGCAGGCGTGCCAATCAGCATAACCATCCTCAGTTATATACGGCCCAGGATTTACTGAGACTTTAGCTCTTGTCTCTAGAATTGCAGCACTGACAAGACATGAAGATTAAAGGTACCACGGCCAGCATGCTCCCACAGGAGAAAAGCCTTCTTGAAACGGAAGCCAGGACAGAAGAAAACTGAGCCAAGAAATGGAGAAAGAGATCCCTGAAGATCTCATTTGGGCACCTTGATTCACTGGGTAGAGCTTTTCAGTTTCAGGGACCAAAATTTCCCTTTCCACTTAAAACATTTTGAGCTCTTTCTCCCTCAGGCAACATAAAAAGCCAAGGAATAAAGAGGGGCTATGGGAAACAGCACCCTCCTGGCTGCTCTCTGAGTATCACGCCTCGATCTGCATGAACATTCAGAGCCTGAAGCAGGCTGTCTCCCAAACTTATCTTCTCTCCTGGGGACACAGGAAGGGAACTGCTCTAAAAGGGTCGGGGAGTGTGATCGGAGAGAACGAGAAGAATGGTCCCATCTTCGTCTCTGCAAATAGGCCTGTGAGGGTTTTGGTTGTTCTCTGTTGCCTGGAGTTCTTAACCCAAATAGCACAATCTGCAAGCAAAGTGACTGCAGTATCAGCTCTAGAGTAGGCCTGGCCTGCCCCTGATCTGCAGCAGAACGGCAGATGACCACTTTTAGAAGGCCAGCAAGAGCACATGTAACAACAGAAGGTAGTGACTACTCCCTTCGAGCAAGCTGAGATCAGCTGTCAACTCTAAGTGATCAAGACAGGACCAGTGGGAGACAAAGCCAATGGGGAGAGTTCCAGGAAGGTGAACCAAAGCAGGAACCAAATGAGAGAACTAGGGGTGCAGACGCACAGAGCTCATGACTGGGCCAACAGCAGAGTGTGCGTGGTGGAAGGGCCAAGACGGAAAAGAATACCCTAAGCTGTGAGCCTTTACCAGTAAGAGGTGCTTCTTATCTCACATACACAGTCTGAGCACAAGAGAACTCAGCGTTGGCTCAGCAGTTCATCAATGTCATCCATGACCCAGGTTCCTTTAACTCTTCCACTCGGCCATGCTCAGGATGTCAGTCATAGCTTTCTCATTGACCCTAAGGGTTGCCACAACTCCATGCGTTACGTGCCCACTCAAAAATGTCCACCAGAACAAAGAAAGGAGTATCTTCCTTTATCAGAAAGGAAAGTCTTTCCTAGAAGCCCTGCTCAGACTTCCCCTCGGGTCCCACTGAGCAGAACTGGGTCACGGGCTCACTCACTAGCTACAAAGGAGCCTGCGAAAGCAAGCAGCAGGCATCTTCAGCTTTTATACTGAGAGGTGGCCTTTGCCAGAAAGAAGAGTGAGGGTTGGGAATGGCTGTTGGATAGCCCAAACTTTAGGTAAATGGCACCCCACTCCAGTACTCTCGCCTGGAAAATCCCATGGATGGAGGAGCCTGGTAGGCTGCAGCCCATGGGGTCATGAAGAGTTGGACACGACTGAACGACTTCTCTTTCACTTTTCACGTTCATGCACTGGAGAAGGAACTGGCAACCCACTCCAGTGTTCTTGCCTGGAGAATCCCAGGGACGGGGGAGCCTGGTGGGCTGCCATCTATGGGGTCACACAGAGTCGGACACAACTGAAGTGACTTAGCAGTAGCAGTACCAAGACTTTAGCCACAGAGCACTCAAACATAGCAGTCACGCCGTCATTCACCTAATATTTTCCTTAAGTCAGTTTATCTTTTTAAATTTTTTTTTTAATTTTTTGGCCACACCACACAGCATATGGGATCTTAGTTTCCAACCAGGGATTAAACCTGCGCCCCCTGCACTGCAAGTGTGAATTCTTAACCACTGGACTGCCAGGGAAGTCCCTATCTTTTGAAAGTGAAAGTGAAAATGAAAGTCACTCCGTCATGCCTGACTCTTTCCAGCCCCATGGACTATACAGTTCATGGAATTTGCCAGGCCAGAATACTGGGTAGCCTTTTCCTTCTCCAGGGGATCTTCCCAACCCAGGGATCAAACCCAGGTCTCCCACATTGTGTGTGGATTCTTTACCAGCTGAGCCACAAGGGAGCCCTATCTTTTGTCCAACCCTAAACACTTTTACTTAAGTAGGAAATTTTAAATCCTCACCATAAATGACAAACCACTACTAGATACGTTTTTCAAACCATATTAAAATAAAGCAATAATGATCAAAACAAAGTTTATTTGCTAGTTTTATCCAGGAGCACCCCTCATCCCTCAACAGTAATCACACTTCGGGTTAAACAGAGTAGGAAAATCTCACTTCCTCCTAATTCTGGGGCCCTGACAAAGAGTTCACAATTTAACCCCTGCTCATCAACCTCATGCCTCAGCCACAAAGATGAAGACATTGTGCTAAATCATAGTAGGGAAACTGGTTTCTTGAAGTCATGCACCCCTCTCAAAATGTTTTGTTTTGGTTTTTTCCCATTAAGATGAAAATAGTCTCAGAAGCTGTAGGGACCGTGACATCCCGACTTTTTGTCTCGGTATACTCACAGTCACCCAAAAGGGTGCAGTGACTGTGGACAGAGAGAGGAGACCGGTGCCCGTTACTTACGTCAGAGGCTGGGCCCTTGTCAGCGCCCGGGCAGGAGAAGGTGACAAATTCATGGCAGCGCTTGTGCACGACAAAACAGCAGACTGCAAAAGAGAAAATGAGGGTGGGAGGGAGGGGAGAGGGGACGGGGAGAGCAGGAAGGGAGGGGCAGAGAGGAGGGCAGCATTAGCCTTTATACTCAAAGGCTTCACAATCAGATAGACAATGCCTTCAGTTTCTGCCCCTTGTCTTCTATTGAACTCAAACTCCTGGGGACACCGGTGCTACAACTTGCAATTTACTAATTATGTTGACTACTATGGATGACACCGTAGTGACAACTACATTTAGAGAAGGTACAACACAAAAAGCGAACCCTAGGATAAACAATGGCTTTTAGTTAATAACAATGTATCAATATTGGCCCATCAACTGTAACAAATGTACCACACTAACGCAAGATTCTTTAAGAGTGCTTTACACATATTAATTCACTTAATATTCCTAACAACACTCTAAGGCATGCTATTTCATTTTTTCACATTTTTTAATATTATTTTCCATTATGACTTATCATAGGGTGTTGAATATAGTTCTCTTCATTTTTTAATTGAGATATAATTGATATAACCTTGTATTAGGTTCAGGTGTCTAACATAATGATTCCATATATACATTTATAAATGATCGTCACTGTAAGTCATCAACATCCATCACCACACATAGTTGTGATTTTTTTCTTCTGATAAGATTTTTTAAGATTTACTCTCTTAGCGACTTCCAAATATACACTGCATGCTCAGTCGTTGTGTCCGACTCTTCTGCAGCCCCATGGACAGTAGCTTGCCAGGCTCCTCTGTCTACGGGATTTCCCAGTAAGCATACTCGAGCAGGTTGCCATGCCCTCCTCCAGCGGATCTTCCCAACCCAGGGATCGAACACATCTCCTGCACTGGCAGGCAGATTCTTTACCATTGAGCCACCAGGGAAGCCCAAATATACACTACAGTACTACTAACTATAGTCACATGCTATTTATTACACCCCCTGAACTTACTTATTTTGACCACTTCCACCCATGTCACCCGCTCCCCACCCTAATCTCTGGCAACCACCAATCTATTCTCTGTATCCACAAGTTCACTTCTTGGTTTTGGTGTTTTGGGTTTCCTTTTTTTTTTTTTAAGATCCCACGTACAAGTGAGTTAACATGGTATTCCTCTTTCTCTTTCTGATTTATTTCACTTGCAAATGTTAATAATAGGGGGAACTAGGGTGGAAATGAGGTTGAGGAAATGTACAGAAACTGTATTTTCAATCAGTTTTTCTATATGCCTAAAACTGCTCAAAACACCAACAATAAATGAATGAAAATAGAAAACAGCAAGAGGAAAATAGCAGGGCAGAGGAAGAACATAATAAAGAGATTTTAAAAGGTATTAACTAAACATAATATGTGGACATTGTTTGGGTCCTAGTTTAAATGAACTAATAGTTTTTTAAAAATTATGAGACAATCAGAAAAATGAATGACTCATTTTTTGATAACATGAGAGAATTTTTGTTATTGGTATTAGGGAATTATAATTTTTGATATAATAAGAGTATTATGATTTTTTTGTTATTCTTACTTCTAAGGATACATCCTATAATCTTTATGGATAAAATGATTCAATTCAAAATAATTCAACATGACAGAAAAGAGACAGAAAGGGTAATAGATGGGAAAAAAACATCAGTCTTGACTGATTATTAGTGAACCTGGGGAAAATTCCCTGGCAGTCCAGTGGTTAGGACTCCGTGCTTCCACTGCCAGGGGCTCAGGTTCAATCCCTGGTCAGGGAACCAAGATTCCACAAGATGGTAAAGCTAAAAAGAAGAAGAAGAGTTCCAAAGGGGTCAATTTCTTTCTCCTTTTTCTGTTATTACTTATTGCATTTTGTAAGTAATATATGCTTTGTATAAAGACATCTGCGTCAAACAGTATATACATGTTTGTTGTGAGTAGGGAAGTCCTCTGTGCCTACATGTCTGTGAATGTGGAGAGTAATACACGAAAGTGAAGTCTCTCAGTCGTGCCCGACTCTTTGTGACCCCATGGACTGTAGCATTCCAGGTTCCTCTGTTCATGGGATTTTCCAGGCAAGAGTACTGGAGTGGGCTGCCACCTCCTTCTCCAGGGGATCTTCCCAACCCAGGGATCGAACCTGGGTCTCCTGCATTGCAGACAGACACTTTACCATCTGAGCCCCCAGGGAGGCCCCACATGAGTGAGACACGAGCAGTGGCCAAAATATGCCAATGGTGGTTATTTCTGGGCAATAGGACTACAGATTATTTTTACTGACAACCTTACATCTATATTGTTTGAAATGTTGACAAAAGAGTATATGTTAATTACATAATATCAAGGGAAATAAGCCTACTTTCATTTTGAAACAAAGAGTCAAAGAAAAACAAAGATCGGGAAATGAAAAATATGATCGCCCAAACTGGAAATTCAGTAGTTGGGCTGATACAAATGGAGAACAACTAAAGAGGAACTTAGCAAATTGGAAGTCTAATTTGAGTGATTTCCCCAGAATTTTGCAAAAAAAAAAAAAGGAAAGAAAGAATAGAAGAAATGACTCAAAACATGTATAATAGATCTCAGAATTCTAATATCTATACAGAAGGATGTTCAGGAAAGAACAGAAAGAAAAGTAAAGGTGTAATTGAAGAAAATGAAAGGAAATTCTCTAAAGATTAAGAAGAATTTGAGCCATGAAATTGAAAGAAACTATCAAGTGTCAATAGATAACAAACAAAAAGAAAAATGACTAACATTGAGAATTACCAAGGCTCAGATATCACTGTGAGGACGTGTCTATCAAGGAAAGGAAGAGAAGACGGGAAAGTTACCGACAAAGGAACAAAAAATAATTTTAACATCAGATTTCTCATCTGCAACTCTGCATCCTAGGATACAATGGAGGCAGTTCCAACAGTTAAGAGTTCGCCTTCTAATGCAGGGGGGTGAATTCGATCTCTGATTAGGCAGCTGAGATTCCATATGCCTTGTGGCCAAAAGACCAAACCATAAGACAGATGCAATACTGTAACAGATTCAATAAAGACTTTAAAAATGGTCCACATGAAAAAAAAATCTTTAAAAAATTTAACTAAATTGATTGCGGCAATCATTTTTTAAAAATTAAAAAAAAAAAGAATACAATGGAGCAACATCTTCAAAGGTTTAGGAAAAGTTATTTGAACCTAAAATCCTCTACACAGTCAAACGAGCATTCAAGTGAAAGAACAAAATAAAGACATTTCCAAAATACAAGAACTTGGAAAATTTACTTCCCACAAAGAAGTAATAGAGAATATACACGCCACAAAAAAATAACAAAATGAATAAAAGAGGCATAAAACAGTGGTGAAAGAACAAGAAGAAAAGCAAGGTGAGGGTAGGGGGACAAGTCTTAAGAGACAGGGATGGGAAAAAGACTGTAGTTGCAACATGCTAAGATCCTTGTTTATTCCTCGAGAGTTAATAGGTATGGAGAAACTGCATTTAGGACATTATAAGCTGAAATAGTGCGCTAACAACAATAACTTGCAGACTACCAAAAGAAAAAAAAGCTGGACAAAGAAAACTTAGTCCAACTACACTTCAAAAGGCCTTCCCATATGATCCAAATTCTTATCTATACCATTCTTTTCTCTTTACTTTTATCTGGCATCATATGCACTTTAAACTTCCATCAATTTGTAATTTTTTTTTTTTTTTTGGTATCTGAAATGACATGGGAATTTAACTTGCCATTTTTTTCTCAAATAGGTAATCACTTGTGCCAGCATCTTTTATTGAATAATTCATCCCCTCATCACTGCTTTCAAACGCCAACCTAATTATATACTAAATAATTATATACACTGGGTCTGTCTTTGGGCCTGCAGTTCTGTTCCACTGATCTGTCTTATAATAAAGCAATATGGGATTTAATTATAGTAGCTTTATAATATGTTATATCTTGGCAGGGCGAGTCCTCTCTCATTATCCTTATTTTCAACATTCTATTGGCAATCACTGCAAGTTCCAAGTGAACTTTAGAATCAGTTTATCAAGCTTTTAAAAACACCAGTGGAATTTTTATTGGAATTGTATTTAGTCAACTCCCTACCCTCATCCCCAGAAAAAAATTTATTGGGACTTTGATAATTGACACTTCCATAACAATGAGTACTTCTATCAGGAATAGAGTGCCCCCTTGTTAAAATTGTATTTTATGTATCGCAGTAAAGTATTTAATTTTCTCTATGCGTGTGTGCATGCTAAGTTGCTTCAGTATTGTCCAATTCTTTGCAACCCTATGGATTCTGTAGCCCTTCCAGGCTCCTCTGTCCATGGAATTCTCCAGGCAAGAATACTAGAGTGGGTTGCCATGACCTCCAGGGGATCTTCCCAATCCAGGGATCAAACCCATGTCTCTTACGTCTCCTGCACTGGCAGCTGGATTCTTTACCACTAGCGCCACCTGGGAAGCCCAATTTTCTCTATAGTTCTACATATTTCTATCTGAGAAATCCTACCTCTCTGCTATTGTGATTTTGACATCTTTTCCATTTTGTTTGCTGAGTGGTTATCATTTACAAACAGGAAAGCAATAAATTTTCAGAGTATTTATTTTCTAAGTATTTTTAAAATTCATGAGAGTTGCTGTGGGATTTCAGTTGCTTCCTTTGAGTTATCCAGGTAGAGAATCATATTATCCCCAGTAATAACATTTTTCTTTCCTCTTCCCTGATAGATATGCCTCTTGTGTTTCCCTTTATACGTCCATATGTAAAATTTCCAGAGCAATGTGGAATAAAAGGGATGACGAGCAAACAGTCCTCTCCCGCTTAGCGCTTTTACCAGCTTTATTTCTCCCTCACGCTCTTCTCAAACTAACTTTGGGAACTTATATTTTCCTTTGGAATTATCCACAGTGTTCTTCTCCGTGTGTTTCAACTGCATCATCTTGTCTGGGATGGTGCCATGCCCTTTCTCGAGCTTTCATCTATTATATTGTTGGGGAGTCTTTTTTCCAGAGGTTTACCTTCGTTAGTGTCCATTTTATTATTCTCTCATTTTAAAGAAGCAAACGATGGCTATATTTATCAATTCTACTGTTTTTTTCTTAGTTGATTGTTAGTTTTATTTGTCCTACTTATTTTATGGGTACTTGTTCTTGTATTATTCATTGGGTTGCAAGTATGAATTCTGGAGTCAGATGGCCAGGTTTTGATCTGCTGTCATCATTTGCAAACTATAATGTTTGGGCACATTATCTTATCTACCTGTGCTTCAGTTTTCTTTCTGAAAAGTGATGGTGATGATAGTAATAATACTCATATCACAGCAGTGTTGTCAGAATTAAACGAGATAATCCAAGCTCAGAACTGAGCCTAACAGACCAAGAGTATGCAACAAATGTCTCCTGGTATTATTCATTATTCACTTTAAAGCTTCTTGAACTGACTGCTCAGCTAATTTCTTCCCATTCTTCTTCATTAAAAGTTTAACATTTTAAGGCTACAAACTTTCAAGCACAGCTTTGACCACATCCTATGCTTTACTCTGCCATCATTGTTCTAAATTTCTAATCGGTCTATTACTGAAGTTTTCACTTCTCCCTTAACCCAGAAATGTTTAGGCAAGTTCCTCTCCCCCCAGCTCACCATAGATAAGCAATTACTTTAGCCTAGAGCCCTTCTTCAAAATATCTAAAATATCAGTTATGATCTTATCCATCCTTACTCTCTTTGAAGGAAGCTCATCTCTAGCTTCCTAGTGTCTACCACATGTCCTGGTATATATTGAGTAAATAAATATTCGGTGAATGAATCAACAAAGAATGGGCATTATCAGCCACACAAAAAGAAGAAAACTCAATCAACTTAATGCTAGCTATAGCTCCCGGCTGGCCTACCACATTCTACCACCAAGGTCAAGGGTAGGACTACATCAGTCATGGACAAGGGCTCTCCTGGCAGCCTTCCAATTAGCCACGAAAATAAGCAATCTACGTCCACCTTGGTAGACTCAGTATGCCAAGGGACTTGGCTGTACCCCAGCATACTCTACAGAGAAGCTGGGAACCGGCTGAAAAGTTGATGAGCTTTTAGTGCAGGGATTTACTTTACACAGCCTGTTTCTAAAAAGTTCTGCAAATCAAATTTCCCATTAACTAAAACACTTCAAAGAAAAGGAGTAGGGCTTAGGCTATTTAAAGAAACAAACTAAATCCTTTTGTGATACAAATAAACACCCCCTCATTGCTGTTCGGCAAATTCAGGGTAAGACTAGCTTTTCTTAAATAAGAGCCAACATTCACAGAAACTGCTGAAACACGTACTAGGTCCTGCTTTCAAACAGGTACCTGGTAAGAACCAAGAATTCCTAGATGCTTCACGGTTTATGCAACAACTCTTTGCTGCGTAGAGGTTAGAAGCCTGCAGCCTACAGCCTTCTGAATCTAACCAGTAGTCATGCTTTATTAGGACTACACGATGCAGTCTCAAACCCAAATGTATATGGACCAGGCGAGCACTGAAAATGTCTGAGTGTCAGGTGGGAGAATGTATGCAAGACCTGTTTTAAAAGGGGAAACTGCTGGACGTCCCTGGTGGCTCATTGGTGAAGAATCCACCTGCCAATGCAGGAGACAAGAGTTCAACCCCTGGTCTGGGAAGATCCCACATGCTGCAAGGCAACTAGACCCATACACCACAGCTACTGAGCCTGTGCTCTGGAGCCCACGCCTTGCAACAAGAGAAGTCACTGCCTTGAGAAGCCCATGCCCCACAGCTAAAGAGTAGCCACCACTCTCTTCAACTAGAGCAAAGTCAGCATAGCAATGAAGACCCAGCAGGGCCATAAATAAATAAGCTAGCTTTTTAGAACAGGGGGCAGAGAACTGCTACTTGGCTCCTGCAGAGAAAGAGATTAAGATTCCAAGCACCATTTATCTCCAATCCTCCCATTACATTAAAATCATGAAGGTCATAGGCCTATAGGTAGAATAACGTCTTCCCCCAGCCTCACCAAAGATATTCACATCCTAATCCCTGGTATGTGTGAATGGTGGCTCAGACAGTGAAGAATCTGCCTGCAATGAGGGAGACCTGGTTTCAATCTCTGGGTCAGGAAGATCCCCTAGAGAAGGGAATGGCTACCCGCTCCAGTACTCTTGCCTGGAGAATTCCATGGACAGAGGAGACTGGCAGGCTACAGTACATGGGGTCTCAAAGAGTCAGACATGACTCAGCAAATAGCACTAACACATCCTGGTGAGTTTAATGCAATTACAAAAGTCCTTTTTTTAAAAAAGAATACTTTTTTCTTTTTTTTTTTTTCCTCAAAATTTATTTACTTGGCTGTGCTGAGTCTCAGTTGCAGCATGCAGGATCTTCGATCTTCATTGTGGCATGTGAGATCTTTACATTTAGCATGTAAACTCTTAGTTGTGGCATGTGGGATCTAGTTCCCTGACCAGAGACTGAACGCCCAGGCCCCCTGCATTGGGAGCATGGAGTCTTAGCCACTGGATCCTTGTTAGAAGGAGGTATGAGGGTCAGAGTCAGAGAAAGAGGTACGACTGCAAAAGCAGAGGCTGGAGTGATGCCACTGCTGGAAAGGAACACACGCCAAGAAATGTGGATGGTGTCTAGAAGCTAGAAAAGGCAAGGAACAGACGGTCCCCAGAGGCTCCAGAAGGAATGACGTCCTGCTGACATCTTGACATCCTGCTGTCTTGATGTTAGCCTCGTGAGATCCATTTTCAGACTCTTGACCTCCAGAGCTATAAGGTAATAAATCTGTTATTTTAAGCCATTAAGTGTGTGGTAATCTGTTATTCCAGCAACAGGAAACTGATATACCAGCCAAAGATCAGAAACACTTGGATGATCCCAGAAGCAGAAGACTACAGACAAAAGCCCAAGAGACCTCTCTGGAGTATCTGCCCCCAGGAAGCAATGGGACCCTAGCTCTGCCTCATACTGCACCCACCCCCAAATGCCCAGCTCTGACCATTACAATTCATTTGTTGTATCCAGAGGAAACTAGATCAAGTCATTAAATTTTTATTTTCTCTCTTTGGAGTCGATCCATCTCTTGTACCCTGTTCTCACTAGAGTCTAAAATGGGCAACTGTCATCTTTAGGAAGCAATCTTTGTCCCTGAATCCATACTAAGCGGTGATATTCATTCCAGCATTTGCTGCTGATGTCTGTGTTGGAAGAAGAGACAGAAGGGCCTTCAACACCTTCCTGAGCTCTCGTCTCTCTCTGGAAGCCCCCAGACAGCCATTCCTCAAGAGAGAAATCCACCATCTGCAAGACTTCCAGGCCAGGCCTCTGGATCAGATGAACCTCAGTTTGAACTTCCATTAAAAAATTTTTTTTTGTTTTTATTTATTTGGCTGTGTGAGGTCTTAGCTGCAGCATGTGGGATCCTCACGGTGCCATGCAGGATCTTCCATTGTGACACACAGACTCTCTAGTCATGGTTCTCAGGCTCGGGTACGCAGTCTCAGTAGTTGCAACTCACAGGCTTAGTTGCTCCATGGCATGTGGGATCTTAGTTCCCCGACCGAGGATTGAACCCGTGACCTCTGCATCACAAGGTGGATTCTTAACCACTGGACCACCAAGGAAGTCCCCTGAACTGCTATTTTATGACCCTTAAGCTGAAAGATATTAGCCCAATTACTATGCCTCTCTGAGCCTCCACCTCCTCCAAAATGGGAATGATAGCATTATCTACTCTTAGAAAGTTGTTGTGAAGGTCAAACAAGACACATACACAAAGTGCTCGGTGGAAAGGGGCATTTGAGGTGGAGGCATCAGTGTGCAAATGTTGCTTTCAGATGGGTGTGCAGGATCCCCCTTTCCTCCCGGGTCAAAGACGACTCAAGGCATGAAATTGCCCAGTGTCCAAGATGAGGTGATGCTCCCTCCCATGCTTTCTGGAACCGTCTCCATGATCAAAGGCAGACAGGCCTGGTCACCACCTCCACCCAGCCTCCCTACCATTCAGAAGCATGACTCACAAGACCATGAACTTGAGTTGGCAAAGGACTTTCACGTCCATGGTTATTACAGTTTAGCCCATCACAGCCCCAGGAGGAAGGTGTTTTGATCCGTGTTTTAACAACAGGGCTGCTGATACACAGAGAGGAGTGACTTGCCCAAGGGCATCCAGCTCGTCAGTGGCCACGCTCGTATTTGGAACCAGGTTTGTCTTCCTCTAGAGCCCACGCACTCTCAGCTCATACAGCGTGGCTGCATTTGTGTTTGTCATTCATTTCACTGTTCCAGAAGAAATCCGCCCCCGCTTTCCTCACCCCAGCCATCCAGTCAGTTGCTAAATCCTACTGATTCTTCCTTCGCAACATCTTTTATACCATATCCTCCTGTATACTCCCCACTGATTCCACCCTAACTGCCCTCAGTAACTCAGAAATGGAATTTTGCAATGAAGCCTTAACTGGTTTCCCCCGAAACTGATAAGCCTGCCGTGATGTCTCATCTCTATGAGCGAAAGCTTCCATAATCACAGAGGAGATAAGGTCATCAGTGGTATGTGATTGCTATGAAATCTAAATGAAACATCATGTACCAATGTACAGCATCAGAGCACAAAGGAAGTTCTCAGTGAAGGTTTAGTTACTTCCTTCCAGGTTGGAGAGGTTTACAGTCTGAACTCTGCAGCCAAGCTGCCTGGACACGACACCAGGACACACTATTTATTAGCTCTATGACCTGAAGTTCATTGACCTTGCTGTGTCTTGCTT
This sequence comes from Ovis canadensis, assembly GCF_042477335.2. NCBI lineage: Eukaryota > Metazoa > Chordata > Mammalia > Artiodactyla > Bovidae > Ovis > Ovis canadensis. The sequence goes on along the minus strand of NC_091268.1, from coordinate 36,919,407 downwards.
TCCTAGTCTATAAAATAGAAAAAATATTAGTGCTTTTCTTACAGAGTTGTTGTGAGGGTTAAATGAGGTCATGCGAGGACCAAGTAAGTGTCTAACACATACTAAACACCATTAATTTTATTTCTGCCCACTTCCCTCACCCCATACAGCTTACACACTCCTGAAAAATTCATCTTCTGAAAACTCAGCTTGATGCTATCTCCCTTCTTCAACACACTCACTGGCTGCTTCTCGTCTAAAGTTGCGCTGTCCAACATGGTAGCCACAGGTGATGTGGGGTTATGCCAATTTAAATTAATTAAATGAAATTTAAAATTCAGTTCTTGGGACTTGCTTGGTGGTCAAGTGGGTGGCTAAGACTCCGTGCTCCCAAAGCAGTGGGCCTGGGTTTGATCCATGGTCAGGGAACTCGATCCTACATCCTGCAACTAAAGACTCTGCATGCCACAATGAGGACCAAAGATCCGGCATGCCCCAACTAACACCTGGCACAGTCAAATAAATAAACAAATATATTTTTTTTAAATAAAGTGAACAATCCACTGTTTAAAAAGTACTTCAGCTTTTCATTCACCCTAACCACATTTCAAGTGCTTAACAGTCACGTGTGGCTAGAAGCTACATTACTGACACTCACTGTAGAAAGTATTACTGGACAACACTGGCTGAAAGAATAAAGTTCCAATCCAACAGGCTGGCATTCATTCACAATGAAACCACCGTCCAGCTTTACGCTTACCTCCTCTCACTCCACTGCCCCACATTCCTGCCAGGCTGGATGACTGTCCTTTTCTATATTTCACTCATTCTCTACTGTGCAAGTCTGTTCCATAAATACATCACTACCCGCAGCCCATCCCATGGTGGCCACGAGGAAATTTAAAGGCAGAGAGCTTAGTTCTCCAATCAGCAGACCGAAGGCTGGATCGGAGTAGAGATGACATGCTCCACAGGATAACTCAGCTTGGGAGCCCCAGGGGACGGGAGGGGACAGGGAATGGTTGGCTCATCCTGCCTACTTCATTGGGCTTCCCAGGGGACTCAGCGGTAAAGCACCCATCTGCCAATGCAAGAGACACAGGTTCGATCCCTGGGTCAGGAAGAACCCCTGGAGGAGGGCCTGGAAACGCACTCCAGTATTCTTGCCTAGGAACTCCCATGACGGAGGAGCCTGTCAGGCTACAGTCCACAGGGTCACAAAGAGTCGGACACAACTGAAAAGACTTAGCACACACGCACCTACTTCACTGCAAGGGTTATAAACTTAAAACCCTACAGAGGCCAGGCTAAGTGACTGAGTGAAGCCAGTCTGGTGTAATACAGCAGGGAAGGGCAGCTGGGATGAACTGGACAGCACATGCCCATCCCTGGGATACTCAACTCTGTCCAGCAATGGCCCTGGGAGCGCTAGTCCAGCGTTGCCAGATGGGATTTTTTGAAAACTCCATGCTGACCATCCAAAGACATCTGAGTCCCACCAGTTTACAAGCTCTGTTTTAGCTAGTCTTCCTGACTCAAACACTGTCACCTTGGTTACACATTATCTCTGAGCTCAAATATCCCCAACCACAGAATGGGGACAAGATCAGTTACTGGCCTGATCCCTGGATCAGGAAGATCCCCTGGAGAAGGGAATGGCAACCCACACCAGTATTCTTGCCTGGAGAATCCCACAGACAGAGGAGCCTGGTGGGCTACCGTCCATGGGGTCACAAAGAGTCAGACGTGACTAAGCAACTGACACTTTCACTTTCACTTCATGCATAGTCATGAGGATGAGGCCAGATTCCTGTGCTTGGCACATACCTGCCCCGTATCTGATTCTTAATAAAAATATGAATGAGTACATTGACCGTGAATGAATAAATGAAAGACTGGGCTTTTGGTCACCTCTCTCACTCAAGAAGTCACTCTCACCGGCTGAGTCAAGAGGAAGGCAGCTGTGGCCAAGGGAGGTGGGTGGTATTTGCACGTCTGTAGGTGGCTGGCCCCAGCACAGTCAAGCTGCATGAGCTCAGAGTCATCTCATAGCCCTGCCTGGCCGGCCTTGGGTGCGCAGTTAGGATTTCTTTTTTAAACTGTTTATCATGCTTAAGGCTTAAATTTCGAACATTACTGATGAGCATACGTTTGAGAGACAAGGCTCTACCCCATTACCAGAGGGAACTACTCTTTCTCATTTCTTGTCTGTCTTCTAGCAACATTCTCTGCATGTGTGAGCATGTATGAGTCCCTGCCTATATGTGCAGTATAATTCTCTATTTTCTTTTTGGTTTTATCTATGCCCCTTTAGTTTCATCCATACGATTACAAATCTGCACCCTTGGTTCTCAGTCTGGGCTGCACTCTGAGCCACTTGGAGCTTTCAAAACAAAACAGGGCTCAAGTCCCTCTAGAGATTCAGATTTATGGGAGGAAGACTGGAGAAGCTGGGAGGGCTTCCCAGGTGGCCCTAACGAATCCACCTGCCAATGCAAGAGATGCAGGTTCAATCCCTGGGTCAGGAAGATCCCCTGGCGAGGAAACGGCAACCCACTCCAGTAATTCTTGCCTGGAGAATTCCATGGACAGAGGAGCCTGGTGGGCTCCATGGGGAGTCCATGGGGTCGCAAAGAGTCAGACATGACAGAATGGCTGAGCACACACAGAGAGGCTGGGAACAGGTGATTCAAATGGGGCAGAGCACTGCTGATCTGCACACTCTCCTCATGCTTTTTCCCAGACTAACACATCTGGAGGCCCACACCATCTCAACATGTAGACAGTGACCACATCCTGTCTCCACAACTGCAACTTATTCCATCATACGGGCTGACAACCATTTACCCAGAATTAAAGGGAATTTGTAGAGTTCTAATGATGGTGATTTCCTCCCATAAGAGATGGAAGGAAGAGCAAACGTCATTTCTTTAGCAGCAGCCTAGCACTACCAAGCAAGAGCCTTGCAAGGGTCAGCAACTGCAGGAAAGGAATGCTTTCATTCACAATGTTACCAAGCTTACTTAACTAAGCCAGACAAAGCAGTGGAGCCAACAAGAGGTAAAGGATAGGACTCAGAAGTAAACAAACTCATGAGAAGAAAGTTCCCCCTACCCTCCCCCACCACCAGCTTCTGCTATAACCCTGGGGAGAAGGCGCCTGGGCAGGACAGCTGCTGGGAATATCCTGCTTGTTTGGATAACACATGGAGACTGCTCTTGACCCAGTGGCCTCCTGGCTTTGATCATGCCCCAAAGGCGGAGTCAGCAAGACAAAAAAGCCATGGCCGAAGGGGAAACATCAACATCCCTTGTTCACCAGACATCCCTCACTAGAGCTCTCAGACCAGGAGGACCAGGAGAAGAGCTGGTCCCGAAACCAACTGTGGTGAACATGCCCAACCGGCAACTATCCTCTCTGCTTCTATTTGGAGCATCAGACCCCCAGTTTCCATGAGCTGGCTAAAGATGCCCTCCCCTCTCCTGGATGCTAGGGGAACCCAGGACCCCAGCCACAGCATGGATTCAGGGATGGGCATGCATCTCAGCCACCCAATGAGAATCAGCTTTAGGACTCTTGCTAGAATTATTAGGAAAAAGGATTTATTTTCCAGGAGTACTGCTAAGTTGGGTGGGGAATAAGTCTGCATCTGCCATCTTTGGGCTTCCCAGGTGGCTCAGCAGATAAAGAATCCACCTGCAATACAGGAGACATGAGCAGATGTGAATTCTATCCCCAGGTCAGGAAGATCTCCTGGAAGAGGGCATGGCAACCCACTCCAATATTCTTGCCTGGAGAATCCCTATGGATAGAGGAGCCTGGCTAGCTACAGTCCACAGGATCGCAAAGAGTCAGACACGGCTAAAGCAACTGAGCACATGTGCTTGGACGCTGCCATCTTTATTATCACAAAGGGAAAGCTTTCCTAAGAATGAAGCCAGCAAGGAGAAAAGCAGAGCCAAGAGATATCTGATAACCACACAGAAGCACCTGGATCCAACCAAGCCTGAAGGGAGAACCCCTCGACTTTTTTATATACGTCGACAAATCCCTCTTTGTCTAAACCAACTTGAATTGGGTGTTTGGTTCTTGAGACCAAAGGACTTATGACTGATAAACCAATGATGAGAAGTTGGGGGGTGGGCAGTGAGGGCCCCTCTTTTCTCCTGCGTTTCATGTGTTCCTATAAATATATCTCTTTTCTATTTTACTTCAATTCAGTTCAGTCGCTCAGTCGTGTCCGACTCTTTGCAACCCCATAAATCACAGCATGCCAGGCCTCCTTGTCCATCACCAACTCCCGGAGTTCACTCAAAGTCATGTGCGTTGAGTCGGTGATGCCATCCAGCCATCTCATCCTCTGTCGTCCCCTTCTCCTCCTGCCCTCAATCCCTCCCAGAATCAGAGTCCTTTCCAATGAGTCAACTCTTCGTGTGAGGTGGCCAAAGTATTGGAGTTTCAGCTTCAGCATCATTCCTTCCAAAGAACACCCAGGACTGATCTCCTTTAGGATGGACTGGTTGGATTTCCTTGCAGTCCAAGGGACTCTCAAGAGTCTTCTCCAACACCACAGTTCAAAAACATCAATTCTTCAGCGATCAGCTTTCTTCACAGTCCAACTCTCACATCCATACATGACCACAGGAAAAACCATAGCCTTGGACTTGCTATTAAGAACACTCGGTTGGATCAGTCCATGTTGGTGAACCAAGGAAGCCTGTGATACAGTGTTTCACCCTTCCCTTACCCTCTAAATAGTGTTAGCTGCTCAGCTGGGTCTGACACTTGACTATCCCATAAACTGTAGCCCAGAAGACTCCTCTGTCCATGGGATTTTCCAGAATACTGGAGTGGGTTGCCATGCCCTCCTCCAAGAGATCCTCCCAACCTGGGGATCGAACTCACTTCTGCCTTTGTCTCCTCCACTGCAGGCAGATTCTTTACCCACTGAGCCATCAGGGGAGCCCGTTATCCTCTAAATACTGTGGTCCTACAAGCATGGCTGCACTTAGAAGCTTGCTCAGGTAAGAGAAAGTGCCGGAAGGTATAAGATTTGACAGGTCTCCTGTTCCACAGGTGCCAATTACTCGGGCTTCTTTTTAGTAAGTGCCTGTAGGAGGGTCACAGCCACCTCGCTGATGCAGCAGAGATTTACACCATCTGTCTACTACCAGCTCCTAGCCTTGCTCACGAAGGAGGGGCCATATAGCCACAAGGCCAAGTCTTTTCTTGACTGTCGTGTCAAGAAATAACATGAGTTGTATCTGCCAAGCTGTGCCTCCAGACCTAGTGGCTTGAAGCCCAGAGATAAATTCACGTCAATCCCAGTCCCCAAACTTACTCTAAAAAGCAAACAGAGAAACTTAATCCTCCAGCAGGCAAAACACTAGCAACAGCCCTGCAAGAAGGCAGGCCTGTTATGGGAACATCACAAATATCATCCAATCCAAGACAGGGCCGTGGAGTTTACAGCGGGCATCTGTGGGTTTCGCCTGCACAGCAGCCACTCTCCCTTATGGTAAGGGGCATCTTGACTTTCCTTTGGGAAACCGGCCTGGCTCCATGATCTCCAGTCTTGACGGTGCTGTCAGTCAAGGTGCCCAGCTCTCCCCCTGGCCAAGGAGTGGCATGCGACCCAAGATCAGCCGATCACACTCCTCCTGGGAATTTGATTCTTGAATCAGTAGTACTACCATAAGAAGGTGGTCCATGACTTCCTGCCACCTAGAGCCAATAGCCAATCTGGACCCTGTTCTTTCCAAGGCCTGGCCATAACCTGAATGTAAAACTGCATACCCTTCCACTTGGTTTTTAAGACACTTTCAGTCACTTGTTGCTTACAAAGAACCAAAAAAATCTGGCCAATTCAAAGACATCTGACCCCACCCCTCTTCTACAATGTCCCTGAGCTCATCTCATTGCAGAATAAGGAGCGCGCCACCTCCTAAGGACAATTCTGATACTAGAAAGTCTTTTCAACTGCACAGATCTCTGCGCCCCTGTAACCTCCCCATCCTGCCCTCCGTGGCATCCTCTGCCTTTCCCTGGCTCCTCCTCCTGTTTCCCCACCCCCGCCGTTAATCTACTAGAATTCCTCAAAGCTCTATCCCAGGTACTGTTCTATTCCCTGTGAACACTCTCCCCACAGGCAACCTTGTCAGTCTACAAACTTCATAAATTTGTTTGTGCTGCTGGCTCCCAATTGTACCTCTCAGCCCAGAGCCCTCCCCTCCTGGCTAAGTACCACCATTTGGATCTCAAACTGAAGATGCTCCAAACCAAATCCTTGTTCTTCTCCCTCATTCATATTGTTTTTTTAATAAAACAATTTATTAAACATGATGGAATATATACTTTAGAGGAAATGATAGCTACATCCAAAAGTCTTAAAAAGCATGTAGTAGCCAATTTTTAAAATTAATAGCAGTTACATTCCTTCTCCTTCACCCTGTTACTAGACAAGTTTGATAAAGTAAGATATCCATAAAGACAAATTTTTCCCAAGCATATTGATAGGTTTTTCTTTACAACTTTAGCATAGGCAACAGTGAAGCTATATATATCCAAAAAACTAAGTCCCTGGTCTCCATCCCTGCTTTTTATTTATGCTTCCCAGACTCTACAAAAGAGATCTGAATATTCAAATGTGTGCATGTTCAGTCACATCCGACTCTTTGCGACCCCATGGACGGTAGCCCACCAGGCTCCTCTGTCCATGGGATTCTGCAGGCAAGAATAGTGGAGTGGGTTGCCGTTTCCTTCTCCAAGGGATCTTCATAACCGAGGGGACAAACTGCATCTCTTGAGTCTCCTGCATTGGCAGGCAGATTCTTTACCACTGTGTCACCTGGGAAGCTGAACATTCAGCTAATAGTATCCTATCTCATCAAAGATCTGGGGGAAGTAAAGAGGGAATTTTAGGAAAATGCTTGGCTTTTCACCTACTTTAGTTTCCATCTGTACCCACCTTATATTCAGTTCCACACTAGAAACTAGTGTGTTGAGGAAACAGAGTTGCTACTGCTCTATTTCAGGGGTACATTTGTAGTTCTTTACATTAGACACTTATGGTACTTCCCCTCTGAACCCAAACTTAGAGGATTAACTAAACAGGATTTCCCTAGTGGTCCAGTGGCTAAGATTCCACATCCCAGTACAGGAGGCGCTGGTTCAATCTTTGGTTGAGGAACTAGATCCCACACGCTACAAGTTAGAATTCGCATGGTGCAGCTAAGACCCAGCACACCCAAATAAATAAATGATACAGATTTTAAAAGAATTAGCTAACAGTTATAAAATCAGGGTTTTTCAAATTTTCCGAAGTTCATCAGTGTTCACAGAAAAAAATATTATGTTGATACTGACTATTTGAATGTAGTGTTTGTATTTTTGACAGAGCGGAGAAATAATCAAGAGCTTTGGTTTGAATTTAAACACTACTTAAACTTCTGCCTCAATTCTGATGTTTCTTCTCACTCACCCTGGGAGCCACCCTTGACTCCCCTCAGTGTCACTACTCACTTCCCGTCACCAAGTCCATCCAATCTGATCCCACATTTATCACTCAAAAGCAGCCTACTTCCTTCTGTGAAAAAAACCGCCCCTGTCTCTGTTCTCTGAAGTCAGAATCGTTTTTCTCTGATGTCTGTCATCCTTCAGATCACACGTGAAATGTCATTTCCTCCGAGTCTTCCTGATCTGCTAGCCTAGGTTTAATCTGCTTACTGTACAACCCCATTTGAAACTTTCTAAGCCACTTCATTCTTTTCAATAATAAAATGAGGATTAGAAAGAGTACCTACTCAAAGACAACTGGGAGATTAAATGGAACGACATATTAAGAACTTGAACAGAAAAATTAAGTCTTGGTGCCTGGCACATAGTAGGTTCATCATAAATATTAGTGACCGCTATTGTCACTGCCATCATCATTATTAATAATAATACCTTTCCCTCCCAGACTGATTCCGTTCAAGCAGGGAAACCACATGCTTTATTCACCTCCGCACTCCTAGTGTGGGCTCATGAAAGAAGCTCAATAATATTTAACTGACTGATTGACTGGTTGAGATTTGAAGCCAAAGACCATGCCCTCGTCCCACCCGTTTCCCCAATATGTCTCCTTCAGCAGACCAAACATTCTTATTTCCTCCCAGTATATTTGGGATATAGGACACAAGCTTCTCACTATCGTCCTAGGTGCCTGAGACAAGTAAAGTCATAACAAAAATGCCACAGAATGGAGACTTTCCACTTGCTTTCTTTTTTATTTGAATAAGACCACTGAGGGTGGAAAATCTAAGTACAGAAAAAAACTGGAAGAAAACACATCACATCTGAAATGTTGACGGTGGGAGTGATCTCTGGTTGTAAGGACTTTGAGGTCTTGATCTTCTTTTTATAATACTTTATTTCCCTGATATTTTTATATGATGAAGCAAATGTAGAATTTAATCAACTTCATGAGGTTAGGGGCTTTTTCACTCGACAAAGAATTAAGCAAACTTATATCGAAGCTTAAATTATCACACAGAAACACATTTCAACTCATTTAAATCTGATACCATGAAGCAAGAAATTCTGGCGCCCAAATTGTCCCTCCTTTATCTTGTTCTTGTTCAGTCACTAAGTAGCATCTGACTCTTTGCAACCCCATGGACTGTAGCCCACCAGGCTCCTCTATCCATGGGATTTCCCAGGCAAGAATACTGGAGTGAGTTGCCACTTCCTTCTTCAGGAGATCTTCCTGACCCAGGGATCAAACCCAGGTCTCCAGAATTGGCAGGTGGATTCTTTACCACTGAGCCACCAGGGCTTCCTTATATACCAGCAGCAAACATTTAAAAAATAAGTTACACAACTGTATCATTATACCTAGGAATACATGTAAAGAACTAGGTGAAATAATCTGCACAGAAAGTACAGAATATTTTATAAAATATTGTTGAAAGAAATTAGTGCATTTTGCACACATATGTGTATGTGTGAGCATGTGCATGGGTGAAAACGAATATGCTGATTCTAATATTTCTATAGAAAAGCAGAGAACCAAGGATACCTGAGGAAAAAGAAAGCTTAAAGACTTAGAGCAGCATATATCAAGTATTATTATAAGTCTGCAGTGATGAGACAGCCTGGTATGGTGCAAGGATGGACAAACAGACCAACTGAACAGAAGAGAGAATTCAGAAACAGGTCCATGAATATCTGTGTTGTTGTTTAGTTGCTAATTCGTGTCTGACTCTTGCGAGCCCATGACCGTAGCCCACCAGTCTCCTCTGTCCATGGATTTCCCAGGCAAGAATACTGGAGTGAGTTGTCATTTCCTTCTCCAGGGGATCTTTCTGATCCAGGGATCAAACTGGGGTCTCCTGCATTGGCAAGGGGATTCTTTACTGTCTGAGCCACCGGGGATGCCTAGCAGATGTATTACACCCATGTAAACCCATAATTAAGAGACAGAACATCTGAATCATCCCAAAAGTTCCTGTTTACAATTAAATCCCCTCACCCCAGATGCCGCCCTTCACAGCCATCAATCTGCTTTCTGTTAGCACAGATTAATGGGACCACACAATATATACTATTTTCTGCCTGCCTTCTTTCATTCTGATTAATGTTTTCATTATTAATGATTAATAATGCAGTTGTCAATATCAGTAGTCAGTTCATTTTTATTCCTGAGTAATATTCCATTACACAGTTATTCCCCAGTGTGTTTATTTGTTCATCTGTTGATTGCTGTTTGGGGATTTTTTTCCTCCAGCTTCCAGCTATTATGAATAAAAGTGCTATAAATATTCATTTATATGTCTTTGTGTGGGCATATAATTTAACCTATCTTGGTAAATACCTAAGAATGGAACTGCTGTGTCATGCAGTAACTCAATGTTTAACTGTACAAGAAACCGCCACTTTTTCCAAAATGATTGCACCACTTCAATTTTTAGAATGAAAACAATTCAATACATTATTTTTTAATAGGTTTATAGGTCTCTTGGGGTCTCTGTGGGAACCAGAATTCACTCTAGATATTCAATTAAAACACTAGAAACTGTGGAAAATTGTTACCACAACCTAGGGCTAGAGGTATAATCTAAAGAAACACAGTAACAAGAGCCCAGTGAGAGCTGAATCAAGGAAGAAGGACCACCGGCCAGGAGCTGTCATTGCAGGAGAAGGCCAGAGCTGGAGGGAGGGAGATGAGGGTGGGAAGAACCCCAGACCCGCCCTCTCCCCGCCCTTTAGTCTCTGCTACCACCTCCCATTGGCCCTGCTCAAGACAAAGGCTGTCAGCAGGAGAGCCCAGGAGACGCGGTCCACAGAGGTCCACCTCCCCAGGCACAGGGCAGGGAAGAGAAGGGTGGACCACAGTGGTCCTAGAAAAAGGATCATGGGGAGAGTAATTAGACATTGCCTGTCCTCAGAGGAAGGGAGAAGAACAAAGATTTGCAACGCTGCCGGAGGTCAACACTCACAAGCCAATGGAACCACGTCATCACTACTGCTGTCACTACGACAACCGCAACCACCACAGACTACCATGGCTACCACCACCCATACTGCTAACAGCAACAACAGCAACCATGTTGAGCACTTACCATCCCCCAAGCACAGGCTAAGTGCTTATAGGGTTGTTTCATGTAATCCTCATGACGGCCATAGAAAGCAAGCCTATGATTATCCCCACTTCACAGACAGGAAAAGGGAAGACTTACTAGGCTTAGAAAACCTGCCCAAGGGACTCCAGAGGGGAGGTAAGCCCTAACCACTGCTCCATACTGCCTCCCTCCAAGGAGGGCCCAAAGACTCAGGCACCACTGCTCACCCTGGGGTGAGTGGTATGGACAAGGTACTCACTGCCTGAGTCTCCCCGTTTGTGGAAGGAGGTCTGTTGATCCCCCTGGGACTATCTGAGCACTGAACGTAACAAGGTAGTTCCATAAACCTATTTTGAGCTCTAGGGACCCTGTAACACCATGATCTCTAACCCCATAAAGGCTGCAACAATTCCTTTCAAACGAAGAAACAGTGGTTCAGAAAGACTCCTGGAATCTTTTTCTTTTTAAATTTATTTTATTTTAATCAGAGGATAATTGCTCTACAACGCTGTGTTGGTTTATGCCATACAACAAGGCAAATCAGTCATAACTATATGTATATCCCCTCCCTCTTGAACCTCCCTCCCACCCCCCAACCCACCCCGCTAGGATGTCACAGAGCACAGAGATTACCAGAATCTTAAAGCCACTTGCCAAAGATCAAAGAGCTAGTACGAGGCAGACAGGGCTTCCCAGGTGGCGTGAGAGGTAAAGAACCCACCTGCCAAGGCAGGAGACATGGGTTCGATCCCTGGGTCAGGAAGATCCCCTAGAGGAGGGCATGGCAACTCACTCCAGTATTCTTGCCTGGAGAATCCCATGGACAGAGGAGCCTGGTGGGCTACAGTCTGTAGGGTCGTAAAGAGTCGGACACAACCAAAGCAACTTAGCATGCATGCAAGAGGCAGAGAAGGGACTGGAACGCAGGTCTACCTGTCCCCAAAGTCATTCCCTACCCTCCAGGAAAGAACAGGAAGGGTAAATAAAACACGACATTTGTAATACAGTGTATAAACGGTGAGGGTTTGGCGCCTTCACGCTTAGATGCACGTATTCACTGCACACCAGGAGACTCCAGTGTGGGTTTTGGGCTTTGCATCAGCAGCAAAGCTTTGGGGCGCCTGGTGCTCACGTGCTTCCCTCCATTGCCAGCTGCTTCACCTGCACCGCCCTGTGGCCCAGAGCCTGGAGTTGCCCGGGGCAACCACCCACTCATTCTGGCATCGTTTCCTGATCTTCCGGAATGTATTTATGCGGGGGGGGGGGGGGGGGGCGGGGGAATGTCAGCGGGTGTTTCTACCCTTTGGTGCCTTCTTAGAGATGACGTTAGCCTTTGGCACCTCCGCTGATTTCCCAAGAAATCCAATGAGGGCTAAATACAAACGCACAAGCTGCTGCAGTCTGGAAACTCAGCGTTCTTGTCATGTCTTAATACCCTGTCATCTGAGCAACACTCATCCTCCATGCACTTTGAAATCTCTTTTGCTTTACATTCTGCCAAAAGGTTCCGATGTTTCCGTACTGGCATTGACATGATGGAGAAAGGAACATGTGAGCCTTGAAGCCTTCAAAAATAGCCTGGAACTTTTCAAGGAAGGGGCTCGTAGTGGGATGACAGGCAAGCTATTCTGCATAACAAAGCACCGTGTCCCCAGAGTCAGGCACAAGCCCACCCTCCCCCACATACACACACACACACCCATCAATCACTCCCTGAAATATCATATCTGTGGGAGGACGAGAGGATTAACGGTATGATCAATGAAGCTCCCGGGAGAGCTGGCAGATGGACTCCACACAGTGGGAAATTCTCTACTGATAACAGGTCAGTTTTGCTTAACACACAGTAGGTAGGGCTTCCCGGGAGGCACCAGTGGTAATGAACCCACCTGTCAATGCAGGAGACCTAAGAGACTCAGGTTCGACCCCTGGGTCAAGAAGATCCCCTGGAGGAGGGCAAAGCAATGCCAGTATTTTTGCCTAGATATCTTCCCATGGACAGAGGAGGCTGCTTGGCTACAGTCCATAGGGTCACAAACAGTCAAACAGGATTGAAGTGACTTAGCATGCACACACTCAACCCACAGTAGTGGCGGTGGTGGTGATGGTGGTGATGATGGTGGTGGCGATGATGGAAAAGCAGAGGGGGAGGAGGAGGGGAAGACAGCAACAGCAGCAATAGGTACTATCTATTGATTGCCTACTGTGTTCCAGGCATTGCTTTATGCTCTTTACACTTGATCCTCACAACACTATGATACAAGAATTACCAACAGCCCCATTTTACAGATGAAAAAAAAAGGGGAGCCTTGAGAAGCTAAGAAACCTGACAGTAAGTGACAGTTTGATCTCCTTGCAGAGTCCAAGGGACTCTCAAGAGTCTTCTCCAGAGTCTTCCCCCCAGAGGTGGCCCTTCATTGAAGGCCTCTGAGGGATGTGTTTCCTGCTGGGATCCTGACAGGTACAATCACAGGGGCAGAAGAACTTGTCCAGAATCACACAGATAGTAAAAGGCAGGTCAGGCTCGTTCTGAGCCTAGAGTCCACCATCTCAAGCACTCTGCCATATGGCCTCCACAGAGGAGGGGCCACCAGCTCTAAGACCTATGAAGGTAAGGACAGTGGCTAAATGAGTAAACAAGTGGGTGACGTACAACAGCGGGAGGTGGGGGACAGAGGCAAACCAGAGAGTACATGCCCCACTTAGGGGTAACTACCTATAAAAAGCTAGCATTGCAGCACCGTGCTCACCAAACACAAAGTACCTCCCTAAGCATGTCTCACATCTTCCCAGGAATCTCACCACTCTCTCCAAAACCTCCCACTGTTAGGAACTGCTCCTGGTAGCATCTTCAAGTTCTTTTCTCCTCAATCCTATTCTCCATCCTTCCCACACAGGCTTTTAGATCAGTTATCCACTTTAACAAAGATTCAGGCAACAAAGATAATTAATTATCTGGCTTCAAAGGCTGCTTCCTGGACCCACTGCATTTTCTCCACATCGGCCACAGCCACCACTTTCTTCCCTGCCATGGTAACTATGGACGCTGCTTCTGTGCTCTTGATATAGGCTGTATGGGGGCTGGGAACAGGAAGGATGAGAGAAGGAGTATTCACATTCGCTGCCTGCAGTCTGCAGCACAGCAGCGTCATCTGTGCTCTGGGCAGAAACGACACAGGAACCTTCTGCAGGACGGGGAGGAGATGCCCTCTGCCCAGATGACCTTGACATCAGCCCAGCTGCTGCTGTGTAGAGCAGAGACTCTCCTCCTCCTAGAGCCATCTGGGGAGCATGTCACACCAGGGGCTGCCAACTGGAGGCCTGGGGATCCCAGGGTTTGGCCCACATTGGTGGCTCAGACAGTAAAGAATCCGCCTGCCATGCGGAAGACCTGGGTTCGATCCCTGGGTTGGTAAGATCCCCCGGAGGAGAGCTTGGCAACCCACGCCAGTATTCTCCATGGGAGAATCCCATGGGCAGAGGAGCCTGGCAGGCTACAGTGAGCTACAGTTCATGGGGTCACAGCTGAATGATGAAGCACAGCACAGTGCTTCACAAAATAATATATAACCACAGCCAGTACCTAAAACCACTGCCAGTCCATAGTTGTTGTTGTTGCTTTTTAATTTTTTGAAGTCTAACTGATTAACAATGCTGTGTTCATTTCCGCTGGATGGCCAAGTGAGTCAGTTAAGCATATTCTCTTTCATATTTTTTTCCATTACAGTTTATCATAGGAGAGTGACAAAAGTCCCTTGTGCTATACAGTAGAACACGCTGTATATACTAGTTTGCATCTGCTAATCTCAAACTCCCTCGTGGTTTTTAAAAATCCAGATTTCTGGCTTTTCTTTCCAAAAAGCAGAAGTAATGGCGACAGTGGGCCCATATTCTTGGGTGGTGACAAAGCCATTAAACCCGAGTCCACGAACACGTGAACTGCGAGAGGGTGGAGAGTTCTCTCTGGTTCACGCTCTGTCTCCACGCCTACAACAGTGCTTGGCACATGGAAGATACTCAATAGACATGTGTCGAAAGCAGGAATAATCGCTCCCCTTCCAAGACCACCTTGGACTCTCCACTTCACAGCAATCCCCACCCAGCTCAACTTGCTCAGTTAATTTTCCTCCCAGCCCCCTGCAGATGACTGACTTACGAGACTGCCCCAACTCACAGCGTGGGATTTAAAGGCAGGAAAGACACAGTCCTTGCTCATCGGAAGGAAAAGATTAGAGGACAGGATTATCATCGTCCCCTACAGAGTGGGTACGAGGTGCCAATAAAGCAGGTCAAGTGCCAAAGAAATGATGCTTTCAAACTGTAGTACCGGAGCAGTCTTCCGAGAGTCCCTTGGACAGCAAGGAGATCAAACCAGTCAATCCTAAAGGAAATCAGCCCTGAACATTCATTGGAAGGACTGATGCTAAAGCGGAAGCTCCAATCCTTTGGCTACCTGATGTGAAGCGTCGACTCACTGGAAAAAAACCCTGATGCTGGGAAAGATTGAAGGCAGAAGGAGAAGGGGGTGACAGAGGATGAGATGGTTGGATGGCATCACCAATTCAATGGACATGAACTCGGGCAAACTCTGGGAGATGGTGAGGGACAGGGAAGCCTGGCATGCTCCAGTCCACAGGGTTGGGAAGAGTCGGACACAGTTTGGTGACTGAACACCAACAACAACACTAGATGCCAAACACATATCGGCTCCTTTAATCCTCACTACAGCCATGTGGTAGGTCCTATTATTATACCTGCTGTGCAGGAAAGGAAGGTGAACTCAGGAAGAGAAAGCCACTTAACCAAGATCACACGGCATCAGGCAAGGACGGCAGGATTCAAATCCAGGCAGGTGAGCCCCAGAGCACATGATCAACAACCCTGCAATGAAAAGGGAACATCCAGGCCACAGAGATCCCCTGGGGATGTTGAGAAGGGAACATCCAGACCACAGGGACCCCTTGCCTTAGTCCTCAAGAGCCCTAATGAAGCCACTGCCCAGCAGAGATGGAATTCTGGGACTTCATGGCTGGAAGCAGTGATGCTCTGGATTCATTTAATGTATCTTTGACTCAACTCAATGGGGAAGCCACTGTGACCAGATATTCTACCAGGAGCCATCTGAGAAGATGTTTAAGGCACACAGTTTCACTTGGCCTCTGGCATCTCAGCTGAACATACCCCCATGGTCCCCTTAGTTTTGCTCTAAGAAAAACATCAAATCACAGAGGGTCTTTCCTCAAACTGCAGGGTTTGCAGTGGCCAAGAGGGAGATCATTCAAACTTGGCCGACCTACTTGGACCCAAGGGCCTCAGCAGGAGAAAGGAAGCGTCCAGTCCAAGAGCGCCACAGAGCAGCTGAGGCTAGCAGCTGGAGATGAAGACACGCACAACTGAACAACCATCTGGCTGCAGCAGGGAGAGGGGCGGCCCCGTTCTGCATCTGGGCAGCTTCCAGAGGGGGCGGAGTGGTGGCGGGGAAGGTTCAGGAAACACACAGACGACTCAGCTCAAACCCCAGCTCTACACATCCAGCAGCACGTCCTTCTGACAAGGCCACTCCCCTCTTGAAGGGCCTCTGTTTTCTCATCTGTACAATGGAGCTGATCAGACTTTTGCATTTGTTCATAAAGACATTGTAGGGCCCAGTGGTAAAGAGCTTACCTGCCAATGCAGGAGACCAAGAGATGTGGATTCAATCTCTGGGTCAGGAAGATCCCCTAGAGGAGGTCATGGCAACCCACTCCAGTATTCTTGCCTGGAGAATCCCATGGACAGAGGAGCCTGGCAGGCTACACTCCATGGGGTCACAAAGAGTCAGACATGACTGAAGCAACTTAGCACGCACATAAAGTCATTTATACATTTACTTATCCATTCATTGTTCATCAAACATGCACTAAATGTCTACTGTGTGCTAGGCACTGCCCCAGATATAAGGGCAAATGACGAGTGAGACAGATAAGGTCTTTGCCTTCCTGGAAGGTGCTGTATAGAACTACAGTCCCATTTCCCCATCTCTGAGACAGAGAGAAGAGTGACTTTGAAAGGTTATTTAGGGAACTAAAGTTATTTTTATATAAGTAAAAAATAGCACACATTTCCTTATCAAGAACAAGGCCGGAGGTCAGGAAACCTTTTCTTCAAGGCTAAGAGGGTAATTATTTTAGTCTCCACAGGCTTCTCAGTCTCGGTCGCTACTACTCAAATCTTCTGTGAAGCCCAAACAAGGAGCCACAGACAACATGTGAACCAACAGACACAGCTATGTGCCCCCAAAATTCTGTTTACAAATTGAGCCAGTAGATCCATGAGGCAAAGTCTACCAACTGCTGCTCTAGACCAGTCCTGCCCAGGAGGACTTCTTGCAATGAGAAAAATGTTCTCTACATGTACTGTCCACCTGGAAGGTGGTTACTGTGACCGACAATGTTGTGTCAGCAAAGACATCACTTTGCCAACAAAGGTCCGTCTAGTCAAAGCTATGGTTTTTCCAGTAGTCACGTATGGATGTGAGAGTTGGACGATAAAGAGGGCTGAGCCCCAAAGAATTGATGCTTTCAAACTGTGATGCTGGAGAAGACTCTTAAGAGTACCTTGGACTGCAAGGAGGTCAAGCCAGTCAATAACTAAAGGAAATCAACCCTGAATACTCATTGGAAGGACTGATGCTGAAGCTCAAGCTCAAGCCCCAATACTTTGGCCACCTGATGCAAAGAGTTGACTCATGGAAAAGACCCTAATGCTGGGAAAGACTGAGGGCAGGAGGAGAAGGAGACGACAGAGGATGAGATGGTTAGATAGCATCTCCAACTCAATGGACATGAATTTGAGCAAACTCTGGGAAATAGTGAAGGACAGGAAGGCCTGGCATGCTGCAGTCCATGGGGTCTCAAAGAGCTGGACGTGACTTTGTGACTGAACAACAACTGTGACTGAGAAACTGGATTTTTTCATTTTATTTAACTTTCATTAAGATTTAAGTAACCGCATGTGGCTTGTGGCTACCATAATTCACAGCACACAGAGACATGCCTTCTAAGGCATTTAATCCTCCCGGCAGCCCTAAAGTCCTCGAAATGTCAGCACGCTGTCACAAGCACACCCTCAATAAACCCAGGAGAGGGTTTACCTTAATGACAACGGTGATGCGGGAAGTTCTCAAGCTGAGAGTCAAGTCCAAGGATGACCCATTCCCATGGCTAGCCAGAGGGAGAAACATCATGTAGGGATCAACAACTAATTGAGACAAAATGAGGGGACTGCCTCACGCAGCCACTCCAGGGAACCCTTGGAAGTCTTCAGAAACATACCCCTCACCAACCTTAATGAGCCTCTTCCCCAGGAGGGGCAAGGCCACCCTCCTTAGATCAAACAGGCCAACATGTGCCAGCGACACTCCACCAACCTGGACACCCCAGCGACATCAGAGAAGACCACCTCCCACCAGAAGGGCAGTGGCCTCCACCCGCTAAGTGAGACTCCCCCCGGCCCGGTCAAGGAGAGTAACGAGATGGCTGCTGCTCACTGATGTGCTGCAGGGGAGGCATCCCAGCCTCTCCCTCTCTCCCCTGAATTTTCAAAATGCAAATTTCAACTCTCCAACGAGCCTGCTAAGTTTCCATTTCTGTCCCAGGCTAATAAGAGCTGCCACTTGTTGAGAGCATATTATGTGCTCGGCACTGTTGCTGCTGCTGAGTCACTTCAGTCCTGTCGGACTCTTCGCGACCCTTTAGCCCACCAGGCTCCTCTGTCCGTGGGATTCTCCAGGCAAGAATATTGGAGGGGTTGCCATGCCCTCCTCTAGGGATATTTCCAACCCAGGGATCGAACCCGGGTCTCTTATGTCTCCCTGCATTGACAGGTGGGTTCTTTACCACTTAGCACCACCTGGAAGCCCATGGAAACACTGGAAGTGTCTAAAATTGAGTAACCAAAAAAAAAAAAAAAGAAAGAAAAATCAGTGAACGAGAAAAAAAAGGAGGCAGCAGAGGAAGAAAGAGAATCATACCAGGTATCACAGAGACTGAAAAGGGGAAGAGCTTTAAGAAGGGACAGCCATCAGTCATGTCAATGCCACCAGGAAGATGACGGCTATTGAAGTTAGGATCCTGGGCCACAGCTTGGGACGCCCCAGAAGCAGATCCTAAGATGCTGCCTGAAGCGCAAGCAGTTCCTCTTGAGAAGTGATTCCCGGGAGTACCAGTACAGTGGGGAAGTGAGACGGGGAGGGAAGGTAACCTAAAAAGGATGCATTTTCAAGCTCGTTACCACTTTGGGCAACTAGATCCTCGTCCTGCTGGGGAACTCTAGGAATCACAAGCCTCAGAAGTATTTCTCCCTCATGCTCATCAGTTACTGTTGGGAACTGCTCCTGGGGGAGGGGTCACTCTTTGCCTGTCCAGCCTAACATGCAAGTAGGCAGAACGAGCCAGTGTCCAGAGCAAGCCCTCAGCCAAACAGACGCAGGCGCTGCCAGGTGGGAGTCAGGCCAGAATGCAATGACATGGATGGGGGAGGGACACAAGCAACCCCCAGCAGTGTCTGCCACTGTATGCTGCCAGTCTCTCTGCACCTCAGTGCCCTCATCTGTAAAATGGGGGAATATCACCCAGAACTGCTGTGAAGATTAAATGAGGATAAATCCATACTTAGCCCAGCACCTGGGAAATGGTGCTAATAAACACATGTTGATATTTTTACTTGGGTGACCTCTGGGGGAGTGGTTTCTATACAGGGTTATGGAAAGGGGGATGACAAGTGGCAGCAGAGAATGCAGACTGCTAATTTGAGACAGCACCAAACCCAGGAGACTCCGGCTGGGTAAATAATAATGGCTAATATTCTATTTAAACAGCAAGCAAGCTTGTGCCTATTTGTGTTCAAAAGTCCTCGATTTAGCAAGAAGGCTTTCCTGCTAGGCTCTGCCTGTCCACCCATCCCTTTGGAAAACGTCGCTCACTCCCACTATTGGAAGCAAAACAGCAACAGTACATTCACTCAGTGTTTTTTTTTTTTTTTTTTGGTCCTATCCCGAAGATGCATTCGTGAAAGGTTTTAGAAGATCAAATAGAGAAGGACAAAGAGAGATTCAGAAATTGCCCCCATGGTGTCAGTTTCCCAACAGTTAGAGCTCCTTTTTTGGCTGGGGTTGATTCTAAAAGCAAAATGGAAAGTGGCCAGGCACATAATGATGAATCACCGTAACACCTCTCATATGCACAGAGCTCACCAGAGTTTTCAGCATGCTGTTTCCTTTATCCTTGACGTGATCCACAGGGGGTAAGTAATGTATCTAAGTGTTTATTTTGTAATTATCCTAACAAACATGTATATAACACTGACAATGAGCCAGACAGTCTTTAACTGTTTTATAAATATTAATTTGTTTAATCCTGGTAAGAATTAGCTATATGAGCTTCCATTATTATTCTCATTTTGCGAATGATGAAAATAAGGCACAGAGATGATAAGTAATTTGCACACAGGAGCAAAACCAGGAGGTGAATGAAGGCTGGCAGACTGGATCCAGCGTCCGGCTCTGAACCACCACTGTTACCCCTAAGGCAACGAGTGAACTTGAGCTCTCCTAAACCCTGGCGTGAAATCAATCTATTTCTGCAGGCATCGGTAAGGAGCCACTTAAAGTAACAAAGAAAGAGAAGAAGAAATAACCATCGCCAGTCACTAACATTTATCGAGCATTTCCTAAAAGCCAAGTGCGGCACTCAGCAATAATCACAACAACAATCTTCAGAGCAGTGCAAGGAGGCAGGACTATTTTGAAAGTGAAAGTAGTCTCACAGTCCTGTTCAACTGTTTGCAATACCATGGACTGAAGCCTGCCCGGCTCCTCTGTCCATGAAATTCTCCAGGCAAGAATACCGGGGTGGGTTGCCATTTCCTTCTCCAAGGGATCCTCCCGACCCAGGGATCGAACTCAGGTCTCCTGCACTGCAGGCAGATTCTTGACCAACTGTGCCACTAGGGAAGCCAGGATCATTTTATCCCTGTTTTATAGATGAGGAAATGGAGGTTTAGAACTTTTTATAAGGTCATTCGTCTCAAGAGTGGGAAAGCAAGCATTGGAAGCCACATCTGCCTGCCTCCTTCTAAATGTACTTCTAACTTTAAGACCAGTGAGCCCTACAGGTAGAGAATATGGAGCTAGGAGTTGAAGGAGAGTGGGTCCATCAACCACCGTTCCCCGGTGATAGCCAGAAAACGTGTGCTTAGTCACTCGGTTGTGTCCGACTCTTTGTAACCCTTTGGACTGTAGCCCACCAGGCTTCTCTATCGATGGGATTTTCCCAGGCAAGAATATTGGAGTGGAGCGCCAGTTCCACCTCCAGGGGATCGAATTCTTTACCCACGGACCCACTGGAGGAACCCTTATAATGGGGAAAGGATTAATACAAAGAAGTGTCTTCTGGGCTGATTCAGAGGATGGTACAAATACTGCGGTGAATGGTGGGGAGAGGGGATTTGCTGAAAACTCCAGGAACAGCCTGAGAGACCCAGACTTCAAGAAGGACAGAGAGGCCTGAGGTTTCACGTAGGACCAGGCACAAAGGGAAAGGAGCTCTGGGTCCCCTGAAAACTCGAATGCGTGGCGGAAGCTTTGTTTGATGGAGTGTTTTTGTCTCCTCTCTCCTGGGACAACTGAGGCTTTGGGTGGGTACTCAACGTGTTCAAAACAGTAAAAACTAAAAGAAACAGAGAATGTTTCCTTCCTTTTTCTTTACTCTTTCAGAGCTTACTATGTTTAGGGGCCATACAATTTCTAGTTTATCATCCAGTGCTACTTAGAATATAAGTCAGAGACTTTCAAGCCCTGACCAGTGTCCCCTGGACACGTGAATGTCCTAAAACTTTTTCTTTTAAAAAAATATGCAAATATTTATAGCAGCTTTTTGAGGTAGTTGATTTACAATACCAAGGTAGCTCCAGGTGTGCAACACAGTGGTTCAACTGTGAAGAAAGCTGAGCACCGAAGAATTGATGCTTTCCAACTGTGGTGTTGGAGAAGACTCTTGAGAGTCCCTTGGACTGCAAGGAGATCCAACCAGTCCATTCTAAAGGAGATCAGTCCTGGGTGTTCTTTGGAAGGAATGATGCTAAAGCTGAAACTCTAGTACTTTGGCCACCTCATTCGAAGAGTTGATTCATTGGAAAAGACTCTGATGCTGGGAGGGATTGGGGGCAGGAGGAGAAGGGGACAACAGAGGATGAGATGGCTGGATGGCATCACGACTCGATGGACATGAGTTTGAGTGAATTCCGGGAGATGGTGATGGACAGGGAGGCCTGGCGTGCTGAGATTCATGGGGTTGCAAAGAGTTGGACATGACTGAGCGACTGAACTGAACTGAACTCCACTGAACTGAATTTAAAGTTATTATAAAACGTTGTCTATCTTCCCTGTGCTGTACAATATATCCTTGTAGCTTATTTATTTCATACATAGCAATCTGCACCTCTTAATCATTACTTCTCCCCCTTTCCTTCTTTCCAACTGGTAACAACTAGTTTGCTCTCTCTGTCTGTGAGTCTGCTTCTTTTTTGTTATATTCACTACTTTATTGTAGCTTTTAGATTCCACAGATAAATGATCAATATACAGCATTTCCCTGTATGACTTATTTCACTAAGCATAGTGCCCTCCAGGTTCATCCACATGATAGCAAATAGCAACATTTCTTTTTTACAGCTGAGTAGTATTCTACTCTTATGTACACCACATCTTCTTTATCCATTCATCTGTTGATGGATACTTGAGTTGTTTCCAGATCTTGGCAATTGTACATAATGCAAATAATAACATTAATATAAACAATTAGGGTGCATGTTGTTGTTCAGTCGCTAAGTCATGTCCAACTCTGCAACCCCATGAACACCAGGCTTCCCTCTCCTTCACTAAATCCTGAAGTTTGGTCAAACTCATGTCCATTGAGTTAGTGATGTCATCCAACTATATGTCACCCCCTTCTGTTCTGGTCCTCAATTAGTGTTTAAAAAACTTTTTATTAACTTCAACTTTATTCATATTGGATACCATTGTACATATCTACTAAGTCTATTTTCAATAGTTATCTCTTAATTTAATAAGCAATACATGAATACATTCTCCTTCCAAAAGGTTAAATCATTTTTACAGAATGAAAAATTAGTTTTCTAATCTTTTCCTTTATGGCTTCTGGGTTTCTCCTACTCAGCCTTACCTGTATATGCTCTTAAAATTTCCTCTAATAGTCTTTATATTATCTGTACTTTAAAATCATTACTCTGTCTATAATTTACTCCACCCATAATTTCTCTTTTTATAAGATGTGAGTTAGGAATCAAATTTTGCATCCTTCCATGTGGCCATCCAATTACGCCAGCACCATTTATTAAATAAACCATTCCTTTTCCCATTGATCCAAAATGTCACCTTTTCATACATTAAGCTCCCATGTTTCCCAAGACCTTTCAGTCCTTCTGGGACGCTCACATCTAATGCCACAGCTGGAAGACTTTTCAGTAATTATTTGAAAAGTGTTTCATGGCTTAACAATAGGTATTTTATCTTTTAAAAGACATTTCTTAGAGGCACTTTCACACACTGCCAGTGGGTGCATAAATTGGCACAACCTTCTGGAGTGCAATTTAGCAGTATCTACTACAAGTGAAAGTGTTCACATCCTTTGCCCTAAAAATTCTATTTCAAAGATTATTCTACAGAAATAGTCACTGAAGTGACCAAGAATGTTCACAGATGCATTGCTCAAAAAGAGAGAAAACTGGATTCAATCCAAATCCCCATCAATAGGATACTGGTCAAATTATAAAAGTAAATATAATATAAATACCCCATCCTATTATGAAATACTATATCACCATTTAATAAAGTTGAAAGTGGAAGATAGTCACTTAGTTATGTATGACTCTTTGTGACCCTATGGACTATAGCCCACCAGGCTCCTCTGTCCATGGAATTCTCCAGGCAAGAGTACTGGAGTGGCTTGCCATTTCCTTCTCCAGGGGATCTTCCTGACCCAGGGACTGAACCCAGGTCCCCCGCATTGCGGGTGGGCTCTGGGAAGCACCATTTTAAAAGGTAGATCTAAATAAGTTATTCATAGAGGACAAAGTCCAAGATATAACAACCCCTCCAAAAAAGGTAGGCTGTAAAAACTGCATATAGGACATGCTTCCATTTTTGTTAATTAGTAATATATATTCATATTTACAAGTAAAGCATTTCACAGGATAATGCAACGAAAGGTTAGGTCTGCAGGCTCTATAAGGTAGAAGCTGTCTATCTAGACTACACTGTTACATTCCTTTATAATAAGTGTTTCTACCATGACCAAAAATACAGAGATAACTAAAAAACACAAAAGCAGAAATGCAGACAACAGCCTACAAATGAGTAAGTACGAAGTAGTCCCATCAGATGAATGCAAATCCCATGGCACCAGAAGTCGGCATGGGAACAAAACTCAAGTTCAAAGAAAAAGTCCTTTCGGCCCTGCCGAGCAGAGGCCACCCTGACCGACGGCGCGTCACCCCCTCGGCAAGTCACCCTCTCTCTGGCCTGGCTCCAGCTGCATGGCCTTGGTCATCCCACATCTACCAGGCTTGCCTCCATCAGGACCGACCCCCTTGTCACTCGTGGGCAGTTCAGGGCAGAGGCAACAAGGAGAGGTAAGGTGACCCTTCCAAGGTCTTGCTCAGAGTGGGAGAAGTAAACGCCTCACTGGAGCCTGCTGAGGGCCCTCAGTAGCACCCAGGGCAGGGGAGCAGATGTGTTGAGTCCAGTACTTCTTGATACCCAACCTGGAAGGCCAGGGGCCTGTGCTTTTGTGACCGTGTGTGTGTTCAGTAGCTCAGTCACGTCTGATACTTTGTAACCCCATGGACTGTAGCCCACCAGGCTCCTCTTGTCTATGGAATTTATTAGGCAAGAATACTGGAGTGGGTTGCCATTTCCTCCTCCAAGGGGTCTTCTCGACCCAGGGATTGAATCTGTGTCTCCTGAATTGGCAGGCAGATTCTTTACCACTAGCACTACCTAGGGAAGCCCTTTGTGATGTTATAGTCAACCTTAATCATTACTCTGCCCCCTAGAGAATACATCCACCTGCCCTAATGCCCACATATCCCCAGATGCAGAACACTGGGTCAGGCTAAGACACTGTGCTGTGTTGGGGATGGGGCAAGAATGGGGTCACAGAGTCAGTGAAGAAGCTGCCTGAGAACAGTAATGAACTGAAGTGGTCAGACAGGAAAGATACGTCTTTACGTATCATACATATGGGATGAAAGGCCACTTATAGTTCACCGAAGAAACAGCTGTCAAAAGCAGACAAGACTGGCTGACACCATATAATGATCATGATACTCACACTAATGACTGGCATTTAATAAGTGCCTACCTTTATCCTGTGCTTGGCATTGTTCTAAGTGCCTTATATCAACTCACTGAATCTTCACTCTAACCCTATGATGTGGGTATTTTATTCACAATTTACAGACAAGGAAACCGAGGCATGAAGCCATGTCACACAGTAGGCGATGGGCCATGAAGCCACGTCACACAGTAGGTGGTGGGCCACAAAGCCACGTCACACAGTAGGCGGTGCAACTGAGCTGAACCCAGGTGTTCTGGCTCTAGTGCCCACGATACACTGTGAGTTCAGTGTGTGTGCACTCATCACTGACCACTCCCTAACACTTTCATGCCTCTCTTTACTCCGTATCACCTACACTGACTCTCATGAAAAGGCAAAGGTAAGCTTACCCCCAATGGGGAAAATCTCCAACCATGGGTCTTGCTATGACACTTCCCAGAGGAAGTGCACAGAGCCTGCAGAGCCCAATCCCCTTTCTAAGGAATTCCCCCTGGAAGAGCCCCTGAGACTTTCGTCCTATGAACTAACGAAGCTCCCCCGGTCACAAAAAATCAGCCTAGGAGGCTTTCCTTAATACCTCCTTCTGTCCACCCATCCATGTTCCACTTATAAGTCTCAGGTTTCTGTATTTTTTAGTCCTTTTATGCCATTCATCACATTTAATGTCTGACTGCCCTCTGACTATATGCTGTTTAAGAACAGTGACTGTAGCTGTCTTATTCATTACTGTAATCCCAAATCCAGCATAGTATTTGACAGATGAGTAGGTGCTAAATTAACATTTGTTATGGAACTAGATGGATGGATGGATGGGTGGATAGACAAATACATAGATGGATGGATAAATGGATGATGTGGCTTGGCATAAATTATCCATACTGGATAGAGTCAAAGTGAACCAATGAGGGGCTCTCTTGGGCAGAGGATAAGAAACGCAAGCAGATAGCTTTGGTGAGCTAGAATGGTACATGGGTAGATACCCACAGTCCCAGCTCTAGAAGAAGGGCAGTAAAGGAGTCTGTCTTGGGGTAACCACATGGCTGATGAGAATGCTGTCCCCTCCATCCCATTTCCCCATACACACCTGCAGTAAACCCCCCCTCCATCCAAGGTATTCTAGACAAGTCTTTCCTTTGCAACCTGAAGAATCCAGTTAGCACTCAGGGATAGTTCACTGCTTTCTAACTTCAGACCAAGATTCAAGCCAAAGGAATAACTTTAAGGAGAAAAATTTCAAACAGAAGGGAGCCTTTCTAAAAGTCCTCAAAACACACAAACAGGGATGTGCTTTACCAAATAAACTAATAAAGCTGCTCTTGGCTGTAAAATGACCCCTGTAGCCCCCAATTCTGCCCCCAGACTTAATTCTATTGTACCCCATGGGGTTGTTTTCCCACCAACCTGGCAGCCCTGTGCCCAGGAGAACTTGGACCAGGAGATACAAATGACTGTGTGATTTTACTTATGGACTGAGTGCCACCAAACACACACACACACACACACACACACACACACACACTGCTTCAGCCATACTGAACTCTCAGGCATTCTCTACACACACCAGGCTCTCCTTTCCATCAGTCTGAAATGTTCTTCCTTTAATTATTCTTTGCTTGGTTAACTTGATTATCAATAAACATCACCTCTTCTCGGAAGGCCTCCCTGGTCTATCCCCAAGATGTGAATAGATGTCCTCCTGTACACTCTCAGAATAGCCTGGGAGCACCTCACTCATGGTATTTCTGCATTGTTTTGTAATGCTGATTTAAATCTCTCCCAATCAGATGGTGAGCTCTTTGAAGGAAAAACTACTGTGCATTGTAATTACAGCATCTAACTCTCAATGAACATGTTGAATGAATATACAAATGAATGAATGAATATGTTAACACATCACATCTCCAGTTGAAGCCCTTTCTTCCCGCCACGAAGTTTTTCACTCAACCACTCACAAATTCTTGAGACCACAGGAAGAAAATCAAATAATCCCCAAAGCTCTAATTGGCAAATAAAAACAATAGCTAAAATGAAACATCATTTCTAACAGGATGAAAAGCTCTCAGTAGCAAATTCTCAATTAATTCCAACAGCTCCTAAGTGTGATGCTCAGAGCTCTCTCTGAGCTGCAACAGGAGTGTGCCCAGTGCCAACTGGACAGCAGGTGCCCCACCTGAATCGGGCAGCCCCTGAGGAGCAGACGGTCAGGAAGGGAAGCCCCCAGCCAAAAGCCAGCTCATCCACATTTTCAAGAGAAGCTGGAAACAGTCTATGGTTTCTGAACGTTGGCAACAAACCCAACACTGGAAAACAAACCTGCTGTGGATGGCTAGTTAGCTTCCTCTGGAGCAAATCACAGAGAGGGCTTAGTGGTGAAGGCTCAGGCTCTGGAGAATCGTGGTCATGGGACTCTGCCATTCACCGACTGAGGCCTTTCCACAAGCTGTTCAAGCTCTAGGCCCCAGGAAGTGTGTCAGTCCCTCAGTCGTGTCCAACTCTTTGGGACCCCATGGACTGTAGCCCGCCAGGCTCCTCTGTCCATGAAATTCTCCAGGCAAGAATACTGGAGTGGATAGCCATTTGTTTCTCCAGGGGATCTTCCCGACCCAGGGGTTGAATCCGGGTCTCCTGCATTGCACACAGATTCTTTACCATCTGTGCCCCCAGGAAGCCAGGGGGATAATGGCATCTCACAGGGCTGGTATGAAGATGAAATACAAAAAGGCACATGGAAGGCTCAGCGCAGTACCCTGCACGTGGTAAGTCGTAAACAAATGCCGTCTCTCTACAGGCCAACTGGGGACCAAGGTTTGTAGCCTCACTCTATGGCACTGCGATTCCAAACCCACAGCGCTCACTCCTAAACCTGCCAGCTCCAGCTGCATCGCATCCAAACACTCCCCAAGCTCCTGAACTAGCTTCCCTCTGTCACCAGATCCGTGTGCAGAGCATTTCCATGGCAATAACCTGCTCCACAAAAGGTACAGTAAATATTTACTATTTTTTCACACATTTCCACTTATTTGGGTATAACAATCTAACTGGCACTCTCCACGGCTTTGGAAAATGACAATGGAGAAGCCAAGCCTCTGGGAACTAGACAGAAGCGCCTGCTGCAGCAGGGACAGCAGCCAGCCACATGGCCGAGGAAGAGCATCACGTGGCCACAGATCCAAAGACTTCAGGAAGCCGGGCTTAAGGATGCCTCCCAGAGCCGCTGAACACCCCTCCAGCCGCCCGATACTCCCAGTGGCAAATGCAGTAAGCAGTACGTGGCGAAGATTCTTCACACGCCCCCAGCCCTCTCTGTTCCTTTCCACTCAGTGCCCCCAACACCCACACACAAGCACAGGTCCTCTCGGAGAGTATTTCAGCCTTGTTCACGTATACACAGAATGCAAGACCTACTCACTTTTAAAGGATAAATGCCCTACATGTGCATGCCTGTTACACACATATGCACAATAAACAGCAGAACCGCACTGTGCCCGCTCAGGAAATGGGTTGCGGGGGGGGGAGGGTGTGCTCCCTGGAATGAGGGGTCTTCACTGCTCTGCTCGGGGCTTTTGAAATGTCAGCTGAGCCAGGGAAGAGGCTCTGACTCACACCCTGACTCACTCCCTTCTCTGCTGCAAGACCCCATCTTTGCAGGGAGGGCAGCACACAGCTTTTTCATTCACTCCCTCATTCAGGCATAAAACCTGTTTTCAGCAGAAAAAATAAACTCATTCAGGCACAAACTCTATGCCCAGCCTTGCACGGGTCCCTGAAGAGAGAGACGTGAAGACATAAATAAAATGTAGTCCCTGCCCTCAAGTTTCTCATTGTCTGACAGATGGGAAACAAACAAGTCAGCACAAATCAAAGTGCTATCAGAGGGGAGACAAACCCAGAGAGTTCAGAAGACTGAAACATCTGACCGTGAAAGTGTGACAGGTCCACGTGGCGAAACGATTCATAAACAGAAAGGAAAGACACGCGGCAGACCAGGGGGATTTATTGTCAACACACAGCACAGACGAGGGACTGGTCTCCACTATATCTAAAGACAGCTAGTGTCCATCAGTAAGAAAAAGCCCACCAGAAAAATGGACAAAGTAATACGAAGAGCGGATTTCCAGAGGAAGAAATATGAATGAGCAACAAGCCCATGAAGATATGCCAACCTGCATGAATACCTGGGAAATGCAAATGAAAACAAGATACTTCTGCATGCATTCGATTGGCAAAAGCGGAAAAGAACAGTTCAGTCCCAGTGTTGAGGCCCGTGTGGGTTGAATGAATGGTGAACGGATGAGTAAAGGTCCCATCAAGCCCCTCACAGGTTGGAGGATGGATATTCCATTTCTTTTGCTATTTCTCCCTCTCCTCCTGTGTGTTTTGCACATGACAGATACCCAGCAGTCCTCTGTGAATCGAGTGAAATGGGACGTATTGCTACCTATATGAGCTGCAGAGGTTTCTTATTATTCAAATGCCCCTCCCCATTGCTCTTCTGGGATTGGGGATGATTCAAGGAGCCTAATGGATCTGGGAGCTGGAGCTGGAGACGAGGAAGAACAGGGCTTTTTACCCAGAGACCCAAAGTGTTCTTTCGATGATGGCCATTCCCCCGTCCTCCCCAGAGGTGAATCGGGGTGTTCTGCACGTCTCTCACTCACAGAAATGGGGACCAGAAAAAAGGTGGAGTGTGTGTGTGTGTGTGTGTGTGTGCGCGCACGCGCGATTGTTCACCGTGGAGAATAGGGAGGAAACAGACCAAGAGACAAAGCAGAGAGCAAGGAGACGCCTTTGCTAAAGTGAAACTGCAGGGAGGCCCCGCCCTGGAAGGCAGAGAAAAGCGTTAGAAATGGGGGTCCCAGGCCTGAGGGGCCTGCAGACACCAGGAGAGATCCCTTCTGTTCCACCCAGTAATGGGAAAAGCCAGCATTATTGTTTACTGTGTGCCAGGCACTGAGCTAATAATAAGACCTTCAGGTGCCTTATCCCTACAGCCCTCTGATGTTGGTACATCCATGCTTATTTCACAGAGGAACGCAGAGGTTAATCAACTTGTTTGAGGCCACACAGCTTGCCAGTGGCAGCACTGAGATTTGAGCCTAGGTCCAACTCCAGGGCCTCCTTCTCTTAACCACACTGCTTGGCTTTTAGCTGGTTTAGTACTAGGAACTTGGGTCTCAAGCAGGAAGTCTTGCCCAACAATGAGTTAGGACTGGAAGGAGATTTATCCATCAGAGGAAAAGCAGGAGCACAATGGGGGCGGAGGGGGGTGTGTGGGAGGGGAGTCTGGGGGGAAGCTGGGGCCTCCAGTGGCCCATACATCTCAGAAGGGAGTCTGGAACCTGGGGTACTTCCGGGCTTAGGTGAGTGTGGGTGTGCTCGCCACCCTCCCCACCCACATCTGTTTCCCCTAGAGGGATCAACAGGAAAAAAAAAAAAAAACTTCACTTCAGAAGGGCTGAAGCCGCTGTTGGCAGAAGCAGCAAGGAAGTGGGCAGCTGGGGGGACCACATCCGCCCCACAGCCAGGCTCCCTGGGACATAATGGGTGGTAGCAACAGGGGGAGAGGGAAGGAGTCTGGTCCTTCGGCCCAAGTGAAGAAGGAAAAAGGCTCTGAGTCCCATCCCAGGCTGAGATGCAACCTGGAGTCAGGTTTAGCTGGACTCCTGTGGCTCTGACAGATCTCAGAGAGATCTGGTCCTAACTGTGAGACCCCAGGCAGCTGAGTCAAGCTCTCCGGCCTCAGTTTCCTCATCAGTGAAACAGGGATGTGAATGGTCTGTTCCCAGGGAGCAAAGTTAGGACTGCAGGTGGAGATACCCCTTAAAACAGCTTGTATCTGCTGGCTTTGTGCTTACCAGACCACCTCCTCTGCCACCAAGTCAGACACTCTGAGAGCTTGTCTGCTACTTCACTGCTGTGTCTCCAACACCTACAACCACGTGTGGCACACAGTATGCATTCAATAAATATTGGTTGAATCAATAAATAACAGGTGCTCAAAAATATTTGTTGAAGAAAACTACAGGAGATGTAAGAAGGAATGAGATAAAGAGAGGAGAAGGCAGGAGGATGAACCCCCAGGAAAATTCCCAGCAGTGGAGGTCAACCAGTTGGCCAAACCACTTCTTTTGGCATTCTTTCCTCAAGAATATTAAATGCTTTGTCATAGTAAACAGTACGGGTGATTAGTAGGCGGCAGCCAGGCTTACTTTCTAACCAGTCTCTGAGCAAAGACTTCCCTTCCCCTTCTTTTCTAAGAAAGCCCCAGAGGACAGCCCTAGTCTTTCCCCTCTGACTTTCAATCTCATTCTCAGCCCCCAGCATCCACCCATAGACTCTGGAAGAGTATAATCATCTAATGTTCGCAGAGTGCAAAGTGCAAGCTCCGAGGCAGAGTGTATAGCTCCAGGCCAAAGTCAAGTGTATATGCCTGCATCACTGCCACTAGAACAGCTGGCCCATTACGACAACTCCTCGGGTAGTCAGTGAAAACCCAATAGATGTGACCAGGCCTGGATCTGAGGAAGCCCATACTATTTATGAGTGATCTAGAGGGCCTTTCCACATCCACAAATCTCTTACAGAAGATAGGTGGTGGTTTAAAATATGCACTTTGGGGCCAGATGATTTGGACTCAACTCCCGGTTCCTTCACTTACCAGCCATGTGACCTTGGGCAAGTTAGTTCACCTCTTCAGTTGTAAGAAGAGGGTTATTACCATATATTACCATGCTGTTGTTTAATCACTAAGTCATGTCCAAC
This sequence comes from Ovis canadensis, assembly GCF_042477335.2. Taxonomy (NCBI): domain Eukaryota; kingdom Metazoa; phylum Chordata; class Mammalia; order Artiodactyla; family Bovidae; genus Ovis; species Ovis canadensis. Next base: position 36,887,669 of record NC_091268.1, on the reverse strand, counting down.
TCTTCAACCCCGTAAACTGTAGCCCGGCAGGCTCCTCTATCCATGGGATTTCCCAGACAAGAGTACTGGAGTGGACTGCCCTCCTCCAGAGGATCTTCCTGACCCAGGGATAGAACCTGAGTCTCTCCTGTCTTCTGCATTGGCAGGTGGATTCTTTACCACCAGCAACACCTTGGAAGCTTGGTTATATTATCATGAAAGTGGAAGTAGCTCAGCTGTCTCCAACTCTTTGCGACCCCATGGACTATACAGCCCATGGAATTCTCCAGGCCAGAATACTGGAGTGGGTAGCCTTCCCTTTCTCCAGGGGATCTTCCCAACCCAGGGATCAAAGCCAGGTCTTCCCCATCGCAGGCAGATTCTTTACCAGCTGAGCCACCAGGGAAGCCCTATACTACCATATTATTATATTATTAATACCTCACTGGGCTACCATGAGACAATGCATATTAGAGTGCTCTCAACAGGTAAGAGTCTTATTTACAAACAACGGAAACCCACTGTAACCAGCTTAGGCAGAAAGGCCATTTAATCTCTGGGAGGCTAACAGAATCTGCCTGGAGGCCCCACAGCCCAGAGGAACATCTAAACCATAGCACAGAACCCATCCTGAGAGGAGTCTGCCGCCACCCTAGAATCTACCCCACTGACACTGTGAATATCCGACATCCACGTGCCACACATCCTGCTAGAAGCCTTTCCACAGCTGCCTGCCTGGTCTGGACATACCTACCACCTCTCTCCAGAATGGATCACCAGTGCCTGCTTCGTCTCATCACTGGAAGCTGATTCAAAGTCCAACCAAGATGCAACCAATTGGCAGACCCCAGGTCATGTGTCTCTGCTCTAGCTGCAAGGGGCGCTGGGAAAGTGGATTTCCGCATTCTACATTCATGGGGCAGGGGTTTATAAGGCTGGGAATCTCCCAACATAAAAATGATGCTTAAGAGTCCAGAAGCATGACAATTGTCCCCTATTAGTTTCTGGCACAGCACCTGGCACATATAAACTCAATAATTAGTAGCCATTCCCTGGAAATGTGGTTTAGGCCCCAAAGCAAGGAGATTTCTGTGCCCTAACATTTCCCCTTTACCTCCTGGCCTACCTGTCATCTTTCCAGGAAGTCTGGATTAAATCCTTACCCTTCCTCCTCCTAAGCCCCAACTGTACTCCTCTAAATGCCTTTGGAGACCCTACTGGAAACTCAGAGCCCAGAAAAGGAGTCCACTTCTCCTTATAACTTAGAGGCAGAACGCACCAACCAGCTGCAATCACAGATTCACAGAACTTCAGAAGCCCCGATTGGAAGGTCACTTTGTCCTACTATCTTATTTTGCAAATTTAGAAATTAAATCCTTTAAAAAAAAAAGAAGAAGAAGAAGAAATTAAATCCTAAAGAGGAGAAGGGATTTGGCAAAGATTGCACAGCAAAGCCCTGGCAGAACCAAAACTAAGCTCAAGGGAAATGAAAAAGAGGGGAAACCGGATTCCCCACAGCAAGCTGGTGCTGCAGCACAGAAGATGCCCCTGGAAGGCTGAGCAGAGGGCTGCTTGAAAGAACTGGGGTCCCGCCCTGTGAAGAGTCATCTTGGAGGTCCTGGGGAGAAACAGCAGAGAGTTTTAGCAGCAGGACACCAAAACGCCGTGTCAGGGTGTCCCAGCCCCTGGCGACTCAAAGTGTGAGCTGTGAACCTGCTGCATGTATGCTGAGTTGCTTCAGTCGTGTCTGACTCTGTGTGACCCTATGGACTATAGCCCGCCAGGCTCCTCTATCCTTGTGATTCTCCAACATCTGCAATCCTGTTTGAAATGCTGAATCTCAGGCCCCTACCCCAGAGCTGCTAAATCAGAATTTGCATCTTAACTAGATCCCCAGGTGACCCAAATGTATATTAAAGTTTGACAAAGCCTGAAGAGGAGTTCAAGTAGAAAAATTCTGCTGAAAATCAGCATTTATGTGAATCTATTGATATTATGTGGCAGGCATGATACTAAGTGCTTTACATACTTATCACATTTAATCCTCTTAAGAAGGCTTTGAAGTAGATGTTCAGTTTCCCCCTTCTACAGATGGGGAAACTGAGGGTTAGACAGGAGATATAACTCACCCTTTACCACTGTGTCCACCTGGTAACCCGGGCAACTCTCTGTGCATTCTTTGGTCACCTCTTTAGCAAAGCCATCCCTGAATAAAGCCTCTCTCCAATACTCTGTTGGCAGAATTAGCCAGCCCTGTTAGTCTCTAATATCCAAAGGCGCCCTGTGAAACTCATCCTGTGACCTTGAGCTTGAGTCTTGATGGCCCAGTGAGGTGAGCAGAGAGGACACGGGCCTTAGAATCCACTCTGTGGCTGGTTACAACAGTAGATACATTAACACCTCTGAGCCTAGGATGCCCCCCATCTGTAAGAGCAGGAGAGAAATCCCAGATTCCAGAGTCATTGCAGGGATAAACTGAGAGGGCGTATGCCAGGCACACAAAGCTGTGCTGGGAGGGAGCAGTGTGAGCTTTTGACTGCTGTTCATGTTGCCCCATTCATACTCCCTCCTCCAGGGGTGTGTTACAGTCAGCTTGTGCATCTCTTCTCACTTCTGTGTTCAGGCACATCACATGAAACTGACCAGGATGGGATATTTACACCGTGAGAACTGGCTCAGGTGGTAAAGACTCGGCCTGCCAATGCAGGATCTCCTGCCTCAATCCCAGGATCAGGAAGATGCTGCTTCAATCCCTGGGTCAGCAAGGTAATCTGAAGAAGGAAATGGAAACCCACTGCAGTTTTCTTGCCTGGAAAATTCCACTGACAGAAGAGCCTGGTGGGCTACAGCCCATGGAGGTCACAAAGAGTCTTACACGACTGGGCACACACAAATCTTACAATACCAGAGTTGCATTTTTGCTTTTGCTTTTTAACCAGAGAGCCAATTACTGAACATTTATCAGATGCCACTGCTTCCTGCATCCCTCACTTATCTCCAGGCCAGTAGGCCCTCCCAGCATTAAGATTCTACAGCTCCTGGTCTGTGACTTCCAGGAAGCCGAGAGATCACTCAACAAACCCTTCACTTACTCATCCAACCAATAATTACTGGACACCTATTATGCGCAGGCATAGCCTCCATGAGGGTTGCAGGTGCCCTGCCATCTGTCATCCATCAGATCAGAAGATGGATTTTCACAGCTGTGACAAGCAGGGGGGAGGAAATTAATAATAAGTCCCAAAGGTGGCAGGGGAAGGATCACACACATCATTTCCGGATCATCCCCCATCAGTGGTAAATTACCTCCTGACAACAGGATAACCTTCCCTCGAGCTCATCCACACTCACCACACACAGCAGGAATTGAGTGAAATAAAGAAGACCTAGGCTTTCATGTTCCCGCAGCCAGAATTGTCAAGCTGTCCCCAACATGCCTGAAAAGTCCAAAACTTGGATCTTTGGTCACTGAAATGAGGGGGCTGCTGCCCCGTGCTGCTCAGAACCCCACTCTCCACCCCCTCATCCTCCTCCACAGCCTCCTCTCTGCCTCCAGCCCCTTTTCTTCTTGCTCATCAGCACCCTTCCTCGTCCCGCAGCCCCCTCCTCTCTCTGTCCTTCATTATCCCCTCTCAGTGCTTCTCAGCCTGCAACTACAGGGAACCGGGATGGAGACAAATCAGACATTCCCTAAAACGCTGATATGAAACTAGTCAATCCGAACTAATTTCAGCAAACTGGCTTTTAGAAGGTTGCCCTACAGTTGCACCATGACCTAGAACCTGTGAGAGTTTATGAACAGGTGATGGAGAAAAATTACTGAACTCCCAGAATCTAGTCCATCAAGACCTGTCTCCCACCTTTCATAGCTCCCCTCCAGTCACTCAAGGACCAGTGTCAGCAGGAAGGGGACCTGGCTGGAGTAATGCATGGCATACTGGAGGCCACCTGCACCTCTAAGTACTACCAAGAAGAAATATTTGGCCAAACAGCACCATCTGAGACCATGAAGAACTTGGCTTCCCCAGGACGGCCAGAATGCCCTAACATTTGACTCGGATGACTCAAGCAAGCGTATGTCATTTCAGCTCGCCCACAGCAGAGTGAATAAAAAAATCTAAAGATTTAACTTAAAAAAAGTTTAACAAGTTAATTTTCTAAATTTAAAACATTTCAGAAAGAAACACAACCTACAGAAGGGTAATTTTAAGCTATATTAAAGCTCAAAGATGACATCATGGGATTCTAATTATACAGACTTTGAGGCAATACAGTCAGGCAACCTTTCTGGATACAGTTTGAAATTTTTCACAACTTGCCAATACTATGTTGGTACCCCATCTTCTGGATACACTAAAAGTCCCTCTTGTAGATGATTCGGAAAAGTGGAAGTAACGGCACCCTTCTGAGACTGCAGGCAGGACTAGAGAACTGCAGTTTCAGTGTTTTCTCCAAATTTTTCTCCTAAGATAGGATTCTATCTCAGCGCATACAGGAAGATGAGAGTTGAGACCAAACCAAACCAACCATGCATTTAATCCAGATCCATATGGAAAGAAGCTGCCACCTCCATGCCAGCAGTGACCTGTTGCAAAATCTGGAGACCCAGTGCCTTTCCCCTACCATCTCTTTCCCTCCATGTTGTGAGGGGAAAAAATGAATTAATTCATTGACAAGATCCTAACAGTACTTGACATGTAGTGAACCCACAGTAAAAGTTAGGTTTGATGATACTGATGATGAAGAAACAAAAGATGATAAAAGCAGGGGGAGGAAGAACCACACTCGTAGCTGCCTGTGGGGTTCAAGCTCGTTGCTCTTTCATGCAAGAGTTGTGAGGCAGGGTGGACAAAATGTAAATCACTCCATTCAATAATGTTTCCTTTGGTGACCTGAATGGGAAGGAAGCCCAAAAGGGAGGGGATATATATACATGTATGGCTGGTTGATTTTGCTGTACAGCAGAAACTAACAGATATTGTAAAGAACCTATACTCCAATAAAAATTAATTTAAAAACACATTCCCTGTTTCTGAGCTGTCTTAGGCGTCTCAGAAAGTCTTCCATTTTTATTTATTTATGGTTGCACTGGGTCTTTGTTGCTGCAAACAGGCTGTCTCTAGTTACGGTGGTTTCTCTTACTGTGGAACACTGGCTCGAAAGCATCAGTAGCTGCAGCACGTGGGCTCAGGAGTTGGGGCTCACAGGCTGTAGTTATTCCACAGCATGTGGGATCTTCTGGGACCAGGGATCAAACCCATGTCCCCTGCAATGGCAGGTGGATTCTTATCCACTGTACCACCAGGTAAGTCCAACTTTACATTTTTAAAGGCACATAGTCTGTATAGTTTATACATGAGCTATTAACTTACAGGGTTTTTATGTATGTAACACAGTTAAATAAAACACATTCACGTATGCCTAGTCTTTACAACAATGTCTTAAAGTAGATGATACCATTTTCTCATTTTACGACCCAGAACACTCTAAAGCTTCAGAGTGGTTCAGTGGAATTTTCCAAGCAACAAAGCTGGTCAATCATAAGCAATGACTTCAGTGTTAATACTCAAGACATATGAGTCCAAGATCTTTCTCCATCACCATAACCTCTCCGGTTTCTGCCATTCCTCTTTGCCTTCTTTTTTTTTTTTTTTTTTTTTGGCCACACTGTGCAGCTCGAAGGATCTTAGTTCCCCAACCAGGGATTTAACCTGAGCCCTGGTAGTGAAAGTGCCATGTCCTAACCACTGGTCAATCAGGGAATTCCCCCTCTTTGCCTGACTTTATCTCTACATTCCTATCCCCAGGACTGTCCTGAATGCTCCAGGGGAAACAAGACGAAAGAGATGGTCACTGCCCTGAAGAAAGGATCACTGTGAATCATTTCTTTTTCTCCTTTCCTGAAATAAGAGCAAAATTCAAAAGCAGCAGCAGTTAATCCGGACAAGGAACAGAAGTTAAGATGCCTCAAACTCTGGAATCCGTGCTTATTTTCCCAAAAGGAGTATAAGACCAGGCTTCCTGGTGTTTTTCAAGTGCCGAGGGAATTAACCAATCCAAGGAAGGTAGAAGAGCTGACTTCTTAGAAAAATCCCTGATGCTAGGAAAGACTGAAGGCAGGAGGAGAAGGGGACGACAGAGGATGAGATGATTGGATGGCATCACCTCCTCAATGGACATGAGTTTGAGCAAACTCCAGGAGATGGTGAAGGACAGGGAAGCCTGGTGTGCTGCAGTCCATGGGGTCACAAAGAGTCGGATATGACTGAGCAACTAAACAAAAACAAAGGAAGGTAGCAGAAAGGAAATTAACTTTTAATGAACGATCATTGAGATGCTATCTCTTACACACACACAAAAACCAGAGTTAACGCTCAATACCATAGAAGAGAGGTTTGATTATGCTCATCATGCAGGCAACGCTGCAGACACAGGGCAGAGGTGGCTTTGCCAATCTATGGTTAATATTCAAGTTTCCACATGTCCTCCTGTCACTGAGGGTTATAGCACTCTTCACTGGCTGTCTGCCAAGCATGCAGATGGAGGAAAAGGAGCTGGTGGGTAGTAAGGTGGTACTGGAGATCAGAAGGGATTATTTTCCATTATGTCATTTATCCAACTACTTGGAAAGTTTTTGATTTTGGTTGACATGTTTTGTTAACTAACCCCTTAGCTATAACTCTTATTAGTACTAATAGTTTTTCAATTGATCCCTTTAGAGTTTCTAAAATAAATATTATGTAACCTATGAATAGTGTCAGTTTGGCATTCTTTTTACAAACAAGTGTCGATCCTTCAACCACCATTCATTTATTCTTGACTTTAATGGAAATGTTTCCACTATCACAAAACATAGCATATTTTGACCACTAGTTGGCCACAGGTAGTCTATATCATGCTGAGAAAGTATATTCTTATTCTTAGTTCCCTGCGAGTTTTTACCCAAAATTAATGCTGAAATTTTAACAAATGCTTTTTTGGCATCTATGAAGATGATCACACTTCTTCCTCTGAGATATTGATGGAATTTATTAATAGACTTCCTAATAATAAACCAGGATGTATTTCTAGAATGAATCTTCCTTGATCATGATACATTGTTCTTTTAATATTAAAAAGATTCAACTTGTCTGGGTTTAATTTAGGATTAATCTTTTCTGTGTTTACAAGTGATATTATATTATGCTTTATATATTGTGTTATCAGGTTTTTGTGCCTGTATAATGCTAGGTTAGAGGAAAGAACTGAGATTGTTTTCTTCTTTTTCTATGGTTTAGAGAAAATTTTTGAAAGCCAAAAGGATCACTTGTCCTGGAGGTTTTGCTAATGGATTTGAAACTTTCATCATTTCCTTTTTTGCTCTTGGTCTAGACCAGACACCAGTAAACTATACCCTGCTGGCCTGCCACTTGTTTTAATAAATAAAGTCTTTTGCAATACAGTCATGTCCACTTCTTTACAAATTATCTATAGCTGGTTTCATGCTATAATGGCAGAGTTGAGTTGTTCTTGGAGAATGCCCCACACAACCTAAAATATTTACTATCTGTCCCTATAAGAAAAACTTGTCCAGCCCTAGTCTAGACAGGCTCCCTTTTATGGTTGATAATTGGGGCATTTTTACTTTCCTAGACATTTATCTATTAACAAAGTTAATACCAAAAAATTAACAATAGCTAACATCTGAATTCTATGAAGCACATATTAATGGGTTGAGTTATTTAAACATTTCAGCACACTGAATCCACACAAATGCTGCATTGTTATTCCCATTTTACAGTGGAAGAGATTGATCTTAGAGAGAGTAAATAAGTTGCCTGATATCAAAAGAATATAGTAGAAAATGCTATGGTAAGACTTCCCTGGTGGTCCAGTGGTTAAGAATTCACCTGTCAATGCAGGAGACATAGGTTGAATATCTGGTCCAGGAAGATCCCACATGCTTCAGAGCAACTAAGCTTGTGTACTGCAACTACCAAGCCCACACGCTTAGAGCCTGTGCTTTGCAGCAAGAGAAACCACCCCAATGAGAAGCCTGCACCCTGCAAAAAAGAGTAGCCCCTGTTCACCGCAGCTAAATGAAGCCCTCACACAGCACTGAAGACCCAGCACAGCCAGTAAATAAATACATAAAGCTATCATATAAATCCACGTATACCTGTATAGTATTATCTTTTAGCTTATAATGTTTTCTATCCTTGTATTTCTGTCCTTTATCATTCTCAATTTGCATATTGTGGATATACATATACTCATTATATGTATTATATTCATCTTATAGATTCATTTTATACATGTGCATACATGCTAAGTCACTTCAGTCATGTCCGACTCTGTATGACCCTATGGACTGTAGCCCCCTAGGCTCCTCTGTTCATGGAGATTCTCCAAGCAAGGATACTGAACTGGGTTGCCATGCCCTCCTCCAGGGGATCTTCCTGACTCAGGGATCAAACTCACGTCCCTTATATCTCCAGCAATGACAGGCAGGCCCTTTACCACTATCACCAACTGGGAAGGCCATTTTATACATACAATTAGTTAAAAGTAGATCTATTTTATTGGCTTTTGTTGGTTTTGCTTTGTCCTGTTTTCCAGGGCTAATTCTTTGAGTTATTAACACAGTGTTTTTTGCACATTCTAATGCTTTATTACAACAGGATATAAAATGTTACAGGGCTTCCCTGGTGGCTCAGACAGTTCTAAAGAATCTGCCTGTAATACAGGAGACCCAGTTCTGCATTTCTATTCCTGCTTTCCTTAGGTTTCTCTTGTGAAGTTTTTCTCCCTTACTTCTTGAGTCAAATGCTTAATTGATGGTTTGGCAATGGAGCGGAACCCTATGGTCCTTTCCACCCATCACCATGTCCTCAGCCTGCCTTTTGTCTGTGGACCACGTTTAGTCAAAGAATAAATCTGATCAGAGAAGGGAGAAAATGCAGAAACAAAGGAAAACAGTCAAAGGAGCTCAAATAATAATGGTTTAGTCATTAAGCATACCCAAGGACCTTTAGTTCCTCCTCAAGGGCTATAGACAATATTCTAAGCCATATTCTGTGAGCTGTCCTATAGATACTAAAAAGTCCTACCAGGTGCAAGAAGTTAACTACCCAATGACCAGACTTTAGCCATGACATACACGGCCACAAATTCTGAGAACTGGCCTCAAGGAAATGGGAACAAACTGACCCCGAAATTAAAGATTAACTGTTTAAAACAATCAAGATGACGCAAGTCAGAACACCAATGATCAATTTCAAGATGACTCTCAGAACTGACTGTATTGTTTCTATATGTTTGCCCCTCTACAGCCTATAAAAGCTCTTGCCCACTGACTGTCACTGGGGGGAAGTAAGCCTTTGGACAGGTATCCACCCTCCCCCACACCTTCATGGCAGCATCCAAAATCAAGCAAACTTTCCTTCCTACCAACTCTGCCTCTTTATCAGCTTCTGAGCAGCAAGCAGCTGGACCTCATTTCTAGTTAGTTTGTTGATATGTAACAAGAAGTGGGGTTGTACTTATAAAAAGCATTTATGACTATAAATTTGGAATACTGACTTGGTGTCATCTATAGTTGATAAACTACACTAAATAGCCTAATTTTAAAACTTTTACTTAATATTTTTTGAGACAACTGTAGATTCCCATGCAGTTATAAAAAATAATAGGGAGAGTCCATACATCCTTTACCCAGTTTCTCCAAAGATAACACCTTGCACAACTATAATATGACATCACAACCAGGATACTAAGGTTAATACAGTGAAGAGACAGAACATTTCACAAGGAGGCTTCACGTTGCCCTTTTGCAGTTGCACCCACTTCTCTCACTCCCACCCTCTCCTCACTCCTGGAAGTCACTAATCGGTTCCCCATCTCTATAATTTTGACATTTCGAGAATGTTACATAATTGTAATCATACAGTAGAGTAGAATCTTTGCGGATGAGCTTTTTTAACTTGGCATAATGCTCTGGTGAGTCATCCAGGTTGCTGAGTGTATCTGCAGTTTGTCCCTTTTTATTGCTGACTAATAGTACACGATGTGGACAGATGACAATTTGTTGCGCCATTTACTTACTGAAGGACTTCTGGGCTGCTTCCAGCTTTTGGCTATTATGAATAAAGACACTAGAAAGATTTGCACAGAGGTTTTTGTGTGAGCCTGAGTTTCCATTTCTTGGGAATACATGCCCTAGAGAATCATTCATGGGTCATATCACAGTTGACTGTTTCATTTTTTTTTTTAAGAAACTGCAAAACTGTTTTCCAGAGTGGCTGTCCCATTTTACATTCCCACCAAGAATATAAGAATGATTGAGATGCTCCATATCCTCGTGTGTATTTGGTACTGTCACTGTTTATTATTTTAGCCATCTTGTTACGTGTGCAGTACTATCTCATTGTGGGGTGTGTCCGTGAATGTGTGAGACTATGTGCTTATGTTACCATGTATATCCCCGCTTCAGTGAAATGTCTGTTTATAGCTTTTGCCTATTTCCTAATTAGGTTATTTGTTGAGTTTGGCAGGTTCTTTATACATTCTGGATCATAGTCCTTTCCAGATATGTGGTTTGCAAATATTTGGTCCCAACCTGTAGTCTGTCTTTCCATCCTCTTAACAGGATCTTTCATAAACCGTGTTAAAACTTTGATGAGGTCCAACACATCAATTTTTTTTTTTGGTTCATGCTTCCAGCGTAATATCTGGAACTCTTTGCCTGGCTCTAGATTCCAAAGATTTCTCTCTTTTGTTTTCTTAAAAGTATTATATCTTTATGTTTTACATGTAAGTCCATGATCTATTTTGAGCTAATTTTTCTGTAAGGTGTAAGACTTGGGCCAAGGTTCATTTTTCTGCCCATAGGTAAACAACTGCCCCAGCACCACTTGTTGAGAATGTATTTTCTCCACTGATTTGTTTTTGTGCCTTTGTCAGAAATCAACTGGGTGCACTTGTATGGGTCTATTTCTATTCTCTATTCTGTTCCAAGGATCTTTGGGTCTACCCTTCCACTAATACCACCAAGTCTTGATTGTTGTACAATAAGACTGATTCCTCCCACTTTATTCTTTTTCATAACTGATTTAGCTAATCTAGCTCCTTTGCCTTTTCATATAAATTATATAATAATCTTATTTTATCCACAAAGTAATTCTATTGGGATTTTCATAGGAATTGCACCAAATCAGTACACAAATTTGGGAAGAACTAATGTTGAGTCTTTCATGTCCATTGCTAGTATATAAAAATAGAATCACCTTTTGTAGTTTATCCTGCACCCTGCAACACTGCCAAACTCATTAATTAGTTGTAGTAGGATTTTTTTGTCTTGTTGTTGCCTTGTAGGCTGCTTCAGATTTTCCATACAATCATGTCATCTACAAATAAAGTCAGTTTTATTTCTTCCTTTCTTATCTGTATGCCTTTTATCTCCTTTTCTTGCCTTATTACAGGCTTAGTGCTGGCTAGACCATCCAGCACCATATTGAATATGTTCCAAGGTTATTAAGGAAAGTGTTTCAATTTTAAGTTCTTGAGTTTTATAATCTTTTTTTTATTAACTTCTAATTTTACTTCGTTTTTAACAGAGAAAGTTGATGGCATATTTTCTTATTAAGTCTTCCATATAAAGGACAGTAAACTGAGTACATTTTTCTTATCCTCACTCCCCTACTATCTACTTTGCAGTCTTCATTAACATAAACTAGGATTTTAAACTCAAATCTTCATAAAAGATTATGAAGTTATTTTTACACCATATTGCCTTTCATTCACAAATATTTTTGACATCTAACATCTATTTTATTTTATTATTAAGATTTTAATTTTTAGAGCAGTTTAAGGTTCACAGCAAAATTGAGGGGAAGGTGCAGAGATTTCCCATATACCCCCACACATGCATAGCCTCCCTTATTATCAACATCCCCCACATTTGGATGATACACTTGTTATGACTGATAAATCTTCTGCCATCTATTTTAACATAAGATTAACAGTGATTATTTGGACTCAATATTACATTTAATTATTTGAAGGATTCATCACATTTCCTCTAAACTGTAACTCCATCCTGAAGTTCTTAGTATTAGACTTCTGTCAATCAGAAAGAAGACCTCTTCACATAACTCTTTCATTGGTGGTAGATTTCCAAAACCTTTTTATATCTGAAAACGGGCGTTCTGTCGCCTTCACACACTAATGACAGCATGACTGGGAATCCAATATGTGGATGATGACACTGTCCCTCAGAACTCTGTAGACTGCATTGCTGTAAGCTCTGTGTTACTCATTGCGAATATACATCCAGATCCTGTATTTGTCAAAAGACAGTTTGCATAGCGTATCCCTGGTCCTGTTCTCTGTCCACTTTGCATGCATGCATGCTAAGTCACTTCAGTCATGTCCACCTCTTTGCAACCCTATGGACTGTAGCCCGCCAGGCTCCTCTGTCCATGATATTCTCCAGGAAAGAAAACTGGAGGGGCTGGCCGTGCCCTCCTCCAGGGGATCTTCCCAACCTAGGGATCAAACCAATGTCTCCGCACTGTGGTGGATTCTTTACTACTGAAGCACTGGGGAAGCCCTCTCTGCCCACTTTAGAGATGGTCAAATCCCCCTGTCAAGCCCACACTGGCGGGCAGGCCAATGTAAACAGCACCACGTTTCTAGCAAGCACTCATCCACCGCCGCTCTGTTGTCCTTAAACAGACTCTTTTCCATTCTCTGCACCTAGGTTCTCTGATCCCCAGACGCACACCCTAGCTCCTTTGGTCTCTCTTATGCACCTTACCTTCCGAAGGGGATCTTCCCGACCACCACCACAATGCACCTTACCTGTGCAAGCCTCACCCCTCAAGGATCAGTCTGCTATCAGCAGTTCCCTGCACCAACCAGTGCACAAGGAGACTGCCTCCTTTACCCTTCTGACTTTCTGAGTGAATGCGGGAAGGTCAAGGGTTGTAAGAAGCCTTCAGTCATTTCAAAAAAAATACTCTTGAGTAGAAGAAGGAAGACCTTTCACTTGGGTCTCATAGTCTAGGAACAGGATGAAGGCAGAGAGACGAAGGGTTTTTCTATTGTTTCCAGTTGGTCTTTGTATCCAGGGGTGATGCCTAGAGTGAGTGAACCCAATCCAGCCCCAACTGTCTTGCAAATAATGGAGATATCACTGAGATTCCAACAACTGGTTATTAATTTTTAAGTTGTCTATAGTGTTTCTCCTATTATATATTATCTTAGTCATGTGAGGGCAAAGAGGGACTGATAGGCAAATGTTATATTCAGCCTTTGCCAAGACCAAGTCTACTTGGAATCATAGAACTTTTGATGTTCACAGCAGTTACGGATAATGGATGGGATGAACCAGAGTGGCCCTACTCTGTAATCATATGAGAGGGTCTCCTCCCAGGGCACTGCTCCAAAACAAATCCCCGCAACAGTGGTTCTCAACAGTGAACAGAAGCACCACCTGAGGAGCCTATTAAAAACTGATCAGGCTCCACCCTAAAGTTCTAGTGAAGCCTTGGGTTTGTAGTCTTCACAAATGCTACAGGATACATGCTGTGTGGTCCAAGAACCGGCCTTGGAGAACTGAAGCACCAGAAATATCTCTAAAATCATCAGATGAGAAATTTTCAGCTGCTCCTTCTGATATTTCCTCAAGACAAACGGAAAAAAGCAAATATAGCTGTTCATCTAGTACAATTCAGAGGCAGAGTTGCCTGGCACAGCAATGCTGGAGAACATGAGATCTTCTCCACATTTCTCATTGCTAGTTTGACTCCAGAAAATGCCCTTTCACCACTAAATAGCACTTACAGGAATTCTACAGGTGAATTTATACATATCTAAGTGATACATTTATTGCATTCTCCTTAATAGCATTGTTTGAAACAGCCCCAAAGTGGGAATAATCTGAAGTCCATCACAGAGAACTGCTCTAATACATTATGAATCATCCATACAATGGAAAACTTTGCACCTAATTTTAAGTTTAAGAAAGCTTTCTTTGGGGGACTACCTGGTGGTACAGGGGCTAAGACTCCACACTCCCAATGAAGGGGACCCAGGTTCGATCCCTGGTCAGGGAACTAGGTTTCAAAGAAGTAAAATGAAAGTCACTCAATCGTGTCCAACTCTTTGCAACCCCATGGACTATACAGTCCATAGAATTCTCCAGGCTATAATACTGGAGTGAGTAGCCTTTACCTTCTCCAGGTGATATTCCCTATCCAGGGATCCGCATTGCAGGCGGATTCTTTACCAGCTAAGCCATCAGGGAAGCACAGGTTCCAAATGTCACAACTAAAGATCCTACATGCCGCAATTAAGACTTGGCACAGACAAACAAATATTTTTTTAAAAAAGGAATCTCTCTTTGTACTGACATAGATAGCTCTCCAAGATGCGAAGTCAAGAGGTAGGCAAGACTAATTCAAATATGTAAAGACTGGCATAGGCATGTGTGTGTCAGTCGTGCAGCAATGTCTGAGGACTGCAGCCAGCCAGGCTCCTCTGTCCATGGGATTTCCCAAGCAAGAACACTGGAGTGGATTGCCATTCCCTTCTCCAGGGGATCTTCCCGACCCAAGGATCAAACCCAGGTCTCCCATATTCCAGGCAGATTCTTTACCTTCTTAGCCACCAGGGAAACCAATCAGTGAGGATACCCAACAAACAAATCAGAACAAACGCCAGCCATTCCAGCACACGGGAGCCTACCAACCAAATATTAGCAGAAAAAGCAAAGTGGATTGCAGTATGCCACCTTTTCCTGTGAAAACAAGGGAGGAGAAGAAAAGCTTCTGAAAGGACACCCCAAGAAAGGGTGGGCAGTGGGTGGGTGGAAGAAAGGTGTGAATGAGAAAATTTTAAACCTGAATACTTTCTTGTATTTTTGAGCTATGTGAATATATTACCCAAAATTGCATTTTAAAACATTGCATTTTTTTAACTTCAAAGATTTTTGATGTGGAGCTGGGATATGACGTGATTTAATTTTCATTTTATATTCCTTCTGGGTCCCTGTGGTTTGCTATTTCTCCAATGTGCCTATTAGTTAGTAACAGTTTGTTACAGTCATGAAGGTGGGGTGAGCCTGTCTTGTCTATACTGTTAAGTGACCATGATCCAATCCATGATGTTTCAAAGACTGACTGCATCAGGCTTTATAGAAAGTCCAGATTATCTCCCCCTGTAGCTCTCAAACCTGGCTGCTCCTTTGAATCACCTGAGAGCCTTTAACTAAACTAGGCTGCTGTTCCAGTCTCGTCCCCAGATATTCTGATTTAACAGGTCTGAGGTAGGGCCAGGGCACTGGGACTTTTAAAAGCTCCCCAGCTCAGTCTAACACACAGCCACTTGTGACAACCTCCTGACTGGGTAGATCTGAGGTGAGGTGCCATATGTATGAACCTGTCCTCCAGGTGAGCTGTTGTTCAGCCAGGTTTGTGGCTGCCGCCCAAAACATCCTCTTAGCTGCACTCAGGGAAAGACTCAAGCATCAGCAAAGACCAAGTTCAGAAAAGAAAAACCCACTTGGCTCAAGAAGTAAGAACTCTGGTTTCTAAATGAAATCAGATTCAGTCATTCCTGAGCATGTGGTTCACATTCCTATCACCCTGAGTTTCTCCCTGTTCTCTTTGCTCCCCACATACAACCCTAAGGACCTCCATCAGAAACCACCAGACAGGCTACCAGAACTGGCATCCCAGCCTTGAGGAACCCCATCACCACCACCCCAGTAACAGCCAGGCCAGGAGGGGCCAGGCACACATACAAATACGTTCCATTATACCCAGAAGTAGACAATGGTCCAAGATGGGTACAAACTTTATCAACAGGAAATATTTTATGGAACTGATTTTTTTAAACAAAGGTCAATGTGTCTTCTTAAGTAGATACAATTCCTAATAATCAGAAAATAAAGAATAGGGGCTTCCCTGGTGGCCCAGTGGTTAAGAATCTGCCTTGCAATGCAGGGGACACCAGTTCAATCTGTGGTCAGGGAAGATTTCACATGCCGCGGGGCAACTGAGCCCATGCACCACAGCTACTGAAGCCGGTGCACCCTAGAGCCCGTGCTCTGCAACAAGAGTGTGTGGGCGTGCGTTCTCAGTCATGTCCGACTCTTTGCGGCATAGCCCGCCAGGCTCCTCTATCCATGGAAGTTTTCAGGCAAGAATACCGGAGTGGGTTGCATTTCCTTCTCCAGGGGATCTTCCCACCCAGGGGTAGAACCCGCATTTCTTGCATCTTCTGCATTGGCAGGTGGACTCTTTACCAGTTGAGCCACTGAGGAAGCCCAGCAAGACAAACCACCACAATGAGAAGCCTGCTCACTGAAACTAGAGAGTAGCCCCCACTCGCTGCAACTAGAGAAAGCCTGTGCACAGCAATGATGACCCAATTCAGTTCAATTCAGTCACTCAGTTGTGTCCGACTCCTTGCAACCCCATGGACTGCAGCACGCCAGGCTTCCCTATCCATCATCAACTCTTGAAGCTTGCTCAAACCCATGTCCATCGAGTTGGTAACGCCATCCAACCATCTCATCCTCTGTCGTCCCCTTCTCTTCCAGTCTTCAATCTTTCCCAGCATCAGGGTCTTTTCTGATGAGACAGTTCTTCACATCAGGTGGCCAAAGTATTGGAGTTTCAGCTTCAGCATCAGTCCTTCCAGTGAACACCCAGGACTGATCTCCTTTAGGATGGACTGGTTGGATCTCCTAACAGTCCAAGGGACTCTCAAGAGTCTTCTCCAACACCACAGTTCAAAAGCATCAGTTCTTCCGTGCTCAGCTTTCTTTATGGTCCAACTCTCAGATCCATACATGACCACTGGGAAAACCATAGCCTTGACTAGACCAACGTTTGTTGGCAAAGTAATGTCTTTGCTTTTTAATATGCTGTCTAGGTTGGTCATGGCTTTTCTTCCAAGGAGCAAGCATCTTTTAATTTCATGGCTGCAGTGACAATCTGCAGTGATTTGGGGGCCCCCAAAATAAAGTCTGTCACTGTTTCCCTTGTTTCTCCATCTATTTGCCATGAAGTGATAGGACCAGATGCCATGATCTTAGTTTTCTGAATGTTCAGTTTTGTTTGTTTGTTTTTTTAAGCCAACTTTTTCACTCTCCTCTTTCACTTTTATCAAGAGGCTCTTTCATTCTTCTTCACTTTCTAATTTAGAAAATTAGAGACACCAAGGGAACATGCAAAGATGGGCACAATAAAGGACAGAAATGGTACGAATCTAACAGAAGCAGAAGATATTAAGAGGCAGCAAGAATACACAGGAGAACTGTACAAAAAAGATCATCATGACCCAGATAACCACAATGGTGTGATCACTCACCTAGAGCCAGACATCCTGGAATGTGAAGTCAAGTGGGCCTTAGTAAGCATTGCTACAAACAACGACCCAGCACAGCCAAAATAAATAAATTAAATAAAGAGTATCTTCCCCCTTAAAACTGCTATGAAAACAGTAATTATTTCCTGAAGTCAGTCCCACAAGACTTTTCTGCAGACAGATCCTGGCCCTTTCCAGCCAACAAATCCAGGCCTAAAGCTGACAGTGCTTGAATATATTTGAGGCAGCTCTAGGGAGTGAAATAAGGGGCCATAGGAGATTTTAACATCCTAAGAATTGAAGAGACACTTTCCCCCCAATGTCTAAAAGTCAACATTTCTCTTAAGATGCCAGACACACTGAAAGACCAGGTGTCCCTAGAGAGAGGCTGCTGCAGAAGCCCCTTCACACTCTGCTAAGACCACCTAACCCCATCTCTCCTAACGTGATCTAATTGGAGAAAGAGAAGCATTTATACTGAAATGACAACAGACAGAATCAAGCAAGGCCAAGAAGGAAATCCTCCATCCCTCAAAGGGAAAGTTTCATAAAAAGAAAGTCAAATAGAGAGATGGGCCGATGAATGGGTGGACAGATGACGGATGGAAAACGGATGCATGCAAGATGGATGGATGAGTGTGTGGATGATGGATGGATGCACAGGTGGGTATCAGTTCACACAAGTCTCAAAGCCAAGGCTTTATAAACCAGCCTTTGATGCCAGAGCTAAAGGTCTTCATGTAGCAAAGCATTAATTTTTCTGCTTAAAGAGATAATTGTACATGCCTTGCTTTCCTCCCAGATCTCCAAATCACAAAGCCTAACTGTATCAGCTGAAAGGCTTTGGGCTTTCCTGCTGTTTAGCACGGGGAGCTCTGCTCAGTGCTCTATGAAGACCTAGAGAGAGGCTCAGGAGGAAAGGGATCTCTATACACATATAGCTGATTCACATTTGTTCAGCAAAAACTAACAGCATTGTAAAGCAATTATACTCCAATTTAAAAAAAAAGATGCCTTGGGCTTCAATTAACATAACAGCCAACTAAACGCTGCTTAAACAAAAGGGGCTCATCAACAAATATCACACACAGGAAACGCTTGAAGTAGGAAGTTTCTGGGGCTGTGAATGGCTCCAGGCTGTCAGCTGCAATTCCAGGCATCAGTGTATAGTCATAAGGTGGTCACCATAGCTCCAACCATTATTTTCATATTTGACAGCCTCTAAGACAGGAACCAGAGATCAAATTGCCAACATCTGCTGGATCATAGAAAAAGCAAGAGAGTTCCAGAAAAACATTTATTTCTGCTTTATTGACTATGCCAAAGCCTTTGACTGTGTGGATCACAATCAACTGTGGAAAATTCTGAAAGAGATGGGAATACCAGACCACCTGACCTGCCTCTTGAGAAATCTGCATGCAGGTCAGGAAGCAGCAGTTAGAACTGGACATGGCACAACAGGCTGGTTCCAAGTAGGAAAAGGAGTACGTCAAGGATGTATGTTGTCACCCTGCTTATTTAACTTATATGCAGAGTACATCATGAGAAACGCTGGGCTGGAAGAAGCATAAGCTGGAATCAAGATTGCCGGGAGAAATATCAATAACCTCAGATATGCAGATGACACCACCCTTATGGCAGAAAGTGAAGAGGAACTAAAAAGTCTCTTGATGAAAGTGAAAGAGGAGAGTGAAAAAGTTGGCTCAACATTCAGAAAACTAGGTATCTGGTCCCATCACTTCATGGGAAATAGATGGGGAAACAGTGGAAACAGTGGCAGACTTTATTTTGGGGGGCTCCAAAATCACTGCAGATGGTGACTGCAGCCATGAAATTAAAAGACGCTTACTCCTTGGAAGGAAAGTTATGAGCAACCTAGATAGTATATTCAAAAGCAGAGACATTACTTTGCCGACTAAAGTCCATCTAGTCAAGGCTATGGTTTTTCCTGTGGTCATGTATGGATGTGATAGTTGGACTGTGAAGAAGGCTGAGCGCCAAAGAATTGATGGTTTTGAACTGTGGTGCTGGAGAAGACTCTTGAGAGTCCCTTGGACTGCAAGGAGATCCAACCAGTCCATTCTGAGGGAGATCAGCCCTGGGATTTCTTTGGAAGGAATGATGCTAAAGCTGAAACTCCAGTACTTTGGCCACCTCATGCGAAGAGTTGACTCATTGGAAAAGACTCTGATGTTGGGATGGATTGGGGGCAGGAGGAGAAGGGGACGACAGAGGATGAGATGGCTGGATGGCATCCCTGACTCGATGGACGTGAGTCTGAGTGAACTCCGGGAGTTGGTGATGGACAGGGAGGCCTGGCATGCTGCGATTCATGGGGTCACAAAGAGTCGGACACGACAGAGTGACTGAACTGAACTGAACTGACCTGAAGACAGGAAGGGTTGAGCGGAAAAGGAGTTATTCTCTCTTTTACACTGGCCAAAACTAGGTCCCATACCCCCCTCAAGATCAGTCATTGAGGGTGGAAACAGAACTACCTTGGGTCACTCATACTTTGCCCCTTGGGCACACTGTCACCAAATAGAACCAAGAACGATGGAGGAATGGCTGTTGCATGGACCAACATCTTCTGCCAGAGCATCTGTTCCCACTCTTCAGTCCCCAGATCCCTCAGATACAAGACCCCCTGCAGTCAGAAATGCACTCTGATAATTCCCAAAATGTGCCCTCCAGAGAGATCCCAATAACTTCACTCCCATAATGGCCAAGGTTTCCACTTGCATCTCCTTAGCCTCTTCTTCAGGGCATCTAGATTACAACTGTCAGAATCCCACTGAAACTAGCTCAAGCAAAGAAAGAAGCCTATTCCAAGGAAACAAAGTAACTCACAGAAACCAAGGCCAGCCACTTAGTTTGGCTTCAAGGCAGGACTATCAGAAACCAAGACAGCCACTCCATCTCCCTGTCTACACGACCTCTGAACCCAACCTCTGAACCCCCTCCAGAAACAGTGAGGCTTCCTCTGATTTTTGGTGCACATCACACAGTCCCTGAGACCACACCGCCTTCCAGTCTAAAGTTGTTAGAGGCTAGCTGGCATCGCTCAGGGCGAAGTCCAAGTCCCAGAGAAAGAATCAGGTGAAGACATGCCTGGTCCATCAGCAACGGGCACGCAACTTCATCACATGGTTCAAAGGTGGATGTTATGGATCATTCCTTGGGGGCCCTTTACCAAAAAGGAGGGAATGCATCGACTTTGAATCACCCTAAAGGGGCTGTACAAATTCTCTGCAGGAAATTCACCATTCTCCTGAGACATCAGTTTCCAAGACCCAGCAGGCCAGAAGGACAGGAAGGACAAAACAGCAGGCATGCCAGTATGACCACCTGACCCTCTCGTCTCTGGGAGCGCAGCTGGCAGGCAGGGCTGGAGAGGAGGGAGGAAGCTGTACAGGTGCTCCCCACCCCTTCCCCCTCCCTGCCCTGCCTCACGCTGGCTCCCTCCCAAGTCCCTTCTCACACTCTCACGCCCACCTAGCTACACTCGTCCTCACATTCAGCGCTCCACTCCGGGCTCTTTTCTGCCAAAATGCTTTCCCACACAGGGGTCCCTGCCTTCCAGCTCACTCTCCACGCACATGTCTACCTCAGAAGTGAGCTCGGTCTATTTTAAACTCCTGGAGCTGTCTGCCATCTGTCTCGTCTTGGGGGGGGGGGGGGGTGGGCGGGGGCTCACGGTCTGCTGACAGAAGAGAACCGAATTTGGAAACATGGAAATGGAAGTCTGGTTCCGGTCCCACCAAGAGCTCTAGGACCTCGGGACAATCGAGGCACACTTCCCACGGCTGTTAAGAGAAGACTCCCCCCTTGGTTAGTTCCTGGGGCATCAGGGGAAATGAATGAAAAAAAGCTTGGACGGTGAGGTGGCAGTGGACGCCTTGAGTGACTCAAGTGGTCCTTGAGAGCGTGGTCTTCACCAACCCTCGAACCCTGGCAGGCACTGTTCAGGAATTAACCGCTTTCTTTACTTCTCTGACCAGACACTCCTGGCACTGGGGACCAGCCAATGCCAGACTGGGAATCGTCAAGTCCATCCTGGAGCGCTGATGCTTAGAAATGGTTACCATGGCAATCGGCTCTGCTACTTGCTTTGTGAATGATCCTGAGCCAGTCATCAACCTCTGGGAGCTTCAGGTTCCTTCAGGCATGACCAGGCATCTGTTCAGCCACAAGATATGACCACGAAATTGTCAAGCTGTGTCTCTAACATCAACACTGTAATAGTACCGACCACTGATGTTGCTGCGGGAATTAAGTGGACTTGGGGCTAACCAATAATAACAATGATAAGATTAAAAGCCATCTATGTCTTGGATACTGCGCTAAAAGCCTTGCATGTATTCAATCCTAGCAACCCAATGAAGGCCATAATAAGTACTAAATGCTTTTCGTTTGGAGTCATAACAACAATAAGTTAGAAGGAAGAAATCTAGAAAGGCAGACACTGATAACCAAATTTTAACTTCTTTCCTAGAATCTGCAGACAAGTCATTGAAATGCTCTTCAAAAGAGCAACCCCATAAACTCAGGTACGGAGAAATAAACAGTCCACCTGGAGCACCAGTCCATTCACACAAAGTGCGGCTGCCTTGCGGGCTCATCTCCATCCCCACCACACACTTCCTGCCATCTTTCCTCAGGCTGTTCTCCTACCCCAGATGCAAGCTTCCCACATCTTGAAGACACTGGCTGGCTGCGAGGCAGCTGCCTTCCTGTGGAAGCAGAGTTACTAGGAGGCCTGAGAGTCACATGCCTCTACAAATCCCACTTGGGCCACAGCAGATGGCAGATGGAAGCATCACAGATGCAAACCGTTACAGAAAGTCTTAGGGGGCTCCCTGGAGGGGAGGCACATTTCACAGGACACTGTCTCCTACCCTCTCACCAGCTCCTTCCTGGATGGTCTCAGGAATCCCCCTAAAGGTCTGCCTCTCATCTCTGAAACCCAGGCACCAGGAGAAAGGGAATTTTCACCTTTTCCTGAAGCCTTTATCCAAGTATTTCCCCAAAGATCCCTTCCAAAACAAAACTGGCATAATTCATCTTTTATCCAAGAAATATTTATTGAGCATCTACTATAGGCCAGACATGCCCTAGTCCCTGAGGCACCCAAAGCAAACAGGAGGACAGCCTTGGAGTTCTTGCGGGTATGATCATGTCTAAAGTGCAGCATGTACTGAGAGGCTGCTGTATTCCTGCACTACCAAGTGCTTTCTATATGTTATCTTACTTCACTCCTCACAGCCTCCTCTGCGGTATTTCATTCCTGTTTGACAGATGAAATTATTGCCCAAGACGACACAGCTAGGAAGCAGCAGGAACCAGCTCAGAACCCCAGGACTGTCTGGTTCAAAAGCTCACACTTTTAGCCAGTGTGCTCTGGAGGCCACATCCGCTTCCAATGCCTACCAACAGTAAGTTCTCCACATAGAAACCTTCAAGTTGTAAACACTCAAAGATGCTAACATGCCCAGAGAAAGGACATAGACAGACAAGAGGAAGATGAAGTAACTTGAGGAATCACAGAGATTCACAGCACAGGAAATGGTTTTCTTTATTTGAGGGGGCACTGTTAGTTTTTGAGACACATGACCTGAACATAGAACAGTACGTGAAGGGTGCAGCAGCCATTCAGAATACAATCCAGTGCTGCAGCGTCAATTACGATGAGAAAAAAAAAAAGACCTCCTACCCAGACATCACTGGACCATTTTCTCAAGAGGGTAGACAGAACTGAATCCAGCAAGGAGCCAGAACCTGTACCATCAACGTCAGGCATCAGTGAAACTGAAGCTTGCCCTCCATCTCCTATTGCTGACCATCCTTCATCTCTACCAGCTTTCACCCCTCTCCCTCCTCCCGTCAGTAACTCTCGTTGCCTCTTCACTGGATGCCAGTCCCTGGATGCAGCTGGTGTACTGTAGGGTACCGTAGTGTAAGATTTAAAATGTCTTCTTTGTTTTTTATTATGATTTGTGTGAAACATATTATAAATCTATTATGGTACAGTACTACAAAGCTGATCGTGTTAGTTGGGTAGGTAGCCTAACTTTGTTGGACTTATGAACACACTCTCGGGATGGAACTCGTTTGTATGTAGGGGACTTACTGTACTCTGCCTTCATGCTGGACCCCAGACTCTACAGCGCGGCACTCAAAACCTTCCTATGGCTTTCAACTCTGATGTCCCAAAATGTCTTTCAGCCCCCTGGATTCCTGCCATGAGGAAGGACTCAACATTTCCTGAAAACATCCTCATGCCTCCTCTCCTTCCTGCAGTGCCCCCTCACCCACCTGCCCTCCCCATCTCCTCCATTCCCAAACTCCAGCTCCACCTAACAAAAGATCTCTTTAAACAAAAGTTTAATATGAAAGTTACCTTCTTAGTTTTGCTTATGAGGAAAGAGCAGCTACTCTATTATTCACATCCAATGCCAGGCCAGAGTACTAAATGAAAACCATGTACTGAGGTTATTTTTCCAGTTTAAAATGAAAGTCACCTCCTCCAGGGAGCCCTCCAGTCCCCCAAACAACAGTGTGTTTTCCAGCGTATACTGTTCACTGCCTTCTTTTTCTTCCTGGCCTCTAGTCTTTATCACCATCTCTTTTCCACTATGGGCATTTACAAAGTTTTTGAACTGTGGTGCTAGAGAAGCCTCTTGAGAGTCCCTTGGACAGCAAGGAGACCAAACCAGTCAATCCTAAAGGAAATCAGTCCTGAGTACTCATTGGAAGGACTGATGCTGAAGCTGAAGCTCCAATACTTTGGCCGCCTGATACAAAGAGTCAACTCATTGGAAAAGACACTGATGCTGTGCAAGATTGAGGGCAGGAGAAGAAGGGGGCGATAGAGGATGAGACAGTTGGATGGCATCACTGACACAGTGGACGTGAGTTTGTGCAAACTCTGGAAGCAGTGAAGGACAGGGAAGCCTGGCGTGCTGCAGTCCATGGGATCACAGAGAGTCAGATATGACTTAGCAACTGAACAGCAACAACAAAAAGTTTCTCTGCCCCAATAGTGATTGATCACTTCCTTACACAGTGCCGAGCTCCATCAATCGGAGGGCCTCCCACAACACACATGCCACTGTGCCTTGCACAAGCTCTTGCTCAATAAATGTTTGCTGAAATAACTCTGTAAGCACTTTCATTTTTACACATTTCAACAATATTTCCAAAGCCAGGGTCCTCAGCCTGGGGCCTGCTTCTTCTTTCACCAGAGCCGACATGAGCTCTTGGGGAAAGTTCATCACACTCCATGACGGCAATTACCATTGACAGGCAAGCAGGTCCCAAATCTCTGTCCTGAGCCCAGATCCAGCCCAAAGCCCCAGGTCTGAGGATCACACGCCAGCCGGTCTGTACCATTTGGACATCAATTAGGCACCTACCATGGGAACTCTGAGTTCCCTCAAAACATGTTACTCTGTCTATGGGTCCCATCTCTGTGAACTGCACCACCAACCCACCCTGCACCAAGCTGGAAGCCTGGGAGCCACCCCTGACTCCTCCCTCTCCCACGCTCCTCCCACTCCCCTGCCAGTCACCAAGGTCTCTCAACCACATTCCCTAAACATCCCTCCAAGCCTCCCTCCCTCCGCCTCGCCTTCCAGACTGCAATCCAGGCAGCAAGTCCAGCCTGGATCACTATACCCGCCTCCCCACACAAGCTCCCTTTTCCAGCCTTGCCACCGGAAATTCACCTTTCAACTGCAGCCAGAGCGGTTCTAACAGGCAAATCCAATCATGTAATGCTTTATTTTAAAAAGACTTCTGCACCCTCAGAATAACATCTACGATCGTTAATGGGACATATGAGCTGTTTATGAGCAGGCTCCTGCCTCCCTCTTTCCCAAGCAGATCCCCCGCCTAATAAATAGACAAGGACAGATGCTCTGTGCCAGTCGAGACAAACTGACTTTGGTTCCTGAACCTTCCTGTGGCTCTGCATTTGCTGTTCCCTCTGCTGAGAACCCCTGCCCCTTCCCTTCATGCCCTCCTGCTTTACTGAATTAAACCTGTCACCCTGAAAGCTAGGCTTGAACATCACTTAGCCCTGGAAGTTCCCTGAGGGCTTTACTCAGATGCCCCCACTCTGCTCACCTCAGGATCCCACACTTAAAGAGGCCACAGCAAGGAGCCCCTGCATGAGTGCCCGCCTCTTCATGGGTCTGTACTCTCTACCAGACAATGCTTCCATCACCGCAGGGACCTACCATTGTGATCACTGTTGGACAATGCCCCCCACCCCCACCACCTGACACAGCAGGGATTCAATTAATACTTCAATGGATAAATAAGTCACAATAAATAATTGTACATTGAGGCCTCTGAGAACATTCTTGATTGAAATAATCTTGCTGGGCAATATTCTGAAGCCTGGAAGCTGTCTGGCAGACTGAGCTCCTTGCTTTGGGTTTTTAAGAAATCTCCTTGTTTGGAAGAGAGACAGGACGATCTCCAGCAGCTGGGGTTTAGCATCACAGGGCTGACAAGACAGTGTCGAGGATGGAGTCCCTGGCACTCTGCTAGAAACTGCAGGAATACAAGCTTTCTTTCCAACCATAAGAACACACACATTGTGGGACTTCCCTAGTGGTCCAGTGGCTAAAACTCTGCTCTCCCAAAGAAGGCAGCCCAGGTTCAATCCCTGGTCAGGGAACTATATCCTACATGCGGCAACTAAGAGTTTATATGAATGTGTCTCAACTAAGACCTGGCATAGCCAAATAAATAAACAATTTAAAAAAAAGAAAACAGAGAGAACACACACATCATGGTTAATTAGGGAAAGTCAAAGTGTGACTAGGACAGGAGGGGGCATCCACAGTCACAATGCATAATGACCAGCCAGGCCTGAGGGTATCCCAGAGGTGTGTTCTACAGAACAAAAAGGGAAAATGATGCCTCTTTCTGAGTAGCGATGCACTGAGACAGTTCCAGAGTAAAGGGCAGGAATCCCAATGGAAGACACCCCTGGCAGAGATTCTATAATGAGAGATAGCTCCAAAAAGGATGATTTCTATGTGTTCCTATTTAGGGCACTTTCTGTCTCCTTTTCCTTCTCCCCATCTCTCAGCATGCTTCTAGGAGCCATGTTCCATTCTCCTTGCATTAAGGGCTCAGGATTTGAGGTAAATTACAAAGTGGTTAAATAAATGTACCCAAAATGTACTCATGGTCAGATGCTGACCTAGAAGGCTCTGTCTAATGGAATGCAAAAAGGCTCAAGGAAATAGCCAATCTCAATAGCCTGTTAAAGAGTTTTACCCAGATCCAGAACAAAGCTACATGGGGTCTACTCGCTAAATGAACAAATGATGTGCAACTAGGTGGGCCTAGAGAGGCTTCAAATTTTAAAATCAGGATCTAGAGCTGACATGGGCTGTTAGGAAAACAAAACAAAGACGACTATTAGACTCTTGTGCTCAGTCTTAAAAAATTAATTATATATGTCAATAGAAGAAACAGAAATGGTTAGCAAGAGGAACACAGAAACAGAAGTTCAGTTGGCTAGTGGACACTAAGCCAAAGGTTCTGACTACCCTTCCTTGTAAGCACAGAGCAGTACGGTGCCTGCCTACCTGCTTTGAAGGTAGGTATGGCCATGTGACTTGCTTCAGCTGATGATATGTGTTTGCCAGTGATGGGTACAGCCAGCGAGAACTTCAAGAACCACTACAAGATGTGCCAAGGTCCCCTTCCCTTTCTTAATGATTATGTAAGCGTACTTCAACTTAGAGGGTCTGTTGGCCAGGTCCCTTTTGTGACCGCAATGAGCAGTCTCTCCGCTTCCATCCTAGCTAAACCATGCTAATGGTCGTTGGGACTAGAAAGGATGCCAGGGACTACAGCGATGCCAGCATCAGCTCAGTATCAGAAAGCTCTCTGATGACTTGTGCAAACACACTACTTTGAGAGCATAAGTTAGTCACTCAAGGCTGGATGGGCACCATGAGACACTGTGAAGCATTAGATGGTACAGTGAGTACTTACTTAACCTTCTTTTAAAGATATACCTGTTTGAATGCAGAGTTCCAAAGAATAGCAAGGAAAGATAAGAAAACCTTCCTCAGTGATCAGTGCAAAGAAATAGAGGAAAACAACAGAATGGGAAGGACTAGAGATCTCTTCAAGAAAATTAGAGATACCAAGGGAACATTTCATGCAAAGATGGGCTCGATAAAGGACAGAAATGGTATGGACCTAACAGAAGAAGATTTTAAGAAGAGGTGGCAGGAATACACAGAAGAACTGTACAAAAAAGATCTTCACGACCCAGATGATCATGACAGTGTGATCACTCACTTAGAGCCAGACATCCTGGAATGTAAAGTTAAGCGGGCCTTAGGAAGCATCACTATGAACAAAGCTAGGAGGTGACGGAATTCCAGTTGAACTATTTCAAATCCTAAAAGATGATGCTGTGAAAGTGCTGTACTCAATATGCCAGCAAATTTGGAAAACTCACCAGTGATCACAGGACTGGAAAAAGTCAGTTTTCATTCCAATCCCAAAGAAAAGCAATGCAAAAGAATGCTCAAACTACCACACAATTGCACTGATCTCACACGCTAGTAAAGTAATGCTCAAAATTCTCCAGGCCAGGCTTCAACAATACGTGAACTGCGAACTACCAGATATTCAAGCTGGTTTTAGAAAAGACAGAGGAACCAGAGATCAAACTGCCAACATCTGCTGGATCATCGGAAAAGCAAGAGAGTTCCAGAAAAAACATCTATTTCTGCTTCATTGATTATGCCAAAGTCTTTGACTGTGTGGATCACAAAAAACTATGGAAAATTCTTCAAGAGATGGGAATACCAGACCACTTGACCCGCCTCTTGAGACATTTGTATGCAGATCAGGAAGTGACAGTTAGAACTGGACATGGAACAACAGACTGGTTTCAAATAGGAAAAGGAGTACATCAAGGCTGTATATTGTCACCCTGCTTATTTAACATATATGCAGAGTACATCATGAGAAAAACTGGGCTGGATGAAGCACAAGCTGGAATCAAGATTGCCTGGAGAAATGTCAATAACCTCAGACACGTAGATGACACCACCCTTATGGCAGAAAGTAAAGAGGAACTAAAGAGCCTCTTGATGAAAGTGAAAGAGGAGAGTGAAAAAGTTGGCTTAAAACTCAACATTCAAAAAACTAAGATCATGGCATCTGGTCCCATCACTTCATGGCAAACAGATGGGGAAACAATAGAAACAGTGACAGACTTTATATTAGGGGGCTCCAAAATCACTGCAAATGGTGACTGCAGCCATGAAATTAAAAGATGCTTGCTCCCTGGAAGAAAAGCTATAATCAACCCAGACAGTATATTAAGAAGCAGAGACATTACTTTGTCAACAAAGGTCTATCTGGTCAAAGCTATGATTTTTTTAGTAGTCATGAATGGATGAGAAAGTTGGACCATAAAGAAAGCTGAGTGCTGAAGAATTGATGCTTTTGAACTGTGGTGTTGGAGAAGACTCTTGAGAGTCCCTTGGGGTGCAAGGAGATCAAAGCAGTCAATCCTAAAGGAAATCAGTCCTGGATATTCATTGGAAGGACTGATGCTGAAGCTGAAACTCCAACACTTTGGCCAACTGATGTGAAAAACTGACTCATTACAAAGGACCCTGATGCTGGGAAAGATTGAAAGTGGGAGGAGAAGGGGACAACAGAGGATGAGATGGTTGGATGGCAGATGGTATCAACCAACTCAATGGAGATGAGTTTGGGTCAACTCTGGGAGTTGGTGATGGACAGGGAAGCCTGGCGTGTTGCAGTCCATGGGGTTGCAAAGAGTCAGACACGACTGAGTGACTGGACTAAACTGAAAGATGAAATGAGAGAAACCATGTCCTGATAACATAATGAGTCCCTGAATCAAACTATACATGAAGGCAGATACCCTTAGATTTCTCAGTTACATAAAGCAATGAATTTCCTTCTGAATTAAGTCAGTCACCTGATATGCCTTTCAGTAAGGCATCTACTCTGCAGCTCAACACAAGTCCAAACACCATCACTGTTTTACACCCAACCCACTTCACTCATTTATGCTTCCTGCCTGACTTCTGTAGGATCTGAGTTCAATCCTTTTACATTTACATATGTGTCCACATATAAATACGAACATGTCATTTCAATCATCCAAAGTCTTTTCTGATCATTGAATTTCAGTGTTTTCATGATCTTACTTAGTGTTCCATGTACCACAACACTCAGCGTAACACATAAACATCTCAGTGTAATTAACCATGAACCAAGGCTGCAACCCTTTGCCCTGCCTGTCCTGCCCTTTTCCTAAGCCTTTGCTGGTTGGGAACCAACTGAGCCTGCAAGAGTCAACTTAATGCCTTCTTCTCATGAAGCCCACTTTGATGCCTGCCCAAGAATTATGACTCAGAATTAAGGTTCATTCCCCAGCATTCTTGAGAGCATATCACATCTTAGCTCTTATTTCTTCCCACTATGCATTTTGTAGGAACCAGGCTGTCTCTTCATGAGACCAGTAGATTTCCAAGGGCCAAGACCAAGTCTCTAGCACCTTCTTAATAACATAATCCCTCACTAGGTGCCAGTATTTTACTCTCCTTTTCTTGTTTAAACCCCACCACGACCCCTATGAGGTAGAGCCTATTAATGTTCCCATTTGAAAGATGAAGAAACTGAGGCCTAGAAAGACTCAAAGTCTGTCAACTTCAAATTGGCACTTGGCATGGGTGCTTGCCATCTATCTCTACAAGGACTAAATCATGTGCTGCTGCAGCTGACTTTCAACACCCCCCTGAAGAAGTTCAGGGTGGAGAACAGAAAAAAGGCACTCTGTGCTCTGCGAAAATTGTCAAGACAGGTCCTCAGATAGTTAGATGTTCTCAGGACCTGATTTTATGAGCCCAATTCTTGTATCTCCTCATATCTCGTAAAGCACTAAAATCCTTCATGGTGACAACTGTTTCTTGTGACAAGCAGAACCTTCATGAGACCAGCAAAAACCTTCTGCAAAAAATATGTGCTTGATTGCATGTACTTCCCCTTCACCAAAATCACAAATATACCGTTTTTTCCCACTACCTCTTTGGAACAGTTTCGCAGAGCTATCTGACGTGCTGTCTCCTAGGCTGCAGTCCCCATATTGCCCCAAATAAAACTTAACTCTCATGCTGTGCATCATTTTTAAGTCTACAAGTCCAAGAGCAGTTTTCTTAATCAGCATTCCACCAGGGCACACTGCCTACATGACCCTGTACTTAGAAGGCAGTGGAAT
Source organism: Ovis canadensis (assembly GCF_042477335.2). Classification (NCBI taxonomy): domain Eukaryota; kingdom Metazoa; phylum Chordata; class Mammalia; order Artiodactyla; family Bovidae; genus Ovis; species Ovis canadensis. Next base: position 36,857,035 of record NC_091268.1, on the reverse strand, counting down.
CTGTTGGGTGAAAGAGAATTTCCACCCAATTCTGCAGGACTCTTGAAGGATTGCCTTTCCCCTCTTCCATCCTCTTTCCCCGGACTCTGCTTCAAGCCCTCAGGGGCCTGCAATGGGCTGTCTCACCCACTCTCCTCCCTAAGAACCTGCAGAGAACACCACTCTCTGCTCCCACACGCCGCCTGAAAGCAGAGCGGGGTAACCTTCCCTCATCACACAAGCCTTTCCAGCAGCTCTGCCTCCCTCTGAAACTACATTAAATTGTTCCATTAGTGTCAAAAAAAAGAGGAAGATACATGATACTTTTATGAATTTCCTTTTTTAAAAGTTATCTTCAGAACTGTGCTCGTGCTGACTGCTTCCAGAAAGTTGGAGGTTATTTGGGGGCAGAAATTATTTGCAGAAAAACCACAACATCGGTCTAAATGGCAGAGTTTATTCCAGTTGACTTGCTTGAATCAATACAGATGTGATAATGCAAAGTCATGGAAATTGACTTGAACAGACATTTCTCCAAAGATGGTACACAAATAGCCAATAAGCACATGAGAAGATAATCAACATCACTCATGCATGCTTACTAAGTTGCTTCAGTCGTGTCCAACTTTTTTGCAACCCGATGGACTATAGCCTGCTGGGCTCCTCTGTCCATGGGATTCTCCAGGCAAGAACACTGCAGTGGATTGCCACACCCTCCTTCAGAGGATCTTCCCAACCCAAGAACCCAAGAGACTCTTATGTCTCCTGCATTGGCAGGCAGGTTCTTTACCATTAATGCCACCTCTGAAGCCCCCTCAACATCGCTCATCAGTAGGGAAATGCAAATCAAAACCACAATGAGATACCACCTCACATCCATTAAAATGGCTACTATCAACAACAGAAAAAGGAGGACTTCCCTGGTGGTCCAGTGGTTAATACCTCACAAAGGACACGTGTTCAATCCTTGGTCAAGGTACTAAGATCCCACATGCCACAAGGTATGGCAAAACAAACAAACAAACAAAATAACAAGCGTTGGTGAGGATGCGGAGAGACTGAAACCTTTAGACACTATTGATGAGAGTGCAAAATGATCCAGCCACTATGGAGAACAGTACTGAGAGTCCTTTAAAGAATTAAAAATAGATTTACCATATGATCCAGCAATCCCACTTCTGAGTACACAGCCAAAAGAAAAAAAAGCACAGCTTGAAGAGATATTTGTCCACCCATATTCATAGCAGCATTCTGAACAGAATAGCCAAAAGGTTTCAGAAGCAATCCAACTGTCCAACAGTGAATGAATGGCTAAACAAATTGTAGTGTACAGATACAATAGAATATTACACAATTTTTTTAAAAAAGTAAATTCTGACACCTTCTCCAATATGCATGAACCTCAAAGACACTGTGCTAAGTAAAATATACCAGTCACAAAAATAAAATTCCTTATCTAAGGAACCTGGAGTAATCAAAACCACGGAGACAGAAGGTAGATTAGTGGTTGCCAGGGACTCAGGGGAGGGAGGAAGGAATAAAGACTTCTTGCTTAATGGCATAGTTTCAGTTCTGCAAGATGAAGAGAGTCCTCTGCACTTGGAAACAGTTAAGACGGTAAATTTTATGTTGTGGGTATTTTACCGCAATTTTTAAAAATCATGGAAATCAATAAGCACTCTCTCTTTATGGTAAAAAAAAAAAAAGTTTCAACCCGGCAAGGGCTTCAAAAGTTCTTCAGTGATGCCCTGTGGGGTATGGGAGTTTGGGTTTATGTTGGGGGTGAGGGGTTGGAGACAAGCCGTCAGGAGCAAATTGCTATTCTCAATGAGCCACGATCCCAAATATCAAACAAAGACAATGAAGCTCAGAAATATCGCGGGAGTCTTTACAGCTCCCCACACACAGCACGTGGTGGAGGAGAGATGCTGAGGGCAAGAGGCACAGAGGAGAAACACCCTGGGGGCTTCGAGCTGCAGAGGCGGGGGGCGGGCGATAGCTTAGAAGAGACTGAAGTGGGGAAGGGCAAAGATGAAGCTGTTGCCCTCTATCTCTGCTCCCTCTCTCTCCCCCCGGCCACTTCCGAGTATCTAAGCTGACAAAGTCAATTCCCAGAGGTCTAAAATTTCTCTTCTCCTTTAGTCAAAGACTCAAATGGTGAAAAGAGAAACGCCCAAACTCTTGCAAAACCTATCTCAAAGCTCAATAACCGGACAAATATAGACCATCCCTCTCTGCAAAGAACCAAGAACAGGAAAGCCCCTTTGCCCCGAGTGCATCTTCATTCATTCAAAAGTATATTTATTATCTCCAATTAAAAATCAGAAATGATCTCTGTCCAACAGAGAAAATAAACAAAAATCAGTCACTTTTTGTCTGGTAAAAATTAACAATTATAAAGCCAAAACATATAGAAAATGCTATGAATGAAACAAATTTGTCACACTGATGAAGACTAAGGGCAGGAGGGGAGTCCTTCTATGCCAGATCTGCTGGGTGCACACCCAGTATGTATCCCCTTTCCTTCTTACTAATAGAACCCTAATACCATTCAGCGTGCCCAGATAAAAATATTCTAACCTGTTTGCCCTGCAGTCTTGGCCAATAAAGATAGAGACGGATTCCTTGGAAAGGGTATAATTATCCCTTCTCCAGGGAAAAAGACAAAAAGTGTTGCAAGAAAAAGTGTGTAGGCCATTCCATATTCTACATGCCTGGAATATACATTACATTGTAGGAGGTTCTGCAGCCATTTTGTCACCATGTGACAGAAAACTACCTGCTAAGGCCGATGGAGCAGGAAGAACAAAGGAACCCGAGTCCTTAAAGATATCATTTATCTGCCACACAAGTTTTGGTTTATCTAAATTCTTACCTACCTTTTTTTTTTCTTTTTGTTTGATCCTATTTTCTTATTACCACAATGCTGATATCTTATTTTGTTTAATAAGAAAAATTAATAAGTGGGGTTTAGAAATATATTCAGTGGATAATACAGTTACCTGACTATCTCAAAATACGTAAATTTAAACAGCAAAATGAATGCTTTGCCTTCAAAATATTCACCTTAGAAAATTTAATAAGGAAAATTGGGTCTACATGAAATTCCTAAAGAGGTATACCAGAAACTTTTTCAAGCGATGACAGGTGCACTAGAATTAGTGAGTAGCCAAATTATGTTCAAAGCAGAGAATCACACAGATCTCTAACCATAAAAAGTGTTAAGGCTATAAACTTCTCTCTAAGCATAGCACTAGAAGTTTTTTTTATATAGCACTCTATTTTTCTTCATTGACAGCCTCTCTGCAATTATAGTTTTGAGTCTGATGTAATTCAATAGCTATTTAAGAAAGCAATTTTTAATTGTTTAATAATTAAGTGTAGTTGGATATTTGTTTTATTCCAACCCTCACAGAACAGGTAACATAATAAACAATGAGGCTTTATTCTTGACTTGATTCCACTCAATAATGAAAACTTGGTCATGTGGAATTGACTGAAATTCAGGGGGAACATAATAGAGCAAGTCTCTCCTGGTGGGCCTAGACTGATTCATCAATGACAGATCATTACTTCCTGGGTGTTCCCATAGAAACCCTCTCAGTTTCTTATCAGCACCATCCTGGTTTCCTCTCCATCCTTGTGAGCTCCCTCCCATCCCTCCAAGTGTGGGAAATGCCCCATTCCCAAGTCAAATCGCGCCTCCTGTTTAGAGAGTCACAAGATTCATTTACTTACACAAAATGATCCCCACTCTCTCTAGGAGGTCCTCACTGTCCTTGCTGACAAACCCCATTCAGTAAGACCCCCCATATTTCCCTCTGATCACACTAACTTGAAGTGTTTCCTCAACCAATTCAAAGCATTCTGGCCTAGTGACTTAAGACCACCAGGAAAGATGAAGTCCAACATGAAATGCTTTGACTAGTCCATCACATGCCTTCAACTGGGAGGCAAATGGATGTTTCTAAAGCAGACACACAGTTCTTTCTCACTCTGAATCAGCTTTATGAGATCACTTACCTTCTGACACCCTTCAACCTCTTGCCAGAAAGTGTAAGAAACATCTGATCCTCTCACTGGGCCTCTGCTGAAACCTTTTCTCAACCAAGTATAAATGAAGGTCAGTGCCTCTGTTTTAAATGTGGTCCATCTGGAGAACGGCAGATAAGACACAAATGGCCTTTTGCCAGTGACCGCCACCTGGCATGTGGCTCAACCAGCTCTGCTCTTTGTCTTTGTCACTCAGATCCATCCAGGCCAATCCCATTCATAATCTGGACCTGTGGGCCCTCCTAATCTCTGAACGGGCATCCTTCCTTTAGCTGCCCCTGGCCAGGCCATATGGACAAGGAGCTTGGACAAAACCACAGGAAAGGTTTCTCTGAGTCAATACAGGGCAATTTTTAAAGCATACCCAGGGACGTTCATTCCATGCAGCACGATGCAGTCATAAAATAGAATAAGGACATTCTTTATGTACTGATACAGAACAAACTCCAAGGTATATTAAGTTTAGAAAGCAAGGTAAGCTAACATTTGAATGTGTGTGTTTTGGGGAGATAAAACAAATGTATACGATCTGCATGTATATTCTGGGGCTACTTCCAGAAGTATACACAAGAGATGGGTAATACTGGTTGCTATATGGAGCAAAACTGAGTGGCCAAGGACCCAGGTTAAGAGAGAGGCCTTTCAAGGTAAACTCTGTTGTGCCTTTTCAATTTTCAACCCATGAGTGTATATTATTATTTGAAATTTGATTTAATTTAAACTTTCTCAAAGAGATTCAAGTACAGCCATATCAGAGGAGACAATGATACCTGATAAAAGATGCCACTGATCTATGTTTCTTGTCTTGGAAAGATGTTCACATTACATTAATTGCAGGGAATGAAAAGCAGATTTCAGAATAACGTGTTTTAATTTTGGTTTCTAATTTTAATTTAAAATGCTTATTATAAGTATTGATTAAAATCTGCAAAAATATAAACCAAAATGTTAATAATTGGTTTTTTCCTGAGTAGTAGAATTATGGGTGATTTTTATTTTCTCCTCTTGGTATCTCTTCATTTTCTAATTGAGAAGAAGTTTTTAAATATTTTCAAATTTTTAAAAATGAAAAACCCATATTTATGTTTTTGTCCTAGGCAAAGGACTCCTTTCTAGGCAAGGCAGGGGTTCTGACACCACAGGACCTCACAGTGAAGACCTTATTTGGAGGGATGGGAGAAGGGTCGCCAGGAAACAGCCCCTTGGCCAGAAGCAGAGTGAAGGAGGCAGGATTTTTAATGGCAGAGCCGTAAACCTCAGCATAAAATAAGCAGCCAGGCTCTCATTTCAGCCATGTAAACAGTAATGTGTATTCATTAAAACTGCATTAGTCTAAGGAGTCCCCAGAGATTGGGGCTAACAGGCTGGAGGTGGGGAAAGAGGCTGCCAACTGCACCTGCTGTTTCCTAAGGCAAGGCAAACACTCAGAAACAGCCAGAGCAGGGCCACCAGAGGGGCTGCATAGCTCTCATCAGTTTTGTTAAAGGTAAGCAAGGATTGAGGAAAAGGAAAAAACCAGGACCCTAGACATCTGGCTTAGCTGGCCCCAACCTTTCCTGTTAAATGGTTGCCAAGGGGAAAAAAAGTAGGCCTAGTGGGCATCCCTGCACAGCTGGACCAGATCACAAAGACAGCATCACAGGCAGGCTCCCGCTGTCCACCTGGAGGCCACACATCACATGAATGAATGAAACTGGCCTGGCAGAAGAGCTGTGGCCAGCATGTGTTGAGGCTCACTGTTCGAAGGGCTATACTCATCTTAACTCATTTAAGCCACCCAAAGTGCCCACCCTGTGAGGTGGGTACTATTACCATCCCATTTTTGGGTAAAGAAAATGAAGCATAAAGTTAAACAATCTGTCCAAGGATACCCAGCTATGTGGCAGTGTCCAGACTTGGAAGCAAATCTCAGTCCCTAGACCACAATCTAGGTCACAACACCATTCTGTTTCTTCCAAACCTTGCCAAGCAACCAATTTAAACCAAAGCTTTATGATGATGACCCAGGACCATGGGCCAAGGATCTTCTGGGCAGCTAATGAGGTTGGAACCACAATGATCAAATCCATAAATGTCAATGGTGGGTTGCATGTGCCCCATTGTACAAATTAAGTAACTGAGACTTAAGGAGTTGGGTATATTTGCACGTACTGGGGAGCATTCTAAGCCCTTCAACAGGAATGGAGGGTGGGTCAAACTCTGCCCTCAGGAAGGTGGCACAACAGGGAAGAACTTAGACTAAGGCAACAGCCCCCAGCTACAGGGAACAAAGTTTCCTTTTCATTCCTGGTGCTCAGAGTCAAAAATCACCTGAGTAGGAATTCTGAGAAGGAGCTAAGAGATTCCAATAGATCTTTCAACACCCACCCCACCCCACCACCAACCAAAGAGCCAGAAAAATCAGGAGAGTTTCCTTTCCCAGAAGTGGAACTGACCAGCAGCTCCACGCTTCCCCTCCCTCCCCTAAGATATCTCCATCTGGAGTTTTCAGTTACCAAGTCTGATGTTAACAGTTTTTGTCATATCCTGCTCTTCTCCCACACTCCTATGATTTCCCTAGAGGCTGGAAAAGAAGAAGCTGAGGCTCACGGCTCCAGAGCTGCTCCTTCACCCAATGATGAACGCTACTGAGGGCTCAGCTCCAGGGACCCCACGCTGAGTACTCCACAGTACTGCTGCTATAAGATATCATTGCCCTAGTTCCCCAGCCACCAGATCTCAGCTGGGCCAATCAGATTCTTTCAAGGACTTTAGAGTGGAGGCTGAGATTCCAGGGGGTGTCATCTTCCATCTAAGATGTAGAGACGAGGAAAGCTGGAGGTGAGCATGATGAATACAGATGAGGAGAAGTAAAGATGAGTGATGGAGGCCCCTCAAAGTCTTTCAGTTCCCAATTCTCCTTCCAGTCACCAGGTTGACCTTCCTCTTGTACCCAAGCAACGTCCCTGTATTCTTAATATTTATCTGTTTCTACTTATGTATTTGTTGGCGGCATTGGGTCTTCATTGCGGTGCACAGGATCTTCCTTACGGCTCACAGGCTTCTCTCTAGTTGAGGCAGTGGGCTCAGTAGTCGCGGTGCACATGTTTAGCTGCCCCACCTCGGCATGTGGGATCTTAGTTCCCCAACTGGGGATCAAACCCATGTCCCCTACATTGGAAGGCAGATTCTTAATCACTGGACCACTAGGAAAGTCCCTGTCTCTGCTAAATTCCCCTTCCCCTTGTGTTACATTCCCGTTCCAGTGGTAGCTAACTCGAGTTGGTTTCTGTTTCTTGCATCTAAAAACAATTAACTAACCCCTCTCTCCTGAGATATGAAGACCTCTGGCTGATACACCCAAACAGGTGGAAATAAGTTAATCGAAGGGTAAACCACAAACCCAAAGTAACACAAACAGGCCAAGAGCCAACCCTGTGGCTGGTTCCAGGCTGAGGGGAGGCTCCAAGGAAGGGCAAGTCACCAAGCGTCTATTAAGCACCCACTAAGCAAGGGGAACAATGAACTACTCAAATATAGATGCCGCTGTCAAGAGCTTACAGTGGAGGGAGAAGGTTCATGAATAAAACCATTAATGAGAAACAAGAGGGAGAGAACACGCAATTGAGGGTTAAACTATAGATTTAAGCAAAAGGTGCATTTTGAGAAGTTTAGTTCTCTGGAGGATAAGCAAGAGTTGGATCACACCCCAGGTCAGGGCAAGAGGCGGCATCTTTGAGGAAAGAGGGCTTCTTAGGGACAATGAGAAAACCAGTTTGGCTTCACTGAGGCTCCAAGGAGTGGAAGGACATAAGGGTGGAGAGACAGGTGGGAATCGGTGTAAGGAGGGGGTCACGTCCAGGTGAACGGACTGCACCCCCTCTCTGGGCATCTGTTATATTCACATGTCCCTTGCAATGTGATTCATATTTTTCTATAAATTAACTTACTTTAACAATTCCATGCATTAATACATGGTATCTGTCTTTCTCTTTCTGACTTACTTTACTCTGTATAACAGGCTCCAGGTTATCCACCTCATTAGAACTGATTCAGATGCATTCCTTTTTATAGCTGAGTAATATTCCATTGTGTTTATGTACCACAACTTCCTTATCCATTCATCTGCCAATGGACAGAAAGTGTTTTTAAAGTGGAAATGGTCTGGAAAAGGCAAACACAGAACATAAATCATATGGCCCAGCAATTCCACTCTTAGGTAAATATCCAAGAGAGTTGAAAACATAATCACACAAAAGTTGTATGTGAATGTCCATAGTAGTATTAGTTATCATAGCCAAAAGGTGGAAACAACCCCAATGTCCATCCACTGATGAACAAATAAATAAGACGTGATCGATCAATCTTGATGGAAAAATTTTCAGCCGTAAAAAGGAATACTGATACATGCATGAATCTTGAAAACATGAAACTAAGTGAAAGAAGTCAGTCACAAAGGACCACCTGTTGTGTAATTCCACTGATATGAAATGTCCCAAACAGATAAAAATCTAGAGACTAAAAACAAATTAGTGGTTGCTAGTGGCTAGGGGAGGGAGAAATAAGGAGGAAGAAACGGGGAGTGATCACTAACGGATTTGGGTTTCCTATGGGAGTGATGAAAATGTTCTGAAATTTAGATAGTGGTAATAACTGCACAATACTGTAAATACAAAAACCACTGAATTTTACATTTTTACATGGTAAAATGGTGAATTTTGTGTTATGTGAGTATTCAAAATTTTTAATAAAATTTAGTAATTTTAATAATAATAATTTCTTCAAGGAAATGGAATGAAAAAACAAGCAGCTCTTAACATGACCAGAAGCCAACCACAAACAAACACAAAGAAAACAAAATAATGTTAGTTCGTTCTGTTTTGACATGATCCCATGAATGGAATTAGTCTGCTTATAAGCAGAGACCCTAGAGAGTCTGCCTCCTATCTCTGCCCTCATCAGATGAGGAAACAACGAGAATACCGCTCTGAGACTCAGCAAGAAAGCCCTCACCGTGCTGGCACCTGGATCTTGGCCCTCCAGCCTCTAGAACTGTAAACAACAAACTGTTAAACCACCCAGTCTGTGGTTTTCTGTTACAGCAGCCTGAACGGACTGAGGCATTTGTAATGGAGAAACGTGGGGGAAAAAAACTCAAAGAGCAGGAGGACTTGGCCCAGCACAATATGGCCTTGGGCCCAGCACAAGAGTCTGCACCCTGAAAAACTTGTGTCACAGGAAGATATCTACTGACATGGAACGTGGATAGTGAACCACGAAGTGAAAAGGATAAGTGACATCAGGTTTGCAGTCTGGACCTGTTCATCCATCAAATGGGTATTAAGCGTCAGCTGGGGACTTCCCTGGAGGTCCAGTGGTTGGAACTCTGTGCTTTCACTGCAGAAGGCAAGAGTTCGATCCCTGGTTGGGGAACTAAGATCCCTTATGCCCTGCAGTGCAGCAAAATAAAAAAAATGCCACGCACCGTTCTAGGCACTATGCACAAAACAAAGCTCTGCCTTCAGAGGATATATATTCTAGTGGTGTGAGGTGAGCACTCTAATGACATGTGGGAGGTAAGGGGGTGGTCCCCGGAGGCGGGGTGAGATGACAATGGGCTGTTCTCCACTGACTCCTTGTTGCACACCTTCCTCCTATGGTTTTCCCATATTGAGTAGCTGAGGGGTGCTTTGAAATAAAAGGAAACCTGACCCCTTAGCAAGGCATCCTGAGCCTGGCGCGCTCTCTCCCATCAGAAGCTGCATCCCATGTTAGAGCCACACCTGGGAGGATGCATGTTGGTGCAACACACTCCACAAGGGCACCTCTGCAAAAGCTGTTCATCTGCCAGAGCCGCTGCCTCCACACTCTCCGCTTGATCCATCACACTCCATGGGACCTTCAGGTCTCTCTTACCCACCTGCATGGCCATGGGTGTGAGCTCGGTGCCTCAGTCAGTCCGACTCTATGTCCGACTGCAGCCCAACAGGCTCCTCTGTTCATACGGGTTCTCCAGGCAAGAATACTGGATTGGGTTGCCATTTCCTTCTCCAGGGGATCTTCCCAACCCAGGGATCAAACCCATGTCTCCTATAGTGGCAGCTGGATTCTTTACCACTGAGCCACCTGGGAGTCCCTACCCACCTCCACTCTCCCCCTCCCCCAGTAACAACTGTTCCTACTCAGCAGTTGTCAGGAGGATGTCAGGTCCCATTCTAATCAGCTAATCTCAGCAGCCACTGCTCCCCTCGGGTATCTTCCTTCTCCCAGGCTCCAGGGACTTCACCCACCTCTCTTTCCTCTTTCCTCTCACGCCCACACCTGCCTATTTAATATGGAATTTCTCTCCCCACCTACCACCCCAATCTCCCAAACACATGACTCTTTTACTCCTAAAACAATAAAATGACACACCCTCAAGTCACAAAACTTCTGCCACCTCAGGTTTCTGAGTCACTGCTCCTGGATGCCCAGCCAGGTGTGGCCCTTAGACTGGGGGTGCACTTGTCAGGGGAAAGGCTCAGGCTGGCCCAAGGGAGTCCCTGGAGATTCTCCGCAAGACCCGGGGGTGGGGGGGTGGGGGTGGGGGTGCAGGTGGGAACTGTGGTCTCTGGTGTTTGAGACAGAAGGGCAGCTCCCATCCTGGCTCCTAGCCGTCTGGCACCCTTGAGATTGTGGATGGCGGGATATCAGAACAGGAAAGGGCTTGACTTGTACCTAATCAAGAGTCTGCTCAACCCTGGTCTGATAAAACAGCGGTTCTCAACTGGAGATGATCTGAGGCTCCTGGAGATATTTTGGCTACATCTGGAGACATTTTTGTTTATCATAAGTTGGGGGAAAGGTTAATACCAGTAGGTACAGGTCAGGGATGCTGCTAAACATTCTATAATACACAAGATGCCACCAATACAGATTTATTCAGCCCCAAATGTCAATAGTGTCAAGCAAGGAAATCTTGCTCTAGTTAAACCCCTCCCACCACTGGAAACTCACTTTCTCCTCTTGTCCCCTAAGCAACCCCTGCTCCAGCCCACAGAGCTTGTCTGAACCACTGTGGGCTTTGGTTTCATGTCCTCCTTGAGGTCATCAGGGCCTCTGCCTCTACTCAGCTGAAACCTTCTAAAATCCTTGCTGACTCCGGAGGCTCTCAGAAAATGAGTACAAAATCCCTCCTCCACAATTTAATATATGATAAATGCGGCATTTCAATTCTGTGGGAAGCGATGGATTATTCAATAAATGGTATTGGGACAACTGGCTGGCCATCTGGTAGAGAATAAAGCTAGATCCTCACCTCCCTCCTAAAACCAAAATAAATTCCAGATGGATTAAAGATTTAAATGAAAAAAAAAAAGTTAAAGTAGTAAAAGAAAATGTGGGAGAATTGCTCTATAATCTCATTGAGTGGGAGGCCTTTTCAAGCAAGACACAAAATGTAGAATACATGAAAGAAAAGATACATAAATTTGACTAGTTGAGAATGTTTAAAAATCTGCAGAGTAAAAAAAATTTCATAATAAACCGATTTTTTTCAAAGTTAGAAAACCAATTTTATATTCTATACTATGCTATTATATTATATATGAAACATACATCAGGTTAACAGATGTGTTCTTCAATAAATAAAAACCTGTTAAAAATTAATAAGAAAGTAAGGGGAGGAAAACAGGCAAAAGACAAGAGGCAGTTCACAGAAAGAGAAGTACAGAGAGTTTTCAAACACAAAAAAGGTTCTCATAAACAAACAAAGGCAACTGAAGGAGACAGTGAGATGCCAGTTTTCCACTGATCAGGTTGGCAAAATGGAAAACTCTGATACTATTTTGTGCCAGTAAGGATCTAGGGAGGAGCTGTCTGATGCAAGTGCAAACAGACCCGCTATGGAAAGAGATTCAGCAGCATCCAACACATGTTATATTTATTGTATTTACTTATTATTTGGTTGCGCCTGGTCCTAGTGAGAGCACACAGGATCCTCGAACCTCGCTGAGGCATGTGAGATCCCCTAGTTGCAGGCATGCAGGATCTCTCAGCTGTGACGTGCAAACTCCCAGTTGTGGCATGTGGGATCCAGTTCCTCGATTAGGGATGGAACCCAGGTCCCCTGCATTGGGAGCATGAGGTCTTAGCCCCTGGACCACCAAAGAAGTCCCTCCATCCACCTTTTAAAGCACATACCTCTGCCCAAGTGATCCCAACGCTATATCCATCCTTGCATAGTATCCAACCCAAATCCAAAGGGTAAATACAGTGAGGAACATTCGCATTGTTTATAAGAGCGGGAGGCTGTCAACCCTGCCAGTGTCTCACGGCAAGGGACCATGCATGGGTGTGCGCCCAGTCATTCAGGCGTGTCTGGCTCTTTGAGACCCCATGGACTGTAGCCCGCCAGGTTCCTCTGTCCATGGGATTCTCCAGGCATGAACACTGGAGTGGATTGCCATGTCCTCCTCCAGGAGATCTTCCCAACCCAGGGATGGAATCCAAGTCTCTTCCATCTCCTGCACTGGCAGGCAAGTTCTTTACCACTATCACCACCTGGGAAGCCCAGTCAAGGGGCCATACGATTCATCAAAGAGAATACTATGAAAAACCTCTTAAAAATAAGCGCGGTAACTCTATCAATCCTATGAGACTGCAGTCCCATGAAGGAAAACAACATGAAATGTTTTTATATTTTCAACCATGTAAAGAAAAATGGGTGGGTACATTCACTCATCCATTCAACCAATATTTATTAAGCAGCTACAACTTGCCAGGTTCTGCTCCAGATGCTGGGGATTCCCCCAGCAGTGAGTCCATCAAAGTCTGTGTGGGTTGCACAAGCTTGGAAAATTACTAGAAAGAAACACAGGAAACTGATAACAGGGGAGGCGCTGGGTTGTCAAACTTGACAAATAAAAAGTTTCTCCTACTTGTATGCACTGCTATATTTAAAATGGATATCCAACAAGGACCTACTGTATAACACATGGAACTCTGGTCAATGTTATGTGACAGTCTGGATGGGAGGGAATTAGGTGGGGAGAATGGATACGTGTATATGGATGGCTGAGTCCTTTGCTGTTGACCTGAAACTATCACAACATTGTTAATCGGTTCTGTGAAGTGAAAGTGAAAATGTTAGTCGCTCAATTGTGTCTGACTCTTTGCAACCCCATGGACTGTAGCCAGCCAGGCTCCTCTGTCCATGCAGTTCTCCAGGCAAGAATACCAGAGTGGGTTGCCATTCCCTTCTCCAGGGGGATCTTCGAGACCCAGGGATTGAACCCGGGTCTCCTGTATTGCAGGCTGATTTATGCTGTGCTTAGTCACTCAGTCGTGTCCGACTCTTTGCAACTCTGTGGACTGTAGTCCAGCAGGCTCCTCTGTCCATGGGGATTCTCCAGGCAAGAATACTTGAGTAGGTGGCCATGCCCTCCTCCAAGGCATCTTCCCAACCCAAGGATTGAACCCAGGTCTCCCACACTGCAGGCAGATTCTTTACCATCTGAGCCACCCAGGAAGCCCAAGGATGCTGGAGTGGGTAGCCTGTCCCTTCTCCAGGGGAACTTCCCAAACCAGGGTCTCCTGCATTGCAGGCAGATTCTTTACCGGCTGAGCTACCAGAGAAGCCCAGGCAGATTTATACCACAAAACAAAATACAAAGTTTTAAAATTAAATACATACATTTTTAAATGTTTGCCCTATACAATACTAGAGACATACAAAGTTATTCTTTGTTTATTCAAACTTCAGCTTTCACTGGGCATCATGCCAACTGGGCAATCCTACTCTGGAAGTGAGGGGAGGGGAATGAGGCGGCCAGGAAAGGAGGTTTGCTTCACCCTAATACATGTGGAAATGCATTGCACTGTTTGGAATGATAGGCAGGCGTGTATATTATTTTATTTTTAAAACTGACAGGAAAGAAGAATAAGAGAGAAGTTCCATGGACAGGAGACCCAACTGTGTATAAGCTGCAAAGTGCATTCCCGGGCAGCCGGGCCCTGGAGTCAGCCTGGCAGGCCCGCAGCCGCATTCCAGGACCGGCTGCTTCTCTAAATGGAAGTGCTCCGCTCTGTCCCAGGCAGCAAGCTAGCAAGCAGGATTCCGAACTGTGCTATTTAAAAAAAAAAAAAAAAAAACAGGCCCAATGCAAAGAAACAAATGTAGAAAACAGTGGGGAAAGAAACACCAGGCAAGCTAGAAACTAGCCTTTTCCAAGAGAATAGGGAGACATGAGATGTCACATTTCTTTAACAGCCTGGCTTTAAGGATCTCTGGGTCCTCTCAGATCATCTCCATCTCTCCTCACCTCTTTCTTAGGGGAGATTTTATCAAAGAGGAAAGGGCCTTGTATATAAAGATTCCCCAATCTTCACATCCCAAATACATTTTGGGTTCTAACAACAAAAACTGATAGTTATGAAACACTCACTTTATGTCAGGCACTCTTCTAAGCATTTTAACCGATATTAACTCATTTAATTAACTCAGCAACCCCATGAGACAGATGCTAATAGTATCCCTTTCATACACATGTGGAAACTGAGGCACAGAGGGATTCAGCAACTGATGAGGATCACCCAGCTTATAAGCAGAAGATCTGAACCCAGATAATCTGATCCCAGAACTCACCCCCTTCCCCACAGGCCAGGCCTGTCACAGGCACTGGGTGACGAAGGAGACTGACACCCCTGCAGGCTTTCAGTTAGGGAGCGGATCTGACCCTCCACAGGAAACAGACAAGATAGTTGCTGAAGTGCTGAATTCCAGGACAAATAAGGACTGAAATAAACCATCATTCATTTAGTGAACAAAGACATAACAAGGGCCTAATATGCACCTAGTTGTTGTAGCGAAAGTCGCTCAGTTGTGTCTGACTCTTTGCGACCCCGTGGACTGTAGTCCGTCAGGCTCTTCCATCCATGGGGTTCTCCAGGCAAGAGTACTGGAGTGGGATGCCATTCCCTTCTCCAGGGGATCTTCCCGACTCAGGGGTCATACCCAGCTCTCCTGCACTGTAGGCAGATTCTTTACCATCTGAGCTAACAGGGAAGCCCTAACATGCACCTGGCATTGCTCTGTGCCATAGAGGACACAGCTGGAAACACAACAAGCAGATCCTTGACACTGTGAAGCTTACGGTCCAGTGAATATGCGGGAGGGGTTTTGGTTTTATTTTTTGGGTGTGGTGAGCGTTCGTTGCTGCCTGTTGGCTTTCTCTAGTTGAGATGAGCAGAAACTATTCTTTGCTGCAGTGTGCTGACTTCTCCTTCTCTTGTTGGGGAGCACAGGCTCTAGGCATGCAGGCTTCAGTAACTCCAGAGCATGGGCTCAGTACTTGCAGCACATGGGGTTAGTTGTCCTGGAGCAGGGATTGAACCTGTGTACCCTGCATCGGCAGGCGGATTCTTAACCGCCAGCAGGAGGAACTCGGGAAACTATGTCAGCAAAGATCTGTCTGAGGAGAGGCCATCTGAGCTGGGGGTGGTGGGGGGAGGTTGAAAGGTGAGACTGCACAGCAAGGGCCCAGCATTTGAAAAATATTCCAGGCAGAGGGACCCATGGGTTTGCAAAGACCCACAGAGGGCTGCAGAAACCTTGAGTGGAAAACAAGTTCAAGTTGAACCCCATCCCCAACCCTAAGAACCCTTCCCCTGCCACCTGGGCCCCAAAGAATCTCCTCCTCTCAATCCAAAACCCACGGACCACACTTTGCTTTTATGCTGATTTCCCCTGCCAGCTATCGACAAGATCTAAGGCAGAAACATCTTAGGCACTCGCGGTCCTGAGGCATGTGCCTGCTGATTAATTCAAGTGTGTTTTTTAACTCTCAGAATTAAGGTACTCTGCAAAGATGGGCTCGATAAAGGACAGAAATGGTCTGGACCTAACAGAAGCAGAAGAAATTAAGAAGAGGTGGCAAGAATACACAGAAGAACTGTACAAAAAAGATCTTCACGACCCAGATAATCATGATGGTGTGACCACTAATCTAGAGCCAGACATCCTGGAATGGGAAGTCAAGAGGGCCTTAGAAAACATCACTACGAACAAAGCTAGTGGAGGTGATGGAATTCCAGTTGAGCTCTTTCAAATCCTGAAAGATGATGCTGTGCAAGTGCTGCACTCAATACGCCAGCAAATTTGGAAAACTCAGCAGTGGCCACAGGACTGGAAAAGGTCCGTTTTCATTCCAATCCCAAAGAAAGGCAATGCCAAAGAATGCTCAAACTACCACACAATTGCACTCATCTCACATGCTAGTAAAGTAATGCTCAAAATTCTCCAAGCCAGGCTTCAGCAATACGTGAACCATGAACTTCCTGATGTTCAAGCTGGTTTTAGAAAAGGCAGAGGAACCAGGGATCAAATTGCCAACATCCGCTGGATCATCAAAAAAGCAAGAGAGTTCCAGAAAAACATCTATTTCTGCTTTCTTGACTATGCCAAAGCCTTTGACTGTGTGGATCACAATCAACTGTGGAAAATTCTCAAAGAGATGGGAATACCAGACCACCTGACCTGCCTCTTGAGAAATCTGCACGCAGGTCAGGAAGCAACAGTTAGAACTGGACATGGAACAACAGACTGCTTCCAAATAGGAAAAGCAGTACGTCAAGGCTATATATTGTCACCCTGCTCATTTAACTTATACGCAGAGTACATCATGAGAAACGCTGGGCTGGAAGAAGCATAAGCTGGAATCAAGATTGCCGGGAGAAATATCAATAACCTCAGATATGCAGATGACACCACCCTTACGGCAGAAAGTGAAGAGGAACTAAAAAGCGTCTTGATGAAAGTGAAAGTAGAAAGTGAAAAAGTTGGCTTAAAGCTCAGCATTCAGAAAACGAAGATCATGGCATCCGGTCCCATCACTTCATGGGAAATAGATGGGGAAACAGTGGAAACATTGTCAGACTTTATTTTGGGGGAGCTCCAAAATCACTGCAGATGGTGACTGCAGCCATGAAATTAAAAGACGCTTACTCCTTGGAAGAAAAGTTATGACCAACCTAGAGAGCATATTAAAAAGCATAGACATTACTTTGCCAACCAAGGTCCATCTAGTCAAGGCTATGGTTTTTCCTGTGGTCATGTATGGATGTGAGAGTTGGACTGTGAAGAAGGCTGAGCACTGAAGAATTGATGCTTTTGAACTGTGGTGTTGGAGAAGACTCTTGAGGGTCCCTTGGACTGCAAGGAGATCCAACCAGTCCATTCTGAAGGAGATCAACCCTGGGATTTCTTTGGAAGGAATGATGCTAACGCTGAAACTCCAGTACTTTGGCCACCTCATGAGAAGAATTGACTTATTGGAAAAGACTGATGCTGGGAGGGATTGGGGGCAGGAGGAGAAGGGGACGACAGAGGATGAGATGGCTGGATGGCACCACTGACTCGACTGACGTGAGTCTGAGTGAACTCCAGGAGTTGGTGATGGACAGGGAGGCCTGGCGTGCTGCAATTCATGGGGTCGCAAAGAGTCGGACACGCCTGAGCAACTGAACTGAACTGAACTGCCTGTTCGTGTTCTGACCAAGCTTTGAATATCTTTGCCGCTGATGGAAGAGGAATGAAGTGGCAGTACCAGCAGGATTGTGTATCTTTCTCCTAAGCAGGAAAACAAAATCAGTGCTCTTCACCAAGGCCCTCTGAGTAAGAGAAAGAGAAAAACGAATACCATATATTGAAGCATATATGTGGACTCTAGAAAAATGGTATGTACTAAGTCACTTCAGTCGTGTCAGACTCTTTGTGATGCTATGGATTGTCACCTGCCAGGCTCCTCTGTCCATGGGATTCTGGAAGAATACTGGAGTGAGTTGCCATGCCCTCGTCAGGAGATCTCCCTGACCTAGGGACTGAACCTGTGTCTCCTAGGTCTCCTGCATTGGTAGGCGGGTTCTTTACCACTAGCGATATGGTATAGTTGAACCTATTTTCAGGGCAGAAATAGAGACACAGACATAAAGACATGGGAATACAGAGAGAGGAAGGACAGGGTGGGGTGAACTGGGAGATTAGGGATGACATATACACTATCATGTGTGCCATCGCTAGCCAGTGGGAAGCTGCTGCAAAACACAGGGAGCTCAGATAGGTGGGATGGGGGTGGGGGGAGTGGGGGGCAGGTCCAAGAGGGAAGGGATATATCTACACACAGAGCTGATTCACTTTTGTTGCACAGCAGAAACCAACACAGCACTGTAAAGCAATTATACTCCAATTTTAAAAAATACATGTCAAACTTTGAGTCCAGCTCCTGAGCATCCACATCAAAAGATGACAGCTATTATCATCATTTTGCCGAAAATAATGGTGGAGAATGAGAGTCTGGAGCCAGACAACTTTGGTTTTCATCCTAGCCAGAAGTGAGCTACAGAGAAGCTACCCCCACTCCAATACTCTCGCCTGGAAACTTCCATGGATGGAGGAGCCGGGTGGGCTGCAGTCCATGGGGTCGCTAAGAGTAGGACACAACTGAGCGACTTCACTTTCACTTTCCACTTTCACACACTGGAGAAGGAAATGGCAACCCACTCCAGTGTTCTTGCCTGGAGAATCCCAGGGACAGGGAGCCTGGTGGGCTGCCGTCTCTGGGGTCACACAGAGTCGGACACGACTGAAGCGACTTAGCAGCAGCAGCAGCAGCAGAAATGAGCTGCACATGATCGGTCTGCCCAATAGCTCTGCCTCAGTCTCCCCATCTGTAAAATGTGCATCTTTATAAAAGTGCCTACCCCTCACAGGACAATGAGTTCCTACAGGGAGAAAGGCTTAGTACAGGGCTTGGTGCTGAGTAAGTACTGCCTTAATTGCTAACCTCCACTAACGCCACAACTATTATCAACATTTTGTTGTTGTTATTATTACTAACATCCAAATCGAAGACTTTGGTGAATTCACAAAGGATTTCTGATTAACTACAAAACAGCAGCGGCAAACGTGCCATAATCATGCAAGATCAGCCTCAGGGGGCACTGAGTGAGGAGCATGCAGGCACTCTTCTGTATTGACTTGGCAACTTACCTGAGAATCTAAAAGTATTTCAAAATAAAAAGTGGTTTGCTTATTTTTTTAAAGGCAGAGGCAACTATTTTCTCACTGCCTCCTCAGATCTTTCCCCTCATCAGCAGAGAAACCCAAGCTGCAGAAAGGACAGAACATTATCCATACAAATAAGAGCCACGCACACCCCTGCCCACTCCACACCAGTCTGTCCTCTACTCTGTAAAGCCGGCTATCAACGGGCTGTGAGTTAAAATCAAGTCTCTCCCCAGGGGTAAAAATGCCAACAGACTCAGAGCTCTATGTGCCATCAAGTTTCTCCTTTTTCAATGAATATTTATTGAGCACCTACTGTGTACCAGGTACCCCTTCCAGGAGCTGAGAAATACAATCAGCAACACACACACACAGCCCAGGTTATCTTTTGGCAGCAAGGACGGGAGCTTAGGGAATGTATGTGCAGACCACAGTTCTGTGGCCTCCAATGCTGGGAAATGGTTACTGCAGGGTTTCTTTTTGGCCCCTTGAACCTTTGGGACTTCAGTGCAGGTCCTGCTACCAGCCCATTCTTACAAGAGAGACTCCGAGGAGGGGGGGTACCCAAGCAAGCTCAGACAACAGTCTGAAGTCTGGGAAACCCAACCAGGCTGGCTCCTGGGAAGGTCCAGCAGAAGCAACCCAACTTCTTATTTCAGTCCTGTTTCACATGCCAGAGATGGGCAGAGACGTCTTTAAAATAAGACATCTCTCTCCCACGGCTTCCTCCTCTTCTAATTTCCTCAGCTATCCTTCTCTCTCTCCCCTTCCGCTGCGAGCTGTTTCCTGCAGATAAAAACACCCCACAACTTCCAGTCTGCATAGCGAGATTGCAGCCAGCAAGCTCTAAATGCCGAAGCTCCCAATCAAGCAGCAGGCACCCCTGTGGAGTTAACGCTATTTTTTTTTAAAGCAAAAGAACCCATGCCTTCTACTTACCCTTAGGAGAAAGCCCCCTGGGGAAGGGAGATGGGTGGGATTGGTCAGGAAGGACTGGCTGCAGAGACAGGCTCTTGCTGCACTTAAAGACTATGAGCAATTTGGAAAAATTATATCCAAAACCATCATAATAAGCTCAGAATGACAGACATAGTTCCTATTTCCAAAGCATCCTTGGGCACTGCATTTTGATTGGGAAAAACGTTCATCTTCTAGAGTAATCAGTTCCAAATGGGGGAGAGGTAGAGGTGCTGCTTTTAGCTCAGAAACCCCACAGGAAAGGGACTAGAAGTGAGGCCCACAAAGAATGACGCACGGCGCACACTCAGATCCGACTGCCGTCAGAACTCTCCGGCCGAGTTTAAAACGCGCATACCTTTTCGCCCGGCAGTTCTGTCTGCAGGACTTTGGATGAAAGATGTGTTCACACATGTGTGTCCACGGTTAGGTACCAGGATATTCACTGCAGCCTTGTTTGTTAGAGCAAAAGACTGGAAAGAGCCCAGTGTCCATCACCAGAAGACACGGAACAACCTCAGAAGGGAACACAGTGCCGCTGTTAAAGTGAATGCGGCGGCTCCGTGTGTGCCTGAAGACAGAGCTCTAAGACACACAGTCAAGTACAAAAAGGCGACAAACAAAACACAACGTGCAGAAGGCGCTGCTGATGGCATAGAAAAGGCTCATGTGTGCAGTTTCTCTTTACTGTTGTTGTTCCATCGCTAAGTTGTGTCAGACTCCTTGGGGCCCCGCAGACTGCAGCTCACCAGGCTCCCCTGTCCTTCACTATTTCCCGGAGTTCGCCCAAACTCATGTCCACTGAGTTGATGATGCCATCCAACCATCTCATCCTCTGTCGCCCTCTTCTCTTCCTGCCCTCAATCTTTCCCAGCATCAGGGTCTTTTCCAATGAGTCAGCTCTTCCCATCAGGTGGACAAAGAAGTCTCTTTATTAATACACGCAAAACTAGTAACAGTGTTATCCTCCAGAGAAGGAACTCAAGGGCCTGGGGACAGGGCTGGAAGGGAGATTTGTTGCTACTGAAACCTCTGTCATACCTGTAGGATTTCAAACTTTGCATCATATACTGAAAACGAACAATTTTAATGGCTAGAAGATAAGTAAACACCCAGGAAAAGAAGATAAAGGAATTATATCAATTAAGATAAACACAGGCAGCAATTATCCTTCAATGAAAAAATAGATACTTTAAAAAAAAAAGATCAACACATGCATACACACACATACACACAGACGAAATTCCCTAGAAATGGTGATAATTGATGCCAGCCCCTCTCTGTTGGTTTTACAAAATTGGTTCTTCGTAGAGTGAGACCAGGGTTTCTCAACCTTGGCACACTGCCATTTTGGAATCGACAATTCTTTGCTGTGAAACTGTCCTGTGCGTTGTAACATGTTGAGCAGTATAACTTGGCCTGTACTTTACTAGATTCCAGCAACAACTCTCCAAGTTATGACAAACCTAATGTCTCCAGACAGGCCTTGGGGACAAATCACCGGAGTTAGATGATGGAGTGCCTTCTTTATTTCCTTCTCTCTCCACACTTAATAACATGCAGACAGTTCTTATGGATAAACAACTACAAATGGCAGAAACCAACACAATATTGAAACGCAATTATGCTCCAATTTAAAAAAAGAAAAAAAAATTACAAATGAACCAAAGTCATTCACAAGGGTTTGTTCAAATTTTTACACACACACACAGTTTGACACTGGGGCTGTCTGAACGCTCAGAAGGGTACATCTACCATTCTCTTTATACCAGTGAGTTTATATTTGATATTTGTAACCTGGGAAATGGCCCTGGTTCTCAGCAGAGAGATTTAGGGGAAATGTCTTCCTGCAGTGAAAGAAAAGGGAACGTATGTATTGGTCTCACCGACAGATAAGGAATGGAATGTGCTCTTTGCCCTAAGCCGTCTGTTCTTTGATCATTACTACCCCTGACCGCCACAATGCCAACCAGCGCAACAAATGCCAACAGCTACCCCTGAGTTCCACAACGCCTGACACCCCCTCTTTCCTCGGAAGCAGATGGAGAAGCAGTTGTTTCACATGCTTGGCTGTGCTGAGTGGCAGACTTCCACTTCTGCAGAAATGCCAAGAGTGACCCCCAACAAAGAGATCACCCACAGGATGGAGGACAGGTCCTGAGCCCCAGGGAGAACTATCTCTTACTCAACACTATCCGTCGAAGAACAGTAATGAAATGGAGCAGGACCCTATGAGTCTTGTCCCCCGTGTCCTCTGCAGGCCTTTGTCTGTGGAAAAACTTTAGCCCAAGAATATGTTAATCAGAGAAGTGAGAAAATGCAGAAACAAAGGAATACATTCAAAAGAGACCAAATAATAAAAATGTAGTCATTATGCATGTTCTGTTGCTAAGTCACTTCAGTTGCGTCCGACTCTGTGCGACCCCAGAGACAGCAGCCCACCAGGCTCCCCTGTCCCTGGGATTCTTCAGGCAAGAACACTGGAGTGGGGTGCCATTTCCTTCTCCAGTGCATGAAAGTGAAAGGGGAAAGTGAAGCTGCTCAGTCGTGTCCGACTCTTAGTAACCCTATGGACTGCAGCCCACCCGGCTCCCCTATCCATGGGATTTTCCAGGCAAGAGTACTGGAGTGGGGTGCCATTGCCTTCTTCGTATGCATATTCAGGGACTTTTAGTTCCTTCCCAGTTCTGGGGGCTGTCTTATAGACACTGAAAACCCCACCAGGTGGAAGAAGTTAACTCCATGATGACCAGACTGGAGCCACGACATAAGCTGCCACAATTCCAAGAAGCGGCCTTGAGGAAAGGGGACCAAACCAACCATGGAACTGAAGATTAACTGTACTTAAAATAATCAAGATGGCAATGCTCAGAGACTTCCCTAGTGGTCCAGGGGCCAAGACTTCACGCTCCCAATGCAGGAGTCTGAGATTGATCCTTGATTAGGGAACAAGATGCCACGTGCCACAACTGAGTCTGCATGCTGTGACCTAAGACCCAATACAGCTGAAAAAATAATTAAAATAAGAAAAAGATGACAGTAGTCAGACCACTGATGAGCAATTTCAAGATGACTGTCAGAGCTGACTGTGACATTTCTGCATGGAGCCCCTCCCTCAGTCTATAAAAGCTCTTGCCTACTGATTGTCAGTAGGGTGGGGAGTCCAACTTTGGACAGGGGTCCACCTTCCCCCGACCCCCTGCCCCTAGTTGCTGGCATCCAAAGTTAAGCAAACTCTCCTTTCCACCAACCTGACCTCTTTACTGGCTTTCGAGTAGTGAGCAACCGCATTCCACCTTCAGTTACAGTAACAACCATTGTCTTTGGGGGGCACTTACTATGGTCCAGACATAGTGCTAAGGACTTCACAGTCATTACTTCATTAGATCCTCAAGACAACCCAATGAAGTAAGTGCGATCATAATCACCCCCACTTTATAGACAACACACATTAAGGCACAAGGAGGTGAACTGGCTTGATCAAGATCACACAGTGAAAGACTGCATAGTGCCTGGCAGACAGCAGGTCCTCATAAAGTACTTGTCTTATTATCTTAGCAATGTTGCCACACTCGTTCCTGTCTCGGGGCCTTTGCAAAGACCATGCCCTCTGGCTGGGATGCTTTTCTGTCAATCTTCACCGACTGTTTGCTTAAATTTCCCTTTATGAGGACAGACTCCTCTGACCCCCAAATAAGATACATCATCTTGATACATACTCCCACCCATTCTACTCTTCTGATTCATAGCACTTACCATAACAGCAATCATATTATCTGTATAATTATTTCCTTGTCTGTCACCCTTATTAAACGGTAAGCTTCATAAGGTAGGGACGGGGTCTAATTTGCTCACCATTGGTGAGCACCTAGCACAGTACCTGGCACACAGTAGGCCCTTGATTAAGTACTGCTGCTGCTGCTGCTGCTGTTGCTAAATCACTTCAGTCGTGTCCGACTCTGTGCAACCCCAGAGACGGTGGCCCACCAGGCTCCCCCGTCCGTGGGATTCTCTAGGCAAGAACACTGGAGTGGGTTGCCATTTCCTTCTCCAATGCATGAAAGTGAAAAGCGAAAGTGAAGTCGTTCAGTCATGTCCAACTAGTAGTGACCCCACGGACTGCAGCCTACCAGGCTCCTCTGTCCATGGGATTTTCCAGGCAAGTCAGTACTAGATGGACATAAAAACAGGTGGAAGAAAGGGAGAGAGGGAGGGAGGGAGGCAAGAAGGAAGAGTGAGTGAATAAACAAACGACTGAACTTTAAAGATAAGGGTTGGGAACTCCCTGGTGGTCCAGCGGTTAAGACTCTGCACTTTCACTGCTGAGGGCCTGGGTTCAATCCCTGGTTGGGGAACTAAGATCTCATAAGCCAGACAATAGAGCCCAACAACAATAAAAATAAATAAAGATAAGCAGGGTCTCAAGAGACGAAGTAATCTACTCCCTCCTTATCTTACAGTTGAAGACAATAAGGTTCATGAAGGTGAGGGTCAAATAAGACAGGATCCAATATTAGGATCTGTTCAGTTGCAGAAAAATCAGTTGGTTTCCAGAACTGGAGGACAAGGGCTTCCGGGTGACAGCCGGATGCAGCAAGGGCAGGTGCCTAGGAGAACACTCAACAGGTAATACCTGCGTTTGACTAGGGCTCCACCCAATACAAAGGGTGCATTTAAATTCACCCCAAGTACCTTTTGCCACGCTTATAAAAATCAGTCTGATTATCTCCTCACAAAGTCTAAAAAAGCAAAAAAAAAAAAAAAATTCTTTCACACATCAACAAGCTGTAGTCTTTAGATTCAAAATGCCCTTGCAAACCCACAGGAAACGCTGTTCTTGTGTATCATATCACAGCACGAAGTCCCCACTTCCTTCAGGGGGAAGAATGAAGCCATCTGGCAGGAGTTGCTCTCAGCTCTTTCCCGACACCCCCCTCCTGCTCAGGGCTCTGCAGAGCTTGCACATGCCTCCCCCACCCCTGGTCCATCCCACTCCTACAGAACCACCAAGCTTTATCCTCATGGGCCCTCTAGCTTGTTTATACAACTAGATTCTGCGCTCTAAGGGGTGTTTATTTTATACAGTCAACACCTTGCACAGAGCCCGGCACATGGGAGGCACTCAATAAACGGTTATTGGATAAGATGGATGGATGGGTGTACGGATGGAGACCATTCCATCTAGCTCCCAAATGCCCTCTCCAACCCTACATTGGGTAACCTACAAGAAATTAGCTGTGCTTCTGTGTAAGCCTGTAATTCGAAAGATAACTGGTGAATATAAAAAAGAACTAATTGGAAGCAACATTAGAATAAGGCTGTTTCATCTCTCAGGGCCTTCGCACAAACAGGTCCTTCTGCCGGGAAGGCCCGTCTTCCCCTCTTCATTCACAGAGCCAACTCTACCCCTTCCTTAAGGTGCCAGCATAAATGTCACCTACACAAGAAGTCCCGATTAAGCTTCCTACACAGAATCCGCCCCCCCATATGCTCACTATTCTCTCCTCAAGCCCCTAATCTCTTTCCTTTACAGTTGCTTTTAACTTTCAGTGTATTTTTCTGTTTACTTCTTGTCTTGATCATCCTCTAAGGAGGTCTGATGAAGACACAGAGTAGCTCTGCATCACGCACTTTTTTTTCTACAGCACCTAGTCTGGTATCTGCAGATAGTATGCATTCAATATCTGTTGACTCTATCAATGAATCAATCAAACTCATTAAGAGGGAATGGGCCCCCCCCGAAATAAAAGGTGAATAATGAAACAAGTAAATTTTAGGAGTCGCATCTCAAAAAGTCTTCTTGAATCATAAGAAATAATGCACATATTAATAACAATTCATGTGAAATAAAATTGTTGCTGTTGTTCAGTTGCCCAATCATATCCAATTCTTTGCAACCCCATGGACGCAGACACCATGCCTCCCTGTCCCTCACCATCTCCCCATGTTTGCCCAAGTTCATGTCCAGTGCATCAGTGATGCCATCCAGCCATCTCATCCTCTGATGCCCTCTTCTTCTTCTCATTCTTTTATTTCACTGGAATGAAATAAAACACATCCCAATTTTTTCACAAAATTCAATCTTCCAAAGAAGGAGAGTAGATTGAGAGAGGAGGTAAAAGCTTTCACAATCCCTTGTCTTCCAAAAGTGTGAATGAGTTGAATCATTCCATTAAAAGACAAAAAGATTCATAATTTGGAGGGAAAAAAATCAAAATTCAAATATATATGGTTCACAAGAGACGTGGAAAATAAAATGACACAAAATGAAAACGAAGAAATGAGAAAGCTGCCATGAGTAGAAATACTAATTTCACACAAAGAAAATTTCAAGCATGAAAATATTACACAGAACAAAGATGGGCATTTTACATTCATAAAAAGTACATCAGGGGACTTCCCTGGTGGTCCAGAATCCACCTGCCAATGCAGGGGACAGGGGTCCATCCCTCATGTGGGAACTAAGACCCCACGCGCCGCGGGGCAACTAAGCCCACGTGCTACAACCACTGAGCCTGGACTCTGGAGCCCAACTAGAGAGGCCCATGGACTGCAACTCGAGAAGCCCACAGGCTGCAGCAGAGTCCACAAGCCACAGTGAAGACCCAGGGCAGCCGCACCCCCCAAAAAAGTACATCGGTAATAAAAAGAACGGTGATATCACGTGCCTGGTATTCTGTTAAGCCCTTTGCATTCATTACATCATTTAGCTTACAAACCCAAAGTTACACTGGCATCATTATTACCACCAAGCTTTCAGGAGAATATGAAACTGGCCCATCATTTGCTTAGAACAGCCAGGAAGGATCTAAGCTTAGATCTGCCCAACTTCACAATGAAGACTGAAACTCTGACTCCTACAATATAAAAATAAATTCTATATTCTAAAGTAAAGTTTGTTTTTAAAAATACAAAGATGGTTTCTTTAAAAAAAAAAATCGCCATCATAATGAGAGACTAGCATACAATCCAAACTTTGACAAATCAGTAGACATCACTAAAATTTAATGAGTTCAAGAAACTAGAAAGAAGCCATAAAACTGAGAAAAGAGTGAGGAGGAAAACAGGAATTAAAATATCAGGAAACAGAACAGGATAAATTTAAAGTGTGGTTATTTGAGGGGGAAAATAAAACTAACATTTTTGCAAAGCTCATCAAGAAAAAATTCAGAAATCAAAAATAGGAAATTTGCAGTAAAAATGAGAAAAGAGAACTACAGGTGGCAGGAGATTGTTCAGATCGCTACAGAACAATATATATAGCTCCATACTAATAAATTAGAAATTCAATTAAATACTTATTCCTGGGAAAACATAATATATCTGAATGTGTATCAATAATGGTCATGGAATAAATTATTAAAATTGTTAAATAAGCAATACCCAAAAGGGCATTACACTCCCAAAGTTGTCTTATTTAGAGGTACAGAAAATTCACCCAGACTTTTAAAGAACATTATAAATCCTTTGCAATTTGACTCTTTTTAATTCAAAAGAAAGAGAAAGGACAGATGATAACAGCAAACCAAAAAAATTAAACTACAGAACAATCTCACTGAATATAATTTCCAAGATTTTAAATATAAATAAATTTAACCCAGTAACATAGGAATAATGTCAGAATGGATCGAGTATTGGGAAGATAGTAACAATAAAGGTCACACATTGTTTTGGCGTTTTACAATAAGCATGTATTTTTGAAAAGCAACAATCATATTCTCTAGGAGAAAATTAAAGCAATGATTATATGCAGTGATCAAGAAAATTTGGAAACGTGTGCTCAGTTGTTCAGTCGTTTCTGGTGCTTTGCAATCCCATGGACTGTAGTCCACCTGGCTCTTCTGTTCATGGAATTTTCCAGGCAAGAATACTGGAGTGGGTTGCTATTTCCTCCACCGAGGGATCTTTCCAACCCAGGAATAGAACCTGTGTCTCCTGCATTGGCAGGCAGATTCTTTAACACTCTAGGTGAGGGTATAAATTATTAATACTTACAAACTCTCTAGAGCAACCTGGAAACACAAACTTTTTAAATAAATGGTCATACTCTTTGACTCAGAAATTCCAATTTTAGGAACTGTGATGGGTTGACTGCAATAATGGTCCTGTTTGTTCCTTCGTTCATTTAGCCAGTAGCTTTGCCCATTGGTAATGTCCTCTGAATCTAGCTCAGGGCTTAGCCATGTCACATGCTTTGGTCTATGGGACAGAAGCAAACTCATCACAAGCACAACCTTGAAGAGTTTGGGTATCAAGGACTTCCTGCTACTCTTGCAGCTCTGTGGCAGCTGTGTAAACAAGGCTGCTGGGCTGGAAGATGTGATACCAATCATTCAGAGCAACCCACCAGCTAACTGGAAGCAATTCACCAAATGCACACTCGACCCTAACGTACATCTGCTGATTCTAGCACAGACCAAAAGAACTGCCTGCTCCAAATCGCAGAACTGTGGAGCTAAATAAATAGCTGCTGCTTTATACCACTAAACTGTGGGATTATTTGTTATGCAGCAAAAGCTAACTAATACATAAATGTATCCTTTGGAAATATTCAGAAGTAGCCATATGTAAAGATAAATATACAAAGATGCTATTTATAACAGTGATTACATAATGTTAAATAATAGGGGCTGCTCAAGTAATTGAATATCTATTCAACAAAAGGCTATGGAGCTATAAAAACATCTTTAAGAGAAAAAAAAACGAGGCTACAAAATATTTACAAGATATCACTCAGTGCAAAAGGGGATATAAAATCTATAAAGTAATATTATGTTATAAAACTGTTTTTATAAAAAATGAGAATATACATATTTATATGCATGGAAAAAATACTGGAATGACAAAAAAAATGTTAACAATCAGTCTCTGAACATGATTTTTTCCTTTCCCCACCCCACTACACTCTTCCTGTTTTCTGCATTGATCCTAAGTCAAGGCTTGTGAATAGTCACTGGACTGCTCTGGGAGCTGAACCTGGAATACTCTGAACCCACTGAAGGCCACTGCTGAGAAATCAGATAAGGGGTAATCCAGGCAAGGATGTTAGAAAATCCTCCTAGTATAATCCCTATTAAAGCACCCTAAGCATGGTGCTTGTCAGCACAGCTGGGAAAAGGAAAAAGAGCTGAAACAGGCCACCATGTTGCTGGCAAAGGCCTTCACCATGTACAATTTATGGACTCCCAGTCCAGCAAGGTTACGTGGCTATTTCCTTCTATTCCTCAACTCTCAATCTCTCTTTCAGCTTCTCCCTTCTTCTCCCTGTCATGTGTCCTTCTTACTTTTCCCTTTATTTACTCTTAATTTGGATTTTCTCTGAGTTCCTTTAAGAATAGAGGAGGGATTCAGTCAGGAGGGTGGCAGGGAATAATCCAAAGATGAAACACATCCAGGGTCTTAGCAAGACTTCCACTACTCTCCATCAGACTATTCCTGGAATTCAAGAATAAGCACATCATTCCAAGTTCATCCTATTGACTAAATGACCAATGGAGGCATATTTCCAATCCTGCTGAAAGGATAATGACTGACCTTCTCCCATATAATAAAAGCCAGTTCCATTCACATGCTACTGTGGAAACAGGACCTGGTCAGATGATAGGCTGAGATCAAAAGACCTGGATAACAGTCTAGTTCTGATGCTAACTTGATATAGAACCAAGAATTCACTTCATCTCTCTGAGCCATCTTTTCCTCCTCTGCAAATCAGGTATGAGAGTTGGACCATGAAGAAGGCTGAGCACTGAAGAATTGATGCCTTTGAATTGTGGTGCTGGAGAAGGCTCTTGAGAGTCCCCCAGACAGCAAGGAGATCAAACCAGTCAATCCTAAAGGAAATCAACCCTGAATATTCACTGGAAGGACTGATGCTGAAGCTGAAGCTCCAAGACTTTGGCCACCTGATGTGAAGAGCCAATTCACTGGAAAAGACCCTGATGCTAGAAAAGATTGAGGGCAGGAGGAGAAGGGGATGACAGAGGATGAGATGGTTAGATAGCATCACCGACTCAATGGACATGAGTTTAAGCAAACTGCAGGAGACAGTGAAGGACAGGGAAGCCTGGTGTGCTGCAGTCCACGGGGTCACAAAGAGTCGGAGACGACTTAGCAACTGAACAATAAACAACAACATCCCCTTAGACTCTGTTACACTCCAATGAAAACTGGTGTTTGTCTTGTTTGTTTAGTGCTATATATCAACAGGTACTCAATACATATCTCTTGAGCAAAATAAATAAAACTACCTATCTATTCACTCACCCAGGACTTTGTATGATGAAGAGAGAAATGAGAACGCGAGGGCTTTGGCTGTATAAACCACATTACAAAGACAATGTATGTTTTAATAATTTTTTTACTAACATGAAATAGAAATAACACTGTCTTGAAAATAACATGCTCATCCCTTAAGAGAAAAGCTCTCGGGCTTTGCAAAACAAAGTTTGAGAATAACTGACGTAGGAATTAAAGCTCATGACCTTAAAATGATTTAAGCCACCAAGTCAGCCGACACTGCATCCTGAAGCAACAGAGTTTTGTTTTCTTTTCTTTTCTTTAACCAGTCATGCTGTCAGCCTCTAAAGTCCAGGACACAAAGCACAGAAGGCCAAAGGGTATGCTATTTCACAACACTCTTACTGAAACAACTGGGGGGGAGAAAGCAAGTTTCCCAACACATCAGTCTACCACCAATTAAAATGTTGCTTGCTGAGACCCTCGCCAAAGGTCTCCTCTCGAGGGCTCCGTACAACTTTATCGTCGAGACCAATGGAGTCATGCCACTTATTAACAGGCATTTGTTTCAGAAAATCTCCCCTGGAGAGGTGGGATCCAGCCATCTCCCAATCTGCACACTCTTGAGACCTATTGGTGTTACAGCTCTGAGAGGGTGTGGGCAGCAGCCTATAGTTTTTCACACATTATCCTAGAAAGGATTCTAACTGCACAAGGAGGTAAGTTGTGGGATGTCAGCCAAGCGAAATACTGACAAACACCGTTCTGGTCAGTTCATTTCAGTTGCTCAGTCATGTCTGACTCTTTGCAACCCCATGGACTGCAGCACCAGCCTGCTAAATTTTTGTGCAGTCTTGGGTGAAAGCTCCTTTCCTGGGCCAATGTGATGGGCAGACACACAGCATCTTCTTCCACAAATGGCTTCTTCTAGATGCTCATCAGTCTCCACAGGTCAATACAGCCCCATGCAACTGAACATTGGATCTAGAGCCAAAATCCTAGAGCTGACTAGTTCCTCTAATTAAAAACTCCTGCTGCATTTTTGTTGAACTGGGGAGTCTGGAAAAAATAATAATAATAAACCCTGACAAACTCCTGATGTGTGTGTGTGTTCAGTCACTCAGTTGTGTCTGACTCTTTGACATCCCCTGGACTGTAGCCCACCAGGCTCTCCTGTCCACAGAATTTTCCAGGCAAGAATATTGGAGCAAGTTGCCATTTCCTACTCCAGGGGATCTTCCCAACCCAGGGATAGAACGCACGTCTCTCGTATCTCCTGCATTAGCAGGCAGATTCTTTACCACTAGTGCTATCTGGGAACCCCAACAAACTCGTGGAGATATACCCAATATAGGAAACTGGGCAATGTACCTTAGGAAATAGCCAAGAGAGCCTCGTGCACATCAGTTATGATTTTTATTATTTAAAAAATATGTATTTGTTAGTACATGCATAAAGGGAAAAAACTAAAGATGCATGCCCTACAAACATACACACATACATATACACACATACACATACATAATACATACATATACACACACACAAACAATAGCACACATAACCTCACCACTTAACAATAAGCATGTATAAAAACATATAAGAACACCTTATGTTCCTTTGCTTTTTCCCTAAGCATACATATTAAGATAAACATCTTATTTCATAACCTAATTTTTTTCCTGCTTAGCCATGTATCATGACCATTTTTCTAAGGAAGGCAACAAGTATTTTTTTTTGTAACAGTGTAACAGTCTATCTCACCCCATTCCAGTACTCTTGCCTGGAAAATCCCATGGACGGGGAAGCCTGGTGGGCTGCAGTCCATGGCGTCGCACGACTTCACTTTCACTTTTCACTTTCATGCATTGGAGAAGGAAATGGCAACCCACTCCAGTGTTCTTGCCTGGAGAATCCCAGGGATGGGGGAGCCTGGTGGGCTGCCATCTCTGGGATCGCACACAGTCGGACACGACTGAAGTGACTTAGCAGCAGCAGCAGCAGCAACAGTCTATCTCATGCCTTAGCATTATTTACCTATTGGATAGCTTGGATATTTACAATTATTCTGTGTTACAAATAGCAGCACACATCTTTAGTATATCTCTCTTTCCTAACGAGCTCTGGGAGTGAAGATAATGTAAGTACGGAAGTAGAAAAATTATAAAGTTAGGCATGCCTTCGTGGATGGGCTTCCAGGTAGTGCTGCTGGTAAAGAACCCGCCTGCCAATGCAGGAGACATAAGAGACATAGGTTCAAACCCTGGGTCAGAAAGATCCTCTGGAGGAAGGAATGGCAACCCACTCCAGCATTCTTGCCTGGAGAATCCCATGGACAGAGGAGGCTGGTGGGCTACAGTCCGTAGGGTCACAGAGTCTGACATGACTGAAGCAACTTAGCATGGACACAAACACACACATGAACATACACATGCCTTTGTGGATATTGAAATATCCTAAGATGACGGCAGGCACTGGTGCGGGAAGGAAGAGTATGAGTCAGATCTCAATGTTTTCCATAAATGAGAGGAGAGGCTGGTGGGCTATAGACGAAAGAGAGGAAGAAGCAAGGGGTCACTGAATACGAGGCTTAGAGGAGAGTAACTACAAAGAACAAGAGGAAAGCAAACTTCTGACTCCAGAAGAGTTGTTGTTCCTGAGTGGACTGACATCCCAGGAGAAAGTCAGGATCCTCTGCAGGCAGGGGGGAGGGAAAACATTCAACATAGGCAAGTCCAGACGGTAGAGTGGAGAGTCCACCAAGGGATCAACAGAACCAGGAACCAGGTATGAAGGAGGCGAGCAATGGCACAGAAACCAGAGCTTACCTCTCAGCCCATGACTGAGGACAACTGATACAAAGATGGGAACTGTGGTTGGAGATGACCAGTCTTCGAAGTCTTCAGTTGGACACAGGTCACTTTGCTTCCAGAAATAGTTGAGTCCTAGGGAGTATCTCTCCTAGTTTCAAAGAAGTGGCTGAAGATATGCTTAGGCTTACAAAGACCCAAATGCTCCGGGTGACAGCTGTCACAGAGAGGGCAGCAGCCCCTACGAGGTTCAGAGCAAGAGAACAGAGCCTAGATCTGGACACGGACAGTCTCATAGGATTTGGGCAGCTTCTTGCAATAGGCTAAGGGCATTAGGAGGCTTGCAGAGAGACAATGAGATCTGAGGGATTTTTTTTCTTAATTTGGGTAATAAAATTAGAAAATGAAAGGTCAGTCTGTCCCTTCTGAAATATTAGTTGCCTCAATGAGGATTTTCAAGGGAGCTGTGGAATGTAGGATTCAGTTCAACTTTCTGAAAGTTAAATAAACCTGTTCATTAATTGACATTCATTTAAAGAATACGTATCGAGTGTCTACTATGCGCAACACTCTGATGCTCAATTCTAAATACTAGAATTAGAGAAGTGAACAAATGACAATATGCTGTACATAGTTAACAAATGAATAAACATATAATAAAATGCCAGCTAGTAATAAGTGCTATAAAGAAAGGGAAAAGGAAATAAGACTGTGGTGTTACTTTATATAGACAGATGAGACAAGAGTTAGTGAGGAGAGCTGGGTCATATTGCTGGGTAATACCCAACCCCCAAACAAAAGGTTTCTTTTCCTTTCACACTACATGGTCATGCCAGATTGGCTAGGGGATTTCCTCTCTGTCTCTGGGATCAGGTTGATAGAGAAGCCTTAACTCAAACATTGCTCTGGAGAGTCAAGAATCAGCAATGAAACGCTCCAGCAGAAAGCGACATACATCACTCTGAAATACAACTCACTGGGCAACTCACTCATATGGCCCAACTTACCCACAAGGGAGCCAGAAAGTGCAATTCTACCAATGGCTTGCAAAGACAAAATCCAGAAACATTCAGCGAAAAGCATGAGTGCTCATGAAAGACAATAGTTAAATGGATGGACAGATGTCATAATAGTCATCGTTAACACACAGCACTGCCTATGAGGCACGCACTATGGAAAGCGCTTTATGCATCCAGACTTACATAACCCTCACAACAAAACTATGAGGTAGGCTCTACTATTGCTTTCAACATCAATCTCATTTTACAGCTGGGGAGGCTGAGATAAGGAGAGGTTAAAAAAAACTTATGAGTGATGAGTCTTCCCTCATAGCTCAGCTGATAAAGAATCTGCCTGCAAGGCAGGAGACCCCAGCTCCATTTCTGGGTCAGGAAGACCACTGGAGAAGGGACAGGCTACCCACTCCAATATTCTTGGGCTTCCCTTGTGGCTCAGCTGGTCAAGAATCCGCCTGCAATGTGGGAGACGTGGGTTCGATCCCTGGGTTGCAAAGATCTCCTGGAGACGTGAAAGGCTACCCACTCCAGTATTCTGGTCTGGAGAATTCCATGAACTGTATAGTCCATGGGATCACAAAGAGTTGGACACAACTGAACAACTTTCACTTTCACTTCACGAAAAAACTTAACCAAGATCACGTACTTGGGAGTGGCAGAGTTGGGATTCCAACCTAGGCTGTATTACTGCAAAGCCTACGCTCTTAAACATTACCCTATGTTGAATGTGGATAGAGGATGGAAGGATGCATGGATGGACGGATGGATGGATCGATCAATCGATCGACAGGTGGACATATGGATGGATGGATGAGTGGGTAAGTGGATGGATGAGCGGGTGTGGGGATGGATAAGTGAGTAGATGAGTGAACAGACAGATGAATGGATGGGTAGGTGGATGAATGGATGGAGGGAGGGATAACCAGTCATGTGGACTAGCAATACTAAAGTCAACTGGGAAAAAAGAGCTTGACTCATGCCACCAGCAGAAGGGGACTCACACACCTGCAGGTCTCACATTCATTTCACCAGTCTTGGTCATCCAACTGTGTCACCACTTAACATGCTAAACAGCTCCAGCAGTAAAGCAAGCTGTCACAGGCTTACAAGCAGAAGGCCAGAGGCCCACGTAAGCACACTGCATGCTCGCTAGCGAAACTCTTTCCAGCCATCTTGGAAGCACAAGCCTGCTACCCAGGCCCCACACAGAAATTTCTCCTTGACAGGTGGGGTGCAGTAACTCCACACAGACAGAGACAGGGATGGCTCAGACAGGCTGTGGTTGAGAACAAGCAGACGTGACTAGGGCGGTGGAGGAAGGGGGGACAAACTGGTGGTTATGGCCAAACCAAGGGTGCCTGAGTCAAGAGCAGTGGGTTTTGAGGATTTCCCCTTCTCTGGCACCAGCACACACTTAAAATGGGAAATACTTAACAAGCAGCATTGTGCTTGCTAACAACATTCAGCTTCCTGGATAAAAAGAATACAAAAAGGCAGCAAGGAGTAAAGCCTTGAATGTTCTACCCCTGAAACACAGGCCCTGCTACAGCCCACAAGGGCCCATTATCTCCCAGGGGAGGAGGGCTTGTCTGCCAACTCAGGAAGCCAGCAGGCCCACCCAAAGAGCTTTTACAGAGCTTCCTCTAGCTGAGTTGAGCTGTGCTTTCCACTGCTCAGCCCAAGTATCTCACCAACTCAACAAATTCAAAAGCTACCCAGATGCAGCCTCTGGACTAGAAGGCAAGCTGAGTCAAGAAAGAGGATCAAATTTGTCACTGAGGTTGCAGCAGTCCACCAAGGGGAAAGGACTTGCCTGAAGTTCCCCTCTAGCCAGGCCCTGTATAACCAGGCTGAGTAAATGGAAAGGTGACCTGATGCCCTAAAGGGAAAGTGGAAAAGCAGAGTAAAGCAAGTCAGATTCTTGTAGTTAGCGGTGGCACCCAGGAACACTCAAGAAATAAATAAATTTATTTATTTATCCCTGCTGGTCCATGGTTAAGACTCTGCACTTCCAATGCAGGGGGCACAGGTTCGATCCCTCGTCGGGGAACTAAGGCCCCACATTTCACTCGGCCAGAAAAACATCCAGACCTAGGAAGACACCTGGAACCCAGCTGGGAAGAAAAGAACCAAATCCACACAACTGCTAGTCATGGGGCCGGCACCCCCAAGTAAAGAGATTCACTCAAGGGTACTGCCTGTCAGCTCACTTTATGCAGTGCCTGGGAATTTGGCGATTAGTTACAGAATCATCTTTGGGAAGGGAACGGTATGAGAGAATATTCATGGCCCAAGTGACTCCCAACTGAAAATAAACTAAGATGAGCTAGAGAACTGAGTCAGGCTGAAATGTACAAACAGTGGAAGGAAAGTCAAGAACCCAAAGAAAAGAGACAGCCATTGTGCGATGCTCTAGGCAGAAAAGAAGGGGAAAGGTACAACCTGAGGCGCCAAGGGGAAAAAAAGGAGCAATGATAATAATAACCTTTAACTGAGCACCTACTGAGGCCAAGAACTCTTTTAACTCCTGAACATGTTATACCCCAGCCCTCTTGACTCTAAAGAGGTAAGATGAGGTTGAATGCCTTGCCCAAAGTCACACCAGCGGCAACTGGAACCTCAGTCTCTCTCACTCCAGGGCTGTTTCCTAGAGTAACAGAATCAAGTGAGGAACCAGGCAAGAGAAGGCCCTCTCAAGGGAAGACCTACAATCCGTCTACAAGTCAAAGTGAATTATGTGGCAGACTCAGTCAAATGCCAACAAATAGCAGAGATGCTGGTTAAGAACACTTTATAGTGTAAGACTTGGGTCCAAATCCCAGCCCCCTGACCTCAAGCAACTCTGTCAACCTCTGAGAACCTCAGTTTTCTCATCTTTAACACAGTAACAACAACATACTTATCTTAAAGGGTCGGTTTGAGGATGAAAAGAGAAAAGTGCTACGTAATGCCACGTGCACAGTTGCAGGCGCATGGCAATCAATCAGTGAAAGTTAGCGAGTGCTAATGTTATTACTATCATGCTCCTCAGACCTGCTGGTGCCTGACACAGAATCAAAAAGAAATACACCACGACCGAGGCCACTTCGTTACAAGGTCAATTTGGTGGGGGCTCAGAAGAGCTTATGGGTTCTAGAAAGACATCCAGAACATACTCTGCCCACCAGCTTCCTATGGCCTGAAATATACATTTCCCAGCACACAGGAAATATACATTTCCCATTTTAAAACAAATTCAGTGCAGACGTGGGTTACACCGGAGGGAGTATGGGTGACAAAGCTGAGGGCCAACCAGGATTGTAAAGAGTGTTTAAGAAAAAAAAAAAAAGTTGAGGAAAATAGTAAAAAGTCTCAAAATCTCCAGTCTGGCTAAGAAACACAGGATTTATTAGGCTAATAAAAAAGTATAATGATTAGTACATTTCACCCCTAAAGAAACAGTAAGAGTAGGGGACTTCTCTGGTGGTCGAGGCTAAGACTCCACGCTTCTAACGCAGGGGGCCCAGGTTTCATCCTGGTCAGAGAACTAGATCCCACATACTGCAACTAAGAGTTCACATGCTGCAGCTAAGAGATTCTGCATGCCGTAACTAAGACCTGGCACAGCCATATAAATAAATGAATATAAATAATAAGAGTAAAGAGAGAGGAGGTTAACATCACTGGGATAGTGACTGGCACATAGCAAGCTCTGATGAACAAAATTTGTTATTATTATTAAATAATTGTTATATAAGATTAATAATAATTATCTCTGTAATTACTTCTATCATTATTATTATTGATTCCTTTGAGTGATATTTTACATGTATCATCTAGCATCATTTTCGCAATAACCCCTCAAAGATAGATGTATCATTTTCTTTAGTTCCCTGATGTGGAAATTGGAGTCCCCAAGAGAAATAAAATAACTTGCCCAACATCATCCATCTATTGAACTTGGTTCTCAAATCCAGGTTTGTCTGATCCCAAAGCCCCTATATCTCATCTCTACTTACTATATCCATTTGCTGAACAAATGAACAACCCCATGGACAAAAAGGCTGCTGGAAGACAAAGAGAATGATCACATTTTTCTGATGAATTAATCTCTACAAAGAGAAACTTGAGCTAAGGGAAGGGACTTGGGGTTGATCTGTTTAAAAAGGAAAACATAAACTTATGACAAATTTAAGTTCTCAGCCCCACATGTTTACAATATAGGGGAAAGTCTACGGAACTTCGTACGAGCTTTGCTTACATCATGGAGGCCTTATCCACTGGGGATGGGCACAGTGCCACAGGCTTAGTATGGATTTCAGAGTTAAGTTAGGGCTTACATCCCAGTGTAATTTAGAGGAATTAACCTACACTTTCTGACCCTCTGTTTCCTCACCTACAACTGTTGCCAATACAGTAGCCACCAGCTACATGTGACTTCTGAGTATTTGAAATGTGGTTAGTTTGAACTGAGACACAGGACAAGTGTAAGACATGTGCCCAAATTTGAAGACACCATATTTTTAAAAAGTAAAATATTTCATTAATCATTTTATATTGATTATATGTTGATATGCAATATTTGGGATATAATGAGTTAAAGAAAACATTAATCAAAATTAACTTCATTTGTTTGACTTTTTTTTAATGGTTACTTAGAAATTTTTAAATTACATGTGTGGCTCATGTTATATTCCTATTAGCCACCACTGGTCTACAAAGTGTGAGGAGGCTGACATGAAGTCAAAGAAGATGTTGCATGTTAAGAGCCCTAAAAAAGTGGACGGGACTTCCCTGGCAGTCCAACGGTCGAGCTTCCACCGCAAGCGGCAAACATTTGATCCCTGGTCAGGGAACTAAGATCTCACCTGTCTCACAATGTGGCAAAAAAACAAAAAAAACAAAAAAAAGAGTTCTAGGCATCTGGTTTTGTGTTCATTTCCCTCCCCACCTACATCTGATCCAGCAGGTCCTTTCAACTCCCAAACCTGCCAGTGTCTCCCCAAATATAGCATGTCTCTCTCATCATCTCTCACCTGGATGTCTGCAGTGATCTTTTAACTCATCATCTGGTCTCTACCACTCAGCAGCCAGTGGGAGATGTTTTAAACACAGATCCAATCCCTTCCATCCCCCACCTAATACCCACTCCCACTGAATTCAGCACAGAAGCTTATCCCTGCCTAAAAGGCCCCAGTGTGGCATGGTCTCTGCCCAAACCTGCTTCTCCATCCACATCCACTGGAACCAAGCTACGCGATCATGTCAAGTCGGCTTCCTCCTCATGGCCTGGATATGGCTCATCCCAAGGGCTCAGAACAATTAGTTTCCCCTTTCTGCATGGCTGGCCCCTCCTATCTCGTGGTTCTCAGGTCACATGTCGTTCGGTTAGGAAGATCTTCCCTACCCAGAGAAGCCACCTGCCACATCACTCTGTTGCCTTCTCCTGGTTCAGCCTCTCCAAGGCATTTATCACAAATGGAACTCAGCTTGGTTTTTTTTTTTTTTTCCAATTTGCTTACTTGGATATCATCTGCCTTCTTGCTGGAATATCAGCTCCAAGAGGGCAGGGATCTGTCTTAGCCCTCCTATCTCCACAGCCTGGACTGGTGACAATAACATGGCTGGTGCCCAATAAATGCCAAACGGTCGAATGGATGTGTCAGCTGGAGCTGTGGAGGAATCAGGGGCCAGATCCCCAGAACAGTCTGCCAGAGACGCTTCCACTCCAGCCATGCCAGTCTGGATACACATCCAAGAGAAGTGAAAGCAGGTACTCAAAGAGATGTCCACACAGTCATGTTCAGTTCAGTCGCTGAGTCGCGCCCGACTCTGCGACCCCATGAACTGCAGCACACCAGGCCTCCCTGTCCATCACCAACTGCCAGTCTACCCAAACATCCATGTTCACGGCAGCATAATTCACAATAGCCATAAGGAAGAAACAACTCAAGTGTCCACCGACAGATGGAGGAGCAAACTATAGTGTATATGTAAAACGGAATATTATACAGCCTTTAAATGGAGGGAAGCTGACACCAGCTACCACATGGAAGAACCTTGTGGACATCATGCTAAGTGAAAGAAGCCAGTCACAAAAAGACTACTATACAGATCCACTGTAGGCTGCATCTAGTACAGTCAAAATCATAGAAACAGAA
Source organism: Ovis canadensis (assembly GCF_042477335.2). Classification (NCBI taxonomy): domain Eukaryota; kingdom Metazoa; phylum Chordata; class Mammalia; order Artiodactyla; family Bovidae; genus Ovis; species Ovis canadensis. The sequence continues at coordinate 36,816,825 of NC_091268.1, read as the reverse complement.
AGTAGAAGGTTGGTTACCAGGGACTGGGGGTAGGTCTTAAAAAGGAGTTGTTTACAATGGGGACAGAGTTTCAGATTTGCAAGATGAAAAAGCTCTGGAGCTCTGCTGCACAGTAATATGAATATGTTGAACACAAGTTACTGTACATTTAAAAATGGCTAAGGTGGTGAATTTTATATGTTTTTTTTTTTTTTGCCATGAGTTTAAATTGTCTTAATATTTTTTAAAACAATAAAACTTTCACCTATCTCAGGGAACTAAGTAGAAAGCTACCTAAGCCAGCTAAAAGAGAAGGAAAAAAAAAAAACACAACTAGAATTGGGGAAAGAGCCAGAAGAAAAGAAATTAACACAGAGGCCCAATAACCGTCCTGTCCATTTTCTGACATTGGGAAGATGAATACAGAGCCTCAAGAATCTGGGTCCCGATGAGCATCAGGGGGAGTGAAGAGGAGGCAAATACTCCTATTAGCATCCCCACTAAAGACTTCTAGAAATCTGCTCTGAGGACCTAATTAGGGATGCAGGCATGAGATAAGCTTATAATGGTGAGAAAGGGAAACACCTCTATGACCATCCTTGGGGCACCTTTTAAATAAAGGATAGTCAAGCCATGCAATAGAGATTCTAGAGTCACATGAAAAAAAAAATCAATGGGGTTTCCCTGGCGGTCGAGTGGCTAAGAATCCACCTTGCAGAGCAGGGGACACTGGGTCGATCCCTGGTTCCGGAAGATCCCACAGGCCTTGGGGCAGCTAACCCGACAACTACAGAAGCCCATGTGCCTGGAGCCAGTGCTCACAACAAGAGGCCACCACAAGCAAAGCCCATGCACTGCCACTAGAGAGGAGCTTCTGCTTGCCACCGCTGGAGGAAGCCCACATGCAGCCCAAAATAAAATAAATGCACAAATCAAATTTTAAAAAACACACGATGAAATGCGACTTGACAAATAGGCAGTCTCAAGTGTCATCATGACCCCATTTGTGTGACAGAGATGGAGAAGGATACACCAAGGTCTTCACACTTGGAGGAGGGGTGAGATTATTTGCTTTCTGTGTATTTTATAATGTTCTGTAATGACTATGTATTTCTCCGGCAATGAGAAAGCATTATTTTAAAGAAGAAAGTATAAGGCAGAAGAAGGTTTACAAGAAAACACTAGGGATCCCAAAAGAAAATTCTAGTACCCTGAGAGTCAAATTATGGCACAGAAAGAACCCCCAGCAAGGAACAGAAAATACAAAACTTCAGTTATGTAATTCAGAGAGGCCCGCAGAGGCTGCCAGACACCCACAGAGACCCAAACAGACCTTTTGGAACTCAAACCAGGGCAGAGAAAATGCATAAAACAGTAACAGAACCCATCCAGAGATGAAAGATTAGGCATGCAGAATCACAGGGATAAAAGAGAGTGTGAGAAAGAGGAGGCAAGAATCAACATTCAGACTTCTTCCAGGTACCAGTGGGGGCTGGGGGAGGGGAGAGGGAGGGGAGAGCTGGTAAGCGTACTACCCACACCCTCTTCGAGGGAGCCCCTATAATTAAGCTAATGCTAAGAGGAAAGAGCCCTTTTATTTAGCTGTCATCTGCATGAGCAGAGGAGGTGAGTCAGGCAGCCCCTCAAGCAGAGTGGAAAAGACCCAGGAGCTGCCAGCTGACCCAGCTTCCACAGTGATTGCTGAATGGGTGGGGATACACACACCAGTGTCTAGTGGTGTGAGTCTCAGAGCTGGGGACAAATAATAATAGCAGTAAACACTTTCAGAGCATGTGTTCTGTGCCAAGCCTTATTCTAAATTTTATATACATGTGTGCATGTATGTGCTACTCACACAGTTGTGCTGACTCTTTGTGACCCCATGGACTGCAGCCTGCCAGGCTCCTCTGTCATGGGATTCTCCAGGCAGGAACACTGGAGGGTTGCCCTTCCCTTATCCAGGGAATCTTTCCAACCCTGGGATCAAACCTGGATCTCCCATACTGCAGGCAGATTCTTTACCATCTGAGCCACCAGGAAAGCCTCTCTCTCTCTCTCTCTCTCTCTCTCTCTCTCTATATATATATATATATATATATATATATATATATATATATATATATCTTCTCAATGACTCTATGAGATAGTTATTACTGCTGCTAAGCTGCTGCTAAGTCACTTCAGTCGTGTCTGACTCTGTGTGACCCCATAGAGAGCAGCCCACCAGGCTCCCCTGTCCCTGGGATTCTCCAGGCAAGAACACTGGAGTGGATTGCCATTTCCTAGTTATTACTATTATCCCCATTTTACAGAGGAGAAAACTGAGGCCCAGGGAGGTTAAGTAACCTACCCAAGGTCACATAGCTAATTAATGGCAGAGCCAGGATTCAAACCCAGGAAGCTGAGGCTCCAGAGACTATGCTCTGAACCATTCGCTGCTCTCTCTTAGAAATCCAAGAGACCACAAACAAGTGTTTTTCTCAGACTACTCTGATGTCTGTTTGTAGGAAATTCATCTCAAGGAGAAATTACATAGAAAACCTCAGGGTCGCATATCATTGCATCTCATCACAGGCTATGAAAACAGCCCAAGTTTACCAGAGAAAATCACTTTACCATCCCCACTGCCCTCTTTCTTCAAACCATTGGCCTAAGTATTCTCTGCTTCCTAAGTGCCCACAAAATATGAAAACCAGTTCTTGGCAGGGGCCACATTGCACTCACCCACCACACTCCACTGTCTTAAGAACAACACACCTTCTGCTAGCAAAGTCAGACTCTGCTCCACAATCCCCACCTGCATTACCCTCAGAAAGTTAATTCATCTCTCTCTACCCCTCCATTCCACTTCATTTGTATAATAAGGATAGCTGTATTAAAGTCAATACTCATTACTCACAGATTCCATATCTGCAAATTTGCCTACTTGATAAAATTTACTTATAGCCCCCAAATCAGCCCTCATGGGACTTTCATGATCATCCTTGGACACACACCGTGATGAAAGATATGAGTCATCAACGTACACATTCCCAGTTGAGGTTGGACAAGGCTGTGCTCTGCCTCCTTGTTTCAGTTTTCATGCTATAAACAAGTATTCTTTTTTCGGGAAATCAGTACCATGTTTTTTGCATTGCTGTGCTTTTTATTGGAAACTTAGCTATTAAAAATGGCCCCTAAGGGCAAGAGGGTTGTTATAGTGTCTTTCGAAGAAAATACATGTGGTTACGCAAGTTTCATTCAGTTGTGGTGCTGCTGGCCACGAGTTCAATGTTTAGCAAGTCAACAACAGATTAAATAAATTGACTTTAAACATAAACACACATAAAACAAGGTTACAGATTAGTTGACAAAAATGTCATGGCCAGAGGCTCACAGGAACCTGACCCCATAATTCCCCTAGGAGCAATTGTTCCATATTCACTAATTCAGCATTTGCAGCAACTTCACGGAAACTACCAATCGCAAGTAGCAAGAACTGACTGTACTTCATAGTACTGTCGGTCTTAAGTGAGTGGGTATTGCCAAGACATTTAGAATAGGACTCCGCCAACACGAAGGACTATGCAGGCATTTTTCCTTTATCACTTATACAGATTCTTAGTTTGAAGACTAAAATGAAATAAATGAGAACTAGAGCCCCACCCAGAAAAACTAGCACTCTTGACCTGAATCAAATAGGACAATCTAGTGAACCAGACAAATACTCAGAAAGAAGCTCTGATGGTATGGCACACCACTGGTGATGAGCTCAACAGTGAGTCGACAGTGGCTTTAGGTTGACGGAAGAAGACTCCAGGGAACATCCACAAGGTTCACCCACCTGAGATCCACTCTCCTTGGTTCTCCTTGAGGAGTAGCATTACATGAGGTCTTGTTAGGGTCAGCAATTCTGAGATGGTCATGTGACTCAAGGTAGGCCAATCAGAAGCTCACTCCCTGGATTTTGCGTCTTGAACAAAGTTATTCATCCTGCTTATGGTGTCTTCAAGGAATGAAACCTTAAATCCTGCTTTCTGCATCCCCAGAACATCTCTAGTTCCAGATCTTTACAAAGTCTAAGTCTTCATCTTTTCCTTCACATAGCTAATTTCTCTCATGTCCCGCTAATAAATTCATTTCTGCTTAACTTAAAGTCAATTTATGCTATTTGCAACCAAGGATCCTAACCAAGACAGGAATTTCAAGGGATAAACCTTTTTCCATCCACTCTTCCCTTAGACCCAGACCTCAAAATAAAGGAAATTCCAGCACAAATCACATTCCCTACTTGTTTTGAGTGATGGTATTCTGAAGGGAGAAAGCAGAGCAAATACATCTTTAAAACACCCCCAATGCTCTTATATGCTCCCAGGATGGGGGGCCCAGATGAATTTCATACCTGGGTCCCAACAGATCTCACAAAGGAGATCTCCAAACCACTGTCTTGGACCCCCGAAGAATCCTGGAGAACAACAATAAAAACAATAACAACACTAAAAGGTACACCAGGGTCATTTGTTTTTCAAAAAAGGAAACAGTGGATTGTGTAGGCAAAAGAGCCCACATAAGGAGAATGAGATTTGAGACATATCAGACAACTTCATTTACTTTTTGTGTTTGGCGTTCTGTGTTTTTGCTTTGTTCTAGGATCAGTGCTAATTTGGTAGATGAGGGAAGTATGATATGGAATCTGTCTCTGGACTTGAGTAAAACCTTCCTCAAGGTCACTCGTGACGGTCTGTGGGGAAAGTGTGAAAAATGTGCCCAGTCTTCTCAGACACTTTGGTGGATTAATGAACAAGCTAAACACCTAAGTCAAGTGGCACCCGAACACAATTTGCCTTTGTGGCACTTCTAAGGAAATGACTGGCATCGTCTTTTCATATCTAGCTTCCCCAGTAGATTGTGGGATCCTTGAATAGAGGGATGGCACCTGTCTTGGCCACCTCTGTATCTCCTCCAGTGAGTGCTACGCCTGCCTGCCACACAGAACAGGCTCCCAAAACCACTGCATGCATGCACGAGTGAATGAGTCAATGAACTTACATCAACCTGGGGAGAGACCTCTACAAGAGTAACAAACGTAATGCCTACAGGGACAGCCTGGTCACAAAAAAGTGCAGCAAACAGAGGGACTGGAGGAGCCACGTCCAGCCAAAGGAGTCAACCGCACTGGATGAGGCCCTGCTGTGTGATGAGCTGCCAGTTATCACAGTCTTTCAAAAGGTGCCTAAATACAGGAATTTTATTGTGAAATTCTGTTCTTAAATACAGCTCGCTAGTTTTTTAAAATTTTATCTCTGTTAAGTTGAAGCTGTCAGGGAAAGGGAAATTCCACCCCCCTCTTCCCCATCTCTCTGGAGTTCCTGTGGCTGAACTAAGAATAAAGCTGACACAAGGGGCTTCCCTGATGTTCCAGTGGTTAGGAGTCCATACTCCCAATGCAGGGAGCACAGTATGGGAGCATAGGTTCAATCCCTGGTCCAGGAATAAGATTCGACATGCTGCATGGTTCAGCCAAAAAAAAAAAAAAATGACACAAGACAGATTAGCAAGAGAAAAAAGAAACAAATTTTATTCATGCACACAGAGGTCTCCTAGAAATGGGACCTAAGAAGTGATCAAAGCAGGCAGTTTTCATACTTTTTAGGCCAAGAAACAATAAATTTGTGAGCAGGTGACAGGACAAAGAAACTTAGGTTTTTGGATGTTCAACGAGTAAAGACTATAAATAGAGTTTGGGCTCTTGGAGCAGCAAATTAAAGAAGTAACAAAGTTTGTTTATTTAAGTGCTCAGGTTGAAGTCCCATATCTGGTGATACAACTGAGTGTCTTCCACCTCCAGAGGCCCCTCTCACATGAGAGATTCGTGCCCTGCCTTCACAGAGACAGAGAGAAGGGTCAGAGCATCCTTCTTGTGTTGGTCGTTTCTGAAGTAACTTTAATTCAAAATAATCAGTATACCATTGAGGTACATTTAAGGGCAGCCTGTCCTGGATCCCAGCAAAGCAAAATATATTTAGGACCAACTGCCAAGCTCTGCTAAAGGGGGACACCAGCTGCTGGTCCTCAGTTCTGTCTCTCTCACCATTTTTATGATAAAACTTGAAGAAAGAATCAAATGAGTGGGAAGATAGAAGTATCATCATTTTTTCTTTTCAGAAGTAGCATCTTAAGCACATGTAACGGGATGGACTTAGCACAAGCAAACAGAAGGTCCAGAAACCCAATTTCTGAGTCCAGGAATGCAACTTGGATTAAGCGGATTTTAGATTAAGCACTTTTGAATCACTGAGGATTTCATCAGACAAAAAGCTAGTGAGTCAGCAGTATGAGAGGGCTGCCAAAAAATAGTTAACGATTTTAGACTCATTGAAGTATATTATCTACATCAGTGATTACTAATTGGTGGCCCACATATTGTTTGGTCTGAGAACTGTTTTTTAGTTTTAAAAAAGTAAATAAATGATCAGTACTCCTAAATTAGAAGATCTCCCATAAATATTCTGATTTCCTATCTCTGCTGAAAAAAAAAAAAACCTGGTAGGGCTAGGCCAGTGCTCCCACACTGGCAACAATAGGCCTGAGTTACCTCGCCACTCCTTGGAGATGGGGCATGCTCCCTTTATTTTGCCATAGTCCCCACCACTCCCTGTGGTCTCCCCATTACCAAAACTTGTCAGTTTTACCTCTCATTTCACTTGGATGGTTACTTTCCCTATGGTGCACTTAAAAGAAAGCATTCTTCTGTACCCACATCTTTTAAAAAGAGCAAAAATATAGCTTGCACTCAAAAAAAAAGTACATGTTACAAAAAATTATATACCTCTTTGGATAAGTGAAGAAAACTCTTATGGTTTAATATACAGGTATTTCTTAAATCTAGGATGTTTCCTGCAACTAAGTTATCTGCCCAGGCTCCTGCAGGAATCTGAATTTGTGAATCCCAATCTATAACATGACCTGTCATCAGTTCAGTTGAGTCACTCAGTCATGTCTGACTCTTTGCGACCCCATGGACTAGAGCACGCCAGGCTTCCCTGTCCTTCACCAACTCCTGGAGCTTGGTGAGATATCATGGTTCATCTCTGTTCAGGGATAGACAGACTCTTGCTGAAGTGTTACACAGGATTTCAGAATCCATTATTTATAAAGTACATGGACAAGCTGGAAATTTAAGGACAAGTTCAAGAACTCTTAGTTCAGGCATACAATGAAATTCTCACATGGGCTGCCCATTCCTTTCAATACCTCAGAAACTTGTGGAAATGAATGTTTAGCCTAATACTATTTTAGTAAGTACACGAATATGTGGGTGTGGGTGTCTATTTGTTAGAGGCTTAGAAGAGCAGTTTCCCCACCCAACCTTGAAATTAAGAGACTATGTGACGTTTCTATATTCATGACAGCCAAATATAAGATTGGGAAATGACCAAGTGATTCACAGAGGAAGAACGCAAGAAGAGTCTAGTATAATTAGAGGTAAGAGTGCTGGGGAATATTTAAAAATAATAATTTTGATGAGACTGAGTGGGACTATACGTTTGAGAGCCTCAACAAGCAGGCAGAAGAGAAGCCTTAAAGTAAATATATTGCTGACATCTTTTGGGTCTCTGCCAATCCCTGGAAGACTGCTCTGAAACTTATAGGGGCAGGATCCCAGCCAGAGTGTCTTCCATATCCATACCCCCTACACACACACACACACACACACACACACACACACACAGAGCTAAATGGCCTGAGTGTAGGGCACCTGACCGAAAGATGGGCCATCAGATTATCCCAGAAACTTAGAACTAGACCTAAGAGATGCCACCTGTCCCAGCACGGTCAGAAAGACCATGGCTGACCCAGGATAAACACAGGCCGAGAAAGCCAGAGAAAGGAGAACAAGCGAGACATGTGGGAACAAAGAACTCAGCAACCAGATAGAGACACTGAAAGAGCACAGTTTCCGACGGTCGGTTTTCCATTTCTTCCATCCAGTCACTCCTGAAGCCTGGCTGAACTTCCTGCCCTTTGATCACACAGGAAAGCCTCCAATGCTAATCGTAACGACAGCAACAGTGGCTCAATTCAGAGATCCTTCCCATCGGCTCAGCAGTAAATACTCTACATATATGAACTCATTTAATTTTCCTGAAAACCCTGAGGCAGCTGTTTTCCCTTCCTCCCCCTCCCTTGTTTGTAGGTGAAGAAACTGAGGCACAGAGCGTTTAAGTTACTCCCCGTAGAGCATCCGGCTAGGAAGTGGCAGAACCAGAATCGAATCCAAACAGTGTCGCTCCAGAGACCTTGCATTTAACTATTAACTATTCTACCCCTTGGCCTCAGGCTGCATGAGTGAATTTCCATCACCTGTGACCCAAAAAGCCCTGCCTGAGACACACAGAGGCCACATGGACTCGGAGGAAAGCAGCCACCTGGAAGGCGCTGTCAAGGGAACCCTGCCAGTCCTCCCTGCTAAGCTGGCCGGCAAAGGATTACTTCCTGCAGTCAGAGTGGCTGCTGGACAGGGCCTTCAGACACCAGCAGAGCCATGGGGCAGCCATCCGGGCACGAGATAGCATCCTCTGGACCAATCTGTGTTTTGTGCCAGCTTCTGTTCTAGGAGCTGGAAAATTAACAGAGAATAAAACAGGCTAGAGCCCTGATCTTCTAAAGCTTACTTTCTAGAAGAGAGAGATGTACAACTGATTCTATTAGGGGAACCAAAGTCTGAAACTGCCCACCCTGGCCAGGAAAGACAGTAACCCCTCTCATGAGTTATCTTACAACAGGCGGACCTGGTAAGGAAGGCAGAACTAACAAGCTCCCACTGACCGGAGGAAATCGGGAACAGTCAAAAGGAGCGTGGAAACACGAGTCCACACGGCCTACAAATCTCCCAGAATCCCCTCGACGGAACATCTTGGCACCACCAGGAAGGACCCCGAGCCAGAATGATTGGCCAGGGACAACCCAGAAACAAACCCCATCACCCTAAAAGGCGAGACTGCGAGCCACGCGGCAGAACAGTTCTCCTCGGTTCCCTACCCTGCTGCTCTCCACCTGGGCGCCCCTTCCCAATAAAGTCTCTTGCTTTGTCAGCACATGTGTCTTCTCGGACAATTCACTCCCGAGTGTTAGACAAGAGCCCCCTTTTGGGCACTGGAAGGGGTACCCCTTCCTGCACAATTCTACACGGCTATAGATGCCACGGAAGGAAAAACAGGGGGTGGTGTGATGTGAGTGTTGAAAGGGACACTTAGGGAGCGTAGGTGGAGAAGGCTTCTCAGAAAGGTGATGACTGAGCTGAGATGGAGATGATGAGAAGCCACCCGAGTCCAAAGGGGAGTCAGACAGGCACCGAGATGGGAACAAGCGTGGCGAACTCCAGGAACAGGAGAGGGCACGGTGGCTGGTGCACAATTCATTCTACCCCTTGGGCGGCTGAGCGTGTGGAGAGAGCCTGACTTCATGAGACTCAGAGGCTAGTGAAAGAGCAAATACAGTAGCTGCAAAGACAGCTGGGTCCGCATTCCTCCCTATGTCCACAATCCCTGCAGTGTGGCTTGATGGCTCCTCTCCTCCATGCCCCACTTCCCAAGTCCAGAATGGCCCATGACTGGTTTCTGTGCAGTAGCAGCAGCAGAAGGGACAGTGTGCCAACTCCGAAGCATTTCTCAAGAGTCCTTGCATGCTTGTGCTCTTAGGACCCTGGAACCTTGCCCAACAGCCCATGAACCAACCTGAGTAGCCTGGTGGATGGGGAGACACACAGCATCCAGTCTCTCTTCTGCTCCAATAAACACACATCCCAGTGAGAGGAGCCATCCTAGGCCTTCCAGGCCCCAGGTAACCTGCCAGCTGACCACAGACACACAAGTGAGCCCAGCCAAAGTCTGCAGAATGCCCACTTCCATGCAGTTTGGGGGTAGTGTGTAATAAAGAAATAGCTAGTTCATACACCAAGGTGTATGGCAGGAGGAGAAGGGGATAACAGAGAATGAGATGGTTGGATGGCATCACCAACTCTATGGACATGAGTTTGAGTAGGCTCTGGGAGTTGGTGATGGACAGGGAAGGCTGGCGTGCTGCAGTCCAGAGGGTTGCAAAGAGTCGGACACAGCTGAGCGACTGAACTGAACTGAACACCAAAGTGATGCGCGGATGGAGGAAAGCACAGGGTACTGTAGGAACAGCCGGAAACAGTTCATGACAGCCTGCTCTGTGGCTGTGCTTGGCAGCCTGGCCAGGGTCCAGATCAGCGAATACTGCTGCAGGGAGACCCTGCCAGGGCCCAGGCTGATGCCCCGGGGCAGCAGCTGCTCTGACATCAGGAAACAGCAACACCCAGTGGCTTCATACATTGAAACTCCCCAGTGAGCAGTGAGAACCAGACACACCTGGCTTTAAATCCCAACCCTGCCTCTTGCTAGGGGCTTCCCAGGTGGCAGGAGACACAGGAGATGTGGGTTCGCTCCCTGGGTCAGGAAGATCCTCTGGAGAAGGAAATAACAACCCACTTCTTGCCTGGAAAATCCCACGAATAAAGGAGCCTGGCTTGCTAGAGTCCAAAGAATCACAGAGTCAGACGTGACTGAGCAAGTGATTATGCATGCCTCTTGCTAGGCTGTGGCTAAACCTCTCCCACCTTTGTTTCCTCACCTGATAAAGGGGTAAATACACAAAGCACATTAGAGAGGACCTGTCACATGAACGTAGCATGTCTGTGCTGTAGAAGTTTACAATCATTAACATATAAACAAAAGGGAGGGAAGCTCCCCATGTGAGGAGGCACGCATCACTCACTGGCCATATGTGAGAGAATTTTAGGTGGAACATAGACATGGCATTCAATCACAGCAAACTGTAATAACTGGGAATTGTTCCCTTTTAAATTATTTGCAATCCTCATGATTCTGTCAAAAGAGAAAGTCTATGTTTGGTGCTTGAATCTTTTGAACACCACTTTAATATCCGCTAAATTCCCTTTTGGAACAAAGTTGAGGGGATGTTTCAAATTCAGATCCTTGAAAGCAAACAGTACCTTGCGAGAATTTCATAATATTTTTAATTATGTTCATTTTTTATAGTTACTAATTCTTTATGGGTGATATTGTTTTTCCATTTATATAATGATAAAGTTTGTTTGAAATGAATGTGTTAAATGAAAAAGCAGACCATTAAAAAGACATTTTTTTAAAGGACACAGTGCACACAGCAAATACTGTTAAAGCAGAATACTAGGGAAAACTGAAATAAGAAAAGAACATTGATGGAATTGATAGAATTTGGTATTCAAGCTGGCTCAAATTCCAACTTAGCCAAGTTACCAGCTACACAACTGTATTAGTCAGTTTTTGCTAGGTAAGACTGCAATGACAAGCAACCTCAAATTCCAGTGGGGGTTTACAACATGCAAAGCATAGTTCTTGCTCATGCTACATGTTTTTGCAATTGCCTGTGGCTCTGTGGCTTCGCTTCATGTGTCTTCTTTCTCGCTCTCTCTTTTAATTTTTAATTGGAGGATAAATGCTTTACAATTTTGTGTTGGTTTCTGCTGTATAACGTGAATCAGTTATAAGTGCATACACACACACACACACACACACACACACACACATACATACACACCATCCTTCTTGAAACTCCCTCCCACTTCCCCCCCAACTCCATGTGTCTTTTATATGCCAGGATATAAGCTGAAGAAACAGTCCTCACTTGGTCCCGAGGCACAGGGGAAAAGAACAAGGGCCAAATCGTGCAGTGACTCTGGAAGCTTCTACTTAGTTATACAGTATATCACGGCTGTTCAATTACACTGGCCGATAGGTATCACATGGCCACACCTCGCAGCAACAGAACAGGAAAGTTCATTCCTCCTGTAGGCAGATACTATGTTGTCACAACGCAATGGGTGAGAATATATAATCTTCTTACAGGGAGAAAGCAAATAATTGATTCAATAATATAATCCATCATAATGACCCTGTGCAAGTCACCTCACTTTTACTTCTCCATTTTTGAGACGAGAATACCTACTTCAGAGTCAAGCTCAATAAATATGAATTCCCTTCCCCTTCTGAGATTCATTCAGAACAGCTCAAACCAAAATAAAGAGCTTGGTAGACAAAATAAAGAGCTTGGTAGACAGACAAGCTGCATTCAAACTTTAGTCCGAGATCTGTAACCAGTTAAAAATAAACCCCGTGAATGTTCATGTGAGATGAATGTACACCCCTCCTAAGCTGGCCACAGTCTCGTCCGTGTCACTCATGTCAACATCTTATGAAAATTTTCCTGGAAAAACACTTAACCTTTTCAGAACTAAAGAAAAAATGTAGAGGAAATTGACATTGTAATATTAGTGTCATGATTAAAAGCATACATTTGGGGACTTCCCTGGGGGTCCAGTGGTAAAGAATCCGCCTCGCAATGCAGAGGACAGGATTCGGTCCCTAGCCCAGGAAGATTCCGCAGGCATCAGAGCAACCAAGGGACAACTACTGACCCCATGAGCCAGAACTACTGAAGCCCATGTGCCCTAGAGCCCGTGCTCTGCAACAAACGAAGCCACTGCAAGGGGAAGCCTGCAAATGGCAACTAGAGAGTGGCCCCGTTCACGACAGCTAGAGAAAGCTCACACACAGCAACAAAGACCCAGTGCGGCCAAAAAATAAAATAATACATAAATTTTTTTTAAAAGCATATATTTTAGAATTGGAATCGTGGCTGTTACTTATTTGTATATGACCTTGAGGAAGTTAAATAATTGAGCCTCAAATTAGTCATAAAATGGGACAACAGAACAACAGACTGGTTCAAAGTTGGGGGAGGAGTTAGTACGTCAAGGCTATATATGGTCACCTTGCTTATTTAACTTATATACAGAGTACATCATGTGAAATGCTGGGTTGGATGAAGCACAAGTTGGAATCAAGACTGCCAGGAGAAATATCAATAACCTCATATACGCAGATGACACCACCCTAATGGTTGAAAGAGAAGAGGAATTAAAAAGCCTTTTGATGAGGGCGAAAGAGGAGAGTGAAAAAGTTGGCTTAAAACTCAACATTCTAAAAAGTAAGATCATGGCATCCGGTCCCATCACTTCATGGCAAATAGAAGGGGAAACAATGGAAACAGTGGCAAACTTTATTTTCTTGAGCTCTAAAATCACTGCAAACAGTGACTGCAGCTATGAAATTAAAAGACACTGGCTCCTTGGAAGAAAAGCTATGACAAATCTAGACAGTGTATTAAAAATGAGACATCACTTTGCTGACAAAGGGCTGTATAGTCAAAGCTATAGTTTTTCCAATAGTCATGCATGGATGTGAGAGCTGGACCATAAAGAAAACTGAGTCCCAAAGAATTGATGTTTCTGAACTGTGGTGCTGGAGGACTCTTGAGAGTCCCTTGGGGTTCAAGGAGATCAAACCAGTCAATCCTAAAGGAAATCAGTCCTGGATAATCATTGGAAGGACTGATGCTGAAGCTGAAGCTCCAATACTTTGGCCACCTGATGCAAAGAACCAACTCACTGGAAAAGACCCTGATGCTGGGAAAGACTGAAGACAGGAAGCAAAGGGGATGGCAGGAGATGAAATGGTTGAATCACTGACTCAACGGACATGAGTTTGAGCAGACTCTGGGAGGCGGTGAAGGACACGGAAGCCTGGAGTACTGCAATCCACTGGGTCGCAAAAAGTTGGACACGAGCAAATGAACAACAACAAACAGAACTATTTTAGTCATAGGTTACCATGAAACTTAAATGAGGTAAGTCATATGTATGGCTTATTACTGTGCCTGGTCCAAATAAATACTAAGATAGAAACTCTTAAAAGCTGGTACACATCCCAAAGTATCATTAAGTATTTCAAATCAACGTCTCACATCCAGTACAGGGAGGTCCTCGCTTACACCAGTTGGAGAAGTCCAAGTTCAATTTTTGTTTCCCACTTTGTGACATGCGATAGCGCTCTGCTCCCTGGAAACCGTGCAGACATGCCCTGACCTTGTCTTTAACTATAAAGGACTTTCAATTCGTTTTGTGAACCTGTAGAAGTAAAAGATACAGAAGTCATTTCTGAAAGTGATAAATGGATATGGACCATGAATGGCAACATTGGTATCCCCAGCCTTCTGTTCACAAGGCATTTTAGCAAGAGGCTGCTGTCAGCATACAAGGAGACCCTCGGAAGACAGATCGCCAGCGAGAGAATCTTCTTTTACTCTTCTTTGGGGCTGGAATGTCTGTCTTATGTGTAGTGGACGATTTTAGCAATAAAGTGTATTCCATCTCCCAGCTGGAGAACATGTCACCAATTACTTGGAAAAGAGATGAATAATTAAACAGACTTTTCTCTCAAGACAACTAAGTGGAAGTGTCTGGGTAACAGTGAAAGGTCAGAGATGATAATTTCCCTGTGGTTCACAGCAGTTTGGTCTATTTCTCTTTTTTCTTTTTTGGCCACACCCCACAGTTTGTGGGGCCTTAGTTCCCCAACCAGGGATGGAACCTGGATCCTGGCAGTGAAAGTTCTGACTCCGAACCACTAGACAACCAGGGAATTCCCAGTCCAGTCTGTTTCTAGGTCTGCTCAAGCCTTCAAAGGTTCCTCATGTCTGCACCATCTCAGGCTCTGAGTTAATCACATATACTCTCTGAGCCTCGGTTTTCTCACCTTTAAAGTGGGAATTTTGGATTGCCTGGAAACACTATTAGGCTTTAAGAGTCAAATCAAGATAAGGGAGTCTGTCACTTCAGATATTAAAGTGACACAGGACTCAGGATTTGATGAAAATAGACCGGCACAAACAGACACAAATAACTAGTGTAAAACAAAGAATGTGGCTCACCAACCAGTTCCACAAGGATGGAGTCATCAGCCATTGCAGCTGCTGACCAGCAGAGCACCCAGAGGGGAATTCAGATGAGAGACAGGACAGGGCACTCAGCCTTGGGAAAACAGGCCCCTTTGACAGTCAAATATGTATCTCAGGAAGAATTTTAATGAATCCAGAATCTTGCATCTGCCCATAAATAGTAAAGCATTAAAATCATTAACTTGGGATATCTGTTCCTCAATAATCTTTTACTGAGATGTATGCATGACAGATACACTCCCCTGTCAAATATACATATACTGGCTTCTCCCCCATCTCTGCAGAGCTGGTCCCTCAGAGCTGCCTAGAGACTGTCTCCCAGGCTAGAGTCCTCAGTAAGGTCCCTGAGTAAAACTTAAATCACAACTCTTTTTGTTTTTTAATGTTGCTGACTGGTTGTGGGTTTTGTTTGTTGGCTGTGCTGGGTCTCCATTGCTACACACGGGCTTCTCTCTAGTTGCATCGAGCGCAAGCAGTGCCCAGGCGTTGCAGTGCCCAGGCTTCTCGCTGCAGTGGCTTCTTGCTGTGTGAGCACTGGGTTCTAGGGTGCTCAGGTTTCTGTAGTTGGGGCGCAGGAGCTCCGTAGTTGCAGCCTCCGGGCTCTAGAGTGTGGACTCAGTAGCTGGGATGCCCAGGCTTAGCTGCTCCACAGGATGTGGGATCCTCCCCGATCAGGGATTGAACCTATGTTTCCTGCATTGGTAGGCAGACTCCCCACCACCAAGCCACCAGGGAAGCCCTCACAGCTCTTAAGATCTGCATTGTCTTTCCGTCAACATGAGTGAATGACTGGTGTTTAGTAGACTGAAGTAAGAAATTCCTACAAAGTAACAAGAAAATGTAAAAGGGGAGCAATTACAGAAGACAAAATGCAACTGCCGAAGAAATACATAAAAACAAACCTCTTTAGTAATCAAGAAAATGCCTATTAAAATTAAATGCCACTTTTTCTCCCTTCAGATTGGCAAAAATGTTAAAGTTTTGAGGCAGGAGATAGATGGGCCCCAGGCTGAGCAGCTGGAGTTTGTCCCTGTGGACAGACACTGAGATGAAATATAATAGGAGAGGCTGAGGCCTGCCCAGATAAAAGACAGAGGCCACATATTTCTCATTCTCGAGGTCAAGGAGACCTTCCAAGACTATACATGTGCAGAAAGACTCCATGGAGGTCAAAAAGGGAGTGATGCTAAGTGATTCTAGCCTATTTGCTAGAATCCATCTTGGCTAAGAGATGTATGTGCACACAGAGCAGGATCCCGAATTAAACCAAATACAGACTCATAACCAGACAAAGCAAGATGACTGATCGAAAGAAACCCAGAAGACATGCTCCATATAAGTCATTTAATCTACCACAAGCATTCGAGTCCCTCTCTCTGAGCTCACCTGTGTGTGCCTTTTTCCTCCTAATAAACTCTTTGTTTCACTACTTTCTTTGTGGGAATTCATTTCTACAACGCGAAGAGCCAGGGCGTTGCCACTGGCCACTAATCTAGTGGCTAGGATTTGTGCTCTTACTGCTACTGCCTGACTTCAGTTTCTGGCCACAAACCAAAATCCTGCTTCAAGTCGCAGAAGGCCAAGGCCACCCAAGATCAGCCTGACCACGTTACAATTCAAGGAAGACGTAGTGAAAGAGAAACACACATTGCTTGGGGGAGTAACACCAGTCACTTTGGAGGACGTCTGTTAAAATCTGAATCGTGTACACCCCATGCCATCTGACGTCTCAGGAACTAGCGAAGCACGTGCATGTGTGTAGACATGAACAAGGATGCTGACTGTAGTACTGTGTATAACAGACACTGTTAGGGGAAACGCTGACACTGCCCGCCCTGGAGGCACCATAGTAACCACTTGCATGAGTTATCTTAACAACAGGAGGTCCTGGTAAGGAATGCAGAACTAATAAGCTACCACTAACTGGAAGAATTTGGGAAAAATCAAAAGGAGAGAGGAGATGCCAGTCTGTATGTCCCACCGACCTTCCAGAATCCTCCTCACTGGAATCTATCTTAGCCAAGCGATGAGCACACCACCAGGAAGGACCCTGGGTCAGAACAATCGGCCAGAGACAATCTGGAAACTAATCTCATTACCATAAAACCTGAGCCTGCAAGCCATGTGGCACAGTAGTCCTCCGGGGTTCCCTTACCCTCCTGCTCTCCACCTGGGTGCCCCTTCCCAACAACGTCTCCTGCTTTGTAAGCACGTGTCTCCTCGGACAATTCATTTCCAAGTGTTAAACAAGAGCCCACTTTCAGGTGCTGGAAAGGGTTCCCCTTCCTGCCACAACACCACCCCTAAAATAATCTAAAGGTTGCTAAACACAGAGTAGCCATTAAAAAATGGGAATAGAATAGTAGGGAGTACGTAGTTAAAAGCATAACAACAGAGACTGCTCTTCAAGACTCTGAGACGTGAAAAATCAAGTTCCAAGATGAGTGATATATGACACCACTTAGCAAGACACACACACACACACTAACACATAATCAGTATGGATACAAATATGAACAGAGAAAAGGTTCTAAAAAGAGACACCAATTATGCAACCTCTGGGAAAGGGAGAGAGTACCTCGACTGGGATGTCAAAAATGCCAAAAAGATCCTTAATACCATGTCTTATGATAGTTAATTGATCTTAATGAGGTGGTGCTGTTGTTTACTTGCTCAGTCATATCCAACTCTTTGCAACCCCCTGGACTGTAGCCCACCAGGCTCCTCTGTCCATGGGACTTCCCAGGCAAGAATAGTGGAGTGGGTTGCCATTTCCTTTTCCAGGGGATCTTCCTGACCCAGGGATGGAACATGCGTCTCCTGCATTGGCAGGCAGATACTTAAGCATTTTTTATGAATTTAATTTTTCCTTTAAGACAACAGGACGATCTCACTGCACCACCCATGGTGGGTCGCAAAGTTTGGTCGATTCCATAATCGACAGAAGAGCTATGCTTAGGGGGATAAATACTGCCATAATTATTACCACATGACTGAGACCTCTGTCTCCCCCGATGCTTTCCCTTTACTCTGAGAAACAGGAGGCCAAGGCACACCTGGTTTTGTGCTCTGTTAATTGCCGAAGGCCTACAGGCTTAATCCCTTCCCAGGAGTGATAATTAACATTTTTAATACAGGCACTTTACAATCAATAGAGTTAACAACTGCTGCTCTTATCTACTTATACTCAGGTGTGAAAAAGAAAAGCGGATGGGATGGATGCTTTAGGAATGGAGAATAAGAGAAAGGGATAGAATTCGGAAGGAATCCTCAGAGCCTGGGGGCAGTCCGGTGGGGCAAAGGTTCTGAACCCTGAAAAGAGGGGGATGCAGAGTCGAGACCAAGTTTATGTATGACAAAAACCACTACAATATGTAAAGTAATTAGCCTCCAATTAAATAAATTAATTTTTTTTGTTAAAAGGCCAAGTTAAAAAGGCAGATTCTTTAGCATGACATCCAGAACTTTCCATCTTCTGGGCTTATGTCTCCTATTCCAGAACCTTCACTCAGCTCTATCTAGCACGAAGGGGTGCCAAGTGTGAAGGGTAAGACCTAGGACAATGCAAGGGAGCAACCAACCATCCCAGAGGCCCCAGCTGAGACACTGGAACCAGCTCCAGCAGCCCCAGGGGCCTCCCTGGTGGTCCACTGGCCAAGACTACTGGGAGCGCGACTTCAATCCCTGGTCAGGGACTAAGACTCCACATGCTGCATGGCTAAAAAAAGAAAAGATGCAGCAGCAGCAGCACATTCAACCACAGTTTCTTCCATTACAGGATTTCATGGGATAAGAACTATCCTATCTCCACTAAAGGGCCTAAAGAGCGGGGAAATGGAAAAGAAGGGTCTCTCTTTTGTTTCCCATTTGATCACAGCACCCCAAAATAGGTTTCTGCTTTAAGAAATCTGTTTTTCTCTTTCCCAGCACTTATCATAATATAATGCAATGATCTCTTTTCTTCTTTATTTGCTTGTTTACAAACAAGAAAAATGCAAGTTACATGAGGAGCAAGGACTTTTTCAGTCTTGTTCACCACAGTTTTTACGGGTTTTTTTTTTTTTTTTGGTTAAGTTTGGTTGGACACACTGAGCGGCATGTGGGATCTTAAGTTCCCCAAGCAGGGATTTAACCTGGGCCCCACTACAGCGGATGCAGTCTTAACCATCAGACCACCAGGGAAGTCCCTTGTCTTGTTCACCACTATATCCCCAATCTGGCATACAGTAGGTGCTCAATAAGGGTTCTTTTTAAATCTTGAAGATGGAGATACTTCCAGAAATATAGCAAGAAGCCTGAAGCATAGTACCTGAGGGAGATACAGATCACTGAGCAGAGAGAAAGGTTAACAAAGAGAACTGGAAATGTCCATTTTGGAGGGGGCTTTTTTCCTTCCTACAGTAACAATAAAGGACACAAAATCACAAGATTTCACATGGATTCTTCTGGGTTGTTTAAAAGTTAGAAACATGCTAGTGGCTCCACAAAGGAGACCCTTAAGACAAATGTTCAAGGCTTGACCTCAGCTTAGCTAAGATTTTAATCCATATCCATTAGTGACAAGACTGGTACAAAAATAAGAACAGTCACTTCCTCTTTTATGTTTGAAAAAAAAAAAAAAAAACTTCCTGAACTCTGAACTTCCTCTCTTCTAACCACAACTTACTACTGGCTTACTTTAGTAAAATAATTGCCAACAAAATAATAAGGAGGCATCTTATTGGCGTTGCTAAGTTTCTATCCAAGACTCTGCCTACAACATTGCCTGCTGATTCCAAGTTTTTCAAGAAGCCCATCCAGAGATCCTGATTGAAAGAGGAGAAAACTGTCCCAAGGCTGCCAAGAAACTGCTCAGCTCAGCTTTGTGGCTACGGCAGATCCACTCACAGGGCGGACACCTGCTATGCCAAAATGAAACTGAGCCCAAACTGGCGGACTATTCCAAAGCACAAATCTGCAGCCAGATCCCTGGGACGGAGCTTGGACACAGCGTGCAGCAGCCCGGGTCTGGGCCTGGCCCTGACGCTTACTCACCAGTTCTGTGATGTTGAGGAAGTGGCTTAACCTCTCTGGGCATCCATTTTCTCATATGTTAGAAAGAAAAAAGGCTTTTGTTTCTGGTACAGTCGAACAAACTCCAATTGAACCCAAATTTCCTACAAATGACAAGTTTAACTCTGGACACACACACCAAAAAAAAATTTTTTTTTTTTACCTGAAAGTACTGAAGAATGAACATTAGAAGGCAGATTCGGGAGGGAGGGAGCTGAAATTTGGAAGAACAGAATAGCCATTTTTCAGCTTTTACCCTGAGAATAGGCTTCAGTCAGCACCAAATAGCAGCTAAGACTCCAACATAAAACCTTAAGTCTTCCCGACTTGCAGAGCCAGAGGACAGATTTCAGGTCAACCACAGCTACTGGAAAGTGCGGAGGGAATCCAGGAATAGAGCAAGCTCAGGAAGAAGCCTCAACTCCTGAGTACAGGCAGACCTCAGAGATACTGCGGGCTTGATTCTAGACCGCCGCGCTAAAGCAAATATTCCAGTAATGCGAATCACCCATTGTTTTTGGTTTCCCAGTGCAGATTAAAGTTACATTTACACTATACCGTAGTGTATCAGGTGTGCACTAGTACTGTGTCTATAAAAACAATGTACACACCTTAATATAAAACACTTTATTGCTAAAAAATACCAACACAATTACAGTAGTAACATCAAAGATTACCGATCACAGATCACCATAACAAATATAAAGAAAATGAAAACACTTGAAATCTAATGTGAATTACCAAAACATGACCTGGGGACACAAAGTGAGCAAATGGCTTTTGAAAAAATGGTGTCAATAAACTTGCTGAAAACCTTCAATTGGTAAAAACAAAACAAAACTACAGTACCTTTGAAGCACAGTGAAATGAGGTATGCCTGTATAAGGCTTTCCCCCATGGCTTAGCGGTAAAGAATCTGTCTGCAGTGCAGGAGGTGCAGGAGGTGCAGGGTTGATCCCTGGGTCAGGAACATCCCCTGGAGGAGGGCAGGGCATCTCACTTCCGTATTCTTGCCTGGAGAATCCCAGGGACAGAGGATCCTGGCAGGTTACAGTCCATAGGATCACAAAGAGTCGGACACAACTAAAGCAACTTAACATGCACACAGATCCTGTATAAACTCTGTCTGACTGACTCTCGAACCATGCACACATAGGGTAGTCTTAAAGAAGCCTCAAGATAAAATAAAAAACAGAACTGACATTTAGCTGGTGTCCAAGAGACAGTTTACTGTCCAAGTCCACCACTTACGAAGGTGAAAACATCAACATTCCTCAGAGAAATACAACAGAATCCAGAGTCCCCACAAGGTAACACTCACAATGTCCAGGATACATTCGGAAATTATGCAACATGTGAAAAACCAGGAAAATATGACCCACTCTCGAGAGAAAATACAATCAACCAAGGAAAAGAAGGGAGAAATAGTTCCTATTAGGTTAGGGCAATGTTCTGAAACTGTCTGAGATACAAGGCATTCAGCTGCAGGTTACAGAAAACCCATCTTGAAACGGCTTAAGCAATAAGAGAATTCATGGTCTAACAAGACCAAATTTCTACAAATAGGGCTATATAAGGATTATATCAGGGCTATATCAAGGTTAATTAATTCAGTGGCTCAATGACATCATGAAAGACACAATTCCTCTCTATTTTTTTACACTATCACTCACAGCATGTCAGCCTTGTCCTTCATGGTCAAAGATAGCTGCTATGTTCCAAAGCATGACATGAGGTCCTTGAAGACAAATCCTCTGTCCTGGGTACACTTCCTTCTAGATTTGTATGCTGTCCTGTGAGGACATGACTCTTGGTACTTATCACAGTCTTCCTGGGACCAAGAGGGCAGATACTGATGACACCTGGAGGATAGTGGTTCAAATAACTGGGAGAATCCCCAGTCTTTCACAACCTTGTTAAGCCTCTGAGTATGCCTCAAATCACCTACCTCCAAATAACTTGTTAAATGTTCTACTGTGAACATTCAAAGCATACTATCTGAAACAACCAACAGAATTGGAAAACTAGTAACAATAGCTCTAACTAGAAGACAGACACAAAAAAACACAATGAAAATTACCATTACTAATCCCAGCAGCCACATATCTCTGAGCCTGAGGTTGCCTCATTCTTTTTATTTAAAAGAGAAATTAGCATGCATGAGAAAAGCGTCTAAGACATGATAGCACCACAGTGAGAAATTCTCCTTAACAACCAGAAGAATTAAAAAGAGAATTGAAGAGGGGAAAATATGTGTGTGTGTGTATTTCTATTTAGTGTCACACACAACTAAAATCTTTGAGTACCGCCAATAATATGCTTCAGGTATTTTGGAAAAAAACAGTCTTGTACTAAAAACTCCCAAATATTTACTGTCTTCTCTGACTTCTCATTATCCCCAATTACCTTTTGGACATCTATACCTGAAGATATTATAGGCATCTCAAACTCAATACAGCACATGTAGAATTCACTATCTTTACCCCTAAGCTTTCTCCTCTTCTTGAATTTTCTGCTGCTCTTTATGATATCCCTCTTCATCAAGTACCCAAATGAGAAATCCCTCAATAGCTGACAATGATTCATACTCCTTTTATTGCTCAATGTGCCAAAGTAAGGCTCTACCTCACACAGACATTATTACATGTGATTGTCACAAATCTTTATAGAAAGTACTATCCCTTATCATTTACCCTTGTTTCAAAGTGACCAAGTCAAGGATAAGAAATTTGCCTGGGCTCACAGGATCTGAATCCAGATCTGTCTAATCGTCTTTTCCTACTTCTCAAAGCAAGTAGAGACCATTAAGCAAGAATCCCTCCACTGGCCTTGTGTATGCGTGCCAAGTCACTTCAGTCGTGTCCAACTCCAACTCTTTGTGACCCTATGGACTGTAGCCCACCAGGCTCTTCTGTCCATGGGGATTCTCCAGGCGAGAATATTGGAGTGGGTTGCCATGCCCTCCTCCAGGGAATTGTCCGAACCCAGGGATTGAACCCATGTCTGTCTCCTGCATTGGCAGGTGGGTTCTTTACCAGTAGCATCACCTGGGAAGCCCCAACTGGCTTTGAAATTATTTTATTTCCCGCCCATTTTCCCTTCTTTTTAATTCCACCTGTGCTCTCCCCTCTCATTGATAGGAACAGAATAAAGGGACAAAGTAGGTGATTAAGTAGTCAAACCCGGGTCTCCTGCATTGCAGGTAGATTCCCTACCATCTAAGCCACTACGGAAGCCCAAATCCCAGTATGGGATTGTAGGTAGAAAAATATGGAAGGTCCCCGTAACTTAATGATTACTTAAGAAAGCAGGTTTACTTAGCAACAAAACAGTCCAACAGAAGCATGGGGCATGTCCCCAAACAACAAAATAATGGTGGTATGAGATCCACAACCTGCCCAGTGAGCTCAGTAAGTTAGTGATCCCTAGGACACCCTCTCTGCATGCACAAAAAACAATAATTTGTGGACTTAGCTTGACGATGTAAGGACAAGAAAATTGCCCTGCTCAACCGGGAGGAGGAGCTGATGATGGAAGCATGACGTCCACTCAAGGCAAACAAGGGGCTTCCCTGATGGCTCAATGGTTAAGAATCTGCCTGCTGATGCAGGAGACGCAGGTTCGATCCCTGGTCCTGGAAGATTCCCCCCATGCCACGGGGCAACCAAGCCTGTGCACCACAACTACTGGCCAGCACTCCAGAGCCCTCGAGCCACAACTATTGATTCACAAGTTGCAACAACTGAAACTGCTGGCTCCTAGAGCCAGGGATCCACAAGAGAAGCCACGGCAATGAGAAGCCCGCGCTCCACAGCTAGAGAGTAGCCCCTGCTTGCTGCAACTCGAGAAAAGCCTAAGCAGAAATGGAGACCCAGCACAGCTAAAAAAAATTAAATAAATAAAAACCTCACGCTGGGTAAAGGGCCACAGAGGATCAGGAGTCAAGAGAGGGTGTCAGAAGATACAGGGCACTGTCCCAGGATACTTAAAGAAAGAAAGACAAGCAAGTTCTTCTCCCTCTCCCCACTTTTCCTTTGATTATGAAACTGCAGCTGAAGTTCTTGGGGTGCCACATTTCTCAACCTCTTGCTTATAAACCCAACAAGTGTCCCATTCTAATGTTACATCTTGTCTATCACTCTGTCCCTCGCTGGATTCTTTTCTACACTGAGACATAAAGGACCGTGGTACCAGAGCTCTTTGGAGACCCCCTGAAATGACACCAAACGGCTTTGCCGTCTCCCGGAAGGAGGCCCCCCTTGGGCCTCCGTTACTTCACCACGCTCTCGCCAGCACTTGGCACTGTCAACCTCACCACGCTGAGAAGAGTCCTGCTCTCTTTGAACCCTGGAGAGTTTTCTCTCTCCTTTCAACATTCTCCTACCTTCTCTCTGGCCCTCCAAATTTTCTCTTCTTCAAGCTTAATGTTCCTGATCCTTCAACTACTATTTCTTGGCCAAGTGTCCTTTCTCTCTCCTGCTTCTCCTCCCCCTTCACTGACACTCTGCTGCACTCTCACTGCTTCCACTTCCTCAAAACTCAGCTTAGAACCTGAGCTCCCACATGCAGAGGCCTAGAGCTCGGCAGCAGCTCCTTTATCTCCATCCTGATGGCTTGATGGCTGCAGCACCCTTTGTTTGCCGATATGGAAGGCAACGTTTTTCATTCACATAAACCACACCATGATACGTCACAATGCCCTAGCCAAAGGCTGATAAGGGCCCTGGCAGAATCCTTGAACCACAAGCTTCAGAACAGATGGCCTGGGTTTGTCATCCTCTTCAAATTCTTCTTAGTTTCAAGACCTGGGGCAGGGACTTCCCTGGTGGTCCAGTGGTTAAGAATTCACCTTGCAGTGCAAGGGATGCAAGTTCAATCCCTGGTCGGGCAACTAAGATCCTACATGCTGTGGGGCAACTAAGCCTGTGCACCACAGCTAGAGAGATCCCACGTGCCAGAACTAAGACCAGACAGCCAAATAAACAAATAAATACTAAAAAAAAAAAAACAAAAAAAAAAAAACAAAAAAAAAAAACCTGGGGCAAGTTAATATCCCTGAATCTCCATTTCTTTTCCTTTTTTTTTTTTTTTGAGAATGCTGCATGCCTTGCAGGATCTCAGTTCCCCGACCAGGGATCAAACCTGTGCCCCCTGTAGTGGGAGCATGGAGTCCTAACCACTGGACTCCCAGGGAATTCAGTTTCTTCATGGAGGGAAAATGAGACCCACCTCCTCGGGTGCTGCAGACTTTAAATGCAATCATATGTGAAGCATTCAGCTCAGGGCCTCGATAAATGAGCACAGCTCTTCAGGGAAGTATTATCATCCCACAGACATGTCTGCTGTATGTGAACCCTTCCTTCCAAATGACACCAGGACTTCATGCTTCTCAGCCTGTCCTCCCAGCCCAGCAACCCACACACAAAGAAATCAGCTGACTGTGGTCACATGACCATCAAGAGACCTCAGACCTAAAGCCACTTTCTGAATTCCTTATTCAGGGCCACAGCTAAAAATCTACCGATGGGCTAACTCCTTCACTGGTCAAAAACAATTTACTGAAAACATTTTCTCCCACAATGGAGTTTTCTTGTCCATCAGATTTTGCCAGTTTCACCCACTGCTATGGCAAACAAGCTTTCCTAGCTCTGAAGGATAAGCTAGATCATCTTCAAGCACCCCAGCGCCTGCCTGACCACGGTTCCCCCTCCCTCTGCCAGAGCCCTCCACCCACCCAAAGGCTCTCTCCCCACCAGGCCCTTCGCCTTGGTGACTGGGAACTCAGAATCTGACTTAGACAGAAAGTGAAAGTCGCTCAGTTGTATCCGACTCTCTACAACCCCATGGACTACACATATACAGTCCATGGAATTCTCCAGGCCAGAATATAGGAGTGGGTAGCCTTTCCCTTCTCCAGGGGATCTTCCCAAACCAGGGATCAAACACAGGTCTCCCACACTGCAGTTGGATCCTTTAGCAGCTGAGCCACCAGGGAAGTCCAAGAATACTGGAGTGGGTAGCCTATCCCTTCTCCAGCGGATCTTCCTGACCCAGGAACTGAACCAGGCTCTCCTGCATTGTAGGCGGATTCTTTACCAACTGAGCTCTTGAGTCCAGTCTGGGCTCTGCAGCTCTCAGGAAAACTCTTCACCCTTCCTAAGCCTGTTTCCTTACCGATGAATGGAGGTGATAATAGGGATGATGGTTCAAAGGGACGAAGTCTGAAATCTCCAGCTCATTGCAAGCCCTCAGATATTAGCTGTCATTCTCGTCACTGTCGCCATCATCACCTCTCCACTCCTTTTATGCAGTCCTGAACTCAAATCTATGTTTGAACCTCTAACTTTGGAAACAACTCTTTAACTTTGTGCCTAGTTTTCTCAGCATAAAACGGGAATAATCAAGTAGTAGCCTTTCCTGGGCTGTTGTGAAGATTTAAAGGGTTCAGTTCAGTGCAGTCGCTCAGTCGTGTCCGACTCTTTGCGACCCCATGGACCACAGCACGCCAGGCCTCCCTGTCCATCACCAACTCCCGGAGTTTACTCAAACTCATGTCCACTGAGTTGGTGATGCCATCCAACCATCTCATCCTCTGTCATCCCCTTCTCCTCCTGCCCGCAATCTTTCCCAGCATCAGGGTCTTTTCAAATGAGTCAGCTCTTTGCATCAGGTGGCCAGAGTAAAAGGGTTAATACACATAAAACACTTAGAACCATGCCGGGAACATAGTAAGTACTCAATAAACGTCAATGTGAGTCAGCAGCGTTTGTAAGACTTACTTGAAGATAGCCAGGAAATGCAAGTTTCCCTGGCCAGTCTTCCCCTGCTGATAGAGACTCTCATGGGAACACACACACTCCAGTAAGAACAGGCCTAACCCAGGTTAATTTTTTTCTTCTTATTGTAAATAAATTTATTATTTTTAATTGAAGGATAATTGCTTTACAATATTGTGTTAGTTTCTGCCATACATCAACATGAATCAGCCACAGATATACATATATCCCTTCCCTCTTGAACCTCCCTCCCACCTCCCACTTCCCACCCCATCCCACCCCTCTAGGTTGTCACTGAGCACCAGCCTTGAGGTCCCTCCATCGTGTGGCAAATTCCCACTGGCTATCTATCTTACACATGGTAATGTATAAAGGTATGTTTCAACATTGCTCTTTCAGTTCGTCCCTCTTTCCTTCCCTGACTGTGACCACAAGTCTGTTCTCTGTCTGCATCTCCACTGCTGCCCTGCAGACAGGTTCATGAGTACCATTTTTCTTTAATTAGGTCCCATTTGTTTATTTTTGTTTTTTCTTGAACCTGATTTTTTTTGTCTCATTTGGAGTGCCTTGGCCCCCAAGTGGCCCTTAGGCCCCAAATCAGAGAAAGCCAAAAGGGAAACACAATGAGGCCAGCTGTCATTTGAGCCCCTACCTATCAAGGACACCAGAGAACAGAAACACAGCCTGAGTTCCAGTGCTCGGAAGGCCCAGCTGGAGGCTGCCCTCGGCAGAGAGGCACCCCGGTGACACAGCCCACCTCTTTGCCTGCATGCTCTTCCCACACCTCCCAGCAGCTCCTTGAGGCCCCCGAACACCTCCTCCTTCCTCCCCCTGTGCTGATTCTGTTCATAAAACACTTCTTCCTCAACCCACGTTATCCCCCAGGATAACCAGTTCTCCATCTGCAGAAGAGGGACAGCTCTCTGCCAGCACCTGACGCAGCACTGGGACACTTCGCCCAAGAAGTGTCAGGCAGGCAGTTCCATCAAAACCAATAATTTCACTTATAAAACAAGAAAAACTATCCCACACTGAGAATTCTATGTGGAAAAGTAACTTTCATCAGTGATATGTTTAAAGCTCAAAGAGGATCATTAGAATCATCTTGGGATAGCATGATGGGATGAGAACACAACGTCTAATTTTAAAGGATTGAAAACAATGCACTTATATCATCTCTAAAAATAAGTAAAGCCTCAACAGTCCATGAACCTCAAGAGTCAATTTCACGAGCCTCCAGACCTCTCATCTGTATTTCTCACAATGACTTTCAAACCACATTGACCGTCACCCACAGTGAGAAACACATTTTATATCTGGCCCAGTTCACACATGCCTATAAATGTTCACATGAAATAAAAGTTTTATGAAACCATACTTGTGAATGTAATGCATTCTGATATTTTCAAGTTTTTTTTTTCATGGTGTTCACGACCTACCAAATTGATTTCATGACACCCTAATGAGCGATGATCCACAGTCTAAGAAACATATTTAAAGGAATTCAAGAAAACTCCTCCCAGCGTGGAGCTGCAAGAAGGTGTAAGGGTGAAGGTCAAGGCACCAAGGTTACAGAGTCCAGGCTTAGAATAAAGCTGGAAATGCCTGTGACTCAGGAGAGCATGGTGGCAGGAAATAAGGGGAGGCCTGTAAACCCATGTCTCTGCCCGGTAGCTAGATGACCATGGGCAAGTCATTCCCGTGTCCTGCTTGGATTAAGCCTACTTAGATTAAGGCTCTTTATATCTCAGTGCTGGAAGATACAGCCTATGAACCTACATGGCAACGAAATCAGTTTTGGGAAGGGACCAAGGATAAAAGCTCACAAGGTTACTAACAGTCAAGGAGACAGGATTTGGAATGTCTCTAAGAGACATCTGGAAGCAGGCTCTGGACCCCACAGAGGATCCCCTAGACCCTCCTCTCACCTGCAGGATCAGGGCACTAGTTCCCTCAGAAGGCCAAGGGTTCAGAGCCCTCCCTAGGACTCCTCCCTTGAAGAAGAAAGCTGCCTTAGGCTTCCCTGGCGGCTCGGTGGTCAAGAATCCACCTGCCAATGCAGGAGACACGGGTTCGATCCCTGGTCCAGAGAGAACCCACATGCCGTGGAGCAACGAAGCCCAAGCTTCACAATTGCTGAGCCGGTGCACCTGAAACCTGTGCTCTCCAACAAGAGAAGCCCACAGATGCAGTGAGAGCATAGCCCCCACCCGCTGCAACTAGAGAAAACCCCACGCAGAAACAAAGACCCAGCACAGCCACAAGTGAATAAGTAATTTGAAAAAGAAGAAGCAAGCCACCTTGCCCAGGGTAATTCCAGCTCCCCAAGAGCAGCCCACAGCCAGTGCCCACTGGGTGCAGATCCCACTGTCCCATTTCTGAAGGACCATCACAGCTCCGGCCACCAGACTGGCTTCGGCCTCTATTACAACAACTGCACTGCCGTTCAACTCCTCCCTTCTCTGCTGCCCTCCCTCCCTTACAGACGTTGTTTCCAAGAGCTCCTCCTCCTATAAGCCACCTGTCTGCAAATCTCCGTCTCTGAAGACAAAGCTGCAATGACATTAGCCAGGGTCACAGGAGGACATTTAAGTAAAAATGGTTCCTTTAGGATATTTGTCAAAGATGTTTTTGAGAACTGTTTTTCAGAACTAACATTTAAGGAGTTTTTTTGCATTCCAGGTCTCATTCAATCCACGCAGCATCCTGGGAGGTGGGCTCTGTGTTGTTACCTCCATTTCACAGATGAGGAAACCAGAGATTCGAGGGGTTAAGAAAGGCACCCAAGCCCTCACATGTGATCAGTGGAGGGGCTGAGGTCTGAACTCAAGCCCTAGTCCTCATCCCACTCCACTGAAGCTCTGTGATCACATGGGTCACATGGAATGACACGGATTCACTCACGTCTGTCTCCTTCTCAAGTCTCTCCCTCCTCAATGGCAGAGGCCTCGTGTTATGGATCTTAAGTACTTAGTGTAGTGCCAAGTCCACAGCAGGACCCGGGTGGTAGTAATGTGACAATATTTGGTGGTATACTCAGTAGTGATGGTGGTAGCAGTCAGCGCTTTGTGTGCACTAAGCCCTGGGCTATGCCCTTTACATAAAGCATTTGGCCCTTTCATTTCTCTGTGACTTGAGTCCTTATATGATGTCTAAGTGGTGACTGGGCTTTCCTGGTGGCTCAGCAGTAAAGAGCCCACCTACCAATGCAGGAGATGCAGGTTTGATCCCTGGGTCAGGAACATCCCTGGGAGAAGGAAATGGCAACCCACTCCAGTATTCTTGCCTGGGAAATCCCATGGACAGAGGAGCCTGGCAGACAACAGTCCATGGGGTCCCAAAGAGTCAGACACAGGCTGCAGTCCATGGGGTCCCAGAGACAGACACAACGCAGCAACTAAACAACGGCAAAGCTCACTTGGGACCCGCCACAGATTCAAGTTCAGTCTGGCAGATGCACACTGTGCTGGAGCTAAGGAGCCATGAGGGCCAGTGAGACTGGCCTGGTAGGGTTCCCCAAAATGCCACACAGTCTTTGTGGCTTTTCCCATCAAGAGGAAGAGGCTCTTCCCCTTTTCTTTCTTCCTTTATTTCTCGGGTGGGCTTGTTATCTGCTTTCACTAAGAGAATATGGGAGAAGCGCCACTGTGCACGTTCTGAGCCTAAACTTCAAGAGGCCCTGCAGCCGCCCCTCATGCACTGGGAATGCACCCACCACCATGTGGCTGAGCTCAGGCCAGCCCGCTGAAGATGAGACCACCTGGAGAAAAGCCTCAGGTGTCTAGGTATGCCTGCTCAGGCCCCAGACACAAAAAGCCAATCCTTGCCTAGACCAGAAGGACCGCCCAGCTGAGCCCAGCCCTAATTATTGACCCACAGAAACATAAGCTAAATAAAATGGTGGTGGTGTGAAGCCACTAAGGACTGGTTTGTTAAACACCAGATAATTGTGTCCAGTCAAATATCCAAAAGTAGAACCACCAAAGGATTCTTCCATAGGAGAGATGATGAATGAGCAAAAGACTTTTCCAAAGAAGTAACTGAGTGAGCTCATCTCTGACTCAAACCACAGTGCCTGCAACATCCACTGGCAACCAGAAGCGGCAAGAATTCTGACTGGCTGGAAAACTGGAAATTCTGACAAGAACCAGATTGTTCTACTAGCTAAAAGCAAAAAAAGAGCATCTCTTTATTTCATCCTTAGCAACACAAACAGACTGTGTTCTCCTCCAAACATCCCCTCCTGTGTTTGATGAGATAAAGAGGTCTAGCATTTCACTTCTCAGGTTTAAAGGAGTCAAGTTAGAGGTAAAATCAAATACACTAGCTCCAAGGAAGTCAAAGGAAACCATGGCTCTGGGGGCTTGAGGAGGGTTCGCTGTTTCTCAGCAGGCACCCATTTGCTTTTACTCCCGAGCTAGTCGACACATGCCAGGACCCCCTGAGGTTGATGCACCCCTGTGCCCAAGCTCCGGCCAAGAGAATGTGAGCAGAAGCAATACATGTCCCTTCCAGGCTGAAGTGGCTGTGAAATGAATGTGCTTTCTCCTATTCCCTTTCCCCATCCTCCTGCCCAGTGGCAAGTGACCTGGGCGCCTGGGAGGGAGGCTGCCTGACCAGGATCGCCTGCAGTGGATCTGTGCCATGAGTGAGAAATAAATGCTTCCCATCAAGCCACAGAGGTGTCAGGGCTTATCTGTTACAGCAGCTTTCACAGACTCTGACTAATACCTTAGCAAAGAGAGAATGTTTTAAATGCAAGCCTGAAAAGTAGTTTATGAGCTCAAGTTCTCCTGGTAATAACAGAGCTGCATTACTGGGTGGGAAAACTGTCAGGATGCCCTGGCTTCCTTGTTCTACAGTTTGCAATGGATGGGCAACATTGAAATGAAAAGCAGATGTCCCCCCAAGAAGGCAAACGGCACCATCCCTCTGTGGTTGACTCCAGAAGGTGCTTGTCTCCTCTACAGATTTCACTTCTGTGTGTAGAACTGAAAAAGTCCCCACTAACATTTCTCAGATTCTCAGTGACTTAAAGCTCTGTGCTTTTTTTGGCTGCATCACATGACTTGTGGGATCTTATTTCCCCAACCAGGGCTTGAACCCATGTCCTCAGCAGTGAAAGGGCAGAGTCCTAACCACTAGACCACCAGGAAATTCCCAAAGCTCAATGTTTTTTAAATGTTTCTGTTGAAGTGTAATATCATAAGAGAAGATGGGTACAAGTCTGCAGCTCAATGGATGGTCATAATCTGAACCCACCGTGTAACCAGCACCCAGATCAAGAAACAACATCGCCCATACCCTGGTGTCCCCTCTTAGTCCCCACCAGTCTTCCTGTAGGTAATCACCATCTGAACTGCTATCACCTATGATTACTACAGATGATTACTTTCATCTGTTCCTGAACTTCAAGTACAGGGAATTCCACGGAACATACTCTTGTGCATCTGGCGTTTTTTGCTAGTCATCCATGTCGTATACAGCTGGCGTTTACTCACTCTCATTACTGTTCAGTATTCCACTGTACACTGCTGACGGCCATTTTAGTAGCTTCCAGTTTATATACTGTTAAAGGAAATTATTGTCACTCTAGCCTACCAGGGTCCTAAAGTCAGGGACTTCAGCGGAGAAACTCTTTGTCTTTACCAAGAAAGATGGCCAAAGCTGAGGTTAAGACTGAAGCATTCACATACTTCTGAAAATCACTCCTCAATTGGCTTTAATGAGGACAATTTTTGTTGTTGTTGAAACAAAAATGATCAGAGGTTGTAAACCAGGAAGTGATGTGCTCTTTAGGAAAACTGTAGATTAAGCTACAGCAAATAAAACCCAAATCAAATGACTCCCTCAGTGGGCTTCTGTTCCCCATACCATGCATTTAAGAGGTATCTATCTGTGTGTACACACCATGTGCCAGGTATGGATCTGGGTACTCTAGGAACAGCAGGAAGTGAGAGAGATGGAGTCCCACCTGTCTGGAAACTTATATTCTAGTGGGGAAGACAAACACTAAACAGTCGAATAAACATACAATTAGAATATGGAGGGGCTTCTGTGGTGGTCCGGTGGTTAAGAATCTATCTTCTAATGCAGGGGACACAGGTTCAATCCTTGGTCAGGGAACTATTAATAAGATTCTACATGCCGTGGAGCAACTAAGCTCACACAGCAACTACTGAGCCCCTACGTATCACAGCTAGAAAGAAGCTTGGGTGCCACAAGGGAGGTCACACAAGATGCAACTAGAACCTGATGCAGCTAAATAAATAAATGTCTATTTTTTTCTTAGAAAATGTGAAAGTGACAAGGGGTTATGAGATTGTACCAAGGGAGAACCTGATTTGGAAGATCAAGGAAGGCTTCTCTGAAGAAGTGACAGCTGAACTAAATTCTGAACAATGAGTAGGAGGATAGTGGGGTCAGAGGAGAGAGGAGAGCAATTCAGGCTCAAGATGGAGCAGGTGCAAAAGCCCTGGGCTGGGCAGAGCTGTGTCATACTGAACAAGACCAGCTGGAGTCTTCAGCTAGAAACTGAAATGCAAGTTGCAACGTGGTTCAAAGAGAGGCATGTGAGGGCCCAGAGAAGGCAGTTTATCATCTTGTTGGGAGGCAAGATGAATGCTCCCAAGTCAAGGACATGATGCAAGAATGAAGGTGCTTACATGTCATGGTCAAGAGCACTCGGGGAAACCAACAGTGGATTTGAGGGTGGAGCCTCAGCTGCGGTCAGAGAGGCGATTTGAATGTGGCTGAGCTCAGCGCTCTCCATGCTAGCTTCCACATGCCTATATTCTAGTGGGGAAGACAAACACTAAACAGTCAAATAAACTTACAGTTAGAATACGGAGGGGCTTCTGTGGTGGGTCGGTGGTTAAGAATCTATCTTGTAACGCAGGGGACACAGGTTCGATCCTTGGTCAGGGAATCTTAAGGATGCTGACTTAATCCTGGGACAACGAAGAGCAAGCCACCAAAATGGAAAATGGTCCTTCCCCACCCTATATGCCAATGCTGCTTCCCAAAGAATAATGTTGCCCCAGATAGAACTATTAATACCTCCAACCATACATTTTTCCAGGCACACAAAAAAATCCAGATAACTATCAAAATTCTCCTTTGCCACACTGCCTAAACTCTAAAGAATGGACCCCACCTTTAGGGAGGGAAGGTCTTCAAAGGGGCTATTCCATAAGAATCAGCACCCCCACCATCACATCAAGAGAAGAGATAGTCCTGCAGACCTCACCCTCTATCTTCACCCACATTATATAGGAGTCTTCTTCAAAGGGCATGGTAGACATCCCACCCACAGCCTAAAGGGACCCCCAAACTTTAAAGGGAAACTGGTCCAAAATCTATTTAAAGTTGAAATGCCATCAACACGTTTTC
Organism: Ovis canadensis; assembly: GCF_042477335.2. Classification (NCBI taxonomy): domain Eukaryota; kingdom Metazoa; phylum Chordata; class Mammalia; order Artiodactyla; family Bovidae; genus Ovis; species Ovis canadensis. The sequence goes on along the minus strand of NC_091268.1, from coordinate 36,782,764 downwards.
AAAATGAGGCAGCAGGTGAGGCAATCACAGATTTCAATTCAATTCCATTTCAGTTTCAATTCTGAGGTTTGCCACCAATGAAAGCATCGAAAGCCAGGAAGCTAGCCCGGAGAGCACTGAGCTCAGCCACGTTCAAATCGCCTCTCTGACCGCAGCTGAGGCTCCACCCTCAAATCCACTGTTGGTTTCCCTGAGTGCTCTTGACCATGACATGTAAGCACCTTCATTCTTGCATCATGTCCTTGACTCGGGAGCATTCATCTTGCCTCCCAACAAGACGATAAACTGAGTTCAGGACAAGACAGAGTCCAGCCGTGGAAATAATGGAATCAACTGTGTTGATCAAGTACTTACTGTGTATCAGCAAGGAGCTCAGGAAACACCGGCCACAAGCCCTATAAACTAGGTTCTAATGACAGCCTTTGACCTCTGAAAAAACCGAAAGCTCAAAGAGCTTCAGCAACATGATCAAGGTCCCATATGTGTGTACTCATTTGCTCCATCGTGTCCAACTCTTTGTGACCCCATGGACTGTAGCCTGCCAGCTTCCCTGTCTGTGGAATTGTCCAGGTAAAAGCGGGTTGCCATTTTCTACTCCAGGTGATCTTTCCAACCCCAGGGATCAAAGCTGCATCTCTTGCATCTCCTGCATTGCCAGGCGGATTCTTTACCACTGCGCCACCTGGGAAGCCCACTATAAGAAGCCAAGATTTAGGAACTTCCCAGTGGTTAAGTCTCTGTGCTTCCAATGCAAGGGGCATGGGTTCCATCCCTGGGTGGAGAACTGAGATCGCACGTGCCACCCGGCAGAAAAAAAAAGAATCCAAAATTTACATCGACGCCATCCTGTCTCCAAAGCACAAATCCTTTATCCCCAGTGGAACATGTGCTCAATAAACACGAGCTGGGTGCGTGAGAACAGGAGAGAAGGAGAAAAGGAGTAGGAGGATTCCTTCTAGAGACAACATCATTCTGTGGCCTTCTACAATTAAAGATGCAGTGAAGAGTGATATCCCTATTGTTAGAACCATAAAAATAACCCAGTAACCACCTCCCAAAATAGAATCATCAATATGACTGACAGGAAAATCCAAATGTCTCTTTAGGATGTGAAAAATAGCAGCAGCCCCTCCACGCTCTGGGAACAACCCCCCCACACACACCCCCACCCATCAACACCAGCACTGCTCCTAAACGGTCATTTCAGTTTCTCTTATCTGACCTCCAACCCCACCAGCCTGGAATTTCACGAACTGAGTCACAGCAATTACGGTTTCAGAATACATCTCATTCTCTTTTTTGAACATTTGGCCATCTCACTCACCCCCACACATCCCGCTCTACAGCAATGACAACAGTCACTTCCTAGTCACTATGCTCCTTCACAAGGTCCAGACACCCCCCCCCAACCCCCCACATGACATTGCCCTCCCACCAGCTCCTCCTGCACACACACCCCCCACTTCCTGTTCCCGCAGGAGCCCCGTTCACTCTTCCAGGGCTCCACGTTGCTCTCCTCTGCCCAAAACACCCACCCTAGCCCCCAAGCCCCTGTCAATCTGGGAACTCCCACTCCTGCTGGAAGACTGTTCCCAAATGTCAGCTCCAGCGTGGAATCTTCTCCTCTCCTCCCAGGAATCCGGATGTCATTCAAAGCCTTTTCCCACCCTTGGTGTAATACTTCTCATTTATGTACCGGAAGTAACTGGTCCTGCTGTTCTCCTCTCCCCTCCAAAGACCAGAGAGATTTCAAGGGCAAGCACAGTGTCTTCTTTCTTTCCAAAGCCCATAGTGCAACCTGATGTTATACAATGAATTTCTTCTAAGTTACTTAATTGCTGTTCTTCTAAGAAATGTCCCTGAGGGCAGCGGCTCTGGCTCCTTTACTGCTCCTTTAGTTTTAGTTCCCAGCACAGTACCCGATTCATGGTAGGCACTCAATAAATATTTACTGAATGAATGGACAGATGGACAGATGGACAGATGGATGGGGAAATGGCTGGATGGATAGATGGATGGAGGATGGAATGGAAAAACAGCTGGGTGGATAGAGGAATGGATTGGTGGGTGAATGGGTAGATGGATAGACAGGTGTGAAAATGAAAGTGAAAGTTAGTCTTTTCCGACTCTCTGTGACCCTATGGAGTATACAGTCCATGGAACTCTCCAGGCCAGAATTCTGGAGTGGGTAGCCTTTCCCTTCTGCAGGGGATCTTCCCAATCCAGGGATCAAACCCAGGTCTCCCACATTGCAGGTGGATTCTTTACCAGCTGAGCCACAAGGGAAGCCCAAGAATGCTGGAGTGGGTAGCCTATCCCCTCTCCAGCAGATCTTCCTGATCCAGGAATTGAACCAGCGTCTCCTGCATTGCAGGTGAACTCAGTGAACCAACTGAGCCATCAGGATAGGTGTATAAAGGCAGGATCATATTTCACCAGCCCAGGGTCACAAGGCCATGGAAAGACAAAGCCAGAATAGGAAATCGTGTCTGTTTGATTTCTGAGCCTTCGGTAGCAAGTCCAATTTTTACTGCCTGTCTAGAGACCCAAAGTTTGGTTAACTGGGCAGTGGCAAGGTGAAAGAAGAGTCTAGAATTTCCCCCAGGAACATTGTTACTTTTGAGCAAAGTTAATTTCTGTTTACTAAGCGAATGCCAAGACTCAATAAGGAGGATCAGAACCCTCCTAGTCTGGATCAAAGTTCCCCTTATGATCCAGTAGGACAAATTTTTGCGTGCGGGCTATGGGGGAAAGAGACATCCAAAAGACATAAACAAGCAAGCAAAGGACAATTACTAGGACTGACATATATACGTTACCGTGTGTAAAATAGATAGCTAGGGGCAACGTGCAGTATAACACAGGGAACTCAGCTGGCTGCTCTGTGATGACCTAGAGGGGTGGGATGGGGAAGAGGGTGGGAGGGAGGTCTAAGAGGGAGAAGATACACACACACACACACACACACACACACACACGGCTGATTCCGTCTGTTGTACAGCAGAAAGCAACACAACACTATAAAGCGACCATGTGTGTACGCTAAGTTACTTCAGTCGTTGTCCGACTCTCGCCAATCATACCGACCGTAGCCCGCCAGGCCCCCTCTGTCCATGGGAGTCTCCATGTAAGAATACTGGAGTGAGTTGCCATTTCCCCCTCCAGGGCATCTCCCCAGCTCAGGGATTGAATCCGCATCTCATGTCTCCTGCATTGGCAGGTGGGTTCTTTACCACTAGTGCCACCTGGGAAGCCCCATAAAACCACTATACCCTTATTTTTAAAAAAAGAAAGAAAGTAAAAAAGAAAAGGTAGCAACAATGGCGACGATAACAACAGTGACATTAATAAAGGCTATCATCCTGAATAAAGGCTATCATCTCTTCCAGACACTGTCACAGTCCGAGCTGCTGTGCCTTTCAATTCTGTGCAACACAGCTTCCCTGCAACACCAAACATTTCCAGGAAGACACTGAAACCCCCTCTTCCTGACTCACAAGGAGGAAGAGCCAGTAAGAAATGAGGCCCAGAGGTACAACAGCATGAGGCTCAACATTAGTTAAAAGTGGATTACAGGTAGAAACTAATACACCTGTATGTTTCTATAATTCCCTGTAGCCCCTTTATTTAAAAAAAAAAAACTCACAAAGGACTCAGATTTGTATGAGAGAGACTGAGACTTTCTTCTTGAAGCAATCAGAAAGATGGAAAGAGAACCGACAAAGGGTCTTCCTCTACATGTGAGTCAATGCTGCTTTTTGTGAAATTACTTAAAAATTATCTTCCCAACAAGAGAAAACACACCGTCCAAGCCAATGGGACGAAGCAGCAATGGGAAATCAGTCATGGACCCAGGGTGAGGAAGGTGTTCAGCAGCAAATGCAGGTAATCTTGTGCCCCTGAAAACTGGCTTTTAGCGCACCAATGCCTTTCACTGATAGCTTTTGCTTGCTCTCTCTCTCTTTAATTGAAATATAGTTGATTTCCAACGTTCAGTTAGTTTCTGGTGTACAGCAGAGCGACTCAGTTGCACACTTCTATATCTTGTAATGAACTGAAAAGAATCTCTGTGTGTACACACACACACACACACGTATAATTGCTCTGTTCTCAGTCTGTTGCCTCAGACTTGCCCCTCCATCTCTGAAATGGTGATTTTTCTCCTTTAGAACAACCTCAAACGGCAATCCCTGAACAAAAAGGAAGCCAGCTCATCACCTGAGTTATTAGCTAAGAGGAGACAACGTTCTCTGTCTGTCAAACTGAGAGAGAAGCCATCTTAACGTAATTGTCTAATTCTACTCAATATTCACCGTACTTGCAACCACGGCACAAATAGATTCAGGGCGTCTCCACAGAATGTCACAGAGATAAGACCTCCTGTGTATCTTTATCTAGGATATGAGCAGCTTCACAATACAGATTTTTTTTAGCTCTGGTTCCTTGACAACTCAGACTTTCTCAGATTACCTCAAAGAATGAGAAGTTGTTTTGATTTTTAATTCCCTGACTCCATCCCAACTGTTACATAGGTCAGCATCCCCTGCGTGCCCACACAGCACGCTGAGCATCCCCTTCAAAGTCCTTAGCAAGAGAGAAGTTTTTTATTGGAGTATAATTGCTTTGCAATGGTGTGTTAGTTTCTGCTGCACAATGAAGTGTGGACGCAGTGTGGAAGCAGCTATATGTAGACACAGATCCCCTCCCTCTGGACCTCCCTCCCACCCACTCCCGGGTCAGCCCTCTAGGTCTTCACAGAGCACCGTGCTGCGCTTCCTGTCCTTTCCAGCAGGTTCCCGCTAGCTATTTCACGCAGAGCAGTGCATATATGCTAGTCAATCTCCCAAGTCGTCCCGCCCTCTCCTTTCCCCTCCTCTTTGCCCACATGTTTGGTCTTTCATCTGTATCTCTACTCCTGCCCTGGAAATAGGTTCATCTTTACCGTTTTTCTAGACACCACATGTATGCGTTAATATATGATACGTTTTTCTAACAAGAGTGAAATTAAATATTGCTGCAATGATTTGTATCTATAGAATGTCTTATCCCTCCCATTACACTGGAAGCCCCACGACAATAAGAATCTTCTCAATCTCATTCACCATTGTGCTCCTGCCATCTAACATAATTCCTGACACACGGAGTTTAATGAGTGAATACTTTTTGGAAAGAAGGAAGGATGGATGGATGGATGGATAAATGGATGGATGTGGTAAACAGACAAATTTCCCAGCAGATTTCCAAGCATTCATCACACCTCCAAATGCCACCTGTAAACACTCTGAATTTTGAATATGCTATTAAAAGGTCAACAGTCTATCACACAATTTTTTTTTACTTTTGTACTACTTTAGTTTTTAACCATGTGTGTTTCAAACAATCCCACCCCCCCCCCCATAAAGATAAGTGTCTAAAAAGAAAGATGAGAAGGACACAAGGTTGCTATTTCCCTGGGGTCTCTCTGGATCCACTCTGATGGGGACCAGTGAGGCCTCATCTGTTTCTGGTATGTGTCTTTAGAACATAAGTAAGTGCTGGACCAAGTGGTAAGCAGGGCCTCCTTCCTACCTCATCACCAAATCCCCTTCTCACCTGCCTCTTTTCTCTCTAATTTTATCCATTTTCTTATCTTTTGTCAGTTTTTATGTCCTCTTTTCTTTTAAATTTAATCTTAAATTTGGTATTTCATATTAAGAGTTAGGAGTTGACAAAGTTAAGTTAAACGCGCTCACATTTGCTGTTCAGTTGCTCAGACATGTCTGACTCTTTGTGACCCCAGGGACTGCAGCACGCCAGGCCTCCCTGTCCATCCCCATCTCCCAGAGTCTGCTCACATTAGGATTACTGTGAAACCTACTGCTAGGGTCTAAGGCAGCTCTATCCAACAGAACTTTCTGCGAAGCATTATACAATTTCTATGGAGACACGGGATGAGTGAAGTCAAAGAATCCTTGCAATTAGATCAAATGCCAAGAATGATAAGGGACCAAGCTTTTGAAAACATCAGCCACAGATAATGAAATTCTCAGCTGGTTCCCCTCTCCAACCCAGAAATTAATTGGACTGCAAAGACAAAAGACCAGAGGATTAAAATTGTACTTAATAATTTAACTACTTGTAGCTGAAAAGCATCCAAAGGAGATGCATGTTATCAAAATTGTGATACACTGGTCTATTTATGTGTATATGCACATGTGTGTGTCCCTGTGTGCATGTGTGGAGAGAGACAGAGATAGAAACAAAAAGATAGGCAGAAAGAGACAGAGGCAGAGGAAAGAGACCCCAACAGCAAGAACATGTAGAAATTATTTTCAAACCTTCGATTTATCCTTTGACCAGTTAAGTTCTCTAAATCTTTTTCTTTACTGACCCAAATACACCATAAGCATGCTACATCTGCTTCCGGGCAGTACTTGGAGTATCACTGGTACTCAGAAATAATATATTTTTTAATGAGTTTCTAATAACCGGTATATCATATCAACTAGATTTTCAAAGGTCATATTTTCCATATTTACTTAGAAAGGCATTCTGTTGCCCAGTGACCAAGCTTCAAGCTCTCCCTGAGTGCTCTACAGCTCAAAATGAATCAGCTGCTGAATTTTCAACAAATCAACCTTTCTTCTTGTTCAGATTCAATGTTAATCTACCCTTAAATTTTTTTACTTCATTTGGGACTTTGAGCCCCAAATCCCATTTCAGGTGGAAAAAAAATAAAAAGTCAAACCAACAAACACAAATTCAAAAAGCCCATGCCTTTTATCCACCTGGGACCCCTAGAACACATTCAGAAGAAGCCAAGAGATAAGCGGAGTCTCACTCACAGGCCTCTGGGATCTGCCCCTGGGAAGGGAGAGAAGTGGAATAATAGAGGCTCCAGTAACCTGTAGCCTGACATGTGACTGTACACACAAAAAAAGGCCCTCTTGGTACTTCCCGGGTGGCCCAGCGGTTAAAACTCCACGCTTCCAATACAGAGGGTGCATGTTTAATCCCTGGTCGGGGACTAAGGATCCCACGTGCTGCACAGCATGGCCAAAAATAGGGGGGCCCTATTAATGATTTTACTGAGAAAGTTCAATGTGAAATTGAAGATATCACAAGTTCCTAGGGGAAAAATATGCCAAAAATAAAATGAACGTTTGATTCATCCTTGTTGTTTTTAAAAAGTACATATTCTAATTTCTATGTGCTAACTACAGACTAAAATAAACTTGAATCCTATAAAGTCAATGTTGATGAAACCAGCAATGACTGGATTCATGAAATACTTCGGGGATTTTTAAGAATAATGTCTATTATAAGGTTTTAAAAAAGCAAAGGGAACTATATTCAATATCCCGTGATAAATTATAATGGAAAAGAATATTTAAAAAAGAATGTCTATACGTGTGTAACTGAGTCACTTTGCTGTACAGCAGAGATTTGCACAACATTGTACATCATCTGTACTTCAATAAAAAATAAAAATAAAAAAAGAAGGCTTAAAAACATGTTTTCTAATCTATGCAGGAAAGGGAACAGCTGGTTTATTCATTATAATCATCAATGCTAGGTTTTCATAGTCAGAAAATTAGTGCAGTGGGGTTTTTCTCACGAGTCCATGGCAAGTTTAGATTTTTCTCACAAGAAGGGTGAGAAAATATAATCTAAGCAAGCTGGCTGTCTGGGGCCAGACTCACTGGTGACACCTGAAGTCTACAAAGAAACATACCTAAGAAGAAAACCCACCTAAATACATGAAAGTCACATAGTCATTTAATGAGTTCCCGAATTAACTCTGTCCCCTTTTGACACAGTTCCCTACAGCTAAAGAAGTAATAATTATCATCTAACTTAGAATTATTGACAGTGATATTTCTCTTGTAACACTTCATTACTTTTCACCATAACCCTATAAGGTAGGTAACATCAGCCCATTTCACAGCTAAGCAAACTGAGGCCACGACATATGGAAGACTTGCCTGATTTCACACAGTTGTAGGTGGCAGAGCATAGATTCAAACCCAGTTCTTTCTGACTCCAACCACATGCTAGGAATTCTAAATCTCTGTATTTTATTGTCTCCCTATTTCTAATGATGTCACTTCCTTTAAAAAAAATTTTGTTTCCTTCTCTGCCAAACTGCAAAAGCTTCTTGGGGTAAGAGCCTAATTCCACCCAAAGCCTTGTCTTAATTACAACTAAGGCACAAACGGCAGGTCTGCAGCTCCTCTAAAGAATGCTACAGAGACAAGTCTGCCTTGCTTATCTGAGGGGTCTTATTTCTTATTCAGAATTTAGGCAGTTTCATAATAGAGATTCTCAGCTCCTGTCCCCTGTCACCAGAGACATTCTTAAACTACCTCACCGAGAATGCTTTTATAGAAAATACAGAGAGTGGAAACAAAATGGGAGAAATTATGTGGCAGCCACTCTAGATTTTTGTACAAAAGCAAGAAAATCTATTCTTCAGCTCCCTGAGCACACACAAATTTACAGTTTTCCATGGTTTATGGACTTTCCATCCTAGCATCCCCAATTTCCATGGCAGCACCATGAAGCCTGGGGCTCAGTGGTTTCCTTGCCTTATGATCATCCTACACACCTCCTACCCAAGAATGGCAGAGGCTGGATCCCCAGTCCCTTCTGTTTTTGAGATGGGAAAACCCCCACCCTAGCTTTTAGCTGGGAATAGGGCTACCTGAAATTAACATGACATTTCCCACACACTCCTTTGCAGCAGGGTGTGGGTATGCGATTAAGCTCTAGCTAATAGCATTCAGGCAGAAGTATAAGAGGCAACTTCCAGGACAGTGAACATGTGTCTGTCCTTCGCCTTCCTTTACCATTCCTCCCACCGTTGGCTGAAATAAGGATGTGAAGACTGGACAGTCCAGCATCCTTCTTGAACCACGAGATAATTTTCACTTCTGGGATTGTAGAGTGGAAAACTGAAATGAACACAGGACCCTGGCCTTCGGACTTCTGACTTTGGTGACAGAATAAAACCTTAGGCATTTTCTATGCAATGCTGATCCCATTTTAATTAGATTCACCCTGAGGAAACACGCAGTGCCGAAAATGCTTGAATAAGGAATAGCTCTGAGATTCCAAAATTAGTCTCAGGTAATTTTGAGCATATCTGAGAACAATCTTAAGTAAGAAATAAGCGTTAGTTGCTCAGCCATGTCCAACTCTTTGCGACCCCATGGACTGTAGCTCACTGTCCTTGAAAATCTCCAGGCAAGAATACTGGAGTGGGTTGCCATTCCCTTCTTCAGGGGATCTTCCTGACCCAGGGATCAAAGCCAGGTTTCCTGCCTTGCAGGCAGATTCTTGACTAAGCCACCAAGGGAGCCCCAGGATAAGAGGATAATCTTTCCCTTTCCTCAATATCCCTCAGCATGAAGTCCCAAACAACTCAATTTCAAGGGCTGTCAAATTGCCCCTTCCCCTCTCTTGCTCCTTCCCATCCAGCCCAGTTGGAATATATGAGCAAAGCAGCAACATGAGGTGACCACATGTTCACCGCTGGATTTTGACTATCACATGGCAGCTGGTTTCATAGCAAAGTAACCCTGCAACCCAGTCTCCTCTTACACAAAGCTGCCCCACCACTAGGTTAGTTTGGAGACAATCCTAGGAGATGATATCTTCTGAGTGCTTAGTCTGTGCTGAGCTCTGGTCCAAGCATCTCACATACTGTTAACAACTTGGAGCCTCTTAGCAATTTTTAAAAGTAGGTATTGTTGTTACTGGACCCATTTTATAAATGAGGAGCCTGAGGTACAAAGAGGCTAAGTAACACAGCTGTGAAGTCTCAGGCCAAGATCCAAGCCACAGTGAGAGCCTGACAGGCTGTGCACATGCCCACTACCCTGCTGCTGCTGCTGCTGCTGCTACTAAGTCACGTCAGTCGTGTCCAACTCTGTGCGACCCCATAGACGGCAGCCCAGCAGGATCCCCTGTCCCTGGGATTCTCCAGGCAAGAACACTGGAGTGGGTTGCCATTTCCTTCTCCAAAGCATGAAAGTGAAAGTGAAGTCGCTTAGTCATGTCCAACTCTTCACGACCCCATGGACTGCAGCCTACCAGGCTTCTCTGTCCATGGGATTTTCCAGGCAAGAGTACTGGAGTGGGTTGCCATTGCCTTCTCCTGCCCACTACCCTACATTGCCTGGAGAGGAGATAAAGAAAAGCGATTTAAAAAATTAAGCATAGCGACCTCTTAAGCTGCCATATTTCGTTAGAAACTTTATTTCTGCCTTAATAGCTGCACCAGAAAATGGTGACCACCGTTCCTTCTTTGAATAAAATGATCTCCCGCTTCAGATGTCTCGTTACCTGCATGTTGCAAGCAACATTCCCACCATTAATAACTACAGAGCAGGTGGGATGGAAAAGCAGCATAAAAATGTTCAAAAATCACCCCAGACTTCAGCAAGCCACAAAGACAGAAACTTGATTCATGAAAGTGGGAGGTAACCTCAAAGATCTACGTGTTCCTGGGCTAAGATACCACTGGCATTCTTGCCCGAGGGGTTAACGTTCTAGAAAACAATCCAACAGTTTGCACCAGGACCAAAATGTTGTCATTTAAAGGGATGTGGGAAATCCTCTCATGCAGTGTGTAAAACTGGGGCTCCAAATCCTGGTAAAGGAAGAGGGGGATGGGGGTCTATGACACTCACCAACTAAGTGGGCTCTGCTCAGATCTCAGGTTAGAGGACACACAAGTCTCAGAAGAAAGCAGTGCCACACTGCAAGCATTCTGTACAACTGACAATGCCACCCACACTCACCAGGGATCACTTCACTTTCTCTGGAGGGTGGAGGTGCTACAACTGAACTGTCAGTCAGTGCTAAGTCACATGTCAGACTCTTTAATATTCAAATGCTTTCTTCCCCTGATCTCTGCCCAGCTTATCAGGGCAATCAACTTGTCCCTAAGACATTCCCCAGAAATGTGACATTTCTCACCAAACTCAGCCATAACTGGTCTAAAAACGGGCACTTTGCAGACCAGAGGTTGAAACTCGAATGCCTTACAGGGGCCAAAACTGGGTGAAGCAGGCCCAGTCATGATCGATTGAGACACAGTGGTGAGTGTGCACCCTGCCTATGAAAACAGCTGCTCTCAGCTCCAAATGGTAGTTCTAAAAAGAAAGTGGGACCAACAGTCAGCAAACTTGAAGCTGCAAAGTCAGATACGTTTGTGAAATCTTCAGTTCTACAATGTTGACATCAAATTAAAAAAATGTTTGACACCCTAAGGGCTAAACAAGACTACAGGTGATTTGGCATCTGGAGAGAGAATCTGCAGCCAGCGACAGCCAAGTCACCCCTAGGCTGGGCATCCCTGGCTAGGGTTAAGGATCTCAGGCCTGATGCAAGGACCCAGGTAACCAGTCACTTGGAGTCTTCCTGTACCTAGCCGGCAGAGAGAAAGGGCAATTTAAACCAGGTCCATCTGGGACCACTTCTTCAGAGAGGGCAGAGGCCCAGGGGACAATCACAGTAGCGTTTCTAGGGGATATACCATCTGCAGAGGCAGAGGCCACCTGTAGAGACCTCCGTGGGGCAAGGGATGTGGAAAGGCATAAGAGCAGGAATCGGTGGGGAAGGGTTTCCCAGGTGGCGCCAGTGGTCAAGAACCTGCCTGCCAATGCAGGAAACGTAAGGGACATAGGTTCGATCCTTGGGTGGGGAAGATTCCCTGGAGGTAACCCACTCCAGTGTTCTTGCCTGGAGAATCCCATGGACAGAGGAGCCTGGTGGGGTACAGTCCATGGAGTCGCAAGGAGTTGGACATGACTGAGCGACTTAGCACTCCTGTGCACACTTATCTGGCGAACTGACCAGGCAGGACAGGTTCACTCTTCAGATAGCTGCAGGAAGGGAGAAAGGGTGGATACACTCCCTCGGCCCGCTAGGCCTCTCAGCCCCACCAGCCCTTCCTGGATGGAGCATCTCTGCGCCACATACAGCACCCCTTGTATTAATAAGGCCTTTCTGTGGTGATGAATTTCTAGTTTGGGAGGTCACTCTGACAGCCGTGGTGCCTTCACTCTGCCCAATTCAGTCCCTTCTAGGAAGTCTTTTTTTATCTTCTCTTTGCACAAATGGGCCAGAACCCCACAGCCTACCTTGGCACTGGAATCCTTGCTTTCCGAAGCCCCTGCAAAGGCAGAAGGAGGCATGTCAGACAGCCGAGGGGCCCAGCCGCCGGTTAGTTCCCCCGCAGAGTCACCCCACTTCCCCTGCCCCTCTGGCCCAGGTGCAACCTCCCAGCCACAGGCGGGTGCCCAAGAGTCTTCCGCCTTTCAGGGGGAGGGGGAAGGTAGGAGTTCAGCGGTAACCTCCATCTCCCCTCAAAAGGCAGAAGACAGGAGGTTGCGACCACCAGGTGGCGGGGTGGGGGGAGCGTTTCCGTCGTGGTGGGGGCGGAGGGCAGGCAGGAGATCTGCCCACAGAGATGCCCGCGTACCCTCGGAGAAAGAGAAAAGAAAAAGACGCATCGGGAGGGAGACTGGCAGAGCCCCCGCGGCGGTGGTGTTCCTGGGAGGACAGAGAGGAAGAGAGGACTCCCCATGCCCAGAGGGACCGGGGACCGGAGGGTTCCCGCAGTGATGTGCACCGGGAAACCGAGGAGTGGATGGGAGAACCCAGGCCCGCAGGAAGGGGCAGAAAAGAGAGAACACAGGGCGCTGCCCTCGGAGACACCGAGGAGGAGGAAAGGATGCCCTGTGCCCGCAGGGAGCTAGAGAGAGGACACTCAGGGCGCTGCCCCCGGAAAGGAGGGAAGGGGAGTGAGGGTGCCTCGAGCCCGGAAGGAGGCGGAGGGACAGGGAACCCCGTGCGAAAGGGCACTAGAGACGCTGCCCTCCCGGGGAGGGACAGCCGTCCGCGCCGCGGCCCCAGGGCGCTCCGAGGCGGCTGGGAGGGAGACAGGGCAGGAGGCACCCCGCGGTCGGCCGTCTGGGACCGGGGGGAGCGGGAAGCCGCAGGACCGTCCACCGGGCAGTCCAGGGCAGAAGGGTCCGCAGCGGGGAGCTCCGGGGATGCGGGGCTTCTCAGCCCTCAGAGGCGCAGGGCGGAGGGGGGGCGCGGACAAGGGTCCCCGCGCGCGCGGCGCTGCCCTCGGGGCCCCGAGAAGGTGCCCTGCGCCGGCGCGCCCTCACCAGATGAAGTCGGTGCAGTGGCTGCAGAAGGTGGGCTGCTTGAAGAAGCGGGCGGTGAATTTGTGGTTCTTCACCTCGTGCACGTTCTTCTGCCGGAGGGCGCCTTTGCGGGCGAAGCGCACGGTGCTCTCCTCGCCCTCGCTCGGCGGCGGCCCCGCGGCCGGGTCAGCCATCTTGCGCGCGGGGAGCCGGAGCCCGAGAAGTGCCGGTCCGGGGCCGCGGGACCGCGGGCTGCGGGCCCGGGAGGCGCGGAAGGAGGCGGCCGCTCAGGCGCCCGGGGCCGCGGGCGCTTCCTCTGCGCCGGCTCTGGCGGCCGCGGCGCGCGGAGCTGGAGCTGTCACTCGCCCAGCTGCCGCTGTTCGTCCAGCTGCGCTTGGCACCGCTGGCCCCAGCTGCGGGGGAGGGGGGCGGAGCCCCGGGCAGACCCCGCCTCCCTCATTTGCATCGCCTCCAGGCCCCGCCCAGCGCCGCCAGCTGCTTTACATATTAGCGCCCCGAGGCTGCCGGCCTCCCAGCGAAGCGTTCTCAGCCGCAGCGCTGCGGCGTCACCGGGGACCGCAGTCTGGAACCGCCAGACCTGAGCCTCGGCCCCCGCGCGCCGCGCACCCCCGACCCTGTCCTCGGCCTGGATTGCAAGAAGGCGATAAGCACCTTGGGTGCGCCCGGGGGAACCGAGAGCGGAAAAAGAGTGATGGAGCTGGGGTGGGGTGGTGGGGAGGAAACGGGGGAGCGGTGGGGGGTGGAAAGGGTGGGTGCGACGGTTTCCAACCGGGCTTTTGCAGAGACTGGTACCCATCCACAGCCTGTCTGTGCCATTGGTCACTCTGCACGCGGCTCCTGGAGGGACGGGCTCCCGCTGTCACTCACTCGGAAAGGCCTGTGGCTCCACACACTTACACACACAGACGCACACACGTACTGCAGAGGGAAGGGAGGAGCAATCATTATTTTATATATACACCTCTAACTCGACCACCAAGACAATTCTTGGCTTTGCTCGCCTGATCGGTTAGAAGAAAACTCCCTACTTTCTGTCCATCCCCTCCACAAAGAGACTCAGTTTCTGTCAACTGTAAAATGGGGCCATTAAAGGGAGTGGGGAGCTGGAGGGAGGAATAAATTGGGAGACTGGGCTTGACATATATACATTGCTGCTGCTGCTGCTAAGTCGCTTCAGTCGTGTCTAATTCTGTGCGACCCCGTAGACTGCAGCCCACCAGGCTCCCCCGTCCCTGGGATTCTCCAGACAAGAATACTGGAGTGGTATGCCATTTCCTTCTCCAATGCATGAAAGTGAAAAGTGAAAGTGACATCGCTCAGTCGTGTCTGACTCTTAGCGACCCCATGGACTGCAGCCCACCAGGCTCCTCCGCGCATGGGATTTTCCAGGCAAGAGTACTGGAGTGCGGTGCCATTGCCTTCTCCGAGTATATACACTACTGTAAATAAAATAGATAACTAATAAGGACATACAGTGTAGCACAGGGAACTCTACTCAGAACTCTATAATGGCCTATTGTTGTTTAGTTGCTCAGTTGTGTCCTACTCTTTACAACCTCATGGACTGTAGCCAGCGAGGCTCCTCTGTCCATGGGATTTCCCAGACAAGAATGCTGGAGTGGGTTGCCATTTCCTTCTCCAGGGAATCTTCTCAATCCAGGGAACCCACGCCTTCTGCATTGCAGGCGGATTCTTTACCACTGAGCCACCAAGGAAGCCTATAATGTCCTATAGGGGAAAAGAATCTTAGAAAAAATAAAGAGTGGATATATGTATATATGTATACCTGATTCACTTTAGTGTACACCTGAAACTAATACAACATTGTAAATCAACTATACACCAATAAAAAGTGTTTATAGGTGGGGAGGGGGGTTGGGAGAAGTTTAAGAGGCCAGTGTTTCCCCAGCTTTCACTCCTGACCCATCTTCACAAATGCTGGTCATATTTGTGCACCATCTAGGGAAAAATATTTATCTAGTTTCTGAGTTTGAATAGCAAGAGGTATACATACTATGAAAATCTCTCCAGATGCTGCCACTTGCCCGAAACACCTGCGCCTGAGGCCTTCTGTTTATGGGAGATTACCAAATGTTAGAGAGATGTTAAAGACACACTAATATCCAACTGGGACTCTCCCCTGGATGGAATCTGAAAGATAGAAACCAACCGAAAAGTAATAACTATCTACACGAGTAATGCAGTGTGATTTAGTGCCCCATCCAAGAAGCAAGTGGCCTGGGAAGTCCCATGGACAGAGGAGACTGGTGGGCTACAGGTCACAGGATCACAGAGTCTGACACAACTTAGTGACTAAACAACAGCATCCATGCCCTGCACTTGAACATTTACCCACCATGCTCCACACTCTGGGAACACAGTGCTGCATTAGACTGTGAACTCCTGCACTAGACCTGGGCTCTGAGAGCAAGCTCTGCTCACCATTATGTCACCTTGCACCAAGCTCTGTGCCTGACACCTCCTCAGAGCTCAATAAACATTGGTTGAATGAGTAATTGTGTGCACAAGTGAATGAATGAAAATGTAAAGGACATTACCTCTTTACCCCACCCATGTCCAGTAAGTGTTCAATAATAATAAACATCAGCTGCTAGGTGAGTGTTACAGACACTTGTACTGTTTTATTCAGTCCTCTAGGTAACCCTGTGTCAGTTTAGAAACTTTCATGATGGATAAAGTCAGCAAGGCTCAGAGTGATTAAAAGAGACACCCAAAGTCACATTGTTGTTGAATGGTGGTTAAACCTGCTGAAGCACAAAGCATTCTGGCGACAAAGGGCTGAAGGAGGGCCGGATGGATTTGAACCAGTTACGCTGAACTTCTGCCTAATGAAGCTCAGGTCCTCCTAGGATGATTTTGCTTGGAAGCCGCTGAGTCTAAATCGTTATTAAGTGGCATGTGGAGAGCGATGACTGTCATAATGGAATGTCCTTTTCCTATGTAGTAATTCAAAGGTAACAAGGAAAAAATAGCCTTCACTTTTAAGTTTGACATGTTTGGGAAACTGGATGTGCCTGTCTATTATTAGTCCTTTAAGAGGCCCCAGCATCTTCCAGGGAGGCTTGCGAAAACATCCCAGGAGACATTGCTGCTGAAGTAGGTTTTCTTTGAACTGATGAGCTGGAAGCTTACAGCCCACATCCTGCCTTTTGAATGAAGAGTTCTGGATGATTTTGGTCTATAACAACAAACAGGACCTCATGGGGCCTGGGCCTAAAGAGGCAAAAGCTGGTAGATCCTGAAGAACCATTCAATTCCTGGAGCAGCTGCACTATCTGAAGATGGAGAACACAATTCCCAGTGGGCCTGGATCCGATAGGGCAGGGGTCTCAAACGGGTGGCCTTGGATACATTCTTTTAGTCATTCCAGTGAACATACACTTTTTGGTTCACGTTGGTAGAGCTTCACCTATATGTCCAGATTCTGACTTCTCTAGGAAAATAGTTATGATTACATGGAGCCTGCATGCTTCTACTTCCTCATTCATTTGTTCACTCACTCAGGATTGAATTTATGGAATATCTGTTATGTGTTGTTCTGCACACTGTTAAATAAAAGACCAAAGTTCCTGCCATCGTAGAGCCAAAAGTGAAGATGAACAAAAACCTAGGGAACTAGTGGCATGGGATTTATCCTATAGAGAAAAATAAAGCATGGTAAAGGAAAGAATAGTGACAGCAACCAGGGAGATCCTTTATGAAAACAGAACATCCGAGTAAAGACCTGAATAAAATGAGAGGATGAGCCATGGGGCCATGAGGGTAGAGAATGTTCCAGGCAGAGAAAACAGCAAATGTAATGGGCCTGGAGAAGGAGTGTGCTCAACATGTTGGAGCAGCAGCAAGTTCTCTGTGGCTAGAGTGAACAGATACAAACAGGGTCCATAAAATAGCAGGGCCTTGTAGATGTGTGGTAGGAAGTTTGGACTTCACTCCAGTGAATGGGAAGTCACTGAAGATTGAAAGCAGAAAATTGGCTTGATATATTTGGAGGGTTGTTTGTTTGTTTTTCAAGATTACCCTGGAAACTATGCATAAAAAACACTGGAGGTGGAAAGAGTAGAAACAGGGAGGGCAGTTGAGGTCACACGAGTAGAGGAGGCAAAGGATGACGACATGAAATGGTGTTCCCTGGAGCAAAAGGACAGCGGCTCTCTATATAGTGAGCATGGGCCCTCTAGGTCATGTGGTCCACTCTGCTTGTAAAAGAATAGATGCTGGCCACTGGAAAGATTTCAGAGGCAATAAGAAAGCAGATTGCTCTGGCTGGGCATGAAATCCAGGAGCTTTCAAGTCCACACCTCAAACTTGCAGTATATATTAGTTTCCTGTGGCTGCCATAACAAATTATTGCAAAACTCAGTGCCTAAATAAACAGAAACTTATTCTTTCACAATTCCGAAGTCCAGAAGACTGAAATCAAGATGTCTGCAGGCCCTACTCCCTCTGGAGGTTTTAGAAAAGACTCTTTCCTTGCGTCTTCCAAGTTCTGGTGGCTGTCAGCTTTCCTTATTTTCCTTGGCTTATGGGCACATCACCCGCATGGCTGCCTCTGTCTTCACATCCATTCCTCTCTGTGTATCAGTCTTCTCTTCTGTCTGTCTAATCTTCTCTGTGTATCTCTAACAAGGACACTGGCCATCAGATTTAGGGCATGCCCAGATAATCTGTAATAGCGTCTTCATCAGGGCTTCCCTGGTGGCTCAGAGGTTAAAGCGTCTGCCTCCAATGCAGGAGACCTGGGTTCAATCCCTGGGCCGGGAAGATCCCCTGGAGAAGGAAATGGCAACCCACTCCAGTATTCTTGCCTGGAGAATCCCATGGACGGAGGAGCCTGGTAGGCTACAGTCCACAGGGTCACAAAGAGTCGGACACGACTGAGCGACTTCACCACCTCACCAGCGTTTTCATCTCAAGATCATTAACTTAATTCCATTTGCAAAGACTGTTTTACCAAAGGAATTAAGGCATGGACATATATGGGACTCCCCTGGTGGTTTAGCGGTTACAACTACATGCTTCCAATGCAGGAAGTCTGGGTTCAATCCCTGGTCAGGAAACTAGATCCCTCATACCATAACTATGACCCAGAATAACCGAAAAAAGACATGGACATACCTTTGAGGGGGGCACCATTCAATCCACAACAGTGCACACCCCTGGGCAAGTCACTTCCTCCCTCTGGGTCTCACTTTCCTCAACTGTAAATAGCAGCAGGGATATAGTTTGCCTTCCAATTCTTTTATTACAAGGATACACTCTCATAGTACAGTAGTCAATTGCCACATATGGAATGTAGCTAGTCTCAATTGAAATATAATTGCAAGTGTAAAACACACCCAAAATATTACGTACTTAGTGTGAACAAGAATGTAAAATATCTTATAAATAATTTTTACCTTCATTGCACATTGAAAACATATTTTGAATATATTGAGTTAAATAAAATTTCTCTCTAAAATTAATTTTACCTACTTCTTTTCACTTGTTTAATGTGGCTTCCAAAAAATATATAAAATTATGTGTGTGCCTCACATTATATTTTTTGGACAGCTCTATTCTAAAGAATGGATTTTTTAAAAAGAATTTTGGCCACACTGTGCAGCACAAGGAATGTTAGTTCTGCAACCAGGATTTGAGCCCTCACCCCCTGCACTGGAAGTGCAGAGTCTTAACCACTGGACCACCAGGGAAGTCCCATCTAAAGAATAGATTTTTTAAATAAATTTAAAAATTTAAGTAGAAAATATAAATAAAAGCTCATCTCTATCCTATGTGACATCAGTAGTGATACCTTGACTAGAAGCTGAAGGATCTGCTTTCAAGATGCTCACTCATATGGCTGATAAATTGGTGCTGAATTTTAGTTGAGAGCTCACCCAGGGCTTTGAGTCAGGGAACTTGTTTTTTCTTTATGTGAGCCTCTCATTGGCAGCTTGAGCTTCCTCAGAACACAGTGGTAGAATTCCGAGAGTGAGTGTCCTGAGAGATAGAAAGTAGATGATAGCTCCTTAAAGCCTGATCTGGAAACTACCACAGTGTCATTTTTGATATATGCTGTTCATCAAATAGGAACAAAGCCTAGATTCAAGTCTCAATGAAGAGTATCAAAGAAATTGGGGGCCACCTAGGAAGAGCTCAATAAGTATTTACTGAATTAATAATATGTCACAATTCCTATCTGGCATACAGGAAACAGAAATTTTAAAAATTTAAGTCAAGATCCTGCTAGGACTGCTGCTATTAATGATTGTGTGTGTTTAGTCTCTTAGTCACATCCAACTCTTTTCGACCCCATGGACTATAGCCTGCCAGGCTCCTCTGTCCATGGAATTCTCCAGGCTAAAATACTGGAGTGGGTTGCCATTCCCTTCTCTAGGGGATCTTCTTGACCCAGGGATCAAACCCAGGTCTCCTGCATTACAGGCAGCTTCTTTACTATCTGAGCCACCAGGGAATTATTATTAATGATTAAAAGTTAATATTACAAAACAGGAAAGTATGGCCCATTCAAAAGAAAAACGTGAACCAACAGAAACCATCCCAGTGAAAGACTACATGTAGAACCTACTAGACAAAGGCTTTAAAACAACCATCTTAAACATAATCAAAGAACTAAAGGAAGACATTGGGAAAGTCAAGAAAATGTTGGATGAACAAAATGTAACTATCAAGAAAGAGAGAAAAAAACTTCAAAAGAAACCAGAAAGAAAAAAAAAGAAATCAATATTTATTTACTAAGGCAAATAAGCAGTAATTGAATACATGAGAAAAAAATTTTTTTCTAGACTAAAAAATTTTATTAAAATTACAAAAGTTCTAGGAGGAAAAAGAAAAGGAAGAGATTGAAAAGTACAGAAACTGAAATGAAAAGTTCACTAGAGGGATTCAAAGGCAGATTTGAATAGACAGACAAAAGAATCAGTGAACTTGAAGAGAGAACAATTGAAATTATTGAAGAACAGAAAGAAAAAACATTTAAGAAAAGCGAACAGAACCTAAAGGATACAGTCAAGAAATCAAGATGTATTCTGTGGGAGTTTCAGAAGGAAAAGAGAGACAGAAAAGGCAGAAAGATTATTTGAAGAAATAGTGGTCCAAAACATCCCCATTTGATGAAAGACATGAGCATAAATGTCCAAGAAGCTCAACTAACACTAAGTAGAATAAACTCAGAGAGATTCCCGCTGCAATAGGTTATAATCAAGCTGTCAGAAAACAAAGATAAAGAGAGAATCTTGAAAGGAACAAAAGAGAAGTGACTCATCACATACAAATAAGGTTATGATCAGATTTCTCATCAGAAAGTTTTGGAAGCCAGAAAAGAGTGGACTATGTTCAAAATGCAAAACGAAAAAAAAAAAAAAAACCTGTCAACCAAGAATCCTAACTGGCAAAAATTCCTTCAAACTTTGAGGGGAAAAAATTAACACATTCCTAGAAAAATGACATTTTAGGGACTTTTTTCTTAACCATTAGGTGTGCCCTGCAAGAAATGCTGAAGGGAGTCATATAGATTGAAATGAAAGGATGCTAGAGAGTAGTTCAAAGACATATGAAAAAATAGAGATCTCAGTCAAGGTAAATAAATGACTAGTTTAAGAGCTAGTGTTTTGTAGAAATGGTTTGTAACTCCACTTTTTGTTTTCTACATGATCTAAGAGGGTAATACACAATTTTTTACAAAAGAATGATTAGCCTAAAGCTAGTATTATTGTAACTCTGTCTTGTAACTCCACGTTTTATTTTCTATATAATTTAAGAGACTAATGCATCATGAAAAATATTATTAGTTTATGTTTTTAGACACACCATGTAAAAAAATGTCACTTTGTGGTATCAACAACTAAGAGATGGGACCAGAACTGTGTAAAAGCAGTCTTGTATATTGTTGAAGTTGCTGCTGCTGCTGCTGCTAAGTCGCTTCAGTCGTGTCCAACTCTGTGCGACCCCATAAACGGCAGCCCACCAGGCTCCCCCGTCCCTGGGATTCTCCAGGCAAGCACACTGGAGTGGGTTGCCGTTTCCTTCTCCAATGCGTGAAAGTGAAGTCGCTCAGTCGTGTCCGACTCTTCACAACGCTATGGACTGCAGCCCACCAGGCTCCTCCGTCCATGGGATTTTCCAGGCAAGAGTACTGGAGTGGGTTGCCATTGCCTTCTCTGATTGTTGAAGTTAAGTTAGTACAAATTAAAATTAGAGTGTTTTAACTTTAGGATGTTAAATGTAATCCCCATAGTAACCACAAAGAAAATAGTTATAGAATACACACAAAAGGAAATAAGAATAAAATCAAAACGGTCCACTACAAAAAGCTAAACACACACACACACACACACACACACACAGCACTATCAAAAATGAGGAATAAAAAAGCTGTAAGGCATATAGAAAAAAAATAACAAAAGAACAGAAGTAAGTCCTTCTTTATCAGTAATTCATTTAATGGTAAAATAATCAAAAGACAGATATTGGCAGAATGGATCAAAAATGATATGCTCTAATTATAAGCTATCTACAAAAGAATCAATTAAGATCCAAAGACACAAACAGATTGAAGATTAAAAGGTGGTGAAAGCAGAATCTTAAAGAGATATTTTTACACAGATGTCATAGCAGCATTACTCACAGTAGCCAAAGTGCGTAAGCAACCCAAGTATCCAGGGACAGATAAACGGTTAAGAAAATGTGGTATAGGGCTTCCCTGGTGGTCCAATGGTTAAGGATCTGCCTTGCAATGCAAGGGGCACCGGTTCTATCCCTAGTCTGGGAAGATCCCACATGCCACAGGGCAACTAAGCCCGAGAGTTGCAGCTACTGGCTCCACGCGCCGCAACTGCTGAAGCCTGCTCACCCAGAGCAGAGCCTGTGTTCAGCAACAAGAGAAGCCCACACACCACAAGAAAGAGTAGCCCCTCCCACCCCATCCCCTGACCCCTGCTCACCATGACTAGACAAAGCACTACAGCAGCAACACAGACCCACCACAGCCAAAGAGAGAAATAAATAAATAAATCTTCAAAAAAAAAAGAAAGAAAATGTGGTATGTTTTTATAATATAATGGAATATTATTCATCCTTAAAAAGAAAGGAAATTCAAACATATGCTACAACATGGATAAACTTGGAGAACATTATGCTGAGTGAAATAAGCCAGTTACAAAAAGACAACTGTGTGATTCAGCTTGCATGAGGAATCTAAAGTAGTCAAAATCACAGAGACAGAAAGCAGAGCAGTAAAGCTGGGAAGAACCGGGACTTACTGTTTCGTGAGATATTAAGATTCACTTTTGCAAAATGAAAAGAATTTTGGAGCTGGATGGTGGGGATAGTTGGACAATAATACAAATATACTTTATACCACTTAACTCTACACAAAATGGTTAAGGTGTTAAAATTTGTGTTACATGTTATTTACCACATTAAAAAGCTGAAGGGGAAGGTAAAGGGATTAATGGATACAGAATTTCAGTTTGAAAAGATGAAGTTCTGGAGCTGGATAGTGTTGAAGGCTGGACAATAAAAATGTTCTTGATGCCATTGAACTGTCCACTTCAAATGGGGGTTAAAATTGTAAATTTCGTGTTTTGTATTCTTTATCACAATAAAAATAAGTGAATGGGAAAAAACCCTAATGTCGACTAGACACTAACATTGAACCAAATCCTGCACTAAATGCTTTATATGCATTGGTGTCTCCACTGTATGATTCCTGTGCTGTATATAGATGGGAAAATTAACGTACAGAGAGGTTAAATAGCTCTTCCAAGGCTCGGCTCCATGTTGTAAACCAGCAGCACTAAGACTCAACTCCAGGTCTACTCACTCCGGAGTCCATGCTTTTTCTTTTCTTGGCTGTGCCATGTCTAAGTTGGGGCATGCGTGATCTTTTTGCTGCGACAAGCGAACTTTTAATTACAGTATGTGGGATCTAGTTCCCTAACCAGGAATCAAACCTGGGTCCCCTGTATTAGGACCAGAGTCTTAGCCACTGGACCCCCAGAGAAGACCCCAGAGCCCGTGCTATAACCACAATAGCTGCTCTTAGGACATTCCCTATAGTTACCGCAAAGAAAATAGTTACAGAATATACACAAAATAAGAATAAAATTAAAACAGCTCCATACAAAAAGTCAGCTAAACAAAAGCCAGTAATACAGGAAATGAGAAATTTTTAAAAAATAAGGCATATGTAAAAAAAATAGCAAAATCTATTCTTATCTGGTAAGAAGAGGACACTTCTGAATAGGAAGATTCTACCGGAAAAGATAACCAGCTCCTTTAAAAAAAAAAAAAAAGGAACTTTTCATTGCAGTAAAACATACGTACTATAAGGTACATTAATTTTAAGCCTATAGCTGTATATGCTTTTACATACATCAAGATCTAAGTTCCACCATCAAAATACAGAAAAGTTCTAGCTCCCCAGAAAACTTTCCTCTTCCCTTTCTCAGAAAACATCCCTTCAGGAAGAGCTGCTATCTGACTTCTCTCATCATAGAATATGTTTATTTATTTTTATGAATTGGTATAATATATATATAACATAAAATTCACCATCTTAACTGTTTCTTTTTCCCCAGCTTTATTGAGATACAATTGACGTATAAATTGTATTATTTTAGGGTGTACAACATAATTATTTGATATATGGGTATACAGTAAAATGATCTCCACAGTAAGTTTAGTTAACATCATTTGCTTCACATAGTTTGTTTTTTCATTGTGATAAGAACTTTTAAGATCTACTCTCTTGGCAACTTTCAAAAACACAATACAGTGTTGTTAACCACAGTCTCCTTGGTGTATATTACACCCCCAGAACTTATTTAGAATTGAACTGAACGTTTGTGCCTTTTGACCACATTCACCCGTTCTGCCCACCCTCAGCCCTGCCTCCGGCAACCACCAATTTGGTCTGTGTTTCTATGAGTTTTGTTCTTCTTAAGATTCTACACCACGTGAGATCATACAGCGTTTGTCTTTCTCTGCCTGACATTACATTTACCCTGATACCTTTGAGATTCATCAAGTTGTCACAAATGGCAGAACTTCCTTCTGTTTGTGGCTGAATAATATTCCTTTGTGTGCATGTATATATGATATATATATATATGCACGTGTATGGATGTGTATGTATATATACATATATGTATGTGTGTATGTATACATACATGTGTGTATATACGTGTGTGTGTGTGTACACCACATTTTCTTTATTCATTCACCCACTGAAGACACTTCAGTTGTTTTTGTGTCTTGTCTCTTATAAATAATGCTGCACTGTAAAGTAATTAACCTCCAATTAAAATAAATAAATTTATATTTTAAAAAAATAATGTTGCAATGAACATGGGGGTATAGACATATCTTTGAGGTAATGATGTCATTTCCTTCAAATATATGTCCAGTAGTGGGATTGCTGGATCACAGAGAAGTTTTCATTTTAATTCTTTGAGGAACCTCCATACTGTTTTGCATAGTAGCTGCACCAATTTACATTCCCACTAACAATGCACAAGTGCTTCCTTTTCTCCGCATCCTCACCAGTGCTTGCTATCTCTCGTCTTTTTGATGACAACCATTCTAGCAGGTGTAAGGTGATAGCTCATTGTGGTTTTGATAAACTGTCCCTAGTATATGGTTCAGTAGTGTTTACACTTACAACCCATCTCCAGAATTCTTTTCATCTTGAAAACTGAAACTCTATTCCCATTAAACCACACTCCATCCTCTGACCTCCCAGCCACCTTCCTACTTTCTGTTTCTATGAATTTGACTATTCTGGGTAATTCATGTAAGTTGAATTATATAGTATATATCTTTATGTGACTGGTGGTCTTAGTTCAGGCTGCTAACAACTTATCCTAAACTGAGTAGCTTAAAAGCGAGCATTTATTTCTCATGATTTGGAAGACTAGAAATTTAAGATAAGGATGTCAGTATAATCAGGTTGTTGTGGGAGCTGTCTTGCTGGTTATGTCCTCACATGCCCTTTCCGTGGTGCATGCAGAGATAAGAGGGGAGGGAGGGATGGAGAGAGGGAGGGAAGGGGGAATCTTGTGTCTCTTCTTTTTATAAGGGTCTTAGTCCCATCATGGGGCCCACACCTCACAACTTCACCTAAACCTGATTAGCTTCCAAAGGTGCCATCTCCACCTGCCATCTCATTGGGGATTAGAGCTTCAAAAGACGAATTTGCTCCAGCGGGGCACAAGCATTCAGTTTGTAGTACTGACTGATTTCACTTAGCACAGTGTTCTCAAGTTTCATCCATGCTGTGCCACATGTCAGAATTTCCTTCCTTTTTAAGACTGAGATCAAAGATTAGTCTCATCTATTCTTCAATTGCATATAAATGGGAACCATACCATTTCCAATTTTTTTCACTGTATATAATATCTGTAAGACTCATCTGTGCTTTATATATATGTGTGTGTGTGTGTCAATGTTCAGTCTCTTTTTTTTTTTTCTATTCTGCATGGTGCTCAGCTGCTAAGTCATGTCTGACTTTTGCAACCCCGTGGACTGTAGCCCACCAGGCTCCTCTATCCATGGGATTTCCCAGGCAAGAATACTGGAATGGGTTGCCATTTCCTTCTTCAGGGGATCTTTCCAACCCAGGGATAGAACCCGCATCTCCTATATCTCCTGTATTGGCAGGAGGATTCTTTACCACTGAGCCACCGGGAAGCCCCCATTGTTCTGCATGATTATACCACAACGTGCTCATCTAGTCAACATCAATGGCCATTTGGATTATTTCCAGTTGGGGACTACTTCAGAAAAACTCCACCAGGAACACTCTTGTATGTGTCTTGGATAAATAACCAAAGTGGAATTTCTGCAACCAGTTCTTTTAAGTCCTTTGGCCTGACTCCAAACAGCTGGCGCTGGTTGCAGCTATGACATCATATGGTCTGTACATACCCCACTGTCTTGGTTGAGGACTCCTTCAGGGAGGAGGCTGTCTCCAGTTTCCCCTTCACTTCTTTCAGGGCCTCCAGTGTTTAGGTGCATTCTCAGAACATAGCAACAAACAGGAGCTTGAACAGGAAGCAATTGTGGGTAAATGCTCTGCAATAATGAATGCAGCCCAGTTAAACTCAGCATTAGGTCAGAGAAAGTTCTTGTTTGGTTTGCTAAATGCTAGAAGAGGAAACTGAGGAAATGAAGCCATGGGGCACGAACATCCAGACCACAGGCACTGTTCCCGTTACACTCCTCCAGTTCTCCCAGAAGTGACAGCACAGTAATGGCAGCTCAGCTCCCAGGACAGACTTGCTGTTGGAGGGTTCCAGCCCTGCCACCCTCCTCATTCTCGGTTTGAAGGAAGAAAGTCAGAGGCCAGCTCATTCTTTGCTGAAAGAAGCCTGTGCATGCATACTAAGTCACCCCAACTGTGTTCAACTCTTGGTAACCCTGTGGACTGTAGCCCAGCAGGCTCCTCTGTCCATGGGATTTCCCAGGCAAGAATGCTGGAATGGGTTTTCATGCCTTTCTCCAGGGTATCTTCCCAACCCAGGGATTGAACCCAAATCTGTTATGTTCCCTGCCCTGGGAGGTGGGTTCTTTACCGCTAGTGCCAAGTGCTAAAAACTCACTAGGACCTAATGGAAGCTTTCTCTTTGGTGTTCCCAGAATAACTGATACCTAGTTAAATCAGGAATGACTGTCATTTTGAGATTCAGTGGGATCTGGTGTCATGTGAAAGCAACATGAAACGTCATGGCAGGGTCCCCATTTGGGGAGTCAAGATGCAAGAGACTAAGCCTGAACAGGAAGTGCTTTCTCTTTCTTCCCATGATGCCATCTGGAAAGAAGGAAGTGGGAACACCTTCTGCACAGAGAACTTGAAGTGGACAGAATGGACACTTCTGCCCTAAGCCTTCCTCACTCAGCATTTCTCAGCAGGACCAGGACCAGGGTGAGGAGCGTGGCACACTCAACTTGAGTCCCAGATATAAGGGGCACCAATAAATCAGTAAGCAAATCAGTAACAGTTCAATGTAATAGTTAAAAATGGAAATTAATGCAAAAAAAAAAACATGATGAAGAAAACATCAACCTTTTAAACCAAGGTAGGATGTCTTTTCCAGGATCAGGGTGAGGTAAGTGAGGCTGAATCAAGTAGGTTCAGGGTAGACCCCCAAAGAAGTTTAAATGAGCTAATGATGCCAAGAGCTTGGAAGGGGCTGTAGATATGGGGATTTCCCTTGTGGTCCAGTGGTTAAGAATCTGCCTGCCAGTGCTGAGGACACTGGTTCCACCCCTGCTCTGGGAAGATTGCGCATGCCACTGGGCAACTAAGCCTGTGCACCACAGCTACTGAAGCCTGTACATCCTAGAGCCAGTAATCCGCGGGAGAAGCCACCGCGGTGAGAAGCCCATGCGCCACAATTCGGAGTAGCCCCTGCTCACCACCTCTAGAGAAAGCCTGTGCACAGCAGCTGAGACCCAGCGCAGCCAACACAAACAAATAAATAAACAATTTTAAAGTCATAAATATGTTTAATTGTTATCATTATTATTACTTCCTAATCATAATTAATTTTCTATATCATAATAATTTATATATTTTTTAATTTGCAAGCAAAGTATAGAGAAGTTCATTAATCTGTGGCATGGAAGTATTAAAACATACGGCAGCCTCACCGCAATTAAAGTTTACCTTTGTGCTTTTTGTACCTCAGATTCTAGAATTTTTAATTTTGTGGAGTATAGGTGCATTTCATAATTATCACTACATTGTTACTTAGTTATTATCACTGTTCCTAGGAGAGGGAGAGTTGTTTCATCATTTGGTGTAGTGGTGGTGTATGAGATGACAGTACCATTTGCTACCCATCCCTGTCTCTAAGAAGTCTTTCCTAGTTCCCTGAGTTTAAATTAGCTGCTCCTCCCTGTGTCCCCTCATATCTTGAACCGACCTGATCAATTGCACTTACCCTGGATTGGATCATCTGTTTAACTTGTCCATCTCCCCAGGTAGCCTAGGACCTCTGGGAGGGTAGAGGCAAGTCCTGTCTTATCAACTTACCCTCCTCAGAGCTGAGCACAGTGCCTACCACATTATAGCCTCTAAAACTGTTTTTATGATCTTAGATGACTGAGAATGGGTGTCCAGAGAGCTCTCCTCAATCTTTCTTCAATACGATTGCACCGAACTGGTCGGGAGTGGAGGGTAGGGGGGGACGGCAATGTTTTGCATACCTACCAGCTCTGCTATTTAGCCTGAAGTCATATTATTAAAAAATTATCAGTACTCTTTGTTTTAGTGCTAGCATTTATCGGGAACTTCGTATATGCTAAGCGTTGTTCTAAACTATTTTTTATAGATTAACTCCTTTAATCCTCCTGATAATCACACAGAGAGAATTTTTTATCCCCCTTTCATTGAAACAGAGGCACAAAGAATTCGAGGGCATGCCCAGGATCACTCAGTCACCACGTGGGAGAGCTGTGCTCCAACGCCTCAGTCTGACCCCAGAGGCCACACTATCAGGCCCTCACTGAGACTCTGCTCCCTGGGCTCACACAACCTGCTACCCACACTTGTAAGAGAATGCCAGCTCAACACCCAGCACCCCGCAAGCAATCTTTACTTAGCCCTTCCTATAACGAGAGAGTGCCAACAGCAAGAACATACTAGGAAGAGAAAATAGATTTTGTCATCTCTCTATGAGGCCACCTGATCCCTGCAGGTTGGAAAAAAAATCTTTAATATAATATCTTTCTTTGGCAATTCTTTTATATGCTTGGCTGGTCAGCTTAATCTTTGGTTGGCCGAGCAGAAATACCCATATCCATAAAAATCAGGCTTCTGGAGGCAGCGCAGCCTGGAGAGGTAAGATTTCAGCAAGCAATCATAGTGCCAAGTGTAGGAAGCACCCGAGAAGCTATTCGGTGAAAGGGATGTTCCTTGCACATCTTTGTTTTGGGATTTTCATCAGCGCATTCCAGATTTAAGTGTTTTTATGAACAAGTAGTAAGATATCAACCTAGCATGTTTTCTTCCTACCATCCTGAGTTCTTCAGACAGCAGACTAGAATAGAGCGATAGAATATTTTAATTGGAAAATGATTTTTTTGCTTATGCTCATTTTTAGTCATGTGTTCACATATGCAAAAGCCAAAATGATGTATCCACCTCAGCCATTTTTTCCAGCCGCGAGAAGTAACCAGGTTTATTCCCTTCTTACTTTCTGTTCATCTTTCCATATTTCTTCATTAAATTTACCCATCTAAATATTTTTAAATGAGAATACATATTCTTATATGTTCTTCTTTCCCCTCTTTCTGACACCAAAGGTATAATATGTATAATATTCTGCACTTTTTTTTAAGTCTATCTGAAAGCTTTTCCATATTACAGCATAGAGAATTTCATTAATTTTTACAGCTGCATTGTATTCCATGTGAGCTTGTACTGGGACCAGTCCTTCATGGGTTATATTTGGGTTATTTCCAGACCTTAATTCTGCAAATGAAACTGTAAAAAATGACCTTGTACATGCACCACGTTCTCCCCACCTCAGTGGATCGCTAGGTCAAAGGGTAAATGCATTTTCAAGGTTGATGGTTGCTGCCAGCTCACCCTCTGTGGGGGCTACACTTTTTCATACTCACACTAGTTGTGAAGATAGTGCCTGTTTGCCTGCAGCCTTACCAATAAAGTCGTTAGGCTATTCTCTTTTTGCCAATCTGATAAGTGATAAGTGGTATCTGAGTGTAATTTCCTTTTGCATTTATCTTATTATGAGGAAGGTTGGGCATCTTTTCATAAGAACAGTGAGTTAAAAACACTTTCATCGTGAGTGACAGAAGCTCATTAGGGCTAGCTCAAGCAAATGAAGGGGAAATTAGTTATAAGAATTATGGAAGTGTTTCATGAAGCCAAGAACAGAAAGCTAGCCAAGAACCAGGAAAGACTGGATCTAGAAAATGAAAAAACATTAACTCAATTCCCTCTGTGTCTCTCTACACCCCGCCCCACTGTTGCGAAATGCAACCTCCTCATAACCCAGTAACATATCTGATACATTTCCCACCCCCATAGACAGACAGAGAGACGCTCATGGATTCATCTTTCTGCCTCGGGGAACCCCTAGTCTGATCAGCCATAGTTGAAGGTGGGGAGAATGTGAAGATTCAGAAAATGCAATTTCGGGTGCCCACCTGTAGTAGATGCTTATTGGATGCCCACAGAAAACCCAGTGCCCCTCATGGTCCATCCTCCATGGGGCACCCTGCCAAAAAGACAGAAGGTTTCTATCTTTTGGCAGAGCCCCATTTGGGGGATAGTCTGCTCCTCTCTGCATGGCCCCTGTGTGTTTCCAAGACAATCAGAGTAATTCTATTTCCTTTGCAAGGGGTGGGTTTAGGAATAGACGGATGAGGTTCTAGCCAATGATACGAAAAGAAACATTCCTCACTAAAATCAGATACGGTGTCAAGATGGGCATTCACCTGTTACTGCGTGTTGTTATGTCTGTATGTGATTAATCAATTAGCTTGTGCTACGTAACTAACCACCCCCCCAAACTGGGTGACTTAATATAGAATCACTTATTATTTCTCATGATTTTGTGGGTTGGCCAGGTGGTTCCTGTGGTCTGGGCTTCCTCAGCTGGTGCTGGATGCTCTAGAATGGCCTCACTCATGTGTCTGACAGTTGACAAGCTGGTTGGTCTTCAGGGAGTCAGCTGGAGGGGTTGGGGGTGGCTCGTTTCTATTCTACCAGCAAGCTAATCACTAAATAGTGTCTCAGGTCCTAAAGTGCAGCAAGAGAAAACAACAACTCAACCTGCAAGCACTTTTCAAGGGTCTTCTTTTGCGTCTCATTACTTTGTTCCATTGACCAAAGCAAGTCACATGACCAAGCCCTAACTAGATGGAGACATTGACTATGTATATAATACATATGTATGTATGTATCTTGATAAGGTAGCTACAAATGAGAGAGCATTTTTGTAGTCTATCACAGTGATGCCTGGAACTCTAGTCATCTTGGGACCATGAGAGGGGCTAGTCTGAGGATGGTAAATGAGAAGATGGGAAGGATTCTCAGTGATGATGCTAAACCAATGACTTTATTAATTCTGTGGAGATGCTACCTTGAAAGTTCTGGTTATGAAAGATAATTAATTTTCCTTTCTGTTTAAGACAGTTGAATCAGTAATATATTATTGTTGTATATCAGTTGAGGTGTTGGGCATGATAGTTCCCAGACAACAAAAGATGGTTTTGCCTGTAGTCAGACTGTTCAAGTTGCCTGGATATTAAAAAATTTTTTTGTGAAGAAGTGCTGGCTGATTGTATGCCTAATATGAGCCAGTTGTAAGGCGTGGTTACCCCAAAATCAAACTTAAGCATCCTCAATATAATGTTGGGCCCAGAAAATTATAAACAAAGCCCAGATCTGGGGTTCAAAATTACAAATACGCAAATGCATAGTTAAGGAGAGGGTACAAAATGTAGGGGCTTCCCTGGTGGTACAGTGGCAAAGAATCTGCCTGC
The DNA here is from genome assembly GCF_042477335.2 of Ovis canadensis. Lineage (NCBI taxonomy): Eukaryota > Metazoa > Chordata > Mammalia > Artiodactyla > Bovidae > Ovis > Ovis canadensis. The sequence continues at coordinate 36,751,061 of NC_091268.1, read as the reverse complement.
CAGTGCAGGAGACACGAGTCCGATATCTAGGTCATGAAGATCCCCAGGAGAAAGAAATGGCAACGCACTCCAGTATTCTTGCCTGGAGAATCCCATGGACAGAGAGGAGCCTGGTAGGCTACAGTCCATGGGGTCACAAAGAGTCAGACATGACTTAGCAACTAAACAACATAAAATATAGAGGGCGTGAAAGGATGTGCTTACTCCAGTCATCCCCGACTCTGCGATCCCATGAACTGTAGCCCGCCAGGCTCCTTCGTCCATGGGATTCTCCAGGCAAGATTACTGGAGTGAGTTGCCATTTCCTCCTCCACAGGATCTTTCCCACCCAGGGATGGAACCCACATCTCCTCTGTCTCCTGTTTTGGCAGGCGGGTTCTTTACCACTAGCACCACCTGGGAAGCCCTTGGAGGTTTTAGCTCCATGTAAAGATATAACGTGTGATGATGCCTCTCACGGTCTCTGATGTGTGGAACCTAACATTTGGCCAATTCTAAGGAATATAAAAAAGAAAAAGACAGAAAGATGCTATAGGAACATCAGGAAGCAAGTAAATTTGACATTTACTTAGTATTAAATATGGCAAAGAGGTTAGAAACAGAGAATGAAAAATTTTTGTCGCTAGTCACCTTAGCAAGAGCAGTTTCAGAGTTATGATATGGTAAAAAAAAAATGCTATCAATTAAGGGTAAAATAAAGAAGAGAAAAGAGGAATGATAAACATAGAATGCTATATTACCTAGAATGTTTTGATTGTGCACCTTGTAAACCTAATTTAAGCCAGCTTGGTGAGAGAGTGGAGACTTGGTGGGGTGGCTCTTATTATTGATTTGATGTCTCTCCAATCACAGAAATATCAAAAGGTATGCTTAAGATATACCTGGATTCAGGCATTTAAACTGCATGACTGAGGCCTTGCCTGGTGGTCCAGTGGTTAGGATCCACCTGTCAATGCAGGGGACACAGATTTGACCCCTGGCCCAAGAAGATTCCACAGGCCATGGGACAGCTCAGCCCATGTGCCACAATTACTGAGCCCTTGAGCCCAGAGCCCTTGCTCCATGCAGCAAGACAAGCCACCACAATGAGAAGACCATGCTCTGCAATGAAGAGTAGCCCCAGCTCACCACCGCTAGAGAAAGCCCATGCACAGCAATGAAGACCCAGAGCATCCATAAATAAATAAACAGAAATCTCAAAAAAAACACACAAAGCCTACATGACTTAAACACTGTGTCCTTTTCTCTCTGTTTCTCAGTTTTGCTTGTCTTCTTTTCAGAAAAATCTTTGTCCACGTGGAGAAGTAGACAGCATCCTTCCCAACTGGCCCTTGTGAAAGACTCTGGAAGGGATTTTAATGGTCCAGTTTGGGAGACCTGACCACCCTTGAACCAATCACTCTGGCCCAGGAGATGGAGTGTTCTCATTGACCATACCCTTGTTAGCTTCCCTTCCACCAAACCACACAGATGGAACATTTTTATGGAAGAAAGAGCGCAGTGATTCTCTAAAAGAAGAAAAAAAAGGGGGAAGTATATTAGAGTTCTTAAATATGACACCAAAAGCAAACAAAAAAAAAAGATACATTTGAGATTTAATCATAAAGATTAAAAAATGTTTTCTTTGTGAAAGCTCTTGTTAAGAGGATGAAAAGATAAGCTACAGACTGGAGGAAGTATTTGTAACCCATAAAGGACAAGTATCCAGAATATACTAAAAACTCTCAAAACTCAACAATAAAAAAATTAGAAAGTGGGCAAAAGACATGAACAGCCATTTCACATCACAAATAAGCACATGAAAATATGTTCAGCACCATTAACCATTAGGAAAATGCAAATTAAACCACAAAAATATATTACCACATACTCATCAGAATGACTAAACTTGAAAAACAGTGCTACTAGCAAATGTTGGTAAGAATTCAGAGAAACAAGATCACTCATACATTGTTGGTGGGAATGTAAAACGGTACAGCCATGATACCATTCTAATGGCAGAAAGCGAAGAGGACTAAAGAGCCTCTTGATGAAGGTGAAGGAGGAAAGTGAAAGAGCCAGCTTAAGGCTAAATATTAAAAAAAAACTAAGATCATGGCATCTGGCCCCATTATTCATAGCAAACAGAAGGGGGAAAGGTGGGAGTAGTAACAGATTTCCTCTTCTTAGGCTCCAAAATCACTGCAGACAGTGACAGCAGCCATGAAATCAGAAGACGCTTGCCTCTTGGCCGGAAAGCAATGACAAACCTAGACAGTGTATTGAAAAGCAGAGACATTACTCTGATGACAAAGGTCCATATAGTCAAGGCTATGGTCTTCCCAGTGGTCATGTATGGTTATGAAAGCTAGGCTGTAAAGAAGGCAGAATGCCAAAGAATTGATACCTTTGAACTGTGGTTCTGGAGAAGAATCCTGAAAGTCCCTTGGACAGCAAGGCGATCAAACCAGTCAATCTTAAGGAAAATCAACCCTGAATATTCACTGGAAGGACTGATGCTGAAGCTGAAGCTCCAGTATTTTGGTCATCTGATGTGAACAGACGATTCATTGGAAAAGTTCCTGATGCTGGGAAAGATTGAGGGCAGGAGGAGAAGAGGGTGTCAGAGGATGAGATGGCTGGATGGCATCACAGATGCAAGGAACATGAACCTGGGCAAACTCCTGGAGATGGTGAGGGACAGGGAGGCCTGGCTTGCTGCAGTCCATGGGATTGCAAAGAGTTGGACATGCCTAGGCAACTGAACAACAGTTTCTTATGCAGTTTCTTACAAAATAAGATACGCTTGGGACTATATAAAATTTGAAAACTTTTGTGCCTCAAAGGACACAACTAATAGAAAAAGACAATCTATAGAGAAAGAGAACATATTTGCCAATCATATATTTGACAAGGGGTTAATATCCAGAAAATATATTTTAAAAACACTGCAACTCAACAACACATAATAAAATAACCCAATTTTAAAATGTGCAAAGAACTTGAATACACATTTCTCCAAAATCGATATACAAATGGCCAGTGGGCATATGAAAAGATGCTCAACATCACTAATCATTAGACAAATGTAAATCAAACCTGCAATGAGCTATTAGCTCACCCCATTCAGATGGAAACTATTTTTTTAAAACAAAATAAAACAACCAATACAATATTCTAAAGTAATTAACCTCCAATTAAACTAAATAAATTTATATTTTAAAAAAAATAAAACAAAAAAATAGAAAAGAGCAAGTGCTGGTGAGGATGTGAAGAAACTGGAACCCTCATACACTGTTGGTGGGATTATAAAATGGTGCTTTGCTATGGATAACAGCATGGAGGTTGCTGCAAAAATTAAAAATAGAATTATCCTATAATCCAACAATCCTACTTCTGAGTATATATCCAATGGAAGTAAAAGAAGTGTCTCAGAGATATTTGTACACTCACATTAATAGCACTAGTATTCACAAGAGCCAAGAAGTGGAAGGAACCCAACTGTCCATCAGTGGATGAACGGATAAAGAAAACGTAGAATATGCATACAATGGAATATTATACGGCCTTAAAAAGGAGAAAATTCTGGGGCTTCCCTGGTGGTCCAGTATACATACAATGGAATATTCTACAGCCTTAAAAAGGAGAAAATTCTGGGGCTTCCCTGGTGGTCCAGTATACATACAATGGAATATTCTACAGCCTTAAAAAGGAGAAAATTCTGGGGCTTCCCTGGTGGTCCAGTGGGTAAGACTTCATGCCCCAGTGCAGGGGGCCCGAATTCACACTCTGGTCAGGAAACTAGATCCTGCATGCCACAGCTAAAAGACCTCCACATGGTGCAACTAAGACCCGGCACAGCCAAATGAACGTGAAAACAATTATTTTTTTAATTTTATAAAAAGGAAGAAAATTCTGACTCAAGTTATAACATGGATGAACACTGAGGACATTATGTTAAGTAAAATAAGTTCGTGAGAGAAAAGAGCAATACTGTATGATTCCACTTTATATGAGGTACCCAAACATAGTCAAATTCATAGATATAGGAAGTAGATAGTAGTTACCAGGAGCTGGCAGAAGGGAGAAAGTGGAGTTGTTTAAGGGATACGGCTTCAGATTTAGAAGATGAAAAGTTCTGGAAATCTGCTGCACGTCAAACATGACTATACTTAGCACTCCTGAACTATACACTTAAAAATGGTTAAGAGTGTGAATTTTATATAGTGGGGTTTTCCCACGATAAAATACAATGATTAGTTCAGTCACTCAGTCATGTCCGACTCTTTGTGACCCCACGAACCTCAGCACGCCAGGCCTCCCTGTCCGTCACCAACTCCCAGAGTTCACCCAAACCCATGTCCCTTGAGTCAGTGATGCCATCCAACCATCTCATCCTCTGTCATCCCCTTCTCCTCCTGCCCTCAATCTTTCCCAGCATCAGGGTCTTTTCAAATGAGTCAACTCTTCGCATGAGGTGGCCAAAGTTTTGGAGTTTCAGCTTCAGCATCAGTCCTTCCAATGAACATCCAGGACTGATCTCCTTTAGGATGGACTGGTTGGATCTCCTTGCAGTCCAAGGGACTCTCAACAGTCTTCTCCAACACCACAGTTCAAAAGCATCAATTCTTCGGTGCTCAGCTTTCTTCACAGTCCAACTCTCACATCCATACATGACCACAGGAAAAACCATAGCCTTGACTAGACGGACCTTTGTTGGCAAAGTAATGTCTCTGCTTTTGAATATACTATCTAGGTTGGTCATAACTGTCCTTCCAAGGAGTAAGCGTCTTTTAATTTCATGGCTGCAATCACCATCTGCAGTGATTTTGGAGCCCAGAAAAATGAAGTCAGCCACTGTTTCCACTATTTCCCCATCTATTTTCCATGAAGTGATGGGACCGGATGCCATGATCTTCGTTTTCTGAATGTCAAGCTTTAAGCCAACTTGTTCACTCTCCTCTTTCACTTTCATCAAGAGGCTCTTAGATGATAGATAGACAATTAGTGCATGCTCAGTTACTCAGTCCTGTTTGACTTTTTTTGAGCCCACCAGGCTCCTCTGTCCATGGGATTCTCTCAGCGAGAATACTGGAGTGGGTTGCCATTTCCTCCTCCAGAGGATCTTCCTGACCCAGAGATCGAACCCAAATCTCCTGAATCTCCTACATCGCAGGCAGATTTTTTACCACTGTGCCACCTGGGAAGCCCAGATAGATAGACAGATAAAAGAAAATAGGTGCTTGTCGTATGAAGTTAGCAACTGCACTGCACTCTTGGATATTTATCCTAGCTAAGTAAACACTCATTCACACACAAACCTGTACACAGATATTCATAGAAACTTTATAATAGCAAGAAATTGGAAGCAATCAAACGTGGGCAAGTTGTTAAACTACAGTACATCCATATCATGGAATAGGAATACTAAAAAGCCTCTTGATGAAAGTGAAAGAGGAGAGTGAAAAAGCTGATTTAAAGCTCAACATTCAGAAAACTAAGATCATGGCATCCGGTCCCATCACTTCATGGAAAATAGATGGGGAGACAGTGGAAACAGTGTCAGACTTTGTTTTTTGGGGCTCCAAAATCACTGCAGATGGTGATTGCAGCCATGAAATTAAAAGACTCTTACTCCTTGGAAGGAAAGTTATGACCAACCTAGAGAGCATATTCAAAAGCAGAGACATTACTTTGCCAACAAAGGTCCGTCTAGCCAAGGCTATGGTTTTTCCAGTGGTCATGTATGGATGTGAGAGTTGGACTGTGAAGAAAGCTGAGCACCGAAGAATTGATGCTTTTGAACTGTGGTGTTGGAGAAGACTGTTGAGAGTCCCTTGGACTGCAAGGAGATCCAACCAGTCCATCCTAAAGGAGATCAGTCCTGGATGTTCATTGGAAGGACTGATGCTGAAGCTGAAACTCCTTTGGCCACCTCATGTGAAGAGTTGACTCATTGGAAAAGCCTCTGATGCCGGGAGGGATTGAGGGCAGGAGGAGAAGGGGACGACAGAGGATGAGATGGCTGGATGGCATCACCGACTTGATGGACGTGAGTTTGAGTAAACTCTGGGAGTTAGTAATTGACAGGGAGGCCTGCTGTGCTGTGATTCATGGGGTCGCAGAGTCGGACACAACTGAGCGACTGAACTGAACTGAAATATTTTTTAAAAATATTGATATATGCAAGTTGGATGGAATGTACTAGTGGTTTCCAGGGTAAGGGAGAAGGAGGAAGAGAAGTTGTGGCCATAAAAAATAGCATGAGAAGTCCTTGTAGTGATGAAATTGTCCTTTATCTTGACTACGGTGGTGTTCACAAAAGCCCAAACATGTGATAAATCACATGACCCTTTATGTAACACTGGTGACATCTGAGTAGATCAGTTGATTATATGTGATATTGTGCTACAATTATACAGGGTGTATACAGTAGAAATACTGAAGGAAAATGGACAAAAGCATATGTATCTCTCTGTATTATTTCTTACAATGCCTGTCTGTCTATAACTATCTCCAAATAAAAACATCTTTTAAATGTATGCCACATGGGACTTCCTGGGTGGTCAAGGGGCTAAGACTCCATGCTCCCAATGCAGGGGGGCCTGTATTCGATCCCTGGTCAGGGAACTAGATCCCACATGCCACAGCTAAAGATCGCACACACTGCAATGAAGATCAAAGATCCAGCATGCCGCAACTAAGACCCAGAGCAGTCAGATAAATTCTTAAATAAGTAATGTTAAAAATAAAGTGTTCAATGCATGTGTGCATGCTAAGTGTCTTCAATCATGTCCTACTCTCTGCAACGCCACGGACTGTAGCCTGCCAGACTCCTCTGTCCATGGCATTCTGCAGGCAAGAATACTGGAGTGGGTTGCCCTGTCCTCCCAGAGGGGATCTTCCCAATCCAGGGACTGAACTCACATCTCATGTCTCCTGCATTGACAGGTGGGTTCTTTTCCACTAGAGCCACCTGGGAAGCCCCAAAAGTATTCAGTGCAGTGGCTTTAAAAAATGTATACCACATATACTTTTCTAGAAGTTTGAATGGAGAGTGATATGATCATGAATTTGAGGCAAAGTAGTGTTAAGAAAACGAATTTGTTGGATTTTTATTTTTAGGTGATAAGACATCATCATACGGGGAGAAAGAAGGCAAAGATGAAAGCTCAGAAAGTAGAGAATTCATTGTTGGACCAAGGCTTCTTTCTGGGGAGAAGGGAGGGAATATAGTGGACAAAGAGGTGGAACAGTTACCCTCGAAAACTAGAGAGGATCCTTGTCCTAGAGGAAATAGAGTCTTGGTGGTAAGGACCAGGGAAATATAGATGTTTACAAAAGAGAGGAGGGAGAGGTTGAGGTTGTTTTAGCTTTGGGGCCGTATGTAGTTTTGAAGAACTGACTCTTAGAAAAGACCCTGATGCTGGGAAAGATCAAAAGCAGGAGGAGAAGGGGATGACAGAGGATGAGATGGTGGATCTTACTGACTTGATAGACATGAGTTTGAGCAAGCTCTGGAAGTTGGTGATGGACAGAGAAGCCTGGCATACTGCAGTCCATGCAGTCACAAAGTGTTGGACATGACTGAGTGACTGTACTGAACCGAGCTGAATTACATATTTTCTAGAAGCAGAGTCATAACTTGGGAATAAGGAGACACAATCAGGTAGGGGCTTGAGGAAAGTGGTAAAGCCTTGTGTCATGGAAAAGAGAACAACTAAGGATTCATAAAAGGAATGTTTCCTAGCAGGAGGATCAAGCTAAAGATGGTGTGTTAGTCAGGGTTCTCCAGAGAAGCAAAACTAACAGTACGTGTATATAGAAAGAATGATTTATTATGAGGAGTTGGCTCATGTGATTATGGAGGCTGGAAAGTCCCCACATTTGTAGGGTGGGTAGGTAAGCTGGAAACTCAGCAGAGATGATGGTGTAGCTCCAAGTCTGAGCTGGAAGGCCTGAGAACCAGGAGAGTTGATGGTGTAAGTTCCAGTCCAAAAGCAAACAGGCTATACACCCAGAAAGAGTCAATGTTTCAGTTCAAGTGTGAAGGTAGGGAAAATCCAACACCCCAGCTCAAAGACCATCAGGCAGGAAGAATTCCCTCTTATTCGGTTGAGAGTCAGCCTTTTTGTTCTATTTAGGCTTTCAACTGATTAGACAAGACCCACACACATTGGAGAAGGAAATAGCAACCCACTCCCGTACTCTTGCCTGGAAAATCCCATGGACAGAGGAGCCTGGTAGGCTACAGTCCATGGGGTGTCAAAGAGTCAGACACAACTGAGTCACTTTACTTACACACATTGGGGCGAACAATCTGCTTGAGTCACTCTACTGATTCAAATGTGAATCTCATCCAAACGCATCTTCACAGACACATTCCGAATAATGTTTGGCCCTGTTTCCCAGCCAAGTGGACACATAAAATTAAGCACAGAAGATGGAAACTAAGAATTTTTCATAAGCCAAGAGAGAATGATCCTGTGACTTCTCTCCAGTCAAAGTGAAAAACCTGGGAATAGGAACTGAGAAAATAGATGGCCAGAAAGGCAGAGGTGTGGAAGAATTGGGAGTATTTCCCTGAGAGGAGTTCATTTGACTGAGCTTAGGCTTGCAGCTGGTGAAAAGGGTGAAGCCAAAAGTGGCTGAGGGACCCAGGGGCCTGGATGAGAATGAAAAATAGGTTGAGTGGGAATGAAGGTGTGGAAGAGGTGGGAAGATGGGAAGCTATGATCAGTGGGTAGAAGTGTCCCTTTTAATGTTTTTCATATAGAGCAGCTTTGGCTGATGCCCAAGTCGTGGTGTGGCAAAGAGGGAGTAAAGGAGAAGTTGGTTGGTTGAGAAGATCTGGAGAACAGTCATCCAGTGTATTGGGAAAGTGATCTGTAAGGACACTGAAATTGCTCACAGCGGTAATGGACAGGGGAAGAAGAAATTACCTCCAGAGAGAGCCAGGCTCCAACTAAGGCAACGCATAGAGTTGGCTTCCTGTGAAGACGATTCTACAACATGGTGGCTATGAGTGCAGGTTTCAGATAGAATGGTAGATGGATGGATGGATGGATGGATGGATGGATGGATAGATGCATGATATAGGCACATGTATTCTGGCTACTTAGATCCTTAGATCCCTGATCCCTGGCCTCAAAGACTGACCTTTAGTTTTACCTGCAGCTGTTTAAAAATCCACTGTTTCTTTTTAGCTAAGGTTAGCCAGAGTCCATTTCTATCATTTACAATGAACATATACTGAATGATCCACTAATGCACTTGACTCTTGCTGCCATGATATAGAGACAGTTCTCACAGACATGCTCAGATTCATGAGCCACACTTCAAAGTCTCTGACAAAAGAAAGCAACACTGGAGACTTTGATTTCTTCCCAAGAGAAGAGCCTAGGAACAAAAGATGTGAGTTACCAGGAGGTTTTCGAGTCTCCGTAAAGACCTTCCTGTGCATTAGAGGTGCTCAGCAGTTTGATGGGATGAATGAAAGAAAGGAGGGAATGAGACAAGTTAAGATCCTTTGACGTCATTGGCTTTGCTTTTTCTTAGTTGGGAAACCAGGTCATGCATGGGAACCCTGGGCATCTGGATCCTCTGGAAGAGAGAAGGCAGGCTCCAGGTTTGAGAGTTTCTCCTTGCGTTGATCTAAATCAGGCTACCTCCAACTTCCATACATTATTCCTCACTCCGAGAATAAATCTATTCCTGCTGCCATATGACAACCCTTCACACGTTGGGAAACAGCTCTCACACCCATCCCTCACTCCTAGCAGTTTTGCAAGTAAAACCTTGCTACTTCTTTCTGCATCATAGTAACAAGTCCCTGAAGACCTACTTGACCTTCTGTCTAAACGTGCTGCGGTTCCATTGCCTTCATCAAAGTGGAGTGTCCACAAGAGACACAGTGTTCTGAGCATCGTCTGCTCCACAAGTGATGCAGAACATTTTCCTCCTTTGTTTTTAATGGTATTCTCCTGGTAATGTGTCCTAAATTTGCCCACACTCATGGCTGGGCCTCTCTCTCTCTTTTTTTAAATTCATTTTGGCTGCGCTGGGTCTTAACTGCAGCACATAGGATCTTCATTGCCTCATGAGGGATCTTTCAATGTGGCACACACACTCTAGTTGTGGTACACCGGCTCCAGAGCGTGTGGGTGTCAGTAGATGTGGTGAAAAGGCTTAGTTTCTCCATGGCATGTGGGACCTTCATTCCCCAACAAGGGACAGAACCCGCGTCGCCTACTTTGCCAGGTGGATTCTTAACTGGACCCCCAGAGAAGTCCCCTGCATCTCGTACTAGGCCCCAACCTATTCTGCTCTCTCCCTGCCCTGTTTGGAATTTTTCGTGGGCCTTTCTTTTTCCGTGTCTTCTGGAAACACCTCATTGAATAGTAGCATCAGTGACTCAAGGGCATTGGAATAGTCATGGAAGAACCAAAACTTTGGTGGAATTCCTTATTTTTCTTTATTGGTTGGTAAATTGATACACATACACAGAGGGCAAGGAGAGACGGCAGAAAGAGGTAGCCAGTCCAGACTGGTGGAAGGTAGGTGTAATAAGCCCGGGGACTTATATACGAGGCTTGTCCTCTCTGACAGCAATACGAGTAGATCTCTGCACCCACCTGCTAAAATCTGGAAAGTTTATGGAGAGGCCTTAATGGGGCTCAGTCACATGACCAGCCCAGATGGTACTGACAACACACTGCTCACTCAAGGCTGCATCCTTGGAACGGCTCTCACTGTGGGAACAGTGGGCTGAACACACATTCCAAGGATCGAGGGGAGGCGAGGAGTCTCCAATTGCCCAGGTCCAGCTCAAGGATCAACTGCCCATCACATCCTCTCCATGACCTCCTCCAACACTATTGTCTCAGGCCCAGTTCCTCAAAAGAGCAGAGCGGAGGACTTCTTTGGTGGTCCAGTGGTTCAATCCCTGGTCTGGAAAGATTCCTCATGCTGCAGGACAACCAAGCCTATGCATCACGACTACTGAGCCCAGGCACCTAGAGCTTGAGCTCTGCGGCAGGAGAGGCCGGCGCACCGGGGCTGGGGAGGACCCCGCTCAGCACAACCAGAGAAAGCCCACACACAGCAACCCAGAGCCAGTGCAGCCAAAAATAAAGTAATCTTTGCGACCCCATGGACTGTAGCCTGCCAGGGCCCTCTGCCCATGGAATTCTCTGGACACAAACACTGGAGTGGGTTGCCATTCCCTTCTCCAGGGGATCTTCTTGACCAGGCATTAAACCCAGCTCTCTTATACTGCAGGCAAATTCTTTACTATCTGAGCCACCAGACTCAGACCATTTTTTAAAATGGTTCATTGAAAAAAAAAAAAAAAGAACAGAGCCTGAAAGATGGTGGGGGAAGGGGGCGTGTGTGGCTTGTACACAGCCAGTTTAACTTGGAAAGCAATTCCAAAGAGGTGGAGGATGAAGGCAAATGAAGCAGAAGGGTGAGAGCCCCCGAGGACAGGTTAACAAGCTGGTGAGCATGTGAGAGGCTAAGGCTCAGTGCTGCACAGGTCCCCTGCGGGAGCCGTGGGGGATGCTCTTCAGAACACGGGACTCAAGAAGGGAGTGATTCATCCGTGGCTCCCATCCTTCATTTGTCAAGAGTTGCCCCGTGGCTGGTCAGCCCCTTGCACATCCGGGTGTGTGACTGAGTCAGAACAGCTGAGCAGATCCTTACAGTTGCACCATCAGGAGGTGGCAGAAAGTGATACATACAGAGTCACTAAAGTGAGATGCTCCCTGTTCATACCTGGGCATAGCTGGGTGCCACAGTACTGGCTTGAATAAAAAAGTGAACCTACAAGGATGGCAAGGAAGGGCAAAAATGTGTCCTAGGCATTTTTATGGTTTAGTGTTGGAGTATTTTATTATGTGTGGGGAGAGTGCCTCACCACCAAACATCTCAATCTAGTCCTGGTAGCAACACAGAAGATTCAAAAAACAAAAAAGCATCCTTCTCCATCCATCCTGCTCCTCAGGCTCTGGAACCTATGCCCATCTCCCAGGGGATTTCACTCATCAAATACTCCCTAACTCCATGAATCTTCAACTTAGGCTTCCACGAGACCCCCAGAGCAGTTTAGTGTTTTCTCTTTCCTCCACCCACACAACAGCATCAGGGAGCCTTCTTCTCCATTGTCACTCTTCATGCTTTAACGGAACCGTGGAGCTCTTCTCATGGTCTGGCTGTTCATAGCTTCACTTCCTAGATCACTTTAGAATCTCCTGTTAGCAGTCCACACCTTACCTCATCTCTATCATTGGTAGCTTGTACTTCTTTCCATCTTTCGCATATGTCCTCTAAAACCCAGCTTCACTGCAAGGCTCTGTTTCGTAATCACACTATTGCATTGGGCATGCTTTTCTCCTCCTTTTTCTAATCTACCATTGTGAGCATTTCTCACTTCGGTGAGCACCGAAGAATTCATGCTTTCGAACTGTGGTGTTGGAGAAGACTCTTGAGAACCCCTTGGACAGCAAGGAGATCCAACCACTCAACCCTAAAGGAAATCAACCCTGAATACTCATTGGAAGGACTGATGCTAAAACTGAAGCTCCAGTACTTTGGCCACCTGATGCAAAGAGCTGACTCCTTGGAAAAGACTCTGATCCTGGGAAAGATTGAGGGCAGGAAGAAAAGGAGGCAACAGAGGATGAGATGGTTGGATGGCATCACTGACTCAATGGACAAGAGTTTGAGCAAACTCCAGGAGAGAGTGAAGGACAGAAAAGCCTGGAGTAAAGCCTGGAGTAAAGCCTGGAGTGCTGCAGTCCATCAGATCTCAAAGAGTCGGATGCGACTGAGCAACTGAACAATAACAACTTCCTCTCCAAGCCTCAATTTTTCTTGATTGTCTGATATCTGAGTAGTAGTTAGGACCCTTTCAGATGCAAGTGACAAAAACTGAATTTAAACTAAATTGAAGATTCAATTTGGATTTCACATAACTGAAAAATTCAGGGCTAGAACTCAGCGTCAGGTACAATTTGATCCAGGTTTTCCAACAACATCTTCAAGAATCACTCTATTTCCATCTCTTGGCCTTGCTTTTCTGAGTTGGTTTCATCCTCAGATGGATTCTACCCAGCTGGTGGCCCTGGCCACTCTGAGCTTAATCCTACTGGCTTAGTAACTCTAAAGCAAAGACAAGTTTTTCTTTCTCCAGGGTCTCAACACATGTCCTGAGCAGAGCCATCTTCCAGTGTATATTAGTTTCTTGCAGCTGCCGTAATAAATTGTTACAAATTAGGCATCTTAAAAACAACAGAAACTTATTCTCTCATGGTTCAGTAAACCAGAAGGCTGAAATTAAGGTGATGGAAGACTATACTCCCTCTGGAAACTGTAGGTAGGAATTCCTTCTTGCTTCCAGCTTCTAGGGGATGTCAGCTTTCCTTGGCTGCCTTGCTTTATGGCCACATCACTCCCATCTCTCCCTCCTTCTTCACACTGCTTTCTCCCCTGTGCGTCTCTCTTCTCTTCTCTATCTGTCTCCTCTTACTGTCTGACCTCCCCTGTGTATTTCTTAGGAGATTTGAGGTCTATCCAGATAATCCAGGTGACTTCTTCACTTCAAGATCCTTAGTTTAGTTACAGCTGCAAAAACCCTTCTTCCAAATAAGGTCACATTTTCACAGGGGCTGAAGATTAGGACATGCACAGAGCTCTCAGGGGCCAACATTCCACATACTCTCATGGGCATGCAATCCATGCAGTCTCAGGGGACTCCACCCTCAGAAGGGCCCGGACTTGGTCTGAGTGAATGAAGTGAGTGAAGTCGCTCAGTCGTGTCCGACTCTTTGCGACCCCATGAACTGTAGCCTACCAGGCTCCTCCATTCATGGATTTTCCAGGCAAGAATACTGGAGTGGGTTGCCATTTCCTTCTCCAGGAGATCTTCCTGACCCAGGGATTGAACCCAGGTCTCCCGCATTGTAGGCAGACGTTTTACCATATGAGCCACCAGGGAAGTCCAGACTTGGTTTAATGCTCTGCAATCATCATCTTGAGATTCATAATTATTGATCAAAGGACCCCACAGTTTGGATTTGCACTGAACCCCACAAATTATGCAGCACTCCTGGCCCTGGGGCAGATAGGCTATGAGAAATCTCCACTTGAGATTTCTACCCCAGGCCACTTTCCAGACCATCAGACTCCTGGAGTAAGGGTGGCTTTTCCATCTCCACCCTACCGGTCTTGGATGAAGACTATGACGGGAATATTAATAGAAGTTACCAGGGAGCATGTGCTAGGGGTAAAGAACCTGCCTGCCAATGCAGGTGATGCAGGAGACACCAGTTTGACCCCTGGGTTGGGAAGATCCACTGAAGGAAGGCATAGCAACCCACTCCAGGATCCTTGCCTGGGGAATTCCGTGGACAGAGGAGCCTGGTGGGCTAGAGTTCATAAGGTCACAAAGAGTCGGACATGACCGAGTGACTTAGCACAAAGCACAGGGAGCATCCAGCTTAAGTATCAGGGAAGGTTCCACAGTGGAAGCAGCCTTTAAATGGAGAAATAAAGGATGAAGAGCCGTAGGCAAAGAAAAGACAGAAAGAGTTGCAGGCAAAGAGGAGGACGTGTGCAAAGAACTGGAGGGAAGAGAGGGAAGGGTGTGTTTGGGGAACTTGCTTGTCAGACTTCCTGTTGCTAGAGACAGAGCCAGGCCGTCAGGGATGCCGACCACAAGGGATGTTGCCAACTGGGCTGGATGAAGCTGGAGGGCTAACCACCGTGGGAGAAGGCAGAGCATCTACAATGACACAATCACTTTCTACTGAGGTTCTGGTCACTTCCCTTCATCAGCTTGTTCCGCCTGGTTGACCAGAATTTGGGCCAAGGCAACGGCTCCTCTAGACACTTCCTCTACCTTTTGAAAGATAACAGTATCAGCAAGAAAAAGGAAGAACTGACCAGAATCTCAGAGTTTCGTTAGCCAAGATTTTCTGCCGGTATCCATATCAATCAGCTTCTGCATAAGATATGAGAGAGCGTTAGTTGCTCAATCATGTCCAACTCTTTGCGACTCCATGGATTGTAACCTGCCAGGCTCCTCTGTCCATGGGATTCTCCAGGGGGAATATGCCAGTGGGTTGCCATTTCCTTCTTCAGGGGATCTTCCTGACCCGGGGATTGAATCTGGGCCTTCCTGCATGGCAGGCTCTTTACCATCTGTGTCATCAGGGAAGCCCATATGAGAAGCTTTTTCCTTTTAAAAAAAATTTTTTTTGGCCACACCATGTGGCCTCTGGGATTTTTAGTTCCCTGACTAGGGATTGAACTGGGGCCCTCAGCAGTGAAAGTGCAGGGTCCTAACCACTGGACCACCAGGGAATTCCCAAGAAGCATTTTTTTTTCATTGCATTTCTATTTTCCACATGGTTTATTATAGGATATTGAATTTAGTTGCCAATATTATAGATACTGAATATAGTTCCCTTCTATATAGTAGGACCTTGTTGTTTATCTATCCTACAAATACTAGTTTGCATCTGCTAGTCCCAAACTCCCAATCCATCCTTGGCAACCACAAGCCTGTCATCTATGTCTGTGAGTCTATTTCTGTTTCATAGATAGGTTCGTTTGTGCCATATTTTAGATTCCATAAGAAGTTATATCATATGGTATTTGTCTAAGAGAGGCATTGTAAGTAACTGGGTAGAAGACAGAGTCATCACTAAATGCTTTTAGGAGATCTGGGTAATCCTCCAGATTAACAAAAGAGGGGGGTAGGTTCCTACCTCACTCCTTATATCAAATTAATTCTGGATGGGGCAAAACTGTTAAAGTAAAAAATAAATAAATAAATAACAAAAAGAAATAAAGTCATTAGACTACTAGAAAAACGGGAAAATTTTTTCATAATCTTAGACAAGGGAAGACCTTTCTAAGAAAGACACAAATCTGAGATGTGATAAGAGAAAAGATTGGCAAATTACAATAGGCAAAAATTTTAATTTCCATACATATACACTAAACAAAATAAAAAAACAAACTGTGTATTAGAAAAAATATTCATAACATATATAACAAAGTGTGGGCTAATTTTCCTAATATAAAAAGACCTTTCAAAAATTAATATATGGAAGACCAATAACCTAATAGCAAACAAAGTTAAGCAGAACAGATACAAGTTGTTCTCAAGAAAAGAGATGTAAGGGATTTATAAGCATCATTACAGATATGCTCAGCTTGGCCGCTGAGTAAAGAAACACAGTGAGATATCAGTGTTCACCCATCAGAACCGCTAAGATTGAAATGTTTGACAAGAGTCTATGTTTAAAAGGAAGTATAAATACAGACATCTTCACACATTGTTGGTATGAGCACTTGTTGGTACAGCTTCTTTGAAAGGAAATTATTAGATAACTCTCAAAAGTTTTAAATGGTGGAGGAACTTTGACCCAAGAACTCTATCTAGTTTCAGGAATTTATCCTAGACATACTCTCAAATCTAAGATGTGTTTGCTCAAGATTATTTTTTCAGTTACTGTTTGCAGCTAAAAGTGGGAAATAATCTTTTCTAATTAACGGGGAAAGTGTTTAATATATTATAGAGTATACATAAGAATATTTCAAGGCCAATTGCTAATGAGGCAGATTTTTATGGGATTATATTAAACAGTTCCCCAGACATACAGTTTGGGGCTTGAAAGTTTGTATGTGATATACCCACTAGTGGAAAAAGAGTCAAGGATGATAGAGAGAGAGAGATAAGAGGCAGAAATATAAGAGACAGACAGACAGACAGACAATACGCAGAACAAGTCTGAAAACTTACAAGAGAAAGTGATTCTAGTAACTGTTCCCAAGGACTCAGATAAAAGAGAAACTTCATTTTCGCTCCATACACTGTTACTCTTTGAATGTTACCCTTTTATTGTTTTTTCTATTAAATATTTCCGTGAAAACTATTAAGATGAAAGAAAGTAAAATTCACCCATAATCTTAATTTTAAAAAAATTCTTTTTTACGAAGAAAGACATAAGATCCCCTCCCCCAAGTTAACCACTAACAAGTACTGAGTTCAGGTTCTTGCAGAACTGTTTATGCAAACTGATGGAATGATACTTTGGCTTTCACTTATGGATTTTTCTACACTTTCTCCCCACTGTCTTTCCTGCACCCTCACAGGCAGAGAGCCAGCTTTGAAAGTCCTTGGCCAGAAGGTTCCCTGTTGTTGTTCAGTCACCTGGTCATGTCCAACTCTTGGCGACCCTATGAACTACCGCAAGCCAGGCTTCCCTGTCCTTCACCATCTCCTGGAGATTGCTCAGACTCATAACCATTGAATCAGCGATGCCATCCAACCATCTCATCCTCTGTCGCCCCCTTCTTCTCCTGCCCTCAGTCTTTCCCAGCATTGGGATCTTTTCCCATGTGTGGTCTCTTTGCATCAAGTGGCCAAAGTATTGGAACTTCAGCTTCAGCATCAGTCCTTCCAATGAGTATTCAGGGTTGATTTCCTTTAGGACTGAGTGCTTGAATCTCCTTGCTGTCCAAGGGACTCTCAAGAGTCTTTTCCAGCCCCACAGTTCGAAAGCATCAGTTTTCAGTGCTCAGCCTTCTTTATGGTCCAGCTCTCACATCCATACGTGACTACTGGAAAAACCATAGCTTTGACTAGATAGACCTGTGAAAGTTATGTCTCTGCTTTTTAATACGCTGTCTAGGTTTGTCATAGCTTTTCTTCCAAGGAGTAAGTATCTTTTAATTTCATGGCTGAAGTCACCATCTGCAGTGATGTTTGGAGCCCCCAAATCACAGGGGTGTCTGATTCACCTCACAGAGGCAGAGAAGAAAGCATGAGTGTTAGGAGGCATTTGCACATTCAAAGAGGAGGAATAGAGCAGCAGAGGAGCAGGAGGAAGAGGAAAGGAGAACTCAGAGCAGCTCAAGTGTGCCAAAAATAACCTAGAGGAGGCCGCTGAGTAATACTGCGATCAGATAAGAAAAAGAAAGTACTGAAGGGAAGAGAGAGAATTTCCATTAGTGTGAAGGACATGAAAAGGCAATTCACAGGAAAGGAAATACAAATGGCTGATACAAGTAGGAGAAAACATTCAATCTCTTACGCAATTAAGGGAATGCAAATTAAAACAGTAATGAGACCCATTTTCCTCTGTTGGACTGGCAAAAAGAAGGTAAGTGCCAGCCGGTAAGCGCCTCTGAGAAATGCAAGAAGGCAAAATGGTTGTCTGAGAGGCCTTACAAATAGCTGAGAAGAGAAGCAAAAGGCAAAGGAGAAAGGGAAAGTGAATGCAGAGTTCCAGAGAATAGCAACTGAATGCAGAGTTCCAGAGAATAGCAAGGGGAGATAAGAAGGCCTTCTTAAATGAACAGTGCAAAGAAGCAGAGGAAGACAATAGAATGGAAAAGACTAGAGATCTCTTCAAGAAAATTAGAGATATCAAGGGAACGTTTCATACAAAGATGGGCATGGTAAAGGACAGAAATGGTAGGGACCTAACAGAAGCAGAAGATATTAAGAAATGACAAGAATACACAGCAGAACTACACAAAAAAGATCTTAATGACCCAGATAACCACAATGATGTGATCACTCACCTAGAGCCAGACATCCTAGAGTGTGACGTCAAGTGGGCCTTAGGAAGCATCACTACAAACAAAGCTAGTGGAGGTGATGGAATTCCAGTTGAGCTGTTTCAAATCCTAAGAGATTATATTAGAGTGCTGTACTCAATATGGCAGCAAATTTGGAAAACTCAGCAGTGGCCACAGGACTGGAAAATGCCAGTTTTCATTCCAGTCCCAAGGAAAGGCAAACTGTCATATAATTGTGCTCATTTTACACACTCAACCAGGTAATGCTCAAAATCCTTCAAGCTAGTAGGCCAACCAAGAACTTCCAGATGTTCAAGCTGGATTTACAAAAGGCAGAGGAACCAGAGATCAAATTGCCAACATCTGTTGGATCATAGAAAAAGCAAGAGAATTCCAGAAAAACATCTACTTCTGCTTCATTGACTATGCCAAAGCCTTTGACTGTGATCACAATAAACTGTGGAAAATTCTTAAAGAGATGGGAATACGAGACCACCTGACCTGCCTCCTGAGAAATGTGTATGCAAGTCAAGAAACAACAGTTAGAACCAGACGAGGAACAACGGAGTGGTTCAAAATTGAGAAAGGAGTATATCAAGGCTGTATTTTGTCATCTTATTTAAGTTCTATGCAGAGTACGTCATGTGACATGTTGGGCTGGATGACTCACAGGCTGGAATCAAGATTGTCAGGAGAAATATCAACAACCTCAGGTATGCAGAGATACCACTCTATTGACAGAAAGCAAAGAGGAACAAAAGAGCCTCTAGATGAAGGTGAAAGAGAAGAGTGAAAAAGCTGATTTAAAACTCAACATTCAAAAAACTAAGATCATGATATCCAGCCTTATCACTTTATGGCAAAAACGGGGGAAAAACTGGAAACAGTAACAGATTTTATTTTCTTGGGCTCCAAAATCACTGCATGTGGTGACTGCAGCCATGAAATTAAAAGACGCTTACTTCTTGGAAACTAGACAGAGCATTAAAAAGCAGAGACATCAATTTACCGACAAATGTCCATACAGTCAAAGCTATGGTTTTTCCAGTAGTTATGTATGGATGTGAGAATTGGACCATAAAGAAGGCTGAGCACCAAAATTGTTGCTTTCAAACCGTGGAGCTGGAGAAGACTCTTGAGAGTCCCTTAGACAGCAAGGAGATCAAACCAGTCAACCCTAATGGAAATCAATCCTGAATTTTCACTGGAAGGACTAATGTTGAAGCTGAAGCTCCAATACTTTGGCCACCTGATGGGAAGAACAGACTCATTGGAAAAGACCCTGATGCTGGGAAAGATTGAAGGCAGGAGGAGAAGGGGACAACAGAGAATGAGATGGTTGGATGGCATCACTGACTCAATGGACATGAGTTTGAGCAAGCTCCAGGAGATGGTGAAGGATAGGGAAGCCTGGTATGGTGCAATAAATGTGGTCGCGAAGAGTCAAACACAGCTGACCGATTGAACAACACAACAATGACATACCTTTATGTCTTAATTTATTAACTTGAAGCTATATTGTCTTCATTGCTAAGAAAGAAATATAACTTAGCTCAGCTTTGCTCTCCTTTTCTGGTTCTCCAGTTTCATGTGATACTATTTTTAGTGAATTCCTGCAGACAGTGAATAAATATATTCACTGAGTCCACACACAGTAAGTTCTTTTCTGGGTGCTTGGTTGGTCTTGCAGCTTTCTTATTTTTATCTTTTTTTTTTTTGCCTTTATGATTTTAAATAATACATTTAATCCTTTATTTTTTATATCCACAAAAGTCATCTTAATTCATATGAACTCAGGTTTTTGCTTTTGTGCTTTTGCAAATGATAGAAACTAGCTCTCACTAGAGCTCTCAGAGGAGTGGGGAGCTGCAGAAAGAAGCGGGTGCTGGCTGGTTAGTGGGGTGTTTTACAGAAGCCACAGATGGGCTGAACAGCCGGGGCTCAGCAGCGTGAGCAGACAGGACAGCTTTCAAGCCAGGGAAGCAGCAGGAAGGTACAGACTCTCTCTGGCTCCACTTGGGTCCAATGGGGATAGGGTCATGCGGCATAGTTCAGTTCAGTTCAGTTACTCAATCGTGTTCGACTCTTTGCAACCCCATGGACTACAGCACGCCAGGCCTCCCTGTCCATCGCCAACTCCCAGAGTTTACCCACATGCCCATTGAGCCGGTGATGCCATCCAACCATCTTATCCTCTGTCATCCCCTTCTCCTCCCGCCTTTGATCTTTCCCAGCATCAGGGTCTTTTCCAATGAGTCAGTTCTTCGCATCAGTTGGCCATAGTACTGGAATTTCAGCTTCAACATCAGTCCTTCCAATGAATATTCAGGACTGATTTTCTTTAGGATGGACTGGTTTGATCTCCTTGCAGTCCAAGGCACCCTCAAGAGTCTTCTCCAACACCACAGTTCAAAGCATCGGTTCTTCGGCGCTCAGCTTTCTTTATAGTCTAACTCTCACATCCATACATGACTACTGGAAAAACCATAGCCTTGACTAGAAGGACCTTTGTTGGCGAAGTAATGTCTCTGCTTTTTAATATGCTGTCTAAGTTGGTCATAACTTTTCTTCCAAGGAGGAAGCGTCTTTTAATTTCATGGCTGCAGTCACCATCTGCAGTGATTTTGGAGCCCCAAACAATAAAGTCTGCCACTGTTTCCACTGTTTCCCATCTATTTTCCATGAAATAATGGGACCATAGACCCGGCTGCTAAGACAATCTGGAGAAAGGTGGGTCTTTTGCACCACAATGCCCACAACTGGTGCTTATCACACAATCAACCTCAGAAGGTCACTGAATAGAATGGACTCAAAATCTTTCTGGAGGAAAAACAGATAATATGACTCCTACCTCTCACAACAAAACTACCTAGAAACCAGACTGCCCATACCCCCAGGGGCCTGGTTCCCTCTCTCTCAGAGAGCCCCCAAGTTTCTTTGCACCCTCTAAAGCAAGGCAGACCCTTGCTTTAGAGGACTGTTTATAGGCAATCTGTACAGAGGGATTTGACTTCAGCATTCTTCCCGTTTCTGAACACAAAGGCGCAGGTCTGCCCCCTGGTGGAAGTAAAGTGAAGTGACAGTTGCTCAGTCGTGTTCTTACTCTTTGCGACCCCATGGACTGTACAGTCCATGGAATTCTCTAGAATCCTGGAGTGGGTTGCCTTGCCCTCCTTCCAGGGGATCTTCCCAACCCAGGGTACGAACCCGCATCTCCTGTGGCTTCTGCTTTGGTGGGTGGATTCTTTACCACCATGCCCCCTGGGAAGCCCATTGGTTTCCTAGGCCTGCTGAAACGTACCTCAAAGTGTTGGCTTTATACAGACACACACATACACACCTGACTAGATTATCTCGCAGGTCCCCAGGCTAGAAGTCCAAAATCGAGGTACTGGCAGGACCCTGTTCCCTTTGAAATCTGTAGGAATCCTTACTTGGCTCTTCCTAATTTCTGATGGTTTTCCGATTTCTTCCACATCCCTCAGCTTCTAAGTGTATCACTGCTAGTCTCCGTCTTCACATGGTGGTCTCCCAATGTCTATTATTTAGTTTTCCTTCTCAAATGTCTGTGTCTGTGTCCACATGTCCCCTTTTTTATAAGGATGCCAGTCATACTGGGTTGGTGCCCACCTTACTCCTGTATGGCCTGGTCTTAGCTAATCACATATACAATGACTGTTCTTCCAAATGAGGTCACATTCTGAGCCCTGGGTTAGGACTTCTCCATCCCTTTGAGGGGGTTACACAATTCAACCAATAAAAGCATGTTTCTTTATCTCCTAGGCCTCAGCTTCTTCAAGTGTAAAATGAAAATGAAAATGATTGTGGCTGGTTCATAGACCAATATATCTAAACATAGAAAGATGCTGAGATATTTCACTCAGACAAGTAGGACGTTTCAGAGTAAAATGTATGCTATGGTCTGTGTGTTTGGATGTGAAGAGAAAATTTCTGGAAGGATGCTTAAGAAATACACTGCATTATCTCTGAGGAGGGGGATAAGCAAGGTTGATGGCAAGGGAAGGAGGGGGTGAGCCTTCCCATTAGTCCTTTTAGTTCTGCTTGAATTGCTTTATTTTATTTTTATAGTTTAATAATAAAAAGTGGAATAAACCACGGTGGCTTCTGCCTGGTTGGACTGCTGTGAGGATCAAATAAACGTGAACTGTAAACCACTCAGCCTGGTCAGTGCTCATTTGAATGGTGACTGTGGGCATTCTCGTTGTAGTTTTCACCAAATCATCCATTTAATAGCTCCAAATGGAAACAAGGTCAATTGTCCAACGAATGGGAATGATTTATTCAGGAAATTACCATACAGCCACTTGATTTATTATTAAGCAGCATTAAAAACTACTTTGACCAGAAACCCACACTAACAAGGAAAACTATTCACAATATAATGGAAAGGGAAAAATAAAAAGCAGGATAGAAATGTCAAAATTTGTAGCATTTTTTAAAATAATGTAAAATTAATATAAGTATATTATAATGTAATGCATATATAAAATATATTGGAATACAAATACAATGTAACCAATATAAAACAGTAGATTTGCAGTGTAGCAGGAATATGATTTTTTATCCTTCTTTTTTTTCAGTTTGTTAATAGTTTCCATTTCTTTCTTTTCTTTTTTGAAAGGAACATGCCTTATTTTTACAACAAGGGGAAAAAAAATCATTGGAAGTAAAATAAGAGTGAGAGATTAGACGACATTTTAGTGACAATATTTCTCCTTTAGAAGGACTTCATATCCAGGCAAATGATCACCCTCCCTACTCTACAGAAACCCTCATTTTCCAGAGAGAAACAGCCAGCTCCAACATCATGTCTGAGAAGCTGATACCAAGAAAGACCCTGTGGGACTCCTAAGCACAAAAGCCTTTCTGAGTCCCCTATTTCTTTGATTATGGGACTTCATTCAGCCTCTATGATCTTCTCCAAGTTTCTGAAAGTTTCCAGCAGTTGTTAATTGGGGAAGAGAGGGGCTGTAAGACAAGGGAAGAACAGTCAAGGGAAACAATAGTCAGTCTTGGGGCAGGGTCCTGGCTCTCATCAAGGCATACCTACTGTGCTGTCTGTGAGCTGCTTTGTAGATACTGAAACCCCCACCAGGGAGGAGAAGTTAACGGCTAAGGACAGTATGCTGCCTACAAGCAGGTAGACCCCAGACCAGTTGGAACCAGAATGGTGATGATGCTCACTCCCATATACCTCACCACCAACCAATCAGAAGAATGTCCATGAGCTGACTATATCCTGCTCCTTGAACACTCTCAGATTCCTCACTACCCCTTGCAGGTTAGGACACACAGTATTTAGGGCATTAGCCTTTTGTGTCCTTTTTTGCCTGGCAAAGTACTATAGCCGTTCTTTTCTACTTCACCCAAAACTCTGTCTCCAAGATTTAATTCAGTGTTGGAGTACAGAGGCTAGATTTGTCTCCAAAGCTACATTTTTGAATTTGCAATGATGATCTCTCAAGTTGCTAGGTCTTTCCCAACATTTCCTTCTTCCCACTAGTTCCACTGGCCCGATTTAGACTTTTAAATTTTCCTTTCCAAATGTTCCAGAGTCTCTCCTGTCTTTCTTTGACCCAGAAACCCTTGCACTGAGTGAACATGAGAAAAAGAGGCTGCATGCTCAGTTTTCCACCTTGACTCCTGGCAGCTGGTCAAGCAACCTTGATGGCTGCTTCTCTAAACAGACCCAAAGCTGTCTACTTCTGTAATTCTTATCTGAGGTCTTAAATGTCCTTCTGGTTCAGTGCCAAGGGAAACCGCGTGATCTTCTCTAGTGGTTTTCCCTATCCTACAAGTTTACGCCCTGCCTGAGCCCCCTGTTTCTTTCTTCCGTCTTCGTGGCTGCTGCCTAGAGATGGTTCTGCAGAAGTAATTTTGTTCTCGGGTCACCTCAGCTTGCAGCAGCTTAAAGCATGGTTTTGGTTCCCAGCCAGAGATTAAGGCTGGGCCACAACAGTGAGAGAACCAGATCCTAGCCACTACACAAGTGCTCAGTGACAAGACCCTGGGCTCTTTGGCTTTGCAGAGAAAGAATCCCCAAAAGATGGAAAGTAGTGAAACAAGTAAAGTGTTTATTATTAATAGGAGGAAAAAAGAGTTCAGTACGTATGGATAGACACACACGTGGACTCAGAGAGTCATGCCCTGTGGAAGTTTAAATCACTTGTATGGGGTATTTCTTCCTGATTTTCTTTGGCCAATCATTTGAATTTCCCTGGTTCAAAGTGCATATTTGGTATATGTCAGGATCCTCCCATATGTGCCTGCGCATCTCTTCAGCTCAGTTCAGTTCAGTTCAGTTGCTCAGTCATGTCCGACTCTTTGCGACCCCATGAATCGCAGCACGCCAGGCCTCCCTGTCCATCACCAAGTCCCGGAGTTCACTCAGACTCACGTCCATCGAGTCCGTGATGCCATCCAGCCATCTCATCCTCGGTCGTCCCCTTCTCCTCCTGCCCCAAATCCCTCCCAGCATCAGAGTCTTTTCCAATGAGTCAACTCTTCTCATGAGGTGGCCAAAGTACTGGAGCTTCAGCTTTAGCATAATTCCTTCCAAAGAAATCCCAGGGCTGATCTCCTTCAGAATGGACTGGTTGGATCTCCTTGCAGTCCAAGGGACTCTCAAGAGTCTTCTCCAACACCACAGTTCAAAAGCATCAATTCTTCAGCACTCAGCCTTCCTCACAGTCCAACTCTCACATCCATACATGACCATAGGAAAAACCATAGCCTTGACTAGATGGACCTTAGTTGGCAAAGTAATGCATCTCTTAGCCAAGATGAATTCTACCAAAGAGGCCTATAGGTAGTTAGTATCACTGAGCATCACTCGCCTTTTGACCTCCAAGGAGCATTTCTGCCCCTGTGTGGTCCAGGAGATCTCCTGATTTCATGAATGATAACTATTTGGTCTCTTATTTTCTATCTGGGCAGGGCCCAGACTCCCTTCTCAATTGTCCCATTCTTGTCTTGGAGTATCTACCCTGGGGGGAAATCTCATCTACCTCTTGCCTCAGTTTCTCTTAATTCTCTCAAATGGGAGCTTTCACTAAGGATAATTCCCAGTTCTGGGTCACGAGGGCCAGGGTGGGGTGGGTCATGAGGGTCATAAATGTCTTCTTTCATTCCACTTTCCCTTTCTACCTGTGTTCCTAGCTCACATTTATTATTATGAAAACATATCATTCATTAAGTGCTAATTAATACCTTATCTAATTAACTAATTAATGCTTATCTGATACCTAAGCTATTTAAGCTCCTGCTTTCTTGCTTCTCCTTTAAAAATTCTCTGCCTCTGAAAATATTTGAGTAAGATTTTAAGACTTTGATAAGAGGATGAAAAGACAGATTATAGACATGAGAAAATGTTTGCAAACACATATCCACCGAATATGAGCATCTGAAATACGTAAAGAGCTCTCAGGCTTCCCTGGTGGCTTACTGGTAAAGAATCTGCCTGCCGACGCAGGAGTCATGGGTTTGATCCCTGATCCTGGAAGACCCCACATGCCGTGGAGCAACTAAGCCCATGCACCTCAACTACTTAGCTTGTGCTCCAGAGCCCGGAAAGCCACAGCTACTGAGCCCACGAGCCACAACTACTGAAGCCCCCCACTCTAGACCCTATGCCCCGCAACAAGAGAAGCCACTGCGTGAGAAGCCCGCACCCCACAGCTAGAGAAAAGCCCGTGCGTCAGCGAAGACCCAGGACAGCCATAAGTAAGTAAATAAATATTAAAACACATAAAGAACTCTTAAAACTCAGCAACAACAAAACCCACAAACAATCCAATTAGAAAATGGGCAAAAGATATGCAGAGACATTTTACTGAAGAGGAGATACAGATGGCAAGTAAGAACATGGAAAGATGGAAATGCAAATTAAAACCATAGTAAGATATCACCTCACACTTAACAAAATAACTAAAATGAAAAATAATGACAACACCAAATGTTGGCAAAGATGAAATATACATCTCTAGTGAGAATGTAAAATGTTATAGCCACTCTGGAAAACAATTTGGCAGTTACTTTTAAAAACTAAAAATGCAACTGTCATGCGACCCCAGCAATTGTGGTCCTGGGCGTTCATCCCAGAGAAATGAAAATTTATGTTCACACAAATATCTCTACATGAACATTTACAGCAACTTTATTCATAATAGCCCCAAACTGGAAATAACTCAAATGTCTTTCACTAGATAAATGGCTAAAAAAACCATGGAATACCCACATCATGGAATACCATTCAGCTGTAAAAAGGAACAGACTCTTGATACATTCAACAACCTGTATGAATCTTCAGAGAACAATGTTAAGTGAAAAAAAGCCAAACCCCAAAGTCCACATACTGAAAGTGGTAGTTGCTCAGTTGTGTCCAACTCGTTGCAACCCCATGGACTGTAGCCTCCCAGGCTTCTCCATCCATTGTATTTTCCAGGCAAGAATACTGGAGTGGGTTGCCACTTCCTTCTCCAGGGGATCTTCCCGAACCAGAGATCGAACCAGAGAGGTCTCCTGCATTGCAGGCAAGCTGTTTACCTTCTGAGCCACCAGGGAAATTAAAGTCTACCTATTAAATGATTCCATTTATATGGCATTCTTAAAATCACAAAATCTTAGAAATGAAGAACAGGTTAGTGGTTGTTAGCACCCCACTCCAGTACTCTTGCCTGGAAAATCCCGTGGACGGGGGAACCTGGTAGGCTGCAGTCCATGGGGTCACTGAGAGTTGGGCGCGACTCAGTGACTTCACTTTCACTTTTCACTTTCATGCATTGGAGAAGGAAATGGCAACCCACTCCAGTGTTCTTGCTTGGAGAATCCCAGGGCCGTCTATGGGGTCGCACAGAGTCGGACACGACTGAAGCCACTTAGCAGCAGCAGAGATTAAGAAGGGGGTGGAGGTAAGGAGAAAGTAGATGTGGTTATAAAAGGATAACAAGAGAAATCTTTGTGGTGGTGGGAATGTCTATTTCCTCACTGTAGCTATGGCAGTATTCTGACTGTGACATTCTACAAGACTGTTGCAAAAGGTTACCATCAGGAGAAACAGGGTACATAGTGCATGGGATCTCTCTATATTTTGACTTACAATTGCATATCAATCTATAATTATCTCAAAATAAAAAGTTTATTTTTTTTACAAAGGTAAATTATAACATAAAAGGAAAAAACAAAGGTGATTGTTAAATATTCCTCACCTGATAGGTAATCCTTGTGTAGTAC
Source organism: Ovis canadensis (assembly GCF_042477335.2). NCBI lineage: Eukaryota > Metazoa > Chordata > Mammalia > Artiodactyla > Bovidae > Ovis > Ovis canadensis. Next base: position 36,723,236 of record NC_091268.1, on the reverse strand, counting down.
TTACCATGGACTAGTACTTCAGATTACCAATTTAAGCTTTTTAAATCCTATTATGTAGTACTATTATGATCCTGTTTAACAGATGAGGAAACTGAGGTTAAGCAACCTACCCAAGGTGACATAGTTCAGTGGTGGACCTGGAGTTTGAACCCAGGCACTCTGATTCCATTTTAGCCCCTACACTGTGGTATAAAGGTCACGCCACTGTAGAGATACAGTCCAGATCCTAGACTTGCTGTCTTGGCCTCAGGGTCTCCTTCTCCCAGAACTTCCTTTCTCAGGCCTCCAGAGTGTACATCTCCATCTCTTTTTTAAATGAAAATTTCAGCAGCAAGAAACCTACCAACAGATCTGTCTTTAAACTTTGAGGGAGTGTAATTATCTCACATAATAAAATGATGGCTGCAAAGCTGATGGACTCAGCAGTCCTGCAACATCCGTAAAGTCCACCTTCTTTCTGCTGTTCCATTCTACCATCCTTTCCTAGGAGCTTCCTCATGACCTCAAAACGGCTGCCCAAGCTGCAGGCAGCATTTTCTCACAACAGTATCCACAGTCAGGACAGGGATTGTTTCTTCCCTCTTTGTCTCCTCTTGATCAACAAGGAAAACCTCTGCCAGGAGCCCCAGCACGGTCGCCATTCATGTCTCATTGGCCAGAAATGCCTCATGTCTCCACCTCTAAGCCCATCACTGAGTAGAGGGAACAGGAAAATGTGGTTTGTTTAGACCAATTATGCCACTTCCTGGGAGCAGAGGCCACCACCCCTGAAGAATGAGATCTCATGGAGTACAGATGGTAGGTGAAAGATGGAAAATTTTAAAAGCAAGTTCTATTACAAAAGAAAAACAATGCTTGCTGTCTAGGGAAAATTAAATTTTCATTACACTTTGCTTACAGGAGTGGCCCTCACCTTGGGAGTCACCCTCTTTAAGTACAAGTGCCTGGGGTTGAGCATGAACTGTCAGAAACAGTACAGGCCAGCTCAGCAGCTCTCAAACTTTAATGTGCCCAAGAATCACCATAGGAGACTGGTGGAAAGGCTGGAACTTGAACCAAAGTTCATGTAATTCTAATATCTGGGTTTATAGCCACTGTCTCATTGAGCTCCTATGTGCTTGCTATTGCCCTAGGAGGTCCCTTAATGCCTAGAGGCTAAGAAATTTCCCTTAGTTAAGTGAGCCCCTGAGACCTGGTTAATCTCTCAAGTCTGTTACCCAATGAGGTCTGGCTGTTTGCTGCTTGAAAATCAGTATGAAAGAGAGAGGGAGAGAGAGAGTGGTGTCAGGAGAAATTAAAGATGCTTTCAATCAGAATGCCAGCAATCCTGGGAGATGGTAGACTCAGAGTCCCCAAAAACCATCTCCAAAGATTCTGCTCAGAGATAAAAGATTTTAAGGGGGAAAAGGGAAGTAGTCTCAGTTAATCATTGAGATGGGGTGGGGGGCTTAGAGTCATCCCTACTTTGTGCGGGCTTGTGTGCAGGTTTGGCAACTTGTGATTTTTCTTTAGATGCCATCTTGTTCACAGTTTGTCCCCACGATTACTGAAGGGGGAGCTAGGGGAGAGATCTGCTTATCTGTGAAGAACTTATTCTTCATTTCTACTTCTTTGATCTACAGAAAGGACCAACAGGTTAGGCAAGGTAGTATGTGGTCAAGAGATTTGAGAGCTGTGCTAGGACCAGAGATGAGTAGAGCGTGGGGCTGCCTCGTTTCAGGTTAGTGACAAGACAAGAGGGTCTCCTGCAGAGAGCTCTTTCTTGCCAAGAACTGCTTACTTTTCTTGCAGGCCAAAGTTGTGCCTGCCCAATTCTCCAGCCCTTCAGGCAGAGAGGTCTGCTCTCTTTTGAAAGTCTCATCCGGGATCCTCCACAAAGTGGTGGCCCCACTGTATGTATCCTTTCCACCCTCAGCCCATTAAGAGTCCTTCTTTTCAATGAAGAAAGGGAGTGTGTGTGATAAACAGATTCTCTCCTGACTTCTCATCTTTTTCATAAGTAATGTCCTAACCAAGAAATGCCTGCTGCTGCTTCTAAGTCGCTTCAGTCTTGTCGACTCTGTGTGACCCTATGGACAGCAGCCCACCAGGCTCCTCTGTCCACGGGACTCTCGAGGCCTCAGTCCTTCAAAGTCTTGACATCCTATCGCCCTAGAAGCACAGGGAAGTCTGGGGCGTGTGTGAGTGAAAAGCAGGAAGAGGAGACTGCAGTTATCCCTGCTGAACATTGCCTTTCCCTGGGGAGAAACGGTGGGAAATGATTGTGGCCTCTGGATCTCATCAGAAACCAAGCATCCCTTAGAATACTTACTGGAATCTACAAAACTAATAAGCGATTGCCAGAGCTACCTTCCTGCTAATGGTGCAGCATTGTATTTCCGCTAATGAGCACTGATTGGCACCACATTCAAATGCAAATCTAGGTCTTTGTTTCTTACAAATAACTTTTTTTTTCCGTTTGATTCTTACAAATAACAAGCCCTGGGGAACTGAGAATTTCAGCTTGATTGCAAATCTAATACGGAGTTTGGAGATATTTTATTCTTCCAATCCTTACCGCAAACCTGCCTGCTCACCCCATTTTCCCGGAGTCATTAAAAAAAAAAAAAAAAGTCCTTTTGGAGTAGACCTTAAATTTAAAAAGAGATGGTGGGCTCAAATATGCATAGAAGTTGGAACTGATCTGGGGTGGAAAAAAGAGTACATGTGGATGGATGCCTGGGTGGTTCAGAGAGTCACACCCTCATGGTAGTTTGAGTCACTTTTATGGGGCATTTCTTCTGGGTTTCCTTTGGCCAATCATCTCTCTTTTCCTGGATCTGATTTTGTATTAGGTTTATTTCAAGGTCCTCCCCTGTGTGTGCACACATCTCTTAGCCAAGATGGTATCCAGCGAAGAGGCTTATGGATGGTTTTGTTAGGGGAAGCACACTGATTGAAACCACCCACCCTGGCCAGGCACCATAGTAACCATTTGCATAAGTTGTTTTATGACAGGAGATTCTGATAAGGAATACGGAACTAATAAGCCACCACCAACCAAAAGAATTCAGGAAAGGTCAAAAGGAGACCCCGACTGTCCGTCCACTTCCCAGAATCCCTCTAGCTAGCATCCATCTTGGCTGAGCGATGGGTGCGCCACCAGGAAAGACTCTGAATTAGAATGATTGGCCAAAGACCACCCAGAAACTAATCCCATCACCATAAAACCCAAGACTTCGAGCCACGCGACACAGATATTTTCCTGGTTTCCCTTACCCTACTGCTCTCCACCCGGGTGCCCTTTCCCAAAGAAATCTCTTGCTTTGTCAGCACATGTGTCTCCTCGGACAATTCATGTCCAAGTGTTAGACAAGAGCCCAATTTCGGGCCCTGGAAGGGGTCTGCCTTCCTGCAACAGTTTGACATCACTTACTATGAGGTGATGATCGCCAAAGAGCCTTTCTGGGCATGTGCAGTTGGTAAGGTCTCCTTGACTTTGAGAATAAGGTACAAGTGGTCTTTTATCTCTTATCTGGGCAGGGCTCAGCTCCTCTCTTCTGCTACTATGGAGTATATGTCCACCAGGGAGAAACTCCAGCTGCTCAGCCTGGGACCCATCTATCTCTGGCCTGAGTATAGGTTCTGACAATCTAACAAGAGGCTGTCTGCACTGGCAGTATTATGAAAAGATGTCCTGCTTCTCCCACCTCTCTTGAATCTTAAGATCTTACTATCTTGTAGCTTCCAGGTCTAAGGGTCTTTCATCTTAGTCTTGATATCCATTGTTAAAAAATAAAATTCAACTCAACAAATCACGAATCAAGCAGTATTCAATCTAGCAGATAGAAAGGAGTTCCAAAGACTAGACAAGTCAGGAGATTTTGTGGGCAGAAGGGAGCAGGAACAAGCAAGCTGCACTAGGTAGAAAGTGGATCAAGGTTATTATCCTCAGAGCGGATGTCAGGGGTCTGCAGAGCCACCTAATTAATGCTGATCAGGCAATTTCTGACTGACTGGGGTAAGATTCCATTTCTGGGAGAGTTGACTCTGTAATTAAGTCTTGGTTTGATTGATATGGGGCTTGGTATTGGAGAAGGAAATGGCAATCCACTCCAGTGTTCTTGCCTTGAGAATCCCATGGACAGAGGAACCTAGTGGGCTACGGTCCATAGGGTCGCACAAGTGACTTCATTTGGGGACTCTTGTCTTTAACACTGTCAGGTGTGTGTGCTCCTTTCCCTTGGTTCCATCTCATCACAGCAAAGCTTTGAAATGATGTACCAGTGTTACAGCTCAGTTACAGCCCAAGAGTTTATTAAGCAGACAGCAGATCCGTACACCCAAGAAGTGAGGGCACGCAGCCCCGAAGGAGTGGCCTCAACCTGTTTTGGCTTCCCTTTTTTATACTTCTTGTCTCCTCCCCATTGGAACCTGATTGGTTCTTGAATACATAAAATAAGGCTCATATATGTAAGGCGAGTGCCGAGAAAAAGAGAGTGAGCTGGGCAGTCACGCAAGAAAAGGGAAATTTATTAGAGGGAAAAGAGCGGGTGACTGGCCCATAAGGAGAACCAGCATCCTCCCTTTCCAACCGAGTCCTTCTTACACCCCACCAATGAAAAATCCTCTGGAGGCATGGTTACATAGCCGGGGGTCTGGAATCTGGTGGTCTCACAGCTTTGAGAAGATAGGCGCCAGTGAGATAACAGGATGCCATTTGGACAATTTGGTCAGTCTCAAGGGTCACTGTGATTTATTCTTTGTTTGCGAGGTCGGCATAATAAGCCATCTTAACAATGAGACCCCATGTGGGCCCCATCAATATCCACCATTGATCAGGAAGGGGGCATTTTTTCCCACCGGAGGTTCCCACTCCAGTCCTCGGACTTTTCCTTTGTTCTCCTTTTCATCTGCTTTCTAACCGCCATTTTGGACTCCCCTTTTTTTCCCCGCTCTGACTGCCTAACAGCACCATCAGGTCAACACGTTACCTTAACACACACTGTTGAAAACAGCACTTTAGAGAATAACTGTTCCCCTGTCTGCACTTCTCCTGAGCAATCAGGATCTAGCTCAGACACAGCGGGTGTTTAATGGTTGCCCATTGAGCTAATACATTCATGTGCGGCGTAATGGCCCGTTTCTCCCGCCATCTTTTATTCTTTCCGTTTATTTCCCACGTTCTATAGAATGTGATCGCCCAAGCCTAATTCAAGGGAGAGAATCCAGTGCAATAGCTGGCTTCATGAGGATTTCTTCTCCAGAGGTGCAAGGGTGCTAAGCCCTGCTGGCTGCAAAGGCAACTGCCAGGTTCTATGGCTGAGTGGCCCTTTGGGGAAGGCTGGTTAAGTGAGTTCATTGCTCCTCTCTGGAGCTGGTGCACTGGGACACAAGTGTTCAGGTCTGAGGAAAGAGGCAATATAAATAGAACTTGAGGTACCAACTTAACCACCGGATAGACCTGGATTTGAAGCTGAGCTCTTCCCAATAGGAGCTGTGTGAGCTGGGGTGGGTTCCTCAACTTCTCTAAGCATCAGTTTCCTCATCAGTAAAATGGGGGTGATAAGGGTCTATAGTGAATTGATTGCCACACCTTGAGGAGGTTTCTTCCATAATCAATTTTAACTGTGTGACTTGCTTTGACCCATGGGACCGCAGCAAAGGCAATGCAAGCAGAAGCTGGGGACGTGCTTGCACATTAGGGCTTACTCTCTCTTGCTGTTAAGTACCTTTCCGCCATCATGTGAACAAGTGTGGGCTGACGGATGAGAGGCATGTGACTGTCACCCAAGCTGACATCAGGCCAACTGCCAGACAGACATGTGAGGGAGGCTTTCCTGGACCATCCAGCTCCAGCCAAGCCAGCCCAAGTCAGAATAAACCCCCAACAAACCCATAGTAATGTGAGAAATGTTTAAGACATTACCTTTGAGGGAGGAGGGATTGTTACACAGCAAAAGCTGACCAATACACATTTCCTCACCAGAGTGATGCTTGAGATGTAAATGTGCATGCATAAAAGTACCTCCACCAGTGCCTGACACATAAGCATTGAATCAGCTTGGATCACATAACTGGGTCTATGAAACCAGGATACTGGGAGCTTCTGGAAGATGATCTTCACTGAAACAGAGAGAGGCAAGAGAAGAAAGTCTGCTTCATTTACACAATGCATGGGGCCAGACCTGTTTCTCTCACACAGGGCAGCTCTTCCAGACCCTGCAAAATCACCACCAGTCATCGCTGATCGGCACAGACGTGAGTGTTTCATTCCAGTGTCATCTTGAAGATCTGTATCAGCTGCAGGATTAGTCAGTGGGAAGGGGGCAGGCCCTTCTATTCCTGTGCCACCGACAAAAACCCATCAGAGACCCAGCAAGTAACACACTCACACAGCGAAGTGGTCTGACAAGAGTCCCTTCCCCACTAGTCAACAGGTGTGGCAGAACTAGGCTACCTTGGATTCACTATATGGACATTTACACTTAAAACCAAATTACAATACCTCTCAGCCTATCGCCTGCACCCCATCCCTATATCCAAAGAGAAACCTCATCTATAAAATTCACTGGCAGTCCAGTGGTTAGGACTCTGTACTCTCACTGCAGAGGGTCCAGGTTCAATACCTGGTCAGGGAACTAAGATCCCACAAGTCACACAGCTTGGCAGGAAAAATAAAAAGCCACTTCATCTGCACTCACACATCAGTTTTTCACTGCAGTCTGAAAAACACAAAAGTTGCCAAGTTCTTTCTCTCTGCTTCAGACTGAGATGCAAGAAGCCACATCAAGGAACCACCAGCTGACAGTATCCCTTGTGAGAATGCGCTGGCGTTGACGTGCCACTTCCCAATGCTCACAATGCAGAGAGGTCTCAGGGCCCCACAGAGAGTGGATACTGCACACAAGCGGCCCTTCCCATGGCTGCATCACTGCAACTGCTTGCTTCCCCAACAGTCACAAAGGCTCTCATAGAAAACAGTCCTACAGATAGCATCTTTGTAAAAGCCAAGCATTGGAAACAATCCTGTTGTCCTTCAACAGTAGAATGAGCTTCTTTTTGAAAAGTGTGGTTAATTTACACAGTGGATGGGGGGCTAAAGAACAGTGAGAATGCACTCCACACAATAGCATGCATGCAGTTCGCAAACATGAAGTTAAGTGAAAGAAAATACTCACACAAAAAAATATTTTCAATAAATCTACATAAAGCTTGAAAACAAGCAAAATCAGATGACATGATTCAGAGATTCATTCTAAGGTGATAAAATTGCAAAGAAAAGCAAAGGGGGTGATTACCAAAAACTCAGGAACATGGTTTCCTTTTGGAGGGTGGAAAGGAAAAGGTTTCAAAAGCAAAGAAGTATGTGGGGGTTGGCTCTTAGAGGGCGGATTGTTCAAGTTCTTGATCTCTGTGGTGGTTATTTTTTTTTCTTTTAAATATGGAATGCTTCACGAATTTGCATGTCATCCTTGCGCAGGGGCCATGCGAATCTTCTCTGTATCGTTCCAGTTTTAGTATATGTGCTGCCAAAGCGAGCACTGTGGTGGTTATTTATACAAGTGTTTGCATGCATGGATGCTCAGTTGCTAGTCATGTCCGACTCTTTGCAACACTATGAACCATAGCCTTCCAGGCTCCTCTGTCCATGGGATTTTCCCGGCAAGAATACTGGAATGGGTAGACATTTCCTTCTCCAGAGGATCTTCCCAAGCCAGAGCTCAAACCCGCATCTCCTGCCATCTCCTGCGTTGCAGGCAGATTCTTTGCCATTGAGCCACCAGGGAAGCCCCATATGAGTGTTTGCTTTATAGCAATTCTTCTTGCTGTCCACTTACGTTTTATGAATTTTTCTTTTTTTTCTTTTTTGCTGCGTTGGGTCTTTGTTTGTTGTGGCATGCAGACTCAGTAGTTGTGGTACCTTCGTTGCTCCGCAGCACGAGGAATCTTAGTTTGTGAACCAGGGATCAAACTCGTGTACCCTGAATTGGAAAGCAGATTCTTCACCACTGGACCACTAGGGAAATCATGAATTTTTCTTTATGTGTGTTATATATGCCACCCACCTCCTAAGAAAAGATTTTTGAAAAGCAATTCTATAGCACATGTTCTTCACACTTCTAATGATGGGGGCAAAAACCCATTCTGTGGAGTCCAGCAGATACAGATACCATGACATCCTCTCATCACTCTTGTTGTTCCTGCCTCCCCTCATGGCCTCAGACCCAAACCTTCACACTTCCCTCCTAAGCTGGTCATATAATAACTCCCATGACCATTGTGGATGCAAAGGGATATTGGTAATGGTGGTGATGGGAGTGAAAGCTGTCTACTTCTACAATAAGGTCTGAGTTCCTCTTCAGCCAACCAAAATACCAGGAGTCGCAGCAGCATGGTAGTCAAACAAGACCCTTATAGAGCCTTTCCAGGACAAACTCCCTTCCCCACACCTTTGCTTTAAGCTCCTCTCTGAAATCCCTAGAAAACCGTATATGATGCACACTTCCTGAGCTTTTTACAGAAGCTAAAACCCCCTCCAAATGGAAGAAATTAACTACCTGATGACCATGAGCACAACCCTGAGACCTACTGGCACCTAAAGACTGATAATCTTAGCCCCTGTGACACTGCCCTGTTACCTCTGCATCAACCAATCTGAGAATTGTCCATGAGCCGATCATATGCCCTGGGACGCCTCTCCTTCACCTGCCCTTTAAAACTGCCTTGCTGAAACCCACTGGGAACTCGGCTCAGGCTTTCTGAGCACTAGCTGTCCCAGACTTCTTGTATGGTGCTCTGAAATAAGCAATGCACTTTCCTCCACCACAGCCCGGTGTCAGTAGCTTGGCTTTACTGCCAGTAGATGAGCAGATTCACGTTTCATTCAATAACAGCCGCAGTAGCAGTAACAGTAGCAATCTTCCACGTGGATACAGACCCTGGTTGGAACAAGGTTAGAACTCGCTTGTACATCCCAGGTTGGACACGCAGCCACACTTGGTCTCCACTCAACTTTTTTTTAAATATTTATTTTTATTTATTTCTTTGGCTGTGCTGGGTCTTAGGTGCAGCACACAGGATCTTCCATCCTTGTCAAGGCATGCAGAATCTTTAGCAGTGGCAAGCGAACTCTCAGTTGCACTATGTCAGGTCTAGCTCCCCAATCAGGGGTCAAACCCTGGCCCTCTGCATTGGGAGCATGGAGTCTTAGCCACTGGACCACAAAAAAATCCCTCCCCGCACTCAGCTCTAGCTCAGCACATGTTTCAACAGTGGGTATGTGGTTGCACTTCTGAAGAAGAGGGTTGATGTTCTGTGCCCAGTCAACTGAGAGAGAGGAGGATAGAGCCTAGAAGAACACTGACCTCTAGAGGAGGGCAGATGAGAGAAGACCTCAGAGGAAGCGAGGAGGAGCAGCCAGTGTGTGGTGGCCAGGAAGCCCAGGAGGGGCCAACTCTTAAAACGTGTTGTTGCGGTCAAATGCTGCACATCATAGAAGATACATGGAATCAGCCCAGTTTCCTGGGCTGTGATCCCCTTTGCTCTCAGGTGGCCTCAGCCTGCAGTGGCTTTGAGCAGGATTTCAATTCTCTGGCCAGGGATTGAAATCCAGAGATTGAGGTCAGGCCGTGGCAGTGAAAGCCTGAATCCTCGCCACTAGACCATGAGAGCAGGTGGCCAGTGACAAGACCTGTTAGTTGTGTAGAAATGCATTTCCACAAACAGATGGAAAGTAGTGAAACAAGTAAATTGTTTATTAGGAGGAAAAAGAGTACGTGAATAGACTCACAGGGCTGGCTCAGAGAGAGAGCCGTGCCCTCATGGTACTTTGAATCACTTAGTTGGGTCATTTCTTCCGTGTTTCCTCTTGGCCAGTCATCTTTCTTTGCTTGGCTCTGAGTCATATTTGCTTTAACTCACAATCCTCCCTGTGTGTGAACATCTCTTAAGCCAAGACGGAGTCTAGTAAAGAGGCCTGTGGGTAGGTTGACATCACCCACTATAGGGTGGTGCCCCTTTTGACCTTCAAAGTTCCTTTCTGTGCACGTGTAGCCAGGAAGTTCTCCTTGATCTCAAGAATGAGAAATATGTAGTCTCTGTATCTCTTAACTGAATGAGAGGGCTCAGTTCCTCTCTGCCCCTGCCATTACTGTTATCATAAAGTGTCCACCAGAGATAAGGTCCTGGAGGAGGAAATGGCAACCCACTCCAGTATCTTTGCCTGGAAAGTCCTACGGACAGAGGAGCCTGGCAGGTCACAAAGAGTCAGACACAACTGAAGTAACAGCACCAGAGACAAAAGTCCAGCTATTTACTATCCTTCTGTTGTTATTCCTATCTGGAAGTGTAGACAGGAGGCTGGCTGTAAATGTCTAACCTGGAGCCAATCTATCTCTGGCCTCAAATCCCCCTGGAAAGACCTGAGCCCCAAGAAATCTTTAGTGGGAGGATGAAGGTTGAAGATCTATCTTCTGAAGCTTCTTCAGGCTAGCATGAGGCTCATAGACCCTACCTAGCCAGGGTCACAGAGTTCTTGTCCTGTCTCCTTAAGTGGCCCAGGGTGTCTTCTGTTGTTATTCCAGCAGAATCTGTCCTAAGGAATGGCTGGAATCTTTGCAGTACCATCATCTTGTCCAGGAAAACACTGTGTCCTTAAAAAAAAACAAACTAGACACATAGATTAAGTAGACAGGATCCAAAGACCAGTAAAAGAATTATTATAACCAGGGGTCCAAGCAGGTGTAAGAACTAGGTTACATTTGGTAGCAGTTCTGATCTTGGTTCAGATAGAGTCAGCTCTTGGGTTTATTCTGTCCAAAGAAATGGAACCATTTGGAGTGATATAGAGTAGATGTCTACTTCTATTATCCCACTGTGATTGGTATCAGGGTAGTAGATCCAGTTAGAAGTAGTGAGTGACCACCTGAATGTTAATAACAAAATAGATCTCATTTCTTTTCAGGAGAATAAGCATGACACCCAGTCTGGACTTGACACTTTGAGGAGACTTGTAGCTGGTTGCCTAGTTTTATCTAAGTCAATTTTAACCTTTGATGTGGCATTAACACATAAGTAACAGGAGCTATTGGTCACTACACATGTCTTTTCTCTTTTTGTAATGTATGATCTAAAGCAATTTTATCATGTAAAAAGTGTCATAGTTACAAGAGGACACTTGAAAATGTAAGGTTACAGCCACTGGCTACCAGCTAGTGTTGTGTCAAGAATGGCTAGGGACATCAAGTCTGACAGAGCTCATAAAACAAGTTCTCAAGAAGTACAAGAACTTGTCTGAAACACACCCATAGCGTCACCTAGTATCATCTTGGATGTCTGAACCATAGCACTTTTAATTGGAATTTTCTCCTTAATAGCTAAAGCAGATGTCATCATTAATGATTTTAGTGTTTCTCTAGGTATGAAAAGATGCAAGAATTTTGGCTCATAAAGTCTTCTCCTGAAAGCATCTAACTATCTGAAGGCCTGTTCTTCTAGTTTTTCTCAGAGCAGAGAGCACTTCATTCCTCATCTCCACCCTGAACCCCTTCCAAGATGCTGCAGGTCTGCAGTCGCAGTGGCTCATGCTTTAATCCTTGTAGAGGCAGATGGTAAGTGCTGCTGACAAGTGCTAATTTGTAGGTGACAAGGCCTCCTCGTTGTCGAAAATTTGACCATGTATTTGGAAGCATTTCATGATCATTTCCTTCCATGCTAAGGATGCTCATTTCCAGGTGCGGTAAAGATTTTGCTGATAGGCTATTCAATGTGCTCTTACAGGACTAGGCCTTATTAAAAGCAGCCAAAAGTCTCTGGGATGGGCGTCCCTGGTGGTCTAGCGATTAAGAATTCACTCACCAATGCAGGGGAGACAGGTTTTATCCCTGGTCTGGAAAAGATCCCACATGCCACAGAGCAACTACGCCTGTATACCACAACTACAGAGCCAGTGTGCTAGGGCCTGGGTGCCACAACTACTGACCCAGTGTGCTAGGGCCTGGGTGCCACAGCTACTGAGCCAGTGTCCTAGGGCCTGGGTGCCACAGCTACTGACCCAGTGTGCTAGGGCCTGGGTGCCACAGCTGCTGACCCAGTGTGCTAGGGCCTGGGTGCCACAGCTACTGAGCCAGTGTGCTAGGGCCTGGGTGCCACAGCTACTGAGCCAGTTTGCTAGGGCCCGGGTGCCACAGCTACTGACCCAGTGTGCTAGGGCCTGGGTGCCACAGCTACTGAGCCAGTGTGCTAGGGCCTGGGTGCCACAGCTACTGAGCCAGTTTGCTAGGGCCCGGGTGCCACAGCTGCTGACCCAGTGTGCTAGGGCCCGGGTGCCACAGCTGCTGACCCAGTGTGCTAGGGCCCGGGTGCCACAGCTACTGACCCAGTGTGCTAGGGCCCGGGTGCCACAGCTGCTGACCCAGTGTGCTAGGGCCCGGGTGCCACAGCTGCTGACCCAGTGTGCTAGGGCCCGGGTGCCACAGCTGCTGAGCCAGTGTGCTAGGGCCCGGGTGCCACAGCTGCTGAGCCAGTGTGCTTGGGCCTGGGTGCCACAGCTGCTGACCCAGTGTCCTAGGGCCTGGGTGCCACAGCTACTGAGCCCATGCATTGCAGCTACTGAAGCCCACGTGTCTAGAGCCCGTGCTCCACAACAGGAGAAGCCACGGCAATGACAAGCTTGAGCACTGCAAAGAAGAGTAGCCCCCATCCATCACAACTCGAGAAAGCCTGTGGGCAGCAGTGAAAACCAAGCACAGCCAATAATGAATACATAATAGATCATTTTTTAAAGAAAGTCTCTGGACTACCTTTCTTACTCGTCTCTATGGCCCAAGAAAATATTCACTCTTGTTGCTTCTTCTCATATCTAGACTTAGACTATTACAGTCATCAATCTCATACGGAGCTACATGTCATCACTTTATCAGAGGCGCAGTCACACATTTGGTAATGTAAGAAACAATAACTTTACAAAACAGGCAATATAGGTAATAATATAGTTAACAGTATTAGTAAGAATTCAAATCAAGAACTTCTGTTAGGTGCAGCGAAATCACTGCAGATGGTGACTGCAGCCATGAAATTAAAAGATGCTTACTCCCTGGAAGGAAAGTTATGACCAACCTAGATAGTATATTCAAAAGCAGAGACATTACTTTGCAGACTAAGGTCCATCTAGTCAAGGCTATGGTTTTTCCAGTAGTCATGTATGGATGTGAGAGTTGGACTGTGAAGAAGGCTGAGCGCCGAAGAATTGATGCTTTTGAACTGTGGTGTTGGAGAAGACTCTTGAGAGTCCCTTGGACTGCAAGGAGATCCAACCAGTCCATTCTGAAGGAGATCAACCCTGGGATTTCTTTGGAAGGAATGATGCTAAAGCTGAAGCTCCAGTACTTTGGCCACCTGATGCGAAGAGTTGACTCATTGGAAAAGACTCTGATGCTGGGAAGGATTGGGGGCAGGAGGAGAAGGGGACGACCGAGGATGAGATGGCTGGATGGCATCATGGACTCGATGGACATGAGTCTGAGTGAACTCCGGGTGATGGTGATGAACAGGGAGGCCTGGCATGCTGCGATTCATGGGGATGCAAAGAGTCGGACACGACTGAGCAACTGAACTGAACTGAATATATCCCAGGTCATCTGACTTAGTTTATTCTGTACCAATTCTTATTTTTCAGGGAAATTATATATTGGCATTTATATATGCTGATGTTGATTCTGGGAAATATATATATTTATATATAAATAAATATATAGGCATATATATATGCTGATGCTGGGAAAGACTGAAGGCAGAAGGAGAAGGGGATGACAGAGGATGAGATGGTTGGATGGCACCACTGACTTGATGGACATGACTTTGAGCAAGCTCCAGGAGTTGGTGGTGGACTGGGAAGCCTGGTGTGCTGCAGTCCACGGGGTCACAAAGAGTCAGACACAACTTAGTGACTGAACTTAACTGATATATTGGTATTGTACATAAGGTATCTGACTTAATTTCCTAATGTTACTAAGCTGGTTATCCCTAGTACAATTTAACTGTTCACAGCATATGCTGCTTCTGCTGCTGCTAAGTCGCATCAGTCCTGTCCGACTCTGTGCCACCCCAGAGACTAAAGTGTTCACAGCATATAAGAGCCTTTAAACTTAAATTATTATAGCCTTGTGTTAACCACATTAATCCATCCCATACTTGTGGGAGGATTTATTTTTTGGCTGAAATTTTGCTTGTTGCTCTGATCAAGCTTGAGTAACAGAGGAAAATTCATATTTACGGCCAGGGTCAGAGCAGGCATTATTAACTGGCCAGGCAAGGGGATACCATCCAGTAATATCAATAGTGTTCTGAACGGCACTATACTTTTTTTCTTCTAGAATAAATTTCCTGAGCACTGCAATGGGGCCAAAAATTAGAGCCTTGGAGTGGAGAAATCCACCAAGGTAACCCAAAAGTACTAAGCATAGGTAATTAGCCACAAACCCAACAATTAGATTTATTTTTGAAACTAGCATAGGATCATGCCTATGCTGCAGAAAATTTGATTCATTTGCAAAGGTCCAAGAAGTCACTAAACATTATAAATGATCATATGAGTCAGGCCCAGAATCTGGGGCAAGCTGCCTGCTTCTGATGTTGTCTTCTTCTCATCCTGGTGTGCATGGAGTCACTCTTCTGTTTGAGAATTATTTTAAGATGATTTTGAGGTCAGTCACCCTCTCTATAGGCCAGTACAGTGCAGGGTTCCTTTGTGAGTGGAGATTAATCCAAGTCAATCCCTTCAGTTTCACTGCGTGTGAGCTAGTTAAGAGTACCTGATAAGGGTCCTTCCATCTAGGTTGGAGACAGTCCTTTAAATTATATCTTTTCCAATATGCATAATCCCCTGGTTGCAGATCATGGGGCATCTGATCTTCATCCAAAGAGATTACTGACACAAGCTCCAGAAACAAACCTAGAGTGTCCTTTTAATAATTCAATTAAACTGTACATTAATGTAACATAACAGCAAGGAAAGTGAAAGTGAAGTTGCTCAGTCGTGTCCGACTCTTTGCGACCCCATGGACTGTAGCCTACCAGGCTCCTCCCTCCATGGGATTCTCCAGGCAAGAGTACTGGAGTGGGTTGCCATTTCCTCCTCCAGGGGATCTTCCTGACCCAGGGATCAAACCCGGGTCTCCTGCATTCCAGACAGATGCTTTAACCTCTGAGGAACTACCTGGAAAATGAGTTTTAGTAAATGCAGACCTCCATTAACAAAACTGGAATTTAATATTCATTGAAACATAATTATTTTCTCTAAAAGTACCCTCATTTCTACCAAATATAGTCAAATCAAGATTAATTTGCCTGAAAGACCTGTACTCTGAAAACTATAAGTCCCTGATGAAAGAAATGAAGAAGACACAAACAGATGGAAAGATATACCATGTTTGTGGATTAGAAGAATCAATATTATCAGAATGACTATACTATCCAAGGCTATCTACAGATTCGATGCAATCTCTATCAAATTACCAAGGTCATTTTCCACAGAACTAGAACAAAAAAATCTTAAAATTTGTATGAAGACAAAAAAGACCCTGAATAGTGAAAGTAATCATGAGAAAGAAAAACAGAGCTGGAAGATTCAGGCTCCCTGATTTCAGGCTATACTATAAAGCTATAGTCATTAAAACAGTATGGTACTGGCACAAAAATAGAAATATAGATCAATGGACCGGATAAAGAACCCAGAAATAAACCTATGTACCTATAGTCAATTGATCTGTGACAAAGGAAGCAAAACAAATGGCGCTGGGAAAACCAGACAGCTACATAATTTTAAAAAATTGAAATAAGGTGATTCTTTTACACCGTACACAAAAATAAGCTCAAAATGGGTTAAAGACCTAAATGTGAGACCAGATACTATAAACTCAGAGAGGAAAACATAGGCAGAACACTCTCTGACATAAATCTCAGCAATATCTTTTTTTTTAACCTCAGAATAATGGAAATAAAAATAAGCAAATGGGACCTACTTAAACTCAAAAGCTTTTGCATAGCAAAGGAGACAATAAACAAAGCAAAAAGACAACCCACAGAATGGGAGAAAACAGGTGCAAATAATGTGACTGTCAAGAGTTTAGGCTCCAAAATTTAAAACAGGTCATGATGCTTAAGATACCACTCTAATGGCAGAAACTTAGATTTCAAATGCAAATACAAAAAAGATCATGTAAAAGAGTCCAACACTAAAATATCAAGTTATGAAAATCTGGAGAGACTATTTTTATATAGAGATTCCTAAAGCATAATTATTCATATGGAGTTTACCTAAAAGCTCTTGTCTTATTTACATTTAATTTACTTATAAAAATTTTATCATACCAAGTTCTTTATTTATTTACATGCTGACAATTGGCAATAGGTATAACAAAATCTTATTTGACGTCTATTAAACCTAGATAAAATAAAGATTTTATATTTAATGTTGATGACTCTAAAGACATGTCTATATTAATTAGATTAACAAGTCTAAACATTAATACCAGATATTAATTTAATACTGAATATTTTCCAGTTCACACAAACCTGCAATGAATTCTAGTCATTTACCTTCTGTATTTTCCAGAATTTACATAAACACTTAATATCCTTTAAGCCAATTAAGTAGAGCTCATTGACAAATTAATCCTAATAATACCATCTAAAGGTAAAGACAAGCATACATACACGTAGACAGACATGAGCGATCGCATAGCTTCCTTTTCTAAACTTAGTCATAAATCAGGTATCACAATATAAAACTCACTAGTTGTAAATAACAGTTGGAATAAGTTTAATTTTAAAAGGCTTCTTCCTCATCTTTTGGTCTCAAGGCACAGAGTGAGAAATGCAAGTTCTCCTAGAAGTACTTGTTCCCTCAAGGTCAGGATTCTGGGGGGGAAAAAAAGTATTTTAACAAGTTAGCTTTCTTTAATTGCACATGCAAAAAAAAAAAAGCAGGTTTTGCAATTTCAAAACAAAATTTTCTCTAAAGAGTATTGTAGCCATATAATATAAATATATATATATATCTTTTTCTGTAGTCATAGATTCATAGCTAAAATTTAGACCAGATAGTGCTCAAATTGACCCTTGATAACAGGCTGATAAAATAAATAACCCTTGCCCCAGCAGGAGTTATCCCTCTGGGGAGGTGGTATCTTAGTTTGAGAAGAAGAATCTGGAGGAGTAAGCAAACTTAGAGGAGTGGGTGAAGCTTGGTTTCTCCCCTGAGAGTTGGGAGAAGTTAAAAGGGGATTATTTAGAATGTCAGAAGAGTTTTCTGATTCCTCAGGGTTTTGATTATAGGAACTAGACAGATCAGGATTATGATAAAGGGCCATAAAGTCCTGAACACAAGGGGACCGCAGTCCACTTTCCCATTTTGTTGCAATAAAGATCTAATTGTAAGATAGTATTATAAACTAGAGACACACTTTCAGGCTATTTTTCCATCCCCCAACTTAAATTAAAACCAGGTAATATTATGGTAAAACAAAGTTTTCCCTTTCTCAGTCCACCTGAAAAAAGGGATCCTCCCATGTTGAGCAACCTACAACCAAGAATGGCAGTCCTAGAAATGAAGTCCAGAATTCTAAAAACATCATTAGGACACACTTGAAGGAGATTCAGAGCATCCTCTGAATTTCTTTAGAATCCTGTTGACTGACGGGATTTTGAGCGTCTTCTACTCTCCCACCAATCCCCGATCAGATTCTCGGCTCAACCTGATCCCTTTGAGCCAATGCCAGTGCTTTGCCAGGGCCCTTCTTGAAGGGGATCTGTTATAGCACTGCAATCTGCTTGAACATGCCCGGCCCATTAGACTGTCCATTGCAGCGTGTGGACTGCTAAGGCCTGGAGCGAATGGGTCTGATGGATGCAAAGAGGAGCCCCTGGAGAAATTGGAGTTGGGTGCTGTGTAAAATGCCATGGGGGTCAGGACCTGAGGAGTGGGAGGTGGGAGTATTCCCAGGGGGGATATTTGGACACAGAGCAAGGTGGGAGATTAAACAGCAGAAGATTCCCAAGTCTATCACCCTGCTTGTTCAGCCGCCAAGGTTTTTACCTTGGGGATCATCTGACGATTTTATCTGACACAGGCCACAGAGTTTGGCAGTGGCCGAAACACAGTTTAGGAATGAGGTCCAGAAAATCCTTCCCTAGAAGGGCTCAGAGACATGAAGTGAGAAAGAGAACTAGTTGTGTGCGTAAGGTGGGAAAGAAAAGCAGAGTGAAGTGTTCCATACAGGACAGAGAGAGAGAGAGAATCCTTGGGCTCCTTCATGGTTGGAAGTCACATTTCTGCCAGCTCCCAAAGAATAGCATCAGCCTTCACCCAAGCATTACTTATATCTGCACATTCTGAGGGATACGTCCTGTCACCCTCAATATGAGGGGAGCTATAATGCAGCAAGTGGAACAAGGTTGTGCCCTGCAGGTCTTGAAAAGAAAGAGAAGCAGACAGCCAGAGAAAGAACACCGAACTACTCCCTGTGGTCAACTCTGGGGACCAGGATAAGTCATGTGAAAGAAGGACTCTCACCTTTTTACCCTCTATGCTTCCAAATTATTTTAACTTTCACAAGGAGTGTTCATGCATTTGAAATTTTAAATGAAGGGAAAAAAAGCTACATGTTAACTAATACTAGCCTAATGATGTCGGAAGAAAGGACCAGAAAAGGAGAGAAAGCCAGCTGGGGGTCGTTGATGGCAGCTGAGGTATTCGGCAGGTGAGGACCGAGGTGAGGGGTGGCCAAAGGCCACGTGGTGTAAAGTGAGCTGGTCCAGGAATTGTACAGGTGGTGTGATGTGTACGCTGCTGGAAATACAACAGCAAGGGCAACTCCTGGTTAGGAGTTTTTAGGACACTCCTCCAGTCACCAATGATCTTGTAAAAATGGGCCAGGGTTCTTCCTGGTCTTTGGGGGACCGAGATTCAGAAGGTACATCTAATGGCAGCTTATTTTGGGGGTGGCCTTCCCCAAGAGGCAATGGGAAGTGAGAAGGAAACTGCTCTCCACCCACCCACTCCCATCCGCAAAGCAAGACACACAGGTCCAAGAAAGAAGTGCGCGGAGAACCAGAGGGATGAAGGTAACAACAAAATTTAGCCAAACTGTTCCAATTAGCCTGACATCAGAAATCAACAAAGCACCCTTTTCAACACATCCTGACAAGTGTTAATTGTATCTTTTGTTGTGTTATTTTTTAGTCTTTGCTAACTTGATTGGCCGAAAATCAATCAACTGTGGCATAGTCGACACTTTCTAAATTACCTGCTTACTCAGTTCCTTGGGCTTCCCTGGTGGCTCAGACAGTAAAAAATCCGCCTGCAATGTGGGAGACCTGGGTTCCATCCCTGGGTCAGGAAGATCCCTGGAGGAGGGCATGGAAACCCACTCCAATATTCTTGCCTGGAGAATCCCATGGACAGAGGAGCCTGGTGGGCTACAGTCCATGGGGCCTCAAAGAGTTGGACACGACTGAGCGACTAAGCACAGCACTCAAGTTTCTTGAGGATCAGACAGTAACTTTCTTTTTTTTTAAATACTTTATTTTATTTTTTTAAACGTATTTATTTATTTTTATTTTGGGTTGCTCTGGGTCTTCATTATGGTGCACAGGCTTTCTCTAGTTGTGGAGAGCAGGATGTACTCTCTCAGTAGCCGTGCAGGGACTTCTCATTGTGGTGGCTTTTCTTGTTGCAGAGCAGGGCACATGATGCTGCTGCTGCTGCTGCTAAGTCACTTCAGTCGAGGCCGACTCTGTGCGACCCCAGAGACGGCAGCCCCCCAGACTCTCCCGTCCTTGGGATTCCACATGGGCTTCAGTAACTGTGGCTCAAGGGCTCTAGAGTGCAGGTTTAGTAGTTGTAGGACATGGGCTTATTTGCTGCTCGACAAGTAGAATCTTCCTGGACCAGAGATTGAACTTGTGTCCTCTACACTGGCAGGCAGATTCTTATCCACTGTACCACCAGGGAAGTCCTAAAAGTCTTTTATTTTTGTTAATATTTTTATTTGGCTGCACCGGGTCTTAGTTGTGGCATGCAGAATCTTTAGTTGCAGCATTCGAGATCTTAATTGTGGCATGGGAAATCTTAGTTCCCCAAACAGGGGTCAAACCCAGGCCCTCTGCTTTGGGAGCTTGGAGTCTTAGCCACTGGGTCACCAGAGAAGTCCCCAGATGGTAGTTTTCATCTTCTCATTCCAAGCATGACCTGGGATTAAGGATGAAATGCGCCATAGCATTGTTGTTTTTTTGATATTAAAATAACACAAGGAAATTTATATGTGTATATGTATACCTGAATTACTTTTCTGTACACCGGAAACTAACACAACGTTGTAAATCAACTATACTCCAATATGAAATAAAAAGATACAGGGTTAAGCATTTTCTGCATTGGTTTAAGGACAGTGAAACTGTGACCCCGAGGCCCACAATAATGCAAATTCAGGTATAACATAGTTGGTAATCGGCTCCCATCGTCAGCAAAGTTTCATTCGGGTTATTTCATTAACACTGCAAAGTATAACCCTGCTTTTAGTATAATCGAATTGGAGGACCTACACTGGAGAGAGTAGGATTTTCTAGTCTGAGATGCTTCCACCAGGGGGCGTCGCTAGACCTCTGAGAGAGAGTCGAAGAGAAAGCACACGAGGGAGAGGATAGAGTGCCTTCCCCATCAGGATCTGCAACCTATGCTCAGCGGGCTAAAGTGTGCCGCTGTGTAAATAAAGCTTTATTGAAGCACCACCGTGCTCATACATTTACGTTTGGCGGCCTTCACACCATAATGGCGGTGTTGAATAGCTGTTCGAGACTGTATAACCCACAATGACGAAAGTATTTACTGTCTTCCTTTACAGCTAAAGCTTGCCAAGCCCATTCTAATGCTCCCCCAGAAATGGTCTAGGACACTTACTCATCTGAGAAGGAGTAGGAGAAGGAGTCACCTCCATGGGTGTAGGGAAGCACCGCACTGTGAGGTAGGTACCATTATTATCCCCACTTTACTGAGGCACAGGGACGGCAAAAAAATTTCCCAGACAATAATTGTTGGAACTAAGATTTGAAACCAGATAGTCTGGTTTCAGACCACCACCTACAAGTTGGGGCTTCTTAAAAGTTCTCAGAAAGGGAAAACAGAAACCAAAATCAGCCACATACAAAGATTCATAATTTTCAATAGCAACATAGAAAGGCAGGCAAAAAAAGGGAAGCAATGCATTCAAATTCTTGAATGAAAAAAATATTTTCAACCTAAAATTCTAGACCCTGATATCTAACAAACAAATATAAGGGCATAAAAAGATAGTATCCATCATGCAAGCTCTCAAAATAATTTCCCTCAATGAACTCTTTCTTAGGATGCTACTGAATAGTATGCTCTACCAAAATGAGAAATTTAAATTATAAAGAGGAAAACAGAGGTCTAGAGGAAAAGGAAAGAGAATTCCTAGGATGAGGATGAAAGGAAATCCAGTGTACTTCAGGCATAGGGAAAGTCTGTTCAGACTGAAACAAGAAGACAAGGGAGCCTCCCAGGTGGGAGGCTGCATTAGTTAAACACTGCTGGGTAACAACACCAAAGGTTAGCAGCTTAAAACAATGAACATTGATGATCTTATAGTTTCTAAGGGTCAACAATCTGATTCTGGTTCAGGGTCTTTCCTGCAGACAAGGCTGCAGTCATTCAAAGACTTCACAAGAGCTGAAGGATCTGCCCATTCATGTGGGTGCCTGGCAAGGGTCCTGAGTTACTTACTTGTCCTGCGGGCCTCCCCAGAAAGGCCACTCACCGCATGGGAGCTGGCTTCCTCTAGAGTGATTGATCCAGCAGAGAAGGGGACAGAGCCCAGGATAGAAGCCACAATGTCTCTTATATTCTAACCTTGGAACTAACATACCATCACTTCTGCAGTATTCTATCAGTCACCAAAGACCAACTGTTATACAAGGTGCGAGAAGACTACACTAGATGTGAGTATCAGAAGACAGGGATCCCTGGGGCCATCTTGGAGGCTGGCAACTACAGAAGTATTCCCTTTACTGTGGCTGTATAACACAACTCAGTGGTGGAAAACATCTACTTACTGTGCATATGAGTTTGGGGGGTCAGAAATTCAGACAGGGAACAGAGGGGTTGGCTTGTCTCTGCTACCCAATGTCTAGAGCTGAAAGACTCATCAAAGTGTTACTGAGTCCAAGCTCACTCTGCTCATTGCATAAAAGACCAATAAATCCAAGAGATGAGGTGTTGAGGCAAGGAATACAACTTGACTTTTTAAATAATAATTTTTGTGTATTTATGGCTGTGCTGAGTCTTCCTTGCTGCACAGGCTTTTCTCTATTGTGGCCAGTGGGGGCTACTCCCCAGTCACAGTACACAGGCTTCTCTTGCTGCAGAGCACAGCCTCTAGGGTGTGTGAGCTCCAGTAGTTGCAGCTCCCAGGCTCTAGGGCACAGGCTCGATAGTTGGGGTACACAGGCTTTGTTGTTCTGCAGCATGTAGGATCCTCCCAAATCAGGGATTCAACCTGTATCTCCTACATTGACAGGCAGATTCTTTACCACTGAGACAGTAGGGAAACCCAAGGCAAGGAGTGTGACTTTATTCAGAAAGCCAGCTGACCAAGAAGACGGCAGACTAATGTCTCAAAATAACCATCTTATGGGGGGTCTGGAAGGCAGGTTCTTTTATAGAACTGAGAGGGAGAGGAGGTGAGGAAGTAAAGTACAAAGGTCATAAGTCTCGCAGATATCTCCTGGAATGGCCAGCCTTGAAGAGGGGATGTGCTCATTTCTTCTTTTCTGCAGGCTTGAACAGGTGGGCAGCTGTGAGCTGAATGAAAGAACTTTGACAGTCAGGCAGAGAATCCTGCTTCTCTGAGGTAGGGCATTATGTATGATTATAATAACAAAAGCAATGATAAGCAAAGGTGAAAGTCAAAGAAACAGATCCAACATGGAGTCACAACTGGCTCACAGTCTTAGAGAAGCCTGAGGGCTGTAATTATCTGAGGGGTCATTTACTTACCTGTCTGGTGGTTGCTGCTGGCTGTCAGCTGGGGGTCTCAGGCCTCACTATGTGCTCTGCCCATCTGGGCCGGTTTGGGCTTTCTCTCACTAGTGACCAGCTTCTAAGAGTAAGAGCCTTAAGAGAGACAGTCAGGCAGAAAACAAGCTGTCTTTTTATGTCCTGGTGTCAAAAACCACACACTGTCACTTCTACCACAATCTGTCACAGTAATCACAGGCTCCCACCCAGGGTCAAGAAAAGTCAGATAGACACTGCCTTTGATGCATAGTGAAAAGATTCTGGAAGAGCTTGTGGGAGAGGAAATATTGCTGTGGCCAGTTTTGCAAAATACAATTGACTGCAGAGGTCTTGGGAAGGTGGAGGGTGAGTGATAAATTACCTGCTGTGGTCGAAGGTGAAGATATTACTGAGAAGCTGTTGATGTAGGCAGAACTACATGAATGTGTTGAAAGCACAGTAAAATAAAGGGATTATTCACTCCAGGGAAAACAAAAACTTACACAAGAAGGAAAGGGAAGCATAGTATATTACATGGGTCAGCTTATATGGTATTTATATTGCCATACTAGTGTAAACACTGAACACTGATTTAACCAAACCTTGTGCTGTGATGAAGTTAAAGATGGGACTGGAAATGAATAAAGAGTGTGTAAAAGAGTTAAATCCTTTATATTAGGAAGTCAGTAAATAATGTTGTGATATGGTAATAGCATCAGTTCAGTTCAGTTAAGTCATTAAGTCATGTCCGACTCTTTGTGACCCCATGGACTGCAGCATGCCAGGCTCCCCTGTCCTCCACCAACTCCCAGAGCTTACTCAAACTCATGTCCATTGAGTCAGTAATGCCATCCAACCATCTCATCCTCTGTCATCCCCTTCTCCTCCTGCCTTCAGTCTTTCCCAGCATCAGGGTCTTTTCCAATGAGTCTGTTCTTCATATCAGGTGGCCAAACTATTGGAGTTTCAGTCTCAGCCTCAGTCCTTCCAATGAATATTCAGGACTAATTTCCTTTAGGATTGACTGCTTTGATTTCTTGCAGTCCACGGGAATCTCAAGAGTCTTCTCCAACACCACAGTTCAAAAACATCAATTCTTTGGCTCTCAGCTTTCTTTATAGTCCAACTTGCACATCCATACATGACTACTGGAAAAACCATAGCTTTGACTATATGGGCCTTTGTCAGCAAAGTAATGTCTCTGCTTTTTATGATATGGTAATATCATAAGAAATATATATTTGGAAACTTTCCTAGGGTCCGTCCAGTGGTTAAGAATTTGCTTTGCAATGCAGGAGACAAGAGTTCAATCCTTGGTTAGGGAACTAAGATCCCACATGACACAGAGCAACTAAGCCCAAGTGCCAGAATAATACTGAAGGCTGCCTGCTCTGGAGCCCATGCACCACAACTAGAGAGTCCATGCGCTGCAATGAAAGATCCCACATGATGCAACTAAGACCCAACACAGCCGAATAAACAACAAATAAAATTTAAAAATAATGGAAGAAATACACATTTGGTCTTTGTCCCCAGTTCCTGGCACAGAGATCCTAAAACCCTCGAAATTCCCTGAGTGATGAGATAAAGGAAGTATCTTTTGTTGTTCATAATAAGAGTTTCTGCAAATAAGGTGACTCAGTAGGCCCCTAAATGGGTTCCAGATGGGGGCTGGTTGCTGGAGAAACCAACTGTGGGGTTAAAGGGTTAGAATCACAGGATTAAAAGTTGAGATCTCCCCTGACCTCTAGGAAAGGGAAAGGAGCTGGGGATTGAGTTAATCACTAATGGCCTGTGATTTAATCAATCGTGCCTCCATAAAACCCCTAAGCAATGGTGTTTGGAGAGCTTCCAGGCTGGTGAACACATCGAGGTGCTGGGAAGGGGGCGTGCCTGCAGCTTCACTGCCCCTTGACTTTGTTGCCCCAGGCCTTGCTCTGTACATCTCTTTCATTTGTCTGTTCCTCAGATGTATAAGATGGATTTACAGAGGAACCAGAGATCAAATTGCCAACACCCGTTGGATCATCGAAAAAGCGAGAGAGTTCCAGAAAAACATCTACTTCTGTTTTATTGACTACACCAAAGACTCTGACTGTGTGGATCACAATAAAATGTGGGAAATTCTTAAAGAGATGGGATTATCAGACCACCTTATCTGCCTCCTGAGAAATCTGTATGCAGGTCAAGAAGGAACAGTTAGAACCTGACATTGAACAACAGACTGGTTCAAAATCGGGAAAGGAGTACATCAAGGCTGTATATTGTCAACCTGCTTATTTAATTTATTTGCAGAGTACATCAAGCGAAATGCCAGGCTGGATGAAGCACAAACTGGAATCAAGACGGAGAAATATCAATAACCACAGATATGTGGATGACATCACCCTATGGCAGAAAGTGAAGAACTACTAAAGAGCCTCTTTCTTGATGAAAGGAAAAGAGGAAAATGAAAAAGTTGGCTTAAAACTCAACATTCAGAAAACTAAGATCATGGCATCCAGTCCAATCACTTTATGGCAAATAGATGGGGAAATAATGGAAACAGTGACAGACTTTAGTTTCTTGGGCTCCAAAATCACTGCAGATGGTGGACTGCAGCCATGAAATTAGACGCTTGCTCCTTGGAAGAAAAGCTATGAAAGCAGATTAAAAAGCAGAGATATTACTTTGCTGACAAAGGCCTGTATAGTCAAAGCTATGGTTTTTCCAGTAGTCATGTATGGATGTGAGAGTTGGACTATAAAGAAAGCGGAGAGCCAAAGAATTGGTTTTTGAACTGTGGTGTTGGAGAAGACTCTTGAGATTCCCTTGGACTGCAAGAAATCAAAGCAGTCAATCCTAAAGGAAATTAGTCTTGAATATTCATTGGAAGGACTGAGGCTGAGACTGAAACTCCAATAGTTTGGCCACCTGATATGAAGAACAGACTCATTGGAAAAGATCCTGATGCTGGGAAAGATTGAAGGCAGGAGGAGAAGGGGATGACAGAGGATGAGATGATTGGATGGCATCACTGACTCGATGGACGTGAGTTTGAGTAAGCTCTGGGAGTTGGTGGAGGACAGGGGAGCCTGGCATGCTGCAGTCCATGGGGTCACAAAGAGTCGGACATGACTAAGTGACTGAACTGAACTGAGTTGTATCCTTCACAAGAACTGAAACTAGTAAGTAAACTTTTCCTTAGTTTTATGATCCATCCTAGCAAATTACTGAACTGAAGGAGGGGGCCGTGGGAACCCCTGATTTGTAGCCAATCAGTCAAAAGTACAAGAGGTTGACTGCTGACTGGCTTCTTAAGAGGAGACAGTCTTGTAGCACTGAGCCCTTAATTTGTGTGACCTGCTTCCCAGGTGGCTCAGTGGCCAAGGACCCGCCTGCCAATGCAGGAGACATAAGAGATGTGGGTTCAACTCTGGGTCCGGAAGACACCCCTGGAGGAGGGCCTGGCAACCCACTTCAGTTATTCTTGCCTGGAGAATCCCATGGACTCCTCCTCCCCTCCAGAGGAGCCTGGAGGGCTATGGTCCATACAGTCTCAAAGAGTCAGACATGACTGAAGCTACTTAGCACGCAGGTACATACAGGGCTAACTCCAGGTTGAGGGTGTCAGAGTTTACTGAAGTGTGGAACAGCTAGCCAGTGTCAGAAGATTGGTTGGTGGGGGTGGGGATGGGAAAAGCCCATGTGTGTGTCAGAGCTGTTCCATGGGTAGAAACAGATCATGGCAATAGTATCTATAACTGAAAAGATAAGAAACTGCAGCAGAGACATAGATTTATAAATATGGAGGTAAATCAGAGAAGAAATGGCCAAAGAATTTAAGGAATAAGCCTCTCTAAACTGGGATTGGGTGGGCGAAGGAGGAGACCACGGGTTTCTGTCTTGAATTTGGTGCATAACTGGGCTTTCATATCCCATCTCCTATCCTGTTTACCACGTTGAGGCCTCTGCAGTCTGTGACCTTCAGGACACTGTGTCACCCTCTGATGGACCCCAACATGGCCTTTTCAGAGTCCTCAGTTCATGAGACACACCACCCAACTCAGTTTCTCTGAGGGGCACAAGCCCAAATGCAGACTCAAAAGCCACCTACCAGGAGTTGGCCTACCCCTCCCACTTGGCTAGGAACGCCTTCCCTCCCAGCTTTGGTGCACAGGATGGCTTCCCCGGTGGCTCAGTATTAAAGAATCTGCCTGTGCTAAAGTGGTAAATAATCTATCTGCCAATGTAGGAAACACAGGTTTGATCCCTGGGCCGGGAAGACCACCTGGAGAAGGAAATGGCAACCCACTTCAGGATTCTTGCCTGGGAAGTTCTGTGGACAGAGGAACCTAGTGGGGGATTCCATGGGGTCACAAAGTATCAGATGCAACTGAGCACACACACACACACATGAAACCTGTGATGTTAAATTTTCTTATTCTTTTTTAAATATAATTGATTTACAATGTTGTGATAATTTCTGGTATACAGCAAATTGATTCAGTTATACATACTTACATATATATATGTCTTTTCATAGTCTTTTCTATTATAGCTTATGATACAATATTGAAGATAGTTTTCTATACTATACAGTAGGACCTTCTTGTTTATCTATTTTATTTTAAAAATTTAAGGTATAATCTAGAAAGTAAAAGTCTCCCCTCCCCAGACCTCTATCCCACTGCTCAGAAGTAGCAGTATTAACAGTTTCTTGGGTGTTTTTCATATAAATATCAACATGTAGTGTTTGTAATTTTTTAAATAACCATTTTTAGAGCTTCAGAAAAATTATAAATCAATGTCCAGTCCCTACCAGATTCTCTGTTATAAGTGTAAGGAAAATACCTAGAGAACTTAATGTTTTCATCTTCATGAAGGATTTATGTTCTCAACTGTGGGACAGAAACCAGTATAATCTTTGACACCCAGAGAACTGCAGTCAACCTCTTCAATATACCCCCCTTAGCTAATGTCAAAGGCATGATGCTTAAAACATCAAAATTTAGGAGATTGCACAAAAATAACACATTAAAAATACAAATGCTTGCTTTATATTGCTGGTACATGTTGATTAGAGAAAATCAGGCCGAAAGCATGTTCAGGATATATTTTTTAATGCATTATATTGACATACTATGCATAAACTATTTCTAGGCAGCTTCTTCAGTATGCTGCTTGGAGGAGGATGGGTAATAAGATGGAAGTTTTGGAAATTACAGGGAACTGTATTTTTCTAGAATTGGCACAGTATCAGGCAAGAATTGTATTCAGCAGCTAGTAACAGAGATCCACTTGCTGTGAATTAAGACATTTTTAGGGTTTATTCTCTGATGTGAAAAGCTAGAACAAGCATGGCAGCTCCTCAAAGTTATTTGGAATTCAGGCTCCTCTGATTCTTTGCATATAACTTCAAACCTCAAGGTCAAGCTTTTTCATGTTCATATTATAGCTGTGGAGCTCATGTTCTAATTGGGCAGAAGAAGAGGAAGGGGAAAAGTGGTTGTCCCTCGAAGCTTAAATTATTGCCCTTTAAAGAGCTTTAAAGACCTGTTTACAGCTCATTGGCCATCCTTAACTGCAAAGAAACTGAAGAAATGTTGACTTTTAGCTGGGCACTTTGCCACTCCAAATAAAATCAGCTTTTTATTTTTAAAGAAAGGGGAAGTAGAGAGGCTACAATAGGCATCTAGCAATCTCTGCGTTGGTGCCTTCTCCAAGAAAAGGTATAACTTTGCTCTGGTAGGCACAAAACTTTTAATTTTCCCAAATATCTTATAACTCTAGAATCTCCCTGCTACATGAAGTGCACCATTCTACACACAGATGAGCAGATCAAAAACCTGTGAGTCATCTTTGCTTCTTCTTTTGCCTTGCGTGCAAACCATGAGCATGTTTTGTTGACACTACCTCCAGGATACGTCCCCTGCCTGTCTAACTCAAACACCCTTGGTCACCACGATCCAAGCCACCCCTACTCCTGTATTCTTGTCTTCTTGCTTCTGCTCTCTCTTTTTCTTAGTGGCAAATCCCTAGGATTCCCTAGACCGACAGAATCACAATTTCTAAAAAAAGTCCCCAAGAAGCTGCATTTTAACTAAACCCTTGGGTAATTCTTTTATTATTATTACCACTATATAAAAATAGTATCAGATCAGTTCAGTTCAGTCCCTCAGTCATGTTCGACTCTTTGCGAGCCCATGAATTGCAGCCAGGCCTCCCTGTCCATCACCAACTCCCGGAGTTCACTCAAACTCACATCCATCAAGTCGGTGATGCCATCCAGCCATCTCATCCTCTGTCATCCCCTTCCCCTCCTGCCCCCAATCCCTCCCAGCATCAGGGTCTTTTTCAATGAGTCAACTCTTCCCATGAGGTGGCCAAAGTACTGGAGTTTCAGCTTCAGCATCAGTCCTTCCAAAGAACATCCAGGACCGATCTTCTTTAGAATGGACTGGTCGGATCTCCTTGCAGTCCAAGGGACTCTCAAGAGTCTTCTCCAACACCACAGTTCAAAAACATCAATTCTTTGGCTCTCAGCTTTCTTCACAGTCCGACTCTCACATCCATACATGACTACTGGAAAAACCATAGCCTTGACTAGATGGACCTTTATTGGCAAAGTAATGTCTCTGCTTTTGAATATACCATCTAGGTTGGTCATAACTTTCCTTCCAAGGAGTAAGTGTCTTTTAATTTCATGGCTGCAATCACCATCTGCAGTGATTTTGGAGCCCAAAAAAATAAAGTCTGACACTGTTTCCACTATTTCCCCATCTATTTCCCATGAAGGGATGGGACCCGATGTCGTGATCTTCGTTTTCTGAATGTTGAGCTTTAAGCCAACTTTTTCACTCTCCTCTTTCACTTTCATCAAGAGGCTTTTGAGTTCCTCTTCACTTTCTGCCATAAGGGTGGTATCATCTGCATATCTGAGTTTATTGATATTTCTCCTGGCAATCTTGATTCCAGCTTGTGCTTCTTCCAGCCCAATGTTTCTCATGATGTACTCTGCATATAAGTTAAATAAGCAGGGTGACAATATACAGCCTTGATGTATATACTCCTTTTCCTATTTGGAACCAGTCTGTTGTTCCATGTCCAGTTCTAACTGTTGCTTCCTGCCCTGCATATAGGTTTCTCAAGAGGCAAGTCAGGTGGTCTGGTATTCCCATCTCGTTCAGAATTTTCCACAGTTTATTGTGATCCACACAGTCAAAGGCTTTGGCATAGTCAATAAAGCAGAAATAGATTGTTTTTCTGGAACTCTCTTGCTTTTTCCATGATCCAGCAGATGTTGGCAATTTGATCTCTGGTTCCTCTGCTTTTTCTAAAATCAGCCTGAACATCTGGAAGTTCACGGTTCATGTATTGCTGAAGCCTGTCTTGGAGAATTTTGAGCATTACTTTACTAGCGTGTGAGTTGAGTGCAATTGTGCGGTAGTTTGAGCATTCTTTGGCATTGCCTTTCTTTGGGATTGGAATGAAAACTGACCTTTTCCAGTCCTGTGGCCACTGCTGAGTTTTCCAAATTTGCTGGCGTATTGAGTGCAGCACTTTCACAGCATCATCTTTCAGGATTTGAAATAGCTCCACTGAAATTCCATCACCTCCACTAGCTTTGTTCGTAGTGATGCTTCCTAAGGCCCACTTGACTTCACATTCCAAGATGTCTGGCTCTAGGTGAGTGATCACACCATCGTGATTATCTGGGTCGTGAAGATCTTTTTTGTAGAGTTCTTCTGTGTATTCTTGCCATCTCTTCTTAATTTCTTCTGCTTCTGTTAGGTCCAGACCATTTCTGTCCTTTATCGAGCCCATCTTTGCATGAAATGTTCCCTTGGTATCTCTAATTTTCTTGAAGAGATCTCTAGTCTTTCCCATTCTGTTGTTTTCCTCTATTTCTTTGCATTGAGCGCTGAGGAAGGCTTTCTTATCTCTCCTTGCTATTCTTTGGAACTCTGCATTCAGATGCTTATATCTTTCCTTTTCTCCTTTACTTTTCGCTTCTCTTCTTTTCACAGCTATTTGTAAGGCCTCCCCAGTCAGCCATTTTGCTTTTTTGCATTTCTTTTCCATGGGGATGGTCTTGATCCCTGTCTCCTGTACAATGTCAGGAACCTCCGTCCATAATTCATCAGGCACTCTGTCTCTCAGATCTAGTCCCTTAAATCTATTTCTCAGTTCCACTGTATAATCATAAGGGATTTGATTTAGGTCATACCTGAATGGGCTAGTGGTTTTCCCTATTTTCTTCAATTTAAGTCTGAGTTTGGCAATAAGGAGTTCATGATCTGAGCCACAGTCAGCTCCCGGTCTTGTTTTTGCTGACTGTATAGAGCTTCTCCATTTTGGCTGCAAAGACTATAATCAATCTGATTTCGGTGTTGACCATCTGGTGATGTCCATGTGTAGAGTCTTCTCTTGTGTTGTTGGAAGAGGGTGTTTGCCATGACCAGTGCATTCTCTTGGCAAAACTCTGCTAGTCTTTGCCCTGCTTCATTCCATATTCCAAGGCCAAATTTGCCTGTTACTCCAGGTGTTTCTTGACTTCCTACTTTTGCATTCCAGTCCCCTATAACGAAAAGGACATCTTTTTTAGGTGTTAGTTCTAAAAGGTCTTGTAGGTCTTCATAAAACCATTCAACTTCAGCTTCTTCAGCGTTACTGGTTGGGGCATAGACTTGGATTACTATGATATTGAATGATTTGC
Organism: Ovis canadensis; assembly: GCF_042477335.2. Lineage (NCBI taxonomy): Eukaryota > Metazoa > Chordata > Mammalia > Artiodactyla > Bovidae > Ovis > Ovis canadensis. The sequence continues at coordinate 36,691,485 of NC_091268.1, read as the reverse complement.
CTTGAAAATGAACAGAGATCATTCTGTCATTTTTGAGATTGCATCCAAGTACTGCATTTTGGACTCTTTTGTTGACCATGATGGCTACTCCATTTCTTCTGAGGGATTCCTGTCTGCAGTAGTAGATATAATGGTCATCTGAGTTAAATTCACCCATTCCAGTCCATTTTAGTTCACTGATTCCTTGAATGTCGACGTTCACTCCTGCCATCTCCTGTTTGACCACTTCCAATTTGACTTGATTCATAGACCTGACATTCCAGGTTCCTATGCAATATTGCTCTTTACAGCATCGGACCTTGCTTCTCTCACCAGTCACATCCACAACTGGGTGTTGTTTTTGCTTTGGCTCCCTCCTTTCATTCTTTCTGGAGTTATTTCTCCACTGATCTCCAATAGCATATTGGGCACCTAATTACCTGGGGAGTTCCTCTTTCAGTATCCTATCATTTTGCCTCTCCATACTGTTCATGGGGTTCTAAAATGTACCGTTTTAAGGCTTATAATTTAATGACATTAAATGCATTCACAGTGTAGTACAACCCTCACCACCATCTATTTTCAGAATTTTTTTCATCACCACAGGTGGAAACCTCATACCCATTAAGCAGTCAAAATCCATTCTTCCTGTCCTCGGGCATAAATCCGCCTTCTGTCCCTATGGATTCACCTCCTGTGGACCTTTCATATTCATGGAATTATACAATATGTGGCCTTTTCCATATGGTTTCTTCCATTTAGCATAATGTTTTCAAGGTTCACCCATGTGGTAGCATATGTCAGTACTTCACTCCCTTTTATGGCTAAGTAACATTCCATCGTATGGAAATATCACATTTTGTATATTCTTCTTTTGGGGGGTTGCTTCTACCTTTTGGCTATTGTGAGTAACACTACTAGGAACATTTAAGTACGAGTATTTGTTTTCAGTTCTTTGGGGTATATACCTAGGAGTGGAATTTTTGGGTCATATCAATTTCTCATTTCAAGTTATTAGGAACTGCCAAACCCTGCTTCCATTCTGCCCCCTTATTTATTCTCCACACAGCAACCAAAGCAACTTCTTTAAATTTAACATAGACCATCCTACAGTCCCACATAAAACTCTCCAACAATTTCCCACTTCTCTTGGAATAAAATCCAACCTCATTATATTGAGGGCTTCCCTGGTAGTTCAGCTGGTAAAGAAGCTGCCTGCAATGTGGGAGACCTGGATTTGATCCCTGGATTGGGAAGTTCCCCTGGAGGAGGGCATTGCCACCCACTCCAGTACATAATATGGCCTCTGCCCCTCTTTCCAATGTGTCTCTTAACTCTCTCTCCTCACTTCTAAACACTCTGTTCCTGCCTCAGGACCTTTGCACTTGCTCTACCCACTGGCTAGAGTACTCTTTCTCCTAATCTTGCTCTCAGCCTTGAGGCCCTACCTTAAGCAACACCTCCTTAGAGAACACTTCACTGACCACCTTATCTAAACCAGCCCCACCCCACCCTCAATCGCTGCCTATAAAATCACCATTTTACTTTCTTTACAGCACTTACCTTTATCTGAACTTAACTTTTTAAGACATGTTTGGTTGCATTGTCTCCCTCCTTCTGGAACACCAGCTCCATGACAGTGAAATTGTTTGTTTTGCTAATCCCTGTAACACCTGCTTTCAGTTCAGTGCCTGGCAAGCCAGAGGGTTAATGAATATTAATAACTAATTAAGGACTTCCCCACTGGTACAGGCGATAGGAGTCCACCTGCCAATCCCTCATCCAGGAAGATTCCACGTACCCCAGAGCAACTGGAGTCCAGGCCCCATAACTGCTGAGCCCGCACTGTAGACCCTGCGGACTTCAAACACTGAGCCCGAATACCACAACTGCCGAAGCCCATGCCCCTAGAGCTGGTGCTCGGCAACAAGAGAAGCCACCGCAATGAGAAGCTTGTGCACTGCCACGAAGGGGAAGCCAGCCCCGGCTCAAGGCAACTACAGAAAGCCCGCGTGCAGCAAGGAAGACTCAGTGCAGCCAAAAATAAATAAATAAGAAATTAAAATAATAATAAAAATCAACTAACTAATCATTTGCTCAAAACCAAATCTGAAAATTTTGCTCGGATTTAGGATGGAGATTGGTAGAGGTTTCAATAAGAAGTCAGTGATCCGAGTATTAAATAGTTTTGTGAATTACTTCTGTGCTGGGAAGTGACAAGGAGATCTCTTGAATATCAAGTTAGAACCTATGGAAGTACAATTACAAAAACTCATATATGAAATTGAAGGAAAATCGGGGAGAATGTTTAATTAAAAGAAACACTTAATGATTAGAAACTAGCAGTGTCTCAGTAGATATAATAGCTTGATGATTAAGAGCTACCACCATGGATTTCACATAGTAGCTCCATGACCTTGAGAACACGTTACATTCATAATGTGGACTTAATAAAAAATACCTACTCACAGGCTTATTGTAAGAATTAAATAAGGTAATGCTTGTGAAAGACTTAGCTCAATAAGAAGGAACCGTTATTACTGATATGCCTTAATAGCTACAAATTAGTAAAAATATAACATTTCAAATGATATAGTTTAGAGTGATGTGGTTATTAGAAAACTTTGGTAATCAGTGAAAAAGGAATCTTAACATCTGTGTTTTACCCATAGGATATGTGAACTCCCCATTCAATTCCTTTGACAAAAGTCTATTGAGCATTTACAGACAACTGTTGGGTTCAGAAATACAGACACTGTTTCTTCTCTTAAGAAAACAACATTCTTAGGTGAAGGCCATCAGAAAGAGATAATTCTGGTTTGGATCGCTTTAAGAAACTTCCAGTATTTCCAAACCCTGATGTCCATCAGGAATGATATTCTGGGAAGTTGAGTTTTTAAACATAGTCTGGTAGACACTACAGTTCTCTCCCAGATTCATTCTCCTCTCCTAAAAATCAGAACTTGTAGCTATGCCTTTGACCATCTCAAATAAAGACTACATTTCCCAGCTTCTCTTGCATCTAAGTAGACTAGGTTCTGACCAATGGATCTGAGAGAAAGTAACACACACAGCCTCCAGGAAATGCACTGCAGTGGGAAGGTCTCTCCCTCTTCACCTTTCCTCTCTTCCCATTGGCTGGAAAGCAGAAGACACAGTGTGGGCCATTTGGCCCATGTAGTGGAGAACAGCTTGCTAGGAATGGCAAAACAGCAATGTGGAAGGAATCTGGCCTCCTAACAGACATCCAGAGCAGAGTTGTCATGACATCTTTGACTTTTATGTGAGAGAGAAATAAATGTCTATTTTGTTTGAGCCATTATTATTCAGAGTCTCTGTCTCCTAAAAACAAATCTATTTCCAAAATACATATATACCAAATTCCTGGCCCTACCTCTGCACACTTTTATTGTAGGAGGTCTATGATGAAGCCCAAGTATCTTTCTTTTTTTAAGTTTCCCAGGGAATTTATTCTGATGTTTCAACAGTTTGGGGAGCCACTGAGTTGCAAATGGCTCAAAAAAGCAATACTAGAAAAGGTATTGAATAATAAGTAGGAATTAACCAGGCAAAGTCTGGGGGGAAAAGTCAGTCCAAGGAAAGAGGAAAGCCAGTATCAGTGAGAAAACACATCGTGTCAGTGAGTATAAACCTCGAATGTTTAACCGCTTCAGTCATGTCTGATTCTTTGCTACCCCATGAACTATAGCCCACCAGGCTCTTAGGCAAGAGTACTGGAGTGGGTAGCCATTCCCTTTTCCAGGGAATCTTCCTGACTCAGAGATGGAACCCAGCTCTCCTGCATTGCAGATGGATTCTTTACCAGCTGAGCCAGCAGGGAAGCCCAAGAATACTGGAGTGGGTAGCCTATCACTTTTCCAGAGAATCTTCCCGACTCAGGAATTGAACCAGGTCTCCTGAATTGCAGGCAGATTTTTTTACCAGCTAAGCCACCAGGAAAGCCCTAAGAAGACTACACAGGTAATGCTATCACAGAGGACCTGGGCAGCTACCAAAATACTAGATCTTATAAGTTGTGGAAAACTGTGTAAGAGCTTAAAGGAGAAGAGCGATCCAATCAGACTTTTGCTTTTGTTTTAAACTGTTTTAACACCTTAGGACATTTGCCTTTTATATGTTTATATAATTTTTACAGGACTTTCTGGGTGGCTCAGTCAGTAAAAAATCTGCCTGCAATGCAGGAGACACAGGAGACGCAGGTTGATCCCTGGGTCAGGAAGATCTCCTGGAGAAGGAAATGTCAAACCACTCCAGGATTCTTGCCTGAAAATCCCATGGACAAAGGAGCCTGATGGGCTACAGCCCATGGGGGTCAAAAAGAGTCAGACACAACTTAGTGACTAAAGCACCATAATTTTTACAAATGGGGTTAGGATGTCTATATTGTTTCCTTTTAATAACAATAAATATTCATCTGCAGCTTCATTCTAAATAGATAAATACCACCTCATTTTATGAATATGTATTAATTTTAACCAGTCCCATTATGATGGCTTCATTCTGCTTCAGTTTTAGCTAAGCTGGAGCTATATTTCCAAGAATTCCTTTCCCTATAGCCTGGGTTATAGTTGGCCATGAGAAAAATGTATGTAGGATTGGGCAGGCAGAAGTGAGAGAGCAGACTAAAAACGTGCTCCTAAGGGCTCTGCGGCCACTCACACGTATTGCAGGGCCTCTGCTGCTTCACCTCGCTGGTGTGGGGCGGCGGCCAGGCCTGCAGCTCCTCTGGCAACTCTGGGTCTCTTTTGGCTTCTCCAAATCCTGAAAGAAGCAGTGAAGGATGCCGGCTTCTCCTGCTAATTACTCACATCATCAAGACAGCAGGTGGTAACAGAGGCATGTTCCACTCTGTCCTCACCGGCTCCTGCTCATCTCTGCATTCCCCGACTTCAGGTGTGTTTTTTCTTCCCAGGTGTTGACATCAGGCCCAACACCAGATTCAGAAAATCCTCCCCCTTACATCCTGACTCGCTGACCACTGATGACCTCAGATGAGCAACGTCTGAGCTCTATAGTAAGTCCTTTAGTCCCTTTCATCCTTAATGGTTGTACTTCTCTGGTGAAACTCCAACTGAACCCTAACCCTCTATGTTCATCGGGTTCTCTGGGAATCAGACACTGAGGCAGACAGAGGAATGCCGTTGGGAGAAACATCTGGGAAGATAAGACAGTGAGGAAGCAGGACTGGTCCAATGGCGCCTCAGATAGCAACGCAAACTTGGCAAAGAAAGGTTCAGCCATGTCAGCAGGGAATCTGGAGCCATTTCTGCTAGAGGAGCCCGGCTGATAAGCAAAACTCTCAGGCCCTTGCACCTTGCTCGGTCCTCAGCAGCCAGGACTGCCTCAGAAGAGCGTGGCCTCTGCGTGAGAGTAAGGTGGATCCCAAGCAGGTCAAAGCTGGAATCTGCCAGCCCCAGCACTCTCTGAAGTGAAGGGCAAGTTCATTCTTGAAGGGACCCCGCCGCGGCGCACCCCACAGCTGCCCCACCCACAGGCACACGGTTAATTGATTCTGGTTTTTCATGCTGTTATAAACAAGACTTAGGTGAATAATCTGGTAGTTCAATCTTTTTGCACATCCATAATTATTTACTTAGGATTAATTCCTAGGAATGAGAGTTCTGAGTCAAAGAGGAGGGCCAGTTTTGAGGCTTTTGATTTATGAAAGCAGAGTGATCCTTAGGAGAGTCATGGTTTTAATCAGAGTTTCATGAACATTGAGGCTGAATATTTTTATATGATTTTTGACATTTGTATTTCTTTTTAAAATTGTCTTGTTCATTTCCTTGCCCATATGATATTCATCTTTTTAAAAGGATTTGAAGGAGCTATTTATATGTAAAAGATTTTAACCCCATGTTTAATATATATTAATATAATGCAAAGGATCCTTCAGTTTGCCCTTTAACTTCTTTCATGTTTCTTTGGATACACAGAATTTTTATATATTTAGTACTATTAATAGTTTCCTTGGTGATTATTCTTAGAAAAGGCTTGGCCACTCAAGATTACATTAATATTCCATTATATCCTTTTTATTTTAAATCATTTATTTAATTTTGTGATGTGATTGGGGGGATCTAATATATAAGTATATAATGTTTTATCATACTCTATAAACTCTGTGTGTGTGTGGCTGTACTTTCTTTTTTGTCCCATTGGTCTTTCTGTAGCAATATCCCCATTGTCTTAAATATTTTGGTTTCAGGACTTCCTTGGTGGTCCAGTGGCTAAGACTCCACGCTTCCACTGCAAAGGACATGGGTTTGATCCCTCACTGGGGAACTAAGATCCCACATGCCAAAAAAAATGTTCGGTTTCATAATAAATATTAACTTTTAAAACATATGTTAAGTATATACAAATATATTAAGCATAACATGTGCTATTTAACATAACTGTTTTAATTATGTAGATTTCATGATGGCTATTAACTATTTCACATAACTATGTTTTAATAATATTTATTTCATGATCATGTTCATTGGTAAGATAAGGTCCATCTTAAAATTCATTTTTAAAAAATATTCACCTCCCAGGCTTCCCTGGTGGCTCAGTGGTAAAGAATCCACCTACAGGAGACACAGGTTTGACCCCTGATCGAAAAAGGTCCCACATGCCTTGGGACAACTAAGCCTGTGGGCCACAACTATTGGGCCTGTGCTGTAGAGCCCAGGAGCCACAGCTACTGAGCCCACGTGCCACAATTACTGAGGCCCACATGCTCTAGAAACCAGACTCTGCAACAAGAGAATCCACCAAAATGAGGAGCCCACTGACCACAACTAGACAAAAGCCTGCACAACAGTGAAGACCCAGCACAGCCAAAAATAAATCATTTGCTTAAAAATCCACTTCCCTTCCCTGTAAGATTATGTATCTGTTCCTAAATCCACATGTGACAAGTAAAAGATGGCCTTAAATCCTTTAAAACTCCTCTGCTCCAGAGAGGGAGTCCACCTCCTCTCCGCTTGTGGGCTCTGTGACTGGTTTGTCTGGTACATTATGGTGGAAGTGATGTTTCCAGTTCCCGGCTTTTCCACTTCCTGTCTCCAGGGACCCCCGTCTCCGGGAGCCCTGAGCTGCCATGGGGGAAGCCCACAACCTTCATACTGCCATGCCAGGGAGCCCAGCCTTCAAGCCATCCCCACCAAGGTGCCAGACCTGTGAGTAAAGCCAAGTCAGACCCTTCAGACCAGCCTGTGACCAACCAAGTACAACAGAGTGGCCTCAGTCAAAGTCAGTACCACGTGCTGCAGAAGAATTGCCCCGCTGAGCCCTGCCCTGACGCACAAAATTGTCAGGTATAATAAAATGCTGGTTGTTTTAAGCTAAGTTTTTGGGTGACTTGCTATACAGATACTGTTCTATCATGTGATAGAACATCATGACTCCCTGGTGGGGGAGTACACTTTCCTGCCCTGTGGACCTCAGGTTGGAGTGTGGCTTACTTTGGCCAATGGTATCCAAGTAGACAAGTCCTAAGGCAGGTCCACAGAGAAACTTAGCCGTGTTTCCTGCAGATCTTTTGCTTTCCTTCTGCCATGAGGAAAGCCCCTGAGGGGAGCTGCTCCATCAGCCTGGGTCCTGCAACATGAAGCCATATGGAGCCAAGGAGGGTTGACCCACAGCTAGCAACATACAAGATAAACGAGGAATAAGCTCTTGCTGTCTTAAGCCATCAACATTAGGAGTTTTCCATTATCACAGTCACGTTTAGAATAATACGCGACACAACTGTTATTTCTCTCTTTTCGTCACTATCAGGAAAGCCCATGTCTCATGATAAAGTCTGAAAATGCCAGATAGTCACTTCTCTAGCCTCTCTTACAGCTAGAGGTGTTCTTATTTTGACCAATGACAACTAAAAGACAATCTATGAGGGGGATATACATTTGGAAAAAATTTTCCTTGATGATCAAAATAGAAAGACATGAAAGGAGTTACCTTTAGCTGCCCTAGCCATTCACCTGTTCTAGACATTATTCCTTTGATGATGTGATGGTTAGAGCCACAGCAGCCATTATGTAAGTGGAATCAACAAAGCTGAGAATTAAAAGTCAATGTACTGAGGAATGGAAGGTTAAAAAAAATTTGGAGCTTTAATAAAATTGTTGAGCCACTCAACAACTCTAGAACTGTCTACCACCAAAAAGTTTATAATGTGAGGCAATTGTCTCAATTGTTAAAGCCACAGTTAGTTGGTAATTCTGTTTTTTGTAGCCAAAAAAAAAAAAACCAAACCCTAACTAGTATATAGTTACCTGTTGATTGAATGCAGCCCTTTTCTTCCCACAACAGCATTCTGATTTTCCTTTAAGGAATCCGTACCACACACACAATGCTCTGTATTTTGGTACAAGTGGGATTGCAGTCTCCAGCTCCTGGGGTGAGCATGTGACCAGTCTGGCCCATCAGAGTTTTACATCTGCCTGGCTATAGCGAGGTTTACTTCTTTAAGCTGAGGTTCACTTCTGGGTCTTTTGGCAGCACTATTGGGAAAGAGAGGTTCACTTTTCATTGAGACTGCTGCTGGGGAACAAAACCAACACAGAAGGAAGCAGAGTGGAGGGTGAAAAGACAAATTTCTGATGATATCATTGAGCCTTTGGGACCCTTTGCCAGGTCTCCCTTTGGACTGCTGTTTCAGTTATATGAAACAATAAACTTCTATTCTTTCATAAGCTGGTTACAACAGAAAGACTCCTGACTGATACAGACCGGAGTCCTGGTTTACAGGTGGGGCCAAGGGGCCTCCGCTGAAGTAAAGCAGGGGTGGGGGTAGGGGTGAACTAGGGAAAGGATAAAGCATAATCACTCTACAAAGTACTGCTTTTATCTACCTCTTTCATAGATATAAGAGGCTGAGGCATGGAAGGGTAAAGTTCCTTACCCAAGGTTGTTCAGTGAGTAATCAAATGGATCCAGATTCAATCTCAGGCTTAGCAGAACTCCAAAACTTGTTATTTTTACTGAACCACACTGATTCTCAGGTTAGCTGTATAACCAGGAATCAAGTCTATATTTTGCCTTGTAAACATCAGAAGAATTTTATTGGTGTTGGCTGGGTGGGGCAGAGGATAACCCAGAGTTTCCTTCTATTGTATTTGAGAGTCAAGTTCAGAATTCTTAATTACTTTCCTGATTAGCCATAATTAGCTTTACACAACATTACTACTTAAGTGCCGCTCCCCAAGGCTCTTACACGTCACCTTGGCAAGGAAAGGGGATTTTGGAATTTTCATCTTGTTTTCAGGATATGTAGATAAGTTTTTCCAGAAAATTCCAGGTCAGCAAAAGCCCTTCCCAGCATCTCTGGTGGAACAGGCGAGGGTCAGCTTCAGAGCCTGTCCCACACCTCTCTGGGGAGCCCCTCTCCAGGGAGAATCCCAAGCACCAAGCCCCCAGCCCCTCCCTGCAGGACTGTGTTGTCTGAGTCCAGCAGGCGGCCAGGGTCACAAGCCCTGTTGCCAAGCTCATAGTCTTAACCAGATCTGGACACAGATGTCAGCAAGGGGCTGCTGCTCTTAGCGTTTCCAGCTCTATAACAATTCATCTGTCGTCACTCACTGCTTCTTGTCCTGGACCCTACCTGGTGAGCGGACTCACCACGTGGCCACCCTCTACCAAACCCAAGCTGACCGACCAGTAGCCCATCTGAGGAGCTGGATGCCCAACCCACCAATGGCTACCTCCAAAGTGGTCCCTGGACCCAGGATTGCTGTCTCCCAGTTCCCCCAAGCCAGTGGATCCCAATGTGTTAGGAAAGGCATTGCTCATGTACCCAAGATGATTTTCCGAGATGACTCCACAGCTTTAAAAAAAACCAATCACTCAGTGACAAGATGGTTCTCTCTCTCCATCCTTCAGATCGTCACAGAGGAGTTGTGTTTCAGGCAGGTTTGTCTTTTACAACTCTTTAAGAAGGCAATGGCACCACACTCCAGTACTCTTGCCTGGAAAATCCCATGGATGGAGGCGCCTGGTAGGCTGCAGTCCATGGGGTTGCGAAGAGTCAGACGCAACCAAGCGACTTCCCTTTCACTTTTCACTTTCATGCATTGGAGAAGGAAATGGCAACCCACTCCAGTGTTCTTGCCTGGAGAGTCCCTGGGACGGGGGAGCCTGGTAGGCTGCCGTCTATGGGGTCGCACAGAGTCGGACACGACTGAAGTGACTTAGCAGCTTAGCAACACTTGCTAATCTCCCTTCTTGACTTTTTTTTTTTTTTTTGGTTCCTTTGTATGTATTGTGTTTGTATGGTTATTTTGTTTATGGCAGTTTGTAATTTACAAGAGTAATATTCAGTTTCCTTTATAAGCTCAAACACATAAATTTTTAAACAAGTCGATTCATTGGCAAATAATAAGTGAATAATGACACTGCGCGCAGAGACTGTATGGCAACAGTGCCGAGGATGGCAAGAAAATCACTGACATTTGGCAGCTGCTGCTCAGAGCACAGGGCTCCCCGCCCATGTCATCAGGCACCCCCTCCCCATGGAACAAATCCACTGGCTACTCTGTCAGAGTCGATATCAAGAGGGTGAGGTTCAACCAGTTTATACCACAGCAGCCAGATGGACACCCCACCCTCCTGCCTGACAAAGGTCTCCAACCTCCTGAGCTCAGCAAGATACAGGGGATTTCAGGCTGAGAAAAGGTGGGGGCGGTTTGCTCCCCCACCCACCAGAACAGCAAGTAGAGACTAGGGGAATCTCCCAGGCCTTCCGGGACCCTTATTGGTCAGGAGCACTAGCCACTGGTGGGCTTCCCAGGTGGTTCAGTGGTTAAGAATCCACCTGCAATGCTGGAGACACAGGTTTGATCCTTGAGTCAGGAAGATCCCCTGGAGGAGGAAATGGCAACCCACTCCAGTACTCTTGCCTGGAAAATCCCATTGACAGAGGAGCCTGGTGGGCTACAGTCCATGGGGTCACAAAGAATCAGACACAACTTAGCGATTAAACAACTAGTCACTGACACAGAGCAGGTGTGGAACCAGAGCCTATGGGCCAGCATTTCTAAAAGTTCAATCTTTGAACCTCCAATATCAGAATCATGTATTAAAAATATACATTTCTCTGGAAACTCACGAGCTCTCAAGTGGGGTCAAGGGTCTGAACTTTTAAATCAGATGATAGTTACTTCCAGGAAAATTTGAGAAACATTGTAATGGGGAAAAGACCAACTATAAAGAATGATTTCCACCCACCCACGCCCTCCCTCTCCTCTCCTTCTCTCCATGCCCAAATCTTCCCCCAGAGTGCCTGGAAAAATAACTACTCAGTGAGATTTATACCCTCCCCCTACCTTCCATTGGAGCCAAAAACCAAGGAAAACATCTCTCAGTCAAAAAGTCTTTGTTCAAGCAGAAGTCCTCGGACAAACACCCAAAATTTCATCAGAAATCAAACATCCTCTTTGCCCCCTCCCCTCAGCTGTGAAACTTATCTGTCAGAATCACATAATCAAAATGCGAAAGTCCAGGTGGGGTCAATGTACCACCTCAGATAATTCCACGTTCCTAGAACCCCAAAAGTGCATAGTCTTTGCACAACCTCAAATTCCCTGGACTCAGAAAACACCAGGAGCTGCACAGACACCTAACCAGGGGCTCCTTCTAAGTGTCCCGTGGAGCACCAGCAACACCAGAGGACCATGAGCTTGTGTTCTGGAAGGTCCGGCACATGTCAAGCTGAGTTTCTCCAGAGTGTCCTGAGACGAGGTTTGGAGAGCAAGGTGTCTGCTTGTGAGGTGACCCAGGAAACACTGGTAGGGGAAAGAGGGACAGGACAAAAGGAGCCAAATGGTACCATAGGAATAGGCTAATACCGTGAGCAACTGGGCTCAAACCTGCTGGAGAGTCTGAGAGTGAAGAGAACATGCCCCTGTTGTTCCCCCTGAGAGGTGAGGAAGCAGGTATTTAGCTTTCCATTTCCAGGTGGCGCAGTGGTAAAAAATTCGCCTGCCAATGCAGGAGGCACAAGAGACGGGGGTTCGATCCCTGGGTCAGGAAGATCCCCTGGAGAAGGAAATGGCAACCCACTCCAGTATTCTTGCTGGGAAATCCCATGAAGAGAGGAGCCTGGAGGGCTACAGTCCTTGGGGTCACAAACCATCGGACACGATTGATCCCACTTCAGACAGTCAGTCCATCTCTCATTGGTTGAGAGCTGCCTCCACGGTCACTGACTCCCTGGCACTTAAGCCAGCCCCTCTCACAGAAGCTGAGCACATGCTTACAGCAGGCAAAGCCCCCAGGACAGACTGTCACCCATGCTTGTAGGAAGCAGTCATTGGGGTTGGTTGCTCAAAAAATTAAAAATAGAACTAACATATGATCCAGCAATCCCACTTCTGAGCACATATCCAAAGGAAATGAAATGGCTATCTTGAAAAGATATCTGCACTCCATGTGTTTTTGCAGCATTATTCACAATAATCAATCCAAATGTCCATCAACAGATGAAGAGATAAAAATGCGGTATGGGAGGCTGAGGTTGAGCACCACCACTTTGCACCAGGAATCCTGTTGGGAAGGTCTGGCGCTAGGCCACGTGCTGTCCTGGAAGCCAGTGAACTAGACTCAGCACAGAGGAAACAAGGTCGGACTTTACTTTTTATCACCCAAGTTCTGTTTTTATTCCCTGGGGATTCTGTATGGGCTTCGCTGGTGACAAACCCCTCCTCTGCCCTGGGTCCTCCTCCTTTGCCCTGTGTCCTGCTCCTCCCTGTGTGGATTTGAAGGGACGCCGAAGGCCTGGGTCTTTTTCAGAAACTGCTTCCTGCTGAGCATGGATGGCCTGAGTGGAGGAGAGGAACCTCTCTAGGTCTGTGTGGTTGCCCCCAGGCCTCGGTCCTGACCAGTCTCATCCTCAGATGGGCGATCCCCGTTTGTCTAACCTTTGGGAGACAAAGGACCCCAGACAGTTTAAGATCCATGGCCCAAATATTAGCAAAAGAATAACACTCACCTGTCAAATTTTTCCTGAAAATGCAGATCTCTAGGCCTTTGGTCCTGACCCAAGGCTTACGGTCAGTTCTGAGTCTCCCTTGCCATACTTGTTTCTCAGAAGAGAAGCTTCAGGTCAGACAGAGGGTCACGCAAGTGGTCCAGGGGGTCTGGTCCATTTCCCCAGGTCATTTCTCCAGAGATTGGGGCAGAATATTAGGTCCTATTGGATAGTGGAGTGGCCAGCACAGTGTACCAGTTAAGGGACAATTGGATGTACACCTTCAGTGGCTTCACTGATTGCCCTGAGGTCCTGCACCAGCCAATATTCTCCACTGGGTTTCTCCAGGGGGAGGATGGGGTATTACAGGCCAATTGGCCTGGTCTAATAAGGCCCTGGTCATTTAGGATCTGTGTCACAGGGGAAGGCTGGCAGAGAGGGTACTGTTTTCTATTGGCCGTGTATGTCTGGGTTTTAGGTGGACTATCATAGGACTGGCTCTGGTAGCTGGTCCTACCTGTCCCTGGGCCCAGATCTCAGGATTTACTCCAGGGATATGGACTTGCTCTGTGTGGGGAGGTTTGTCCTCTGTTACTAACATTATCATCTTCTGCCCCTTTGTCTAAGGGGACACCAGTCTCCAATTTGTCTCCCATTAGGTGGAGAGTAACCCTCAATTTGGGGATTACTTCTCAGGTGGCACTAATGGTAAAGAACCCACCTTCCAGTTCTCAGTAGGAGACATAAGAGACCATGGGTTTGATCCCTTGGTCAGGAAGATCCCCTGGAGGAGGGCATAGTAACCCACTCCAGTATTCTTGCCTGGAGAATGCTATGGACAGAGGAGCCTGGCAGGCTACAGTCCATAGGGTCACGAAGAGTCAGACACAACTGAAGCAACTTAGTACAGACACTACCCCCAGTTTCTGTAAGATATCTCTTCCTAGCAGGAGTAGAGGGCATTCAGGGATGAACCAGAAGGAATGGGTTTACCTGTGTTCATACAGTTCACACTCTAGTAGCTCTATGAATGTCTTTTCTCAGGCCTTCCCTGACAGCCCCATAATTTTACAATTTTTTATGACCAAGTTTGCCTGATCTGGTTTTTGTTGTTGTTTAGTCACTGAGTCCTGACCCCACGGACTGTAGCCTGCCACGGAATTTTCCAGGCAAGAATACTGGAGTGGGTCACCATTTCCTTCTCCAGAGAATCTTCCTGACCCAGGGATCAAACCCGCGTCTCCTGCATTGCAGGCGGATCCGCTACCACTGACCCACCTGGGAAGCAATCCAGCATTCAGAACCAAGTAAGCAGCACTGGTGTCCACTAAGAATTCAGCAGTCTTTGCCCTTATATCCAGAGTCAGCCAGGGCTCCTTGAGGGTCAGTTGGAGTGCCAGCTTAGAAGCCTCCTGACCCCATCATTCTCCATCTTTTTGAACCATTTGCTGTCAAGGAGAGTAGCTGAGATTTGCATTTCCATCCCTTTTGGGGGGTGTCAAGGACATTCTCTTTTCCAGGTCCCTCTTATGTACATGTGGCACACTGATTAGGTCCTAGCTTCCTTGGCTTGCTGTCCCTCAGTGGGAGCCAGAGGTCACTCGCCAGAGTCAAGAGTCTCTGTGGGTGGTTAGTCCAGGTTCCCGTGCTGACTGGTTGATGTTGGAGGGCAAGAGCCAATAGCCAATAGCCAATAGCCCACTTCGGGAGGAAGTCAGGTCACTGGTCTCGTGCCTCCCTTGGGACCCTTTCATGCTCAGGTGTCTTTAGTGCCTTTTCCTGAACTTGGACTGAGTGTGCTCATTCTGTTTTGTCATAAGTACCCATGATCTGGGTTTTTTCTTGGTCTCACCTCTTGGCTCACAGGGCTGCCCATGCTCCTTCACTAAACTGGAAGTGATGATGGAGAATCCTACTGTTGACCCCTGGAGGTCAGCAAGGACAGCAAGAAGCTCTGGTGCAGCTATGACATCGTGTACAGAGGTCAAGAGACAGATCGCTGGCAAGACAGCAGGCAGGACTGCTGGGCTCCCTCTGGTCCAAGGATCCCCACTGTCCCTGGCGTCCAGCAGCATGGGAGACTGGCCAGAGACAGCAGACAGACACGCGTGAGTTTCAGTCTCTGATCCCCAGAAATGCCACAGTGGGAGGGACCCGCTCAAGGGGGCACAGTCCAGATGACTGTGGGGGCTACGCTGGGTGCACACCACACCTGGGTACCAGGTTGCTGGGCAGAGTGGTTCTGAGTTTGCCACCATTCTACCCCATAAGAGTGTACTCAGAGATTAGAGTCAGTCATCCTAACATGACCCTCCCAGAGCCACGCAGTCCTCCCACTAGAGCAAACTGGAGCCTAGGGGATTGGTGCAGGCCAAAAGGCCATGATCTGTCCTATCTAGGTCACCAAAACTTGTTACCAATGTCTTTGAGTCAGTCCTCACAGTCTTCCTGCCCTGTGTTGTTCGAGCCAATAAAATGAGACCAAGTTTGGTTCAGAAGCAAAAAAAAAAAAAAAAAAATGTGGTATACACGTTGTTGTTATTGTTTAGTCGCTAAGTCATGTCCAACTCTTTGAAACCCTATAGATTGTAGCCCACCAGGAAAGCTGTGACAAACCTAGACACAGTCTTAAAGTAGAGACATCACTTTGCCAACAAAGGTCCATATAGTCAAAGCTATGGTTTTTCCAGTAGTCATGTATGGATGTAAGAGCTGGACCATAAAGAAGGATTAGTGTCAAAGAATTGATGCTTTCAAACTGCAGTGATGAAGGAGACTCTTGAGATTCCCTTGAATTTCAACCAACCTTTGAATCCTAAAGGCAATCAACCTTGAATACTCATTGGAAGGACTGATGCTGAAGCTCCAATACTTTGGCCACCTGATGTGAATAGCTGACTCATTGGGAAAGACCCTGATGCTGGGAAAGGTTGAAGGTAAAAGGAGAAGGGGGCACCTAAAGATGAGATGGTTAGAGAGCATCACCAACTCCATGGACATGCATTTGAGGAAACTCCGGGAGATAGTGACAGATAGGAACTCTCTGCAGTCAGAGTTGCACCCAGAGAGTCGGACAACTTTACGACTGAACAACAATCCAAGCTGAGTAATTTCCAGAGATCTGCCGTACGATGTAGTACCTACAGTAAACAATAATATTGTGCACTAAAACATGTGTTAAGCAGGTAGGTCTCACGGTACATGTTCTTAGTACACATTACACTCATTTAAAAAAAAAGAAACAAAGGGGCACAAGGAAATTTTTGGAGATGATGGATATGTTTATTACCTTGACCGTGGTAATGGTAATACAAGAGTATACATATGTCCAAACTCACCAAATTGCATACCTTAATTATATGTAGTTTTTTGTACACCAATTATACCTCAATAAAGCTGGGGAAAAGTCATTGGCATACACAGTAATGGTGAATGCCAGGCAGCTGATATGCTAATAAATGTTTAACAATAGGCTCTTCTAAGCAGAAAAGCCCCAGACTATTGCATCTGCCAGTGTCTATGATGTAAAGAAAGACTCCCAACACAGCAGTTTGAAGCCACCAAGTCTGACATCACTGAAGGCAGAGTCAGGAAGACAGAAGCACAGTTGGCTCCCATGTGCTGATACAAGACAACTCCAGCACAGGCCTGGGGAGGGATATAGGCAGGGTTCCCACAGCATCTCCTACATGTACAGCCAGACTTCTTCGTGATGGACATAGAATCTCCAGATTTTATGTGACTTTTATACTCTATTCTGTGAAATGCCAATGTTTGAACATCTTACCATGAGAAAAAAGGAAGTACTCCCCAAACCTTTTAATTATCTCATACTCTAGGAAGATGTCTTCTTTATTATTTTTACATCACCTCTTCCCCAGCTACCCATCCTCATCACACTGGCAAATACCTATGAGATCAGAGAAAACCCATTTAAGAAACCAGACTTTAAGAATCCCTCCACTTGGTCAACCCAACAGTAATGGAAACCTCTTGTTTTACTTGATCAGTATCTTTTCCCCTTCTGATAAAAGCCTTTCATTTTCTTGAAGCAACTACCCCTTACCCTATCTTGAGTCCTCAGGCCTTACTTCCTGGCTTTAGTGGTTGGGACACGACATAATCCTGGCCAAATAGAGAGTCCCATCCCCTGGAGAAGGGACAAGGCTCCAGTGGGGCTAAGGACACTCTTTGCTTGGAACTGTTGAAAAAAGAAAATCTCTTCCCACGCTAGGAGGATGGAATCCTGGAGCTGCACGTGACCATCCTCCACCACAAGGAAAGAGCCCTCCTGAGAATGAATCCAACACAAAAGAAAGTTGAGATGAGAGACAGAGAAAAACTGAGTCCCAATAGCATCCTTTGAGCCCTTGGATCCAGCTGGGCCTGAGACACTTCCAGACTTTCCCAGTTTTCTGAAGATACTTTCATACTTTTTCAATGTATGTGTCCATAAAACTCTTCTTTAACTTTGATTTGGGTTTTCGGTCACTTAAAACCGCCAAGATTTCTGGCCCATTCACAGATCTGAGATCAGGTGAATTATACGCATCCTTCCGGTTTTCTCTCCTTGGCCCTAAATAGAGCTCAGTGTAGATGTAAGAATACAGTTCACTGGGGCTGTGCCTCCCCAAGGATGAATCCCAAGCAGAACTGGTCCATGTAAGCTACCCAAAGGCACAACGGGGGTCACTTCAGAATCCGGATACTCATTTTCTGTTCGATGTTCATCTTTTCTAAGGACTGGGGAGGGCGAGATGGGTGGTAGTCAAGAGGCTTGAATTCCAAACCTCTATGCTTCCAACCTCCTTTCCCATTCCCGAGGCCCCATGTTTCCCTGGAGCCCCCTCTCTTTATGCCCTCCTCCTTCCAACGTAATCCCCCATGTCCACCTGATCTCAGGTGGACTCAGGAGTCCCCAGGGACTCCTGATCTCAGCTCCCCAGGCCTGAGGGCACCCTAACCTTGGCAAACTCCAGGAAGGACACAGCTCCATCCCCATCTTCATCCGCTTCCTGCACCGTGCGGTCGGCGATGCTCTCCAGCTGCTCTTCTGTCACCTGTACCCCAACCATCAGTCGGAGTGCCTGGGAGTTGGAGGAGGAGACAGAGATAGCCATAAAGAGGAGGCACAAGGACCATGAGCACCAACCCCCAAACCTTGTCCACATCACCCCAACTGTCAGCACCCATTTTACAATCCATCCCTCCTTCACTTTTCACCCCGTTCCACTCACTTCCCACCACAACCCCCAATAATTCTCATCACTTCTCCATCCAACCCCCCATGTGGCCTTCACTATCCTAGGTTCACCTCAGCAACATACAGCAAGTTCATTGCGTGCATGCTATGTTGCTTCACTCGTGTCTGACTTTGTGCGACCCTACTGACCCTATTGAATGTAGCCCACGGGGCTCCTCTGTCCAGGGGATTCTCTAGGCAAGAATAACTGGAGTGGGTTGTCATGCCCTCACCGGGGATCTTCCCAACCTAGGGCTTGAACCCACATCTCTTGTGTCTCTTGTATTAGCAGGCGGGTTCTTTACCCAGCCTTCATGTATCTTCCACCCCCTTCCCCACCTCATCCTTCAATTAGTCCCAAATCCATCCTCCACTTCATCAGTGTTTCTCAGTCTCAGCACTGTTGACATTTGGGGCCAGATAACCCCTTGTCATGGGGGCAGAGGGCCACCCTGTGTATTGTAAAATGTTCAGCAGAGTTCCTGACCTCTGCCTACTAAGTGTCAGGAGCACTGCCCCTTCCCCTTCTTCATTCGCAACAGCCAAAAATGTTTCTTAGATACTGCCAATATCATTCAGGGGGCAAAACCTACCCCCCCTCACCGCCCCCGCCAACCCCCACATTGAGAGCCACTGATCTATGTCCAACCTCATACCGAAATGTTCCCCATTCCATCTCCCAACTAACCCACATTCCAACACCACTCATTCCCATTACCCACCCAAGACCCCAGTCATCTGCATCTCCCACCCACAAACCATCTCCCCATCCTCCACAACTGGGTCACATCTCTTGCCCCTGCGTTCTTCCAACCTGCAGCATCTCATGCCTGGAGATCTTCCCATCTCGATCCAAGTCGTAGAGCTGAAAGGCAACTGGGAAGAAAGTGGGGGAGGGAAAGGATGGGTCTTCCCTGGTTCTCTTCCCTCAAAAGTTCATCTTGGGGGAGTGGGGGGGCGGGGCTCCCAAAGGGAGTACGGGGGGCCTGGGGCCTCTCATGGGGCATGGTAAATCTGGGGTCTCACTGTGGGGAGGGGGGCACAAACTCACAGCGAAGTTTGTTCATTCTGCTGTTGAGGGGCTCGGGTTCCTTGGGGTCCCGGTTTCCTTCGTCCTCTTCATCCACAGGTCGAAAATGAGCCAGGACTCTGACAAAGCCTGGAAAGTCCAGTCGCAGACTCCTGGGAGGGGAGAGGGCAGGTGGGCAATGGGGCAGAAGCGGTGCTCACCGTGACCATCCCTCTGCCTCTGGTCTTGACCTCCACTGACAAACTTTCACCTCCGTCTTCCCACCCCTGGGAGGCTTACCCGTCTGGGAAGAAGCTGTCTATAATGCGGTCGCCCAGGGGGTTCACGGCCAGCGCCCCGATCTGCTGCAGATCCAGGCGGCTGGAAAGACAAAGTTCAAAGAGGAGATGGTCAGGGAGGGGACAGGATCAGAAAGCAGAGGTGAGAGGTCAGAAGGCCAGCTCCTGCTTACCTCAGGTAGCCCTTGCCGGTCCTATCCAGCGCTTGGAATCGGTCATACAGGCGGCGCAGACTGGCCTGCGAGACTGCAGGGCGGGGACGAGGGGCGGTAAGAAGGGGGTCGGGGGAGTAAGGTGGACGCTGGGGACGCGCCGGGATCCCAGGGCACGCTCCGTCCACCCGGCGGCCGCAGGGGGTGGGCTGGGGGCGGAAGGCTGGCTGCAGGGAGGGCTCCCCGGGGCCGAGAGGGCAGGGAGGGGGCGGGCGTGACGAGACCCGGGAGATCCGGGAGACCAAAGCCACCCCTTCCATCCGGTGCAATGCCGGCCCGGGGCTATCCAGGCGCCCGCAAACCCGGAGCCGGGACCCCTGGGTGAACGCGCCCCCATCCCCCAGTGAGCCGGGCTGCCGGGATCTCCTAGGTTCCAAGCCCCGGGACCCCCACCGGAGCCGCCCGGGACCCCGCCGGGCCCCCGGACGCGGCGCGCCGCACTCACAGCCGGTCTCCCGCCGGAGGCTGTCCACGTCGGGGATCCTGGCGGCGTGGGAGCTGCGGGAGCCCATGGCTGAGCTGCCGCCGGGCCGCCGTCCTCCCCGCCCGCCGCCCAGGCGCGGCCGCCTTGTGGCCCCGGGGCCGAAGGCCGCAGCCTTGGCGGGGAGCCAGGCTCCTGAACCCCGGCGTTCCTTGCCTCCCACCCGCGACCCGGGCGAATGGAAAGCCGGGCCCAGGGTGGCGGGGTCAGCAGGGCGGGCGCGAACAACAGGCGGTTTCATCCCTAGACTCTGAGGTCGGGCGGGGCGGGGCTGGGCGGGGCTGGGCCCGCCCCCGCCGCGGGCCTGGCCCCCTCCCGAGGGTCCGCCTCTCCCCCCGCCCTCGGGTCTGTCCCCCAGCCAAGGATCCGTCCCCCCCTCCCCCGCCGCGGGCCTGGCCCCCTCCCGAGGGTCCGCCTCTCCCCCCGCCCTCGGGTCTGTCCCCCAGCCAAGGATCCGTCCCCCCCTCCCCCGCCGCGGGCCTGGCCCCCTCCCGAGGGTCCGCCTCTCCCCGCGCCCGCGGGTCTGTCCCCCAGCCAAGGATCCGTCCCCCCCTCCCCCGCCGCCGGCCCGGCCCCCTCCCGAGGGTCCGCCTCTCCCCGCGCCCGCGGGTCTGTCCCTCAGCCAAGGATCCGTCCCCCCCTCCCCCGCCGCCGGCCCGGCCCCCTCCCGAGGGTCCGCCTCTCCCCCCGCCCTCGGGTCTGTCCCCCAGCCAAGGATCCGTCCCCCCCTCCCCCGCCGCGGGCCTGGCCCCCTCCCGAGGGTCCGCCTCTCCCCCCGCCCTCGGGTCTGTCCCCCAGCCAAGGATCCGTCCCCCCCTCCCCCGCCGCGGGCCTGGCCCCCTCCCGAGGGTCCGCCTCTCTCCCCCGCCCGCGGGTCTGTCCCCCAGGCAAGGATCCGTCCCCCCCTCCCCCGCCGCCGGCCCGGCCCCCTCCCGAGGGTCCGCCTCTCCCCCGCCCGCGGGTCTGTCCCCACCCCCTGCGTGTCCTCCTCCCCCAGAGAGGGTCCGCCCCCCCGCGGGTCCGCACCCTACCCCGGATCCGCTCCCCACCTCCCCCGCCGCTGGTTCATTTCCCCCCCGGGGGTCCTCCCCCCCGCCCACCGCGGGTCCTCCTCCCCACTTTGGGTCCACCTCTCCCACCCCCGCGGGTCCGCCCTCCTCTCCGGTCCACCCCTCCTCGACGATCCGTCGTACCCCCTCACGAGGATCCGCCCCCAGCCCGAGGATTCGCCCCCCATCCCCCGAGTCCGCCTCCCCGCCACCTCGCGCTCCGCGAATCCGCGTTCCCACGCTCGCTGGGGCACCGACCTGCCATCTCCCGCCCGGCCCGGCCCTCCCAGCCCGGGGCCTCCCCGGTCCTAAAGAGCAAGGCTCGAGGTCCCGACCTTCTTCATCTGGAGAGAGAATCCAAGCCCTTCTGGGAAGTGGGTGGCGGCTGAGGAGGGGAGCGAGACACCCTGGTCCCAGTCTGGGAAGGCCCCAGCTTAGGCTCCTTCCCCAGGCAGTGGGAGTGGCCTTGAAGGAACTCCAAAGAGGGCTGGAGTGTGGAGGGTCGTGGGGCATAGATGAAGGGCTCTTTTAAGTGGAAGGAGCACTGGATTTGGAGGACTTGGATTGGAATCCCAGCTATGCTTCTAACTCTGAACAAGTCGGCATTTCTTGGTTTTATCTGTTTTGTTTGATCCATATAACGTTGTTGATGTCTAATTGAGTAAATGCTTAAAAATCAGAATATAGTTCCGTGTGTTAGTTACTGTCACGTCCGACTCTTTGCCACCCCATGGACTATAGCCACCCAGGCTTCTCTGTCCATGGAATTTTCCAGGCAAGAATACTGGAGTGGGTTGCCATTCGCTTCTCCAGGGGATCTTCCTGACCCAGGAATCAAACCCAGGTCTCCTGTATCGTGGGCGGATATGGAACCAAATTTCCAAAATTCCTGTTTTCTCAGAAATCAGGAGATCTGACACCACTAGGCCCTCTCTCGTGCCTGGCACCATGAGCATATATCTGGGAACAGCAGCCATGTTTAGATGGGGCGTCCTGGGGGTCCTCTTGGTGCAGTCCCCTCCCAGCCCAGTTGCTCCCCTATGAACCCTGTCAGCTCTGGTAGAAGCTCCAGGCTGGGACTGATTTAGACCTCTGACCAGCCCTCAAGTACCAAAGAATCCACAGCAGCCTGAGGGAGGGTTACAAACCCCACTGTGACCACCCTGAACATAATGACCACAGCAGCAAGGGCTTTCATTTTTCTGAACACTCACCACGGACCCTGCACTTTGCAAAGCCCTTTAAATGCACTAACTCACACAACTAGCTGGAAGGCCATCTTTCCACTTTTTTATGGTGGAGGCTGCCATCACTTAAAAAGTCGTGAGTTATGACAAAGCATCCATCCTCAAGGTCAGGGGTGGGGGTGGGCTTCCCTGATATCTCAGCTAGTAAAGAATCTGCCTGCAATGTGGGGGACCTGGGTTCAATCCCTGGGTCGGGAAGATCCCCTGGAGAAGGGAAAGGCTACCCACTCCAGTATTCTGGCCTGGAGAATTCCATGGAGTCGAAAAGAGCTGGACATGGCTCAGAGACTTTCACTTTCGTCTGTCCTCAAAGGGGGTCACAAAGAGTTAGACACGACTTAGCTACGCAAAGAGTCGGACACGACTGAGCGACTGAACTGAACTAGCTACTGAACAACAACAGCAAATCTGTAATATTAAAATACCATGGGAGAGGGGTGGTTAAGGAAAAAAGGTCTAACAGTGCTCGTTCAATGGGGATGTAAAAAAAAAAAAAGTTGAGAAAATCATGTTGTAAAGGAACAAACACCACTTTGCAAGTCCAGCTTTGCACGTATCATTACCTGTATTCCCCCATCATAATCACACATATACACAGATTTCCCCAGGGGAAAAGAGGCAAGCTGTTCATTTCAAGGGTTCAAGTTCATACCCACCCTGGAGAGAGGGAAACAATCAAGCCTCTAGCCCCAGGCAGAGTCTCACAGCAGATAAGCCTTGAAAATATTGATCTAAGAAGTGCATTCTGCTCTTTCAGATACCCCAAGGATTAGACAGCTGGCACAAAGAATGCTCGGTTCCCTTTCGATGCCCCCTGAGGACTAAAGCATTCAGGAAACCATGCTGCTCCCTAATGAAGCCCAGCAATCACTGCAGTGCATCCCTAGGAGAGTAGGTCAGGTTAGGTTCTGAACCCAGGAGGTGATAACAGTCCCTGGGAGTTTGCAATAATCACCTCAGGCCAGCTTGGGCTGCTGATCTTGGAAAGAGCTCCTCCAGCCTTAATCTCTGAGTCAGCTCTGCACTGATGCAAATCAGGTCAGCGAGTCATTAACAACCTGCGTCCCCACACCATCGCAAGCTTCCAGGAAAACACTCTGTTAGAACCCCTTCTTGCTTCATGTACACAAGTAGCATCCCAATCAACTTCATATATATACTTGGCCACATCTTTTCAGGGCATTTACAGGAGGGATGCTTTGGGGAGAATTTCATCTGAAGAATCTGTTGAACAGGATTCAGGCTGAATGCTTGCTTTCTGCTTTTAAGCTGCATAAGCGTTGCTGCTGCTAAGTCACTTCAGTCATGTCCGACTCTGTGCAACCCCATAGATGGCAGCCCACCAGGCTCCCCCGTCCCTGGGATTCTCCAGGCAAGAACACTGGAGTGGGTTGCCATTTCCTTCTCCAATGCATGAAAGTGAAAAGTGAAAGGGAAGTCACTCAGTCGTGTCCAACTCTTAGAGACCCCATGGACTACAGCCTACCAAGCTCCGCCGTCCATGGGATTTTCCAGGCAAGAGTACTGGAGTGGGTTGCCATTGCCTTCTCCAATAAGAGTTGCTAGCCATTCTTGAGGAAGCAATACTTCCAACTTCAGTATAACAGAGGTCCGACTGGAAAAATGCATGTGCAAGAATCAGTTCAGTTCAGTTCAGTTGCTCAGTCGTGTCTGACTCTTTGCCACCCCATGGACTGCAGCATGCCAGGCTTTCCTGTCTTTCACCAACTCCCGGAGCCTGCTCAGACTCATGTCCATCAAGCCCGTGATACCACCCAACCATCTTATCCTCTGTCATCCCCTTCTCCTCCTGCCCTCAATCTTTCCCAGCAGCAGGGTCTCTTCCAATGAGTCTGTTCTTCGCATCAGGTGGCCAAAGTATTGGAGTTTCAGCCTTAACATCAGTCCTTCCAATGAATATTCAGGATTGATTTCCTTTACAATGGACTGCTTTGACCTCCTTGCAGTCCAAGGGACTCTCAAGAGTCTTCTCCAACACCACAGTTCAAAAGCATCAATTCTTTGGCATTCAGCCTTCTTTATGGTTTTTCTTGACTACTGGAAAAACCATAGCTTTGACTAGATGGACCTTTGTCGGCAAAGTAATATCTCTGCTTTTAAATATTCTGTCTAGGTTTGTCACAGCTTTCTTCCAAGGAGCAAGCTTCATTTAATTTCATGGCTGCAGTCACCATCTGCAGTAATTTTGGAGCCCCCAAAAATAAAGTCAGCCACTGTTCCACTGTTTCTCCATCTATTTGCCATGAAGCGATGGGACAAGATGCCATGATCTTTGTTTTCTGAATGTTGAGTTTTAAGCCAATTTTTTCACTCTCCTCTTTCACGTTCATCAATATGCTCTTTAGTTCTTTGCTTTCTGCCATAAGGGTGGTGTCATCTGCGTATCTGAGTTTATTGATATATCTCCCGGCAATCTTGATTCCAGCTTGTGCTTCATCCAGCCCGACATTTCACACGATGTACTCTGCATATAAGTTAAATGAGCAGGGTGACAATAGACAGCCTTGAAGTACTCCTTTCCAGATTTGGAACCGGTCTGTTGTTCCAAATTAAGAAATATACAAGAATAGTTGGGTACATATAGAGCACTTTCAACTCAATAATAAAAAGACAACTCAAATTGTTTTTACAATGTTTACAATGAGTTTAATATTTTTAATATTAATTTTTATTTATTTGACTGCATCAGGTCTTAGTGGTGACACTTGGGATCTTTGCTCCTCACTGAGGCATGTGAGATCTTTTTAGCTATGGCATGTGGGATCTAGTTCCCTGAGTAGACATCAAACTCTGGGCCCCCTGCACTCGGAGCACAGAGACCTAGCCACTGGACTACCATGGAAGTCCTAACATTTTAATATATGTTAGAGCTCTTTTTCCCCATAAAACTGCAGGCTGCTTAAGGGTGGAGGGCATATAAGATATTATATAGACAAGGCCAGATACCTGGGAAGTCCAAATATCTGTGTCCTCAGGCTGAGAGCTCAGGCTGAGGCTTGACCAAATCCAACTTTCCGCCCTAATGCTATGAGTGGGACTTGGTTAGTTTTTCAAATTAAGCTTTTAAAATTTGTCAGCTTAGCAGGGAACTTATGCACTGCAAACTCATCTTTCTAGCAATAATCAAGTTACATCAGACACAAGGTGGCCTGTTTCCTGAGTTATTTAATTAGAATCTACAGGTATTCACAGGGAAAGCATATTTCAAAACAGGCTGCCTCTTTGGGAGAGAGTAGGGGTGGAGTGCACAAATGGGGGAGGAAAGAACAAGATGTAGCCCCTGGATGATGATATTAGCTCCAGGCTTGTTTAGCTAGGAGCAAGGATCTTTACATGTTAGATTTCCAGAGAGGTGCTTGGAAAGGAGAGTGGGCTGAAGCTGAGCTTCGATGTCACCACGAGGAAGGGAGAGTTGAGAATTTCAAACAGCTGTGGTTCTTGGAGCACTGCTACCCAAGGTAACTACATAAGAAATTCCCTCCAAGACAGCTGTCCTGGACTTCCCTGGTGGTACCGTGGATAAGAATCTGCCTGCCAATACAGGGGAGAGTGGGTTCGATCCCTGGGCTGGGAAGATCCCACATGTGTCAGACTAACTACACCCATGAGCCACAGCTGTTGAACCTGTGCCCTAGAGCCTGGGAGCTGTAACTACGGTAGCCCAAGCAACTGGAGCATGTGCCCTACAGCAAGAGAAGCCACCGCGGTAAGAAGCCTGAGCACCGCAACTAGAGAAAGCCCTCTTGCAGCAATGAAGACCCAATGCAACCAAAAATAAAATAAAATTAATTGATTGATTTTTAAAAAAGATAGCTGTCCTCATTTGGTTAAAGTTCAGCTGTAACAAAGAACCCTCACATAAGAATGGCAAATTGATGTTTTCATCTGTCTCATGGTTGGGTCTGGAGGTAAACAGCCCAGGGCTGGTCTGGCAGGGCTGCTCTAGGAAACTCCTCTCCCTGGATGCTCTACCATCCCCGGAAAGTTGCCCTCAACCAGGATGCAGACCAGCCAGGATGGACCTCCAGTCACAGAGCTCCCCTTCTCAGCAGCAGGATAGAAGACGAAGCAGAGAAAAGGACCTGTCTCTCTCTTCTAGGAAATATCCTTAGAAGTCATATAAATCACTTCCCAGTCCATCTTGGAGGGAGAGTTAGTTTCACAACCAGCTTACCTGCAGAGGAAGCTGGGAACTTCTGTGATATGGGCAGCTATGTTTGCAGCTAAAATCTGCAGGTTCTAAATAACTCAGTTTTGTTCTTTTAAATAAAGTTTTATTGTGCTGGGCTCAGTCGTGTTCAACACTTCAGGACCCCATGGATAGCAGCCTGCCAGGCTCCTTTGTCCATGGGATTTCCCAGGCAAGAATGCTGGAGTTGGTTGCCATTTCCTTCTCCTGGGGATCTTCCCTACCTAGGGATAGAACCTGTTTCTCCTGCAAGTTTGCTGCATTGCAGGTCGATTTTTACTGCTGATCCACCAGGGAAGCTCCCTGCTCCCAAATAACCCAATTTTTAAGTGAGCCAAAAAAAAAAAAAAACCAGACATTTCTCCAAAGATGGGCAAATGGCCAAGAAACACGTGAAAAAGATGCTCAATATCATTAGTCATCAGGGAAACACAAATAAAACCACAATGAGATTTCACTTCACGCCCACTAGACTGACTAGAATTTAAAACAAAACAAAACAATGGAAAATAATAACTCTTGGCCAGAATGTAGAGAAATTGGAAGCCTCATACATTACTGGTAGAAATGTAAAATGGTGCAGCTGCTACCAAAAACAGTTTGGAGATTTCTCAGTAAGTTAAACAGAATTACCATATAAGCAATTCCACTCCTAAGTATATACCCAAAAGAATTGAAAACAAGTGATAAAACAAAAACTTGTCCATGACTTGCGTATAGCAGCATTATTCACAATAGCTACTAGGTGAAAACAATCCAAATGTCCACTGACTAATGGGTAAATAAAATGTGATAAATAAATTATGGGCTTCCCAGGTGGCTCAGTGGTAAAAAAAAAAAAAAAAATCTGCCTGCCAATGCAGGAGACACAGGAGATGCAAGTTTGATCCCTGGGTCAGGAAGATCCCCTGGAGGAGGAAATGGCAACTCACTCCCGCATTCTTGCCTGGAGAATCCCATGGACAGAAGAGCTTGGCAGGCTGCAATCCATGGGTTGCAAAGAGCTGGACATGACTGAGCATACCCAGACATATATGTTACAATGAAGTATCATTCAACCATAAAAAGGAATTAAGCGCTGATACATGCCACAATAAGGATGAACATTGAAAACAATCTAAATAAAATAAACCAGTCACAAAAGACCACATATGATATTACTTCATTATAACATGAAATGTCAAGAATAGGAAAATCTATAGAGACAGAAAGTAAATCAGTGGTTACTTAGGGCTAGGGGAGCCAGTGAGAAAGAGAGTTACAGATAAAGGGTACAAAGCTTATTTTTTTTCAACTTTTGAAAATATTCATTTATTTGGCTGCACCAGGTCTTAGCTACACACATGGGATCCTTAGTTGCAGCATGTGAGATCTAGTTCCCTGACCAGGGATGGAACCCAGGCCCCCATGTGGGATTTTGAAGTCTTAGCCACTAGACCATCAGGGAAGTCCCACAAGGTTTATTTTTGAGGTGATGAAAACATTCTAAAATTGACTATGGTCATGGTTACACATATCCGTGTATATATCTGTCTATTGAATTGTGCAGTTTAAGTGGTGGTTTATATACTGTGTGAATTATATCTCAACAAAGAGGTTGAATAAATGACCTGGATAACCTTGATGGTGTGGTCCCTCCCCTAGAGCTAGACATCCTGAAGTGTAAAATCAAGTGGGCCTTAGGAAGCACCACTACGAACAAAGCTAGTAGAGGTGAAGGAATTCCAGCTGAGCTATTTTAAATCCTAAAAGATGATGCTATTAAAGTGCTGCACTCAATATGACAGCAAATTTGGAAAATTCAGCAGTGGCCACAGGACTGGAAAAGGTCAGTCTTCAGTCGAGTCCCAAAGAAGGGCAATGCCAAAGAATGTTCAAACTACCACACAATTGCGCTCATTTCACCTGCTAGCAAAATTATGCTCAAAATCCTTCAAGCTAGGCTTCAGCAGTACATGAACTGAGAACTTCCAGATGTAAAAGCTGGATTTTAAAAAGGCAAGGGAACCACAGATCAAATGGCCAACATCCGATGGATCATAGAGAAAGCAATTCAGAAATTGCTTTCATCAAGAAAGGGATTTCTATTCCTTTCATAGAGAAACGAATTTCAGAAAAACATCTGCTTCAGTGACTGCACTAAAGCCTTTGACTGTGTGGATCACAACAAACTGTGGAAAATTCTTAAAGAGATGGGAATACCAGACCACCTTACCTGATTTCTGAGAAACCTGTATGCAGGCCAAGAAGCAAAAGTTAGAACCGGACATGAAACAATATTGTCACCCTGCTTATTTAACGTATATGCAGAGTACATCATGAGAAACGCTGGGCTGGATGAAGCACAGCTGGAATCAAAATTGCTAGGAGTAATATCAAAAACCTCAAATATGCAAGTGATACCACACTAATGGCATAAAGTAAGGAGAAACTAAAGAACCTCTTAATGAAGGTGCAAAATGAGAATGAGAAAAGCTGGCTTAAAACTCAACATTCAGGAAACTAAGATCATGGCATCCGGTCCCATCACTTCAAGGACAATAGAAGGGGAAAAAATTGAAACAGTGACAGACTTTATTTTCTTGGGCTCCAAAATCACTGCAGATGGTGACTGCAGCTGTGAAATTAAACTTGCTCCTTGGAAGAAAAGGTATGACCAACCTAGATGGCATATTAAAAAGCAGAGACATTACTTTGCCAACAAAGTTCTGTCTAGTCAAAGCTATGGTTTTTCCAGTAGTCATGTATGGATGTGAGATCTGGACCATAAAGAAGGCTGAGCGCCGAAAAATTGGTTCTTTCAAACTGTTGTGCTAAAGAAGACTCTTGAGAGTCCCTTGGACAGCAAGGAGATCAAACTAGTCAATCCTAAATGAAATCAGTCCTGAATATTCATTGGAAGGACTGATGCTGAAGCTGAAGCTTCAATACTTTGGCCACCTAATGTGGAGAAGAACTGACTCATTGGAAAAGACCCTGATGCTGGGAAAGATTGAAGGCAGGAGGAGAAGGGGACAACAGAGAATGGGATGGTTGGCTCACATCATCAACTCAATGAGTTTGAGCAAACTCTGGGAGATACTGAAGGACAGGAAGCCTGCTGTGCTGCAGTCCATGGGGTCACAAACAGCCGGACATGACTTAGTGACTGAACAAAAGATTTTTAAAATCAAAAACCAAGAAGAGCAAAAGACACTCTTGAAATTAAAAAGTAATGATGACAAATTAATTCTAACATATTTTTTAAATGTAAATATTATAAAGTTATGATAAGCTTTGTGGTAATAGGGCAAGAATAGACAGATGAGAAATAGACAAAAAAATCAGAAATAAATCCAAATACATGTGGGAATGTGGCATGTGATAAAAGTGACCTTTCAAATCAGTGAGGGAAATGTGCATTACTGGATAAATGTCATTTGGAACATCTGTCTTTTGGGGGAAAAAATAAAGCTGTACTCATACTTTCCAAAATTAATTCCAGATAGAATAAAGGTTTAAATGCAAATGAAACCAAACAATTTGGGAAGAAATCTTAGATTTTGTTATAATCTTGAACTGAAGAAGGCCTTTCTAAACATGAAACAGAACAGAAACCATAGAGAAAAGATTTGCTAATTTGACTGTATGAAAGTTAAAGTCTCTGTATGAAGATATATAGAGAGATAGAGAGAGATTTCAAGGTCAAAAAGACTAGCTGGGGAAATATTCACAGTCTATATAAAAGGCAAAAAGACTAGCTGGGAAAATATTCACAGTCTATATAAAAGGTAAAAGATGATTTCCTTAGAATACAAAGGTCTCTTAAAGATCAAAAGGAAAATGACAAAAGCAACAGAGAAAGAAAACCCAAAACTCCCCACACTTTTCTTATTAGAAAAAAAAATGGGATAAGATGTGAAATAGAAATGATAAATGGCATAAGAAGATGCCTAACCTCAGGAAGTTTCAAAGTATATATTGTCTCTAGTGGGGAAAAAGACAAAGAGTAAAACTACATTTTAAAACAAGAGACTGTATCTTTGATGTGGTCAAGATGTCAAGGATACAAGGAATTCCTGGCTGTCCAATGGTTAGGACCCCATGCTTCAGTTCCAAGGGTCCAAGTTGGGATTGAACTAAGATCCCTTGAGGTCAAAAAAAAAAAAAAAAGGATGGCAAGGATACAGGTCATGAACATCAAGTAGGTATGAGTCATATCTTGCAGGGTCCTGCAGAACCTTTTAGATCATGAGTGTTAAGTGTGATAGGACATCTGTTGTTGTTTAGCGGCTAAGTCATGTCCGACTCTTTGCCACCCCATGGACTGCAGCACACCAGGCTTCCCTGTCCTTCACTGTCTCCCAGACTCTGCTAAAGTTCATGCCCATTAAGTCAGCGATGTCATCCAACCACGTCATCAGCTGTCGCCCCATTCTCCTCCTGCCTTCAATCTTTCCCAGCATCAGGGTCTTCTCCAGTGAGGTGGCTCTTCATATCAGGTGGCCAAAATATTGGAGCTTCAGCTTCTGGATAGGAAATGATGGTAGGATTTAAGCTGGAGAACGAGATAACCCAATTTCTGTTTTCGTAACATCACAAGAATCACTCTGGCTGTTGTGTGTAGACTTAACTGGGGCAACATGGAAACTGGGAGACACTGCAGATAATTTGGATGGACGACAGTGGTGGATCTGGGTACTAGAAGTGGTGAAAAGGGATCAAATGTGGGTCCTATTTTGCAAGAAGAGACCACAAGATTTGCTGATGTATTGAATATAAGGTGTGAGAGAAAAACAAGAGTCAAGGATAATTCCAAGCTTTTGGTGACAAACAACTGGAAGCTACCATTAACTGAGATGGTGAATAGAAGGAAAAGAGTGCATACCAAAAAGGGAAAATTTTTAAATCCTTGAGTTGCCTATTATACATCCAAGTAAAGATGTTGAATAGCTAGTTGGGTATGGCAAACTGGATTCCAAGAGAGAAGTTGAAACAAGTGTTATATGCTTGTTATCTTGTGCTTTTATTTTCATTCATCTCAAAGTATTTTCTAATTTCCTCTGTGATTTATTTGACTATTGCTTGTTTGAGTGTATTGTTTAATTGCAACACATTCGTTAATTTTTCAGTTTCCCTTCTCCTTGATTTCAAGTTTCCTTCCACTGCAGTTAGAAAGGATACTTTGTATGATTTCAATATTTTTTAATTTACAGAGACTTGTTTTTGGACCCCAACATATGATTTATCCACAAGAATGTTCCAAGTTCATTTGAGAAGAATGTGTACTCTGCTCTTGTTGGGTTGGGTGTTCCCTATATGTCTGTTTGGTCTAGCTGGCCTAGTGTTGTTCACGTCTTCTATTTCCTTATTGACCCTCTGTCTAGATGTTGTATCCAGTATTGAAGATGAGATATTGAAGTCGCAATGTATTGTTATAGAGCTGTCTATTTCCCCCTTCAGTTCTGTCAATGTCAGCTTCATCTATTCGGGAGTTCTATTATTTGGTATATATGCCTTTCTCATTGCTGTATTTCCTTGAAGAATTGACAGGACTACACATTTGGGAATTATCACTGAATAAATGGTATTAAAACTATGAAACTGGGGCGTTTCCTGGTGACTCAGTGGTAAAGTATCTGCCTGCCAATGCAGGAGACATGGGTTCGATCCCTGATCCAGAAAGATCCCGCATGCCTTGGAGCAAGTAAGCCTTTCCGCCACAACTATTGAGCCTGTACTCTGGAGACGGTGCTCCTCAAGAAAAGAAGTCACCACAACAAGAAGACTGTGAACCACAGCTAGAGAGTCGTCCCCACTCACCGCAAGTAGAGAAAAGCCGGAGCAGCAGCAAAGACCCAGCAGAGCCAGAAATAAACAACTTTTTATAAATTAAAAAAAAAAAAAAGGAAATCGAATAGGATCATCTGTGATGTGAATGAAGGAAGACGATAAGAAAAGGTCCGGGACGAATCACCGAAGACGCTCCAACACTGAGAACTTGGGAAGAGAGAGGGAATTGATGAAGAAGATTGAGAAGGAGTGGCCAGTGAAGTGGAAGGAAAATCAGGAGTGTGGTTTTCCAGCTAAGTGAAGAACAGGAGTCTGATCATAAGAGTCAGTATAACGTTCTTAAATTGGAGGTACTGCGGATAACTGTGGTTCAAATGAGGATAATCATAAGGTAAATTTGGGGATTGTGTATATGAAGTTCTTTTCTAAATGAGGACTGAAAACACTCATTTCTCCTTTTGCTTACTAAGGCCGGGTTGAGTGCTGCAGGGCAGTTGGGTCTTGGCACCATCAAGAGTTGGCACACTTCTGTAAAGGGCTAGATGGTGAATCTTTCCAGAGTTGTGCATCCTACAGTCTCTGTCACAACTGCACAATTCTGCCACTGTAGTGAAAAAGCAGCCATCAGTTCAGTTCAGTTGCTCAGTTGTGTCTGACTCTTTGCAATCACATGGACTGTAGCACGCCAGGCCTCCCTGTCCATCACCAACTCCCAGAGCTTACTCAAACTCATGTCCATCGAGTTGGTGATGCCATCCAACCATCTCATCCTCTGTCTTCCCCTTCTTCTCCAACACAATTATGCCATTGCAGTGAAAATCAGCCATAGACAATGTTTAAACAAATGGACTAGGTTATATCCCAACAAAATTATTTATGGACACTAAAATTTGAAATCATATCATTTGCCCCGCATCACAAAATATTACTCCTTTTTTCAATGATCTGAAAATGTAAAACCTATTCTTAGCTTTATACACAAATAGGTAGTTTGCAGCAACATGGATGGACTTGGAGACTGTCATACCCGGTGAAATAAGTCAGACAGAGAAAGAGAAATATCATATGATATCCCTTATATGGGGAATCTAAAAAGAAATGATACTGATGAACTTATCTACAAAACAAAAAGAGACTCACAGACTTAGAGAATGAGTTTGTGATTGCTGGGGGGAAGAATGGGGGAAGGGATAGTTAGGGAGTTTGAGATGGACATGTACACACTGTTATATTTAAAATGGATAACCAACAAGAACTTACTGTATAGCATATGGGACTCTGCTCAATGTGATGTGGCAGCCTGGATGGGAGGGGAGTTTGGGGGAGAATGCATACGTGTATATGCACATGGCTGAATCGTTTTGTTATTCACCTGGAAGTATCACAACATTGCTCATTGGCTATACCCTAATGTAAAATAAAAAGTTGAAAGAAAACAAAGGCAAAAATAGGGAACAGGCTGGATTTAGCAGCCTGTTTAGCAGACCACTGTTTGCTAATGTGCTTATAACTTCTGCGTTCTCTACAGACAGTGCTCAGTAAAAGACTGACATGTTTTCTTTTCAGAGTTCTCCAGGAAAATAGAATTTTGCATGAAGACTGAAACAAACCAGGACCCAGTGGGCATTCAGTCTGGAGCACCTCCATGCCTCATGGATGCCAATGGAAACACTGGCTTTAACCCAAGAGTTCCAAGCCATTGTTCTCGTAGACCTTCAGGACAATTTTGTTCATCCAGGGAGGAAATCTCAGAATGAAAGGCAAACTGGTTTAGGGGGAAGAAGGCTAAAGAATTGAGTTTGGAAAAAGGCAAGAAGACAGTTCTGGAGAGCTTGACAGCGGAAGCCATCACAGAAACACTGCAAAAATGACTGGTTGACCCAGGGATTCCTCTCCTAGGTACGTAGAAGAGAAATGTAAATATATATTTACCCAAAACCAAAAGGTGGAAACAAGTGATGAATAAATAAATATGGTATATCCGCACAATGGAATATTATTCAGCAATAGAAAGAAAAAAGTACCCAAGGCATCAGTTCAGTTCAGTTCAGTCGCTCAGTCATGTCCGACTCTTTGCAACCCCATGAATCGCAGCACGCCAGGCTTCCCTGTCCATCACCAACTCCCGGAGTTCACTCAGACTCACGTCCATCAAGTCCGTGATGCCATCCAGCCATCTCATCCTCTGTCATCCCCTTCTCCTCCTGCCCCCAATCCCTCCCAGCATCAGAGTCTTTTCCAATGAGTCAACTCTTCTCATGAGGTGGCCAAAGTACTGGAGCTTCAGCTTTAGCATAATTCCTTCCAAAGAAATCCCAGGGCTGATCTCCTTCAGAATGGACTGGTTGGATCCTTGCAGTCCAAGGGACTCTCAAGAGTCTTCTCCAACACCACACTTCAAAAGCATCAATTCTTCGGCACTCAGCCTTCTTCACAGTCCAACTCTCACATCCATACATGACCACTGGAAAAACCATAGCCTTGACTAGACGGACCTTAGTCGGCAAAGTAATGTCTCTGCTTTTGAATATACTGTTTAGGTTGGTCATAACTTTTCTTCCAAAGAGTAAGCGTCTTTTAATTTCATGGTTGCAGTCACCATCTGCAGTGATTTTGGAGCCCCAAAAAACAAAGTCTGACACTAATTAAGTCTGACACCAATGCACCTACATCATGCTAAGTGAAAAGCAGCAAGCACATGAGACCACGTGTCGTGAGAGTTCATTTGCATGGAATGTTCAAAACAGACAAATCCATACAGACAGAAGTAGATCCTTGGTTGCCTGCGGATGAGGTGGGGCTGCTCACGAAAGGTGGGGAGTGACTAATAAAGGGCATAGGGCGTCTTGTCAGGATGACGTAAACTTCAAATTGTGGTGGTGGTTGCATAACTTTGTAAATACACTAAAAACCATTCAATAGTACACTTCACGTGGATGAATTGTGTGTGTGAAGTATACCTCAATAAAGCTGGTTGTTGTTTTTTTTTATGACGCTGGCTTTAAAAGAATGTCCTCCCCCTCTGCCTCTTAGGCAGCGGAAGGACCGAACGGGCCGGCTAAGTCCTGCACAAGTGACAGTATAAGAGGAGAGTTCTTGTCTAGTTTATGACAGTTACGGGGCTTCCCTGGTGGCTCAGTGGTAAAGAATTTGCTGCAATGCAGGAGATGCAGATTTGATCCCTGGGTCTGGAAGATGCCCTGGAGGAGGAAACAGCAATCCACTGCAATGTTCTTGTCTGGAAAATCCCATGGACATTGGAACTTGGTGGGCTACAGTCCAAAGGGTCACAAAGAGTCAGACACGACTGAACAGCAGCACACACTGACAGTATATATCTCTCCATTTCCGACACTCAATTTCTCTCTGTCTCTCTCTCTCTCACACACACACACACACTCACACACACCTTCCTATATGCCTGTCTGCATCCATGAAGGGAGAACCGCAGCAGCTATTCTCGGTCCCCTTTAGACCCCAGTGCACCCCAAACCCCAGCTTCTGTATTGGCTGGTAACTCATGAAGCCTCCATTTTCTGGAAAACTGTGCTTGGTCAAAAACAAGCCACTTTCAGACTTCTCTGTCGGTCTAGTGGTTAAGACTCCACGCTTCTATTGTGGAGGGCAAATGGGTTCCATTCGGTCAGGGGAGTAAGATCCCACCTGCCACTGGATGTGGCAAAAAGAAGGGTTAAGAAAATGAGCCACCCTTCCCGAGAGGTCACCCACACACATACACTCCAGTGCTGAGCTCAGCCCACGGGCCAGCCCCTTTGCCGCCAGAGAGGATTTGCTCTGTCATGGATTTATGCTCCAGAGCTTCTCTGTGGGATCAGAAAGTAGCGAGCCTTCAGCTGAGATCACTTTCTTGCCTTGATTTGTATTCTCTGCCCTGTCCTGCTTCTCTCATATCCTAAATAAATCAGCTGAACAAGAGTCCCTGTCTCTGGTTCTGCTTCCAGGGAATTCGGCCTAACACTAGAGCCTTAAAGAACAGAGAAGTGAGGCTGGGCCGGGAGGAGGGACCAGCAGAGAGGAAGACGAAGGGGAGGGTGGGTGAGGTCTTGTCCTCCCTGGATCCTGTGGTTGGAGGCAGACTCGGGAGGCAGTGTCCCCGGTCTCAGGAAGCTTCATGTACCTCTTAGCTCAGTTTGTGTCAGTGAAGTGTGACCCAGAGTCAAAGCTGAGGCCATTCTTGCCATCTCTCCACTGAACCCCACAGACTTCAGCACCCCAAGGGCTGGAGGCATCTTGGGGCAACACTCAAGGCTTGGTCTCTGGCATTCCTGGACAACAGAGAGGCTTCTCCTGACAGTTCCCATCCCCCAGTCCTCATCCCCAGAGGCAAAGACTGCCTCCCCTCTTTCATGTGACTCTTTCTGAGTTGTTCACACATACACACACAAGGAAAGATGGGTGGATAATGGGGGTTTCCTCCTAGGAAGAACCAGAAGTCTTCCTCAACAGACCTCCTCTTCATCTCATCAGCTGAGGTTACATCACACGCTTATACAAAACAAAACCAAAAAACACTGGCACGGCAAATGGGTAATTCTGGATGCACTTGGGAACCACCAGTTTATTTTTTTAAGTGTCAGCTGCCGGGGGCCCAACTTTAGGCCAATTAGATCAGAAGCTGAGTCAGTGACCAATATCGACAAAACTAAAAACTGGGACTGGTCATCTCCTGGAAAGGTGGGGGAAAGAGAGAGAGCAGAAGAGGGCAAGATGGGTGAAAAGAGGGAGGAATGAGAGGCTGGGACAGAAGTAGCATATGTCCCCCGCCTCCGGTGGACTCAAATGACAGTCTCCCTAGGAGACCGCTCTACCAATTCATTCATTTGAGAAATATTTACTGAGCAGGCGTGTGCTGGATGGAGTGTTAGAGCTGGGAACAAAACAGACATGGTCTTGGCTGTGCACTTTTTTCACTTAATATCATAGGGCTTATATTAAGCTGTATTGTTTAGTAATCCATTATTTTGACTGCTAACATTCATAGCGTGACTTTGCCAAAGTTTATCCACCCTGTCTCCCGTTGAGGGGCCTCCAGATTTCAGTTCCTGTAAACAATGCTGGTACAAACATCCTTGTTTACACAGGCAGGAGTTTTTCTTAGCAAAAGAGTTTTTCTTGGTGAAATTTCTGGGTCGCAGAATATGCAAATATTCAACTTGAGGAGATAAAATCAAACTCTTTTGAAAAGTGTTGGCTGTGATTTTACACTTCCCCAGCATAGTCTTAGCATCCTGTGTGTATCCTAAGTCGCTTTGTGCATGCAGGCATGCATGCTTAGTCGTGTCTGACTCTTGCAACCTGACTCTAGCCTGCCAGGCTTCTCTGTCCATGGGATCCTCCAGGCAAGAATACTGGAGTGCGTTGCCATGCCCTCCTCGAGGGGGTCTTCCCAACCAGGGAATGAACCTGCATCTCTTAAGTCTCCTGCATTGGCAGGTGGGTTCTTTACAATTATTGCCACCTGTCCTAGACATTTATAATCCAAAGGCTCAGGATTTGTTGAAAGGAAATTATATGGTTAAAGAAAAGGAATTTTAGTGTCAGGATTTGAGGAATCTCATGGAATCTCATGGAAACCTGGAGTGAGGCATTCAGGTTCCTGACAATCTGGCTGTTTTTCCTCTCTGGGGACAAAGCCTCTCCCACCTCTGCTTTTCCTCTTCTGTGTATTCTCTCTTCCCTCTGCAGATCCATATCCTCTGAAAGACTCTTAGTGTCTCTTTCCTCCATAATTTAGACTTGCCCTTGTATTTGGCATCAGCTGTGGCCCAAATCCTTCAGTAGATCACAGCTCCAATGCCCCTAAAGTTTCCTTACTTTGATTCAAACTTTAAGGCTTCACCAGGATCAGGAATCCACGTCTGATCCACTCAGCTGTAGCCTGAGAGTCTTGGCCAATTTGAGGCAAACATGACTCCCTAAGTCCACCTGTTTTGCAGGGACCATGAGGTCAGTTTCACAGAAAGAATTACGCTTGAGACTTGTGACCCCAAAGCATGTTCCACACTCACCTTGTCTTTCCCTAAACCACAAGAGAAAGTTGTTCCGTCATGTCTGACTCTTTGCAATCCCACAGACTATACAGTCCATGGAATTCTCCAGGCCAGAATACTGGAGTGAGTACACTTTCTCTTCTCCAGGGGCTCTTCCCAAGCCAGGGATCGATCCCAGGTCTCCCACCTTGCAGGTGGATTCTTTACCAGCTGAGCCACCAGGGAAGCTCCTAAAGCACGAGGCACCATGCCAAATACACATTACCAGTCTCACACAAATGCACGAGTGATTCATCCCTCAGCACAAGAAGGCATGAAGCAGAGACCGCAGCGTACTGTCTCATCTGACCATGCCATTCTTCCATGCTAAGAATTCAGGGAAACAGACTCTCATAACCAGGACAATAGGCTATTTTCAGGCAGGAAATTCAGTTCCTAAGTCAGCACGGAATTCAAAAATCAAGTGCAGACAAAATTATCTATTACCATGAAACTCCATATATGTGGTTTTTGTCTATGACCTTGTTTGATAAATACAGCTAGGTGAATGATATTTGTCATAAGATGAGGCAAGGAAAAAAAGAGTGCTATACGCTCTGATGACAACACCGCTTAAAGTATTATTTTCTCTCTTTTCTAGGTATATAATTGGATTTAAAGAAGTTAGGTAAACACACAGTTGATTCAACTGCAGTAGATGAGAATCTCAACTCTTCCAAGCATCTCCTTTCACATGGAAAGCTCAGGTAAACCACAAAAGCTAGGCACTTGACATGATTCATGCCTTGAGATGTTAGATAATGTTATGAAATCATCACAATTAGCAAGACGTTTAAAAACTAAGCATCCAATTCAACTGGAGTTTCATGAAGATAAATGCAAGTTAAAACCACCCTGCTGCTGCTGCTGCTGCTAAGTCACTTCAGTCGTGTCCCACTCTTAGCAACCCCATGGACTGCAGCCTACCAGACTCCTCCGCCCATGGGATTTTCCAGGAAATAGTACTGGAGTGGGTTGCCATTGCCTTCTCTGAAACTACCCTGAGATACATTCATTCTTGAGATTGGAAAAAATCCAAAAGTTGGTTAAACACTGTTGGTGAGATTATAGGGAGTCTCCCACAGAAAGTGGGTGTGTTGTTTGGCATAACCTCTGTGAAGGTTATGAAGGTGCTACCTATCAGTGTTATAAATTGTACACTCCTGGCCCAGCAATCCAACATCTAAAAATTCACCCTACAAATACATTTGCACACTTGTAAAATAACACATACATAAGGTTATTTGACGCAGCATTATTTTTCCCAGAAAAAAAAAAGTAACCCTGGAAACCACCAAGTATACATCAGATTAATTAGTTACAGGACTCTGAAACACAATGAAACTTAAAAAAAAAAAAAAAGTACTTCCAACAAACATTTATAGAGAGATCACCAACAGAGCAAGTTAAGAAAGTAAGTTGCAAAACAACGTGCCTCATTGTGAATAAACATGCTATCTTTTCTGTAAAAATATGAGAGAATCCAAAAAGATATGTGTGCATATATATTCATATTTGGGCTTTCCAGGTAGCTAGTTCCATGGTAAAGAATCTGCCTGCCCATGCAAGAGAGGCAGGTTTGATCCCTGGGTCAGGAAGATCCAGAGAAGGACATGGCAACCCACTCCCAGTATTCTTGCCTGGGAAATGCCATGGACAAAGGAGACTGGCGCTGCACTACAGTCCTTGGGGTCATGAAGAGTCGGATGTGACTTAGCAACTAAACAACAACAATATATTCACGATCGCACAAGTAAATCCTGAAGACATCTAAGAAACTAAGCAAAGTGGTGGCTTGGAAGGTAGGAGGACACAGTGCAACTTAGGTGGATGGGTACTAGCTGAAGGGAGACTTTTCACTTTTACCTTTTTATCTGGTTAGAATGTGTTCCCTGTTTGAATATTTAATTGCAAGTTGTTTTAAATTCGGTGTAAAAAGGGAAAAGAATCTAGCATCCAGAACATGAAGACGAACCTCTACAGTCTGAGTGCAAAGTATTTCATGCCAGGATATGAACAAAACGTTATTTTTAAAGTGCCCTAATGCTTTAATCCATGATTTTTTTGAAACTCAGATTCATTATGCTGAGTAAAAGAAGCCAGACCCCCCAAAATAGAATGGATGTTGTGTGATGCCATTTACATTAAACTCCAGAAACTGCACACTAATCTGTGGTGTGCAAATCAGGGGGTCGGAGATCAGAGAGGGTGGAAAGGAGCATCACAAAGAGACACGAGGACACCTTTGGGTGTGAGGGTGATTGACTGGTGATGGTTTCATGGGTGTTCAGTTCAGTTCAGCATGCCAGGCCTCCCTGTCCATCACCATCTCCCGGAGTTCACCCAAACTCACATCCATTGAGTTGGTGATGCCATCCAGCCATCTCATCCTCTGTCGTCCCCTTCTCCTCCTGCCCCCAATCCCTCCCAGCATCAGAGTCTTTTCCAATGAGTCAGCTCTTCGCATCAGGTGGCCAAAATACTGGAGCTTCAGTTTTAGCATCAGTCCTTCCAAAGAACACCCAGGACTGATCTCCTTTAGAATGGACTGGTTGGATCTCCTTGCAGTCCAAGGGACTCTCAAGAGTCTTCTCCAACACCACACTTCAAAAGCATCAATTCTTCGGCACTCAGCCTTCTTCACAGTCCAACTCTCACATCCATACATGACCACTGGAAAAACCATAGCCTTGACTAGACGGACCTTTGTTGGCAAAGTAATGTCTCTGCTTTTGAGTATACTATCTAGGTTGATCATAACTTTTCTTCCAAAGAGTAAGCGTCTTTTAATTTCATGGCTGCAATCACCATCTGCAGTGATTTGGAGCCCAAAAAATAAAGTCTGACACTGTTTCCACTGTTTCCCCATCTATTTCCCATGAAGTGATGGGACCAGATGCCATGATCTTCATTTTCTGAATGTTGAGCTTTAAGCCAACTTTTTCACTCTCCTCTTTCACTTTCATCAAGAGGCTTTTTAGTTCCTCTTCACTTTCTGCCGTAAGGGTGGTGTCATCTGCATATCTGAGGTTATTGATATTTCTCCCGGCAATCTTGATTCCAGCTTGTGTTTCTTCCAGTCCAGCATTTCTCATGATGTACTCTGCATAGAAGTTAAATAAGCAGGGTGACAATATACAGCCTTGACGTACTCCTTCTCCTATTTGGAACCAGTCTGTTGTTCCATGTCCATTCTAACTGTTGCTTCCTGACCTGCATATAGGTTTCTCAAGAGGCAGGTCAGGAGTCTGGTATTCCCATCTCTTTTAGAATTTTCCACAGTTGATTGTGATCCACACAGTCAAAGGCTTTGGCATAGTCAATGAAGCAGAAATAGATGTTTTTCTGGAACTCTCTTGCTCTTTCGATGATCCAACAGATGTTGGCAATTTGATCTCTGGTTCCTCTGCTTTTTCTAAAACCAGCTTGAACATCTGGAAGTTCACGGTTCACGTATTGCTGAAGCCTGGCTTGGAGAATTATGTCAAAACCTGTAAAATTTTTCCAGTAATCATGTATGGATGTGAGAGTTGGACTATAAAGAAAGCTGAGTGCCAAAGAACTGATGATTCTGAGCTGTGGTGTTGGAGAAAACTCTTGAGAGTCCCTTGGACTGCAAGGAGATCCAACCAGTCAATCATAAAGGAAATCAGTCCTGAATATTCATTGAAAGGACTGATGCTGAAGCTGAAGCTCCAATACTTTAGCCACTTGATACAAAGAGCCGATATATTACAAAGGACCCTGATGCTGGGAAAGATTGAAGGCAGGAAGAGAAGGGGATGATGGAGGATGAGATGGTTAGATGACATCAGTGGTTAGATGGCATCAGTGACTCGATGGATATGAGTTTGAGCAAGCTCTGGGAGTAGGTGATGGACAGGGAAGCCTGGCATGCTGCAGTCCATTGGGTCACAAAGAGTCGAACAGAACTGAGCAACTGAACTGAACTGAACTGAATATAATTGTGTGCTTTTAACATGTGCAGTTTATGGTCAACTACATCTTTTAAAAAATATTTATTTATTTTACTGCATCAAGTCCTAGTTGCGGCAGGCAGGGTCTTCGTGGAGTCATGCAAGATCTTCCCTGGCGGCACGTGGACTCTCTAGTTGTGGCCCGCAGGCTCCGGAGCACTCCATGTCAGTAGCTGCAGCACACAGGCTTAGTTGCTCTGGAGCATCTGGGATCTCAGTTCCCTAATCAGGGATTGAACACGTGTCCCCTGCATTGCAAGGCAAATTCTTAACCAGGACCACCAGGGAAGTCCCTGTTCAATTACATCTCAATAAAGCATTTTTCAAAGTTGTTTTCACCATTTTTCTCTATTTTCAATTTCAGTTTTGTTATATTTTATAGTATGCACAATTCTTCTATAAGGACAGGAGTTATGCATATAATTATCCATAATTTTACATATATTTGAGGGTGCATATTCAAAAACTTCCTCACTGAAAGAACTGTATGATCACAGATGCACGGGGGAATGACTGGTTGAAGCCAGGGTTAAACCCAACTGCAGTGGCAAAGCCCTCACTTTTAACCGCTACACTCTACTGCCCCCTGCTGTTGGTCGGTGCTGTAGCCACCCTTAACCCACTCCAGTATTGTTGCCTAAAGAATGCCATGGACAGAGAAGCCTGGCGGGTTACAGTCCATGGGATCGCAAAGAGTCGGACACGACTAAATGACTAGACTAGCTACCAAGATGTTAATGACCAGGAAAGATGACTCCAGGGGCAAAGAACTTTTATCAAAACTCTATCTATAACCAAACTCTTCTAAATCACACAGACACACACATACACATGCAAGTGCACATACACACAAACATATACGGTGCATACATATATACACACATACACACACATATACATATATATACACATACACATATACACAAACACACATATACATATATACACATATACACACATACACACACATATACATATATATACACATACACATATACACAAACACACATATACATATATACACATATACACATGTATACCCATATACACACGTATATGCACATACACAAATGCACATCACACATATACATATATACACATGTGTGCCCAAATACACATATACACACTCACACATATACATATATGCATGTATATGCACATACACATATACACATCACATATACATATACAAACACATGTACCCACATACCCACACACACATTCACATATATGCATATATACACATGTATATTCACATACACATATACACGCTCACACATATACATATATACACACAGAAGTAAGTGTACCCACATACGCATATACATGCTCACTGCTGCTGCTAAGTCGCTTCAGTCGTGTCCGACTCTGTGCGACCCCATAGACTGCAGCCCACCAGGGTCCCCCGTCCCTGGGATTCTCCAGGCAAGAACACTGGAGTGGGTTGCCATTTCCTTCACCAGTGCATGAAAGTGAAAAGTGAAAGGGAAGTCGCTCAG
The DNA here is from genome assembly GCF_042477335.2 of Ovis canadensis. Classification (NCBI taxonomy): domain Eukaryota; kingdom Metazoa; phylum Chordata; class Mammalia; order Artiodactyla; family Bovidae; genus Ovis; species Ovis canadensis. Next base: position 36,647,483 of record NC_091268.1, on the reverse strand, counting down.
TCGTGTCTGACTCTTCGCGATCCCATGGACTGCAGCCCACCAGGCTCCTCTGTCCATGGGGTTTTCCAGGCAAGAGTGCTGGAGTGGGGTGCCATTGCCTTCTCCAATACATGCTCACACATATACATATATACACTAGTATATGCATGTACACATTTACATCACACATATACACATATATGCGCGTCCATGTATACACACTCATATATATACATACAAAACCCTCATATATGTACCCATGCATGCACATATACACCCATACACACACACACACACAGCAAGAAGCAGTACCAGATCTCTCTACCACACTAGCCTCAAGGGAGATAAAAAAGGAACTATTCAAGGCCATGAGTAAGAAAAAACAAAAGTGAAATAATCTTACCAAAGTCTGAGCTTCAAAACACTTCCACAGGGAGGATGGGGGTGCAGAGGGGTCTTGGGCTCCCCTCAAGGCCAGCCGCCTTTCTCCTTTCTCAGGACAACTCAGAGACTGAAAACCAAGCCTCTTGTCAGGCAAGGGGGCAAGAAAAGGTAACTATGAAAATCAATCCTATAGGTACTTGAAAAAGAGACCTGGGGTGAGGGAAGGAAAGAAATAGGTGAAGGAGAGAAAGAGATTCAAACTTACAGATGCAAAATAAGTGAGTCCCGGGTGTGAAACGTACAGTGTGTGGATTATCGTCAAGAACTATGTATTATCCTGCATGTGGCCAGCACATCTCACATTCTCAGTGTCTTTACTCCTGTCGTGTTGTCCTCCACTTTCCCTCCTCATTCCTCTCAGTTCCAGCCCTGACGGCTGGAAGGACTTACTCAGGGGTGTTCGTTTCCTCTTAAGGGAGGCAGCTTGGACAGTGTGAACCCATCAACACCTCCAGAGTCAAGTTATTTATTTCAACCAGCATCTGACCTGCCTCACTTTTTCAAAGTTCTAGAAGTCAGTAGGATCCAGAAGGATATCTCAGGACACCCCAACATTTAAAAAACACAAGCAAATATGAGGACTAAATTGACTACAGCAGCAGCTTAAAATAAAATCACTGACTCCTTCCTAAGGTAGCATTTTCCAACCCCAAAGCAAGATTCCCTGATCTAAACGTCCCAACTCATGTTGCTGTGGCCAGGTAGAGGGAAAGTGTATACACAAAGAAGACATAAGAAAGAGAGGAGAGGAGAAGCTTTCTTGCTTTCTTAGCTTTGCCAAGAAGCTGACTGTCATAATTTACCCATCTCTGATTTTAAATTCATGGGGGATATCCCTCATTAAGTGGTTAATCCCTTCTTCTTCTGAGTGTGAGGTGGAAAGAAAATCTACTGTCCATGGGGTGTATCATCTCCCTGAGCCAGTGACATCTTACACACTTACCATGGTTCTTGAACCCGAGTGTGCCTCAGAATTATCAGGAGGGTTTGCTAAAACACAGATTGCTGGGCTCCACCCTCAGAATTTCTCTTTTTAAGTTATTTGTTTGTTTACTTCTGGCTATGCCAGGTCTTCATTGTTGTGCACTGACTTTCTCTAGTTGCAGCTGGTGGCGGCTACTCTCTACCTGTGGAGCTTGGGCTTCTCACTGCGGTGGCGTCTCTTGTCGTGGAGCAGGGGCCCTGAGTGTACAGACTTCAGTAGTTGTGGTGCACAGGCTTAGTTGCTCTGTGACATGTGGGATCTTCCCGGATCAGGGATCGAACACATGCCCCTACATTAGCAGGTGGATTCTTAATCACTGGACCACCAGGTAAGTTCCCGGAATTTCTGATTCAATAGGTCCTGGGAGTGGGGCGGGAAGAATTGATCATTGTGACATGTTTTCAGATTCTGCACTAAAAACAAGTCGCAGGAGACAAATCAGTCTGCAAGAGCTGAAGTAGCTCAGTGGGTCAAAAATCCACCTGCAATGCAAGAGACCCCAGTTCAATTCCTGGGTCAGAAGATCCCCTGGAGAAGGGATAGGCTACCCACTCCAGTATACTTGGGCTTTCCCACTGGCTCAGACGGTAAAGAATTTGCCTGCGATGAGGGAGACCTGGGTTCGGTCTCTGAGTTGGGAAGATCCCCTGGAGGAGGGCATGGCAACCCACTCCAGTATTCTTACAGAATCCCATGGACAGAGGAGCCTGGTGGGCTACAGTCCACACAGTTGCAAAAAGTCAGACACGACTGAGTGACTAAGCACACACACAGCCCACTTGAGCTGGGAGCTTGCCCTCCAAAAGTGGTACTACTCCTAAAGGCTGAACATTCAGGGAATCTTAGGTAGGGTCCACCAGAAGCGGAGCTTAGAGAAGCGGGTCACTAAGGGAATCTCATGAAGGGAAACCTGTCAGGGAGTGAGAAAGAGGGTAAGGCCTGAGAAGAGGTGAAGCAAAGATGTGGTCTGTTGGTGGGGAGGGGCGGAGCATAAGTTATACTGCAGAATGGTCCCTCCTTGAGGCCAGGAGGGCAACAGAGAGCAGAGGGGTGGGGTGACTTTCCAGAGAGGCAGCTCCCAGGAGCCCAGAGCGATGCTCTGGAGAAGGAAGACAGCTGTGATCTGTAAACAGCCACCACTCACTGCTTTGGGGAAGCAGCAGTGGGACATCACAGTATCTGCTACACAAGACAACGTCCCCTGACCCCACAAATAGATAATGCTCAGCAGCATGGGTGCTCAACAAACCTCAAAGGGAGACTGCCAAGTTTTGTCTTTTACTGGGAATGTAGTTTTCTTTTACAGTATTATTAGATTTTCTTAAGGAAATTAAACAAAACTGCTATGAATGAGACCCATCACACTTTGACCATAAGAGCGTATATCCAGCTATTCTATTTGTTTTTAACTTTTTATTGAAGTATCAGCAGTGGTGTGCTGATAAAATTTTAACAACCGGCTCTCTAAATGTAGTTCTGACGTGTACTTTGGTTGATTCTCTTGTTTACACAAACAACAAGGAAGAGGGAAATGAAGCAGCAAAGACCTGTTTTGAAACTTCACTCAGTCTTCTTTGCTGAACCAGATAATATACTTCAAATAGGAAGAATATTTCCTTGATTTCTTTTGCACTATTCACAGATGCAGAACAGCTTCAAATTTAACATGCTTTGTGAACATTTTCTTTCTAGGCAATCAACAGAACAATAAAGCAAGCCCTAGTTTATCGCATCTGCTGATTTCCATGGTGTAAATACTCCTGCTATGGAAGATTACAAGCTGCTAACATGATGTTCGTGACAGTGGAGCTGGGCCGCTTCGATGCTGGGAGCCACCATTATGTAGTAGTTCCACCATCCACATACCAAAGTTGTAAATATTCTCAAGGGCAGAGAGAACAGTAGAAGACTTAGGAAGTGATCAGTTCTGAGTATTTATTATATTTGTCAAAAAATATATATTTCATTGTAAGTTAATATAACTTCATTTTTTACAATGGTTGTGATTAACTGACAACTCTAAACATTCCCGAAAATGTAACAGTCTGCTCTCATGAATGGACTCCAGCACACCTATGAAAGGTCACAACGAAGCACACAACCAGCACCCATGAAAAGTGTAAGGTCAGGGCGAGGTCGGGGTGTAAGGTCAGGGCGAGGTCAGGATGTAAGGTCAGGGCGAGGTCAGGATGAGAGGTCAGCGCAAGGTCAGGCATGTCGGACATGTCCCGGCAGAGGGCGATGCAGACAAGCCCCGGAGACGGCCCGGCAACCAAGCCGACCAATCAGGAGCCGACATGAAGCCCTCGCCGTCCAATCAGGAGCTGACACGGAGCCCTTGGACACCAATCACCGCTGAGCCCACGTTTTCTTCCTTATATGGGAGCCCCGGCCCGGACTATAAAACCCCTTCCCCACCCCTCACACTTCGCAGACTCCATTTACCCGGCAGACTCATTTTACCCCGCTGACTCCCTTTGCTTCGCAGACCCCCCCCCTCGCTCCCCTGCTTACCTGCCCCCGGGAGTTCTGCCCGAGAGTGACCGCCCAATAAAAGGCCCTGAACAACGGTCCATAGGGGTGGTTCCTTCTTCCCGCGGCGTTTCTTACAAAAAGAAAGAATACACAGCACGATCAGATCTCCAGAAGACTCCCTCAGCCCTCCTTGTCGCCCCTGGACTCCTTCCCCCAGAACCTTCGGTGCATCACCAACACCCTGATTTTCAACCGCTGGATCTGTTTGCTTGTGATGTAGGTTGTTGTTTTCGTTCAGTTGCTAAATCATGTCTGACTCTTTGCCACCCCATGGACTGCAGCACATCAGGCTTCCCTGTCCTTGAATATCTCCTGGAGTTTGCTCAGACTCATGTCCTTTGAGTCGGAGATGCATCCTCTGTTATCCCCTTCTCCTCCTGCCTTCAATCTTTCCCAGCATCCAGGTCTTTTCTAATGAGTCTGCTCTTCACATCAGGTGGCCAAAGTATTGGAGCTTCAACTTCAGCATCAATTCATTTCAACTTCCAATGATTTCCTTTAGGATTGATTGGTTTGATCTCCTTGTAGTCCAAGGGACTCTCAAGAGTCTTCTCCAGCACCACAGTTCAAAGGTATCAATTCTTTGGCGCTCAGCCTTCTTTATGGTCCAACTATCACATCCATACATGACTATAAGAAAAACCATAGCTATGACTATACGGACCTTTGTTGGCAAAGTAATGTCTCTGCTTTTTAAAACGCTGTCTAGGTTTTTCATAGCTTTTCTTCCAAGGAGCAAACATCTTTTAATTTCATGGCTGCAGTCACCATCTGCAGTGATTTTAGAGCCCAAGAAAAGAAAATCTGTCACTGTTCCCATTGCAGGTTACACCAATGGAATTGTAAGCCTGCAGTTTGACGTGTTACCACTAGAGGGCTCTCGTGAGGCCCAGACAGAATGCCCCGCCTGCAGGACGTTGAAATCTTCCAAACCCAGTCCCTGGGCACTTACTCACCTCTCTCCCCTAAGGGGACCTTCTGTTACTCACAACCCAGGGTGGGAGGAAATAGAGAAACAACTGAGTGATAAATCTGAGCATCGGTAAGTCTCTGGAGGATATCTGGGGGCCACAGATGTCCCAGGGGAGATGTAGGGACCAAATTCTGGCCAAGGAGTCCCAAATGGGGCTTTGTCCTAGAACCCTAGTGTGGTCTGCCAGTGAGCCAGTGGGCAAATGAACGAGGACTGCTTCCTCCCGGGTCGTCACTGAGCCAGCTGACCAGGTGAACCCGTGGAGAAGCAAGTCGAGAGAATAGGGGAAAGGAAGTATAACAGAGTTGAAGTTCACAGCGAGTGGGACAAAGCTAGGTTTGAATCACCACCTCTTCGCTCACTAGGTTTGTAAACTTGGGTAGATTTTACTTCACCTCTCTGAAACTTAGTTTGCTCATCTACAGACAGGAACAATAAAACCCTCCTTGATGCTTAGTTGACAGACTAGGTAAGATACTATATATGAAGCAAGGAGAGGGTCATGTATGTCACTTTTTTCAGAAGTACTATTTTCAGTATCAGAATGAAAAGGAGACTCCTGTTTTGTCTGTGAAGGTTATGCACAGAACTGACAAGTGTGGAAATATGGGGATTAAAATTGCTCTGAATAATATACAAACAGCTATTTCATTTGTGCAAGGAGTTAAATGCACATTAAAATGTATACACACATTCCACATACATACATCTACTTTTACATAAAAGGGATCAGTTCAGTTCAGTTCAGTTGCTCAGTCGTGTCCGACTCTTTGTGACCCCATGAATCGCAGCACGCCAGGCCTCCCTGTTCAGCACCATCTCCCGGAGTTCACTCAGACTCACGTCCATCGAGTCCGTGATGCCATCCAGCCATCTCATCCTCTGTCGTCCCCTTCTCCTCCTGCCCCCAATCCCTCCCAGCATCAGAGTTTTTTCCAATGAGTTGATTCTTCTCATGAGGTGGCCAAAGTACATAAAAGGGATAGATACATGATATTTTTCGATCAGCTTTTTTTTTCTTTTTTGCTGGTTTTACCTCTTTGTTAATATAACATACCATCTCTAGCATACCACATAATCCTTGTTAGCAAACCAATATATTGCATTCTGTGTTATTATCCATATTCATATAAGATAATTTATGTATATATACATATGTATGACTTTACAAAAATAGGTTCCTGTAATGCTCTTTCTGCACCTTGCTATTCTTTCTTTTTTAGACTTTTTATTTTGTATTGGAGTATAGCCAATTAACAATATTGAGATAGATTCAAGCGGACAGCAAAGGGACTCGGCCATACATATACATGAATCCGTTCTACCCCAAACTCCCCTCTCATCCAGGCTGCCATATAACCTTGAGCAGAGCTTCCTGTGTTATACAGTAGATCCTTGGTGGTTATCCATTTAAAATATAGCAGTGTGTACATGTTGATCCCAAACTCCCTAACTACCCTTCCCCCCTGTATCTTGCTATTCTTAATACAACTCATAAAAATCTTTCTGAGTTAATAAATACACTCTACTATTTTTAATGGCTGCATAATACTCCAAAGTACAGATGTTCTGAAACTAGTTCAGCTATATCTCAGTTAAAGGCTACTTGCTTTGCTTCTATACTTGTTTGTACTAAGAACAGTGCTCCAATAAGCCCCCTTATACCGCTACCATCATAAACCTTTTAAACTATATTTTAAAATAACTTTATATAAAGATCTTTTGTTTTTATGGGAAAGAGCCTAAGAATGGGTTTTTCAGGTCAAAGGGATTATGCAATTCTTATTTTAAACAATTGTCTCCAGATTGCATCCCAAAAGAGTCTGTTACAATTTATATTTCCGCCAACGCCATATGAGAGCATGTTCTCCAAATCCCTGGCAGCAGTCAGCTTTGCCTTCTTATTTTTGTTTGTTTGAGGATTTTCTTTTTATTGTGGACATTTTCAAACATCTTGAAACCAAATAAAATAGCATAATGAGGCCCCCAAATATTCACAACTCAGCTTCAGCAATTATCAACATTCTGCCATTACTATAGCTTTCTTTATAATTTTTGCAAATTTATGGACATAATGTGATATACTTGCTACTTCTAAAAAATCTTGGTTTTGCATTTCTCTAACTGCTAGTGTTTCTGAGCACATTTTTCACATGTTTGGAGTTCATCTTATGTAAGTGCCTATTCATTGCATTTGTATATTTCTTGGTTGTTTTTTTCTTGTCAATGTGTAGAAGCAGTTTGTATTATAGATGTTAATCTTTGTATTCTGTGTTGCTGATATTTTTGATGTTTGTTTACAATGTCTTTTGCCCTTCTAAGGATTGTAAATTTTTTATGTATTTTAAGTGTATGTTTTGTTTTCTTTTACAGCATTTATATTTTCTATATCACAAAAGAAACTTACCCACTACCACTACCAAATGAAAGCTGGTACAACCACTTTGGGAAGTTGTTTAGCAGAATCTGTTGAAGAGGAACATTTATATATCCTATGACCTAGAAGTTCTGTTCCTAAGTACATAACACAACAGAAATGCGTAGATGTGGTCACCCAAAGACGTGTGCGAGAATATTCATAACACTTCATCATAACCAAAAACTGATAGAGGGAAAAAGTGGTAATGCTGGTCAACATTAGAATACAAAAATAAATTGTGATATGTTCATATAATGTAACACTATACAACAACGAGAATGAGCTAACAACTACACTTGATGACTTGGACAATCTCATAAAAATAGTTTCGAAAAAGGAACCAGGGAGTTCCCTGGCAGTCCAGAGATTAGTATTCTTAGCTTCCACTGCAGGGGGGACTGGGTTCAATCCCTGATCAGAGAACTAAGATCCTGCAATCCATGCAGCATGACCAAAAAAAAAAAAAAAAGGAAAAAGGAAACCAGACATAGAAGAGAAAATACAGTATGATTCCCTTTATATAAATATCAAAAATAAGAAAACTGATTTATGGTGTTAGAAGACAGGGTAGAGGTTATGCTTAGATTGGGGTATAAGGAACTTTGTGGTGTTGCTGGTCATTGTCTGTGTCTTGATCTGTGTACGGGTTAAACAGATGTGTTCACTTTATGACCTATGACTTGCACACTTTTCTCTAAGTATGAAGTATTTCAGTAGAAAGTTGACAAGATCCACTTGAAAACCTGCACACAGATCTTTACAGTAGCTTTATTCATAATTGCCAAGACCTGGAAGCAACCAAGATGTCTTTCCATGGGTAAATGGACAAATTAACTGTGGTACATCTAGACAAAGGATTGTTATTCAGCACTAAAAAGAAATGAGCTATCAAACCGTGAGAAGATGTAAGGAAACTTAAATGCATATTACTAAGTGAGAAAAGTCTGTCTGAAAATGCTACATATTGTATGATTCCAACTATATGACTTGCTGGGAAAAGCAAAACTATGGAGACAGTAAAAATATCAGTGGTTGCCAGGGCTTTGGGGGAGGTGAGACAGAAATGAATAGGTGGAGTGCAGAAGACTTTTAGTGCAGTGAAAATACAGTGTAACAGTGGACACATGTCACTATCCATTTGTCCAAGCTCATAGAATATATAATGAAGGCATCAACTCTAAACTGTGGACTCTGAGTGATAATGATGGGTCAGTGTAGGTTCATCACTTTTACCATTTTAGTGGAGGATGTTAATAATGGGAACAGCTCTACAATTGTAAGAAGTATATGGGAAATCTCTGGACCTTCTATTCAGTTGCTATTAACCTAAAACTGCTGTAAAAAATAAAATCTATTTTTCAAAAAAGAATGAAAAAGATTTACTCTCTTCCTGATGGGTAATTATGCCATGGCATTTATTAAATTTTCCAATAAATTAAAATATTATCTATCATTTTATTAAATTCTCACATATGCTGATATATATTTCTGGATTCTCTATTTGATCCCATTGATGTATTTTTGTATTTGTCACTTCCTGTGCTGAAATTATATTGATAACTCTAGTTTTACAGTATGTTCTGATATCTGGTAAGACAAGCCCCCTTCTCATTACTCTTCATTGCCACACTTCTCTTGACTACTCTCAGGCATTATTCTTATATATAATCTCTATTTTAGTCCAGTTTTAAAGACCATGAAATAGATTCAATAGAGCAATAATAGAATTTCTTAATACTTACAATTTAATTTAGAGAATAGATATTTTAATCATTTTAAATCTTCCCATACAGCCATATCTTTTTATGTATTCACATTTTGTTTTATAGCCTTCATAAGATTTCACAGTTTTCATATAGGTACTGCGCCTTTCTAGTTAAATTTATTCCTAAGGACTTCCTTCTTACTGCTATCATGATTGGAATATTTTTCCCATTACTAATCCTGTTTCCTCCATTCTTTTGCAAGAATGGAGCAAGGCTATTGGTTTATGTACATGTCCAGAAGCAGAGCACAAACCGAGGTGTGGTGAATAAATGTTCCCTTTGTGCCAGGTGGAAGAAATTCATTTCCATCTGGCTTTTCCCAGCTTTTCTCCAGGATGGGTTTTAATTCAGTAGAGTCGACACAGTGCCAGGAAGCGAGAGGGTCCCGAGTCCTTGTCCCAGCCACCATCCCCTGAGACAGCCATGGTCTCCTTGCGTCCTGTCTCTTGTCCTTACCGGCCTGTGCTGCATTGTCCCGCTTTTCTTTCTGAAGAGTCTTCCCTCCTCCTTCTCTGTCTCTCTCCCTCTTCCTCCCTCCAGCAGGTGGCTCATATGGTAAAGAATCCATCTGCCAATGCAGGAGATGCAGGACACCCATGTTCAATCCCTGGGTCAGGAAGATCCCCTGGAGGAGGAAATGGTAACCCATTCCAGTGTTCTTGCCTGGAAAACCCCATGGACAGAGGAGCCTGGCAGTCTACAGTCCATGGGGTGGCAAAGAGTCGGACACGACTGAGCACACACATGCCCACACCTCCGTATCACGCTAGGCAGTGGGAACCTCCCTAGCGCCCCCTCTGTCCAGACACAGCACCCAGCATTTCCATCCAGGAATTAAGACACAGATCCCCTTGCACTTGGATCCCAAGTGTCTACGTGGGGTCCTCTCCTTGAGTGAAGGGGCTACAGAGTGATCCCCTTTTCCCAGGGACCTGCAACATCTTCTCATCCCTTGCTCCTCCTTCCTCTTCGTGTCTGGAGACTCCGCTCCACTCTTTCTTCATTCTCTTAAATCTAGGTTCATGCCACGAGTTACAGAAATACTCAAAAGGTAAAAGAAGTGTCTTTTTCTCTCTTTCTGCTTCCTCATCCCTTCTCTGAGGCAACAGAGTCAGGGCAGCCTCATTCAAATAGGAGAAGGGCTGTCAGGGGGAAAAAGAAGCTCTGGTGGGGAAAGCACTATGAATATTTCAACATAGTACCCACCAGACGTATAGGCACAGGGAAAAAAAAAAAACACTGGGGGAAATAAAAACAGAATGTTAACAGAGATGCTGTGCTTCCAAGAGGTGAAAACATGAATGAGTTTTCTAATTTATATATTTTTTTAAATTTTGCTAAGTTTGTAGAATTGTTACTTATATCATTACACACAAAAATTACCTAAACCAGCTCACTTGTTTGTGTTCTGTGTAAGTCAAATTTATCGCATGAGAAAGTCCTACAAACCCAAGCATAAATAAGAAACACAATGAACGTTTTAAAACAGATGTGCAGAGTACAACATGTAAAGCATAAAGGCAGGCTCAACTGGCTCAGCAGCTTGGGTTGGTTTCTAGAATGGCAATCACTTTTGTTATGAAGTTACGTTTATTATGCCGATTTGGGGGTCTTGGACCAGCTAAGCATGAGGGAGTAACCAAGTGAACCAGAGGATTCATGATGTACCTATTTCTAAAAGAAGTTTTGCACCATGAGGCAGTTGGGTTTTCCAAACCTAACCATATTAATGGTTAGAGGATGTCTTAGATCTGGTAGGTTCTTAAAAACAAAGCAAGATCTTGACAGGAATTCTTGCTCAAGTGCGGGGGATGGGGAAACTATATGAGAAGGCAATGAGGGATTTCCACGGAATTTCCCAGGCAAGAATATTGGAGTGGGTTGCCATTTCCTTTTCCAGGGGATCTTTCCGACCCAGGGATCGAACCCACATGTCCTGCATTGCAGGTGGATTCTTTACTCCTGAGCCAACAGGGAGGCCCATCTAACGCTTAGGAATCTGTAAGTATTGTGAAAACAGGGACTTTATCTTTCCTGCTTCCCAGGCTGAGATTACATATTTAATTTAATTAATTTAACTTAATAAATATTTATTGAATGAGTAATTGATTTGTATTTCATCATCTCTCGGTAGAGGCCACTAGCATAGTAACAAACGGCACAAGCTCTGAGGTCAGACATCTGAGTTCGAATCCGAGTTCTGAGCCTCGGCCTTTACCTTGCAAGTGCCGTGAAGAGTCAGTGAGTTAATGACGGATGGAAAAGCACTTGGAACAATACTTGGCAGGTGGGAAATTCTCTATAAGGGCCTCCGTTGGGAAAATGCCTGTCCCAGGAAAGCTCGGAGCCATCCCTTGCGGGGTGTCCGGGGGTTGTGGGTGTGAGTGCGATGGGAAGGGCAGGGAAAGGAGGGAAACAGCCGCTGAGGTTGCGCCCCGGCCCGAGCACCCAGCTGGCCCAGCCTGGGGCGGAGTCTCCTCCGGGCGGGCGGGGGCCGGGCGGTTCCCCGGAGGCACCGAGGGACCGGGCCAGCCGTGCGGCCGCCGTCTACGCGGGCTATGGCGAGCGCGGCCCGGGGGTCCGGCCCGTGGCCCCCGCTCCTGCTCCAGCTCTCGGCGCTCCTCGGCACGCTCAGGCCCCAGGTGAGAAGCGGGCGGCCGCGGAGCCTCCAAGCTCCGGTCGGGGGCGCAGGCGTCCGGGGGTGCGGCGGGACCACAGAGGGCGCCTCGCCCTCTCCCAAGTCCGGGTGCCCCCAAGTCAGCCCCTGGCTGGAGAAAACCTCCTCGTTTGGGGGAGTTGTCAGTTGCCCCACGAGCTGCAGAGGGGACCCAGCACCCCGCCCCTCCTGCGGCGTGGGGGTGTGGGGGGAGGGAACAGCCCGAGGGAGGGGGTCCCTCGCTTTCCTGCCAGGCCTCTTAAAACTTCTGGAACCCGGCTTCCTTGGAACTTTGAAGGTCCCCTGTGGAGAAGTGCGCCCACACACCGATTTTTACAGACAAATTCAGGCGGATCACAGCGCTCCCCCTTACCAGGGACTGGACCCCGAACTTACAACCTCTGGGATAAGTAAGCTGGACCTATGGGAATCCGGTTCAACCTTGCCGGAGCGGAAAAGTCCAGTCTTACAGAAATGCAGTGAGAGGGAAAAGCCAGGACTACAACCCAGGAGTCTAGCCTATAACCCCCAGCACAGCTATTGGCCTCCCAGAGGCAACTGTGCCCAAGTTGTGCTCAGATGGTGGAGCATCTGTCTGCAACCTGGGAGACCCAGGTTTGATCCCTGGGTGGGAAAGATCCCCTGGAGAAGGGAATGGCAACCCATTCTGGTCTTTTTGCTGGGAGAATTCCATGGACAGAGGATCCTGGCCGGCTACAGTTCATGGGGTCGCAAAGAGTCAGGCACCACTGAGCAACTAACACACACAAACGCACAGAGGCAACTGCTGCTGCCACCCCAGGCCCACTTCCAGCTTGAGACCCACCCCATGGTTGCCATCTAGGAATGTGAGCACAGTGTGGCCAGATTGGGTGTTTCCAGGGGAAAAAAAGAGAGAGAGAGAGAGAGAGAGAGAGAGAGAGAGAGAGAGAGAGAGAAAAGGCTAGAAATGACAAAAATTAGAAACTTGACTTTTTAAGTGAAATCTTTCCAATTTTTAGAAACTGGTAGACAAAATTTTAAACCCCCGATGGTCAAACAAAACTCAACCGTGGACTCAGTCTGGGGCTTCTTGCCCAGGACAGTCTCCCTCCTGCCACGTGGCAGATCACAAAACAGGGCGGGAAAAGAGAGGGCTCAGAGGCAGCTTCCTGACTCTACTCCAAAACCATTGGCTTGCCCCCAAACCTGAGGGTCCGGGGGCAGGACATGGCCTTTGCAGAGGTGCGGCAGGGCCACCCGGATGTTAGAGTTCCTGCTAGGAGCTCAGCCCCACCCTGTTTGCTCAAGGAAGGGCTGGAGCAGGTGAGTTAGCCCAGCGGGGGCCAGGCGCTGGGGCAGTGCCAGCCTCCTTCCCGTGGCCACCCCCCAGCCTTGGTCCAGGGGGCCCCCTGCAGGCTGGCACCAAAAGTAGCTGGGCCGGTTTGGGGGGCGGGGGCGCAGAATGGGTCATCCCCCAGAGAGGCAGACAGTGAAGCCAAGGAGAAAGGGACCAGTTGCTGGAACCAGAGAGACGGTGGTTCAAGTCCCAGTCCTGCCGTTTATCTGTGTGGCTTTAGGCTGATTACCTAACTTTTCTGAGCCTTAGTCTCCTTCACCTGTACAGTGGTAAGTATAATAGCACCGCTTTCTGGACTCCTGTGGTGGTCCAGTGCTGAGGACTTTGTGCTCCTAATGCAGGGGGCCTGGGTTCGATCCCTGATCAAAGAACTAGATCCTGCGTGCCAAACCAAGAGCCCTCAAGTGAAAGTGAACGTGTTAGTCACTCATGTCCAACTCTTTGCGACCCCATGGACTATAATCCTCCAGGCTCCTCTGTCTATGGAATTCTCTAGGCAAGAATACTGGAGTGGGTTGCCATTTCCTTCTCCAGGAGATCTGTCTGACCCAGGGGTTGAATCTGAGTTTCCTGCATTGTAGGTGGATTCTTTACTGTCTGAGCCACCAGGGAAGCTCTCACGCTGCAACTAAAATCCAGCTAAGCCAAATAAAAATTTTTAATAAAAGCATCAGTCTCTTAGGGAGGCTGTAAGAGTCACTGATGTCCTTTTGTAAAGGAGCCAGGCTCCCAGCTCCCACTGTCACCCCTCTCTAGGGTCTTGGAGATCAGGGGGTGGAGCCAGTAGCTTTCCCATCCTTCTTTCCATTTCCCTCTGGGGGACAGGGAGTCCCTGCCTGAAAGGACTAGGGTGGTCCCAGGCCTCTCAGAAGATGTGGCTTTGTTTCCACTGCAGGTTCAGAGCTTCACACCAGAGAACCTCCTGTTTGTGTCTACCCTGGATGGAAGTCTCCACGCACTGAGCAAGCAGACTGGAGACTTGAAGTGGACGCTGAAAGATGGTAAAGAAGGGCTGTCATTCCCTGGACCTCAAGCTGGGGGAGGTCACCTCAGGATAAGAGCATGGGGTCTAGAATCCAATACTCAGGTGTCTTCAGTCAGCTTTACCACTTACGCAGGCTGTGTGGCCTTGGAAAAGTCACTTCTCCTCTCTGAGCCTCAATGTCCTCACCTGTAAAATAGGGCCAAGGGTAACGACCCTACCTACATACAGGAGAGATATTACATTACGCTCATGACAAAATGCTCACTTGGTGTCCGGCACACGGTAAGTACCAATGTGAGGTATGCCTTTCAATGGAGAGTTTGGAGGGGACTGCTCATGGTTGTGTCCTTGTCCCTGCAGATCCCATCATCCAGGGGCCAACATACGTCACAGAGTAAGTGGACTGGGCTCTCTCAAGGCACGGACAGCTGGGAGATGGGGAAGCCAGTGTTGCCTGGAGGGGCACATGGGCTGGAAGGAAGGGAAGAAATTCGGGTCTGGAGCTCTGTGGCGCCTCCTGTCAGGGGTGGGCTCCTACAGGCAGAGAAGTTGGAGGGAAAGGGCCCTCTTGGAATCAGGGGGTGTGAACGAACCTTCCCCCCGCTCCTCTGCCCCACAGGACCGTCTTTCTCTCAGACCCAGCTGATGGCAGCCTGTACATCTTGGGGACCCAGAAACAGCAAGGATTAATGGTGTGTTTCGTACTGTGCTTGGATGGGCGAGGATCAGGACTTCTGTTAGCCAGGGCACTGAGGGGGCTCTAGGGCCAGAATCTGAGTGTCCTGCAGAGGATGAAGTCTGAGAGCACTAGGGCAAGGCTGTCTGGAGGGGCCTGTCGAGGTTGGGAATGGGGGGTGACTCTGGCTGTGTCTGTACAGCAGGCTGTCAGGTCTCTGAGAGTGTCAGGAGCTTCTCCAGGGGCTCTCAGGGTTTTTAGGGGAAACCTATGTATAGGTGGTTGTTTAGTTGCTGTCATGTCCTACTCTTTGCAATATCACTGACTGCAGCCCACCAGGCTCCTCTGTCCATGGGGTTCTTCAGGCAAGAATACTGGAGTGGGCTGCCTTCTCCAGGGGATCCTCCCTACCCAGGGGTCGAACCTGCATCTCCTACAATGGCCAGTGGATTCTTTACTGCTGGGAAGCCCGTGCATCAGTTACTTTTTGCTAAATAACACGTCGCCCCAAAACTTCAAATGCAGACAGTTTATTTAACTCATTTTCGTGGGATGACAGGTGCTGGACTCAGCCAGGTGGTCTTGCTCAAGCATCTGTGGTCAGCTGTCAATCAGCTGGCTCTTTTGTTGAAAGCTGGTTGGTAGTTGGCTGGCTTTCAACAGGGGCCACTGGGCCAGGGGTCTCTCATCTTTAAGCAGACAAGCCTGGACTTGTTCACATGGTATCAACAAGGGAATCAGAAGCAGCAGGAGGGGGCAAAGCCAGGGGATGAGCAGTTTTCAAGCTTTGCTTATTCTCTTATCCCTTAGTATCCACAGAGGATCAGTTCCAGGTCAAGCTCCCACCACCAAAATCAGAGGGTGCTCAAATCCTTTATGTAAAACGGCATAGTATTTGCATATAACCTAAAGGTATCCTCCCATATACTTTAAATCATCTTAGATTACGTATAAGACCTAATACAATGTAAATGTCATGTAAGCAGTTGCCAGGTGTGCAGCAAAGTCGTTTTGCTTTTTGGAACTTTCTGAAGCCTTTTTTTTCCCCAAAAAATATTTTCAATCTGCAATTGATTGAATCTGTGGGTGCAGAACCCCTGGATAGGGAGGCTGCCTGTATCACGTTCACTAATGTCTCATCAGCCAAAGCTGGTCACGTGGCCAAGCACAGAGGCCGGCAGTATCAGACCTCTGACTGTGCCATGGGAGGCCTGCCAGGACGGGCTTACTCTGTGATTAGGAAACTGAATTGATAAGAAATGTTGGTGTGTCCAACGGGCAGGCCCCAGCAAACAGACAGCACACTCCTACTGGAGAGATTAAGGACGTGTTATTAATGGGGTTACTTACAAAGATGGGGACCTAGTCTTATTGTTGTTCAGTCATGTCTAACTCTTTGCGACTCCATGGACTGCAGCATGCCAGGCCTCTCTGTCCCTCGCCATCTCTCCAAAACATCTCCCGAAGTTTGCCCAAATAGTACTGGAGTGGGTTGCCATGCCCTCTTCCAGGGGATCTTCCCAACCCAGGGATAGAACCCCGGTCTCCCTCATTGCAGGTAGATTCTTTATCATCTGAGCCACCAGAGAAGTCCAAGAATCTGGAATGGATAGCCTTGCCTATCCCTTCTCCAGGGGATCTTCCCGACCTAGGAGTTGAACTGGGGTATCCTTCTTTGCAAGTGAATTCTTTACCAACTGAGCTACCCATGGGGCCGAGGGGAGGAAACCGGAAGGCAGGGTGCCGAGTCCTATGGCCCGTACTGTGGGATGCTATTTATCATCTCTAAGCCAGTGGGGGGAGCAGTTATCACTACCTGGAGCTGGAAGGGGTTTGGGGAGAGGACCACATGACAGGAGGCCTTTGGGGGAGAGGCACAGCCAGCTCACGATGACTCTGGGAGAGGAGCCCAGGGAACCCTCCCCCTGTTCCTGCCCCTTCCCTTATCCCAGCCCCACTAGAAGCCAGAGCACAGGGCGCCCACTGATGGGATCCACACAAGTGTGTCTCCCAGGAGAGGCAGAGAGCAGACCTCCTGTTCATCCAGCTATGTGTCCACCATCGGGTCTTATGGGGCAGGTGTGGCTATCGGTGACATCACTCCCCTGCCTCTGGGATAAAGTCCAGTCGCTCCAACAAAGCACATCAGGACCAGCTCACTCCCGCAGTGTCTTCACTCACCACGGGCACCTGTGTGTACACACATGTGCACACACTCACACTGATTCATTTCTTGAATATGCCAGCTCTGGGGCTTTACCTTTTCCCCATAGGGTTCCAGACTGCCTGGGTTCCAGCTCGCTGCAGTAACAGCACACACATCCCCGTGGATCCACAGGGCTTGCTCTCTTGCTCACACCGTGTGACCCATGTGGGTCCTCAGGGTCCACCTGTCCTCTGTCCACCATGGTCTTCTGCAGATTCAAGCTGTCAGATGCTCTGTCTCAACCTGGGCTTCTCCTGCACCAAAGAGTGTAGAAAGTGACATGGTTTCTTCTGTGCCCTCCCTTCGGCTAAAACGGGTTTCATGGCTGTGCCCACTTTAAGCACAAAAGACGGGTAATCTCACCAGGAGCCCAGAAGGAGAACCAGAATATTTGTGAAACGTGCTCCCCTTCCCCACGCTGGTTCCTATTCATCCCCCAAGGCCCAATTTAAAATCCAAACTCCTTTCCAGCCCGTGCTCTTGCCTCCAGCTTGCCTCCACTTCCGTCTGCCCTTCTCCATGCCCACTCCCAGTGCCCTGGCTGTTCCTCAAACATGCCACCTGAGCTCTTCAGTAGGTGGCCCTGCTGGTGGTCTCAGCATTCTGTCCCTCTGCCCTCCACGTGCTCCTGAGCCTCACTACTCCCTTGGCTTGAGTTCTTACTCTCTAGCCTCCCTATGTGAAATAGCGTCTCTAATCACTCTCTATCCTAGTTTTCTGAGTTTGTTTTAATAACAGTTACTACCTATGCTAAAGCTGAAACTCCAGTACTTTGGCCACCTCATGCAAAGAGTTGACTCATTAGAAAAGACTCTGATGCTGGGAGGGATTGGGGGCAGGAGGAGAAGGGGACGACAGAGGATGAGATGGCTGGATGGCATCACGGACTCGATGGACATGAGTCTGAGTGAACTCCGGGAGATGGTGATGGACAGGGAGGCCTGGCGTGCTGCGATTCATGGGGTCGCAAAGAGTCGGACATGACTGAGCGACTGAACTGAACTGAACTGAACCACTACTCGGCATTGTCATTTTTGTTTGTTTATTATCACCCACACCAGAAATGTAACTCTGTGCAGAAAGGCACTTGGGCCCCAGCACCCAGCTAGTAATAGGTGGAATGACTGAATGAATGAATGCACCGCTGAGCGTCCTCCTTCAGTCCTTCCGTCCCTCATGCCTGTACCAGGTACCCTCAGCTTCTGTGCTCCCCTATCACAGCACTAACCTTACACGCCAGCTGTAGGTTGTATTGCCTTTTGTTGTCTGTCCTGACTCAGTACATGTTTGTGCCTGGGGCACTGTCTTCTAAGAGCTCTGTATGTGGAGTTTGGGGACTTTTTTTCACTTTGATATAATTTCAAACCTAAGGAAAAAGTGCAAGGATACTACAGAGCAATTCTTTATTCCCTTTACCCAGCTGCGTCAATTTTTTTAATGTCTTATCACTTTCACTCTATTATTCTCTTCAGTTCAGTTCAGTCGCTCAGTCATGTCCGACTCTTTGCGACCCCATGAATCGCAGCACGCCAGGCCTCCCTGTTCATCACCATCTCCTGGAGTTCACTCAGACTCATGTCCATCGAGTCCGTGATGCCATCCAGCCATCTCATCCTCTGTCGTCCCCTTCTCCTCCTGCCCCCAATCCCTCCCAGCATCAGAGTCTTTTCCAATGAGTCAACTCTTCACATGAGGTGGCCAAAGTACTGAAGTTTCAGCTTCAGCATCAGTCCTTCCAAAGAAATCCCAGGGTTGATCTCCATTATTCTCTCTTAGTAGATAGATATAGATAATATTACATGTATGTGTGTATATATATGTATATATATATGTGTGTGTGTGTGTGTGTATATATATATATATGTATATAAAGGGCTTCCCTGATAGCTCAGTTGGTGAAGAATCTGCCTGCAAAGCAGGAGACCCCGGTTCAGTTCCTGAGTAGGGAAGATCAGGTGGAGAGGGATAGGCTACCCACTCCAGTATTTTGGGGCTTCCCTTGTGGCTCAGCTGGTAAAGAATCCTCCTGCAGTGAGGGAGACCTGGGTTTGATCCCTGGGTTGGGAATATCCCCTGGAGAAGGGAAAGGCTACATACTCCAGTATTCTGGCCTGGAGAATTCCATGGACTGTCAGTGGGATTGCAAAGAGTCGGACATGACTGAGTGACTTGCACTTTCACTTTCATATATATAAAATTTATATTATTCTTATTAATAGATAGATATATAGAGGTAATATTAAACATGTATATATAAAATTTATATTATTCTATCTTAGTAGATATAGATAGATAATATTCCACATGTGTTTATCTATAGATAAAGATAGATACTATTATATGTGTATCTATAAAATTTCTTTTTCTGAACTCTGAGAAAGAATTGCAGACATTCTGTCCCTTTATTCCTAAAGTATCATTGTGTATTCCTAAACAACGACTTTCTCCTACACAACCTGAGCGTAAATTCTCAAACTCAGGAGATTTAACATTGAGGCAATAGTGTTATCTAATCCACAGTCCATATTAATGTTTCACTTTTCAAAGACTTTATTTAATTAATTATTTATTTTTGGCTGTGTGGCAAGTGGGGGCTACTCTCTAGTTGCATCTCACAGGCTCCAGAGTGCTCAGGCTCAGTTGTTACAGTGTACAGGCTTAGATACTGTGGAGCATGTGGGATCTTCCCAGACCAGGGATCAAACCCGTATCCTCTGCACTGGCAGGTGGATTCTTAGCCACTGGACCACCAGAGAAGTCCCGTATTAATTTTGTCAAGTGTCCCAGTGGTGTGCTTTATTGTTTTCAGTCCAGAACTTGAACCAAGACCACCCCTTGCATCTGGTCCTCATGTCTCTTGACAGTGAAAGTGTCAGTCGCTAAGTTGTGTCCGACTCTTTGCAACCGCATGGACTGTAGCCCACCAGCTCCTCTGTCCATGGGATTTCCCAGGCAAGAATATTGAAGCAGGTTGCCATGTCCTTCTCCAGGGGATCTTCCTGACCCAGGGATCAAACCCAGGTCTCCTGCATTGCAAGCAGAGTCTCTACCATCTGAGCCACCAAGGAGGCCAGCCTTGTCTCCTGGGTGTCCCTTAATCTGGCACAGTTCCCCAGCATCTCCGAGGCCGTCGTGGCTGCTGAAATTTTCAAGTCTCAGCGAGTGTTTCTGAGGGTGTTAGTCCAGGAGCGCGTGATCAGGTGGCATCTTGGCACTGGGGGTGGGATTTACTGCAGCTCCTTTGGAGGTCGTGTAGCAGAGTGGTTAATTGTGTGGGTTCTGGAAGCTGGCTCTGCTACTTACAGCTGTGTGACATTAGCCAAGTTACTCAGCCTCTCGGAAAATGGATATGATCAACGTTGTGCCCAGCAAACAGGTTGCATGTGTTTCTCTGCTCTTCCCGCTCCCCAGAGGCTGCCCTTCACCATCCCTGAGCTGGTTCACGCCTCCCCGTGTCGCAGCTCTGATGGTGTCTTCTACACAGGTAAGCATCCCTCCAGCCTGGGGTCCTAGTCCAGCAGGGACAGGACCGAGGTCCAGCCGGGCCAGCAGGGCATGGTGCAGACAGGCTGCACACCCTCTCCAGGTCATCTAGAGAGCGGGCACCCTTCCCACCTCCACAGGCCGGAAGCAGGATGCCTGGTTTGTGGTGGACCCTGAGTCAGGGAAGACGCAGATGACGCTGACCACAGAGCGACCCTCTACCCCCCGCCTCTACATCGGCCGGACGCGTGAGTCAGACCCCAGCTGCTCCCCAAGCTCTGGACAGCCCCCGCTTTGGCTCCTCCCAGGCCTGGCAATTGCTCTCCACGCTGAGTTTGGGCCAGTCAGTCACTCTGTTAGTCAACAAACTTGTCACTGAGCACTGAACAACGAGCCAGGGACACGGCAGTAACAAAACAAACGTGGTTCGGCCATAGTGATGCTCACAGAGTCTGGCCTCCAGGCTGGGTGCTCAGAAAGCCCCTGCCTCTGCAAAATGAGGTCCCCCGGGTGAGAGAGGGGGAGGAGCGTCACGTGGGCGTTCCTGGTAACCCTGCTTCTGGGTGTCCCCAGAGTACACGGTCACCATGCACGACCCCAGGACCCCAACCCTGCGCTGGAACACCACCTTCCGCCGCTACTCCGCACCCCCCATGGACGGCTCACCTGGTAAATGTGAGTGTCTCCCTGCCCTGGCCCCGCCTTAGAGCAAGGTCCCCAACTTGAGGAACCCTAAGTGGCATCCACAACTAAGCGCCACCAGCTTCAGAGCCATCTGACCCCATGAGGGACCCCACATACTGAATGACACCCTCTTGATGGACAGCCTAGGTCACCCACTCAACACGCAGCCTCTGACCCTCCTGTACCCTGAGAAGCTTTCAGCATCCTGACTTCTTCACACTTTCAGTGAGCCCAGCCAGGTCACCCTGGATGCTCCCCAGACCCCAAGTGACCCCCAAGCAACCCCTGCACACCTGAGCAGTCCCCGTGTGTCCCAGCTGACCCCCAGTGTTGACAGAGAGGAGAGATGACCCTGAGTGACTGCCCCTAGAATCACCACCCCCCCTTGATATAATGACTGCCCTTTCCTGTATGGATATGCTTCCTGCTGCTGCTACTGCTGCTAAGTCACTTCAGTAGTGTCCGACTCTGTGCGACCCCATAGATGGCAGCCCACCAGGCTCCCCTGACCCTGGGATTCTCCAGGCAAGAACACTGGAGTGGGTTGCCATTTCCTTCTGCAATGCACAAGAGGGAAAAGTGAAAGTGAAGTCTCTCAGTCGTGTCTGACTCTTAGCAACCCCATGGACTGCAGCCCACTAGGCTCCTCCACCCATGGGACTCTCCAGGCAAGAGTACTGGAGTGGGTTGGTATTGCCTTCTCTGGGGTATGATTCCTAAAACTTTACAAATGTTAGATTTTTAATCTTGGGTAAAGTAATATTACAAAGAAATTGCTTTTCTTGTTATTGTTCAGCTCGGTCATCTTCATATATGCTTAATCCGTAGTAGTCACTTGTGTTATTTCATTTCCTTCAGTTTTGGGGTTATTTTTTTTTTTCATTTCCCTTAGTAAATCAATATATTTGTTACTGGTTTCTAAGAATTCATTTATGACTAAAGGTGTCAACCATTTGTCATGCAATGTAAATGAAACACCATATTTTATTGCCATCAATTTACTCTGGTATTCGGTATTTTGGTTGTATATTAAAATATAATCATGTTGTGTTTAAAAAAATAATAGTAACTGCCTTTCCTAAATGCCTGAATGACCCCGAAGGTGCCCTAAGCCAATCCCAGACCCTGACTCCACCATTCCTCCTGAGAATTCACACAGGCGACCCTGACATGTCACAGGTGACACCCCCAAGGCCCCTAGCTGGGCCCCCTTCACGTTCTTCATGACTCCCATGCTACCCACACGTGTCCAGACCACCCTGACTGACCAACAGCCAGACCACGACTGACTTCCCCACGTCCTAAGTGACAAGGACTTATTCTCACACTGGAGTTGCCTTTGGATGACCTCAGCTTACCCCTATATCTTACACAACTGTCCCATTGAGCCTGATCGAAGTGACCCAGCGAACTTCCCATGTCCTGATAAGCCTCCAGGTGATCTCACCTGACCTCCACACACCTGAGGGGCCCTGCTGACAGCCCACCCTCAAAGCAGCTTCCCCAGCCCAAGATGCTCCAAAGCGCCTCAGGGCAGGGCTCCCTGACCACATCTCCGCAACCATCTTTCCCGGCAGACATGAGCTACCTAGCATCCTGTGGGATGGGTCTGCTGCTGACCGTGGACCCAGGGAGCGGGGCAGTGCTATGGACGCAGGACTTGGGCGTCCCTGTGGTGGGCGTCTACACATGGCACCAGGAAAACCTGCGCCAGCTACCCCACCTCACGCTGGCTCGAGACACCCTGCACTTCCTCGCCCTCCGCTGGGGCCACATCCGACTGCCAGCCTCAGGCCCCCAGGACACGGCCACCCACTTCCCTGCCTTAGACACCCAGCTGCTGTAAGTACCCATGTCTGGGGGCCGGGGAGGAGCTTCTGGAACTATTTTGACCAGTGTAGCCCAGGTCCAATGGGCAGGTGTGATGTCCAACCATGGCAGACCAGTCCAGCTAGACCAAGGGTCACATTATTTCAAAAAGTTTGGTAAATAACCAGTGCCCTGCATGCCCGCCATGTGCTCCCAGGACCCCTGGATAGCCTCACTGTTCAGCAACTAATAGGGTAAAATCTGGCCAAGGAAGGGCCTCCGTATCTCCACCCCAGTGCTACAGCTGGCATCTGTTCTGATTGGTAGGCACTATGTGTTTATTGGGGCTTTCCCAGTGGCTCAGTGGTAATGAATTTGCCTGCAATGCAGGAGATGCGAGTTCCACCCCTGGGTCAGGAAGGTCCCCTGGAGGAGGGCATGGGAACCCACTCCAATTTCTTGCCTGGAGAATCCCATGAACAGAGGAGCCTGGTGGACTACAGTCTATAGGGTCGCAAAGAGTTGAACTCGACTGAAGCAACTGAGCGTACAGGCGCATGTGTTTCTTGATTTTTAAAAACCTTAAAAATGACCCTTGCTTATAACACTGAATACCTTAGTGTCCCCATCATGGGGAGCCAGGAGACAGACTGGGAAAATCAGGGATTATCCATCAATTCAGTTGGTTCTCCCAATATTAATTGAGCACTTGCTACATAGCAATCACTTGCTAGACGTCTGGGAGTACAGTAATATAGCCAGTGTTCTGACCTACAGAAATCTCAGAGTCTAGTGCAAGAGACAGGGGTGTAAAGAGGTAATCATGATATGGTATGATAAGGGAAGAGATAAGAGAAGTATAGTGTATCATGGGAATGTAAAAAGGGCACCTAAATCAAGACTGGGGGCAGGAAGCAATCATAGAAAGTTTCCTAGAGGAAGGGTCATTCAAGCTGAAACCTAAAGGGTGAAGAGAAAAAAAGAGAGACAGATCATGGCAACCAGGAAACAGGGTAAGTTCACAAAACAAGGCTGGAGCACAACCCTGAGAAGAGAATAAGGTCTGAGGCTGTTTTAAACAGAGATCTTATCAGATCATTTGAAGGCTTTAGGATAAGGTTAAGGAGAAGGCATTGGAAGGTTTTAGATAAAGAAGTGATTTGATCATATTTTCATTTCAGAAAGATTACTGGCTACAGTGTGAAGTCATCTTAGTGCTGTGGGGAGGAAGCAGGCACGGAACATTGCATTAGTTCAGGCAGAAGATGAAGACACTCTGGACTAGGACGGAAGCACTGGAGATGGAAATAAGTGGAGGCTAACAGATATTAAGAGGAAAAGACAGTATTTGGTGATTAGGAAGTTTGATGATTGTGAGCAAGGAGTCACCAGTTACCGTCAGGGTTCTAGAAGCACATGATTGCTGTTGTTTTCAAAGGCAGGGAGCACTGGAGGAGGAATTGGGGGAGGAGGAGGAGGAGGAGGAAGAGGAGAATAGGAAGAGAAGCAGGTAAGGAATGAGGTGATGAGTTCAGATTTAGAAAACTGAGCTCCTAGAAGAGGTCTGGGCTAGAAACATTTAGAAGCAATGACTGTAGAGTTTATATCAGTTAGCTTTAGCTATATAACCAATCACTCCCCAATTTAGGGCTTCAGAATGAACATTTCTTATTTTTCAAGATTTTGTGGGTCAGCTGAGTGCTCTTCTGCCTGGACAATCTAGAACGGCTTCACTCACCTATCTCATAGTGGATTCTTTGGCCTATGGGGTATCAAATAAGGTCTCTCATACCCCCACACAGTAACCTTGTTTTCCCCTTGTGGTGGTCTCAGGGTTCCAAAGAACCCCATGAGAAGGCAAGCCCCCATGCACAAGCATTTCTCAAGCCTCTGATTGTCTCATTTGCTGTTATCTCATTGGTCAAAGCAAGTCACATGACCTAGGCCAGAGTAAGTGTGGGCGGGGACAATATAAGGACGCCAGTCCTATGGGACTGAAACTGCCCTCCACCTTCACTCATTCTTCTCCCCTTTCCTCTCCCCCACTAGGATGACCCTGTATGTGGGAAAGGATGAAGCTGGCTTCTATGTCTCTAAAGCACTGGTTCATGCTGGGGTGGCCCTAGTGGTGAGAAAGGGCCTCTGAGGGGCTGGAAAGAGGGGATGAAGCAGGAGAGAAGCCCCCCACCACCACTGATGACTCTCCATCTTCTGCCATAGCCTCGTGGGCTGACCCTGGCCCCCGCCGATGGCCCCACCACAGAGGAGGTGACACTCCAGGTCTCAGGAGAGCGAGGGGGCTCACCTAGCACTGCTGTCAGATACCCCTCAGGCAGCGTGGCCCTCCCTAGCCAGTGGCTTCTCATTGGTGAGACCCCTTCCACCCAAACTTAAAGGACCTGTGAGCCCAGCTTCTGAGCTAGAAGGCTGAGGTCACCTTCAGCCCACTGACCTTGTCCCTGCCCCTTAGGACACCATGAGCCACCCCCAGTCCTGCATACCACCATGCTGAGAGTCCATCCCACCCCTGGGAGTGGGGCTTCTGGGACCAGACCCTCAGAAAGCATCCAGGCTCCAACTCTCTTCTTGGAGGTCAGTACTCAATGGGCAGAGGGCCTGTGGGGAGATGCCGCAGGGGTGGGCAGCCCTGGACCTTTTCCTCAGGCTTCCAGGCATAACGTTTGAGGTGGGTCAACTGACCTCACAGTTTCTCCAAAGAAAGACTTTTTTTGTTATTGTTATTGCCAGAAAAAGTGTTACAAGTGTCAAAACAGTATTGGCTATCTACATTGTGAAACACAGGTCACGGTTTTCTTTATTCTTCAGTTTAGAGGTGGCAAAAGATTTATCAAGTGAGAAAATGAAAATGGAAAAACTATGAAAGTATACCCTCCTGAGAGAGGACTGGACAGGAGTCACTAATAGTTCAAGGTTAGAAGGAACAGGCATGCTCTGTTCTCAGAATGACGTGATTCTCAAATCTGGTTGCTCATCAGAATCACCTAGGAGCCCACTCCAACCTCACTGAATTCAGAATCTCTGGAGGCAGATACTTGTATTTTTTGGTGATGTCCAAGAGTATCTGGGTTTTTTAGTGACACCCCAGGTCTCCTGGGGCACCACAATTTTCAGCACCACGGAAAGCGTCAGGTTTGCCATCATGTAGACCACTCACTCTCCACCCCTTCAGCTAAGCCCAGCCCTGTACTGCATGATGAATAAGGGTTAGGGGTTCCATAGCAAGAGGGGCTGCTGAGAGTGAAAGCCCCTTTGTCCTCAGCTCCCGAGCCTGAGCCGTGAGGAACCTCCAGACCTGGAGCTGCATCCTGAGAAGAAAACCTCAGAGCTGTATCCAGGCCTGGGACCCCAAGACCTGCTGGCAGCCAGTCTCACTGCTCTTCTCCTGGGAGGATGGATTCTCTTCCTAATGAGGCAGGTAAGCCCATCACCTCTGACCTTAGGTCTATCTTATGGTCTTCCTAGAGGAACTCTGCCCCTCTCCGAGACCACTTAGTGAGTTTCTCCCTCACCCAGGTCCAGTTCTATCCCCTACCTTCCTCTTAGCAGTTCCCAGGGCCCTTGATACTCTGCTCTTTATGTCAATGCTCCTGGGACTGGCCATCTCAGGCACAGCCTCTGGGCCCATCATGGGGTAGGGCTGGCCAGGGCCGAGCCCTCGTCAGCCCCCATATTTCAGCAGCAGCAGCAGCAGCAGCAGTTGGCAGAGAAGCAGCAGCACCAGGCTCCCCTGGCACCTGCAGGCCCTTCTCACATTTCACAGGATGCTCAGCCCCAGCCCTCCAGTGCCACCCTTCAGAGCCAGAAGAGGCTTCAGAATCCCCCAGAGCAAGGCCAGCTGCTGGAAGACCCTGAAGGTGAGCTCACATGAACAAGAAAGGACAGAGTCAGGGACAGAAAAGAGAGAGGCAGGTTTAGCTCCAAAATCAGATTACTGGAACAACAACTGCTGTTGCTCAATCTGTGAACTGAACAAGTTGTGTCTGACTCTTTTGTGACCCCATTGATTGTAGCCCACCAGGCTCCTCTGTCCATGGGATTTCCCAGGCAACAAGACCAAAGTGGGTTGCCCATTTCCTTCTCCAAGGGGTCTTTCTGACCGGGGATCCGACCCACGTCTCCTGCCTTGGCAGGCGGCTTCTTTACCACGAAGCCACCAGGGAAGCCGACCCTAAAAGAGTTAACGGGAGAGAACTTTGAATAGTGCCTGCTGTGTAGTGGAGCCCTCTGGAAATGTTTGCCATCATTTTTGCTGTGGTCTTTATGTTCAGGGACCCTGGATACAGATAGAACTGGTATAGATCTAAGTCCTCTGTTAATTTTGATAAATTGCTTGACTCCCCTGACCTTCAGTTTTCTCATCTGTCAAGTGGGAATGATAACACCTACTCCATTACATCACCTCATATGACAGGTTTACCATCACCGCTATTATTAAATCATGCCAAGCTGATGTTATTAATGTGTGTTAAAAGAATATCATATTTGGTAATAATAATATTAATAGCAAATTACCTAGGTACCCTTTGGTTCTTTTTCTCTTTAGGGCTTTTTTTTTTTTTTAACATTTTTCCTCTCTTCTCTCAATTTCATCCTATAATGAAGCCCTTTCAAGCTTCCTCTGGAACCTGTGGGATGCCCCAGGGGAGCTTCTGCGTGCTTTTATTGGTCAGTCCAGGCTGCTTCTCTCCTGCTTCTTTGGCATTGCTCAAGCCACTGCCTCCTACCTTGGAACTAACTCAGCCTGAAGCCTGCCCCATATTTGGTGGGATGCTCCCATGCTGCTTCCGAAGTTCCCCCTGAGTTCGCCCGTCCACCCTGTGCTGAGAGGAAAGCAGCTTCCTTCCTGAGGGCTCAGCTCCTGTAGAAAGCCCCCCACCGCAGAGTTGCCTGAGCCCTGAAGGTTGCCGTTCCGGTCACTTTCCTGGCTCTGAGTGGGTCCACACAATATTCCATCGCACCCTGAAACACTTCTTCTTGGACCTTCTGACTCAAGCCAAGTCTTTCCCCAGATGACCCAGACTCCATGTCATCCCAGGTGGTTCTTGTCAAAACACCTTACTGTTTCTTCCACCATCATCCCAAAGTTGTCCCTCACCACCACGGTCTACTAGACCCAGTTACTGACGGGATGGAATTCCTTCCCCCAGGCATCTCCTCAGTCCCCTTGTGGGTCTGTAGATACCACTAACCCACAGAGGAAGAGAAAAGAGGATGTTGAATTCCAGCCCTGGCTCATCCAGGCTCCCCTGTTATATGAAATACTTAAACTTTACTCACTGTGAAAAAACAACCAAAGTATTATCAGTGCTTCAGGACAAGAATCCAAGAAAATAAAATACCCAGCTAGAGCGTGGTCATTTCATGACAAAATTCAGTGGTAACAATCTCTATGTAATATTGAGTTCCCTCTGCTCTGTAAAGGAAACCTTTCAGTTTCTTTTACTCTCTTTAAACTTTCAATAAGCTTTACTTCGGTATTTTCATAACTTCTAGGGAAGCATGGAAGGGACAGGTAATTGTTAAGTGCTGTGATAAATGCTGTGATGGGGACGGAAGGATACAGGGAGCTGCAGGAACACAGAGGAGGGTCATGGAGCCCCTATGTGGGGACGTAGGACGTGGCCTCAAAGTGAAGTCTAGGCTGTGACCCCAAAGAGAAGAAGGAATTACCCAGGTGAGCAGGGCAGAGTAGAGCAGGAATCCTCCAGCTGGCCCCAAGAGCAGGTGAAGGTTCAGAGATGCGAGAAAGCAGGGTGCACATTCTGGAAGCTGAAAAGAGGGTTGCAAACTCATGCTTCCGGGTAGGTCAGGTGGATAAAGCAAAGAAGCGAAGCAGTCACATAGGAGAGAGAATAGGGAGTGGTGGGGACTGTGGCAAACTGAAGAACAGGTGCTCGGGCTAAGCCTGCCTTGCTTACTGCTGCAGTCTGACTCAGAGCTTGACTCAGGAATTATCTGTGGAGTTAGTGACTGACACTGGCCACCAGAGATTCTTAGATTAGACAGCACTCTTAATAAATATATGCAGAGTGAATATGTGCTGAGCAGGTATGAGGTATAGGCAGAGTTAATGGCTGGGACTTGCCCCATTCAATATGCAGCCGTTTGGAGTCCAGTGTATCGAAATCTTTCATGCAGAGAGAGTCAAATAAACACATGTGGCAGATGGCAGGAAAGCTTCAAGAACCACTCTCCAAAAAAGCCCTCCACACCTGTGGTGGCCCCTAACGTGTTCTTAGGACATCTACGTCAGGAACTCTGACCTTGGAACCCTTGGTCCTCCGCTCAGTGCAGGGAAAGGAATGTTCCTCAGGACCTTTTCATGGTTCACAAAATCTGCAGTGGAAACCTGCCCCACTCTCATTTAACCTCCACAAATGCATCTACACGTGCTTGGTAGAGTGTCCTCCAGGACTGCTGGTTACATGGTACATTCAGCAGCAAGTGGGCACAGTCAAGCTGGCACAACCAGCTAAAACTGAGAACTAAAATTTATATAGCACTTACTGTACACCGGGCCCTGTTCTAAATATTGTGCATGTATGAACTCATATTCACAAGGTGGATACTATCATGCTGATTTTATAGAAGAGGAAATTGAAGGCAGAAAGGTTCATGACACTCCCACCCCAGACTCACAAAGCCAGTAAGTAGCAGCTTGGGAACTCAGAAGCAGGTCAACTTTGGGATGGTATCTCTGTTTGAATTTTGGCAATGCCCGTGATGTAGGTAACCGGCTTGAATGATCTCCCAAGCCGTGTAAAAGAAGCAACACAGTGCATCACACATTCCTGGGGATCTCAGAGGGGATTCTGACCGTACCTGACTTCCCCACCATGTGACAACTTTTGATTCCTTTAGAAATTCTCCTGCGTTTGTTGCTTCTCCATTATCATGATATAGAAGGCTGAGCAAATCATGGTGAATAATTTGTGCAGACTGAGCCTCCTGATTCATTATTTCTGCATTCAAAAACTTCATGGCCAGAAGTCTGGCCTCCCTCCCAGCACTGAGGGTCCTCCTGAATCTAGAGTTAGTTCTGAATCTAACCCAGAAAGCACATAGCGAGCGTTCACCTCATGCCGAGGGCATCCAGGCAGGGGAGGCAGATAGGAAAAGACGGGAAACCAGCAGAACCAAGTGAGTGGTACAGAGCGGCACAAAAGAGGAGCCAGAAGTGCTCAGGGACCCTCACCTGGAGCCAGCTGAGCAGGGCTTGTTCAAACAGGCTTTCCGGCAACTCTGCCCCTGCTTTCTGAGCTGCCAGAGAGACAGGCCCAGCTTACCTGTGTGTGATGTGCTTCCAGCACGGCCCCAGGACCACACTCCTGAGAGTCCAGGGTATACACATTTCACTTACTGCCTGCCTCTCATCCGCAGAGAGTGTTTACGCAAATAACCTAGAGCAGTGCTGAGGGACAGCTTAATACTTTGCTCACAGATCCCTGACGCTCATTTTCATTTGCTTTTCCTAGAGCCGATTAGAGAGACTAAAGCTGGCAGCCCTTCCTAGGGAGAGTGTTCTCAGGGCCATGGAGGGGCACATAACTCTAGCGGCACAAGATGCACGTAGCTGTGTGCATGGGGCCCCCTAGGTGCTGAGCAGGAGCCTGCCCAGTGCCTGGGTCATTGTGAGGGGTCTCTCCCAGGTGACTCGAAAGGAAGAGCAGAAACTGCCCAATTCCTCCACTCACCTGAGCCAATCCCACCCACCCTTTCTTTAAAAAAAAAAAAATTATTTATTTTTGCTTGTGCTGGGTCTTCATGGCTCTTGAGGCCTTCCTTGTGTTGCTACAAGCGGGGGCTACCTCTCTAGTTGCGGTGCACGGGCTTTCCATTGCGGTGGCTTCTCTTCTTGTGGAGCACAGGCTCTAGGCACACGGGCTCAGTAGTTGCCAAGTTGAGCTTAGTTGTACTGCGGCGTGTGGAATCTTCCCAAACCAGGGAACCCGTGTCCCTTGCACTGGCAGGCGGATTCTTAACCGCTGGACCACCAGGAAAATCCAACCCCACCCTTCGTAATAGGAAGCCAAGGCCTTCTGGGGGCTCCCTGCTGCCCTGGAACTTATTCTAGACAGTTCAGCATCCACACGCCCACTGCTCTCCACCCCCTGTGACCCCCGCCCAGAACAGTCTTTTCTGCCACAGCCTTCGCCTTCATCATGCTTCCGGCTGCCAAAATTCACTTTCCTATTTGAAGCTAATAGCTTAGTCGAGGAGAAGGCAACAGCACCCCACTCCAGTCCTCTTGCCTGGAAAATCCCATGGGCGGAGGAGCCTGGTAGGCTGCAGTCTACCGGGTCTCGACGAATTGGACACGACTAAGTGACTTCACTTTCACTTTTCACTTTCATCCATTGGAGAAGGAAATGGCAACCCACTCCAGTGTTCTTGCCTGGAGAATCCCAGGGATGGGGGAGCCTGGTGGGCTGCCATCTATGGGGTCGCACAGAGTCGGACACGACTGAAGCGACTTAACAGCAGCAGCTTAGTCGAAAGCGTTTATTATATTAGTAACTGGTGGAGGCGGGGAAAGGAAAGAAACCTGGGCAGAAAATGCCAGAAGAGGGAACAATGATAAAAGAGGACAGCAGAGCAGACCTCACCCCCACCCTTTTCCCCATTAATCCTCACAGTAATATTATGCAGGATCCTTAACATAGTCCCACTTTACAGATGAGAAAACTGGGGCACCGCGGTTAGGTCACTTGCCTGGAGTAAGCGGTAGCTTGAGGCACTGGACCCTGTCTGGCATCCGGTGGGGCATGGAAGCGGGAGGCTGGAGAGAGATCGAGGCTGGGGGGACAGGTCTAAACTGGGCGGGGTGGCGGCCATGGGCAGAGGGCCCCTGAGACCCCCTTCTCCTCTCCCCGCAGCCGAGCAGCTCACTGTGGTGGGGAAGATCTCCTTCAACCCCAAGGACGTCCTGGGCCGCGGGGCTGGTGGGACTTTTGTTTTCCGGTGAGTGGCAGACAGGAGCTGGGCTGAGGTGGCCACTATCCCTAGAAGAGCACCTCTTTCAAAGAACCCCCAAGGTGGGTGTGGATCCTAACAATTCCCTTTTGGTCTGCCCTCTGGACCTCCACCCAGGGGACAGTTTGAGGGGCGGGCGGTGGCGGTCAAGCGGCTCCTCCGTGAGTGCTTCAGTCTGGTCCGGCGGGAGGTGCAGCTGCTGCAGGAGTCGGACAGGCACCCCAACGTGCTCCGCTACTTCTGCACTGAGCGGGGACCCCAGTTCCACTACATTGCCTTGGAGCTCTGCCGGGCCTCGCTGCGGGAGGTGAGGCCTGCGCTCCCGGGTGGGAGCGGGGCCAGGGGTCCTGGGCTGCAGGGTGACGCTCTGCCCCTCACTGCTCCCCAGTACGTGGAACACCCGGAGCCGAATGGCTGGGGCCTGGAGCCCGGGATGGCGCTGCAGCAACTGATGGCGGGCCTGGCTCACCTGCATTCTCTACACATAGGTACCGGCCCCTCCCGGCCTCCCTTCGAGCCCCTGCCTGCCCCCTCAGCTCTCAGCTCTGGTCTGCTCTCACAGTGCATCGCGATCTGAAGCCAGGCAATGTCCTCATTGCGGGGCCCGACAGCCAGGGCCTGGGCAGAGTGGTCCTCTCAGACTTCGGCCTCTGCAAGAAGCTGCCCGCCGGCCGCTGCAGCTTCAGCCTCCGCTCAGGCATCCCGGGCACAGAAGGCTGGATGGCGCCCGAGCTCCTGCAGGTCCCGCCTCCAGACAGCCCTGTGAGTCTTGCCACCCCGGGCTGCAGGCATGCCTCCCCACCCAGTGTCTCTGCTGCCTGGGTTCTGGATCACCCGTTCTGTGGCCTTCAGTGACTCCTCCCAGTTTCTTCATCTGTAAAGTGGAGATAACTCCTCCCCTTTCCCCCTAGGGCAGTGGTTCTCAACCAGGGGTGACTTTTGCCATCACTGGGCAATGTCTGGAGACCTTTTGGGTCGTCCCACTTGGCAGGGAAAGGGAAGTTGCTACTGCCACCTAGTGGGCAGAGGCCAGGGATGCTTGTGAGACACCCAAGCAGGCACAGGACGGTCCTCCAGGACCAAGAATCATCTGGTCCAAAATGTCAACAGTCCCAAGGTTGAGAAGCACGAAGCTAGAAAATGGTTTTCATCTCTACTGTGGTGTAGTCACTGAGGAGCTTGAAAAAATTCAAGTGCCCAGGCCCTACACCCAGTAACTGACCCCCAGTGACTTTACTGTGAAGCCAGAGTGGAGAGCCACCCAGATTGGAGGGTTTGGGGGAGCATCAGATGAGCTAATGGTTTCCCCAGGTGGTGCTAGTGGGAAAGAACCTGCCTGCCAATGCTGGAGACTTAAGAGATGCAGATTCAATCCTTGGGTCAGGAAGAACCCCTGGAGGAATAATGGGCAACCCATTCCAGTAGTCTTGCCTGGAGAATCCCACGGACAGAGGAACCTGGCGGGCTACTGTCCACAGCATTGCAGAGTCGAACGCAACTGAAGTGATTTAGCACGCGCCTACGCACATGAGCTAATGTAACTGAGTCATAGAGCAGTGTCTGACCCCCGGAGGCACTTGGAGAGCCAGGATCATAGATTTTTGAGTCAGTGTTCAGGGGGAAGTCATAGGCATGAATGAGAGTAACACACAAGAACAGACAAGAGTCACCCGCACCCCTGAAGCCGAGAGAGAGCTAGAAGTGGCAACGCGGAGGCCCAAGAACCAGGGCACTGATGTTAGAAGCCTGTGCGGGTTTTGATTTTTCAAATTTGCGGCCACCGTTTTAACTTCTGGGAAATTCCACATAAGTCTAGATTTCTGGATTCTTTTGCAAAATCAAAAGCTCTGCCACCCAAGAAAGTCCCCTGGAGGCAACCAGCTGCAGCTGAGTGCCAGCGGCCAGCTGTGGACAGGGCTGGTACCAGATCACAGTCCCCACTGCTGCCTTATTGCCTCACGCCTAGCCAGCTTCACTCGGACGTGTCAGCGTCACCCACCAGACCTGGAGGAATAACGCATGGAGACCTAAACTAGAGGCTTAGTGGGCACAAAGATTCTGGATGAAAACCACACGTCCCTTTCACTAGTGCAGAGGGGAGGGAATGTAGGGCTACGAACATGCCTTGGGAAGCATCCTTGAGTTCTAGCCTGAACCAAATCCCAGGCTGCCGCACCAGTCCTGGGCAGAGTGCAGCCGGGCAGACTTCCTGGAGCAGAGACCTCCTTATCTTTGTCCCTCTGGCCCCCAGACCAGCGCAGTGGACATCTTCTCTGCAGGCTGTGTGTTCTACTATGTGCTTTCCGGTGGCAGCCACCCCTTCGGAGAGAGTCTTTATCGTCAGGCAAACATCCTTGCGGGGGCTCCCTGTCTGGCTCACCTGGAGGAAGAGGCCCACGGTGAGGGTGACCTGGGCTGGCAGAGGAGGGGGTAAGCAAGGCAGAGGCTGGGCAGGCTTGAAGCCACCCCTCTCTCTCACCCCTGCAGACCAGGTCATCGCCCGGAACCTGGTGGAGGCCATGCTCAGCCCCCTGCCGCAGGCTCGCCCCTCCGCTCTGCAGGTGCTGGCCCACCCCTTCTTTTGGAGCAGAGCCAAGCAGCTCCAGTTCTTCCAGGTCAGTTGGGAATCTGGAGAGAGGCTTCAGAAAGTTTGGCTTCTGAGCAACAAGGGAAACCAGGTTGGCTGGGGAAAAGACTCATCTGTGTTCCAGGCAGCCCAGCTCCTTGATTTAAACCAAGACAGAGCCCAGGCTCCCAAACACTGCCCTCTCAGCCCTGCACGGCCTCCTCAGCACCGCTTTCCAAGCTCAGCTGCCCCTGGTGTGAGAACATACCCCATTCCTTTCAGCCCCAGTTGTTTCTCATGCTATTCCCAGGCCCAGACAGTGCATTCCACTTGTGACCTTGAGTCACTGAGCCTGTTTGCTCATCTGTAAAATGGGGAAAACAGTGCCTGTCACAGGTTGGACTAGACCCTGCGTAGCAGAGAAGCTCCACTCAACGGGAGGCAACAATCCTTACCTGGAGCTGAGCAGCGCTGGCTGCTGCACGCCCCCAGCCATTGGACCCTCCTGGCCTGTGGCCTCTAATCCCGGTCAGGAGGCTCAGCAGCTCTGTGGGTCCTAGGACGTCAGTGACTGGCTGGAGAAGGAGCCTGAGCAGGGGCCCCTGGTGACGGAGCTCGAGGCGGGAGGCTCCGAGGTGGTCCGGAGTGACTGGCACAAGCACATCTCGGTGCCGCTGCAGACAGGTAGAGGCCAGACTCGGGGGGGCGCCGGGAGGCTGAAGGGACGCCTCAGCAGGGACGGCTGTGCCAACGCCTTCCCTGCCCACAGATCTGAGAAGGTTCCGGTCGTACAAGGGGACGTCGGTGCGAGACCTGCTTCGTGCTGTGAGGAACAAGGTGTGTTCCAGGGCTTGGGAGGGGCCTGGACGGTGGGGAGGCCTGAGGCCTGGTCCGGCTGAGCCCCGGCTCTCTGGTCCGACCCTCCAGAAGCACCACTACAGGGAACTCCCAGAGGAGGTACGGCGGACGCTGGGCTCCATCCCCGACAGTTTCGTCCAGTACTTTACCAACCGCTTTCCACGGCTGCTGCTACACACGCATGGCGCCATGAGGAGCTGCGCCTCCGAGAGCCTCTTCCTGCCTTACTATCCGCCGGCCGCAGGGGTCGGGGGGCCAAGCCCAGGGGCAGCGGGGAGCTGAGCCTGCCCAGGTCGACAGACCAGCAGAGGCCAGGCCTCTGGGGCCACCGAAGCAACAGTGTGTGCCCCTCGGGGAACACAAGAAGGAAAGGAAGATTCACGTATGTTTAATGTGTATAAAGCCAAGGACAGTCCTGAATTCAACAGCCACATTCTGTACAATTCATAGGGTGAGCCTGAGGGCAAGGGGAGAGGCCACAGAACCCACACGGAACATGTACAAAAATAACTTACACAGCAGCCCCCACCTGCAGGGATGATGAAGTTCTCGCCCTGGCCCCCAGGGCTGGGGACACACTATAAAATAGCTCCACGGTGCTAACCAGCGTGGGCCAAGGTGCTAGCTGCAGGAGGAGGGCGCCAGTCCAGGGGGCAGGGGGCTATGAGGAGGCCTTGAGGCGGTTGGCGGCCGAGCGCGAGCTCAGCAGCTTGTCCACCATGGCACGGGCGTAGCGCAGCCGGCTGGCCAGCTCCTTGGAACAGCCGTACTCCTCCAGGAGGCTCAGGCGGTATGTACGGAAGTCCCGCTTCTCGTCGATGTAGGTTACGGCGGCCATCAGTGGGCAAAGGATGAGTTTGGTGTGGTCCTGTGAGGGAGAGGGCGACAAGATGGACAGAGGGGGTTACTGGTGATTGAAGACCCCAGCTGCTACTGTGTGTTGGCAGTAGACGAAAAATGGGCCAGCTGGCAGGAGGGGGACACATATCATTTTTTTCTACTACTGCTGCCAAGGATGGGTCCATGGCCCCCACTCCCCACCCAACTCCATGAGCTGGCAGAGAGGCACAGATACCCCACCCCAACCTTCCAGGGCCCGGCTCACCTGGAAGAAGTTGATCTGCACACAGCCATTACTGAGGTGCAGGATGATGGCACTGCGGGTACGGAACCAGGTCCGCAGGTAGGGGAGCCGGGCCAGCTCGTCGCCTTCCCGAGGCGTGATGTTGGCGCCCGCCTTCAGCAAGTGCTCGCTCATGTAGTTTCGGAAATACTTCAGGAGGGTGATCTGGTTGGAGGGTGTGAGAGGGAGTCCAGAGTTGGAGCCTGTCCTCGGGCACGGCCCTCACTCTGCGACACAGGACCACACAGGCCAGCCAAAACTTACCTTCTTTATCAAGGAGTTGGGGTGGGAGCTCACGGTGAGGTAGGACTCTGAGCCGTCACGCTCGATATACTGTAGGCTGTCACCGTCATTATAGAGGATGAGGCGTGTGGAGTCGTTGAAGAGCACCCCGACGCTGTTGTCACACAGCTGGTACCCTAGTGGTAAGGGGAGACCTCAGA
The DNA here is from genome assembly GCF_042477335.2 of Ovis canadensis. NCBI lineage: Eukaryota > Metazoa > Chordata > Mammalia > Artiodactyla > Bovidae > Ovis > Ovis canadensis. The sequence goes on along the minus strand of NC_091268.1, from coordinate 36,610,560 downwards.
AAGGGGGAGTGGGAGCTGCAACTAGGAGGCCTGGGGTGCAGACGGAAGAGTGCTGAGGGGAGAGGACCCGAGAGTCGGAAAAGCAACTGCCTGTAACAACTTGGAGGGTCTCAAGCTACCCACCCACCTGGGAGAAACCTACCGAGGCCATACTTGTCCGAATAGTCCACCCACTTGCTGACCCAGAAGATGGGGATGCACGCAGGGTCCTCGGCCTCCTCTGGGACAGAAACAGACAAGACAACCAGTCAGGACCAGCCTCCTCCCCTCTGATGTGCTCGGGTGGCCCACACCAGGGAACTCGGTCCAGAGGCCTGGGGCCCCAGAGGAGAGCAGAGCCGGGCCTCTGCCGTCAAGCAGCTGAGACAGGCAGCAAGTCACAGTGCAGCATGCCGAGTCTACCCGTGTGTTCAGCTGACCCGTTTCTCAAAGGCCCACTGGGTGCCAGGTGCCGTCACAGGCATAGTGAGCAAAGACAAAACCTACTTCCCGGAGCCTGCATACTGGCTCCAGGGCTAGAGACCAATCAAAATGAATATGCACAGAAATGTAAGTTACTTCTAACTATCATGGTGAGAATCTGAGTTCTGAGTGATTAAAAAATTGTAAGAGAAGCTAATTTCAGATGTATGAAAATGTGATGTTCCACGCATGCAATAATCCCCTCTTTCAAATACAATTAACAAATGTGGAAACTTTATGTTAGATGGGAAGTGTTGTGGAGAAAACATAAAGCAGGTAAGGGGGAGGAGAAATGCTAGGAGTTGGGGGCCGGGAGATGCTCACAGGGGTAATGCTGGTAGAAGCACATGAAGGGGTGAGTGTCAGCCATGCAGGGATCTGCATGAAGCGAGTGCTGGGGGAAGGGAACGGTGTGAGCAAAGGCCCTGAAGCTGGCGCACGCCTGGGTCTGTTATTTCCACTGTCTTGAGGCCACAGAGAAATTCCCTGCGCAGAAGAGACAGTGTGTGCAGAAGCACACAGGCAGCATATGGAGCTGCTGAAAGGTGGGGCACTTGTGGAGACAGAACAGATGAGTCACAAGAAGAAAGGAGAGGCCTGACCATGGAGGGCCTGAGCCAGCAGGCCCACTTCCCTGGGCTGTAATGTACAGGAAATGGGAGAAGGCAAGGCATTGTGGAGCCGGGGGCCTGGACAAGCTGCCAGCACTCTGGGGCTGAGACCTCCCTGCCCTCTCCAGGTGCCCCGGCCCAGCGCCCACCTTGCCTCACAAGCCCCCGCTCCGAGGGCTTGGAGGCGTTTACGCTGTGCAGCTGCTGCAACATGTCGCTGAGGTGGCAGTCGACGGGCTCACTGGCCTCCCGCACCACTGGTTCCTCTTTCTCCCGGGGACGTTCAGGCACGGGGTTCTCCATGCCTGTAAGGAGAGGAGACACGGTCACTAGTTGGGCACAAAGGCTGCAGGATTTGAGGGCCTAGGACCCCCAACCACAGCTCGAGAAGCTCTTTACACTGCCACTGCTTTAGGTAAGCAGCAGGTTATTAGAGTAGGAGCTGCCCTGCTCATGTGACAGCACCTGAAACTCACTTGCTGATACCTCCAGGGCTGGGCCAAGCCAGGCCCTGTAGTCAGGCTTCATGGCCACACACGGCCATAATGCTTTAGATACTCAGGCCTCAGACCCAATGCTGGGCCCTGCTGGGCACCTCTGGTCTTCAGCAGCTTGGAGCTGCCTGGCTTCAATCTAAGAATTAAAGGCATCTTCTGTATCCAGGAAAACAGGAGGGCTCAGTAAATTGCAACCCATAGGATAGCCTAACAGGCATTCAGTGAAAACGTAAGAGGTTTCCCCCTCTAAAATCTGCTTTATGTACTTATACGTGACTGAAATCTAAAAAGATACACCCTGAAATTTTAAGACTAGGTGCATTTGGGTGGTGGAATTATGGATGATTTTTATTGCCTTTGATGTGTAAAAGTTCAATTCTTTCCCCACCAACATGTGCTAGCTCCTCTTGTATAATACGAAATTTCTTAAAATATTTAAAGATCTGAATTTTCAATTAAAAAAATCTATGCTATGATAAAGACTTAAGTTTGAAAGAACAGAATATTTGAGACTTACTTTAAAAACTCTAGCAAGAGAATTCCCTGGCGGTCTAGTGGTTAGGACTCAATTCTTTCACTGCCATGGGTTCAGTACCTGGCTGAGGACCCACAAACCACAGGGAAGAGCAAACAAAACAAATCCCCCCAAAAAATCTAGCAGAAAGAAAAGGAAGAAGGTGGAAATGATAAAAACAAGTACAGGCAGATGATGATAATTATTAAAAACAGATGATGAAAAATGGGATTTATGTATTCCCCAAAAAGTTCACTCTAATTCTGGGTTTTGCTTTATGTCCAAGATCTAAAACTAAAAAAAAAGCAATCCTTTAAAATAACAATATTGTCTTATAGCTCTAAGAATAAATATCCACGAGTCCATACCAACCAAATAAATGAATGGGAGAGAAGTGACAGCTCTTCCTTACAGAAGAAGTTTGATTAACAGACGTAGAAGGAACAAGAAAAGGGGAAAAATCACCATTAGAATACCACAGCAATAACTGCTCTTGTATCCACCATGGATGCTGACATCAGTGAGCTAAAGTCTGAGTAGTATTCTCTCAGAGAAGCTCCCCATGGGGTATAAATTAATCACCGAAGGAAAAATAGTAGCTATGCACTGGAGGCACCACCTTAACCAAGTGATCACCAATCAAAGGAAATATTCATATAACCAAAGAAAGTATCAAAAATTAAAGCAAAAAGAAAAAGGTAATCCTTAAAACAGCAGTGTCAAAACTGAAATGAACTCATAAAGTTGTGCTATATCCACACAGAGAAATAAAGTATTTCAAGTGGCTTTTCTTGGGGTTTTTCTGTGTGTGTGTGTGTGTGTGTGTGTGTGAAATGTAGTCTAAGGACAAAAAGAATTGCATGGAAATAAACATAGTTTCATAACATACTTTATATATGTTGAAAATTCATGTATACCGTGTAAGCAAACAAGGTTTTCATTGTAAGAGAAAAAGAAATACAAGCATAAAATTAAAGATCCTATAATATTAAATTAGACCCTTACAAATTACCAAAAGAGAATTAAAGTAGTAATTTCACAGTGGAGAAAAAGACTGCTGTAAGACCAGTTTGCACTAATTTCAATTTCCTGAACTTGATAACTAGGTCCTGTGTCGTGGTTAGGTAAAAGAATTGTTTTTAGGAAATATACACTGAAGTACTAAGTAGTAAAGGCCAGAATGTGTACAACTTACTATCATGTTGTTTGGGACAAAAACAATACACACACATACACACACATATAATGAGAGATCCCCACCCCAGTTATGTATTTTCTAATTCTGCTCTCTGAAGAGACCTAGAAACAACGACAAACCAAGCAATGAGATGTGGTTTTGTAAGAAAATGTCTATCCTTTTAGAGAGATGCGTACGGAAGTTCTTGGGGGTAAAATGGCAAGATGTCTGGAATTAACTTCAAAAATACTTAAGGAACAAACAAGGAGCGATGAAGCAAACACTACAAATCTTAGCAAGTGTTGACTCTGGCGGTGATGTGGGTCCCACGCACATTGTGCTCCATGTGTGTATCTGAAGCTTCTCAACATTTTTTCCAATGAACCATGCAGGGCAATATCAACGATTTAAAAAATATATATTAAGAATTATTCAGGCATGGCATTTAGCCACTCTCTTCTCTCCGGACATGACAGGTCTGACTCAGTCACAGTAAGGTCTGTCTTCCCTGACAGGGCTATGGGGAAAGGCATTTGCCACATGAGGATGGGGACCATGGATTCAAAGACTGGGGCCCATCCTACTGCCCACCTGAGCTTTGGGGACCATCCATTCACACACAGCGGCAGGCAAGGCTGTTTGTCTACCCACACTCTGGTTTACCTTTATTGAGGATGGTGAGAGGCTTCCGGTTGCTGGGGTCCAGGCTACTGGGAGCAATTGAAAACCTCGGTGGAATGGTGAGGCAGGTGATGGGGAGGCGGGCAGGGATATAGCCGGAAGTGAAAAACTCGTCATTGAGCAGCTCGTGAATGGTTGGACGGGCACTGGGATCTGGCTGAAGCATCTTCTTGATGAGAGAGGAGGCCACGGGGTTGATGTGCTGGAGGGAAGGTGGGGAGTCATAAGCAGGATATGACACAGGACCAACCCAGCTGCTGCACCACCACCCCCTACCCGGCCCCAAATACACCATGTTCAGTGGCTATAAACGTCCCAAGTTTCCACTGGCAGCTTTACTAAGTTGACAAGTTGCTCACCACTAGAACAGCACTTGAAAACAAAGGCTTGGAAGTCATAAAGGCCTGGTGTAAGTCCCAGTTCTGTCCCTCAGCACCAGCTGTGCCAACCAACCCAACTTTCTGTGCCTTTGTATCTTCATCTATAAAGTGGGGACACAGCACCAAGCTTGGAGCCCTGGCAAGGAGACCCAACCCAGGGTAGGTCAAATGCACAGTAAAGCCTAGCATCAACTTTGTACTTACTATCTACCAGCAAAATATTGTAAGCACTTCGTGTAGATGAACTCACTTAACCCTCAGAGAAACACCCAAGGACTGAAGCTCTCTAGTACCATCCCTCTTTTGCAGAAGAGGAAACAGGCACAGAGAAGTCAAGTGCCTAAGACACATCCCGAGTGAGTGGTGGAGCCAGCACCCACACCGAGGCAGTCAGGTGCAACCCCCACACTGGGAACCACTCTACTCGGCCCAATAATTGACCCTCTGTAACGGATTCAGCCCATCCATCTTGATGGAGACAGGGCTCTTGGCTTCACATAAGACAAAGATGCCAAACTGTGGAAGCAGCTGTGTGCCAGACTGCTGCCAACTATCCCTCTCAATGCACTCTTGCTGGGGGCTGCAAAAGCACGCCACTTCGCCTTCACGGTGGTTCGAGATTCTGTGAGCGCTCGCTGTGTGCAAGATGCTCTGGGGCAGGGACTCCACTTTACAGATGGGAAACTGCAGCTCAGAAGACTCAGGCCATTTGTCCATTGTGATCTGGCTAAAAAGTGGCAGAGCCCATCTGAACCAAGACAGTCCACAGCCAGGCTAAGCAGCACTTCTCCGTCTGCCCCTACTCTGGCTCTTTCTCTCTGTTTTTCACGTCTTTTGGGTTATCTCCCCAATGGATGAGAGCCTGCAAACTCTCATCCCAAGAAAAACTGTTTCTGTACACATACATCAGCCTCTGTATGCAATTTCAGACAGGACCCTCTAAAGCTGTTACACTTACCCATGGGGTGGCACTGACCCATCTCTTTCCCCCGGAAATGGCTGGGCTCTGTAAATCACTTGGTGGGGGAGGGAATTAAATAAAACAAATGTAAACTTAAAGTGGTTTTAGTCACCTTGGGAATACTGTATTCATTGTTCTTGATCCGGAGGTAGGTCTCTTTTAGGCAAGAGGTCTCAAAAGGTGGCTTGCCCACTAACAAGGTATACCTGTAAGCACAAGGAGGGATTTGGCTCAAGGCTCCCAACCAAAACCCAGATGCAGGGAGGAATCCTCTCAGGGCCAGAAAGGAAGTCAGACATCTTTTGGGCATTCACTGTGACTCTGGGGCCCCAGAGGACAATTCACAAGTTCACTAAGCAGCCCCAGGAGCCATGACACTGGCAGGGAGGTACCCTCAGTAGAATACAGGTGATGAAACTGGGTTCTAATGGACCAGTGACTTTTTAGCTATAGCCTGCGGTAATCTAGGGGCCAGAGGCTGCCAGCTAACATGGAACAGGTCCAAGCAGGGGTCACTTGCTCCTTGAGGCAGCCCCACAGTTAATAGTTCTGTACTTTAGGCTGCAAGTTTTCATGTGGGAAATTCCAAGGCAAAGAAGTAGGAAAGCCATTTCTAACTCTCCAGTATCCAGGGAAACAACAAAAGGGGTAACACCTGAACAGGCCCAACTCTCTGCCCACCACCCACCTCTGATGGCCTTGACCCAGACAGACCACAGGACCTCCTCCTGCCAGCACCACTCCTGGCCTAATTCTTCCCACCCAATGCTGCTTTTTAGATCAGTGGTTCTAATACTTTATTGTGCATAGAAATCACTCAAGGGTCTTAATATAGATTGTGATCCAGTTAGTCTGGGTCTTGAGATTCTGCATAACAAGTTCCTACGTGATGCTGCAGCTGGTCTGCCGTACTTTGAATAGCAAGGGATTAGAGCAAGTTTGTGGAGACATTCCCTCCCTCATTCCCTGAACCCACAGCCCAGGCTGCAGGAATCCTACAGGATATACCAATTCAGCAATGAGGGTTCCTTCAGAGACCATCTGTCCTCTGGAGCAGCCTTTCCAAAGGCGGAAAGGTCTGCAGGATAAAGCCTGCCAAGTGAGATGTCCAGAAAGCCCCTTGCTGAGACTGGTGGGTCCTGAGACAACTCCCAACTTACATGATGCACCCAATGGACCATACGTCCACCTCGAAACTGTGCCCTTTCTTGCTCAGCACCTCAGGAGCTATGTAATTAGGAGTCCCGCACAGGGTCTTCTTCCGTTCCCCGTCATACTCCACTTTGGTTGCCAGTCCAAAATCCCCTGGGACAGAGGGAGGAAGAGGGAGGCTCAGATGCCAGCTTCTGTCGTCTGTCAATGCAGACAGCTGGTTCAGCTGGTAACCATCAAGAACCAGGGTCAAGTGATCTCTCAAAGCCTCTAGTCCTTGTGTACAGCAAGGACTAGATTCCTGTTACCCAGGAATCCTCCCACCATGCTGGCCCTAGGGAAGGGCCTCCCAAAGACTCTCATCACCCCTCCCCTTAGAAAGGAGGGGTTTACTTCTAAAAGGGAACTGACAGGGATCTGCTAAGTCGCTTCAGTCATGTCTGACTCCATGTGACCCCACAGACAGCAGCCCACTAGGCTCCTCCGTCCCTGGGATTCTCCAGGCAAGAATACTGCAGTGGGTTGCCATTTCCTTCTCCAACACATGAAAGTGAAAGTGAAGTCGCTCAGTCGTGTCCGACTCTTCATGATCCATGGACTGCAGCCTACCAGGCTCCTCCATCCACAGGATTTTCCAGGCAAGAGTACTGGAGTGGGGTGCCATTGCCTTCTCCGACTGACAGGGATAGCAAAACTCAAACACCTTCAGGGATTAAGCAAGTAAATGTCAAGATGGCTACTTGGCAAGTTTGTGAGGAAGTGATACGGAGGGGTGGGGAATGTGGCAAACCATAGGGCATCTAAAGGGAACAGCTGCTGTTCAGTACAGCAAAGAGCTGTCTTGAGGGAACGCTACCCCTGTACTGCTGGAGCTCTCGAGTGTTTAAAAGGAGCTCCAAATTCAAAGTTTTACATCAAGGCTCTCAGTTTAAAAAAGTGAAAATGAGGAGCGGCTTCCGTGATGGCTCAGTGGTAAAGAATTCACCTGCCAATGCTGGAGAAACAGGTTCCATTCCTGGTCGGTGAGGATCCCATGTGCCACAGAGCACCTAAGCCCATGTGCCACAACTACTGAACCTATGCTCTAGAGCGCTGGAGCCACAACTGCTGAAGCCTGCGCTCCACAAGGAGAAGCCACTGCAATGAGAAACCCGCACATGCGACGCAGAGTAGCCCCCACTCACCGCACCAGAGAAAGGCATGCAGCAGCGGAGACCCAGTGCAGCCGAAATAAGTAAATTGAAAAAATATTTTTAAAAAGTGAAAACAAATCCAAATTCTTAAAAAAAACAAACAAACAAACAAACAAAAAACTGTATAGAACACACTGCCCCCCTCAAAGCACATCTGCAGACAAGACACTGGTTTGTAGCTCTTTAAGTTCCTGTCCTAAGAGAGGATTCTACAGCCAATCAACAGCCCAGACTTCCTACCATCCTCTTTCTCTCTCCCTTGTCTCTTTCCAAATTTCCTCTCCCTCACCCTCCCTCCCAGCTCCTCCTCATTCCCACTGCATGTCAAATGCCCTTGCAGTCCCAGCTCCTTACCTATTTTCACCTCCAGATCCTCGTTCAGGAAGAGATTGCCCAGCTTGAGGTCTCTGTGAATAACGCGGTTTCCGTGCAGGTACTGGCAGCCCAGGACGATCTGCCGCAGGTAGTAGCGGGCCTCGGGCTCCGTGAGAGCTTTCCTCCGCTTGTGCAGCTCCAGGAGAGACTGGGAGCAGGAAGGAAGGAGAAATGGGAGCCGGTGCTCAGACCCAAGGCAGGGAGGGAGTGTCATTAGGTAAAGGCAGCCAGGACGCTACTAACCATTTCTTCAGGACAACTGCGATCCAGAACTCCCCCCCCAATCCAGGCCGCAACAGTTCATAGCAACCCTCTCCCACTGGCTCCCTCCCAAAACCCTTACCTGGGACCCCTCTCTCAGACCCCTCCGGAAGCTCAGAGACCCCAGTATCCCGGTCCCGGAACTCTTGGCAGCAACAGGTCCCTTTCCTGCCCTTCCCCTCCCCCGGAAGCTCCGAAGTCTGGCTCCAACTACCCTCTGCCTGACCCAACCCTACTCGGGAAAGTGAGGGTCCGCAATATCCCTTACCTAGCAACTCCAAAGCCCTGGCGTCCATAAGCAAGGTTCTCCCGCACCTCCCCCAATCCGCCCAACTCCTAGCGTTCAGAAGCCGCCTTCCCTAGAGGCCCCAAGTGCCGAGAACCTTCCCTCTCCCCAAGACTTTCTCCATTTCCAGTTCCAGGTTCCCAGCACCTCTTCCCTAGCAGCTCTGAGCCCCGGGGCGCCCCTTCCCCAGCAGCTCCGGTTCCCAGTGCCCCAACCCCTGCCGCCAGGGCAGTTCCAGTTCCCCAGCAGCGACACTCACCCTCCGGCGGCAGAGCTCCAACACCACGAACACGAAGTCGTTGTCTTCGAAAAAGCCGTGGAAGCCTACGACGTGCTGGTGAGCGAGGCTGCGGTGAATGGATATCTCCATGGACATCTTCTCCTTTTGGTGCGGTTTGAGCAACAGCGACTTAGGCACGATCTTGCCCGCGAACACCTCCTTAGTGTCCGCATCCGAGATCTCAAAGCACTTGGCAAAGCCACCCTTCCCCAAAAAGCGACCCCGTAGATAGCGCCGCCGGCTGCGAGGGTCCACTAGGACCTCCGGAATCTCTTTCGCCGGCGGGGCGGCCGTCGGAGCCCCGGGAGCTGCAACTCCGGGCGCTTTCCCTGGGTCGGCTGGTGCCCGCCCCAGCTTCCCTGCAGTTGCCGCCGCACTCATGTTCCCGGAGTTGCTCAGCGGACCTAGCAGGGTCTAGGCAGAGGCTTGGCACGGCTCTGCCTCTCCTCGAATTCAAACGCGGCGCCGGGAACGTTACAAGAGCCTACGCGCTACTGATTGGCCGCGGGGATTTAAAATCCAAACCCGCCCGCCGCGCGGCACTCTGGGAGCGCTCGGCACTGCAGCCGCCTTTAAACTCTCACCCAGGCCCTGGGAGGAGCTTGATTGGCAGGGATGGCGGACGGAAGACACGTGGGATGCCTGGGAAACCAAAGCTGGTGTGGGGCTGCTGAGACCCCGCCCCAGAAGAGGGTGCGTTCAGGGTTTCTCCTTTCTCGACGGCAGGGGAAGCTCCTGCAGTCCGCGAGGACCTCCTCCAGGAAGCTTTTCCCAGCACCTTCCTCCATCCCCACCTCGCCTTCTAGATTATAAACTCTGAGAATAGAGACCTAGAATGAGAGACAGCATGGGGGAGCCCTAACATCCGCCCCGGAAGTCACCAGCTCTCTTCCAAATCACCCCATAAACTAAAATCGAAGTCTAAAGAGAATGCTTGCCAGGCAAACACATCTTCCAGACAAACCCCCTACTCTTCTTCAAATAACAGCAGGGGCCACCAACATCACCAACACCTGGGAGCTTGTTAGAAAGCCAAAGCTTCAGGCCTCAACGCAGACCCCCCCAATTCAGAATCTACCCAGTGATTCCCACACATATTGAAGTTTGAGAAGTACAGTACCAGAACCCCACCACCCCCGCCAGGGTCATTCTGCAAGAAAATTGTCTGGCTGGCTCACTGCTCTATTTCCCAGTGCCTAAAATAGTGGACCCTCAAGTGTTTTGTAAGAGGGAAAGATGACAGGTTGGCAGAATGCCTGGCAAACTGGTAAGCCAAGGTCAAATTTGGCTGCAGAGGTGTTTTGTTTGGTCTTTCACTTTTTAAAATTTGGATTCATATACAGGAGTGAAAAATCAAGACAGCTCACATAAAAATGCAACTTTGAAAAAACTATTAGCTGTTGCAACTCTATGCTTACTTAACATACCTTCCCAGTTTGTCAGAGTTCCCTGATAACCCTCCTTTGCCCCTTTGCCTGTCTGGCTTCCATAGATACTTAAGTGGCAACCCTGAGAATCACTCAAGTTGTAAGCCCAGCATCCTATGATGTCTTTGCTAGGAGTCAGCAAAAGTCATATCAGTTATCTCTTTACATAACTCCCAATAAACTCAGAGGCAATGAAGACATCTTTCCTACCCCATGTCCCAAGCTCTCAGCACAATGCTTGGCAAAAAGGAGTGACTAAAATGCTTTATAAATAAAAGGGAGTTGTTTTTAAAAATTATTATTTTTTAATCCCTGTGGTGTACAATATTGTTTTATCTTTTTATAAAGTTGAATCTATGTACCGAAAAAGTATACATCTGTTAATTGGACAGCTCAGTGAATTTTCACAAAATGAGTACACCTCATGTAAGCAGCACCCAGACTGAGAAAGAGTACACGACCAACCACCCCGTAAGTCCTCCTTGTGCCCTGGGGCGGGGGGGGGGGGGCCAAGACCATCCCCCTACAGGACTCAGCATATAGTTCTACTCACAGATGACTAGGATTTATTACAGTGAAAGGTTATGAAGCAAAATCAGCCAAGGGAAAGGTGCATAGAGCAAAATCCAGAGGAAACCAGGCACAAGCTTCCCAGAGTCTTCTCCCAGTGGAGTCAGTCACACAGGACACAATTCCTCCAGCAATGAGTGTGACAACACGTGTGAAATGTTATCTACCAGAGAAGCTCATCAGAGACTCCAGCCCAGGGCTTTTCTGGGGTTTGGTCACACAGGCACCCTCTGCCTGTAACACACCAAAATTCTACACTCCTGGAAGGAAAGCAGGCATGCAGCATAAACCACAGTTTACACAGTTTAAATTCAGTAAGCAACTCCTGTCATTTAGGGAATGGTGAGAACTCTCCTGAAATTCAAGAACCCAGATGCCAGCTGAGGGTCAATCTTCCAGCTGACGGCACTGGGAGCTTTCCTTCAGGAAAAGGGGAAAGTTTCCAGAATATTTCTGAGAAATGAAGATCATAAATGCTCTCCCCGCCCCCAAAGCTCCCTGGGTGCCAGGCTTTTGATCAGCAATACTAACCTGACATTTTTTCAATAATCTTTTATTCTCATCCAGGCCTTTCATCCAGAAGGGCTGTGTGCAAGAGACATGGGAATAATTTTGCAGATAAATATTTTAATATAATTTAACTGGAAAAATATTCAGGAATTGATCAGGATATGTTATGGGCTGAACTGTGTTCTCCCCAAATTATATGCTGAAGTCCTAACATCCAGTACAGAAGGTGACTGTATTTGGAGATATGGCCTTCAAAGAGGTGATTAAAGTAAAATGGGTGGGCCCATCCAATATGACTGGTGTTCTTATAAGAAGAGATTAAGACACAGACATTCAGACAGAGGGGCAACCATGTGAAGATACAGTGAGAAGGCTGCCAGGTGCAGGCCTAGGAGACAGGCCTTAGGAGAAACGTGCCAACTGCTTGCTCTTGGACTTCTAGCCTCTAGGACTGTGAGCAAATACATTTCTATTTTTTTAAGCCATCCAGTCTGTGCTATTTTGTTATTGCAGTCCTAGCACACTAATAGAGGATGAAGTCCTGAATGTAAAAATTTTTACAGTGGGTTTATATAACCTTCCTGGAGAATCCCAGGGACGGGGGAGCCTGGTGGGCTGCCATCCATGGAGTCACAGAGTCGGACACGACTGAAGTGACTTAGCAGCATATAACCTTCCACCCCTTTTCCCCAGAGACAGCCTAGAAAAGATCAGTCCTTTTCCAGAGACAGCTACACCAGAGTAGTCACTCTGACTTACAAGGTGTGTGTACAGAGGGCAAAGTGAGGAGGCGGAGTAAGCCTATCAACCCGTGGTAGTAAAGTTACGGCTCACCCAGGAGGCTGAGCACACAAATCAAAAGCATCGAGCCACCCTCAGGGAAGGCCCAGAATCTGATATGTCAGAAGCAGGAGGTGGCCGGCGGTCAGAGTCTCTGTGATGTGCCCTCCTCCGACTTGCAGGTTTGGGCAGGGATCACAAGTCAGGATACAATCAGCCTCTGCATCAGACATAAAAGAGCTGATTAGCAGCTTGATTTTAGATGGTCCCGTCAAAGAATGACTCTTTCCTGTGGGCATTTGTATGTGACCCAGTTGGTACAGCCAGCATCCACGATGTATGCTGTCACCATTTAGAGCTCCAGAGAGGGGCCCTAAATCTCCAGTGGTCCCAGAGTCTGACTGAACTCTGCCCATGGAGCCTGGGTCTGCTTTCAGTTCAGCACTGCTCCTTGGGAAGCTGAAAGAGTGTACTGACAGCCAGTGTTAGGGTTCAGCTTAGAGTGAGGTCCAGGCAACGAGGGTCAGTGAACTGGGGATTCCAATCAAGCCGGGTACTTTTCTTCAGCAGAGGCAAAGGCGTGCTGCAGTGCCAGACAGCATGGTACCCCTTTTGTCAGTCTCAGAGTCCAAACTGACCCACTCAAAAACATGCATATCAGACTGGACAATCATCAACCTCTAAGGGTCAGACATCTGATTTCAACAAGGGCCAATTAGAAACTTAACTAATTGCTTTTTCAAAATCCAAATGTGTATTTCTATTCAGAGAGTGCTTCTCTTCTTATGTTGTCACCCTCTTTCCAGAGGTTCCAACAGACACAAATCATAGCAAAAATCATCAGGTATGGAGACTTGTTCTGGTTCTAAAATCCAAAGAATTTAAATTCCAACCTACCTATGGAGAGGAAAAGCAAGGAAGCTATACCCCACCAATACCTTCTTAATTTAAAATTTGCATGTTTGAGATGGCTCCACTAGCATTTATGAAATTATAAGCATGTAACATCATAAATCAATTTTATATCTCCAGATACAATGGCCACAAAATACAAAGCCATTTTTAAAAAACTTCCCTTTTTTTCTCATTGCAGATGTACTCAAACCCCTAGTAGTAAATTCAGCATGTACAGGGTTATCATCACAGGCCAGCAGTGTTCACTCTTTCCTGCACAGGCCCCCTTTCAGTAATAAACCCCCCAAGGGTATCCACTATCATACATTTTTAAGCAACAAATTCAACCAATTAAAAAAAAATTAGGGAATTCCCTGGCAGTCCAATGACTGGGACTCCCAGCTTTCACTGCCAAGGGCACTGGTTCAATCTCTGGTTGGGGAACTAGGATCCCACAAGCTTCAGGGCATGGTCAAAAAAAAATTTTTTTTTTAATTTAAAAAGCGTTTTTCATTCATACATGCAAAGGCCTGTTGAGCACCCACTGCATGTATGTTTTATTTATTTCATTCAGGAACACTTACTAAAAAATTTACAAAGCATTGAAGAAACTTTAATTCCCTTTCAGCCATCCTTTAACAACTGTTTTCATATTCCCTTCTAGTCCTTATCAACATGGAGATTCAAATTTATATAGCTGCAACTGTGCCATGTTAATACAATCTATCTGCATGGTATCAGTAATAGTAACACTAACAGTGAACCTTTATGGACTTACTGTATCCCAGGCACAGGGCTAAGAGCTTTATAGAGATGATTTCATTTAATCCACACAAAGACCCTAGGAGAAAAGGATTACTTTTCCCACCTAAAGATAAGGAAATGAGCACTTCTACATCAGGTTACTTGCCTAAAGTCATGCAGCCAGGAGGTAGCAAGCTTGAATTCCAACTCAATTCTGCTGACTCCAAAGCACACCTGTTGGCACACTGCCTCTCAGGGCCTTGTTGTTCTGGCAAGAACCAAATCCCAGGGCTTCCCTGGTGGCTCAGCAGTAAAGAATCTGCCTGTCAATGCATGAGACACTGGCACTGAAACAACCCCTGGTCCAGGAAGATCCCACATGCCTCGGAGCAACTAAGCTCGTGTACCACAGCTATTGAGCCTGTGCTCTTAAAGCCCAGGAACTGGAACTACTGAGCACGTGTGCCCTCGAGACCATGCTCTGCAACGAGAGAAGCCACTGAAATGAGATGCCTGAGCACTGCAACAAAGAGTAGATACCCTGCTCTTCACAACTAGAGAAAAGCCCGTGCATAGTAACAAAGATACAGCACAGCTTAAAAATACATAAATAACTTTATTTTAAAAAGAACCAAATCCCAGACTCCTTTGGTTCACTAGCTCACTCACTCACTCATTCACTCCTGCCAAAAAGCAATATGACATGCTGGTTAAACTCACGGCCTGAAGAAACCCTGGGTTCAAACAACATGTGATTTCAGCAAGTCACTGAACCTCTCTCTGCCTCAATTTCCAGGTCTATAAAACAGGGATGGTTATGGTGCCCTTCTCCCAGGATTCTATCTAGGAGAAGACATGCCTATCTCCTAAGGTTTTCGTGGAGGAATTCTAAGAGGAATCTCTTAGAATAATGTTGTTATTATTACTGAAATAAAAAGAACCTGTACCTAATCCCAGGGAGCTCGGAGTCTTCAACAGGACTTTCCAGTTCCTGGGCCTCTCGAATTTCCATACTTCTCCCCTCCCCTCTGATCATACTGTTTCCTCAGCCTCTTGCTACTTCCATCGAAAACCAGAAAGTCCAACCAGCAGATATGAAAGGCTGAGATGAATGTAGCTAAAGAAAAGCTGGCAGGGCCAAGAAAACCCACACGGGCTTCAGACTTAGGATCAAAGTCAGAGAGGAGTGAACTCCATTCCTGTGTCTCTTTCTTGAATGATTTTCATATGCACAACCATCTGCCTGATATCCAGTGGAGGTACAGAACAAGCTATTCAGTCTCCTTGGGGAAGTAGGATCTCCTGGGCCACCTCTTCTTACTTCAGGATCCAGGTCAGAGTGTATAACGAGAATGGGTGTGGCCAACAGGCAGCAGAAACTTCAGGAAAGCAAGGGACCAACCAACAGAGCAGCAAGTGCAGTGCTCAGGGTAAGTGCTTTGCTGCATAAAACATGGACTTTGCAGCCAGATAAGACTTGGCTTTGATTCCAGCACAGCCATTTATTAGCTGTGTGACACTGGGCAAATTTACCTAACCTCTCTTAAGATTGGCCTCCTTCACACTGTATGATGGGTTGTAAAAATCCCTACTTTTTTTGACAGTTGGGAGGAGTAAAGGTTTTCTAATAAGTGCCTGACACTCCAGATACAAAGCAAGGAGGGGTGATTTCTTTGCCCCACCTTTTCTTTGTGATGAAGGGAAAGATGATATGGAAAGATGGTCTTAAATTCACTTTAAATTTTTAAAAATATATAGGAATGCTGCACCTTATACTATAAAGGGCTCACTTCCTAATAATAGTGTAAGACATACAGTAGAGGCTGGGACATAAGATCACCAGGTCAGGAAGATCCCCCAGAGGAGGGGATGGCAACCCATTCCAGTATTCTTGCCTGCAGAATCCACGGACAGAGGAATCTGGCAGGCTACAGTCCATGGAGTTGCAAAGAGCTGGACACAACTAAAGTGACTAGCATGCTCACATGCATACATAATAGTATGGCACAACCATATACTATAAGATGTATCATTTCTAATAATACTAGTTATAACTATCATTTACTGAGTGCTCACCCTGAGTCCCTATGCATGCGTCACATGTATGAATGCATTTAATCATAATAACCCCTATGAATCTTCCCCATTTTAAGGATGAGAAATGTGAGTTTCCACAAGGTGAGATAACGAGCCCAAATTCACATGGCTGGAGAACAGCAGGGCTGGGATTCAATCTGCTGCCCCCAACACCCACACTTCATCACTATGGTGACCCTCAAGAAGAGCCCCTCAGGCCTCCACCGGAGAACTGTTCTGTTTACCGGGCTAAGCCGTTAGATCCCTACAGGCAGGGACTGGCTCTGTCTTATTCTTCACTAGGCCTGCGCCTGGCACTCAGTTGCGGCTCAGTATTTGTTAAATGAATAAATGAGTGTTGCAGCATGTGGTCAGGTCCCCCTCCCCCTAGGCCCCGCCCCGAGCCCTAAAGGGGCAGCAAAAGCACAAAAGCACAGCGCATCACTGGGGCTCTAGAAGCATTTCAGCGATCATGGACTTATGGGAACTGGTCCACGTTGGCAGGACATTTTGCCAACACCTGTTTTGAAATAAGCACGCCTCTGAACACACTGTTCTAACATTGCCATTGCCATTACAGGGGCCTTACAGCCCTACAGCAGCTACCATTAGGAGACCAGCCAGCTTGATGTGACCACCCAGAACAACCACTCAGCTTTGTTAGATGCAATCTGTCCTGGCAAATGGCTGAGGGCGAGTCAAAATGAGATTGGAGCTCCATGTTCTGGACACCCGGTGGGTTCACCAGACAGATCCAGACCCCAAGGAAAGCTTCCCGAGCCACCAAGATCCCTGCTTTATAGCTGAGAAATTTCCAAGGCTGTGGAAAATAGCAGCAATATTTGTCTGATTCATTTCCCAGTCTGTTATCACCCAGATGGGCCTGAGTGACTAAGAAAGTAACTGTGGTCTCAGCTCTGAGTGAACTGGCTCATGCAGAAGTGACTAACTCAGAAACCACCATAGACCCCAATAAACCACAACGGCCTTGTGCAGCCATGTGAAACAGAATTGGCCAACAGAAGACTCATAAGTCAATCATTCAACCTTGTTCCCTGCACCCAGGATCCTGCAACATGAGACTTATCTGGAGTGGGGTGGGGACCAGAGGTAGGGGGACTCAAATCCAGGTAATCACCCCATGTGCTGGAAAATCACAGGCTCACGCCTGACTCCTCAGGAGTTCACAGATAGTGTGGGTTCAGACAAGAGCACAGGCATGTAGTTAAAATTCCACCTAGACTCTGAAAAAGACCCCTTCGTAAGGTGCACGGGGAAGCAGTTTCTGGCAGAAGTGCATACACGCTCAGTCGCTAAGTCATGTCCGACTCTTGTAACCCCAAGTTCCTCTGTCCGTGGGATTTTCTAGGCAAGAATACTGGAGTGGGTTGTCATTTGCTCCTCTAGGGCACCTTCCTGACACAGAGATCAAACCCGTATCTCCTGCATTGGCGGGAGGATTCTTTACCACTGAGCCACCTGGGAAGCCCCTCCAGGCAGAGGAGCATCCTCCAAATGGCTCTTTCTTGAACGCTCCACTTTGACTAAGCAACTGTGCCCCCAATTCAGGCTCAGACACCCCTCAGGAGGTACTTCCCAAGACCAAGAGTAATGAGAGACGGGGCAGGAGGTAAGGCTGGGCAAGAAAGAAATCTGGAGAAGGGGAAAATGTCTGAACTAGACACCTCAGAATCCTTCCGGCCCAGACCCATTCATCTCCTGTTCTGATAAAATACAGCCACCAAGCACCAGCTCCCAGTCCACATGGGTACATGCCCTGGGTCCAGCCAATCAGTGAATTCCACCTTCCTGACCACAGTGGTTACTTGAGGCTGGACACTTCCATCCTGAGCTAGTGATAGTCAGGTGCACAGGCTTATCGGAGAAGGAGAGCTCTTTCTACCAATAACTGGAGCTGCAGGGTCACATTGTGAAGCCTGGAGAATGAAGCCAACTCAAAGGAAAGCAGAGTCAAGAGCTGAAGAGAGTCAGGTCCCTGGTGACCCTATGAGTTCTGAGTCCTGGGATCCAGCTCGATGGCAGCTCTAGACTTGGCCTCATCAGCTACATGAGCTGATAATCCCCTCTCTGCCCCAAGTCAAATGGAAAGGGTCCCAACCCAGGTCTCTTACACCTGCTCGGTCTTCTGGGAGTATTCTGAGGACAAAGAGACTTTTTTCTCTGGGGTTAAAAAAGTAATTGTCTGGTGACACATTGCCCCTGGGGTGAGAGCCACCATGGAGACAGAGTCCAGCTGGCTTTTCCTTGGATACACATGAGTGTCAACACCTTTAAAGCAGTATCAGTCCATAATTAAACACTCACTTACTATTTATAATAGCTAGTGTTTTGTCTTGCCAGCACCTTGTTTTGGAAATACGCTTTGCTGTTTCTCTGTAATGGTGAGGACGGGGGAAAGGTCATGACCCAGATCGTGTTAATTATAGGGCCATACACTCTTGGCCACAGGTGGCTCACGACAGCCCAATGAGAAACTTTCTTTGGAACTGTCCAAATTAGAACTCGAGGAAAGAAACCTTTCTTTCAGGGCCACCAAGCTGGGAGGATGCCAGTCTGGGTCTGTCAGCGGCCACGTGCCCTAATGTGTGGAGCAAGATCATCTGCAGCAGGAGAAAAGGAACCAACACACAGGCCTGGAGAGTCTGCCTGCTGACTCTCAAGGTCCACTCTCTCCTCCCCTACTACCAGAACCTTTTTCCTCTGAGTTTTGGCTGCCCAGCTAGACACTACATTTACAGCCTCCTGAGCAGTTACACATGGTCATGTGACAAGAAAGTAGGAGCCTGGGTGCCTGATGACATCGTGGAGCCCAGCCACCTACCTCTGCTGGACCACTTGCTTATCCCTGCACTGTTAGGTCAGCGAAATTACCTTCTCTGTCATATTCAAATAGTCTTCTGTATTTTGATGGCTTCTTTGTTACCACAGCGCAGTCTATACCTCCACTAATGTAAAGATGAAAAAGATATAAAAGCAAAGAGCCCTGTATCTCTGGATAGGGTTGTCCCTACAATGATAGCTGATCACTTACAGAGTGCTTCTAAGCACCAGGAATTGCCCCTACTGTTTACACGTAGTAAATACTACATTCCAACTCTGTGGATCCCCACTGTTACAGCCTATGATCCCCACTGTATAGCCTATGATGAGAAAGCACAGAGAGATTAAGTAACTTACCCAGGGTTCACACTACATTGCTTCTCAAGCTGGTCCTTTCCATGATTTGTTGTGTAAGTCAATAAAACCCCCTTTTTGCTTAAATTGATTCAAGCTGGATTTCTTACACTTGCAACAAAGCGTTCAAATTCGATTTTTATCTAATCCAGTTTGTATATTCTTTTATGGCTTGCTAACTTGTGCTACAGAACTGTAAGACACCCTCTAATGGCCGCAAGCAGGACAATTCTTGCAAGAAACCAGCTCCCATTTAACTAGTCAGAACACAGTTGTAGCTACAATAGGGCCCAGGGCCAGAAGACCATCTTCTCAGAGGTGGCCCTAGGCTTCCTGCCTATGGCAGACATTGCCAGATGGGTCAACAATACCCAGTCCCAACCCTTTTTTGCTTGCCTGCTTGAAATGCTTTCTGTGCACCAAAGGCTGGCCAAATGATTCCATTTGGGGCAATGAAAGGTACTGGCCTTCCTGATAGCTCAGCTGGTAAAGAATCTGCCTGCAATGCAGGAGACCCCGGTTTGATTCCTGGGTTAGGAAGATCCACTGGAGATGGGATAGGCTACCTACTGCAGTATTCTGGCCTGGAGAATTCCATGGACTGTATAGTCCATGGGGTGGCAAAGAGTTGGACACGACTGAGCAATTTTCACTTTCACTTGCAAAAGTTATTAGAACATGGAAGGATTCTGCATAATGATTAAAAGTATCAGCTCTAGGGCCAGAATGCCTAAATTCACCACTGTAGATGTAGAAATTCGGACAATTTATCTCTGCTCCTTAGGGAGAAAAACTGGACCTATCTCATAGATACTGTGAGGATTAAAGGCATAAATAAGGGTAAAGAACTCAAAAGAGGGAGATTTCCTGGGTGGTCCAGTGGCTAAGACTACAAGCTTCCAATGCACGGTGCCTCAGTTCAATTCCTGGTCAGGGAACTACTAGATCCCACATGCCACAGCTGAGAGTTCACATGCTGCAACTAAAAACCACACATGCCGCAACCAAGACTGAAGATCCCCCACGCGTGCTGCAACCAAGGCCCGGCGGAGCCCAAAGCAAGAACTCAGAAGAGGACGTGATACGTGGTAAACAACACATATGTTAACAATTGCTATTTTCATCACCTGTATGTGCCGAAATGGAACAATCTCTTAAGACATATTGTTAAGTAAAAGGAGAAAGATGTGGGATAGCACATCCGCATGAATACAGAGGCTGGTGTGGACGTGTGTATCTCTTCATGTCAAGAACAGACTAACGGTACAACGGACTGCAAATTATTCTGAGTGGTTGCCTGTGGGAAGTAGAGCATAGGACTGGATTCTGGATCGGCAAAACCTATTACATTGTATGTCCCTTCTTTAGTAACTGGACAGGATTTTTGGAATTGTGTACTCAAATTACTTGAGCTTCCCTAGGGGCTCAGCAGTAAGGAATCCACCTGCAATGCAGGAGATCCGGGTTCAATCCCTGGGTCAGGAAGAGAAAGGTCCGTTGGAGAAGGAAATGGTAACCCCCTCCAGTATTCTTGCCTGGGAAACCCATGGACAAGAGAAGCCTGGTGGGCTACAGTCCATGGGGATGCAAAGGAGTTGGACATAACTTCGCGACTTAATGACAACAGCTCAAATTACCTAAAGATTTTTAAAAGGCTCAGGAAAATAAACACCCCACTTTCTCTTAGTTTTGGTTGTTTATCAACAAAATGGATAGTCAAAAAATCATGTCAGTTATAAAATAAGTAAATAAAAGAAGAAAACGGACAGTTAGTCACATCAAGTGGCAAGCTTCCTTTTGGAGGTATTCAAACATGCACTGGAAGGGAATCTATCAGACACACCCTGGAAAATTTCTCCTGGGAGCAAGAGGTTAGCCAAGGGCACATCAAAGCTCTGCCAACTCCAAGATCCTTTTCGGTGGTCCAAAAAGAGAAGGGAGCTGGGGTATATGGCTCCCCCAAAAGCTGCAACCATCACAGACTGCTGGCATGAGTCAGTGGACTGCCCCATCTCACCGGGGCAGAGCTTAAGAGCGTGGGCTGTGGAGCCAAACACACGAGTGTGACTCCTTCACCACGCCAATCAGACCAAGTTATCTAACATTTTTGAGTTTTTATCCTCACCAGTAAAGTGGTGAAAACATCCAGCTTATAGGGCTGGTGTAAGCTCTAAGTAGGCAAGGGACCATAAAGTCTGTAGGAGGACACCAGGAACACAGTGAGGAAGACAGGTCGCCATTGCTGGAGGTGAACAGTGATCATCTTCAGATGACTTGTTTCATGTGTCACGTCTTTAATGTACAAACATAAAAAATAAAGAAACCAGAAAGCAATTTTACATTGAACTAGCAAAGATGAGTACATACAGTTCTTTTTGCAAACCCCAGACCGGATGTTAAATCAAGACAGCTGCTGCTAGATTCTAACCTTTGAGGCTGAACTCTCCTACCCCATTCACAGCAGCACTAGAGCATCAAGCAAGGCCAACCTTTCCAGGCCTTCACTTCTAAGTCTTCCTACTAGAGCAGAATGGGAAGGGCTGAGATATTACCTAGAACATATGGATAGCACTGGCAACTGTCTACTCCTCAGGGTTCCATGCCCCCAGAATGATTTTAAGAGGCCCCCATGTACATATGAGATTGGGCCCAAGTATAGATATTTTGGTCTGAACTGTGAGGTTTATGGCAAATGTAGTGTGGTTTGAATGGTTCCAGGCCAGGGAGCAAGTGTCACAAATGCTACATCTCCAGTGAAATAAGGCATACACTGCTGCTCCCAAATACCATGAGACAAGGAGTCTAGTCAAGGAGTCTAGCTGCCAGTCTAGTCCATCCACATGGGAGACTTAAACCTGGGACTTTGCAAAAATAAAATCTGGATGCTAAGGGATGCTTTCTGGATGCTTTCACTAAGCTTTTAGTGAAAGTCAAGGCCCTAGAACAGAACGCTAGAAAGTCTTCAATTATTCACCCCGAATTAAGATGATCAGGTTATTTTGGAAAGAAGAGAAATACTAACCACCCTCCCTTCAAGTTTTAGTAGCCAAGAGGAATCCGGGCTCTGAAAAGTGGCAAACAGTTTCTCTGCAGATGACAAGCAGCTGTGGCAACTCACCAACTGTATGAGCAGCAGGGATGCCAACAGTGACCCCTGCGAGTGGTGCTCATTGTGGCAGCTCATGGCCACGGGCCACACACAACCTCCCCGCTAGGACAGAGTGCCCTGCTCCATCCGGCTGTCCGCAGGGCCAAGGGGTGGAAGTGCTGGGAACAGATGAGTCTGTGCTCCCCACATCATGGTACAGAGTGACAGTGAATAGATACAGTTTAAGCACAGCATTTGGAGACAACCCTTCAGTTGTTCTGTTATTAAAGTCTTAAGAGCTTAGAGCCTGGGAGGACTGAGAAATTCTAAAGAATGAAACCAAAGGAAAAAAAAAGCGAAAGAGGGTGGGAGTTGTCAAAGACACAAGAGCTCTTCGTAGATGCTGTCTGGCTCACTTTGTCCCCAAGTTCATCTTAGCGCTCAAGCGAATTCGAGACACAAGGCAGAGACATTAGACCTGTGTCAAGGGCAAAAACTTCTGGTAGTAGCTCTTGGTGACGTCAATCATCAGCTCCTGGGTACATTCTGGGAGCTCCCCTGAGAAGAGTCCTGGGGAAAGAAAGACCTGGTCAACCACAAGGAGCCAGAGGAGGCCCACATGCAGCTCTGACTTCTGCTGAAACCTCTAGAAGCCTTCTTTAGCTGCAAATGTCTAAATACTAGGTTTTCCATCTTTGGTGCTAACAGAATATTTCCTGACCATATATTCAAGATAATATGAATCTGTGTGTGGAGGGAGTTGCGGGTGGGGGGGTGGTGGTGTGGGAATAATACTGTTCTCAAAATGTAGAAATATATTCCAAGTAAAAGAAGTTAGTACATTACTGAAGAGTTAAGGCAAATCTGACTACAACAGAGGCTGTTCCAGGCAAGGATTCATCTATCCCTTGGATTCTGGGGTGATGCCTGTGGGGCAAGCCAAGGTGAGCGCTCTTCAGGGGAGAAACTGCCCTGATATTCATACAATGAAACTGAATCCAAGGCCTGAGCAGTTATATATATTTGAATCATAGATAGGAGCAGAACAGAAATGCCCAAATAGACAAAAGATGGGGGAAACTTATCGAAGACTTTCTAGGAGAGAGGCACTCACACAGTATGGTATTTGTATAAACTCACACAGATGTTTGAAGAGCAATGTAGGAATAACTAGCATCACTTAAAAGTTCATACCCTGTGATCTGATAATCCAACTTTTAAGAATTTATTCCACAGATAATCTTGCCCAATTGCACAATATAGATACAAAAGCATTAATGCAGCAAAATCTCTAATTATGAAAAACCAAGTATAACTTTTTTTGCTCCATTATACCAGAGGATGGTTGGTTATACCATGGGATAATTATGCAATGCAAACCCTGTAGCCAGGAATGAGGTAAATTGCTCCATACTGACAAGAAAAGATGCCCAAGATATACTAAGGAAGCAAGTTTCCTAACAGAATAGAGTGTGAGTCTATTTATATATATAAAAAGTTTCATATTATATACACAAATACATACACATACATAAACACACATATGCATATACTCACAAACATACAAAAACACACACATACTCTTGTATACATAAACAGAGAAAACAGGAATGAAAAAATGGTCTTAAAAAAATACACAACTCTCGCAGGCACATTCCAAACGTATATTGAATCTGTACAGTATTTAATCTGTTAAAAAATTGGTATTCAACAATTAAAAATTCAGAAGTATAACATAAACATTCAGATTTTTAGCTTCTCATGAAACACGAGAAGTTCACATAATATCATGCCTGTATGCTTAAACAGCTATGATAAGCAATTACTTCAACTATTTACATACTTTGTCTGGCTCCTGTGGGCATCTGAGTTTTTGGTTCCTAACTCAGAATCTTTCTGGATGCCTCGCCTTTCATTCTGGGGAGCCTTCCAAGAATATGCTGGTTTTCCTGCCACCCACGCCTCTTGATTAAAGAGGGAGGTTGTCAACAGTAGTATCTAGATGGCTAGCATTTGCTTGTGAAACTACACAAATAAACATGAGAAGTACCCTGCTAGTGCAAAAAGTACTAGACTCTAAACAAAGAGTCTTGGGAGCTCCGTGGTCTAGTGGATTTGCTGCTTTCACTGCCCTGGCCCAGGTTCAGTGCTTGGCCGGGGAACTGGGATTGCAAAAGCTGAGTAGTCAAATGAAAATAAATAAATAAAAGCCTCCCCACTAACCAGCACTGATACCCTGGACAATTCAACCTCCCCAAGCCTCAGTTTCCTCACCTACACAATGATCTCTAAGATCCCAGGCAGAACCTCCACACACAGAATTTACTGGGATTTCAAATACCTAGAAGTGCTTTCCTGCAATCTGCCATCAATGCTCAAAGATCATAAGTTGCTTCTAAGGGCCTTGAATAAGTCAGAGGAGATTAAACTATTTTTCCAACAAGATACTTCTCACCTCAGATCAGATGCTTGTCTCACAACCACTCAAAACAATAAAGACTGTTCTGATCTAGCACTTGCTAAGAACTGTTAAACTGTTTCACAGTGGGAACTCAGTATGGGGAGAATTTCTAAATGAGTCTCTTCCTCCTCTGCAAATGCAGAGATGCAGGAAAGTGTAGAATAGCTCATTTCCTCCCGAAAGAATCTTAGTGGATGATTTATGTGTCTCTTTGAAATTCATATTCAATGATCTCAGTAATGAGATTTTTTTACATTGGAAAACCAATTAAACCACCCAGTGGTTAGAGACCATATGCTGCCAAATCTCTCTCTTCATATCATCTTCCATCTGTGAATCCGTCCTGTACCTCTGTATGTTCTATGAGGTTTCCACTGAGTAAAACAACAGGTAGAAGAGACGAGACTGTCTCGAGGTGGGGGTGGGGGAATGTGAGGTTTTTCTTTTTCTTTTTGTTTTTTGGTGTTTTCCAAGCTTTCTACAATGAGCATGGATTGCTTGTCTCCCCACATCTGTAATCCCCATCTCTTGAGCTCATAAGGACTTTGCCTGTGGGCATTCCATCGGCCAAGGGCAAATGACAATATATTTGCTTTTCTTGGGTATCCCAGAGCTCTCACTGGTCTTTGGGCATGTTTTATGGTAATATTTCAGTTAGGGCATTTCTGAGCAGGCCAGAAGTACAAGTTCAAGCCCCCATCCACTGTGAGGGTAAGGCCATTATCTGGAGAGACTTTCTTTTTCCACCCAGAGCTCAGGCCAAGAAAGACACTCTTCCTTGTACTTTTCCTGTGTTGGGGGCAGATTCATCCTCCATCAACTTTTTACTGAGGGAAAGCCCTTCAAGAGGATCTCGTTGCCCTCTGTAGATCCGAGGCTTTATCTCTCATCCCACATGAGCATCAAATCCTAAACCATACTACTATAGAAATGGCATCACCTGAAGCATCCTTGAAAGTCTGCATTTAGTTTCCACTTTGCTTCTGATCCCTAACAATTTCCTTATGAATCCAATTATGCATGTAAAAAGATACAAGTTATATTTTGGATAGCATTTCTAGGTACTCTGTGTCAGTAGAGTATTTCAGTTAGCTAGACTAACATACTGTTAAGAGACAGAAAATGCATGATGACTTTTGTGAAAGAAAATAAACTTTAGTTTTAATAATTAACACTCACGGGTTACCTGGGCAGCCTGAGAAGATGGTGAACGGTGGGACCACAGTTTCTGGGGGTAATACTGTGTTGTCAAGAATTTTGCAACAGTCTTTCAACACACACCGGCGCCCCTGAAATTAAAATCTTGTTAATAGGAAACAGACCAGGAAATGGGAGTAAAAGTTGTCTTGTCTGCTGTGTTATTGTTGTTTAGTTTCCAGTCATGTCTGACTCTTTGCAACCCCATGGACTGCAGCCCGTCAGGTTCCTCTGTCCATGGACCTCTCCAGGAAAGAATACTGGAGTAGGTTGCGGTTCCCTTCTCCAGGGGATCTTCCAACCAGGGGATCGAACTCAGGTCTTCTGGATTGCAGGCAGATTCTTTACTGTCTGAGCCATCAGGGAAGCCTATAATCATCACGGTCAGGGACAAAAGGGTTGCCCACAATTCCCTACTGCCAATGGTACCTGACAAGCATGAGGGAGAAACGTTAGTGTGTGTGTGTGTGAATCCTTTGCGTGTTTAAATTTGAAGTGGGGGTTGTACATTAGGGACAGTTCAGGCTACTTTAGGCATTTCAGACTATATGAAATTTGATCTTCAAGAATTCTGTTTAATTTTCTTTCTTTGCTTTTACTTAGTGGATATCTATTGTTATGCTTGTCCGACATCCATTTCCCTTTCTCCTTGTAACAGAACTTATATTTTTGTTGGATACCACCCCATCCCTATCTCAGTTCATGTGCTTCATCTCATCCTAAACTCTAAACCCCAAGCCTGGCCACAACCACTGGTTTAGGGAATCGGTGCATGAACCGTGATGAATCTCAAAGTCAGAGCTTCTGCTGGGACTACTGGGAAAAGAAGCTCTTTCCAGTAAGGATTCTAGAGGATAGGACAGAATCTTGGACCAGCCCTTGGTTTCCATCACTAAAGGACCTGCCTGAGAGGCTTCCAGAGGAAACTAAAAACAGAAAGGAGATTAATTCACATGACATCAACTGAGATGTCAGTTGGAGCCATTTGTGTATAAAATCAGGATCTACTTCTGTGACTGTGGTCCATATTAGCCAGTACGTTTGTTTTGCACCTACCAGTTTAATGTTTGTTTTTTCTTTTTTTTAAAGGTTTATTATTATTATCCTCTTTTTTTAAAGATTTATTTATTTACTCTATTTTTGTCTGCACTGGGTCTTTTTGCTGTGTGTGGGCGTTCTCTAGTTGTGGCGCATGGGCTTCTTACTGCAGGGGGTTCTCTTGTGTTGTGGAGCAGGGGCTCTGGGCACATGGGCTTCAGTAGCTGCGGCTCATGACTCTAGAGCACAGGCTCAGTAGTTGTGACCCATGGGTTTAGCTGCCCTGCGGCATGTGGGATCTTCCCAGACCAGGGATCGAATCTATGTCTCCTGCATTGGCAGGTGGATTCTTTACCACTGGACCACCAGGGAAGCCCCTGTTTGTTCTTTTGTAAACTCCAACTGGACAAGTCTTGGGAAATTCTTCTGGATATGAAGTTAACAGTTCACTTATTCTGCCATGGGTAAATGGTAGTTATTAGTTAGTCATTCAATTCTGCCATCACCCACAGCATTTTGGGGGCAAGAAATAAGGTTTGGGAGAGTCATGTGTTTCATGACTTAAGGAAAAGGAGATGCTTCTGTATATGGTTAAAGTTATATCTCAGATGCCTTCCGCTTGGCATCTCCCTTAGCAAGAAAACCCACAGATATGCAGATGATATCACTCTAATGGCAGAAAGCAAAGCAGAACTAAAGAGCCTCTTGATGAGGGTGAAGGAGGAGAGTGAAAAACCTGGCCTAAAACCCAATATTAAAAACCTAAGATCATGGCATCTGGTCCTGATACTTCATGGCAAACAGAAGGGGAAAAGGTGGAAGCAGTGACAGATTTCCTCTTCTTGGGTTCTAAAATCATGCGGTTGGTGACTGCAGCCATGAAATTAGAAAGACTGCTTCTTGGCAGCAAAGCTATAACAAACCTAGACAGTGTGTTTAAAAAGCAAAGACATCACTTTGCTGACAAAGGTCCATTTAGTCAAGGCTATGGTCTTTACAGCAGTCATGTACGGATGTGAGAGCTGGACAATAAAGAAGGCAGAGCGCCAAAGAATTGATGCTTTTGAACTGCGGTACTAGAGAAGACTCTTGAGAGTCCCTTGGAAAGCAAGGAAATCAAACCAGTCAATCTTAAAGGAACTCATTCCTGAATATTCATTGGAAGGACTGATGCTGAAGCTGAAGCTCCAATATTTCAGCCACCTGATGTGAACAGCTGACTCATTGGAAAAGACCCTGATGCTGGGAAAGATTGAAGGCAGAAAGAGGAGAGGGTGACAGACAGTGAGATTGTTGGATGGCATCACCAATTCAATGGACATGAACTTGGGCAAACTCAAATGGTGAGGGACAGGGAAGCCTGGTGTATTGCAGTCCCTGGTTTTGGGAAGAGTCAGACACAACTTGGCAACTGAACAACAACGTGTCTCAGATGACTTGCTGAGTAAATTAAAGTCTTGGTCTTTACCAGTTGCATTTACATCATCCAAGCCTATAGTTCACTCATGTTGGTCAGAATATCAGATAAAACATACTGGGCTGAGGATGTGGAACACATATAACAAATACCAAGATAATGCTAACCCATCTAGATCTCAGACTTTACCAAAGAATAGGAAACATACTTTGATTTCATGGTGTTCACATATATATGGAATTTAGGAAGATGGCAATGACGACCCTGTATGCAAGACAGGAAAAAAGACACAGATGTGTATAACGGACTTTTGGACTCAGAGGGAGAGGGAGAGGGTGGGATGATTTGGGAGAATGGCATTCTAACATGTATACTATCATGTAAGAATTGAATCGCCAGTCTATGTCTGACGCAGGGTGCAGCATGCTTGGGGCTGGTGCATGGGGATAACCCAGAGAGATGTTGTGGGGAGGGAGGTGGGAGGGGGGTTCATGTTTGGGAACGCATGTAAGAATTAAAGATTTTAAAATTTAAAAAATAAAAAACTAAAAAAAAAAAGAAAAGAAAAAGAATGATTTCATGGTGTTCAAAATTTCCCCCAATATTAAACACCTAAATCGTATGTATGTCCAAGAGCTCCTGGGTAGATTGCCCAATGAATTTTTTAAAAAGCTTATACCTCTAAGGTCTGAATTTCTTCAGGGGCTAACTAAGTTGTCTCCAGCTGGGTGGATAACAGCCAAGTTGGGCAATATCTTTAGGTCAGAAGCAAGTTATGACTGCATATCTTCACTTCTCCTTAGAAAACTCTCTTCCATGAATCATCTGTTATTGGCAGTATCAAAAATGGAGCAGATGGCCAGCTCCCCTGGTGACTCCCAGATTAACTCAAAGATTCCCTAAGATGCCGAGGCTCCTAAAATCCCAGACCAAGCACACGGGGCACTGAACAAAAGGAAACAAGGTGCTGTATATGGCAGGATACACTCACAGACAGGGATCCCCAGACAAAGGGCCCTGGAAAAGAAGAGCAGTGGAGATGAGCTTTCCCACTGTCTACCCTGGTTACCAAACAGCCTGAGGGCACCTGCTTGTCTAGTTAGCCACTCTGCCAGCTCAGAGAAATGTGCTCATTTGGGTTTCAGAGAATTCTGGGTAAACTGATCAATTCCACAGCAGCACAATAAAAAATGCAGGTACTTCTTAGGCGTGAATGAGTTGGCAATAGCTGAGGAGGTAAAGAGCTGTAACTGCTTCTTTATTCTTTCCTGAAGAACTTTTCAAGAAGGAGTTAAGAACTACATGTTGCTGGTATTACACCTACCCTTATCTCCCTTTTTTTTGCAGTTTTCTTTTTTCTTCCTTTTTTTCTTTTGGTTGCAATGCATGGCATGTGGGATCTTGGTTTTCTGACCAGGGATCAAATTCATGCCCCCTGCATTGGGAGTGTGGAGTCTTAACCACTGGACTATCAGGGAAGTCCCATATCTCTTTATCCAAGTTATTTAGCAAATTTCTTCCATCCTGTGAAACAGCATGTAAAACCAAGCCTGCCAGAATGCTATTAAGATTAAAGATAAATGTAAAGCTCAAGGCATGATAACAGTTGACCCATAATGCCTGTTAGACTTTTCCTGAAGACTTTTGGGCAATTTTGATTAACACTCATACCTTCCCATACCCAAGCAGAAGTCACAGTACTACATGAGATGCTACAGGAAAGATCTGTGTGTCATGGGGACAGCTGGACTCTAAAGAGTTCCTACTAGCTTTGAGATTCTCAAAGCATCTTTCTCCTGAGAATTTGTAAAGGCTCAGCAAATAAGTACAGCCAGTGCCAAACAATGACTATACCAGGAGTTGATGCACTGAAAAGTGATACAAAAAGCAGATGCTGAACAATAGGACTAGAATTTCCTAAGCATTGGGAATAGCATTTGGTTACTAACTATTCAGACATCTGGCTCTGGACCTAAAGGACTAGGCTACTATGCTGATGTCTTCACATTACTGAGGAAAATATCAGAAAAATTCAGCTGTGGCT
This sequence comes from Ovis canadensis, assembly GCF_042477335.2. NCBI lineage: Eukaryota > Metazoa > Chordata > Mammalia > Artiodactyla > Bovidae > Ovis > Ovis canadensis. The sequence continues at coordinate 36,580,289 of NC_091268.1, read as the reverse complement.
TGGAAAGCCTGCTCTAATCAAGCAGTTAGTGAGGAAAGAGGATGGATTTCACTGTCTTCTCCCTCTCCTCAACATCAGGCTGAACCAAAGACATCCTGTCTCTAATACATATTAAGGAACTCCTCCAGAGAATATTTGGCAGAACAACTGCTCCCCTTGATTCTGAGTAGCAAGTCAGACTGGAATGTCTTCTCAGCAACGTGGCTCTCTGCACTGTCCACCTCTGCTGCAGCCTCATGGCTCCTGGAAAGTGACTGCATGGTTTCTGCAGATTTTCTGATACTTTAGGCTCTGAGTCTTATCCAGAGTAGAGAGCTGACTTTGTGTTAATAGGAGCAGCCATTTAAACACAGGAAAGGGGTCTTGGCTTTCCCAGAATCTGAGGGACAAATATAAAATGTAGGAAATATTTTCCCTGAAAATTTAGGGAGTCTGCCTCTGATCATTCTCACTCAGGATGGACTCAGAAATCCTAACTGAAATCAACCTCTTCATCTAAGAAATGTCAAGAAATTCAGCCTTGGAAAGCTTTGGCTGGGTTAATGTTTGGCATTAACAAACTCATGCCGTGGTGCCTGTGGACCTGTGCCCTACAGGTTCTGCTGAGTGAGAGGCCCACTAGCACCTGGCAGGCCCAGCATCTTGAACTACGTGCAGCTCCTTTAAAGTCATGCCCTTGGTGAATGTGACCCTTACACGTGCCAATCTCTCCCCTGAAACACTCTCTCTCCTCTTGTCTATGAGCCAGCTTTGACTTACCCTTCAAGATCCCCTCACCCAACCAGACTGTAAGATTCTTAAGGTGAGGTGACAGGTAGGCCACATAGTGGCATGGCTATTCACACCACCGGGGTTCAAATTCCAACTCTAGCATTTACTAGCCTTGTCAAATCCCCAATATCAAAGGTTTTCAGTCTCCTCACCTGAAAATAGGGATAATTACCGTCTATCATCCTCGGATGGTTGTGACGATTAAATGAAATAACCAAAGGAAAGAGTTTAACATCATATAGAAAAGATTCCATAAAGGTTAGCCATGATTACTAGTGCCTAGGAAGAATTCCAAATTTAATAACAATTCTGGCAAACTACTAGATCAGAAAAAACTTCTACCCTGCTTGATGACAGAAGCAAAGGCCCACTGATGGGAGGGACAGGAGCTCAAAGGGGAGTGAGGCTGCTCAGCCAGCCAAGTCAGCATACTCACAATCACACAGTTCTTGCCAACGTGAACGTAAGAGCCAATCTGAGCTGCGTTGACCACACAATCTTCCTCAATAAAGACATGGTCCCCAATATGTAAAGGAAAAAATGCAACGCTATAGAAGAAAAAGAAGAGAACAAAAAAAAAGTCAAGGTGATGTACCTCTGGTCAAGGTTTATAAAACTAAAGATCACAACTGCAACACCATCTTGTCCTAATAAGACTGCTTCTAGCAAGGAAAGAATCCTCACATTTGAGGAATTCTGTAACATCGAAGAAGATGCATGTGACTATTAAACCGAAATCAGAAATATTAGACTACAGAAATGTGCAAGGAAATAGCAAAAGAGCAAGGGCAAGACCTTCAAAGTTAGAAAAGCTAGCATCAAATAAAAACAAATGAACGTTTTGCTCATTCCAGCCTCCTCTGAAAATGCCCACAGATCACATTTTCATTAATCTGCTCTATAATGCTTCAGGGGACTGATGTAATGTTCATGGGATATAATTCCCAACATGCTGAAAATTTATATATTGTCTGGTTTTACTGCCTGACTCTATGCTAGGAACTGGGGAATACAATAGCAAGCAAAAGGTACTTGACCCTGCCCATGGGAGAAGAGAGATTAAATAAATGATTAAATAAGTAATTAGTTACAACTGTGATAAGTGCTACAGAGGAAAAAAATAACACATCATGAGGGCATGACAAAGAGACTTTATTCAGACTGGTGGTTTGGTAAAAGCTTAATTGAAAGTGACATTTAAGCCAAGACTTAAGGAGTTAGTAGGGTTTCTCTAGACTTGTGACATCATTCCCATTCTCCAAGACTCCTCAAATATAATTGACAGTGGTCTGTGATCATACTTCCAAGAAATTTCAGTACTTGGGATGTAAAATATTTGGACTAGAACTAATACAAAGCAGCTAGATACTCACTGGCTCTTTCCAGTCCTGTGTTCTATTTTGTCAGGAATATTTTATCAGAGATGATACCTGTCTTCCACACACCTATAACTTATTTAAATCTTATTTGCATTTTTAGTCTAGACCCCTTGGGTAACAATGGATTCCTTAATTTTATCATAGTCTATAGCAGGCTGTCAACTCTTCAATTTTAAACTGAAAATTCAAAACTCTTTACTCTTATCTGGTTCTGGTATAGAGACATACAGGGGAGGAAATCGACATTCACCTTCTTTGCATGTGTTGCTATTTACACTTCCATATTTCTGTATTTCTCATGAGGACTACTTTTAAACTTTTTATTTTATATTGGAATATAGACAACAGTTTTGTGATAGTTTCAGGTGGACAACAAAGGGACTCCACCATACACATACATGTATCCAATCTTCCCCTAAACTGCCCTCCCATCCAGGCTGCTACATGCGTACTATTCTTATTCATACATCCCTCCATTCACTGAAAAGACTGTTCATTTTCAGTCTTCTTCCTGGACCATATCCAGCCCAATAATGCCTTTATCAGGAGGTGGAGTCAACAATTCTAGCAGAGCATCAGTTACTGTAAGAAATCATGAAAAGGTTTTCTGGCTCCCCCTCAAGCACCTTCTGAACTAATGAGCAAATATTTTCATTCGAATTTCGTATGATATACAATGACTCCCTGCTCCAATTCTTGTATGTAATGAAATCCTGGAGCCCAGCATCACTACAAGAAATGCAGACAATTCCTGCATGATATACATCCAAGTATTATCGTCTGAAATAACTGCCCTCTTCTGTTCTTCCCTAACCATGTTCATACCCCAGGGTCAGCAGTACTCCAGTACATAGTGGCTATCCTGTTGCAGCATTATATTCTATAGTAGCTGTTTATTCAATCATTTTTACCACATGGTGGTGGTGATTGTTGTTGTTTTAACTGAGGTATAGCTAATTTTATATAAGTTTCAGGCGTATAACATAGTAGTTCACAATTTTAGAGGTTTATAAAATATTAGCTATATTCCCTGAGCTGTATAATATATCCTTGTTGCTTATTTATTTTATATGCAGTGGTCTGTACTTAATCCCCATCCCCTATCTCACCCCTCACCCTCCCACTGGTAACCACTAGATTGTTCTATACACCTGTGAATCTCTTTTTTGTCACATTCGTTTGTTTTATTTCTAACACTAGGTTTTGAGACCCCATTTTATCCATATTTTATATGCCCAGATTATAACCTAGTGATTGTCATAAGGAAAACACTCAATAAACCATTGTTGAATTATTGGATGGAAGCAGATGGTGCCATGGGAAGGAGCAAGGAGGGCAAGCAGAGAGGGAAGCAAAGAGGATACTCCACATCAAGCATAGCGGGCAGTCTCCCTGCCCTGTCAGATGTTTCTCTGACAAGCCTTATTCCCACTGAAAGATCAGTCAGCCTGACTTGACCATACCCTCTGGGTCAAAGCTGTTTGTAGACTAGGGGTGGGCACCTAACTGCAAACTAAGCCAATCAGATTCACTCTAACCAAGATTTTGTTAATAGGACAATTTAAAATCTCTGATAGGTATTCAGGCTGGAAGCCTAAATGAAGACATGATGTAATTAAAGGGCTGAGGCAGCAAAGCTGGCTCCAGGAGAAAAGTGGGAAGATACAGCAGGAAGAAAAAAGAGGGAAGAAGAAGTACAGAGAGAAGGACAGATAAAAACTGTTTCAGTGGCAGAGTGACAGACAGACAGAACAGTGGTCTTAATTTTGGCAAGCTGTCCAGCTCCAGGTTTCAGTCACTTGTGAAACCTGGCCCCCTTTTTCTACCCTGAAATTCCACCAAATATGCCTGTGTCTGTTTAATCAGAAACCCCCCTCGCCCCCGCCCCTGGTTTTGCCAGCTTACGTGAATTGTTTCTGGCAACTAACCACCAACTAGACTAAGACAACCACCACCAATTGTGCTCATTATGGCGTGTTCTCACTCAGTGTTCCAAACAAAAGTACAGACCTGCTTCTTCTCCCATGACTCAACACATGGATTTCACCACCAGAAGCAGCATCTTGCCCAAGACTGATACAAATGATTAAATTACATACCCTTTGCTGAATTTCTTGAACGGTGGCCTTATGACACTCCGACTTTTTACCACACAATGACGTCCAACTCTAACATTTGCCAGATCGCCTCGGATAATACAGTCGTTCATCACAATGGTCTATAAAACAAAGCAGCACACTTTTAAATTTCATTTTAATTGGAGGATAATCACTTCACCATAATGTGTCAGTTTCTACTGTACAACGACATGAATCAGCTGTAAGTAGGCATGCATTCCTTCCCTCTCGAGCCTCCCTGCCGTGCTCACAATCGTACCTCTCCAGGTCATCACGGAGCACCGAGCTGAGCTCCCTGTGTTACAGAGCAGTTTCCCGCTAGCTGTTTATTTTACAGATCGTGGTGTACTGTATGTCAATGCTACTCTTCCAATTTATCTCATCCTCTCCTCCCCCCATGTCTACAAGTCTGTTCTCTAGATCTGTGTCTCTATTCCTACCCTGCAGATAGACTCATTAGTACCATTTTTCTAAAGTCCATATATACACGTTAATATATGCTATTTGTTTTTTCTCTTTCTGACTTACTTCACTCTGTATGACAGAATCTAGGTTCATCCATCTCACTACAACTGACTCAATTTTGCTCCTTTTTATAGCTGAGTAATATTCCACTGTATAAGTATATACCACAACTTTTTTATCCATTCATCTGTTGATGGACATCCAGGTTGCTTCCATGTCCTGGCTACTGTAAACAGTGCTACAATGAAAACTGGGATACATGTGCCTTTTTGAACTGTGGTTTTCTCAAGGTATATGCCCAAGTGGGATTGTTGGGTCATATGACAGTTCTATTTCTAGTTTTTAAAGGAACTTCCATGTTGTTCTCCATAGTGGCTGTATCATTTTATTTTCCCACCAACAGTGCAAGAGGGATTCCTTTTTCCCACATCCTTTCCAACATTTACTGTTTGTAGATTTTTGGATGATGGCCATTCTGACTGGTGTGAGGTGATACTTCAATGTTGTTTTGATTTTCAGTTCTCTAATAATGAATGGTTTGCTTGGAAACGAACAGAGATCATTCTGTCGTTTTTGAGACTGCCTTCAAGCACTGCATTTCAGACTCTTTTGTTGACTATGAGGGGGGTAATCCATTTCTTCTAAGGGATTCTTGCCCATAGTAGTAGATATAATGGTCATCTGAATTAAATTCGCCAATTCCTATTCATTTTAGTTCAGTGATTCCTAAAATGTCAGTGTTCACTCGCCATCTCCCACTTGACCAATTTACCTTGATTCATGGACCTAACATTCTAAGTTCCTATGCAATGTTTTCTTTACAGCACTGGACTTCACTTTCAGCACCAGGCCCATCCCTATCTTAGCACTGTTTCCACTTTGGCCCAGCCCCTTCATTCTTTATAGAGCTGTTCCTCTGTTCTTCCTTAGTAGCACACTGGACATCTACCAACCTGGGGACTTCATCTTCTGGTGTCATATCTTTTTGCCTTTTCATTGTGTTTACATTCAGCATCACAGTAATCCAAGTCTACGCTCCAATCACTAATGCCAAAGAAGCTGAAGTTGAACAGTTCTATGAAGATCTACAATATCTTCTAGAACTAACACCAAAAAAAGATGTCCTTTTCATTATAGAGGACTGGAATGCAAAAGTAGGAAGCCAAGAGATACCTGGAGTAACAGGCAAGTTTGGCCTTGTAATACAAAATGAAGCAGGGCAACGGTTAACAGAGTTTTGCCAAGAGAATGCACTGCTCATAGCAAACACCCTCTTTCAACAATACAAGAGACGACTCTACACATGGACATCACGAGATGATGGTAAATACCAGTCAGACTGATTATATTCTTTGCAGCCGAAGATGGAGAAGCTCTGTACAGTCAGCAAAAACAAGTCAGGAGCTGACTGTGGCTCGGATCATCAGCTCCTTACTACAAAATTCAGGCTCAAGCTGAAGAAAATAGGGAAAACCACCAGGCCATTCAGGTATGACCTTTATCAAATTCCTTATGATTATACAGTGGAGGTGATGAATAGATTCAAAGGATTAGATCTAGTAAACATACTGCCTGAAGAACTATGGATGGAGGTTTGTAACACTGTACAGGAGGTGGTGACCAAAACCATCCCCAAGAAAAAGAAATGCAAGAAGGCAAAGTGGTTGTCTGAGGAGGTCTTACAAATAGCTGAGAAAAGAAGAGAGGCAAAAGAGAAAACGAAAAATATACCCAACTGAAGGCAGAGTTCCAGAGAATAGCAAGGAGAGAAGAGAAAGCTTTCTTAAGCGAAGAGTGCAAAGAAATAGAGGAAAACAATAGAATGGGAAAGACTAGAGATCTCTGCAAGCAAACTGGAGATAACAATGGAATATTTCCTGCAAAGATGGGCACAATAAACAACAGAAATGGCCAAGACCTAACAAAAGCAGAAGAGATTAAGAACAGGGGGCAAGAATACACAGAAGAACTGTACAAAAAAGGCCTTAGTGACCTGGATAATCATGATAGTGTGGTCACTCACCTAGAGCCAAACATCCTGGAGTGTGAAGTCAAGTGGGCCTTAGGAAGCATTAACTACCAACAAAGCTAGTGGAGGTGATGGAATTCCAGTTGAGCTATTTAAAATTCTAAAAAATGATGCTGTTAAAGTACTGCACTCAATATGTTAGCAAATTTGGAAAACTCAGCAGTGGCCACAGGACTGGAAAAAGCCCGTTTTCATTCCAATCTCAAAGAAAGGCAAAGCCAAAGAAAGTTCAAATTACCATACAATTGCATTCATTTTCACACGTCAGCAAGATTAGGCTCAAAATCCTTCAAGCTAGGCTTCAGCAGTATGCGAACCGAGAACTTCCAGATGGTCAAGCTGGATTTAGAAAACACAGAACCATCAGAGATCAAATTTTCAACATCCATGGCTCATAGAAAAAGCAAGGGAATTCCAAAGAGCATCTACTTCTGCTTTATTGACTATACTAAAGCCTCTGACCATGTGGATCACAACAAACTCTGGAAAATTCTTCAAGAAATAGGAATATCAGACCACTTTACCTGCCTCCTGAGAAACCTGCATATAGGTCAAGAAGCAACAGTTGGATCTGGACATGGGACAACAGACTGGTTCCAAAGTGGGAAAGGAGTACGTAAAGGCTGTATACTGTCACCCTGCTTATTTAACTTATATGCAGAGTACATCATGCGAAATGCCAGGCTGGATTACTCACAAGCTGGAATCAAGATTGCTGGGAGTAATATTAACAACCTCAGATATGCACCTGATACCACTTTAATGGCAGAAAACGAAGAGAAACTAAAACACCTCTTGATGAAGGTGAAAGAGGAGTGCAAAAGCTGGCTTAAAACACAACATTTGAAAAAAGAGGATCATAGCATCTGGTCCATCATTTCATGGCAAATAGATGGGGGAAAAAGTGGCTTGGGCTCCAAAATTACTGTGGACAGTGAAACTAAAAGACACCTGCTCCTTGGGAAAAATCTATGACAAATCTAGACAGTGTATTAAAAAGCAGAGACATCACTTTGATGACAAGATCTGCATAGTCAAATCTATGGTTTTTCTCGTAGTCATCTATGGATATGAGAGTTGGACCATAAAGAAGGCTGAGCACCAAAGAACTAATGTTTTTCAACTGTGATGTTGCAGAAGACTCTTGAGATTCCATCGGACAGCAAGGAGATCAAATCAGTCAATCCTGAAGGGAATAAATTCTGAGTATTTGTTGGAAGGACTGATGCTGAAGCCCCAGTCCTTTGGCCACCTGATGTGAACAGCAGACTCATTAGAAAAGACCCTGATGCTGGGAAGGACTGACAGCAAGAGGAGGAGGCGGCGACAGAGGATGAGATGGCTGGATGGCATCACTGACTCAACGGACATGAGTTTGAGCAAACTGAGGGAGAGAGTGACGGACAAAGAAGCCTGGCATGTACAGTTCATGGGGTTGCAAAGAACTGGATACAACTTAGTGACTGAACAACAACAACAACGAGTGATGTTGAGCATCTCTCCTTCTGTTTGTTGGCCATCTGTGTGTCTTCTTTGCAGAAATGTCTGTTTAGGTCTTCCACCCCATTTTTTGATTGGGTTGTTTTTCTGATAGTGAGCTGCAAGAGCTGATTGTGTATTTTGGAAATCAATCTTCTTGTCAGTTGCTTTGGTTGCAACTATTTTCTCCCATTCTGAGGGCTGTCTTTTTATCTTGTTTATCATTTCCTTTGCTGTGCAGAAGCTTTTAAGTTTAATTAGGTCCCATTTGCTTATTTTTGTTTTTATTTCCATTACTCTAGGAGGGGGGTCAAAGAGGAAACAGAGCATATTTTACATAGCCTAAAACATAACAAAAAACAGTAGGAAACAAGACACTCAGAGTTATGTTATGCTCTACTGAATCACATGTTCTGTCAAAAGGGAAAACTTTTTTAAGGTGAAGAGAATTGCCCTCATAATGTTGACTGTTTTTCCAAGATGTTCCCAGTACATCACAAGCTTTGCCCTTACAATTCCATGAATAGGAGTCAATGGATGGACAAACATCTGTTGAGAATACCTACAGCAGACCTGGTCTATGCACGTCCTCAGATGCACTCATTCCACCTGCCCTCCTGCCTTGGCTGTTGCTCAGGAGACTCACAGCTGCCCCCACCTTTGTCTAATCTCCTAACACTACTCATTGCCTCCAGCTTCATGTTCCCAGGGTAAATCCACTGACGTTCTTTTTCCTTTCCCAATTTCTGGACTCAGATTAAATGCGTCACTTCAGGATGTGATACATGGCTTCCCTAGACATTGCCAGGAGGGGTTGAATAACATAATTAATTATGGGGGGATTATTAATTTCCCCCAGAAACTTGGGGAAATTAATGCCCCATACTTGGTAAAAAGTAGGCATTCTTGAAGTGTCTGTTGAATAAATGAGGTTAAAAAGTGCATGAGGGGCTTCCTGGTGGTCCAGTGGTTAAGACTCCACCTTGAAGTACAAAGGACACCGGTTCATTCTCTGGTCCAGAAAGATCCCACATGCTGCAGAGCAACTAAGCCCATGTGACACAACTACTGAGCCAGCAGCACTCTAGAGTCCACAAGCCACAACTACTGAGCCCACATGCCTAGAGCCTGTGCTCTGCAACTAGAGAAGCCACTGAAATGAGAAGCCCACGTACCACAACTAGAAAGTACTCCCCACTCGTTACAACTAGAGAAAGCCCACGTCAGCAGAGAAGACTCACCACAACCAAAAAATAAAATAAGTAAAAAATATAAAAAAAAGTGCATGTGGCTTGGGTTGCAGCTGAGAAAGTAAGAAGGACCAGATCATGAGGAATTATGTACGCTGATTACAGAAGTTTAGACTTCTTTTTTTTTTTTAATAGTTTTTTATTTTTTAAATTTTAAAATCTTTAATTCTTACGTGCGTTCCCAAACATGAACCCCCCTCCCACCTCCCTCCCCATAACAACTCTCTGGGTCATCCCCATGCACCAGCCCCAAGCATGCTGCATCCTGCGTCAGACATAGACTGGCGATTCAATTCTTACATGATAGTATACATGTTAGAATGTCATTCTCCCAAATCTTCCCACCCTCTCCCTCTCCCTCTGAGTCCAAAAGTCCGTTATACACATCTGTGTCTCTTTCCCTGTCTCGCATACAGGGTCGTCATTGCCATCTTCCTAAATTCCATATATATGTGTTAGTATACTGTATTGGTGTTTTTCTTTCTGGCTTACTTCACTCTGTATAATCGGCTCCAGTTTCATCCATCTCACCAGAACTGATTCAAATGAATTCTTTTTAACGGCTGAGTAATACTCCATTGTGTATATGTACCACAGCTTTCCATAGAGGATATAAGGAATCAATGAAAGATTTTAAATGAAGGATTAGCGCAACTGAATCTTCATTAGAAATATTACTCTGGAAGCAGAGCCAACTCATTGGAAAAGACCCTGATGCTGGGAAAGATTGAAGGCAAAAGGAGAAGAGGGCAGGCGAGGATGAGAAGGTTGGATAGCAGCACCGATTCAATGTACATAAACTTGGATGAACTCTGGGAGATGGTTAGGGATAGGGAGGCCTGGCGTGCTGCAGTCCATGGGGTCGCAGAGTTGGATATGACTTAGCAACTGAACAACAACAACAAAATTATACTTGCAATTTGTTTTAAAATATTCCACTCCGAAACTGGTTTGAATTTGGCAGGTGAGTATAGAGATGAAGGAAGAATGCCAGAATACTGATAACTGTAGAAGCCGGTGAATAAATACATAGGGACTCATTCTGTGTTTTCTCTACTGTCCTAAAATTCCAAATAATACTGCTCATCTATACAAAGTAATGAGGGAGTTTCTTGGTGGACTAGTAGTTGGGATTCCAGGTTTTCATTGCCACGGCAATGAAAACAAGCCATATGGCACAGCAAAAAAAAAGGTTTAAAAAATAATGAACTATTGGTTGGCGAATAAGTTCACTTGGTTTCCCCATAGGATGTAACAGAAAAACCCAAATGAACTTGTTGGCCAACCCAATACTAATCCTTGAATATATCCAATGACATGGATAAATCTCAGAAACATTATGCTGAGTGAAAGAAGCCTGACTCCCAAGATAGTACATGATTACAATTATAGGAAACTCTAGAAAATGCAAAACTAATCTATATTAGTTTTACACAGGTTACCCAGGTGGCTTGACTGCAGAGAGGCAGAAAAACTAGAGTGATGGGAATATTTTATATCGTGACTGTGGTACTAGTTGCAGAGATGTCCACATCAGCCAAAACTCATCCACTCATCCATATTTAAAATGGGTATATTTTATTGTACATAATATACCCAAATAAAAATTATTTTTTAATATTCCATTATAAAATATTTAAAAGGAACAAAAAGAGATTCTATATGACTTGGTCATTATTTAGATGTTGGGCAAGAAAAAGAGAATCTAGGATGAGGTGAGCGATTCTGGGGATTTGATCATAAATTCAATTTTGAAATGTGGAGTTTGAGGGTCCTGTGGGATGACCAACAGGCAGCTGTGGATAAAGGTCTGGGGCCCAAGACAGAAGGTCAGGGTAGAGAGGCAGATGGTATATTCACCTCAAATATATGTGAATTTAGATAAATCACTGGCCAGACACCAGGCTCTGAGAAAATACTAAAAAAGAAGTGCACTCATACCTGAAAGAGCTAACCCATCTGACCTGCATGTGTTCGGCCTATAAAACCCCGGCAAAAAGAAACTTTCACGTCTGCTGCTGACTGTAAAGTATTACAGTTCCTCTTGGTTTTTGTTTCTTTTTGGCCGAGCCTCACAGCTTGTGGGATATTAGTTCCCAGACCAGGTGCTAAACCCTAGCCTCAGTAGTGAAAACACTGAGTCCTAACCACTGGTCCCCTCTTCATGGATCACTGCCTTGTCATGGTGAAGGGGCTTCTGTAACTCAATGAAGCAATGAGACATGCCATGTAGGGCCACCCAAGACAGAAGGGTCATAGTGGAGAGTTCTGACAAAACTCCATCGGAGGGAATGGCAAACCATTCCAGTATACTTGCCATTTATACCTCATGAACTGTCTAAAAAGACAAAAAGATGTAACACTGAAAGATAAGTCCCCCACACTGAAGGTGTCCAATTTGCTACTGGGGAAGAGTGGAAGACAACTACCAGAAATAATGAAGCCGCTGGGCCAAAGAGGAAACAATGCTCAGTTATGGATGTGTCCGGTGATGAAAGCAATCCAATGCTGCAAAGAACAATACTGCATAGGAACCTGGAACATTAGGCCTATGAATCAAGGTAAATTGGACATGGTCAGGCAGGAGATGATAAGAATAAACATCGACATCTTAGGAATCAGTGAACTAAAATGGACTGGAAAGGGCAAATTTAATTCAGAGGACCATTATATCTACTACTGTGGACAAGAATCCCTTAGAAAAAATGGAGTAGCCTTCATAATCAACAAAAGAGTCCAAAATGCAATACTTGGATGCAACCTCAAAAATGACAGAATGATCTTGGTTCATTTCCAAGGCAAGTCATTCAACATCACAGTAATTCAAATCTATGCCCCTACCATCAATGCCAAAGAACCTTAAGTTAATCAGTTCTATGAAGACCCCCTAGAACTAACATAAAAAAAAAAAAAAGATGTTCTATTCATCAATGGGGATTGGGATGCAAAAATAGGAAGTCAAGAGATGTCATGCCCAGAGTAACAGGCAAGTTTGGCCTTGGAGAACAGAATGAAGCAGGGCAAAGGTTAACTGAATTCTGCTAAGAGAACGCATTGGTTATAGGAAGCAACCTTATCCAACAATACAAGAGATGACTTTACACATGGATATCACCAAATGGTCAATACCAAAATCAAAGTGATTACGTTTTTTTGTAGCCAAAGATGGAGAAACTATATAAAGTCAGCAAAAACAAGACCTAGAGCTGACTGTGGCTCAGATCATCAGCTTCTCACAGCAAAATTCAGGTTTAAACTAAAGAGAGAGGGGAAAACCACTAGGCCAGCCAGGTATGACTTAAATCAAATCCCCTAGGAATATGCAGTGAAGGTGACCAACAGATTCAAGGGATTAGATCTAGGAAACAGTGTGCCTGAAGGACTACGGACAGAAGTCTGCAATACTGTACAGGAGGCAGCAAACAAAACCATCCCAAAGGAAAAAAAAAACAAGGCAAAGAGGTTATCTGAGGAGGCTTTACAAATAGCTGAAGAAAGAAGTGAAAAGCAAGGGAGAAAGGGAAAGGCACATCCAATTAAACACAGAGTTCCAAAGAATAACAAGGAGAGACAAGGCGGCCTTCTTCAAAGAACAGTGCATAAAAATAAGAGGAAAACAACGGAAGGGGAAAGACTAGCGATCTCCTCAGGGAAATCAGAAATATCAAGGGACTATTTTGCCCAAAGACGGGCACAATAAAGGACAGAAATGGTAGAGACCTAGTAGATGCTGAAGAGATCAAGAACAGATGGAAAGAATACATGGAAGAACTGTACAAAAAAGATCTTAATGAACCTGATAACTACGATGATGTGCTCAGTCACCCAGAGCCAGACATTCTAGAGAGTGAAGTCAAGCGGGCTTTAGGAAGCACTGCTGTTAATAAAGCTGTGGATATGATGGAACTGCAGTAGAGCTATTCAAAACCCTAAAGGATGATGATATCAAAGTGTCGCACTCAGTTCAGTTCAGTCGCTTAGTCGTGTCCGACTCTTTGCGACCCCATGAACTGCAGCACGCCAGGCCTCCCTGTCCATCACCAACTCCCAGAGTCCACCCAAACCCATGTCCATCAAGTCGGTGATGCCATCCAACCATCTCATCCTCTGTCGTCCCCTTCTCCTCCTGCCGTCAATCTTTCCCAGTATCAGGGTCTTTTCAAATGAGTCAGCTCTTCACGTCAGGTGGCCAAAGTATCGGAGTGTCAGCTTCAGCATCAGTCCTTCCAATGAATACCCAGGACTGATCTCCTTTAGAATGGACTGGTTGGATCTCCTTGCAGTCCAAGGGACTCTCAAGAGTCTTCTCCAACACCACACTTCAAAAGCATCAATTCTTCGGCACTCAGCTTTCTTTATAGTTCAACTCTCACACCCATACATGACCACTGGAAAAACCATAGCCTTGACTAGACGGACCTTTGTTAACAAAGTAATGTCTCTGCTTTACAATATGCCACCTAGGTTGGTCATAACTTTCCTTCCAAGTGCTGCACTCAATATGTCAGCAAATCTGGAAGACCCAGCAATGGCTACAGGACTGGAAAAGGTCAATCCGCATCCCAATTCCCAAAAAGGGTAGTACTAAAGAATGTTCTAACCATCGGACAATTGCACTCATCTCCTGCAACTTCCCTGGTGGCCCAGATGGTACAGCATCTGCCTACAATGTGGGAGACCCAGGTTCAATCCCTGGGTCAGGAAGATCTCCTGGAGAAAGAAATGGCAACCCACTCCAGTATCTTGCCTGGAAAATCCCATGGACGGAGGAGTCTGGTAGGTTATAGTCCATGGGGTCGCAAAGAGTCGGACATGACTGAGCAACTTCACTTTCACTTTCCCACAATAGTAAGGTCACACTTAAAACTGTGCCTGCCAGGCTTCAGCATCATGTGAACCAAGAACTTCCAGATGTTCAAACTGGGTTTAGAAAAGGCAGAGGAACCAGAGATCAAATTGCCAACATTCACTGGATCATTGAGAAAGCAAGGGAATTCCAGAGAAAACATCTACCGCTGTTTCATCAACTATGCTAAAGCCTTTAACTGTGCAGATCATAACAAACTGTGGAAAGCATGGGAATACCAGACCATCTTATCAGTCTCATGAAAAACCTGTATGCAGGTCAAGAAGCAACAGTTAGAACCCAATAAGGAACAAGTGACTGGTTCAGGACTGAAAAATGAGTACGACAGGGCTGTCTGCTGTCACCCTGTTTCTTTAACCTATACGCTGAACACACTATGAGAAATGCTGGGTTGGATGAGTAACAAGCTAGAAATAAGACTGCTGAGAGAAATATCAACAACCTCAGACATGTGGATAACACCACTCAATGGCAGAAAGTGAAGAGGCTAAAGAGCCTCTTGATGAGCATGAAGGAGGAAAGTGAAAGAGCTGGCTTAAAGCTAAATATTAAAAAAAACTAAGATCATGGCATCTGGCCCCATTACTGCCTGACAAATAGAAAGTGAAAGCAGTGACAGATTTCCTCTTCTTGGGCTCCAAAATCACTGAGGATGGTGACTGAAATCAGAAGATGACCACTTCTCAGCAGGAAAGCTATGACAAACCTAGACAGTGTGTTGAAAAGCAAAGACATTACTCTGCCAACAAAGGTCCGTAGAGTCAAGGCTATGGTCTTTTGCAGTGGTCACGTATGGATGTGAGAGCTGGCCCGTAAAGAAGGCAGAGCA
The DNA here is from genome assembly GCF_042477335.2 of Ovis canadensis. Taxonomy (NCBI): domain Eukaryota; kingdom Metazoa; phylum Chordata; class Mammalia; order Artiodactyla; family Bovidae; genus Ovis; species Ovis canadensis. The sequence continues at coordinate 36,565,103 of NC_091268.1, read as the reverse complement.
CCAAAGAATTGATGCCTTTGAACTGTGGTGCTGGAGAAGACTCCTGAGAGTCCCTTGGATAGCAAGGAGACCAAACCAGTCAATCTTAAGGGAATTCAACCCTAAATACTCATGGGAAAGACTGAGGCCGAAGCTAAAGCTCCAGTATTTTGGCCACCTGATGCGAATGCTGACTCACTGGAAAAGTCCCTGATGCTGGGAAAGATTGAGGGCAGGAGAAGAGGGTGCCAGAGGATGAGATGGCTGGATGGCATCACTGATGCAATGGTCATGAACTTGGGCAAACTTCAGGAGACGGTGAGGGACAGGGGGATCTGGAGTGCTACAGTCTAGGGGTCGCAAAGAGTCAAACACAATGGGGCGACTGAACAACAACCACCACCACCACTCGTCTGCTAGGAATTCCTCTCTTGGTTTTAAAAGCGATCTTTTTTAAAAAAAAAAAAAAGCCATCTTCTTCAACCTTAGAGAGATGTCTATTTCTAGTACATAATTCTCTCATCTAAGATTTTTAATTTACTTCAGTCATTGTTTTCTGCTTGTGTTTCCATCTACAATCAGAGAAAATGACTTCTTTTTCTTTTAGAAGAAAACAGAATATCAAGAGTTCTGAGTATCTGGTAATGGCTCTTATTGTTTCATTGCATTTTAAATAAAGACAACAATCTTAATTTGGAAATAAAGAAAATTCATATAAGACCCTCAGTCAGCCTAAATTATATTTGCAATGAAGAAGCAAACACAAAAAAACATAAGAAGGAAATGATATCACAGATGGTCAAAGAGAGTAAGCAAGAGGAATTCAAATTCTGGCTCCTATCTCAGAAGAATGGAGCTAAAAAGAAGTCAGATGAAAAATAGGGGCAACAGCATGTTAACATGAAAGGAAGTGTCTTAAAAGACCTTAAAGGGAGGAAAACAGTGCTAAAGCAGAGTTCACTGAACTCAACAAGGACAAGGCAGAGGTGGCAAGTTGGAGATCTAAGGGTTGCACCTAGAAACCATTTTATTTAGCCCTTCAGTCATTTTTATCATTTAAGTTGGAGGCTATTTAAATAGTAGGGCATTTTACATTTTTAAAAAAATCCAGACTTCCAGTTTGGGACAGTTAGAAGCTCTGGAAGTATAAGTCTACATTCCCATGTGGCAACAACAATCCACTTGAGCTTAGCTAGGTCCTGTATTCTCCAATTCACCAGGCCCCATCACTCTCTCTGGTTTATACTAGTCCTCTTTACTCATATAAACCCTGTTTCTCCCTGCAGGCACTGTGACACCTGATATAAAGGCTTAGGAAAACAGAAAGTTCTGAAAGGGACAGGGGCTGGGGAAAAACAAAACAAAACAGATTGTTCATAACAACAAAAAGCTGGAAACAAAATATCTACCGATAGAAGAGGGGATAAATGGAATTGTACACAACAGTGAAAATGCATAAATCCCAATGAATCTTAGAAACAGGAGTTGAGAACAATGTTATTTAGTAAGTGTACTGTAGGTCTCCTATTGTCATCATTATAATAATTGAGTGTAATAATAGAAAGTCACAGAAAACCAAGTAAAGCAGAACAAAATATATTATTTAGAAATACCTATGTATATGGTGGGGCTTCCCAGGTGGTGCTAGTAGTAAAGAACCCAGCTGCCAATGCAGGAGACATAAGAGATGCACATTTGATCCCTGGGTCAGGAAGATCCCAGGAGGGATCACTACAGTATTCTTGCCTGGAGAATCCCATGGACAGAGGAGCCAGGTGTGCTACAGTCCATAGTGTCACAAAGAGTTGGACATGACTAAAGTGACTTAGCACGCATGCATCCATGTATATGGTAAAAAAAAAAAGTTTTTGAAAAATAAAGAATTTATAAGACAAGATATTCAGAATAGCGCTATTCTTGAAAGGAGGAAAGAAATAAGAGAGAAACTTCAGGTTGTACTGTATTATTATGCATTGATTATGTTCCAGTTATTCAGCTGGGTGGTGGGTTCATGGTGTTGATGCAATTTTTATGCTTCGTAACATATGTATCACACATTAGTCTCCTGTGTGCACCAAATATTGCCAAAGAAAACACTTTTTAAGAAAGAAATAGAAGATCCCAGATAACCAAAACAATCTTGAAAGGAGGACTCATCTTTCCTGATTATAAAATTTTTTACAAGGCTACAGTAATGATTAAGTACAGATGATTTCCTATAAGGATGACTAGACCATTCAAAGGGGAAAGAACAATCTCTTCAACAAATGGTGCTGGGACAAGTAAATTTCCTCACACCAAGACTTAATTAAATAGGATCTTAACTTCACATTATATGCAAAAATTAACTTAATTAAGTTTAATTCAAACAAAAAATTAGCTTAAAATGAATCGATGACTATTTCAATAAAAGTGTTAAAATCACAAACTCTTAGAAAAAACCACAGGAGTAAATCTTCATGATCTTGGGTTTGGTAAGGATTTTTAGACATATGACATCAAAAACTTAAGCAACAAAAGAAAAAATAGATAACTGGACTTCATCAAAATTAAAAACTCTTGTGCATCAAAGAACATTATCAAGAAAGTAAAGACAATCTACAGAATGGTAGAAAATATTTGCAATCATAAATCTGACAAAGATTTATTATGGAGAACATATAAAGAAATACAACTCAACAACAAAAAGGCAACACAGTTTTAAAATGGTCAAAGGACTGAATAGACTTTTGCCCTCAGATGTGCAAATGGCCAATCAGATGAAAGATGCACATCATCATTAGACATTAGGGAAATGCAAACCACACTACTGTATACAAAAGATAACTAATAAGAACCTACTATATAGCACAGGGAACTCTATTCAGTGCTCTGTAATGACCTATACAGGAATGGAGTCTAGAAGAAAATGGATATATGTATATGTATGACTGATTCACTTTGATGTACAGCATAAATGAATACATTGTAAATCAATGATACTCCAACAAAAAATGAATTTAAAAAAAAACAATGAAATACCTTTCATACTCACATTCAAGAAAAAGAGAAAATAACATGTTTGTGAGAATATGGAGAAATTGGTACTCTCTTGCATTGCCATGGGACTGTAAAATGGTGCAACTTGACAGTTCTTCAGAAAGCTAAAAAATGGAACTACCATATGACCCAGCCACCTCACCTCTAAGTATATACAAAAATAATTGAAAACAGCAACTCAAATAGATCTTTGCATGCCAATGTTCATGGCAGCATTACTCAAAAAAGCAGAATGGGAGAAACAATCCAAACGTTTATCAACAGATGAATAGATAAAATGTACATAGACACAATGGAATATTATTCAGTTATCAAAGGAATAAAATTCTTATACATGCTAAAACATGGATGCGTCTTTAAAATATAGTACTAAGTGCAATAAGCCAGCCCAAAGAATGACAAGTATTATATAATTCCACTTAAATGACGTAACTAGAATAGGCACATTCATAGAGACAGAAAGTGGGTTGAGGTTACCAGGGCCTGGGAGAAGGGAACAGGAACTGTTCCTTACAGAGTTTTTCTTTGGGTGATGAAAAAATTCTAGAAATAGATGTAGTGGTGATGACTGCACAACACTGTGACTGTAATTAATGTCAATGAATTGGATACTTAAACTCCACATGCTTGCTAATGAGTCAGATGGAGTTGACTCAATTTTCTAATTTGGTGCAGAAACAGTGCCTCTATAATTATTAATTATATTTAACTACCAAACTATATTTCCATTAAATCTCATGGTATAGAGACAGTAATAGAGACAGTAATTGTGTCTCTACTGCAAATATCTGTGATCTTCTGACTATAGTGATATTATTTTACCTCTAGAAGTTAGAGATTTAATATTTCAAGGAAAATTGAGTGTTCCTAACAGCAGGAAGAAACTAGGGACTTCAGTTTTTGTCAAGATCAAATATACCTTGATATTTTTTCTGGTTCTTAAGTGTTCTAAGCCTTTCACATTCCATTTTTCAAAAGGATTTCATATTTCAGTTATCTTTCCTAATTCTCACATTAAGAGTTTTGATCAATAATGAACCATTAATTAGTAAATGGATAATTATATCAGTATCACTTTAGTTTTTACACTAAAATTTATGTTTTGTGTCCTGTAACACAGAACACACAATACTATATAATAATTTCAGTTCTGGGTGCCATTGTATTTTGTTCCTGGAATAACAGGAAAAAGGCTTTCTGCTGCCTCCCTTTACTGAATCTTTTTTTGTATCCAATAAATCCAATTTGGAGAATTCTTTTTAAAACAGAATTTCAGAATGTACATCAATAAGTAGGAGACATGGCAACATTTCATCTGCCTTGCTGATTTGATAGTGAGTGGAAAGGAAACAGAAATATGCATCTTGGAGCTGACTCTGTCCCTTACCTTGCCATTAAGAACAATGTTCTGACTTCCACACAATACAGACTGCCGACTAACTTTGTTCCCAGATGCCTGAAAGAAAACAGAGGTGAGCAAAATCAGTGGATTCCAGGCTACAAATTTCCACCAAGAAAGCTGGTATTGCAGAGAACAGGACTTGAGATGGGTGACGTCTGCAATGGAATGAGTCCAGAATATCAAAAATGCAAGGATGAATCAGGAAACTAGGGATTCAAGAAACAGACCCAGAAGTTGTATGTGGTACATACACAGGCTAGCAGCAGCAGACATGAATTGAGTCTCATTTCTATACTTCAGTTTTACAGACCTAGAACCAGGATAATGACTTTACCAATATCAGAGTTGTGAGAATTCAATGAAAAAATAAGAGTAATGCCGATTGAGCACTAAACCCGTTTCGAGCAATTTACATACATCAGGTATTGACTATTAAAAAAAACGAGTAACAGTCCTCAGCACATAGTAATAAATCACCACACATTAGTTTAACAAACAAAAAAAAAATTTTTTTTTTTTTTTACAAGGCCTGAAGCCCAGAACTGTAATCAATATCAGAATGAATGAGACTTGTCCTGCTTTCTGGAAGGCATTTTATCTCTACGAGGAAATCAGGAATAGATTAAAAAAAAAAAAAGCCTAAACTGGCCATGCAAGGAATAAATAACAAAACCAGACTATACATGAACTCTCAGGTAATCTCGGACTAACGCCGAAAGGACCAGGGGTGGGGCAGAGACAGGACGGAGGCCTCAGAGAACGCAGGCTTGGAGAGGGGAGGGCAGATGTCTGGACACGCGCACCGTTTCGATGTACTCGGACTTGTTGTAGAGCAGCTCGCCCAACTCCATGACCACCAACTCCTAGGCGCGGCTCTGGCTCCTGTCAAAGTCCGTCCGCCGGTATTTCTGACTGGAACTCAAGCAACTTCCGGCGGCTCCACCACTTCCGCTCTGGGCGGCCGGGGCCGTCATCCATAGTTCGGTTCTCCGCTAGGCGGCCTCACTCCATTGCTCTGCCGTCTCCGACTGCGCGTGCGCAGGCCGAGCGGCGGCTGTGATTGGCCAGGTTTTTTGGCGCGCCCGTCCAGCGTGGGCTAACTGGCCCTGTGCTGTGGTGCTCCCGGGTTCTACGAACCTTCCCCGGGGTGGCTTGGGGCCCAGGGCCAGCCGGGCTGTTTTTGTCCGCAGGCCTGGGGCCAGCGACGAATGCTCTTTTTGTTGGCCGCCGGTCAGATGGAAGAGCCTCCTGGGAAGACCCTCAGCTGTGAAGAGAAGGAAAAGGTGCCGGGGATGCGGGAAGGGTTGACTCAGATTTTGACCCCCTATCCCATGATTTTAGGCTTGTCTTTGCTTCCTTCGACTGTCCAAGGGTGGCAGTGACCTCTAACCTACGCTTTTCTCTGGACTGAGGGGGCACAGGAAGTGAAAGTGTGGGAGAGCGCCGTGCTCCCTTGGTGGCGTTTAAAGAACAATTTTTCGCTACAGCAGAAACGCAAAAGTACAAAATGTAAAACTGTGGATAAAGCTAAGGTCCCGTTTGACATCTTCCCCACCCCACCCTGCACACTCTCAGTTTTGGCTTCTCCCACCCCGCCCCGTTAAGTAAATCTCTCAACCATCTGGACTTCAGATATTTTTGTGTCTGTGTGTGCATGTTGGGCGGGTGGTGGAGGTGTGGAGGGGCGTGTTTGTATTCTCTAATCACCGAAGAGTAATTGTGTATTTTGGGGGAAGGTGAATGTTCATAAATGGTATGATCTAGATGGTTCTGCAACTTCCGTTTTGCTTCTCCGTGTTTAAAATCCACATTAGTCTTTGTTTGCTCCTGCTTCTGCTCAGTCGCTTCTGTCATGTCGGACTCTTTGTGACCTCCTGGACTGTAGCCCTCCAGTCTCCTCTGTCCATGGAAATTTTCTGGCAGTGATACTGGAGTAAGTTGCCATGCCCTCCTCCAGGAGATCTTCCCAACCGAGGGATGGAACCCACGTCATGTTTACTTACCTTTTAAAAAATTATTCTTTAATTCTGTATGCTGCTGCTGCTAAGTCGCTTCAGTCGTGTCCGACTCTGTGCGACCCCATAGACTGCAGCCTACCAGGCTCCCCCTCCCTGGGATTCTCCAGGCAAGAACACTGGAGTGGGTTGCCATTTCCTTCTCCAAAATTCTGTATAGTATCCTACAAATGGAAGTGACATCTTTTCTTTGCATGTTTCTCTGCTTAGAGCCTTTTGTTCGCAGGTTTTGTTTCTGACTGTCCCTATACATGCCACCTCGTGCTTGTGCCAGCAGACGTTGTTGTGGTTTTTAAAAAATATTTATTTGGCTGCCCCCTTCTTAGTTGTGGCACATGGGATCTTCTATCTTCCTTGGGGCATGTGGGATCTAGTTACCTGACCGGGGATGGAACCCAGCCTGCTGCATCGGGATGGCAAAGTCTTTGCCACTGAGCCACCAGGGAACTGACAGATGTTGTTAACTTGAATGTATCTTGCACTGGGTCTTCCAACCATGGTGCTAAAACTCATCAGTCCTCTCATCCCAGCTTGCCTTGCAGTGGTGGTGGAAAACTTCATTTACAAATCAACAAGGTAATTCTCAGATGTTGATAAGAGTGGTGATAAGTACGAAGCTGTGAGAAGAGGTTACAAGCACAGACCCTAGAGCCAGACTGCATGGTTTGAGTTGTGCTCGTTTTAAATTGTGTGATCTTGGACAAATTGCCTTTCCTCTGATCTTTCCAAAGCTAGCTCTTTCCTCCATCAGGTCGGAGCTCATATGGTTTTCCTCAGAAGTGCTTCCCTGGCCACTGTCTCTAAGTATTCCTTTCTCCTGTATCCCAGACACCCTCCCATCCCTCTGTTTGTCTAGGTATTGATTACCACATGAAATCATCGTATCTGTTTGTTTTCTTACTTACTATCTGTATCCTTCACTGTGTGTAAGCTGCCCACGAGCAGTGGCCTTGACCCCTCTGCAGATATAGCACCTGGAACTATAACCGACATAGTGGGCAGCAGTTATGGCTTCCGGTGCTGGAGATACCTGGGTCAGTAACTGACTCATAAGTAGAATGACTGTCTGAGGATGATAGCCCCTGCTTCCTTCAAGGATCTCACAGTGAGGTAGGAGGCAACAGAGAAGTGAACAGACAGTGTGTATAGTAAGTACCATGGTAAAGCAAACACAGAGGAGAGGTGGAATCCTAACTTGGATTTGGAGAAGGACTTAGAAGTTTAGAAACTTCCCTAGAAGTTTTCCTCAGGGAAATAAAAATCTGAGCCGAGGCTTGAGGAATCAGTAGGAATTAGCAAAGTAAGTTGGGGAGAGTTGCTCCAGGTGATAGGAACAAGTTTTGCAGGGATGTGTTAGAGAACTTGGTGTTTTGTGAGAACTGGAAGTAGAGTGAGGCAGTACTGCTTCCTCCCCACCTCCAGCTGAGGGACCTGCTGACCACTGCTCGCTGGTATCCAATAGGCTCGGCATCCCTTCTCTCTAATGCCTTCTTTCCACCTGCTCAGTTTTGTTTGCTGTTTTTCCTCTTCCAGTTGAAAGAAAAATTAGCATTCCTGAAAAGGGAATACACCAAGACATTGGCCCGCCTTCAAGTAAGTAAATCACATTCTCTCAAATTGCTGTTAATGCCACAAAGTATATAAAGACAGCTCTTTATTTAAGCTGTTAACAAAAATTTATTTCTTTTTCATAAAGTTGTTTTTTGAGTTGCTTTTGTTTTCTCTAGCGTGCCCGAAGAGCTGAGAAGTTTAAAAATTCTCTTAGGAGAACAGTGGAAGAACAAGATTCCTCACTCCAGCAGGAAATTTCAACACAGCTAACCCACACAGGTAAGGCTAGCCCATTCTCTTATGCTTTCTTTATTACTCATTTCCCGTGTAAATTTGCCTGTGATTCTCTTTTTAAATATATTTATTTATTTGGCTGCGCCTTAGTTGTGGCACACCGGATTTTCGTTGGGCCACATGGACTTAGTTGTCCCCTGTCGTGGGGGAATCTTAGTTCCCCGACCAAGGAGCGAACCCCCATCCTCTGCCTTAGAAGGCAGATTCTTAACCACTGGATCACCAGGGAAATCTCCTAGCTGTGGTTCTTTTTGTCATAGTCAGAAGATAAGGAGTAACAGTAGACTCTTTAGAGTCTACAGTTCATTGCTTCTTTGTATAATCATCATCAAGATTATATAACCATCATCACTGTCTTAATTTCAGAACATTTTTACCACCTGAAAAAGAAACCCTGTACCCATCCTACCCTTAACCCCTGGACAACTACTAATCTGCTTTTGGTTTCTATGGATTTTCCTATTCTGGACATTTCATATAGATGGAACCATACAATACGTGGCCTTTTGTGACTCTCTTCTTTCACTTGGCATAATGTTTTCAGCCTTTATTCATCCATCTATATGTTCATCTAAGCGTGCATCAGTACTTCATTCCTTTTTGCAGTTGAATGTTTCATTCCCCTTCATGGATCACAGCCTTGTCGTGGTGAAGGGGCTTGTGTAACTCAGTGAAGCTATGAGCCATAATATAATATGATATGATATAGTTTGTATATCTATTCATCAGTTAATGGACACTTGGGTTGTTTCTACTTTTCGGCTATTATAAATTTTGGCTTTTATGCTGCTGTGAAGATTCATGTACAAGTTGTTTGGGGGACATATATTTTCAGTTCTCTCTATATGTACCTAGGAGTGAAATTTCTGGGTTATATGATAATTCTGTGTTTAATTTTGAGGAACTACCAAACTGTTTCCTACAGTGACAGTACCATTTTTCTTTCCTACCACAACGCACAAGAGTTTCAATCTCTCCACATCCTTGTTAATACTTGTGAATTATAACCGTTCTGATGGATAGAAGTGGTATCTAATTGTGGTTTTGATTTGCATTTCCTAGTGACTAATGATGTTGAACATCTTTTTGTGTGCTTGTATATCTTCTTTGGAGAAATATCTATTTTTGTTAGGTTATTTGTCCTTTTATTGATGAGTTTTAAGTGTTCTTCATATATTCTAGCTATTGGACCCTTATCAGATACATGATTTGTAAATATTTTCTCTCATTCTGTGAGCGAGAAACTATACTTTATTTGGATTGCTTTTTTAGTTGCTCTTTTTCTCTATTTTAACTTTTAGAAATTATATTTATTGCTTAAATATGGAAAGATGGGTTTTTTTTTAGTTAAGTGTTTATATGTGCACGAAGATGAAAGTCTGGGTGGAAATACTTTAATAAAAAACAATGGTCATTTCTCATGTTAAAAGTCAGCTAATTTATAATCATAAAATCAGAAGCTAATGAAATAGAAAAGTGGTATGAAAATTACTTGAGCCCAAAAAGGGACATGAAGTAAAAAATCAGGTGAGATATGGGGGAAATGAGGATATGTTGGTCAAAGGGTCACGAGTTACAGTTATGCAGAATGAATAAGTCCTAGAGAGCTAATGTACGGCATGGTGACAGTAGTTAATAATACTATATTATATACTTGAAATTTGCTGAGAGAGCCGACTTTAAGTCTTCTCGTCACACACAAAAAAATCATAGCTATGTGAAGTGATGGATATGCTAGTTAGCTTGATTGTGCCAGCATTTCACAATGTATACATGTTTCAAAACATCACTTTAACTATGTGCAATTTTTATGTCAGTTGTAGTTCAGTAAAGTTTTAAAGAAGAAAATACTAAGAAAAGATGATTGCAAAAAAGAATAATCTTTTTTAATATTTATAATTTATGTGGCTGCACCAGGTCTTAGTTGCCGCATGTGGGATCTTTAGTGGCAGCAATGGGATCTAGTTTGCTGACCAGGGATGAAACCTGGGCCCCCTACATTGGGAGCACGGACTCTTAGCCACTGGACCACCAGAGAAGTCCCAAGAATAGATAATTGTTTAGTTTGAAAATAATTTTTCCAGCACAATTCCATTTTTGTTACATTTACTTAATATTACTATGGTTTGTAAGATTATTAAAAACTTACTTTGATCTGCCTAAATGATACACCATTGACTCTCTTTTAAATAAATGTTTGGTAATATTTGTATGTAATATTTAAAAATAAATATGGGGTAGTTTTTGTATTATTTTAAAAATATTAACTATATAATTTTTCTTCTTCAGAACCTAAAAATACAGTATCTCCTCATGGCACGTTGCAAATCAGTACCCATGTTGATGAAGAAACTGGAGAAAAGACACCCAGCTCACTTGACATTGAGCCTCTGTTGTTCAGCTCTGGACGTGTCTCAGTGGAAGGATCACGCATAGAAGGATCAGATGATAATCAGAAACATTTTCCTTTCAGGGTCAATCGCCCTGATGCTAAGAAAAGTCAGAGAAAGCTGCTGGGGAGAAGAAAGAAAGAGGAGAGAACATATATTTCACAGGAGAGAGAACCTCTCTCTGATACTGATTCACTCATACTCTCTGGAAAAAGACTAAAGGAACAGGAAAAAATCAATAGAGAAAATCCCAAAACACCTGTAACTGAACTAAGAACTTACCCCCTTTCAAGTCCTAAGTGTGCCATTCCAAATTCTCCAGCACCAGTTACAGAAACTAATGTAGGGAGTGTATTAATTCTACCAAGCACCAAACCGCAGAGAGATGTTGATGCCCTCCTTAGAGGAAATGATTTCCCCAGGGCGACTACTCTTCCTCTGCCTACACCATCAGACAGCAGTAGCGGTCAGCTCCTCGAACACAAGCGCCCTCAAAGTAACTGTGAACTTACTACTCACAGCTTAAGAAACATTAGCTCTGCTTCACCTGTAAACTTACAGGTACAGAAGGAAAAAATGACTGTCTCTACAGATAACCCAGAGGTAAACAAAGCTGGAAGTATAAGTGGCCAGGCAGCTAGAAGTCCTAACTTAGGGGCAGATAACTCATGTTTTATAAATGAACTCACTTGTGATAACTTAGTGGAAAATGAAAACCAAAACTTAAAAGAACAAAATCACACAGAGATGTCTCTTAAATCTCCCAATGATGCTCTCGGTGGTAGAAATGAAAGTCTTCTAGAAAAAGAAGTTCTAAGTCAGTCTAAGAATCTTAGCCTGGGAGTAATTTCTCCTGTTTCTACAGAAGATCAAATACATTCTTGCACAATGCTTGAAGGCCTTCTCTTTCCTGCAGAATATTATGTTAGGACAACACGGCGCATGTCAAGCTGCCAGAGGAAAGTAGCACTGGAGGCTGTAATTCAGAGTCATTTAGGTGTCAGGAAAAAAGGCTTTAAAAATATGAGTACAAAATCTGCTAAAAAATTTAATGTTTCCAACAAAAAAACTAAGCAAAGTGAAATTAAGGTGTCTGACACACACGCAGACCAACCAAGTTCAGGAAGTCCTCAGAAACTTCTCTCATTAACTGAAGTCAGCTTTTCCACTGACTCCACAGAAGATGACTTTTCCAGGAAGACAGTTACCAAGCCATCAGGTAAAAAATGCAGAGGAAAAAGAAAGTCAGCGTGCACCTCTCCGTTAGATCACCATGAAGTACTTTTGCCAACTTCTGGCACATCAGGTGTTAAGAAGTCCAAGGAAGAAATTGCCTTGCACAGAGATCAGAATGAAAAGGCAATTATTCACAGTAAGAAGAGAGTTAAAGGTAAATCGAGGTGTGGTTGATGGTGGTGGCTGATGATGGTGGTAGCTAACACTATATGCTCGTCACTTTCTAAATGTTATGTAGATACTCACTGAATCATCACACCAGCTGTACATGAGGCAGAATCTATTTTTTTTATTACTTATATATATATTTGGCAGCACATGGAATCTTTTTTAGTTGCAGCATGTGGGATCTAGTTCCTTGACCAGGGGTCAAAACCAGGCAACCCTGCATTGGGAGTGCAGAGTCTTAGCCACTAGACCACTAGAGAAGTTCCCAGAATCTATTTTTATCCTCACTTTACAGATGAGGAATTGAAGGCCAGGTGATCAAAGTGTCTTTAAAGCCACAGGGTCAAGGATAAAATCTGGCTGCATGGTGTCAGAGTTCACAAATATGGTTGAAAAAGTTGACACTGAGAGGGAGAATGTGTTGGATGTTTACCTAAAATTAGTGTTTATTCAACTACAATACAGTCTTTTATCCATGGGGAGAAATAACTAATACAGGGAAGTATATTTGAAATTAAATCAATGTCAGAGTAAGAATTCCCTGACAAACTCCCTTAGGAATGATTGTGTAATAAAATGCAACAGTTCTAAGCCACTTTGGGAGGTAAACTGTCTAATAGTGTCTCTGAGGTTCATGGGACACAAGATTTTGGAGGATATCAAGTGACAAGTTATAATTTAAACTTCTTTATTCATTTACTCAGGAGATGTATCTGATAAACTGAGCACAGAATTTAGATAATTCACTCCAGTTCTGTGTGAGAGCTCAGCAAACTTTCTATAAAGGGCCAAATAGAAAATACAGTCTCTGTGCTCAGTCATAGCTATTCAAGTGTAATGTGGAAGTAACCATACATAATGTGTAAATGTGACTGTGTCTCACTAAAACTTTATTTACAGAAACAGGCAGCCAGCAGCTCTGTACCACTGGACAGGCTTTGACTTATGAGCCACAATTTATTAATTAATTTAAATAAAAATAATAATCATGGGGACTCCACTGGTGGTCCATTAGCTAAGACTCCATATTTCCTGGTCAGGGAACTAGATCCCACAGGTAAACTTAAAAGAGTTCACATGCTGCAACTAAGACCCAGTGCAGCCAAATAAATTTAAAATATTTTTTTAAAATAATAATCATTTATACCACCTGATGATAGTGGTCCTTTCCAGTTTCCTTTCATACCACTCTCAGTGATGTGCTGAAGCCACTGACATCTGCTTCTGAGATGACTCTGTGCATGGCTTTCCAACTTTGCATTTCTTGATACCATGTTGGTAGCTTGAAGTTGGCCATGATGGAAATATTGACACCTTGGAAATTGGTGTATGACAAAAGCCAAGAATTTTTGTTTTCTCTCAGAGGGTCTCCTCTTTCTCATGATGCTCCAGCCACACTGGCCTTCTAGCTTTTATTTGAACTCATCTATCAGGTTGCTGCCTTAGGGTCTTTATGCTTATATAAACTTACAGTTCTCTCTGTCTGGACTGTTCTTCCTTTCCATGGTTAAAGAATCAGATAGTTTCTTTAAAAAAAAAAATAGTTTCAGGAGGTTGGGATTGACATATATTCACTACTGTACATAAAATAGATAACTAATAAGAGCCTAATTATAGCATGGGGAAACTATTCTGTAATGACCTGTAAACAGAATCTTAAAAAAGAGTGAATACATTTGTATGTATAACTGATTCACTTTGCTGAACAGCAGAAACTAATGCAACCTTGTAAATAAACTATACTCCAATAAAAAGTTTTTTGAAAAAAAAAATAATCATAACTTTTTAAATCATCATCTTTTATGCCAGCAAGAAAGGAATTGGAAAGCAGGACAATCTAATAATAAGCTTGAAATGTTGTTTTGTATACTTTGAAATAATCTACTGTGATTTCAGTAACCTACAGGTACATAGAAAATTTTTTTTTCTTGAGGTGACCTTCATGTAACGTAGTTCACCTTTTTAAGTTAAGTGAACAATTCAGTGGCATTTAATTACATTCACAGTGGTTTATCACCATGATCCCTGTGTAGTTCCAAAACATTTTCATCATCCCAAAGGGAAACCTTGTACCCGTTAAGCAATTTCTCCCCAATTTTTTCTCTTGACAGCCCTTGGCAAATACTAATCTGTATTCTGTCTCGGTGGTTTTACTTATTTTGGGTATTTTGTATTAATGGATGTATACAATATGTGACCTTTCGTGTCTGGCTGCTTTCGCTTACTTAGCTAGTTTTCGAGATTCATCTACATTGTAGCATGTATCAGCACTTCATTCATATTCATGGCTGAGTAATAATTCCACTATATACATGTAGCACAGCTCTCTTATCCGTTGATAAGGTATTGGATGCAGCTACATTTTGAATGATACAGAGCTCCTGTTGCTAGAAGTCTAATAAATTAATCTTTTAAAAGGGAACTATGTTTTCTTCAGTGTGAAGAGCCAGCATTTTGTAGACTCTGCTCTGATAGCCTGTTGGAATGATAGTTGTGGATCAGAAAGGACTTCTAGAGATTCTTAACCCAGCTCCCTCAGAAGGGACAAGGGGAAATGAAGTGAGTTTGACTTGCCCAGGATAACATAGAGAACCAGTGGCAGAGCTGGCACCAGACTGGTCCCAGGCAGGGCTGTCTGGTTTTGGTCCTACAGAGGGAGAGCTGCTCAGTATGCACTAACCTATATGTCTGGTTGTTGAACTGTCCACAAAAGTTTTAGAGTCCTGGGTGGGAAAACACTGCATGACTTTGGAGTTTAGAAACTCACTCTTTGTTGGGAATTGGTGAGTATCTGTTTTTGTTGTTGCTTTCTGTTTTAGGGAAGGAAGGTCATTGTCAAAAAGAGGACTCCCTTTCTTACAGTAATTACGCTTATTTCTCTTCGGATGATGATGCTTTCAGCACTCCATCTCATAAGAACAAAATGCTAAGTTTAAAGCATCTGTCATCTTTTCTCAAAATCATAGACTTTCAGTTACCTGACGAAGACTTTGGGTTTCTTAAGCTTGAAAAACTGAAGTCCTGCTCAGATAAGCTGATGGAGCCTTTTGGAACAAAAGTACATGGAGAGGGGCATCTTAAAGGGGAAAGTTACATTGTTGTGGAGGAACCAAGCCCGAAACAAAGCAATATAGAAAAGGAGGGCATGGAAGAGGAACTAACTACTCTACCAGGAAAGGCACATTCTAGAATGCCAAGCCAAAGAAGCCAGCCTCGGGGAAAGGACCTTTCTTCGTCCATTTTACTTTTCACTCCTTTGAATTCTGTTGCCTCTGATGATAATGACAGACTGACTGCAGACCTGTGCTCACCTGCTTTCCCCATATTAGGCGCTACTCCAGCTTTTGGCTCCCAAGCCCACAAGGAAAAGGTGTCTGCAGAGGCGGGTGGACAAACATGCTCGCCACTCTGTCTTTCTCACTTAAAAGCCACAGTCAGCCTGCCTAGCAGTTGTAAACAGTGGAACAGCTGGAGCAGCCCCCCAAGATTAGATAGCAGCCAGCATGTTGCAGGAAGAGCAGGACAGCCTTCCTGCGACCCTGACTCTGGTCCCCAAGCAACAACTCTGCCCACCGAGTCTTTCACCTTCGAAGCAAGTCAGCTCCAGGGATCACAGAGACATTCTGCTGAGCAGGTACAGACTGCATCCTTCATGAAATTTTCTCTGAAGGAATGAAGTGTCTTAGTGAACGTGGACTCAGTTTCTCAGTGTTTTAAAACATTTTACCATGTTTCTTTGATATGACTTCACTGTAAATATTAAGTTCATTCTGGGGAAATTAGGATTAATTAAAATATGTGTATTTTTAAGGGATGCTGTTCTCTTTGTTATTCATGAAGCAGTTGCATTTGGAGCTTTGCTGCTGTTATAGAAAATAAAACATAGGAAATAGTTTGAAGAATGAGTGATACAGACAGATACCATGTATAATATATACATTAATGATGTGACTTTTGTTTCCACAGACTGAAATAGAGGTTCCTGCTTGGGATAGCTTAAACCCGGGCACCCTACAGCTGGTTTCAAAGTTAAAGGTCAGAAGACTTATCTCCTGTGTCTTACATGCGAAAAATGCAATGAACTGGTTGGAAAATTCAGAAGATTTTGATCCTTGATAAATAGATTCAGAAAAACATTTAAATTCTTTTTCGCAATATTTACCTGTTTTATATATTCTGAGATCTTCTAAAGAAGTTTTTATGTCAAGCTATTGCCAAGAAAAACTTAAGCTAGGGAGCTCGACTTTGTATCTAAGTTTAAATCAGGCATTTTGATAGAGAGAGAGGGGTCATTCATGACTCTCCTACCCAAATAATATAGTACTTCTAGAAGAATCACTTACTTTATAAGAAAATGGGTAACAGTTCTCGATTATAACATAGTGAATGGTTAATTTTCATAGGCTGTGTGATGTATATGGTTCTGAGAAATATAAATAATATTCTGGTAAATCCTGTGAAGTGAATTGGACCCATGTCCTGGTTAACTTTTTATACTTGAAATAGGATGGTACACAGCAAGGGTCTTCAGTCTTATTGCTGTTAACATTTGGGGCTGGATTATTCTCTATTGTTAGGGACTGGCCTGTGCATTGTATGGTATTTAGCAACAGCCGTGGTCTCTATCAATCACACCCCTCCCACCCCAGTAGTGATGACAGCAGTGTCTCCAGATATTGCTAACTGTCCCCCCCGGGGAGGGTTGCAAAATCACCACCCCTAATTGAGAACAACTGGTGTTGAAAAAAAGAGATTTAAATCCACGTGTTCCGAACCACTGTTTCTCCGGATCACTGGCTATTATGTGACCTGGCACAAACTGTTTAGCCTCTGGGTCCCAGATTCCTTTTCTGTAAAAGATGCACTTATGTTGTTTCGAAACTATTCTTAAATCAATTTTAATAACAGTTTCTGAAAGGAATCAGCCATTTCATTCATATTTGCAAATTTGTAGGTAAAAAGTTACTTGTTGTTGTTATAGTTTTTGGTCTGTGTATGTATAGTTAAGCCTCTCCTCACTCTCCATTTCTAAAAGTGGTTTTTTTTTTTAAATTTATTTACTTGCTTTATTTATTTTTTTATTTTACTTTACAGTACTGTATTGGTTTTGCCATACATCAGCATGCATACTTGCTTTATTTTTGACTGCGCTGGGTCTTTGTTGCTATGCACAGGCTTTTCTATAGTTGCACTGAGCGGGGGACTGCTCTCTAGGTGGGGCATGGGCTCACATTGTAGTGACTTCTCTTATTGTGGAGCCCGGGCTCTAGGGTACAGGGGCTTAGTTGACCTGCAGCATGTGGGATCTTCCTGGACGAGGGATCAAACTGGTGTCCCTTGCATAGCAAGATGTATTCTTAACCAGTGGACCACCAGGGAAGCCCTCTGAAAGCATTTTTTTCCCTACATCAGACTTAAGAGGTTTGTCCATTCTGTAAGTCTTCCCCAAAACCTAGTTTTTTGTTGTGTTGATTGTTAATTGAGTTTTTGGTTTCCTCTTTTTTTTTTTCCTGTTTTTATTGTTAGTAAGTCCTTCTGTTTTTCATTGTACCTATTTCATTATTCTTTTCTTTTTTTTTTTACTTTATTTTACTTTACAATACTGTATTGGTTTTGCCATACATTGACATGAATTTCATTATTCTTTTACTACTTGATCTGCTTGCTTACTTTATTTTTATCTGTATTAATTTTTTATAAATATTAATACCTTTATAATTATAGGAGTTTTTTTAAGTACTGCTTTGGCCACCACATTCTGCATCTTCATTTAGAAATAGTATGTTGTTTAAGTTTTATTCCCTCTTCAACCTATGGGTATTTCATTAGAATGTTTCATTTCCAAAGGTTCTTAAGGAACTAATGTTTCAATTAGTTCTTATGGCCTATGGTCTGTTTTGATGGTTAAATCTGACTGTTCCAGTCTGGAGCTACACGTTTTAAAGTCAATCACTGTGAGTGTGTATGGCAATTTTTGTGATTACATAAGACCCACAAGTCTCTTTGACCTGCATGAAAGTTTAATCATATTCAGTTGGTATTTCATCTAATCCTTGTGATCCATCACTGTTCATGTTTATTCTGCCCCCAAGAATCCCTTTAACATCATTGTTGTTACCATTCTGTCAGAATCCTTCAGGTTCTTGTTCTGTGGATGTGAGTGCCACGTGGTGGGAAATAGCTGGTTTCAAACAGCCGTGTATCGTAACTGCTTGTGAATACGTCGTTTCTCTTTGGAAACCTCTGGATGCTTGGCAGTGGGAAAAAATTTATTCCTGGCACTTTACAGAGGTAAATCAGAATCTTATAGCTGAAAGAGATCTTTGCAATCAGTTGCATGGTAATACAGATGGGCAGCTTACCAAAAATGTGGGATCTGTGACTGTGCAAGACAGAGCAGAAAAATGATGTTTTCTCCCCCAGTATTTAATTATGAAAATTGCCAAATATATGGGAGAGTGATATAGGGAGCACCCATATGCCCAGCACGTAGATTGTAAAGTCAATACCGTACTTTATCATATGTTTTTCCAGAGGTGGATTTTTACACTGTACCTGCTGGAGAAGCTTGAAATTTCATGTCTATTCTGACTTCTAAACTTACTGAGAGCTCTCACCAAAACGTTATTTCTGCTTTTTTTCTAGCTGTAGTTTCTTCTGTCCTTGTCTACCTTTGTATATATTTTACATGGTTGCAGTCTGAATATGCTTAAAATTTTTAAGCCTGTCTTTTCTTACCAAATAAATATGTTTGCTTGTTTCTACATATTCTTCCTACTTGTTTATTTTGAATTTTATTTTTCCTGCTTTATTGAGGTATAATTGACAAATGTCATATATTTAAAGTGCATAGTGTGATGATTTGATGTACATACACACTGTGAAAGGGTTTCCATAATCAAGTTAATCAGCATATCACCTCACGGTTTCCTTTTTTTCCCTTGGTGAGGATACTTAAGATCGACTGTCTTAGCAAATTTCATTCTTGTACTCCAGTATATCCACAGCCAGTAGCAGTGTGTTTGGCAGAGTGCTGCTCATAAATATTTGTTCAGTGCATAAACTTGTCTTAAATGGTTGCATGTTGTTCCATTCATCCACATACCAGAATTTAATTATTCTCCCATTGCTAGAAGCATTTATTATGTTAAATAAACGCCACAGTAAACACGATCATGCACGTAGCTTATTTGAGTTTACATCTTGCAAAAAGAGGATGTTTGCTGAACGTTTCAAGTGTTTGAAACTAGATACGGTGACACTAGAAAGAAATGTGGCAAATTTTGGAAAATTTAGATTAATTAAAAATGAAATAACCAAATATAATTTTGGGCTGCTTTGTTTTATTTAGGTTCCAGTATTACAGATAGTTGCAGTGCCTGATGTTTGCAATCTTGTGTGTGTGGCTTTGGGAAATTTGGAAATCAGAGAAATCAGGTAAGAAATCTCAAGGCGTGGGTTTTTTTCTTTATCTGGATGTTTGTCAGCTTGTTTTGAGTTTTGAGTGCAAATTATAACTTAGGCTTGGGTCTTGAAAGACTCTAAATTTAGGTCCAAAGAGAGACTCATTTTGAAAAAAGCTATCAATAGAGTGACATCCCTGACTGAAATTTCCTTTGAAAGTTTGAGCCTAGTCTTCTCATATTAAAGGCTTGCTCCTGACTGCTCTACATTTTCCCTTATATGTGGTTTAGGGCACTACTTTGTTCTCCCGATGGTAAAAGTGAAAAGCAAGTGCTCCTGAGTTCTGGAAATATAAAAGCTGTGCTTGGCCTGGCAAAGAGGAGGCTTGTCAGTAGCAGTGGGACCCTTTGTGATCAGCAAGTCGAAATTATGACATTTGCCGAAGATGGAGGGTAAGCATTGGTTGAAGAAAAGCATTGGTTGATTTTACTATTAGATCAAAAATGATTTCATCACAGGGCTTCAGAGAAAGTTGAATCAGTAACATCTTGTTTTCTCCGCTGTATGTGTAGTTCAGCAGGTTCTGCCTCTGTCCTGGGCTGTTACACAGAAGCAATGTAGGGAGGTGGAGCCAGACATGGCAGGGAAGAGGGCAGGAAGCAGAGGGACTCAGCAAGCGTAGTCTCTTCTTCCTTCAGTCTCCTTTGACCTCTGTGTGTCCTTTAAGTGTTACAGATACCTCAAGATCCTATACACTTACCTGGTTCCACATACTTGGTTTCCATTGCTTCAGGTACCATCTGAATCCTGGCTGCTTGCAAACATATATTTCTAACTCTGAGCTCTTTCCAACCTCTGGACCTACATGCCTGTTTATTAGATATCTCATGGTTACCTCAAATTCAACATGCTAAAAACACAACTCAGCATCTTCTATGTCTGTCATATACTCATTACACTTTATTGGATTTATCTGTCTTTCCTAATAACAGAGGGTACGAACCTCATTAGTCTTATTTATCCATGACCTGTTGCAGTAAATTGTTCGTTCGCTAAGTCATGTCCAACTCTTGCGACTGCATGAACTGTGTTGCAATAAAACAGGTACAAAATAAATAATTGTTTGCTTAAATTAGGAAAATGTTAGTGGAGGTGGGGAGAAGCAGTGGATTTGAGAGAGATGAGATAATAAAGTCATTAGGACCTGGTGATTGAGTAAATAGAGAGGAAAGAGATAAGAATACAGTCCAAGTTTCTGGGTTGCTCATCTGGGTAGTGGTGGAACAGTCAGTTGAGATAGCAATGCTGAAAGAAACAGGTTTAAAGAGAGAGCTGGTAGGTTTAATTTTGGAGATGATGAATATGAGGTGCTTACTATATATCCAGATAGATAATGTGAAAGTATATGTTCATTGTAGAATGTTTAGAATACACATGTTTTCCGGGTGAATTTTTTTTTTTCTGTCATTAGGTTAGTGTCTATTATGTATTGTTCAATAATATGCAGAAGGGCTGCTTAGAAACTGCTTTGGTAGAAAAGGCTTGATTTTTAATACTGTTTTTAATACAGAAGCAAAGAAAAACAGCTTTTGATGCCCCCTGAAGAGACCATACTAACTTTTGCTGAGGTTCAAGGGATGCAGGAAGCTCTGCTTGGTACCACTATAATGAACAACATTGTTATTTGGTAAGCTTCCCCTTGAGAGCCCTATTTTTCTCATCTGTAATATAAGGATATATCTCTTATTTTTACAGGGTTATTAAGATTAAATAAGAAACTCTGTAAATATGATTGTGTTATTGTTTGTTTACTGTCAGATGCTATATACTTATCTTAATGAGAACATCATATTAATTCAAATAGTCCAAGCAGAGTACTTTAAAATAAGTGAAATTTTATTGTTGTAAAAAATGTACTCTTTCTGGTTAATGGCTGAGTAGCTTTCTGAGATTAACTCTTCTACTTCAAATACCTATGAATTCTGTGCAAAAGAGAACAAATATCTGAAAGCACTAAAGAGGGAGAAAAAATATATATTGGAGGAAATTCAATATGTAGAGGAAGGAAATGTCACTGGGCAAGTTTCCTGTTCAAAGGTGAGGCCCCACTCTGCACACTTGGTTACAGAAAAACTTCTGTCCTACTGCCTTAAAGGACCAAAGGATAGAAATCAAGGTGATTGCAGCAGCTAGAAAGCAAGAAAGAAAAATCCCGAAAAATAGACAGCCAGAGAAGGAGCCCTGCTGCTGCTGCTGCTGCTGCTAAGTCACTTCAGTCGTGTCCGATTCTGTGCGACCCCATAGACGGCAGCCCACCAGGCTCCGCCCTCCCTGGGATTCTCCAGGCAAGAACACTGGAGTGGGTTGCCATTTCCTGCTCCAGTGCATGAAAGTGAAAAGTGAAACTGAAGTCGCTCAGTTGTGTCCGACTCTTAGCGACCCCATGGACTACAGCCCACCAGGCTCCTCCAGGCAAGAGTACTGGAGTGGGGTGCCATTGTCTTCTCTGGAAGGAGCCCTGAACTCTAGTTAAATATCTGGCTGACCTTTAAACTGCATGAATGCATTATTCAATAATATGCAGAAGGGCTGCTTAGAAACTGCTTTGGTAGAAAAGGCTTGATTTTTAATACTGTTTTTAATGCAGAAGCAAAGAAAAGATAAAGCAAAGGAACTGAACTGGGTTTTCAGCATTTAGAATTTGAGTTTAGCCAATTTAACTGTTGACTAGAGTTAAAAACAAAATCAGTATTCTTCCGAGGAGCAGAATGCAGAGTTTATATGATGTGTCATTGTGTCTACAATACAATCCAAAATTACTGGATGTGTAAAACTTGTTAGATTAGATGATTCACATGAACAAATTTGAGATAGGGAAATGACAGTGGAAGTCCCCAGGCACCTCTTTCCTGACCACAGGGGAGAGCCACATCAGGCCTTTTCACTTGCAAGGTTAATCTGTGGTAGGAGAAGAGATTGGCTTTTTTCCTCAGAAGACTCTCCAGTAATTACTCCCTTGAGGCCAGAATGGGTCTTGGTGAGAGAAAGTTATGAGTGTCATTCCTACGCGCCTGTTCTGCATTGTTCAACCCTAACCCTCTAGGAGTAAACTAGGCAAGTGTGGCCCCGAGAGAAACTGTGTCTCTCCTGACCAGGGAGCCTCTGGAGTTTGACCCTGACCTAACCTACCAGGTTTCCACGTTTGGCACTTGCCTCGGGGCTTCTGCACATAGGTCTTATTTCAGACAACGTTCTTTGTAAACGTTGTCTTTTCTGTTCTGTCTGCTGTTCCTGTAGTCTGGCCCTTCATTGTTTGGCTCCTAAACTATTAAGGTAATCTAGTGATTAGTCTCAATACTCAATCTCCAGATTATATTTTATACTATCACTTTATAAATACTCATTCTCCCCCCCACCGCCCCCCCCACCAAATAAAACCTTCAGTGGGGTCCATGTTTGCATTCTCCACCTTCCATTTCCCTAATGTTTCTTTTTTTTTTTAATTTTATTTTTTTTTAATTTACTTTCTTTTTTTTTTCTTTTTTTTTTTTAAATTTTAAAATCTTTAATTCTTACATGCGTTCCCAAACATGACCCCCCCTCCCACCTCCTTCCCCACAACATCTCTCTGGGTCATCCCCATGCACCAGCCCCAAGCATGCTGCACCCTACGTCAGACATGAACTGGCGATTCAATTCTTACATGATAGTATACATGTTAGAATTCCCATTCTCCCAAATCATCCCACCCTCTCCCTCTCCCTCTGAGTCCAAAAGTCCGTTATACACATCTGTGTCTTTTTTCCTGTCTTGCATACAGGGTCGTCATTGCCATCTTCCTAAATTCCATATATATGTGTTAGTATACTGTATTGGTGTTTTTCTTTCTGGCTTACTTCACTCTGTATAATCGGCTCCAGTTTCATCCATCTCATCAGAACTGATTCAAATGAATTCTTTTTAACGGCTGAGTAATACTCCATTGTGTATATGTACCACAGCTTTCTTATCCATTCATCTGCTGATGGACATCTAGGTTGTTTCCATGTCCTGGCTATTATAAACAGTGCTGCGATGAACATTGGGGTACATGTGTCTCTTTCAATTCTGGTTTCCTCGGTGTGTATGCCCAGCAGTGGGATTGCAATTTTTTAAGGAATCTCCACACTGTTCTCCATAGTGGCTGTACTAGTTTGCATTCCCACCAACAGTGTAGGAGGGTTCCCTTTTCTCCACACCCTCTCCAGCATTTATTGCTTGCAGATTTTTGGATCGCAGCCATTCTGACTGGTGTGAAGTAGTACCTCATTGTGGTTTTGATTTGCATTTCTCTAATAATGAGTGATGTTGAGCATCTTTTCATGTGTTTGTTAGCCATCCGTATGTCTTCTTTGGAAAAATGTCTATTTAGTTCTTTGGCCCATTTTTTGATTGGGTCGTTTATTTTTCTGGAGTTGAGCTGCAGAAGTTGCTTGTATATTTTTGAGATTAGTTGTTTGTCAGTTGCTTCATTTGCTATTATTTTCTCCCATTCAGAAGGCTGTCTTTTCACCTTGCTTATATTTTCCTTTGTTGTGCAGAAGCTTTTAATTTTAATTAGATCCCATTTGTTTATTTTTGCTTTTATTTCCAGAATTCTGGGAGGTGGATCATAGAGGATCCTGCTGTGATTTATGTCAGAGAGTGTTTTGCCTATATTCTCCTCTAGGAGTTTTATAGTTTCTGATCTTACATTTAGATCTTTAATCCATTTTGAGTTTATTTTTGTGTACGGTGTTAGAAAGTGATCTAGTTTCATTCTTTTACAAGTGGTTGACCAGTTTTCCCAGCACCACTTGTTAAAGAGATCCCTAATGTTTCATTACAAAAATTCTTTACCAGATGTTCCCTACTCTTTCCCTTTTTTCATTCCATCCTTCAGTTTCCCTCTTTTTCTAATAATAGCCTTTTGGCATTTTGTCAATAAGGGATCACAGTAGAATTCGAGGCTGGGAAGGGACTATTCTTAGAGCTTCTAAGTATCAGTTTAAGTTCTAAGTTTAAGGGGGTATGTTCAGCCCCACAGTTGGCTTAAGTTCTGTTGCAACGCCTCAGTGCTTCCCTGGTGGTCCAGTGGTTAAGACTCTGGGCTTCATTGCAGGAGGTGTGGGTTCTATCTCTCACTGAGGAACTAGGATCCCACATGCCATGTGGCACGGCCAAAACACCGAAGGTTTCTCATAAGTGGAGTCACATGGTAGAACAGGAAATCAGTGTCACACATCCTCAGTAGAACTAAGGAGTGGTTCCAACAAACTTTTTTTTCTTTATATTCACCGTCTTCTGTCTTCCTTTTTCCATTTTTTATTCCATCTCAGTCTTCCCTTCTCTCTGTGTTATCTTAGTCTAGCTCTAGTATTAACATATTACAGAGACATAATTATAAGTCTACTCTAGATGTAGTTTCTCTCCTAACCAGATTTGGTTTCCTGACCGTTGACTTACATGGAAAATTTCGACATATAATAAGATCATAATGATAGAGCTATGCCCTGTGCCTAATTTCAATACCAGTGAAATGAGATCCCGGAAGACTTTTCTCCTGGAATTTGAAAAGATTTATCCCTAATGGCATAGCAGGTTCAGTCTAAAACTAAACTATCAAATTACACTATTGGCAAAGTCAAACTGTAGTTCTGTTTTTAGCTAAATCAGTAGCTAATCAGAACTAAGGTCCTGTGTCCCTTAGTTTTTCCCTTGGTCACCTCCTGAAGGATGCTGTGATACATAAGAGAATATTATGTGAAAACCAGTTTGTCAGAAGAATGATATGAGCTTATTTATTTTTGGTGTCCAAGGAACTTAAAAACTGGTCAGCTCCTGAAAAAGATGCACATCGATGATTCCTACCAAGCTTCAGTCTGTCACAAAGCTTACTCTGAAATGGTAAGGCTTGATCTGCTGGGACCACTTTGTGTCTAGTCTGTGTTTTACTATTGGTCTCACTGAATGAGAGTGGTAACTTAGTAAGTCATAATTTCTGGGCCCTCTCTGATGCCTGTTTTTTTTTTCAAAATTTGGTAGCAGTCCTTGCTCTTTCTTGAAATTTATGAGTGCATATAAGTGATCGTACAATATGACTGGGTAAAATTTCTGACTGTATGACTTAAGGGCAAACCTTGATTTCTAGACTGTACCTAGAAACAATATGCTGATTTTCAGATTTGGCTCCCAACCACATTGCCATAAATGATTTATGATGTGAATGAATCCCCTTAGGAAGGGTGATTACAGGGTCCTCGACATGGTTTTCTCTCAGGCTTTAGCATTACTGTATAGAAACAAACACAGCTTCTTAGGCGCTGTGTCAGTAGACTTGGCTTACAGTCCAGTTTTAACATCTAAACAGGCTGAAGGTACTTGTCCAGGAGTCAGAGGTAACTGCCTGAGTAACAGGGACTGCTGAGCCACAAGCAGAGGCAGAAGCAGCTGGCTCAGCGCTGGGCGGAGACTGACTTGCCCGGCGCAGTGGCAGCCCTGCGCTCATCAGCACCCGCAGGCTCTGAACACAAAGAGTGCATCTCCCTCTAGCCTAGCAACTTCTGTGGAAATGAACTCAACTGTTGTGTGATCTTAGGTAGCCTATCACATCATCTTGGGCTAACTTTCTTCATTCTAAAATAAGAGGGTTTATCTCTGGAATACACCTACTAAGCATTTAAATAATTTTACATTTTTGTTATTACATTGATACCTGTTTGATATTAAAACATTTAATGCAGAAATGTATGATATAGGAAGTAAAATGTCACCATGAAGCCAACCTCCAGAAATAATAGTTAATAGTTCAGTATGCTGCTAAGTCACTTCAGTCATGTCCGACTCTGTGTGACCCCATAGACAGCAGCCCACCAGGCTCCCCCATCCCTGGGATTCTCCAAGCAAGAACACTGGAATGGGTTGTCATTTCCTTCTCCAATGCATGAAAGTGAAAAGTGAAAGTGAAGTCGCTCAGTCATGTCCAACTCTTAGCGACCCCATGGACTGCAGCCCACCAGGCTCCTCCGCCTATGGGATTTTCCAGGCAACAGTACTGGAGTGGGGTGCCATCGCCTTCTCCGAATAGTTCAGTATAGGAATCAGCAAACTTTTTCTGTGAAGGGCCAGTTAGTAAATATTTTCAGTTTTGCAGGCCATGTGGTCTCTGTCATAACTCCTCTACCTCTTCAGCCCCAGGTCAGCCAGAGGTAACATATAAACAAATCACGTGACTATGTGCCAATAAAACTTTTTGGACAATAAAGCTTTCTGAAACTTGAGTTTCATATATAATTTTCATATGACACAAAACGGTCTTCCTCTTTTTTCTAACTATTTCAAAATGCAGAAACCATTCTTAGCTCATGAACCATACGAAGATAAGCATTGAGCCAGATTTGACCTGTAGGTCAGAGTTTGCCAACCCCTAGTTAAAAGTATAGCATTTAACATTTTTTGACTTTCAGTTGTTTTTTTAACAACCAGTGAATTATAATGGTAATTAAGAATTCAGTCATTACAGAAATGTATGAATTAGAAATGAATGTTATTAATCCTAAGATGACCTAGTAATTAATTTTTCCCATTTTACCCCCCAAATAATTACTTTCCCGTTTTACCCCTGAAATAATTACTTTCAACATTATACATGTGTGTTTACACATATGTGTGACATAGATGTTCATACACAAAGATGTTATTATTAGAACATGTAATTTTAAAGTCATAGGAGGTCTGTAACCCATTTTCCCGCAGAAATAACCATAGGTGATGGTGCCTTTTTTGGGTCATTTTTAGTCTATAAGTAAATAGGCTTTTGCAAACTGGCCTGAAGATCCTGTCACTACTGAAAAGATTGTTTTTATGGGAAAATGTGCTCCAAATTTTTAAAAACCAACTTACAGGTGAACATTTCTGGTTTGAAGACTCCCTCTAGGTATTTCTATGCCCTCTTTTCTTAACACCAGCATTTCCCCAGGTAGATGGCATGAATGTTAGTAGGCTCTAAAGTTGAGGAAGCTGGTAAGTCAGCTAGATTCACACCTGCAAAGACTGGCTGTAAAGTCGTGGGGAGCCCTGTGCTGGAGAAGCCCAAAGTCCAGCTCAGTGGTCCCTTCAGGCCTGAAAAAGAGTGATCCAGGGATTAAATCCTCGAGATTTAAGAGTCTGTTGGCCATTCCTGTGATTCTATAGTTTTGTCTCTGCCAATGATTTATTTTCCCCCTACATACTCTTGATGATTTATTTGGTCGTTAATTTTTCTCCTACGTCAGGGGCTCCTGTTTGTTGTGTTGAGTCACCCTTGCACCAAAGAGAACGAGTTATTGGGAAGCCCTGTGTTTCAGCTGATTGTGATTAACCCGAAGACAACCCTGAGTATGGGTGTGATGCTCTACTGCCTTCCTCACGGGCAAGCTGGAAGGCAAGTGTGTGATTGCCGTCCAATGAGTGTGACATTGTGAGAAACATCAGTGCATATATAGAAACCAAATATTTTTCTGTGACTGACGTGAATGGAAACATGAAATACTACAGATCATGGTAAAGAATACTAAGAAGTAGGTTGAAGTGTGAAGTTTACTAGATCTGAGTCAAAGTTCAGATTCCCGCCATCCAATGATTGCCCACCAGTATGGCCCTAGATAGGTATTTTATGTATAGTCACGCCTTGTTTTTCCCCACACCAAAACACTTCAGAGTAATTAATATTCCCTACAAGAAACTTATCGAAGAAACTACATAAAACTTATTTATGTTCTTTCCATAAAAGTTAAATTAAGGAAGTTTTAAATGCACTTAAGAAGATCTGTTAGACTTCCCTGGTGGTACAGTGGATAGGAATCCCCCTGCCCGTACAGAAGACACAAGTTCAATCTGGGACAGTTCTGCTTGCCATGGAGCAGTGAAGCCTGTGCTGCAGCTGCCGAGCCTGTTTCCTAGAGCCTGTGCTGTGCAACAAGAGAAGCCCCACAATGAGGAACTCACGCGCCACAACTAAGAGAAGCCTCTGCTGCCTCACTGCAGAAACCCTGCGTGTAGCAACAGAAAGACCCAGCACAGCCAAAAACAAATAATTTTTTTAAAAAAGAAGATATATGTACTTTGAAATATTGACTGTACCTCCGTCATGTAGGCAGTTGATATTTATCTTTTGATAAATATTTTACCTGTTGACTGATGAGAAGATCTGTTTACCAATGCCACAGTTATGGGCATCCCAACAGTTTTCTGAGCTATATAAAGCTCTGAAGTAGTGCTAGTATTCTTAGGTGAAGCGAGCACCATCGAAGGTATCATTTCTAAATACTCCTTTTATTAATGTTTGAAAATAGACCTAGTAAATCAGGATTACAAAGTTTGGCTTTAGTAACTCACAGGGGTAAGCATCCTTGATGGTTATATGTGTATTTCTCTTTGTTTGGATCTTGTGCAAAGCTTGCTAGGTGGTACATGTTCTAAAAGTCCCTCTCCTTGTGCATGTAGCCAGCTGTGGCATTTCTGCAAGTGTTCTTAGTGCAACAAGTACCTCAGAACTCTTATTTATAATATGTGCTTACATAAAACTTGTTTTCTTGAATATAAAGAGAGAAGCATAGTCATAGGCCCAGAAATTGAAGACACATGGAACTACTAGGTCAAGCATTTCTTTTGTCCCTTTTCAAACCTATTTGTTTAGCAAATCTTGAAAGCCTATTTGGTACCAGTCCTGTAGGAAGCACTACTGTTTCTAATCTCATGGAAGTTAGAAAATAATGAGCTCAGGTGTTTGAGCACAAGTCATCTATTCTCCTTGTTTGCTTGACCCTTACAGTAAATCCTTCTCTGCTCAAAAAAGAAAAGGAAAAAGAAACAAGTTTTTTTGCTGTTTGGTGTGCATAATGCCAGAAGGCTTGCATTGTTTGGGATGGAAGGGCACTTTAATTGGCAGTGGAGGGTTGGGGAGAGACTGTCAAGGAAAACGTTATGGATTTTCAAAAGATGAGCTAAGAGACAGCTACACAAAGTTGAGTGCAAAAAAAAAAAAGTTGGGTGTGAGCCAGAGATAAAATGTATCATTCAGTTCACTCAGAATATTCACTTAAAGTTGACTGTGTACCAGGTGCTCTACAAGGCACTGGTAATGTTTCAGTGAGGAATAATTAATTGTTATTAAGGATTTCTTAAATCACTGTGGACAATGACTGCAGCCATGAAATTAAAAGGCGCTTACTCCTTGGAAGAAAAGCTATGATTAAACTAGACAGCATATTAAAAAGCAGAGACATTACTTTGCCAACAAAGGTCCAGCTAGTCAAAGCTGTGGTTTTTCCAGTAGTCATGTATGGATGTGAGAGCTATGGTTTTTCCAGTAGTCATTTGTGGATATGAGAGTTGGACCATAAAGAAGGCTGAGTGCCAAAGAATTGATGCTTTCAAACTGTGGTGTGGAGAAGACTCTTGAGAGTCCCTTGGACTGCAAGGAGATCTAGCCAGTCAATCCTAAAGGAAATCAGTCCTGAATATTCATTGGAAGGACTGATGCTGGAGCTGAAGCTCCAATATTTTGGCCACCTGAGGCGAAGAGCTGACTCATTTAAAAGACTCTGATGCTGGGAGAGACTGAGGGCAGGAGGAGAAGGGGACGAAAGAGGACAGGATGGTTGGATGGCATCACTGACTCAATGAACGTGAGTTTGAGCAAGCTCTGGGAGATGGTGAAGGACAGGGAAACCTGGCGGGACTACAGGTCGCAAAGAGTCGGACACAGCTGAGCAACTGAACAACAAAGCATTTCTTATGTGTTAGGTACTGCACTAAGCTTTTTATATCAACTGTTTTATTAAACTCCAAAGCAGTCCTATGAAGTAGATACTCGTATCATCTATCGCTATTTTACTGATGAAATTAAATAACTTGCCAGGGTCACACATCTCTTTAATTTGTAGAATTCAAACCTCAGTACCATCCCCGATGGTCTAGTGGTTAGAATTTGGCACTCTTTCAGACCCCAGTAGCTGACTGCAGAGCCCCGTCTTTAAAAAGACAGCCAGATTTGTTTCATGATGTTTACATTTTCTGTGGGACAGACAGCCCCCAAATATGGAAACGAGACTCTCAAATTCATATTCTCGGAGATACGGAGGCAAACAGTCTCACATTGCTGTGAAGGTAAAAAGAAGGTGCTGCGATAGACAGGGAGCAGAGTGTATATGTGTGTGCACGCTCAGATTGCTGAATAGGTGTGACTTTATGCAGGCGACAAGCCTGAACAATGACCAAAACCCAGCCAGGCTGTGCCCTGGGGGGAGACCTGTCAAGGAGAGGGACAAGCAAAAGCAAAGACACCACGGCGAGGCCAGGCTCGGCTGGTTTGGCGGGTGGGAAACAGGCTACTGTGAGCTGTCGTGAGGAGATGCAGAGGTGCATCAGAGAGACAGGCAGGGCCGCTAGCGACCGTGGCCAGCAGCCCTAGGACTTCACACGGATGCATGCGTGTTTCCACGTGTCTTTGTTCTTGTTGCTTTAGAGACCATGGTTTGGGCCCATTTTTGTTTTAATGTCTTTTTGTTCGTTTTTGATATGTGATTTGAATTGTCTCTCCTCTGCTTGCTGCTAGGTTCCTGGAAGGTGACGTGAAAGACCATTTCGCAGCAGCAATATTGACTTCTGGAACCATTGCCGTTTGGGACTTACTCTTGGGTCACTGCACTGCCCTCCTTCCTCCTGTCTCTGGCCAGAATTGGTCTTTTGTTAAATGGTCAGGTACAGATTCTCATTTGTTGGCTGGACAAAAAGATGGAAATATATTTGTATACCGCTACTAAAAAGTTCGGGTAACCTGGAAAACGGTGTTCTGGGTATTTTTGGCCTCTTAGTACTCTTTGGAGTTGCTCCTTTAAAGGAGACTATTTGAAAGAGTTTTAAAACATTTACTTACCTGTGTTCATTCTGACAGACTGTGTTCTGATGGTGGGGCACTACTGATTTTGAATGCTCATTTGTACTTACTTTGGGAGAGAGGGTATATAAGTGGATTTTTGTGATTCCTCACATTTGCACATTTCCTTTTAAAGGTTATGTACATAAAGCTTGAAATGTTAATAAATATTCATTTTGATACATCCTGTTTGGCATATTTTTTCCTATCCTGTAAAGATGATTTTCAGAAATAAGAACTAATTATTTTATAGCTAGAATATTTACTCAGTGATGCTTACACAGTAAACCTCAGTTAACTTAGTGGACTAATACGCAATATACTTTTGTTTTTCACTGCACTAAGTCTTTGTTGGTACACACGGGTTTTCTTTAGTTGTGGCAAGCAGGGGCTACTCCCTAGTTATGGCGCTGGGCTTTTTATCCATCTGGTTTCTCTTATTGTAGAGCACAAGCTCTAGGGCTCTCAGCCTTCACTAGTTGTGGTGCGTGGGCTTAGTTGCCCCACAGCAGGTGAAGTCTTCTCAGATCAGGGATCAGACCCGTTTGCCCTGCATTGGCACGTGGATTCTTAACGACTGGACTGCCAGGGAACAAACTGAAAGTCACTCAGTTGTGTCCCAACTCTTTGTAACCCTATGGACTATACAGTCCATGGAATTCTCCAGGCCAGAATACTAGCGTGGGTAGCCTTTCCCTTCTGCAGGGGATCTTCCCAACCCAGGGATCGAACCCAGGTCTCCCACATTGCAGGCAGATTCTTTACCAGCTGAGTCACAAAGGAAGCCCAAGGATACTGGAGTGGGTAGCCTATCCCTTCTCTAGGTGGATCTTCCCAACCCAGGAATCGAACCTCGGTCTCTTGCATTGCAGGCGGATTCTTTACGAACTGAGCTATCAGGGAAGTCCTGCAAATATACTTTAATGAAATTTGTAATATTTTCACATGCCTACTAAAAGTAACGCAAAGCCTATTTCAAATGCTAATTTAGAAACGCTGTTCATTTGCATTCTCACATGCATCCTTGATACCAGTCCCTGCATTTTCACAAGAGTCAGTCAGCAGCACAGCTGTACTGAGGACATCATCTTCACCTTTCCCTAAGTGGTTTGAGAGACAGCAATATTTTTTTCCAGATTATTTATTGGCTGTGATGGGTCTTTGTTGCTGTGCAGGCTTTCTGTAGTTGCAGTGAGTGTGGGCTTCTCATCGTGGTGACTTCTCTTGTGGAACACAGGATCTAGGGCGTGCGGGTTTCACTAGTTACAGCTGGTAAGCTCAGTAA
The DNA here is from genome assembly GCF_042477335.2 of Ovis canadensis. NCBI lineage: Eukaryota > Metazoa > Chordata > Mammalia > Artiodactyla > Bovidae > Ovis > Ovis canadensis. The sequence goes on along the minus strand of NC_091268.1, from coordinate 36,532,405 downwards.
TTGTGGCACTTGGGCTTAGTTGCTTCAGGGCATGTGGGATTTTCCTGGACCAAGGATCGAACCAATGTCCCTTGGATTACAAGGTGGATTCTTAACCACTAGACCAGCAGGGAAGAGCTAGAGATGGCAATTTTTAAAGCCCTAATCTGCACTCAATATGGCAGCAAATTTGGCAGTGGCCACAGGACTGGAAAAGGTCAGTTTTCATTCTAATCCCAAAGAAAGGCAATGCCAAAGAATGCTCAAACTACTGCACAATTGCACTCATCTCACATGCTAGTAAAGTGATGCTTAAAATTCTCCAAGCCAGGCTTCAGCAATACGTGATCCATGAACTTCCCGATGTTCAAGCTGGTTTTAGAAAAGGCAGAGGAACCAGAGATCAAATTGCCAACATCTGCCGGATCATCGAAAAAGTAAGAGAGTTCCAGAAAAACATCTATTTCTGCTTTATTGACTATGCCAAAGCCTTTGACTGTGGATCACAATAAACTGTGGAAAATTCTTCAGGAGATGGGAATACCAGACCACCTGACCTGCCTCTTGAGAAACCTATATGCAGGTCAGGAAGCAACAGTTAGAACTGGGCATGGAACAACAGACTGGTTCCAAACAGGCAAAGGAGTACATCAAGGCTATATATTGTCACCATGCTTATTTAAATTCTATGCAGAGTAGTACATCATGAGAAATGCTGGCCTGGAAGAAGCACAAGCTGGAATCAAGATTTCTGGGAGAAATATCAATAACCTCAGATACGCAGATGACACCATCCTTATGGCAGAAAGTGAAGAGGAACTCAAAAGCCTCTTCATGAAAGTGAAAGAGGAGAGTGAAAAAGTTGACTTAAAGTTCAACATTCGGAAAACTAAGATCATGGCATCTGGTCCCATCCCTTCATGGGAAATAGATGGGGAAACAGTGGCTGATTTTATTTTTCTGGGCTCCAAAATCACTGCAGATGGTGATTGCAGCCATGAAATTAAAAGACACTTACTCCTTGGAAGAAAAGTTATGACCAACCTAGACAGCATATTAAAAAGCACAGAAATTGCTTTGTCAACAAAAGTCTGTCTAGTCAAGGCTATTGTTTTTCCAGTGGTCGTGTATGAATGTGAGGGTTGGAGTATAAAGAAAGCTAAGCACTGAAGAATTGATGCTTTTGAAGTGTGGTGTTGGAGAAGACTCTTGAGAGTCCCTTGGACTGCAAGAAGATCTAATCAGTCCATCCTAAAGGAGATCAGTCCTGGGTGTTCATTGGAAGGACTGATGTTGAAGTTGAAACTCCAATACTTTGGCCACTTGATGCGAAGAGCTGACTCATTTGAAAAGACCCTGATGCTGGGGAAGATTGAGGGCAGGAGAAGAAGGGGATGACAGAGGATGAGATGGTTGGATGTCATCACCAACTCGATGGACATGGGTTTGGGTGGACTGCCGGAGTTGGTGATGGACAGGGAGGCCTGGTGTGCTGCGTTTCATGGGGTCCAAAGAGTTGGACACAGTGGAGTGACTGAACTGAACTGAACTGAATCTGGTAGTATCACTGGAAACTTCATCCCAGTCTACGAGTATTTATTTGCCTAACTTGAGTATTATAGAGGATTGGAATGCAAAAGTAGGAAGTCAAGAAACACCTGGGATAACAGGCAAATTTGGCCTTGGAATACAGAATGAAGCAGGGCAAAGGCTAATAGAGTTTTGCCAAGAGAACACACTGGTCATAGCAAACACCCTCTTCCAACAACACAAGAGAAGACTCTACACATGGACATTACCAGATGGTCAACACCGAAATCAGATTGATTATATTCTTTGCAGCCAAAGATGGAGAAGCTCTATACAGTCAGCAAAAATAAGACCGGGAGCTGACTGTGGCTCAGATCATGAACTCCTTATTGCCAAACTCAGACTTGAAGAAAGTAGGGAAAACCACTAGACCATTCAGGTATGACTTAAATCAAATCCCTTATGATTATACAGTGGAAGTGAGAAATAGATTTAAGGGACTAGATCTGATAGATAGAGTGCCTGATGAATTATGGATGGAGGTTCCTGACATTGTACAGGAGACAGGGATCCAGACCATCCCCATGGAAAAGAAATGCAAAATAGCAAAATGGCTGCCTGAGGAGGCCTTACAAATAGCTGTGAAAAGAAGAGAAGTGAAAAACAAAAGAGAAAAGGAAAGATATAAGCATCTGAATGCAAAGTTCCAAAGAATAGCAAGGAGAAATAAGAAAGCCTTCCTCAGTGATCAGTGCAAAGTAGAGGAAAACAACAGAATGGGAAAGACTAGAGATCTCTTCAAGAAAATTAGAGATACCAAGGGAACATTTCATGCAAAGATGGGCTCGATAAAGGACAGACATGGTATGGACCTAACAGAAGCAGAAGATATTCAGCAGATGTGGCAAGAATACACAGGAGAACTGTACAAAAAACATCTTCATGACCCAGATACTCACGATGGTGTAATCACTCACCTAGAGCCAGACATCCTGGAATGTGAAGTCAAGTGGGCCTTAGAAAGCATCACTACGAACAAAGCTAGTGGAGGTGATGGAATTCCAGTTGAGCTATTTCAAATCCTGAAAGATGATGCTGTGAAAGTGGTGCACTCAATATGCCAGCAAATTTGGAAAACTCAGCAGTGGCCACAGGACTGGAAAAAGTCAGTTTTCATTCCAATTCCAAAGAAAGGCAATGCCAAAGAATGCTCAAACTACTGCACAATTGCACTCAATGGCAACCCACTCCAATACTCTTGGCTGGAAAATCCCATGGACAGAGGGGCCTGGTGGGCTGTACTCCATGGGGTCGCTAGGAGTCAGACACAACTGAGTGACTTCACTTTCACTTTTCACTTTCATGCATTGGAGGAGATGGCAACCCACTCCAGTGTTCTTGCCTGGAGAATCCCAGGGATGAGGGAGCCTGGTGGGCTCTATGGGGTCGCACAGAGTCAGACACGACTGAAGAGACTTAGCAGCAGTAGCAGCACATGCTAGTAAAGTAATGCTCAAAATTCTCCAAGCCGGGCTTTAGCAATACGTGAACCGTGAACTTCCCGATGTTCAAGCTGGTTTTAGAAAAGGCAGAGGAACCAGAGATCAAATTGCCAACATCCGCTGGATGAAAAAAACAAGAGAGTTCTAGAAAAAGAACTATTTCTTCTTTATTGGCTATGCCAAAGCCTTTGACTGTGGATCACAATAAACTGGAAAATTCTGAAAGAGATGGGAATACCAGACCACCTGACCTGTCTCTTGGGAAACCTATATGCAGGTCAGGAAGCAACAGTTAGAACTGGACATGGAACAACAGACTGGTTCCAAGTAGGAAAAGGAGTACATCAAGGCTTTATATTGTCACCCTGCTTATTTAACTTCTGTGCAGAGTACATCATGAGAAGTGCTGGGCTGGAAGAAGCACAAGCTGGAATCAAGATTTCCGGGAGAAATATCAATGACCTCAGATATGCAGATGACACCATCCTTATGGCAGAAAGTGAAGAGGAACTCAAAAGCCTCTTGATGAAAGTGAAAGAGGAGAGTGAAAAAGTTGACTTAGAGTTCAACATTCAGAAAACTAAGATCATGGCTTCTGGTCCCATCAGTTCATGGGAAATAGATGGTGAAACAGTGGAAACAGTGGCAGACTTTATTTTGGGGGGCTCCAAAATCACTGCAGATGGTGATTGCAGCCATGAAATTAAAAGAGACTTACTCCTTGGAAGGAAAGTTATGACCAACCTAGAGAGCATATTAAAAAGCAGAGACATTAGTTTGCCAACAAAGGTCCGTCTAGTCAAGGCTATGGTTTTTCCAGTGGTCATGTATGGATGTGAAAGTTGGACTGTGAAGAAAGCTGAGTGCCGAAGAATTGATGCTTTTGAAGTGTGGTGTTGGAGAAGACTCTTGAGAATCCCTTGGGCTGCAAGGAGATCCAACCAGTCCATCCTAAATGAGATCAGTCCTGGGTGTTCACTGGAAGGACTGATGCTAAAGCTGAAACTCCAGTACTTTGGAGTTTCACCTCATGCGAAGAGTTGACTCACTGGAAAAGACTCTGATGCTGGGAGGGATTGGGAGCAGGAGGAGAAGGGGACGACAGAGGATGAGATGGCTGGATGGCATCACCGACTCGATGGACATGAGTTTGGGTGAACTCTGGGAGTTGTTGATGGACAGGGAGGCCTGGCGTGCTGCGGTTCATAGGTTCGCAAAGAGTTGGACACGACTGAGCGACTGAACTGAACTGAACTTATGCAATGTCTCTCTTTTTTTTTTGGCCACACCACATGCAGCATGCAGGATCTTATTTCCCTTAATAGGAATGGAACCTGCATCCCCTGCAGTGGAAGCATGAAGTCTTAACCACTGGACTACCAGGGAAATCCCATACACCATTACTTCTCTTTTAAAGATGCCTTTTAATGATGTATCTATAGTGGGTTTTGGTAATTTCATTACTACTCTTTAATCAGTTCAGTCGCTCAGTCGTGTCAGACTCTTTGTGACCCCATGAACCCTTTAATAACCTTTGCATAAAACATTTCACTTTCTCTCCTATACTAACTCTGTCCTCACGGTCTCTAACCTCAAATGAGTTAATAACTTTGCAAGCACATCATGGCCAATTGAGGGATTTTCATAAAGATTTAATTTACTCAGGAACCCTGAGAAACATGATACCCTAAGTTTAAGAGGAGGGAAAGAGTGCTTTTAGATCTTCTGGCAACAGGCATTTGGATCTAGGACTACAAAGCCCAAAGAAGAGGCCAGGCTGGATGGAGGTGGCAATTAAAGCCTCTAGAGCGAATCAGTCCTGAAAACGTATATGTTTAAAGTCAAGAATGGGTCAAGGACAAACCCCCCACAGGGGTCAATATTTAAATGATGAGCAGAGAAAATAGGGCCATGAAGAGGGCAGAAAAGGAATGGTCAGTGAGGTGGTATCTACTGGACTTCAATTAAGATGCAGTTTATGAAGTTTCACTGGGGGGAGTAGGGGGTCAAGTATAATCTAGATTAGAGTGGATTAATGAATAGGACAAATGAACTTACATACAAAACAGAAATAGAGTCACAGATGTAGAAAAACTTAGGGCTACCAAGGGGGAAAGGAGGCAGGAGGGATAAATTGGGAGATTGGGATTGACATATACACACTACTTCCTGTATATAAAATAGATAACTAATGGGGACCTACCGTATAACACAGGGAACTCTACTCAGTACTCTGTAAAGTATTGAAAAGAATCCAAAAGAGTGGATATATGTGTATATATAACTGATTCACTTTGCTGGACAACAGAAACTAATGCAACATTGTAAATCAACTGTACACCAATGAAAATTAATTTTAAAAAAGAATGAATAGGAAGTGAGGAATTGAAGATTTAAAACAGTAGATTATTCCTTCAAGAAGGTTGACTATGGGGACTTCCCTCATGGTCCAGTGGCTTCAGACTCTAGGCTGCCAAGGCAGGGGGCTCCTGTTCAGTCCCTGGTCCGGACACTAGATCCCATATGCCGCAACTAAGAGTTTGCATACCACACCTAAAGATTCCTCATTATGCAACGAAGATCCTGCATACGGCAACTAAGACCCAAATCAGCCAAATAATTTTTTTTTTCTGAGAGGTTGACTATGAATGGAAAGGGAAATGGTGATATTAGAGGTATAGTAAAGGTCACTGGAGGAGGCCTCTGCCCTTGTTTTCAGGTGGGGAGGAACTTTGGCATGTTTAGGGGCTCAAGAAAAAGAGCTAGAAGGGAAGGAAAGGTTGAAGATAGCAGGGAGAAGAGAGAATTAGTGGTATTAGATGCCAGGGGATCCAGGAGGGGATGTGACAGTAGTACAGATGTGTGGGGCAGAGGGAGGGCTGACTGGTGGGCTGGGGGGGTGATGTGTGCAGGAAGCTGACATAGTCTGTGTTCATACCCCTTTGATGGAAGTGCTCCTGAAGAGCACTGGTGCTCTCTTAAGTCTTCCCCAGCTGCTAAGGATTCGATCTCAGTAATGAACCTCTTACCCTATGGACTGTCTTGGCTGACATTTTTCTCTTTGTTCGCTGAAGGAAAAGTATCTCTCCCAAAATATGTCATTTAAATAAGAGGTGATTCTGCTATATTTAAACTGGATAACCAACAAGGACCTACTGTATAGCACGTGGAACTCCGCTCAATGTTATGGGGCAGTCTGGATGGGAGGGGAGTTTGGGGGAGAATGGATACATCCATGTACATGGCTGAGTCCCTTTGCTGTTCACCTGAAACTATCACAACACTGTTAATTGGCTATACCCCACTAGAAAATAAAAAGTTAAAAAAATAAATGAGGTAATTTGTTGTGTTTGACCAAAAGAATCAAATGTAACAGAAATACAGAGAGGTTATGGGAAGAGAGGGTCCTATATGTGGACTTGGTGGGAATAGAGCTCTTCACGACTGCTCCCTCTTCTGAGACCATCATAGGTCTGTCCCGTGGGTCTGCCACAGAGCATGGCCAGGAAGGCACAATCAGAGGCCTGGGTGTCACTGGTGACTTAAGCAGATATTATTGGCCCTAGTCCTAGGACTCCAGTCAGGTGCCTGTCAGTTTTCTGCAGAAATGAAAGTCTGCTACTCGATGTGGAGCTTGGCCATTTATTCACTGACAATTCCAAAGAGGTGATACAATTGCTTAATAAGCAGTGAAGTGGTGGTGTTGAAAACAGGATGCAGGAGAAGCCTGGGGAGGACCGCGAGCACAGCCACAGGGACTGATTGGCATCAGCAACAGCAGGGTGACTCTCAAGGGTTTCTTTTCCATCCTCCTGGCTGATGAAATGTGAAGTCAAGTGGGCCTTAGAAAGCATAGCTACGAACAAAGCTAGTGGAGGTGATGGAATTCTAGTTAAGCTGTTTCAAATTCTGAAAGATGATGCTGTGAAAGTGCTTCATTCAATATGCCAGCAAATTTGGAAACCTCAGCAGTGGCCACAGGACTGGAAAAGGTCAGTTTTTATTCCAATTCCAAAGAAAGGCAATGCCAAAGAATGCTCAAACTACTGCACAATTGCACTCATCTCACATACTAGTAAAGTAATGCTCAAAATTCTCCAAGCCAGGCTTCAGCAATATGTGAACCGTGAACTTCCTGATGTTCAAGCTGGTTTTAGAAAAGGCAGAGGAACCAGAGACCAAATTGCCAACATCCGCTGGATCATGGAAAAAGCAAGAGAGTTCCAGAAAAACATCTATTTCTGCTTTATTGACTATGCCAAAGCCTTTGACTGTGTGGATCACAATAAACTGTGGAAGATTCTTCAAGAGATGGGAATACCAGACCACCTGACCTGCCTCTTGAGAAATCTGTATACAGGTCAGGAAGCAACAGTTAGAACTGGACATGGAACAACAGACTGGTTCCAAATAGGAAAAGTAGTACATAAAGGCTATATATTGTCACCCTGCTTATTTAACTTCTATGCAGAGTACATCATGAGAAGTGCTGGGCTGGAAGAAGCACAAGCTGGAATCAAGATTTCTGGGAGAAATATCAATAACCTCAGATATGCAGATGACACCATCCTTATGGCAGAAAGTGAAGAGGAACTCAAAAGCCTCTTGATGAAAGTGAAAGTGGAGAGTGAGAAAGTTGGCCTAAAGCTCAACATTCAGAAAACTAAGATCATGGCATCCGGTCCCATCACTTCATGGGAAATAGATGGGGAAACAGTGGAAACAGTGTCAGACTTTATTTTTCTGGGCTCCAAAATCACTGCAAATGGTGACTGCAGCCATGAAATTAAAAGATGCTTACTCCTTGGAAGAAAAGTTATGACCAACCTAGATAGTATATTCAAAAGCAGAGACATTACTTTGACTACTAAGGTCCATCTAGTCAAGGCTATGGTTTTTCCAGTGGTCATGTATGGATGAGAGAGTTGGACTATAAAGAAAGCTGAGCACCAAAGAATTGATGCTTTTGAACTGTGGTGTTGGCGAAGACTCTTGAGAGTCCCTTGGACTGCAAGAAGATCCAACCAGTCCATTCTGAAGGAGATCAGCCCTGGGATTTCTTTGGAAGGAATGATGCTAAAGCTGAAACTCCAGTACTTTGGCCACCTCATGCAAAGAGTTGACTCATTGGAAAAGACTCTGATGCTGGGAGGGATTGGGGGCAGGAGGAGAAGGGGACGACAGAGGATGAGATGGCTGGATGGCATCACTGACTCGATGGATGTGAGTCTGAGTGAACTCCAGGAGTTGGTGATAGACAGGGAGGCCTGGCGTGCTGCGATTCACGGGGTCGCAAAGAGTCGGACACGACTGAGCGACTGAACTGCACAGACTGATGAAAGTCTTGGCTCAAGTGTCACCTCAAAAGACAGGCCTTCAAGGACCACCCTATCTAAAACAGCACACCTCTCATAGCCCCCACTACCCCCTTCTCTGCTTTATTGGTTCTCATTGTACTTATCACTACTTCCTGGAGGGTTTTTTGGGGGGGAGGTGTTATATTTTTTGTTGTTTATTCTCTATCTCTCCAATCTATCTGAAAATAGATTGCCAATCTGGTTTGCTCACTGATGTAGCCTCAACAACTAGCGCATAGCAGATTATTGATATTTTCATGAATTCATAAATAGAAATTACAAGGCAGTGCATTTTATTTTACTTGGATTTAATGAAAGTAAAAAGAAATAAGTAAACTGAAGGCATGATTGGAGTGTTCATCCAGGCAGTATTCCGAGTTTGAAGCCATTGTTCAAAGGTTTTGATTTCCCTGCTGAAAAATATGAATGAATTAGCACTCTTCAGCTTACTCCCATGTTCCCATTTCTGTGAGCTATATAGTTTACACAGTCAAGTTTTTAAATATGTTTATGACTTTTATTGTCCCACATTTATTAGTCTTATACATTTACATGACTCACATTCTTCTTTTATGCTGAGTTTTGACCTATTCAATAAACTTAATATGAAGAACTGGAACCATCTGGGGTCATTTCAGGTGGCTCCATAAAGATATCAGTCCTTTATGTCTCTGCTCAGAAAGACTCCAGTGAGAGGCAAAGTGATAGATAAGTGATTTATTAGACTAGGACGCTAGTGAGGCTTACAATCTAGCAGGTGAGAGATGCCGCACCCTGAGAACTTAGTGGGCTACAGTTTTATAATCAAAGGAAAAATCGGGGCTGAGTAAGAGACCACTTTCTTCCTCATTCTTGGCTAGACATCATGCTTCCATCATCAGCTCCTCCAGGTTGGGCAAGGGAGTTTTCTTGTCCCTACAGGGTCAAGCAGGACTGTTAAGGCACTATGGGAATATTTCAGATCTCAGTACAATGAGGGTCTTTATTTTGAAATGTTAGCTTTCTGTAAATTATTGTTTTTTACCTGTGCAGAGAGCATGACCTAGGGGTCATTAACTTACTGAACTTAATGGGCAGGATGTAGGTCTCACGTACCCATTATTTTATTGTTTGGGGGTATGTCTCCTGCTTCTTCTGCATGGTTTTGTTGCTAAGCAAGCCTGTTTGGTTTTGCTGTTATGAAAGCCTGCTTTCTTGAGTGATCATTAACTTACAGGGGTTTACCATATTTTTCTACTTAGAATCCCTTAGTGGGATTAACTATTTAATCACCTACTTTGTCCCTTTGCCCCTATCAGAATCACCGACATCAAAACTTTAACTTTCAGAGAATAAGTAAAAATGAGTTCCTTTCTTGTGTCAGTGATTAGTGTTTGGGGAAAGACAATATTTACACCATGTTAGCTCCGGCTCTAGCATCTATTCGCCTCTGGACCTGGACTGCAGGGCCGCCCGCCCCGATGGCGCAGTGCAGCCAGGAGCCGCCAGGGGCCGCCACTGCCAGCCGCTCCCCACAGCCGCCGCTCTGTGCGTCGCCTGCGCAGAGCGCAAGGGGATACTGAACCCGAGGGCGCGGCGCAGTGCATCCTGGGTCGGCGTAGCCATGGCGGCTCGTGTCCTCTGCGCCTGTGTCCGCCGACTTCCCACGGCCTTCGCGCCGCTGCCCAGGCTCCCCACGCTAGCTGCGGCCCGGCCGCTCAGCACTACCCTTTTCGCCGCGGAGACCCGGACGAGGCCTGGGGCTCCGCTGCCGGCCTTGGTGCTCGCGCAGGTGACTGGCGGTGACTTTGTGGGGGGACTTGGCTGGGGTCCGGCGTCGGGCCCACTCCGGGTGAGAGGGAGGGGCCAGGCAGCGGGGCCGCGGCTACTGTGGCCCCTGTTGTTGGGGATGACCAGGGGACACCTGCTCGCTCCCTCTCCCACTGTCTAACGGTGCTTGGTTGACCCCTGCCGGCACTCGGGTGACCTAGAGATTGTGAACAAGAGCACAGAGCTGGAGTCAAACACCCCTGGGTTCGAATGCAGCTTGCCTCTGACCAGAACTTTGGATAAACCAGGTGCCGTCGCCCACCCTCAGTCTGAATCGTAAAACTCTACCTGTGCAGTTCCAACGAGGTTTAGAGGAGATCATACTGGTAGAATGCCGAGCGCGGTGCTTGGTGAGCTCTCAGAAATACCGGTCGCCGTTAGTCGTAGTGATAATGATAAATACCGTGATGGCTTTCTAAAAAACTAATGACTGGGTGCAAAGAGGAAGACACGGCGCCCTACAGCCTTCTCCACAGCAGTTCTCTCCCCAGGTTTCTCCCTGTGGCAGCTTTTGCCTGTTTTGGGGTGTCCTGCAAATAAGGATAGGAAGCAAGTTAGTTTTTAAGCTTTTTTAAAATCTGATGAAACCTTTTAGAGGCTGAATTTCTCCTTATGTTAATGATTCTCAACCTTGGTTGCACATTCAAATCACCTGGGTAGCTTAAAAATAAGTATGTTCCTCGTGGGCCCCCCACCCATCTGATTTACCTCTGTGATGAGGCACTGACGTGTGCTCTGTAAATTCCCCAGGTGACTCTGAAGTGCATCAAGGTTAAGAACTATTGTCTTAAGGGTAGATAGATTCTCAAAGTTAAGTAGAGAATGCCCTTTTCAAACTCTAGGACTTCATGTAATTGTGGTTTTAACCTCCACTAAGGTATTAGAATAAAACCTAAGAATGCCCAGGCCAAATCAATTAAAATCTCTAGCAGTCCAACGTGGTCATCTATTTTTAAAAGTTGTCGGTGATTCTTATGTGCAGCCAGTGTCAAGATTTACTGACAGTGTAGTAAATTCATCCAGGGGGTATTGTCCTGTCAGTGAATCAGAAAGTTCAAAGTGTCACCTTGAAGTTCAAAGAGTAGTGTATATAGTTACCGTTTTGTTCCTGAGACCAACTTCAGTGTCAGGCTAAGAGGTGAAGTGATAATTCCTTATTCTTGGAGCATTGCTCTTCAAACTTGATTGTGCGTTCTGATCACTTGCGTTAAAATATAGGTTCTGGAAAGGGGCCTAAGAGTCTTCATTTCCAGTGGCCTTCCAGAAGATCCTGCTGCTGCTGCTTGGACCGTGCCTTGAATTGCAAGGTGCTCAGAGAGGTTCCACTACCTCTGCTGGGTTTACATACACAGCAGAGCAGCCATTTTCTTTATGCTTACAGAGTGGTTTTGACAAAGTGTTCCCATTTAGCTGCCTTGTATCCTTTTTGGACTAAACTGGAGAGTAAATACTTGCTCCTTCAAAGATACTGAGGCACTGTGTGCCAGGCCTTATGCTAGCAGTTGAGAGATACAGAGATGCATACAAAAGAAAGACATCGATTCATGTCTTCACTGGACACGTGGCCGCTATGTTAACCTTGCCTAGTCCCTGCTGTGCGGTTTTCCCTAGGTGGTTTCTGACATTATTTTCCCTTGGTTCATCTCATGTTCCACCTTGTTGGGAACTTTCTCTACTAAATCATTAAATGTTGGTAAGGTCAAGAAATCATTTGCCACATAGTCTCCCTCACCCATCTCTTTGCTCTCTTGCTTTCTCTTACTGCTTGTATGCCAGTCACCCCCAAACTTCCGCCTCCAGCCTTTGTTCATTTCATCTGAACCTTTGCTCATTCTACCTATTCTGTTCTGTCAGCTTTTCCCTCCTCAAATCCATCCACTGTGCAGACCCTGGAACAACTAGTTATTCATTTATATTCTAATTTTTTTCCCCTGAAAAAAGGAGCCGAAGCAGCTTTCCTGAGTATAAAAATAACAACAATATAAAATAGAAGGTACCAAAAAAACAAAAAGATGTAGTGGCCTAAAATGGGACCTTGAAGTCTTACACTTGACCCAGAGCCCTGAATCTAGACAGGCAGCCAGAGTACAGAGAATTTCCAAAGAGTTCCTGTGCAGGGAAGGCTCAGCTGTTCCTGGTACTGGAGCCAGACTGACACGTGTGGTGGTGGTGGACTTGGGGCTGCGATCCGACCACGTCATTCATTCCCGAGTCTCGTATCTCTACCCTCACTGGCTCTCAAGGATTGAATGACAACTTCTGTTACTGAAGCAACCTACAAATACCTGTCATGGCCCTTGCCACATTTTTGTTATAATTGAAATGATCTGTTTGGATTAGTGTTTTCCATTAGACCATAGGCTTCTCCAAGGGTAGATGTCTTTATTTATCTTTGTGGATCCAGCCCACTGCACCGTGCCTGGCACATAAGGTAAAGCTCAAAGGCTGCTGAGCCAGGCAGGTAATAGGTAAAGGCAAGGCATTGCTGTTTGAGAACAGGTGTGTCTGCAGTGCACAAGAAGAGCGGATTGATGGAAACCCCACTGAGCATGGTCCTGAAGGCAGCAGCTTCTCATGCAGTGGGGGTGGGTGTAGTTGCACATGCAGAGGCCAGGATGAGCCCAGCACTTACTTAGTGTGGACCTTCTGGTGCCTGTGAAAGGGAGAGACCTACGTTGAGGTGGGAAGACAGGTATATTGAAAGGTGCTGTATAGGTGCTCATTCACCCACTGAGGAATGTGGCTGTTCTCTGTCTGGGTCACAGGGAGTAAAGATTATTGCAATTTGTTGAAGGAACATTTGAGACCTTCCCTCCCACGTAGCTGGGTGACCCAGTAAACATGATGGTGAGAACATGGGGAGAGTGGAGGCTGGCTCTGAGGTTTCCGGCTAGAGCCCCAGGGGCGGAGCAGGAATGGAGGTCTGCAAGCAGGTGTTTTGGAGACAGGTAAGGAATTTATAACCAAACTGAGGGTGGGATGTCTGCTACCTGGGTAGAGCCGCCCAGGGGGTAATTTGCAGAGATGGTCTTTAAAGCCACCTAGGTTCCTCTGAGTTCCCCTCAGAGATGGACCCAGTTCAGGGTAAGATGGATATTAATAGAAACTACTCAGGTTTATTCCTGCTGGTTCACAGGGTTGAGTCCTCATTCTTTTCCTTCAGACAGTGGCTTCTCTGATGTCTGAGGGAGGTGATTTTGTTGCATATAATTGTTAAATGTAGACCTTGGGGAAGAATAATTAACACCAGAAACAATGTTGGCCGTTGGGGACACTTTTCAGAAGTGCTTGTCCGCTCTGTTTTTCGTGGCTGAGATCCCCAGAAAGGAGGCAGTAAGACCCTTCAGGAGGCCATTCTGGGAGACCTGGGGCAAGATAACTAACCTTTTGTCTCAGTTTCCTCACCTGTAAAACAGGGTTATTATTAGCTCTAAAGGAGATGACGTATGTAAAGTGCTATTGGCAGTACTGCAACCTGATAGGAAATCAGTAAAGAGGCTAGAAAGGGAAGGAGTCAATCAAGTACTTTGGGCTACACTACTGCCTCACTCTCAAACTGGCAGGTCACTGCCATTCTGAGCCGACTGCTGCTGCTGCTAAGTCGCTTCAGTTGTATCCAACTCTGTGCGACCCCACAGACAGCAGCCCACCAGGCTACCCCATCCTGGCATTCTCCAGGCAAGAACACTGGAGTGGGTTGCCATCTCCTTCTCCAATGCATGAAAGTGAAAGTGAAATCGCTCAGTCACGTCTGACTCTTCGCGACCCTGTGGACTGCAGCCCACCAGGCTCCTCCATCCATGGGATGAGTACTGGAGTGGGGTGCCATCGCCTTCTCTGCCTGAGCCTACTAGACAGCCCTGAATAACACTTGTATGTGCCAGGCAGTGTTCTAAGCCCTCTACGTTTCATTATCTCCTTGATGCCTCAACAATCCTGTGAACTTGGGTACTGTTAGTTCAGTTCAGTTCAGTTGCTCAGTTGTGTCCAACTCTTTGCGACCCCATGAGCTGCAGCACACTAGGCCTCCCTGTCCATCACCAACTCCTGGAGTTCACTCAAACTCATGTCCATTGAGTCAGTGATGCCATCCAACCATCTCATCCTCTGTCATTCCCTTTTCCTTCTGCCCTCAATCTTTCCCAGCATCAGGGTCTTTTCAAAAGAGTCAACTCTTCGCATCAGGTGGCCAAAGTATTGGAGTTTCAGCTTTAGCATCAGTTCCTCCAATGAACACCCAGGACTGATCTCCTTTAGGATGGACTGGTTGGATCTTCTTGCAGTCCAAGGGAATCTCAAGAGTCTTCTCCAACACCACAGTTCAAATGCATCAATTCTTCAGCTCTCAGCTTTCATTTTAGTCCAACTCTCACATCCATGTGTGACTACTGGAAAAACAGCCTTGACTAGACAGACCTTTGTTTATGGTCACTTAGCAGATAAGGAAAACTAGGGCATAGCAAGATTAAATAACTTGCCCAAGGCCAAAGAGCTAGTAACAAAGAGCTAGTGCTGGGATACTTTCTCCTTCCAGAGCCTGAGTTCCCACGTGATACACCCTCCTGTTTCCTGCACAGCCCACTGCAGCCACCTTTTGAGACTGGCCTGTGGTTTCCAGGTGGGGCCCTGTTTAGTCTCATTTATGCAGGTCAGGAAGCAACAGTTAGAACTGGACGTGGAACAACAGACTGGTTCCAGATAGGAAAAGGAGGACGTCAAGGCTGTATATTGTCATCCCGCTTATTTAACTTATATGCAGAGTACATCATGAGAAACGCTAGGCTGGAAGAAGCACAAGCTGGAATCAAGTTTGCCGGGAGAAATATCAGTAACTTCAGATATGCAGATGACACCAGCCTTATGGCAGAAAGTGACGAACTCAAAAGCCTCTTGATGAAAGTGAAAGAGGAGAGTGAAAAAGTTGGCCTAAAGCCCAACATTCAGAAAACCAAGATCATGGCATCTGGTCCCATCACTTCATGGGAAATAGATGGGGAAACTGGAAACAGTGTCAGACTTTTATTTTTGGGGCTCCAAAATCACTGCAGATGGTGACTGCAGTGATGAGATTAAAAGACGCTTACTCCTTGGAAGAAAAGTTATGACCCAACCTAGACAGCATATTAAAAAGCAGAGACATTACTTTGCCAACAAAGGTCTGTCTAGTCAAGGCTATGGTTTTTCCAGTGGTCATGTATGGATGTGAGAATTGGACTGTGAAGAAAGCTGAGCGCCGAAGAATTGATGCTTTTGATGTGTGGTGTTGGAGAAGACTCTTGAGAGTCCCTTGGGCTGCAAGGAGATCCAACCAGTCCATCCTAAAGGAGATCAGTCCTGGGTGTTCATTGGAAGGACTTATGCTAAAGCTGGAACTCTAATACTTTGGCCACCTGATGTGAAGAGCTGGCTGACTGGAAAAGACCCTGATGCTGGGAAAGATTGGGGGCAGGAGGAGAAGGGGATGACAGAGGATGAGGTGGTTGGATGGCATCACCGACTCGATGGACATGGGTTTGGGTGGACTCTGGGAGTTGTTGATGGACAGGGAGGCCTGGTGTGCTACGGTTCATGGAGTCGCTAAGAGTCGGATACAACTGAGCAACTGAACTGAACCAAACTGACTGAATCACAGGGAACCCACCTGGCCCCTGCAGGCAGTTGCCAGTGCTACTGGGGTCGATGCTGACACCTAGTGGGCCACTTGGGTAGCTGCATGTGAAAGTGCCCTCACCAGCCTCTTCCCTTGGGTGCCGTGCATGTCAGCCTCCCGTCTCTCACCCTTTCCCAGCGGTAATTCACCTCATACCACTTCTTGCTGTGCTGCATACATACAAGGCCTCTGTTAGATCCTCCCACCTTAGATTTGATTTCTGTCATTACCAGTATTAACTCATGTCTTCTCCCTCTTTCTCTTTGGTCCTTTTTGCGTCTTCCCTTTTTTTTGTGGTTTGGAAACCTTTTCTAATCATTGTTGATAAGTTGGCCTGTGGCATCCCCAGATCAGAGGTCTCCTTAATTTAACATGCTGTAATCGGAAAGGAAAGGAGACCATAAATGGAAACAAAAAGAACAAGTGCTCTGATCTCTTTAGCTTGCTGATTAAACCTGATTCCAATACTTGATTTTCCTTTTTTGCAAGATAAGTGTTTCTTAAACAGATCATACTGATTTGGTTAATTGGCAGCTTTTTTTGTTTTTTAATCATTCATTTTTAGGGTTGTGCTGGGTCTCCGTTGCTGCGAGGGCTTTCCTTTAGCTGCAGAGAGCAGGGACTGCTCTTCAGTTGCAGTGCGTGGGCTTCTCATTGCAGTGATTTCTCTTGCTGCTCTAGGGCACTCGGGGGTCAGTAATTGTGGCACATGGGCTCAGGAAGTGTGGTTCCCCAGCTCTAGAGCACAGGCTCAGTAGTTGAGGCACACAGGCTTAGTTGCTCGGCGCATGTGGGATCCTCCCGCATCAGGAATCAAACTGATGACTCCCGCATTGGCAGGCGGATTCTTTACCACTGAGCCACCAGGGAAGCTCCGGCAGTTTTTTAAAATACATTAATTTTATTTTGGTTGCGCTGGGTCTTTACTGCTGTGCAGAGGCTTCTAGCTGTGGCAGGCAGGGGCTATTCTCTAGCTGAAATGCATTCTCACTGCGGTGGCTTCTTGTTGCAGAGCACAAGCTCTAGGGCAAGGGCTCAGTAATTGTGGCACACAGGCTTCGTGGCCCTCAGGCATGTGGGATCTTCCTGGACCAGGGATCGATGGATTCCTAACCACTGGGCCACCAGGGAAGTCCTGGCAGTGTTGTTTGGTTTGGGGTTTTTTTTTGTTTTGTTTTTTTTACAGTTTTTCATAGACCTTTGTGACTTGGAGGACCTAAATCCCAAAAAGGAAACCCACTTCCTATGGATTTCTATCCCCTAAGAATTCCAAACTGCAGACCTAAAATCAACTTCAGAATGAGAACACACCGGTTGAGGTTAAAGACTTCTATACTACGAACTACCAGACGGCCGTCTCATTTTCCCCTCTTGGCCCCATGCCTTCCATGGCCTTAAGTCTGCTGATCTGTGACTTGGACTCCCTCTCACATTCTGTGAAGGAATCCAGTCAAGCCCATCATACCTAGTTGAATTCCAAGTGGGCTAAGATCAGAAATTTGAGATATTACACAATGATGGCAAAGATCAGAGTGTCTCATTATTTAGTGGGTGGCAACAAGGCAAGCCCACTTGGAAGGGTAACAGATTGGAAACTAATGCCTGCAAACTCATCATCCTCTTCTTTGGGTTCATAGCTGGCTTCATTTGTCTTGGCCAAAGTCTATAATTACCACCAGGGCCAAATTAGACACTTCTGGTGTGTGATTCTCAGTGTCAGTTCACCCTGACAGCTCTTTTGAGGAGTTATTTTGCCTTGGGTATTAAAAGGGTAGTGGGCTGCTTGAGATGTGAGAAGCTTTAGGGTCCTCTGCAGACTCTTGTTTTAGTGGCAGTTTCACTGAGTGGGGCAAATGTCCCAAAGCCTGGAGGCCGACCAGAGGAGAGAAGAGTGCCTGTCCTGACTGAGAGGAAAGGAGATCGTTTTTTTGGCCACACCGTGTGGGATCCTAGTTCCCTGACCCGGGATGGAACTTGAGCACCTTGCATTGGAAACATGGAGTTCCAACCACTGAACTGCCAGGGAAGTGCCAAGAAATCCATTTTTATGCTGTTGAACTGCTATGGCTTCTGACTCTACCCTGCATTAGGCCTCTGTGTGTCCTGGTGGCCACAGTGAGCCTCCCTGGAGGTGGATTTGCTGGCCCTGTGGAAGCTCTGTGAAAGACATCTGTAGCCGGTGCCTTCTCTAGAGGCATTTTGGGCTCCACAGCAGCGCTTCCTTTATCCCTTGCTCTAGGTTCCAGGCAGAGTTACACCGCTGTGCCGCCAGTATAGCGACGCACCGCCTTTGACATTGGAGGGAATCAAGGACCGTGTTCTTTACGTCTTGAAACTCTATGACAAGATTGACCCAGAAAAGGTAATTGATGTGGTTTAAATGGTTTTTCTTTAAATGTGTATTTAATCACATGGTACAATATCCCAAGTGTCTAAAGCAAAAAATCGCTCCCAGGAACCCTGTTCTTCTGGGAGGTGCCAGCTGACCTGGCTTCTTGGGTGTGTTTTTGGAGACTTCTCAGTGCATGTGAAAGGGCATATATACACAAGTACACGTATTTATATTACAGGTACTATGTGATCTGTTATTGCCCACCATCTAAAAAACACAACTGATCGTATACTGTGAATACTGTTTGAAGGATTCGTCTAGTGATAGTGAGGTCTGGATTAAAGACAATGTGATAACAGACACTGTGTGCCATTCCTGAGGGAGCAAGACGTCACTTCTAAGGTGTGGTGTCTTGGTGGTCAGTAAGGCAGCAGGAAAAACAGACTCTCAGATGTCATTCAGAACAGTGATCAAAGATCATTGTAAAATGTACAAAGTCAGTTCATCATTAGCTTTATATATATGGCTAACTATTTCAAAATTAAGGTTGAATAAGTTAACATGTAAAGCACACCAAGTGTGTGTTGCCACAGGTTAAAAGTATATTATTATTGTTATGGATCTTGATATTTAAAATATGACCTCTTTATAATAAAAAAAAAAACTTCTTGGTAATGATTAAGTGACATTTCACCATTCAGTTATTTTGAGAAGCAAGTGTTCTCACAGACTGAATTTTGCATTTGGTGTTCTTTTCTTGCAGCTTTCAGTAAATTCCCATTTTATGAAAGACCTGGGCTTAGACAGTTTGGACCAAGTGGAGATTATCATGGCCATGGAGGACGAATTTGGTAACGCACAGGCTGGGTCTTGGTGCTTGATTTAGGTGGATTAAATGCAGAGAAGTGCTGGGAGTCTGATGGGGATTTGCAGTTGCAGCGCGCTACCCCCACCTCCACCTGCTTACTATCGGATGAAGGAAACGTCAGGGACAGTGTACTTAATAATATTTGGGAAGCAGGTCCGCAGAGCGCCCGGTGCAGTACCAAGGGCTCAGTGACAAGAGGAGGCCTGGGGGAGCATGGCCTTGAGATTCTTGGGGTGGGGCTTCTAGATGAAGGGCGTAGCCTTCACCTGATGGCTGATGACAGCTTGGAGAACCTCCCCCCCCGGTGAGCTAGACCTAAGTGTCCATGTCTAGAAAATCGCCAGATGTGCCTAGGTTAGGATGTGTGCCTGTACACACACCCATACACACATCTTGGTTTCTTGCAGCGGTTTCCATGCACATTCCCAAGTTATCCTTGTCTGGGATGGTTAGTTATACAAACGAGACTGTTACGAGGTTCCACGGCTCATTTAGGTGAACTGCCTGAATGGAAGCCAAGGGACTTGTATGTCATCCCACAGGGAAGAACTTAATTACAGTTCCTCAGAGATCACCCTAACTAGAGGGGTGGTACCCGGAAGGGCTGCGGGGTTTCTTTCTGGGGTAATGAAAATATTGTAGAGTTAGATAGTGGTGATGGTGCACAACCTTGTGAATATACTAAAAACCATTGAATGTTGCCCTTGAAATGGGGACATTTTGTAGTATGCAAATTATGTCTGAAAAATACATCATCTGGTACATAACAGGTTCACAAATGGGATTCGAGATTGCTGGACATTTTTGATGCGCTTATGCATGTTGTTGAAGGGTTGGATGCTTTCGGTTCTAAAGGATTTGCTTTTTCTACATTCATGCATTGTCATAAATTTCACTTTCAGGGTTTGAGATTCCTGATATAGATGCGGAGAAGTTAATGTGCCCACAAGAAATTGTAGATTACATTGCAGATAAGAAGGATGTATATGAATAAGATATCAGGTAAACAATTTGGCTTATTGTTCTCCCATAGAATTAATCTCTCCATGGTTCTTCGATAAAAACTTAGGAAGAAATGGAAAAATGGAAGTGCTTGACAAGATTTTCAGGAGTTATAAAATGCAGGTACCTTCTGGTTATCTGCCATTCCAAGGGGGCCAACCCTAGTGATCATCTTTATCCTCCAGAGGGATTGACAGCAGTTCATTCCTAGACAGGACTCTCTGTCAGCCCTCCTCCTAAAAGCAGACTTGTACAAAAAAACTGAGCAATGTCACCCCGAAGCGGAGGCCTTTGCCTCCCTCAGTTACCCCCCCACCCCAAGGCCTGTCCAGCCTGCTGTCCAGGAAGCTGAGATGGCCTGGCTCCTAAGTAGGCAGGAGAGGCCTTCTGGGTAGGAGCATGAACTCCGGCGACAGACGCCTGAGCTGACCCAGCACTGCTGCGTCCTGTGAGCCTGGAATCTTGGGCAGACTGTGCAGCCTCCGCAGCCTCAGTTTCCTCCTGTGTAAAATGGGGGTATGACAGGGCCTGCCTGGGGCTTTCGTGAAGGTGAAACCGCAGTGTGTGTCAGTCATCTGATACGGTGCCCGAAGTAAGGAAGCCTCTTAACATTAGCTGCTGTTCTGTAGGCTGTAGAGTGAGCGATCAGACTTTACAGATAAAACCTTGTATTTGTGTCTGTAACTTTAGTTACCCTGGATTTAGCACCTCAGAGATTATCACTTAAAGTTAGTAACACCAGAATTTACTTTGTCTTTTGCCAGACCCTTTTTCCTCACTGAGAGAAGGCTCAGAAGATGCTGACGAGTGTCTGGGAGTGAGAACATATTTCTGCATCACTGCTGACTTGGAGAGTAATTCTGTCTAGACTTGTATTTAAATTGTCTTAAGTGTTTTTGCCCTTTGAAAATAAATCTGTAAAACCAAGATTTTTCTGAGTCTTCCGTTTTTTATGTCTAGACTGCTTTTTTTTAATAGATTGACATTGCTTAGGATTTTTAAAGATTATTCTGTCATTGATATTCATGGATATCAGAAATATAACTTTTTCGGCAGAGTGCTTGAAATAAGTTTCTCTCTGACCACCTTCAGTATGAGGAATGAATTAGTGATAAGATGATGTTTTGCCTCAAAATACTTTGTGCCCCCGTTAGTTTACTGATTATTCCTCGTATCAGCTGACACCAGTGTGTGGGACTAATTTTTCATCCCTGTCCTGAGGATCCATTTCTGAATTAATGGCATTTAGTAATTTTGGTAATTTAGTAATTTGGGGAAGATAAAAGGTTCTCTTTCCCCCTAGGTTACTTTGACTTTGTGTCTGTTTGTCATACATCAGTAACAACCCTGTTCCTTTTATTCCTAGCACTGTGTTAGGTCTTTGGAGTTGATGTAGGCAACTGCTCAGCTCTTAGAGACTTAACTTGAGAGACCTATCCTAAAATACTTGCTTTACTTTTAGCAGAACTTCTAGTATGCAGGAGGAAGGAGATCAAAGTCGTGTACTTAAGTAGGAAGTAGCGTCGTTGCAGAGGTGCAGGGACTGGCTGTGTGATCCTCAGCCGGCAGAGAATCTCGTGGCTGAGGGACGAGGTGACAGGACTCTGCAGTCTGGTGTGGGGTTTGGGCCACACACCTGCTTCTCCTGGAGGTACCCGGTGTTGCCAGTTCCTTCTGTGTCACTTTAGAACCACTATAGACAAGAAAGCAGTCACATTTCCCCTCCTTTTTAAGTAAACAGGAAGCATTCATTGCTATGCTACATTTTTAAGTACTTGAGATATTCTTGGAAAACTGCAAAATTGGAACATAAGGGACTGCCTCTTTCTTTTTCCCAGCTGCATTTATTCAAACAAATAGTCTGCTTATTAGGCACTAGAGATCCAACAGGCAAAAAAATAGGCTGCACAGGACTCCTGATTGGAATGTACCTTAATTTAATATCTGGGGTAAATGTTCTGTCTGTTTTATCTCCCACAGCAACTACACATTTTGCCAAAAATTGCAAATGTGTTTGTTGCTGCCTAAAATCCTGAAGTCAGCAGTACTGCCACTAAAGAGATTGCTAAAATCTTAACCACATACCTGCCGTGAAATGGCCCACTCATAACCATTCTGTGGAAGTCTTAAAGAAGCCAGAATGAGGCAGTGGGAGAGGTGTGGGGAACAACCACACATTATTTGGTGACAGTGGTATTTAGGATCTGGGTGCATGTTCAAACAGCAAAGGCCTTTCTGGTCTAAAAACTTGCTGTGAAGTTCTTTGAGAAACCAGTGTGCCCTTATACACAGGCAGCAAACTGGCCAAATACAGCATTCCAACGTGTGTCAATCAGAACAAACAGGATCAGTGTGTCTGCTGCAGGCAGGTCCCTTTGGGAAGGGGCGGCTGGGAGGCCTGTGACGACCTGCGTCTGGGGCCAGTGCTGTTCTATCTCCTCCGAACAGCCAGGGCACTCGTGCACCCAATGTAACTACAGTGTGCCCGCCATTGCGGAGCACTCCTCCAGGCTGGGCCTTGGGTCACAAGTGTAAAGTCTGCTCACTGGAAGCTCACCATCTGGTAAAGGAGACCGTGAAAATCCATGTGATGTTTCATATTCGGCATCACCAATGATACCAAGCATTGACTGAGCTGCTCCTGAAGTCATGAGAGGACACGTCACCTTTGTGGTATTCTTCATCCAACTGATCATGAAACAAATCCAGAAGGTAGCACTTTAAAAAAAACTGACGTGGAACAGAAAGGACAGGGTAACTAAATTAAAGGAGACCAGAGACACAACTTCACGGGAAATGTGAAGTTTGAAAGGTTTGGGGAGAAAAACAGGACATTTTGAGGACAACTGGACTCTACATAGGTGATAAAACAATGTTAAATTTCTTACATATAATCAGTATTATGTAGTGAACTAACCTTATGCTCAGGAGAACTTAGAAGTGAAGCAGCAAGATGTCTGTAGGTGACTTTATTTATCTGGCTGCTCTGGGTGTTAGTTGTGGCATGTGGGATGTAGTTCCCTGATCAGGTATTGAACCTGGGCCCCCAGCATAGGAAGCTTGAAGTCTTAGCCACTAGACCACCAGGGAAGTCCCTGTAGGTAACTTTTGAATGGTTCAGGGAAAAGAAAAAAGAAATGGTAGCAGTGTTAACAGATGGTGACTAGGTGACAGCCCGTCAACTATCCTGTTTGAAATTTGTTAAGGAGAAGACAACATGATAGGGTGTAACAAAGTCTATGGACAGCATTCAGCTGGATATCCCACAGTGTGGGGTCGGTTCAATGGGGACAGTTTTACACGATGAAAAATCGGTATTTTATTTTAAAAGTGAAAGTGAGTCAATCAGTCGTATCCGACTCTTTGCAACCCCATGGACTATACAGTCCAGGGAATTCTCCAGGCCAGAATACTGGAGTGGGTAGCCTTTTTCCTTCTCCAGGGGATCTTCCCAACCCAGGGATCGAACTCAGGTCTCCCACATTGCTGGCAGATTCTTTACCAGCTGAGCCACAGAACAGACTATAAACAACAGGATTCCATTTCCATACGACACATACCAAAATGCTAGATTACCACCATGTGGTAGAAATACCTTGGCTTATTTTTGTTAATCAGTGTTTTCTAAATATAAACACGTTGTGTAAAAAGTAAGAAATCTGTGAAAACTGGGCATTCATTAGGAGCCAAGGCTTGGGAAAGGCACTCCCAAGCAATGAAGCCTCGGCTGTATTCCTAAGGCTCCGCCGGGGTCCAGCCCCACGGCACGAGCAGGAGCCACGGCAGCACCACGTGAGCACAGGAGGGGACATGCCGTCGGTTCAGGCCGGGGTTATGACTGGAGGGTGAAATCCTGGGCGGGGTGGCCTCTGGTTAAAGCTGTGGCTGGGATCAGGTCACGAAGCAGGGCCTCATTTGTCTTTTAAGGAACTTGTAGGCAGCAGGCGCAGGATTTCCCAGAGCAGACGCAGTCAGCCATACTCGAGCTCAGTGGTTGGCAGCTAGCTGTGCAAAGGGTAAACTGAAGGGGATGAAAGTGCTGGGCACTAGAAGAACCCAAGAGAAAGATGCAGATTTGGAGGTTGGGATAGAGAAGAGGGATTGCAAAAATACTCTGGGGATAAAAATAGCAGGTGGTCAGATGACAGAGGAAGTGAGAGTCTAGGGTATCTCTCAAGTTCATGGCTTGGGGCTACTGGTCCTGGGTGAGCTGTTATCTGAAAGAGGGAAGAGAGGAGGGTCAGACTGAAGAGGGATACAGGGGCTTCCCTGGTGGTCCAGCCAGTTAAACTCCATACTTCCATTGAACTGGGACGCGGGTTCAGTCCCTGATCAGGGAACTAAAATCTGGCATGCCACATGGAGTGGCCAAAAAGGAAAAAGAAAGGGATATCGTTTCAGTTTGGGCCGTTGGATTTACTTGTGGGATACCCAAACAGATGACAGATAATGGTCTGGAACTCTAAGCTGGAGTATGATTGTGAGGCACCTCCTCTGGACCTGCTCCCTCCTGCTTTGAAGTTCCTCTGTGGATACCCCAACTCTGATAAGGGATTTATGTGGGAATCACTGACCCTCTGCTCATGAGATGGCCTCTTGGTGCTTAAGCCTAAAGTGAACTCTGCTTGCTTCAGGGATGGAACACAGCTGGTGTGGAGAGCTAGAACTACGTGAGACTTACCTACCATTTGAGATTTCTCTATCAAGCCCATGTACTATTTACTGTCTCGATTTTTTAAATGGTGGCCAAGCAATAAATATCAAGGTTCAAAGTTAAAAAAACAACTCACAAACATATGTTAGTACCCTTAAGATAAATAAACCAGGGAGAAAAAAGAAAAAAATTATGAAACCAAAACAAAGTAGCCAAGCTCTTTCCTAAGTTCTCAACAATAAGACCAGCATCTCGGAGCACAGACTCTGGGGTCAGGCACATCTGGATTCTGAATCACAGCCTCGGTCTGTGACAGGCATGTGACCTTGGCCAGGTCTCTTCTCAAAGTTTCCTCCGATGGGTAACGGGGCGGACAAGAGGTGATGGAGTGGTGACAGTGGAACGCACACACTTTATCTGTCCCGGTGCCTGGCAGTGGACAGACTCAACGCAAGAGCTGAGTTAAACAACATCCTGGAGAGAGGGTTCAGGAGCACCCATTCTTCACCGAGGCTGGAGCCCTGCAGAAGGTCCTTTCCCAGTAACTGGCCTGACGCAGAGCATGAGGCCCAAAGCCTGCCGGGTGGCCTGCCACAGCTGTGGTCTTCTACAGTCTGGAGTGTGCATCTGAAAGCCCCAGACTCGCAGTGAACTGAAGTCACCGGGAACAACACGTCTCGGATGCTAAGGTTATTGTGTCTCTGGGTAACACGCCAGTAAGAGCCCTGTCTGGTATTTCTACTCTGGAATTCTTGGGCAAGAAAACACTTCTTCCCTCAGGGAGAAGATGCACTTCCCTCTAGTGCATCTGCTAGAAGCTGAGTCAACAGAGAACAAAGCAGAGCTGAGAGCTGGAGGGTTAGGCGCCTGATGTGACTTGGGGGCCCACACAGGCCTAGGTCTGACACTGGACTTTCTGGTTACAATCCCCTTGCGTAATTCACATGAACTGGGTTTGTCCTCAGTCGTGGATCCCTGCAGTCAGCAAGTCTCACATGCGGGAGGGAGGGCAGGGCAGAGAACAAGGCAACTCTGCCAGGTGGGGGCGCCAGTTCACGACCACCACCAGAACCACAGTTCCAGAAGCCTTGGTAACAGGGTAACTAACACTCAAGACAGGAAGGAGAGAGCAGGGGGTCAGGATACAAATGATGATTAGAGACACATGGAGGGGAGGTTTCTTTAAAGGGAGAGCAAGGCTAGCAACGACAAAGTTAAAAGGATATTTAAAAAAAAGACAGGACTCAGAAGCGTAAGAATTATTGATTGAGAACCATTCTAGAAGATGTATTAACCAGTATTACTAATTTCACATCGTCTATATATTAGGTGATATTACTGAATTGATATTCGTTTTTAGGTGAGGTACCCGTGTCGTGCTAAGGTGTAATAATGGCCTTACTCTTTGGAGATGCTGCTTACGTATCCACACGAAAACACGTCATGGCATCTGTAAGGCGGTCAAATGACTCAGCAAAATAAAGTATGCATGTGAAGAGAAGGCAAATGGAGTTAACGTTTTTAACAACTGGTGAACCCACGTGAAAGCACGAAGTGGTCACTAGCATTTTTCAACTTTCTGTAGGTTTGAAAATGTACAAAAAAGGGAAGACAGCAAGCGATTACAATGAGATAGAGAGGAAAGTGGTGAAAACAGAAGAAACTTGAAAGTCAGGAGCTATAAAATGAGGTGAAGAGTAGGGAGGGGTCTATCAGTAGACTAAGACAGGATACTAAGGCTTCAGAACAAAAACAGCCTCGAGAAACTGGGAAAGGCAGAGGTTAATCCCAGCTGAAAACGGCCCAGTGGGGTCGGCAGAGGCCTCCTGGGTGGAAGCACAGCAACTTCCTACAAGCAGGATGAGTCAGACGGGCCACTTCGGGCAAAAGTAGGAAGTCCTCGCCTCTTGCCCTCATGACCGTGTTTTGTGAGGTCCCTGCTGTCGAGTGTTCTGATAGTTACCCACAGTTAAGAAAATGCCAAGGTGTCTCCCCCCAAAAAATGGTACGATATTCAGAGTGGAGTTCATCTCATTCCCTATCTGAGGAGGCTCAATCACCCTACCCGGTGTAAGGTGCCTCCAGTAACAATTCAGAAGTGCCCTTTATGCAGACAGAAGATTCCCCAGGGGCATCAGGCCACAGACAGCATGGAGCACAGCCCCACCCCCAAACAATCAGAACCTTAAGAATCTAATGGTGTGGTTCAAGGATTGTGAGGCAATGGGAAACTACACAGAGCCAGGAAAGGGCAGTGAGACCAGAACCTTCAGGAACATTTACCAAGTAGGGCGAAGAGGAGAGAGGGTCCAATGGGAGCAGTGCTGGGTCAAAACCAATTCTGCCAACTACAGTCACTGCCCATGCCTGGTAACAGACCTCCCTCCCCCGTCCTGGGTCCTTGCGGCTTGCGGCTGAAGCTGCAGCTCCGTCTCAGTGTTTGATCAGACGTGTCCTGGCAGAGTGAGGACTGCGTGGCGGCCTGCCCTCCAACCCCTGGAGGCCAGGCAGGGGAAGGCCCTGACCGGGACCTGGCTGACCGCCAAGCTGGAAGCTGGACTCACACGGAGTGCATCAAGTTGGATCCGTTTATCAGCTATTTTCAGCAGGAACAAATGTGGATATACCCAAGAGCCAAACAAGGAAGATGGTAACATGGTACCCCACAACTGGACAAAAAAATGACTCCAGGCCCAGTTTCAATGTTTGTCAATCCCCAGTACAGATCAGGCGCATGAAGAATTTGAAGGAAAAGGAGACGCAATTAATTATCAAACTTTAATTGATAGACTAATCTTACAGGATAAACAATAATAAGACAGCTAGTCAAGGTTACACTTTAAAAAAAAAATTTTCCAGCAGCGCAAATCTAATAGACTAAATACGTTCATCTCCTCCCAAACAGGCATTTGATTAAAAACAAAACCAGAACAGAGCGTACACCACAAGGAAAACATGGTACTTACGTACATTGTCAAATAAATCTGCAGAACTCGTTAGGAAAGAAAGAGATTCTTAGAAATTCAGAAAGCAGTAGAACCACCCAGCCTGGCAGGTCAACTGACCAGATGTCACGCGCACTGGAGGGCTCCTGACCACCTGCGACTTCAGAAAGGCCACCAGGCCCCGCGAAGAAGGGAACAGGTGCCAGTCCTAAGATGACTTGATCACAAAGCCTGAAGACAAAGGACTATCCTTTCCAAGACAACAGGCAAGGAGAGAAAGAGGAGGCCTCAGAGGACGGGGTGGAAAGCAAGCCGCCCTTGGCACACAGGGTCCTGCCTCTGGCAAAGAGGGCGGGCCAAGCGTGAGCGCCCGGGTCCGTTCCTCCAGGCACCTGGTGAAAGGGAGAGTAAGAAGCAAGGCAGCCCGTTCCAGCTGAGATCCGGCAACTGAGTGGTGAAGGGAGTCTCCCTGGCCCTCATCATGGAAAGCAGGAGCCTACAGAGGCCTCACCTGGCCCACCACGTCCACGATATAGCAAAGTGCACCCTTAGCTCAGCTTGACTTTCTTTTTAAAAAGAGCTGACGCTACTTGCAAAAGGCCCATCATCGATTACAACTGAATACCAAATAGTTGAATACTGAATACCAAAGAGTTGGACCAAGTCTTGAGACCATCTCTCTCAGTTTTCTGAAAAGGCTGACTGAAATAGAGCTGACGGCAGGGATACCTTGTCCCTACTCTGCCAAGTGGCTGAGGGGAGGGAAGGAAAGGCTTGTTGTCCTGCGAAAGGGCTGCCAGCTCCACGAGAGAAGGCAGCCTCACGCCCCTGCCCGCCCTCAGAGCCCCGAGAGGGGTCCTGGCCCCTCCCCAGCGAGGACTCCGCGCGGAGAGAAGCCTGAGGGAGAATGAACACCGCGATGCTACGGAAGGGGAAGGAGTGTCTGAATTTGCTAACACAGATTTAGTCAGTACATCCTGGACCGTAAGAAGCTGACGACGAGCCCACTCAGGGGCCGAGTAACAGACTAGTGGGCGCTGCTGGGACCCAGGCGCGGCTCTCACCAGACGCTGCCCCGGCGGCTCCTCTGCTTGCCGGGGCTTCCTGCAAGGGCTCCACAGGGACGGGGCGGCCAGAGCCCAAGATCGGGCCAGCACAGTTCGTGGGCTCTGGAAAGCAACGCTCGAACAGGTCCATACGAAAAGATGTCATTTACAGTATTTATATAGAAGATCTCCAAGTAAGGAAAAAAGCACCATATTTACTTCAAATAAAAAGGCTCACACAGGCTTTGGTCCTGTTTTGAGACGACACCAGCCTGAGCGAGAAGCGGTTTGGCCCTTGGGGAGCAGGGAGTCTGGACGCACACCGTCACTGGGAGGAAGGGGCGTCACGTGGCGGGAGGCAGCCGCCCGAGCAGGGCGAGGGGGGAACCTGGTGGGAAGGGGCTTGGGGAGCAGCCCCACGAAACAGGGACAGGATGCCTGCTTCAAGAGCGGGTGTGTGGCACTGTCAGGACAAGCCTCTGGGACACGCAGGCTGGCCAACGGAAAGCAAGCAGCATTCAAACCGCGACGCCACTCCGAGAGCTCGCGAGGCCTGTCAACTGCAGAGCGAAGCTTCCACAAGCGGCAAAGACATGCTCTTTCCTCCAGGGACTGCGGGCTGACAAGGACAGAAGGGCTTACAGGTACTGCTCCTTTTGCAAGGGGTGGAAAACAGGCCGTCTCCTGGATGCTACACTTCCTAGACGAACTTGTGCCCCCCAGAAAAGCAAGAGGAGATTTTCCTGCCTAGATCCGTAACCTGGCACGGACGACACCACGAAAAGCAAGAGTCGGTCTGGATGGGCTGGATTCTTGAACTACGGCTTAGAAGGGAAGGGCGCGGAAGATCACCATGAACTGGCTCACAAGGAATAGTCATCTTAGGCGAACACATGCTAATACATCTCACAGAAAGAAGGCTAACAGTCTAGAATCCAGAATGTGAAGTTTGGGACATCTCTTGCCAAACCTTACTATGAGGGCCTGCACCAGTGAGAGGAGAATCGCAAAGACAGCAGCAGAGCAACAGCGAACAGCACAAAGGGTATCATTCACCAAGAGACTGTCCCTCGTTCCAGAGTCAACCAAACCACCGGGAGACGACAGAACTTCACGTGGACAAAGGACGTCAAGGGCTAAACCCGGAAGAGGGAGAGCTAATCACGAAAGCCGTTTATCCCGTTTTCGATGTTGAAATCCATTGGCCAACCCACTGGGTCAGATAACTTCTTCTTGAGAAAGGCAGCATCTCTAAACCTGGGATGAAGGACACCTGAACATGATGCATGAGAAGGACCAGATGCAGACGCGTCACTGAAAGAATCACTGGACTGCTGAAGGATTTCTCAAAAATTCTAAAGAAAGGAAGGTCTGGGTCTGTGGCTGTATGGCTGTATAACTGGCTTCCACCTGGCTCCTCTCAGAGGGGCCTCTGTCGGCACACCCATGCCAAGCTGGGCCTCAAAGCCACATCAGCAAGGGCTACAGGCAACTGTCAAAGCAGCAGTGCCGTCTCCCCAGACTGGGGCCCAAAGGGCAAGATGTTCAGACCGGAGTTGCTGGGACACACTCCGCTGCTCAGCGTATACCAGAGCCTGTGTGAGCGTCCCGACCAGACCCCTGGCTCTTCCTCTCCTGCCATGCATTCATGAGCAGCAGCGTGGCGGGAGGGAGGCCGGGCAAGGAAGTGGTGATGAGGTACAAAAGGAGGAACTGACATCTTTGGGTTTTCAGAAACAAAAATTCCCATCTAGGAAGTGAGAAAGTAAAAAGGGAAAGAATTCACTCCGAACCAGTGGACAGAGAAATATGGCTTACTAACCCCCACATTTTGCATACAATTTTATATGAAAAAGGAAAAAAAAACCCCACCCACAACTCATCACAACGCAGTCCAAATGTTTGCAACCAAAGAGATGAAAATATTTCAGGTGAAATCACTTAAAAAAAAAAAAACAACCAAAAAACCAGAAAGCTTTTGATCATTCCTTTCTAAACACAACTGGTAGATCTACTCTCAAACACACTTAAGAGTATTCCACACAACATGTTCAGAATTCAGATTTATTGATTTCCACCGTATTGACTTTTAAAAATGGTATGAAGCTGACTGCAAGAAAGGGAACCGGTGATTTTAAGTTAAAATTAAGCTAATGGTGAAAGTACATCACCTCTGGCTTCAGTCACCACATCACCTCAGATTGGATATAGATATTTTTGAACAAAGTTCCAGAACTCTGAAATCCAGGGATGCTGCAGGCCTCTCCCAGCAATGTCCTTCACTTTGGGTCAGTCTCCTGGGCCAGAGGTGAAAGTGCTTTCAAAAATACTGCCATTTCCCCAGCACAGTGTCTTTGATTGCATCCACATATTGAGTTGGAACCCAGTACACCCAGTAGTAAGAGGCTTCCGTGGGGCCCAACTGAAACGCCTGGAAGGGAAAAAGGAAAACCAAGCGGTACTTCAGAGGTCAGGAGACTGAGCAGGCAGCACAACAGACAAGGGGAGGGCTGAGAGGTGAGCTCATTAAAATGGGAAGGGGAAAAAAAACAAAAACAACTGTGCACATGGGGAGCATTCTCCTGTCAAAAATAAATGAATAAATAAAACATAAAAAGGTGTGGGAGCGTTAGGCACAGCCGATCCTAAAGCGGTGGTTCCCGAACTCGCGTGTGCAGCAGGGCCAGCTGGGGGCTTGTTAGATCAGACTGGGGGCTCCAGCCCTGAGACTTCCTGATTCCAGAGAGTTGGGGTGGGGCCTGAGGATCTGCACGTCTAACAAGTTCCCAGGTGAGCTAATACTGCCGACCCAGACACCAGTTTGAGAACCACTGCCCTAGGCAAACCACCACACATGCATGAGGAGACAGGAGTGTTGAAAGCAGCACTGTCAGAAATGATAAAAACCTGGAAACCACCTACATATCCATTGTAAGGGAACGCAAAATTAAAAGTGACCTACTCAGATGAACACTGGATTTACTTTTACAAGGTATGAACTGGATCTAGAGTGAATACAGACAGATCATAATGTCGAGCCAAAAAAAAGCAAGCTGCAGAATGATACATACCATGATACCATGTATGGAAACTGAAAAAACACAAAGCAATACTGTGTCTTGGTCATGGATACACGTGAAAGTAAGCGCAGAGATGGGAAGGAGCCACGTGATAAATCAAGACAAGGGCAAAGGGGGAGGGGAACACAGTGGGGACATATTCACTGTTGGTGGATTTTCTTTTATTTAAAGCAAGACTGAAAGCAAGCTGCAAGATATTTACAACAGTCATTTCTTGGTTGATGGATATATGGGTTTGTTTTAGTACTCTCGGTTCTTTTCGGTACTCTTTTAACATTTCTCTAAAAATGAAAAAGCACAGCCACCCTTTTCTAAGGTGAACTGTGAATCTAGTGGAGTGGCACCTGCAAAGAGGGAATAGATACCTTCATTAAGACAAAGACCAAGGCACTCGATGGTGCTCAGAAAAGAAAGGGGGCAATTAGAACCCACCTCTGCCAGCAACAGCTCCAGACAGAAATCGGCATTTAAACTAAATGCGAAGGCATTAGCCATCCACACCACCTCCTTAAAATATGTCCAAAATGGTCCATGCTACTTGTTGGAAATTCCTCTCCCCAGACTGTCTGAAAACTGTGGCTGTAAACCTTATGGGGTCAAACTGGTGGGACAAACCTTTCAAAAGGAGTGAAGGGAGGGGCCCAGATGACAATATTAAAGGCCAACTTTTGAAACAGAAAAAATACCTGAGCAAAAAAATAACAAATCACCTGTAAGCCTTTAAGGACTACACAGAGACTAGAGGGCCTGGGAGGAGCCTGAGCCATCACCACCTCTACCAGGAGGAGGACCGGTGAGCTGGGCACCCAGGGCTGCACTGCCAACCACAGCCTGGGGCAACCCTGCGCCGCCAGACCCCCACAGGGCAGCACAGGGCCCACAACTGGCTGACTTCCTAGAGCCAGGGGCCCTGCCATCTGCCAAGAGAAGGGTCACAGCTGGATATGCCCTCTTCTCGGACTTTCCAACGCCTCCCTCTACTGCAAACTACGCCAGCCGCGTGCGGCCGTTCCTCCCTGGGACAGGGCTGACTCAGCTACAGCACAGTCACCTCCTCCGACTGAGCAGGGCGGGTGGCCCCACTCGCACCCTATCGCTGCTCAGGTCCCGTCCCTGCCACAGCAACTTTGGAGCGAGGCGGCTCAACTTCATTTTTAAAGCAGCCCCTTCAACAGTGCTGGGAGAGTGGAAGGGCTCTGCCTTGCTGCTCAGGGTTGCTCATCCCTGCTCTGCTCTGCAGACCCGGAGAACATCTCCAGAGGCTCTGTCTGCAGAGGAGCAGCCACTCTCCTGAGTGCAACTCCAGGCAGAACCAGGTAAAGGCCCCACCCTCCCCACAGGGTCCTCGGCCACTCGAGGGCAGCCCCCCGGGGTAAGCACTTCACGGCAGAAGGGGGCAGCCTGATGCCCTCACAGGCACCAAGGCTAGTGAGAGGCTCTGTTTCATACACGAGACAAAACTTAAAATGAAGACCCACAAGCCATTAACCTCCTCTTTGCATTTATTTTCCTGGTCTAAAAACAAAATATTACAGATATGAAAGACACGCAAGAGATAAAAATGTATCCCCTTTAAACTGCGTGAAGGTGGCGGGTGGAGCAGGGGGAGGGGGTCAGCTGCAAAATCAACAGAACTAGGAGTAGATCACGGATTAAGCTCTAAGAATTCGAAGACAACAGGAGGCTCTTAAGACTGTTGTCTTCTCAACACTGAGCTCTCCCCTCCCTGCTGGAGGCGGTGCAGGCGAGGCCGCCGGCCACTTACCATCATGTGATAGTCCTCGTGCCCTTCGATGGGCTCGCTGACCACGTTTTTAATGGAACCCATGGGCAGTTTCTCAGTCCGCTCTAAGTTGAGAGGGATCACAGAGATCATTAAAGGCCCCCCCACCCCTCCTCAGGGCTGGCGGCTGGGGGGTCCACCCCCACCCTCACCTTCTGGCCAGTGCACCTCAAGCCCTGTTTGGGAGGTGGGGACTTCCTAGGAGCAAGTGGGGAACAGCACTTGGCAGGTGTGCATTACAGGCTTCCGAGAGCATAGAGAGAGCCATCCTGGCGTTTCTCTGTGGAGCCTGATGACTGACAAACACCCAAGAAACCCCTCTGCACCCTTGTTGCCAAGCCCAGCCCTGGCTGAGGTCTTTGGTGCCTGGGATAGTCAAGGGACCAGGAGGAGGCAGCTGTACCCCCTGCTACTTATACAGGAAGGCGGTTTCTATCCCTTGATCCTGCCCACTCCCCCTCCCAGCCCCTCTCCTTCCCCCTCCCCAGTCTCCCATCCTGATCCTGCCCACTCCCCCTCCCAGCCCCTTCCCTCCCCAGCCTCCCACCCTGATCCTGCCCACTCCTCCTCCCAGCCCCTTCCCTCCCCAGTTTCCCACCCCCCCAAACACACACACTTGAACAAGCTCTCTGAGAACATCCATAACCTCTTCTGGTTAACCCTCGGGATGTACTCATCACATCGGGTCAGAAGCCCTTCTGCAGCAAGTCTAAGGATGGCAGGTAAGAAAGAGGCGGCAGCAAGGCATGCCTGGAGTGAGAGGAGACTGGAGATAAGCAGCACAAAAGGGGGCGGTGTCGTCTGTGCGGACACCTTGGGACAGGGAGCTCTCAGCAAAAGGTGAACAGTGCTGGGAAAAGCTCACTACAGGCTTTGCACCAAGCAAAAATCTAAAAAAAGAGGTAAGCTGACAAAACCCCAGGAACTCAGAGCCCTGGACCGTCACCTAGCTGGTGGCTTGAGATACGTAACTTCTATCCTACAGGCCTTGGTCTCTGAAAAGGAGGGTGGGGAGATAGGGCCTGAATATGCTCATTCAGATCTTGACTTTCTGAGTGGCTCTAACAGTCACCCACAGGCAGGATCTGACCAGCACTGGTCTTTCATGATGGAAACTGTTTTAAACATCAGCCATTTTGAACTGTCCAGAGATTTCACACAAGAACATGGACTTCTGGCTTCTCCTGAAAACACGGAAGATTCAACAATCCTAGGCCCACATTCCTAAGTGACAGCAATCAGCTAGATTAGAGACCTGAGCGCCCTACACACAGGGCACATACTCCCGGTGGCAGCTTCACGAGGTCACGTCCCATCTCCTGCCTGGAGCTCATTCTTCTTGCTCCGCCGGGCCTGAGGCTGTCAGTACTGCCTCCCACGCACGCTAGCAAGGACAGTTTAAGCCACAAGCAGGAACCATTGCATGCCGCTCCATAAAGCACCCCGTTGAGAAAGACATCAACGAACTGCTGGGACGTCACTTCAGCAGAAAGATGAAGCCAGTGACTGGAAGCCAACTCCCAGAACAAGCCGTCCTCCTAGGACAGGGCTTAGGAAACGCAGGGGGCAGGACTCCTGGGCCCACAGTGAGAACAGAGCCTGAAGGGACACTGATACCACTGCCTGGGTGGGAATGGAAATCCTGGCCCTGGTCACCCTTTGAAGATGTGCATGTTCACAGCCAGGCTCTTTAATGAGGCTGGTGAGCCACGAGGCTCTCAACAGCTCTGAACCCTGATCCACCAAGATTCTTCCAGAGCTCTGCCTTCAGGCCATAGCAAAAAGGTGGCAGCTTCTATGAGCTAAAGCAAAACCTCTAACATACGGAAGGGAGGCTGTCATTAGCCCCAGCAGTTATGCCATTGTTTCCTATAGAACTTCACCACCCGGAAACACTCCCTAGGAACCAACGAAGGCTTACACACTCAGTCCTCATCCAGTTCCCCTACCTGCACCCACCCTCCCGGCCAGCAGCCTTGATCCCGGCCTCCCAGGAGGCTGCAGGAGTGAAAGCGCAGGCCAAGGAAGAGGCAGGGTTCTGGCAGGTCTGCGAATGATGGAGAAGTAAGCCAACTCCCCTGCAAGGTCACGAGTAAGTGAGGATCTGACCGAGATGGCGCAGCCCATGACTGAAGAAAACTGATGATGTGCCAGGCTCTGTGGAAGAGAATGACCTACTACAGAGTTCAAAAGCCCCTGGGAAGACTGGGAAAGCCCTTAAGTTTTATGCACAACTTGCCTTGCCCATGCAGTGAGAGTCAAAAGTGAAAAAGACTGGGGCAAGGAATCACAAAATTGTTAGAAAACTCAAGTATCTTGCTGGTTTAGGTCTTTGTTCATTTTAAGAATCAAGATTGGGTTAAAAACGAGAAACCTACTTTCACATTTTAAGATGATTACAATCTCATTCCCCGTCACTCCTGCTCCAATTATTTTCCCTAAAACTATGGTCCCATTTTGGGATTCCCTGGTGACTCAGATGGTAAAGAATCTGCCTACAATGTGGGAGACCTGGGTTCAATCCCTGGCTCTGGAAGATCCCCTGGAGAAGGGAATGGTAACCCACTCTAGTATCCTTATCTGTGGGAATCCGTGGATATAGAAGCCTGTTGGGCCACAGTCTGTGGGGGTGGAAAGAGTCAGACACAACTGAGCAATTAACACCTCCTTGGTCCCATTTTAAGCAGAATCATACTAAATGGCCTGTCCCTGAAACCAGCTAACCTTACACAATGCACACCACTATACTTCTCTTTACATCTACCTCGAACTCTGAATACCTGCAGTGCTGGCCAGAAACAGGGAAACCGGGCATGTCTGGTTCCCTCCAGGAGTCTGATGGGGGACAGATAAGTCTGAGGGTAATGAGCGCTCCAGGGATAAAGCAGGGTGCTCTGTGGACAGAAGCAGCAGCAGCTCATTTGCAGGGTGGAGAGATATCAGGGAAGGCTTCCTTAGAAGAGCATGTTTAAGTAGGACCTTGGAAGATTTTTGTTAATAACAGGAACAGGAAGTAGGCATCCCGGGCAAAGGCACAGCATGACTGAAACATGAGCTGTGCAAAGCATGGTGGGAAGCTCACGGAGTGACGCAGCTCAAGTATGCAGGGCACAACAGGGCAAGTGGGGCAGGAAGCTGGGTCAAAAATCTGAAAGCGAACCCCACGGTTGAGAATACTGGACACTAGGTTGAGGCATCTGAACTTGGCCTTAAAGAGCCCGAAGTTTTTGAGGACTTGACCCAGTGAGGAAAAAGCAGTGTGGAAGATGGGCAGGACAGAAGAGATCGCAGATGGGGTTGGCACAGAGGTTAACTTCCTTTAACAAAGTTCACAGATGCCAGGAATCAACAGGCACAACAGAAGGGAAAAGAAAGAGATGCAGATAATTCTGGAATGTAACTGATAAGACTGAACCATCTGGGAGACCGGAGAGGGGCATCAGTCAGAGACACTTCCCAGCAAACAGCATGCCTGACTCCCAGACACAGGCAGGGAAAGTGGCGGGCTGCAGGGGGCAACCAGGCAAGGAAGTAAGGCAGGTCCTGAGCCCAGGCAGTCTCTGGCCTACAGCGGCCAGGCAGGCGACACACGTGAGCAAAGCTGGCCACAGTAAAAGGCGAATGGGACAGTGAGGGCTACAGCACGGCCCACCGGAAACGGCTACTTTGCGCCAGCTGATCTCCATGTGCCACGTGAAAATGGAGGTCCCGAACAGCTAGACCTTTTGCTTCAAGAGAAGCCAAAACAAAAAATGAACAAACAAAAAAACTTTGATCCAGTGAAATCTGATTTTCACAGACTATGTGTAAACTCAGAAAACCCTTGTCCACAGACAGGACCTGGCCCGCACGCCACACAGTTTGGAACCTCTGGTTCTGGCTACAACTGAAGAGCCAATGTTTGATGGATTGGCTCTGAGATCAGACTGAAGAGAATGAGGGAAGAGGGCCCAAACAGAGGTGAGCATCAAAAAGCAAAATCTAAAGCAAGCAAAGCACAGTGGAGAGAGATTCCAGACTGAGGAGCAGAGATGAGCCCGAGCCCAAGCCCTGCTGGGTGCCAGAGGCAGCAAGCCAGGAACAGGCGAGGCCAGCCCGTACCTTTAGTGCCGATCCACAGCTGGTCTTGTTCTAGCTTAAAGGTAAGCCTCACTTTTCCTCCAGACTTGTTGTACATGCCAGATAATGGTACAGCTGGCAGGCGCTCCTGGGGGCACAAGAGCATGGTAAGAGAGAGGAACCAGTAAAAAAGGCGAGGCAGGAGAAGACAGGAGTTGAGGACACGACTGCAGGAACCTCAAGAAGGCAGAAGTGGAGGCTGGTTCCTTTTCAGAATGCTCACAAAGGAGTTTAGCTTACCTGAGCACCCTTAACAGACGGCATCACGTCTTCAGGTTTTCCTTTATCCAACACTTTTCTGTGTTGCTATAAGTCAGAAAAAGATAATTATATGAAACAGCTGCCTGCATTTCTGTCTTTTACTACCTCTCTGAAAAACAGGATGAAGCAAGCCTTAATATTTTGGTTCAAAAGCTTGTCCTGACTACAGATTATGGGTCCCTGACACTACAGGGCAGTGCTGTCCAGCAAAAATTTCTGTGATGGGAATATTCTGCACCTGTACTGTCCAAAACAGTAGCCGAGAGCCACTTGTGGTTGTTAAGCACTTGAAATGTGGCTAGCATAAGGACTGAATTCTTAATATTACTAAATTTTAATCAGCCACATGTGGCTACCATAGTAGACATCAAAGCTTTAGAGCAATCAGGATTTCCAGATTGCTAATTCACATAAACTCGACTTCCTTCTCTCCCTTCCTCCAAATTAACCACTGAAAAGATTACACAGCTAGCTTAAAGAAAGCCACAAAGGGTGCTTGCTCTCCTGGCAGGTACAAAATGGGGACAGCCATTTCCATCCACTCAAACTCCCACAGAAACCTGTAAGGATGTGACAGTTAGCTTAACTCCCTAGAAGGGACATTTCTTCAACAAATGGAGATTCAGCCCACTGCAGCAATCTTCCCCACTGCCCCACCCTCAACCATGCTAACCAGAAAGGTCAAGAGCCACTTTCCCAAAGAGAAATGTTAACTGCTCTATAGCCTGACAGTAAGCCTAATTCCACTCCCTCCTCAGGAGTTTGAAGCAGCTCATAAAGGGTTCTAATTAGGCACATGGCCCCCGAAAACTGCTCTGGTCTGGCCCAAATGCCTGAGTCTTGTTTCCTCTCCATCTGTGGCTTTAGAGGTACACTCGCTGTCTGGTCAAGCTAGAATTGTGGGTAATGGGTGGGTAAAGAGTAAACATTTCATTGAATTTAAGTACCAGGTGGCCACAAGCCAGTTCAAACTCTCACTGGCATGGCGGAAACCCTCTGGTTAGGAATAACTTCAAAAGTGCCAGACTACTAGCAAAAGGTCACTCTACGTATCAGCCCCAGATTCTTGAACAAGCTGATGAAAAGCTAGGAGAATGGGTCCCTCTCATTAGGCCAGCTTATGCCTCATAACCGGCATCAATAGAACAAAGCTGTGTGGATTAGAAGTTTAATTTGACTCATACATCCCAAGTACCTTTTGAAGAATTTTCCCTTCACTGTGGAGAACAGTTCTAAGCCTGTTAAGCTACCATTAGTAACTCAAAACCTATATTTAAGAAGCATGTTATACTCCAAAGGCGTGACCAGGGGAAAGACTCATGTTTGACGTGTTCCTATTTGACAACTTCATATGTCGTGGCAAAGGAAGATAGGAAAATGGAAATGAACTCAACTGGTTCATATCACCCCATATCTGGAGGGGAAAATGTCCAAATAAACACCTTTTAGATGTGAACAGAGGTTTACAACCCCTTATCTGAAACCCTATGGACAAATGTTTTGTATAAACATAATACAGTTTTAAAACACATTACATGATATTCTTTGTTGGGGGTCTTGGGAAGCACCTGTCACCAAACATGTTAACATTTCTAGGGTAGAACATGACTATCAATGCTAATTCTGGTTGGGTGTTGCTGCCTAGTCTGTAAGAACACTTTTGCTTTTCAGACTTGGGGTTCTGGTAGCACATATAAGAGATTATAAACCTGTAACACAAAATTGTGTGCCACACTGTTGGCCCTGTGCCTTGATGCCTAAGGTCACTGAAATTAATGTTGGTCAAGGTCGGTCTACTCTCCGCAGGATACAGGTTGAGTTGAGAATATCTATTATCCTGGAACACACTAAGAGTGGCCAGGAGGTTCTGTAACTACAAGCAGGGTTGGCTGGATAAGATTGCAAGTGACCGTTCTTTCAACCAGTTCCCTCCACAGTGAAACACTCTTACTTTTCCTAGTTGCAAAAGAGAATCTGAATGGCTACAGTGATCACAAAACAAGGCTGGATCTCTTCCATCTGAAACAAGCAACAGAGCATGTGAAAAATCAGACCCTCATTTCATGACCAGAAAGGAGGGAAGAAGAAAAAAATCAGTGTAGTTATCTTCCAAGTCAGCTTCACTTGGCTTCCTGAAACAGCCAGTTTCAGAGGGACTGCTGAAAGCTACTGATTTCCCTACCTATGGAGAAAAAGGCTTGTTGACTTGGGGGAAGCCACAAGCCAAAAAAACAAATGTAATCATCTGTGTGAAATGGAGGGTCAATTCTAATAGTGGCACTTTTCTCTGGTGCTCAATAGGAGAGAAACCCGCATCTGTTTCCTTTCAATACCTGGTCTGAAGCCTGCCTTTACAAAGGCCTCATCCTAAAGTAGATAGACTTGAGACACACTGACCCGCCAGATGAGACAAAGATGCAAATCTCAGGTAGTTGTCACCTCCACTCAACAGCCAGCCGCACCCAACTGCTGCCATAAATTTCCATCATGGGCCCTGTCCGAAAAGGAGCTTATTCTAGAAAGGAGACAACCAGCCTAGGCTCGAGAAGACAAAGCCTCACTCTTCCTAGGACCAACAATCACACAAGAGACTCACTTTCTGCCTGCAGAGGGGCTCCTTCTTGTTCTCTTCGGCCTTTGCGTCCTGCTGGGCAGCATCTTTGGGTGTGTTTACTGCTAAAACATCATTTATCGTGGAGCCAACCACCATGATCTTGGCCCCGCTGGTCACTTTTATTTCTCTCAATGTCTTATCCTCAGGGACAAGTCCCTTATACATGACTTTCTGCATGGCAGGCGGGAGACCTTAGGAAAAGGCAGAGGACAGTAAAAACAAGAAATGAAAAATATTCTTTGTACAACAGACCCGTAAGTGAATACTGCTTTATCACTAATCACTGTTGTGCACTTAGGCAATTTACAACCTCTCTGAGCCTCCAGAACGTCATCAGGGTGATGACAATAGTTCCTTATATATGGATTTGCTTTAAGGACTAAGAGATGGGACAAATATAGAGCATTTAGTGCAGCACAAGGTGTTAAGTAACCAATCCATGTGTGTGCTCAGTCGTGTCCAACTCTTTGCGACCCCATGGACTGTAGTCCACCAGGCTCCTCTGACCTTGGAATTTTTCAGGCAAGAACCCACTGGAGCGGGCTGCCATTTCCTCCTCCAGGAGATCTTCCCAACCCAGGGATTGAACCTACATCTCTTATGTCTCCTGCACTGGCAGGTGGATTCTTTACCACTAGCGTCATATCAGGACTTCCCTGGTGGCTCTGTCGGTAAAGAGTCTGCCTGCAATGCAGGAGACCTGGGTTCGATCCCTGGGTTGGAAAGATCCCCTGGAGGAGGGCATGGCAACCCACTCCAGGATTCTTGCCTGGGAAATCCCATGGACAGAGGAGCCTGGCAGGATACAGCCCACAGGGTTACAGAGAGTTGGATACAAGTGAGCGACTAAACCTACCTACCTAGTGCCATATCAAGTACTATTCCTTCCAAGTAGTTCCTCAACCAGCTTGTGACTCAAATATTAAGTGAATGTCCACAAATATCATGGATATAGAAACCAGTAAGGTTTCTGTTTTTATGGAGCTTACAGCCTACCCAGAGAAAGTTTAAAAAGGAAATCATTTCAGATGGCAAAGTGCTGTAAATAAGATAAATCTATGTAATAGGAGCTGCTGTGAAGGGGCCAGCATGATGGCCACCAGCAGTGTTTCCCAAAGCTCCCTTATTAGAATTACCTGAAACATTCGCTAAAAATAATTCCTGGCCACATTCCAGACCCACTGAATCAAATTCTCCAGGGGGAAGGGCCTAGAAGCTATAAACTTAACAAATGCCTTACGTAATTTTATTAGAGATGTTAGACACAGGAGTTAGAAACTTGGGCCTAAGAGTCAGCGCTGGGCCTGAAACCCAGCTCAGCCGATTGGCTCTGATTTTGCATCTCATTTTCTCCATCTGAATTACGGGCACGTTACTACTTCCTTCGGCAGGCTGTCGGTAGCATTGAGAAAACTGATGGAAGAACACAGGCAACGCGATACCTAGCGCAGACAGGAGGCAGGTGCGGTGGGTAGGCTGTCAGCGCCAGGGGGATTACCTGTAATCGAGTGAATCTTCTGTTTCAGCTCGGAGCCCGTGCTGTCCAGGGGAAACTTGACGTCGTGCTTAGTCTTGTTCCAGATGATCTTCAGGTCCACCAGCTCCCTTCCCGCGCCGCCGCCCGCGTCCTCGCCGTTGCTGACCGAGGCCTGGGCCACGGGGTCCCCAGGGGGCTGGGCCGGGGCCGGCTGAAGGCTGCCTCGCGCTGCGCAGGAGTCCTCGGCCGCCGCCCCCGCCGCGGCTTCGGCCTCCACGCAGTTGAGGGACCGCGCGGGCGCCTCGGTCGCCACGGTCTCGGCCTCCGTGTCCATGCCAGGCTCCTCCATGCCTGCAAGGGGGTTAGGGGGTGGACGCTCGCCGCGGACTGGGCCTGGAACCAGATTCTGCGCGGGGGCCGCCGGACCAATGCGCCCGAGCCAGGTTACTGGCGCCCCAGCGCCGGGTCACGTCCCCTAGGAGCGCCCGCTTCATCCCTGCCCTACCCGGGCGCCCGCCACCCCCTCCAGACTCACCATCCGGGGCTCCGGCCGCCGCCATGATGATTGTGTACAACACCCACCGCTCCCGCAGAGGCCGCCGGGAAAAGGCGAGCTGGCTGAGATTGGCCCCCGCAGCAGCCCCTAATCTTGCACAGCCTGGCCGGAAACAGGTGGAGGTTTCTATGGAGACCCGCCTCCTCCGCTTCCCCGGCCCGGCCCCTGCCACGCTCTAGCTTTCGAGAACCGAGGGGGGCGGGCCCGGGAAATCGTCCGCTTGCTAGGCTCTGCCCCCTTGAGGCCGAGCGGGGCCGCAGTCTTGGGAGGGGGGCGTGGGCTTGCAGGCTAGGAGGCTGGCGCCTTTAAGGGGCGGGGTTGCGCCTTCTGTGGCGGAAGCGGATTGGCTGGGAGGAGCCCCCGGAAGTGATGCACGGAGGCCCACGTGTGCCTATGCCGCCCCACATGGCGGTGTTTCTGAAGAGGTTGCTGCATCCCGGGAGGTCCCCGGCTGCCTTGGGCCGCCTGATGGGGCGGCGCGAAGCCAGCCTGGGTACTGATCCCGGGGCTGCGGTGCGAGTCCGGTTCGCCCCCAGCCCCACAGGTAACCTTGGCGGACGTGACGCTGCAGGCCGAGGCCCACCGTCTCTTGCCCGCCCCCCGAACATTCCGAACGAATCCCTTCCGGTGGAGTCAGACTGGCGGGGCAGTGAGACCTCATTATACGGAAATAGAAATATGTTTACGAGCGAAAATTATTCGCGTTGCCAGGAATTTCGTGCTTATCGTATTGTACCATTTTTTTGGGGTTCCTTGTTTCTTGCGTATTCAACAAATGTTTAGTGAGTACAGCCTGTTCTAGGCACTGAGATGCAACGGCCTTGGAGAAAGTAGAGCCCCTACTCCCAGGAAGCCTACACTGGTAGTGACTGCTACAAACATGTAAGAATATAGCTGTAGTTTTAAACAATCACATGTGTCATGCAGGAGGTGAAGCAATGTAGGGGACAAAGGGTTAGGTAGGATGCTCAGCAATGCGTTGCTGAGGAGGTTGCCATGAGAGTTGAGAACCAAGTAACAAGGAGCTAGGTACCTGAAGCCAATAGAAGAAACCTT
Organism: Ovis canadensis; assembly: GCF_042477335.2. NCBI lineage: Eukaryota > Metazoa > Chordata > Mammalia > Artiodactyla > Bovidae > Ovis > Ovis canadensis. The sequence goes on along the minus strand of NC_091268.1, from coordinate 36,488,785 downwards.
CTGGGCAGAGGAAATTGGAGGTAGAACGGTCCTGTGGTTAGTGTTGGAGCTTAGCAAGCCAGAGTGGGGCAGGGACCCATTGTGTACCTTAGTGGCCTCCCCACTAGTTCCTCAAGTTCTTTTCCATCTGAGGCAACCTCCTATCCTCTTCACAAAAAGCACACCTCTCGTTCTAAACTACTGGGTCCCAAAGCTACCATTGTAAAAGCTCCTACCTGCACAGGATGACAAGGATATTACTTGCCAGGCACTATAGTGTAGAGCCTGCTCCTCAAACCACCCCTGGGTTTGACTGGCTTCTGATTTCCAGTGAATTACAGATTAATACTTTTATAAAATCCATGTGAAGAAATTACCAGAAAATTGAAACTCTGGGAAGCATACAAAATAGGGGACTTTCTATTGAATTCAACAGATGTAAAATTATTCTGTCAAAGTGCTCTCAATTTCTAAGCGTTTACTTGCTATTTCTGCACCTACCTGGTTGTGAACTGCGAGCAGTTTTCAGACAAGCTCTGGTTTGGGTGCAAAGGCCTGGGATTGTCTTGGTGCAGATTTCTGGCTTTGCCACTTGAGCAAAGCATTGAACCTCTGAATTTTAACATCTGTGAAATAGAGCTGATAATAGTACCTGCCTCATCATTTGAGGTAATCCAGCTGAGGCACTGGAAAGGTGTTGTTACCTCATGGAAAGCACTTAACAAGCAGACGCCTCCTTTATGATGATCTTAAGTCTTGTTTCCTTGATGATTTGCTGGAAAAGCCTATGTTGGCAAGGCGGTTGACTACAGACAGAAGAATATAGATCATTGTAATAGCTAAAATTAATGGTATACTCTGATCGGCATTTATGCCTCACAGCAATCTTGCAAGGAAGGTTTCTATTTTTTGTTGCCAGTCTCTCTCAACAAATTAGGAAATTGAAGCTCACAAAAATCAAGTAGAATGTCCAGGGGGAGCAGAATTTGAATCAAGATCTGTAAGACGTCTTGGTTTCAACTACTCGACCCATGTCTTCTATCTTGGGGAACTCTGGTTTTGTGGTGTCCTTGCAATAACTAGCTGAAGGTCACCTATATAATCAGTGTCGAGCTAGAGTCTGCCGGATCCCAGAGGAGCCTTTCCTGTCTCATGCAGGTGCTAGTACCTGAAGATGCAAATGAGCTCATTGTGAAGACAGGGCCACAACCTTGTCCAAAAAAGGCAGGGTAAGGGGGGAAATGACAGCCCTGGGAAGACTGTTTACTCTAACTATTCAGTCAGGAATGATGAAAAAAGTAAAGTCTTTTAAGAGTTTAAACTTGGGTGGAGAAATACAGTGGAATCGAATATTAGTTTTCATTAGTATCTAAAGGCAGCAGTTAGAGCATCAAGTAGTCAAAATTCAAAATGTGTGATGTGGTTAGTCCGTACAGTGCATAGAGGGTATGTGCAAAATGTAATTATACAGTATTTTCAATTAGGAAAGTGTTTTTTTTTGCCCAGGGACCTCATTGAATTTGCATAAATGAAATGCATGTGTGAAGTGGCTTCAGTGACTAACCATCTGTTTCCCCTTTGGGTGAAACTTGGTCTCAAGGCAAATCTCAGAGTAGAACGATGGGTGCAGGTGGGGAGAGCTGGAGCCGTTTTACAAAATGATATGCTCCAAAACCTGGGTGTTCTTCCACTTCTGGGATGAGGGTAAATGAGTCAGCCGCCCCAGTCCTCTGCTGGGACAGTCTGACTGCTGGAGAGATGGGACAGGGAGAGCCATTTCCTGGGCTTTGATGTTCCTTGGGCCCTTTTATCACAAGCAGAATTGACTTGCCCTTCATCTTCCCCATCTCATCTGGGCTGTCCCCTTCTTCCATCAGGCTTCTTGCACCTGGGTGGCCTCCGCACTGCTTTGTACAACTACATCTTTGCCAAGAAGCACCAAGGGAGCTTCATCCTGAGGCTGGAGGACACAGATCAGACCCGTCTTGTGCCTGGGGCAGCGGAGAATATTGAGGACATGCTTGAGTGGGCAGGTGAGGCTGGCAGGGAAAGGACCCTTCTCCAGGGAAGGAGCAAGGTTCTCCCAGGTGGCGCTAGTGGTAAAGAACCCATCTGCCAATGCTGGAGTCACAAGAGACTCGGGTTCGATCCCTGGGTGGGGAAGATCCCCTGGAGGAGGGCCTGGCAACCCACTCCAATATTCTTGCCTGGAGAATCTCATGGACAGAGGAGCCTGGCCAGTTACAGTCCACTGGGTTGCAAAGGGTTGGATGTGACTGAGCAGTTTACCAAGTCAGAGAAGGAGCAGGAGAAAGCGCCTGAAAGTCTTCTCACAGGGCCCAGGGTGGAGAACTTGAGAGTCCCCAGAAGAATGGGTACATTTGTGTTGTCTGGGGGGCGGGTACCACCCAGAAAGATACTGAAGCTTCCTGGGGCGGGGGAGGGGAGGCTCCAAGGCGCTTCTGAGATTCTTGTTTTTATCTCAGAGTCTCATCTCCTCCTGGGATCAGGCAGGAAACAGGCCAAGTGGAAGATGGACTGGGAGGCTCCAGGGCTGTGAAGAGCCTGAGGAAGCGCCAGCTCTTTTTGGCCATGTGGGAATCCTGGCCCAGCTCCTCAAATCTTCCGATTTCCAGGAGGAGCCAGATGGCCAAGGTTTTTTGTTTTTGTTTCGGTTTTGATGAGTGCTTCCCATTGTCAAATCTGAACTCAGATGACACATTGTATGAGTCAGGCAAAATATGTGCAGCCTCTTAAGTCAGCCTCCCTGTGGAAAGTGTAATTCTGAAGCCAGCTAAGCTCGAGGAGGACAAAGAGGAGTGTGTGTATGTTCCCCAGGTCAGTTGCTGCCTACCTGTCAGAACAGGTATGACGACTTAAGCTCCCTACGGGAAAATGCCCAAAACTCCAAGACTCTCTCGACAACGTGTGCTCTAGTCACAGGTAAATCATTAACTAAACTCTGGGTTACTGAAGAGCAAAAACTGATTTCATTTCTGTCCTCGACTGTAGAAGATTGTAGCAGAAACAGTTGAGATTAGCTGAGTGAAAGAATTCGTGCACCAAGGTCACTTACTGTGGTCCAGGTAGTATTCACGCATAAAACCAAGACCCTGCCCTCAGTAAATAGGGGAAGACAGACTTAAAAAAAAAACAAACAAACTGAATTCTAGGGACTTCCCTGGTGGTCCAGTGGTTAAGACTCCAAGCTTCCAGTGCTAGGGGCATGGGTTCTATCCCTGGTCAGGGAACGAAGATGCTATATGCCAGGTGGTAGGGAAAAAAAACCACAGGTGAGTTCATCCTTACTCTGATATGAAGCAGTGATAAGTGCTGTAGAGAAAGGGGTAGCAGGTGAGCAAACCAGCAGGGAGGGGTGGGTGCTCTTTGAGATAGGACAGACTTCCCCAAGGGGTGGACAGGAGCGCAGAGACCTGCACAAAGTGAGAAGTTGGTACCATGGTTGCTTAGGGGGAGAAAGCTCAAAGCCCAGGGAGTAGCAGATGTAAAGGCCCTACAGAAGCTTAGTGCTGGGCGTATTTGAAGAGCAGCAGGGAAGCCAGAGTGGCCCAAGCACAGTGAGGAGACCAGCAAAAGTGAAAGTCGCTCAGTCATGTCTGACTCTTTGCGATCCCATATATTGTGTAGTCCGTGGAATTCTCCAGGCCAGAATACTGGAGTGGGTAGCCTTTCCTTTCTCCAAGGGATCTTCCCAACCCAGGGATCGAACTCAGGTCTCCTGCATTCCAGGTGGCTTCTTTACCAGCTGAGCCACAAGGGAAGCCCAAGAATACTGGAGTGGGTAGCCTATCCCTTCTCCAGTGGATCTTCCCGACCCAAGAATCGAACTAGGGTCTCCTGCATTGCAGACGGATTCTTTACCAACTGAGCTCTCAGAGAAGCCCAAGGTGACCAGAGGACTTGGAAATGTGACATGAGGATACAGTGATGGGCAAGAGATCATGATTGGCCATGTGTGGAGCATGTGCTCCACGTCCCACAGACTGCTAGCACAAGGGTGCTGGGATGAGCAAGACTGATGCGTCCAGCCTCTAGAGCCCTCAGCTCGGCCCAAGGGTATGACCGAAGCGGGCAGGGATCCACACCCCATGTGGGTAATTTCTGGATGTTCTTGCTTCAGGAGTCGACCTGTAATTTATATAATATGAAATTCACCATTTCAAAGTGGTCTTCAGTATGTTCACTGTATTGTGCATCCATCACCCCTCTAATTCTAGAACATTTCCATCAACTCAAAACTGCAAACCAGTTAGCAGGCACTCCCTGTTCCTCCTTCCCTCCTGCCAGTGGCAACCACTACCGTCAGTCTGTATAGTTTGCCCGTCTGAGATGTTTCATTTTATGACTGGCTTATACTTAGCATAAGGTCCATGTACGACGTTGTTGTTGAGTCACTATGTCGTTGTGACTACGTGAACTGCAGCACTCCAGGTTCCCCTACCCTCCGTTATCTCCCAGTTGCTCAAATTCATGTGCATCAAGTCAGTGACTCTAGCTAACCATCTCAGCCTCTGCCACCCATTTCTGCTTTGGTCTTTAGTCTTCCCAGCATCTGGGTCTTTTCGAGTGAGTCACCTCTTCACCTAAAGTGGCCAAAGTATTGGAGCTTCACCTTTGGCATCAGTCCTTCCAATGAGTATTCTGGGATGATGTCCTTTAGAATTGACTGGTTTGATCTCCTTGCAGTCCAAGGGACTCTAATGAGTCTTCTCTAGCACCACAGTTCAGAAGCATCAGTTCTTCATCATTCAGCCTTCTGGGCTTCCCTAGTGGCTTAGTCAGTAAAGAATCTGCCTGCAGTGCCGGAGACCCAGGTTTGGCCCCTGAGTCAGGAAGATCCCTTGGAGAAGTAAATACCAACCCACTCCAGGCAAGAATACTGGACAGAGGAGCCTGGCAGGCAAGAGTTGGACTCAAGTGAGTGACTAAACCACCATCACCAGCCTTCTTTAGGGTCCAGTTCTCACAACCATACATGACTACTGGAAAACCATAGCTTTGACTATATGGACCTTTGTTGGCAAAGTGATGTCTCTGCTTTTTGATACGCTATCTAGGTTTGTCATAACTTTCCTTCCAAGGAGTAAGCGTCTTTTAATTTCATGGCTGCAGTCACCATCCACTGTGATTTGGGGGCCCAAGAAAATAAAAATCTTCAGTACTTTGACTTTTTCCGCTTCTCTTTGCTGTGATGTGATGGCCATCTGGTCCAGATGGCATGATCTTAGTTTTGTGAATGCTGAGTTTCAAGCCAGCTTTTTCACTCTCCTCTTTCATCCTCATTAAGAGACTCTCTAGTTCCTTTTCACTTTCTGCCGTTAGAGTGGTATCTGTGTATCTGAGGTTGTCGATATTTCTCCTGGCAATCTTGATTCCAGCTCGTGATTCATCCAGCCTGGCATTTCTCATGATGTACTCTGCATATAAGTTAAACAAGCAGGGTGACAGTATACAGCCTTGACGGACTCCTTTCCCAATTTGAAACCAGTCTGTTTTTCCATGTCCAGTTCTAACTGCTGGTTCTTGACCCCCATACAGGTTTCTCAGGAGACAGGGAAGGTGGTCAGGTACTCCCATCCCTTTAAGAATTTTCTATAGTTTGTTGTGATCCACACAGTCAAAGGCTTTAGCATAGTCAGTGAAGCTGAAGAAGATGTTTTTCTGGAATTCCCTTGCTATCTCTATGATCTAATGAGTGCTGGCAATTTGATCTGTGGTTCCTCTGCCTTTTCTAAACCCAGCTTGTATTAATACATCTGGAAGTTCTTGTTTCACATACTGCTGAAGCCTGCTGTTGCTTATTCGCTCAGTTGTGTCCAACTCTTTGTGACCCCGTGGACTGTAGCTTGCCAGGCTTCTCTGTCCATGGTATTCTCCAGGCGAGAATACTGAAGTGGGTTGCCAGTTCTTTCTCTAGGGAATCTTCACAACCCAGGGATTGAACCTGGGTCTCCTGCATTTTAGGCAGATTCTTTACCGTCTTAGCTACCAGATGGTAAAGCTAGGCTTGAAGGATTTTCAGCATAACCTTGCTAGCACATGAAATGACCACAGTTGTGTGGTAGTGTGAATATTCTTTGGATTGCCTTTTTTTGGCATTGGAATGAAAACTGACCTTTTCCAGTCCTGTGGCCACTGCTGAGTTTTCCAAATTTGCTGTCATATTGAGTATAGCATTTTAATGGCATCATTTTTTAGGATTCTAAATAGCTCAGCTGAAATTCTGTCACCTCCACAAGCTTTATTTGTAGTAATGCTTCCTAAGGCCCACTTGACTTCACACTCAAGGATGTCTGGCTCTAGGTGAGTGACCTAGATACCGTCATGGTTATCTGGATCATTAAGAACTTTTTTGTATAATTCTCCTGTGTATTCTTACCACCTCTTCTTAATCTCTACTCCTTCTGTTAGGTCCTTACTGTTTCTGTCCTTCATTGTCCCCATCCTTCATGAAACGTTCTCTTGATATCTCCAATTTTCTTGAAGAGATCTCTAGTCTTTCCCGTTCTATTGTTTTCCTCTATTTCTTTGCGTCATTCATTTAAGAAGGCCTCTTTATCTCTCCTTGCTCTTCTCTGGAATTCTGCATTCAGTTGGATTTATCTTCCCTTTCTCCCTTGCCTTTTGCTTGTCTTCTTTCCTCAGGTATTTGTAAAACCTTCTCAGAAAACCACTTTGCCTTCTTACGTTTCTTTTTCTTTGGGATGGTTTTGGTCACTGCCTCCTGTACAATGTTAGGAACATCCATCCCTAGTTCTTCAAGCACTCTGTCTACTAGATCTAATGCCTTGAATCTATTCATCACCTCCACTGTATAATCATAACGGATTTGATTTAGGTCATACCTAAATCATCCCAAGATAGGCACAATAAAGGACAGAAACGGTAAAGACGTAATAGAAGCAGAAGCAATCAAGAAAAGATGGAAAGAATACACAGAACTCTACAAAAAAGATCTTAATGACCCAGATAACCATAATGGTGTATTCCCTCACTCACCTAGAGCCAGGCATCCTGGAGTGTGAAGTCAAGTGGGTCTTTGGAAGCACTGCTGCCAATAAAGCTAGTGGAGGTAATGGAATTTCTGCAAAGAAAAATTTCCTAAAAAATTTCCTAAAAGATGATGCTATTAAAGTGCTACAATGAATATGTCAGCAAATTTGGAAAACCCAACAATGGCCACAGGACTGGAAAAGGTCAGTACTCATCCCAGTTCCTAAGAAGGGCAGTACTAAAGAATGTTCAGACCACCAGACAGTTACACTCATCTCCCATGCTAGTAAAGTTATCCTCAAAATCCTCAAGCTAGACTTCAGCATCATGTGAACCGAGAACTTCTAGATGTTCAAGCTGGGTTCAGAAAAGGCACAGGAACCAGAGATCAAATTGCCAGCATTCGCTGGATCATAGAGAAAGCAAGGGAATTCCAGAAAAACATCTATCTCTTTTTCATTGACTATGCTAAAGCCTTTGTGTGGACTATCACAAAGTGTGGAAAACTCTTAAGGAGATGGGAATACTAGACTTTCTTACGTGTCTCCTGAGAAATCTCTGTGTGGGTCAGGAAGCAAGTTAGAATCCTGTAAGGAACAACTGACTGGTTCAGGATTGAGAAAGAAGTATGACAAAGCTGTTTATTGTCACTCTGTTTAATAAAACTATACACAGAGCATATGATGCAAAATGTTGAACCGGATGAGTTAACACACTAGAATCAAGATTGCTGGGAGAAATATTAACAACCTCATTGTGAGGATAATGTCACTCTAATGGCAGAAAGTGAAGAGGAACTAAACAGCCTCTTGATGAGAGTGAAGGACAAGAGTGAAAAAGCCAGCTTAAAACTAAATATTATATTGAAAAAGCTAAGATCATGGCATCCGGTCTCATCACTTCATGGCAAATAGATGGGGGAAACGTGGAAGTAGTGACAGATTTCCTCTCCTTGGGCTCCAAAATCCCTGCAGATGGTGGCAGCAGCCATGAAATTAGAAGACAATTGCTTCTTGACAGAAAAGCTGTGACAAACCTAGACAGTCTGTTAAAAAGGAAAGACGTCACTTTGCTAACAAAGACCATATAGTCAAGGCTATGTCTTTCCAGTTGTCATGTACAGATGTGACAGCTTTACCATAAAGAAGGCAGAGTGCCAAACAATCAATGCATTTGGACTGTGGTGTGGAGAAGACTCTTGAGAGTCTCTTGGAAAGGAAGGAGATCAGACCAGTCGATCTTAAAGGAAGTCAACCCTGAATACTCTTTGGAAGGACTGATGCTGAAGCTGAAGCTCCAATACTCTGGCCACCTGATATGAACAGCTGACTTATTGGGAAAGACCCTGATGGTGGGAAAGATAGAAGGCAGAAGCAGGAGAGGGCAACAGAGGATGAGATGGTTGAATGGGATCACTGATGCAATGGACATGGTGAGATGGTGAGGGACAGGGAAGCCTTGCATGCTGCAGTGGCAAAGAGTCAGACAGCTTGGCTACTGAACAACAGCAACAAAAAGCCTGGAAGTTTTTCCTACTTTCTTCAATTTAAGCCTGAATGTTGCAATAAGGAGCTCATGATCTGAGCCACAGTCAGCTCCAGGTCTTGTTTTTATCTGATGTATAGAGCTTTTCCATCTTCGGCTGCAAAGAACATAATCAATCTGATTTCAGTACTGACCATCTGGTGGTGTCCATGTGTAAAGTCGTCTCTTGGGTTGTTGGAAGAGGATGTTTGCTGTAATCAGCATGTTCTCTTGACAAAACTCTGTTGGCGTTAGCCCTGATTCATTTTTGTACTCTGAAAGCAAACTTGCCTGTTATTCTGGATATCTCCTTAATTCCTACTTTCACCTTCCAATCTCCTATGATGAAAAGGACATCTTTTTTTGGTGTTCGTCCTAGAAGATGTTGTGGGTCTTCATAGAACTGATCAGCGTCTTCAGCATCAGTGGTTGGGGCATACACTTGGATTTACTGTATGTTGCATGGTTTGCCTTGGAAACAAACCAAGACCATTCTGGCATTTCTGAGATTATACTTAAGTACTCCATTTCTTACTTTTTTGTTGACTTTGAGGGCTACACCATTTCTTTTAAGGGATTCTTGCCCACAGTAGTAGATAAAATGGTTATCTAAATTAAATTCACCCATTGCCATCCATTTTCTTCACTGATTCCTAAAGATGCTGATGTTCACTCTTGACATCTCTTGCTTGACCACATCCAATTTACCTTGATTCATGGACCTAACATTCCAGGTTCCTCTGCAATATCGTTCTTTACAACATCAGACTCTTTTCACCTCCAGACGCATCCACAGCTGAGCATCGTTTCCGCTTTGGCCCAGCTGCTTCATTCTTTCTGGAGCTCTCCACTCTTCTCCAGTAGCATATCAGACACTTACCAACTTGGGGGTGGGGTGGGGCATATATTCTGGTATCATTTTTTGACTTTTCATACCGCTCATGGTGTTTTCACGGCAAGAACACTGGAGTGGATTGCCATTTCCTCTTCCTGTAGCCCACGTTTTGTCAGAATCCTCCACTGTCACCTGTCTGTCTTGGGTGGTCCTGCATGGCCTGGCTCAGAGCTTCATTGAGGTACACATGCCCCTTCTCCAGGACAAGGCTGTGATCCCTGAAGGGGATGTTGCGGCATGTATGTTGTAGCATGAATGAATTCTTTTTTTTTATGACCAAGCAATATTCATTATGTGGAGATACCACTTTTTGCTTATTCATCAGTGGTTGGGCATTTAGTTTCTACATTTTGGATATGATGAGTCAAATTTCTATGAACATTTACATACTATTTCTTATGTGCATCTAGTGGAGTCTCTCTTAAACCCTGGAGCATATACCAAATGTTGGACATGCTGACATTAGATCAAGAAGGAACCCCAGATGCATGTAACCCAGCCCCCCTTCTCTGACAAATGAGTCAATAGCGCTGTCAACAGAACCAATGATACTGGCAGCCAGGACCTACTGAGAGCTGAGATGTGCCAGGCAGGGCGCCGAGCCTTCCCATAGGCTGTCTTATTCCAGCTTCATGATGACCCTCAGGAGAAAGTAGATGTGTGTTACGTGTTTGCCAGTCAGTCCTGTCTGACTCTTTATGACCCCATGGACCGTAGCCGGCTCCTCCATCTGTGAGATTCTCCAGGCAAGAATACTGGAGTGGGTTGTCATTTCCTTTTCCAGGAGATCTTCCCAACCCAGGGATCGAACCCAGGTCTCCTCCATTGCAGGCAGACTCTTTATGGTTTGAGCCTTCTGGGAAACCTAAGTAAATGTTTGTTTCCTTCTTTTAAAAGAGGAAACCGAGGCTCTGCAAGGTGTCTTGCCTGGCCTTTGAGCGCAGGCCCCTCTACCTCCAGAGACTGTGGGACATCGGTGTGCAGGATTAACCCTGTCCTTAGCTTCCTAATTCATCTGACAGCCCTCTGAGGGCAGAAGCACCATCATCTAGCTCTTCTGTGGCCCCTCTGCCTCTCCTGGAAGCATTTATAAGTGAAATCTATCCTTTGTGACCTGTGGAAACCAGACTTTGGGTTGAGGTTTGGGCTTATAATGGATCACGTGTGATCTAACAGCTTATGTTGCAGCTTCCATGTTCTACACGGAAGCCACTGGGCTAAGCACTTAGTGAGCGATGATGCATTTACGTCTTAGTTACTCTGCACAGTAGACTCTTAGCTCCACTTTTCAGAGGAGGAAACCAAGGCTTAGGAGAGCTGAGGAATGCAAGAGGCAGACCACGGAGTGGTTAAGAGCATGGGCCTGGGACCAGCTAGCCTGGCTTTGAATGTTGTTGTACCCACTTATCCTTGGCCAGGTGACGTGACACAGCCTCTTGGTGCTCCTGTGTCCTCCTTTCTGAATGGGGTTCACAACAGCACCTATCAGGTTGGGTGGTTTGGAGCCTTAACAGTGATCACAGAATATAAAAGCAGCCTCGCAGGTTCATGGCACCATCCTTTGTCACAGTAGTCAAGGGCCAAGCCAGGAGTCCAGCTGGCCTGGATGGGCTGTCCCTGAACCACACTGCTTCTCCTGAGTCCGCTGTGCCAGGGCAGGGCTGGTTTGTCACTCTTCGGGGCAAGGATAGAGGGAGAGGATATGCCAAAGAGGGTGTGGATCGTGGAGCGGGTGCCTTGTGACCTTAAGTGTTAATGCCTCTGTGCTTTACCTCTTCATCTGGAAAAGAGAAGTGATAAGAGTGACAGCCTCATGGATTGTTGGGAGGATTGAAAGCTCTGCAATGTGTGTGAATTGCTTCTCTGGTGGCTCAGATGGTAAAGAATCCGCCTGCAATGCAGGAGACCCAGGTTTGATCCCTGGGTCGGGAAGATCTCCCTGGAGAAGGGACCAACTCTGGTATTCTTGCCTGGAGAATCCCATGGACAGAAGAGCCTGGCAGGTTACAGCCCATGGGATCGCAGAGTCGGACATGACTGAGCAGCTAACACCACCGCCACCGGAGTATGTGGAACGCTTGTAGCAGTGCCTGGGAACCTGTGCTGTGTCTTTGGGGTCATTATCGTTTGGTGATTGCCCTCTGCCTGTGTTCCAGGCGTTCCCCCAGATGAGAGCCCCCGGCGCGGAGGGCCTGCTGGGCCCTACCTTCAGTCTCAGCGGCTTGCGCTCTACGCCCAGGCTGCTGAAGCCCTGCTGAAGAGTGGTGCTGCGTACCTGTGTTTCTGCTCACCCCAGCGGCTGGAGCTCCTGAAGAAGGAGGCCCTGAGGAACCGCCAGACGCCCCGGTGAGAGCCCCAGCCTGTCACCGTGCCTCCCTAGGGGCGGCTGTGTTCGTTTGCTCCTGCTGCGTAACAAATGACACCCAACCCACCTACCTCAGGGTTCTTGCAGGTCAGGAGTCTGGGCACAGCTTAGCTGGCTCCTTCGGCTCAGGGTTTCTCAAAGCCGCCATCAGGGTCTAGGCCAGCCTTGCCATTGCCTCGATTGCTGGGCTCGCCGAGGATCTACCTCCATCCCTCTCAGAGGCTGTTTCCTGGAGACAACAGTCCCGGCCGAGTGGGCCTCTCTCCACTGGGCAGCTCACCACTTGGCAGCTGGCGTTCCTTCAGGCGAGCCAGGGAGAAGGCAGTGGGCAGGGAGGGGAGCGAGCAGGGTGGAAGCCGCAGCCTCTGTGTCACCCAGTCGAGGAAGTGACGTCTCGTTGCTGCGTTGTGCTCTGGTCACTAGAAGGAAGTCAGGAGGGCCAGCCCGCACTCGAGGGCGGGGAGGACACAAAGCAAAAACACCAGGATGGATATCTCAGGGGCCGAGTCAGCTCTGCCTGCCGCCCTGGGCCTCAGGCGTGTAAGGTCATTTAATTTCTCTCTTATTTGGGGACTTCCTGGTGGTCCGGTGGCTGAGATGCCACACTCCCAGTCCGGGGGCCTGGGTTCAATCCCTGGTCAGGGAGCTGGATCCCACGTGACGCAACTTCAGAGTTCACGTTGCTGTTGTTGTTTAGTCGCTCAGTCACATCCAACTGTTTTGCAGCCCCATGATCTGTAGCCTGACCCCATGGACTGTAGCCTGCCAGGTTCCTCTGTCCATGCAGTTTCCCAGGAAAAAATACTGGAGTGGATTGCCATTTCCTTCTCCAGGGGATCTTCCCGACTCAGGGATCAAACCTGTGCTTCCGTATCGCCTGCATCACGGGTGGATTTTTTTTTACTGCTGAGCCACCTAAGAAGAGCAAGAGTTCACACACCACAACTGAAAAAAAAGATCCCACGTGCCAGCACAGCCAAATAAATAAATAGATTAGTAAAATCTGTCTCATGTTCAGGAAGGTGTATATGCAAAGATCTGTCCCAGCCCTGACTCTGGCTCTCCGATTCCTTCTCCAGAGACAGTCCAAAGGTGTCTCCTCCAGAGACATGCAGTGAAGACCCTGATGAATGCGTGCTATTTCCCCTCCTTCTCTGCTCAAATGGTATCACACATATCATATCATGCAGCTTATAGATGCCGCTGACTGTAATGAGGATCAGTCTGTGTGAGTCCATAAATTTCCTTACACTTGCAAACTATTCTGTCACAGGGCTGAGTCCTCACTCACTTCATCAGTTCCTTACTAATGAACATTCATGTTACCTCTAATTTTTGTATTAAAAATTGAGGGTGCTGAGGAGCAATGTTGATGTCCATCATGTGGCATGTCTGTAGAGTGTGTGTGTTGGGTTACCCCCCTAGATTTGGAGTTGCAGGGTCAGTTTGCGGCTTTGATAGATACTGTCTAGTGGCCCTTTATTAGCTTGTACTCCCATCAGCATAGCATTCAAGTTCCAGTGTCAGTGATCTCTTTGGACACGGGCTTGGATATTCATACAAGGTCACGACATTCACTGCAGCATTGCTTTTTAAATCATAAACAGTCTGTTTGCCTGTTGACGGATTATTTTTTTTTAATTACCATTGTGCTCTGTCTTGGAATCCATGAAGCCATTTATGATTGAACATTTAGGTCAGTGTAGAGGACAGTGCTTTCAAGTGTAATATTTGTGTGTCAGGACACTTTTGGGAGCAAGTAACAAATACTCTGTTTAAAATGGACAAACTGGAGCTTCTCACACTTTAATGTGCAGAAGAATCACCTGAAGATCTAGTTAACGGGCAGCTTCTGATGTAGCAGTTCTGGGGAGGGGCTGAGATGCTGCATATCTGACAAGCTCCCAAGTGAGGCTGATGCTAGCAGTCCACAGACCACATTTGAGTGGTCAGAGCATAGACCACGTAGACATTTGTCTTCTCATTCTGCAGCAGCTGGAGGTGTGGGACTACGGGATGAAACCAGCAACTCTGAGAAGGCGGGACTCTCTCTTGTTTTCTTTCTGCCTCCCTTGCTGCCTCCCTCCCTCAGTCAGTTCCAAGTAGCTGCAGCAGCTTGTGGCTCACTCTCAGGCTCACTTGGAGAGAAAAATCTTTCCCAGAATCTTCATCATCCTCTACTTGCCAGGCATACATCTCGTTGAATCTCAGTGACTAGAATGGTCCACTGTGGACAGGTCAGTTGTATAGAGGAATGGGATCGCACACTTAGCAACACTCATCGTGATTCACCCGCTTGGGTGACATTTGACCAGGAAGAATGTCAACCAGGGAAGAAAGGAAACAGACTTGAGTCTGCTGTGCTATGTTATTACACTTAGTTCTCCCACACAACAACCTTATTATCTCCATTCAAGACTGAAGAAACTGCTGAGAGAGGTAAATGACCTGCCCAGGGTCACGGTTATCAGACACACGGCTACAGCTCACACCCATCACCAATGCTCTTAATAACTCTCAGCTCCCGCTCTGCTTCCCAACAGGTATGACAATCGGTGCCGGAGCCTGAGCCAGGCACAGGTGGCCCAGAAGCTGGCCACGGACCCCAAGCCTGCCATCCGCTTCCGTCTGGATGGGGAGGCGCCAGCCTTCCAGGACTTGGTATACGGCTGGAATCGGCACGAGGTGGCCAGCGTGGAGGGGGACCCGGTCATCCTGAAGAGCGATGGCTTCCCCACGTACCACCTGGCCTCCGTGGTGGATGACTACCACATGGGCATCAGCCACGTGCTGCGGGGCTCTGAGTGGCTGGTCTCCACCTCCAAGCACCTGCTCCTCTACCAGGCTCTGGGCTGGCAGCCCCCACACTTTGCCCACCTGCCCCTGCTCCTCAACAAGGATGGCAGCAAGCTGTCCAAGAGGCAAGGGGACATCTTCTTGGAGCATTTTGCTGCCACTGGCTTCCTGCCGGACGCCTTGCTCGACATCATCACCAACTGCGGTTCAGGGTTTGCAGGTACCCACTCCCCTGAGAGGTCCTGGAGAGACCATAGTGGTGAGGAGCTGGGGCCCTGGGTCAGGCTACCTGGCCTTCGGTCCCAGCTGTGCTGTCCAAAGGCTCTGATTTTTTTTTAGTTTATTGATCTTATTTTATCATGGTTTGCGGGCTTCTCATCGTGGTGGCTTCTGTTGAGGAGCACAGGCTCTCGGTGCACAGGCACAGTTGCTCCAAGGCATGTGGGATCATCCTAGATCAGGGGTCAAACTGGCGTCCCCTATGTTGCAAGGTGAATGCTTAGCCACTGGACCACGAGGGAAGCCGTGGCTGTGTGATCTCATATGAGTTCTTTCTTTGTCCACCGTTTATTGAGCCAGGCACCATGTTAAGTTCTGGGGCTACAACAGTGAGCAAGGTGTAATCCCTGGCCTCAAAGGAGCTTATGATCTGTGAGCCTTGGTTGCCTCATCTGTAAAATGGAGCTAAGCGTCTTCCTCTCTGAGTTAAGTTCAGGTTCACTGAGCTCCTATGGGGCGCCAGCACAGTATCTGCTACACGATAAGCACAAAAACTACAGATCCTGTGATTATTGCAGTTACGTTATTAGAGTAGAGTAAGTATGTTCTCTGGGAGTATTACTAGTATTACGGTGACCCTAGTTTATTCCAAGCTTGACCCAAGACATCAGGCCCACCTCTTGATGATGCGCAAAGTAGAATGACCTCTTTGGTCAGGGGTGGTTTCTGAAAACATGGCCATAGTCTGCCTCCTGCTTTTTCTGCTCTTATTTAAGCCTTAAAATACCCATGAGAGAGATGTATTATCACCACTGTTTGTTAGAAGCTTATGAGGCCCAGAGAGGTTGAGTAGCTCAACAAAGTCTCACAGCTAGTGAAGGATGTGGCAGAGGCGCAAGGCTGACCAGGATGCCACTGACTGCGTGGGATGGAGCTGCGGTTCGAGGGAAGCAGCTCCTGGCTCAGCTCTCTCTCTCTGGCTGCAGTTTGAAATCTCCCAGGAAGCTCGTAAAGTACACTTCTGCTCGGACCCCGTCTAAAACCAGTCAGTCGGGATCCCTGGCCCACAGCCAGACAGTTGAGCAGGCTGTTCTTGCAGCTCATGTCTTTGAGGGCAGTGAGGGTTGATATGGGCAGATTTTATTTTCAAGATTTTTTTCCTCCTTAGTGCCAGAACCCTTTCTGCAAATGAAAGCTCATCCGGACCCTTGATATGTAAAATGACTAGAAATCAAGTCTGTTTGGTCACCCTTCCTTGTGATTGAAAATGCGTTGGTGATGGGTGGTTTACAGGGGAGTGGGGTGTTGGAACGCTGAGCAGCTGGGCCTCTTCACTTGCAGAGAATCAGATGGGCCGGACCTTGCCAGAGCTGATCGCACAGTTTGACCTGAGCCGGGTCACCTGCCACTCAGCCCTGCTGGACCTGGAGAAACTTCCGGAATTCAACAGGTGAGCGGGGAATCTGGAGCAATCACCCCTGGGAGGAAAGGGCTCACCTGCTGATGCTGGGTCCCCATGGCGGATGTTTTAGTTGGAGTCACGCTTGATTTTGACTGTGGTCTTAGGCTTCTAGTGCTGTGTGACCACAGGTAAGTCACCTAATCTCTTCAAGCCTCTGTTTCCTCTTCTCTAAAATGGGACTGTTACCTTGAGACAGCTCCTCCTGCATGGTCTCTCCCTCCATCAGGCCAGATCCATGGTGCCCGACCCTAGCAGGCTCCTCCAGTACTGGAGGTGTAGAGGTGGCCTCCCAACTGAGAGCTCAGGGATCGTGAGGCTGCATGCCCTGGCCTCGGAGTGCTGTCGGCGTGATGGGGCAGAGGCCAAAGGGGTGGCCCCGCTATCAGCTGCTTTGGGGAGCAGGGATCCAGCAGAGAGAGGTGTCAGGTACCTGGGTTTGTTTGCTGTCCTGTCCTCCATGACCAGCCCCAGGTTCTGGGCTCATGTGAAGGCTGGAATGGTAATATATCTTTTTAACTTGCTGAGAATTTTTTTAAGAATGTGGCCAGTAACAGTACTGGCCTTGTGCCACTGTTCAGTTAAATTAAGCCTCAAGCTGTTTTGCATGGAGAAAGTGCTCAGTAAAATGGCAGGTTTGTTCTTTGTCATCAGTGTTACGCTTGATCAACCTCTCCCCAGCCCAGCCAATACAGTGAGTGAGTGCTGTCTCGCCATGCTTTTCACATCTCAAGTAGTTCTTTCCTCTGAAGGTTTCCCTGGTGAGTCAGTGATAAAGAAACCGCCTGCCAATTCAGGAGACACAAGTTCGATCCCTGGGTTGGGAAGATCCCCTGGAGAGGGAAATGGCAACCCATTCCAGAATTCTTGCCTGGGAAATCCCATGGACAGAAGAGCCTGGTGGGCTGTAGTCCATGGGGTTGCAAAAGAATGAGACACGACTTAGAGACTGAACACCACCACCACCACTTCTCTCTGAAACCTCCAGCCGCAGTTACAGTTTGGATCCCTGTTGCCACATCTCGGGCTAAGGGCATTAGTGGGAAAGCCAATGGACAGGTCTGTAGTTAGGGGGACTGGGACTCCTAGATGCCTCCTCTTGAGCTGGTTTGGGGACAGGCTGTCAGTATTTTACTTGGGTGAGCCCAGGGGGTTCCCATCAACTGCATTTGCCTCAAGGATGTTACTTCTCCCATCAGATGGGGTCACTTGTATGATTTTGCCCTGTTGTGCATTTAATGAGAGCAAGATGTCAAGAAGTTAAATAACGAGGCAGGTTCAAGTTCATACTGTAGTGGTGGGTATTTCTGCTTTTGTTTATTTGAGGAGGGTGGGGAGGGATGCTGCAAGGCTTGTGGGATCACAGGTCCCCAGCCAGGGATTGAACCTGGGCCGTGACAGCGAGAGCACCGAGTCCTATAACCGCTGGGCATCTCTTGCATGGGACATTCAGGACCAAGTGCAACAGGCACGTTGAAGACAGCTTGTGTACCACCTTTCTTATCACGGAGAAAGTGCCATCCTGGGGAGCAATGGGGTCAGAACAGGGACGATACTTGGTGACCCATTCCAGTCCTCCACAAAGCACGAGGGGAGTCAGAGGAAGACGGCTTTTGCTTGCAGTTGATGCCCGCAGGTTTCATACAGCGGAAGCTGTTTGCTTTAGGTAGTTCTGTAATCAAGCCACTGCTATGACTTATTTCAGTAGCAGTACTAAAGATAGTAGTTGTCATAGCAGTGCTGGTGGCTTGGTGAAGGTAGTAGTAATAACTGACGTTTGTCTAGCATGTACTGTGTCGCAGGCGTGGATCCCTGGACCTTATGTGGATTATCTCAAGCATGGCCACTAAGGTCTCTTGATGTCTTTCTTCCTGCTGCCTTATCTAGCTACAGAGGTCCTAGAAACAGCTTTAGTACAATTTCATGTGATTTCTCTTCATTTGTTTTTTTTAATTTATTTTGTTGTGCCTGGCAGGCAGTATGTGGGATCTTAGTTCCTTGACCAGGGATGGAACCTGTTCCCCCTGCAGTGAAAGCATAGAGTCCTAACCACTGGACCATCACCAGGGAATTCCCTTTATTCATTTTAGAAAATGATGTTTTGGGGCCATGGCATGCTCCGGATTTGCTTCCCAGAGGGTCTTGTCCTTCCATCCTCTGCCTCACTTAAGCCTCTGCTCAGACTCCCAGCCCGTCTCCAGCTCCCAGACGTGGTAGCCACACTGGTGTACACAGACAGCCCCTCCTTTACTCCGCCCAGCGCCCTGTGAGGGAGGCTACGTTGTCCCCATGGTAACAGATGAGCATCCTGAGCTCTGAGTGCTTGTGTCACTTGCTGCAGATGTCCGGCAAGGCTGGCTTCACTCACAGGCCTGCCCGATCTCAGAGCTCATGAGATGGTCATCCATCCCTTGCTGCCTGCCTTTCTTCTACACCAGGGACAGGAAGGCACACTCCTCCAGAACAGCCCTTGGCCCTGTGCTGTTCACGCCCTGGGTCCCTCCAGTCCTGCCAGGGACAGGGTGAGGGCAGCCCAGGGACTGAGGACTGACGGGGCCTGGTTTGAGGCTTGGAGTCTTAGAGACTGCTGCTTCTGAAGGAGGGAACAAGGTGGTTAGAAGAATTCTGAAAAGGAGAAAATTTGACCTGACAGCAAAACTTGAGCTTTTTAACTGAGTCCTGAATTCAAACAATAGCTCAGGGGAGGGCAGCAGGTCAGGTGAGAGGCGCTGGGGAGCTGAGTCACGGGCAGACCGTCGGGAGTCTCCCCGCTGCTCCAGCCCGGCTGGAGGGAGAGCATCCCCTGGAGGGAGTCATTCTGCAAAGCCCACCCGCTCCTCTGGGGAGGAGGGTTTTGGCAGGGCTGGGGGTGGCCGCAGCAGCATGGTCCCTTGGCTTCTCCTGCAGGCTGCACCTCCGCCGGCTGGTAGGCGACGAGACCCAGAGATGCCAGCTGGTGGGCCAGCTGCAGGCACTCGTGGAGGAGGCGTTTGGGAGCCAGCTGCAGGACAGAGAGGTGCTAGACCCAGCCTACGTGGAGAGGATCATCCTGCTGAGACAGGTGGGTCAGGAGCCTGGAGACCCAGGGAGCAGGTGGCGTCCCACTCCCCTCCTTCCCATGTCAGGATTCCACCCCCCCAACCTCCAGTGCATTCAGTGACCACCTCTCTCCCCAGGGTCACATTTGCCGCCTGCAAGATCTGGTCTCCCCAGCATATTCCTACCTGTGGACCCGCCCTGCGGTGGGTCGAGAGCAGCTGGGTGCCATCTCGGAGAAGGTGGACATCATTGCCAAGCGTGTGCTGGGGTGAGTTCCCACAGGCGGAGCTTGGGGTCTGCACCTGCCTCCCCTGTCTCCCTCCCAGGGCCCTCTCCACTCCAGGGCTTGGCAGTCAGGCCTGCAGTCCGGCCCCAAAGCTAGCGAGAGGTTCTCAGTGAGAGGGTCACTCATGGTACTGAGAAGCCTGGGCTCCCCTGGAAGATGCAGTGGTTCTGGCTCCAGGGTTGGACCCACCTGGTTGCCACTGCGGCCCAGCCACTCACTGACCCAGTTATTAGGTTGGTGCAAAAGTAATTATTGTTTCAGACTCTGAAGTCATTATAACTAGGCTCAAACACATCTTCATTCATCAAAATTGGAGCCATATAATCAACACATTTTTGCCAACGAGAAATAAGTTTGCTTATTCCTAGAGCATAAAAATCTGTGCTTCAGGATAGAAAGTGATGTATAATAAAACCACATTTATTTAAGAATCTATTCTGATATCAACAAAGCCAAACCATTAATTACTTTCACACCAACCTAATAGTTCACCTGCCAGGTGATTTCAGTTTGTCCAGGTTCCTGCTCATCCTTGAGTTTCCCTTTCCTCCCCTGTAGGGTGGGGATGATACTAGGTCTCATTGTTCACAGTCACAGGGCTCTTTAGATTGTGAGGGCACAAAGTGCAACCAAAACTGGCTTAAGCAAGAGGGAAGTGATTCATGTACATCATTGCAGAGGCCAGAAGGGCCGACTTGAGGCCCAGGTTAACGCAGGGGCCAAAAATCATGGCACCGACACCTTGTTTCTCCCTCTGCCCCTTTGACTTTCTGCCGCATACTGTCCCAGGCCAGCCGCTCCTTCTGCAGAGGTTCTGTATTAGATGGATACGTGCGTGTCTCCCTTACCTGCATTTGGATCAGGTAGTTCAAGGCTGAACAGCTTCTGTCCATGTCTCTAGGGTCCTGCTGTCTTTAGGTTTTGCCTATGCTCTCCACCCCCTCTCTTTTTTTGGGCTGGGGGGTAGGCTACACTGGGTCTTTGTTGCAGCAGGAGGCCCTATTGCAGAGCACAGGCTCAGTAGTGGTGGCATGTGGGCCAGGTTTTGCTCTTGTCCCCATGGTCCGTGGTGGCTCACAGTTCAGCCAGAGGAGGAAGGAGGAAAGGGAGAGGGGACGGGGCGCTCCTTCCCCTCGAGGCCCTGGCTTAAAAGTTATACATGTTTCCACTCACATCCTGCTGGCCTTAACGCCTGCCTTGTGGCCACGCCAAGCTACAAGGGAGTCCAGAAAATGTAGTTTCTACCTTGGTGGCCACATGCCCAGCTGAAGATTGTCTTAGTATACATGAGAGGGAGAAAGGATCCTGGGGATCAAAAGCTGCCTCTCTCACAGTCCCCACTGTGGGGGTAAGAGGGCTGAACCGCAGCCCCCGACTCCAACCGTGTCTTGAAATTCACTCTGATGGGGCCTGATTGGCCTGGTTTTTCTGCCTCCGAGCCAGTCACAGAGGCCTGGAGAATGTGATACATTGACCAGCCTAGGTTAGGTCATATGCGGGGCTTTGAGTGGACCCCCAGCCAGAGCTCGTGGGCTGAGGATGGAGCCAAGTCATTCCACAGGGAGTGTTAGGGCCCTGGTATCAGGAGGAAGGGCAATGTGGGCTGAGCAGCAGACCCCACAGATGTCCATTTTACTTAACTTCCCAGTTTTGTCGTGAAGATTATGTTTGATAGGAATAGTAAACACTTGTTTGTGTACTTGCTTACACACGTGTGTGCAATATGTTATATATCATATACATTAAATATGTCGATAGCTAGTGGGAAGCTGCTGTATAGCACAGGAAGCTCAGTTCAGTGCTCTGATGACCTAGAGGGTGAGATGGCGAGTGGGAGGGAGGCTCAAGAGGGAGAGGATATATGTATACATATGGTTGATTCATTTTGTTGTACAGCAGACAGTAACACAACATTATAAAGCAATTATGCTCCAATAAAAACATAATACACACAAGATATGTGCACATATATATATGCCAGTGGCAAAGAGCTCGCCTGCCAAGGCAGCAGACGAGAGACACAGGTTCCATCCCTGGGTCAGGAAGATTCCCTGGAGAAGGAAATGGCAACCCACTCCGGTATTCTTGCCTGGGAAATCCCACGGACAGAGGAGCCTGGCGGGCTACAGTCCAGGGGGTCGCAGAGAGTGGGACACAACTGAGCGCCCGTGCACGTGACACCGTGTGCGCTGTGCACGCGCCTATACCCTTGAGTTCTCGGCAACCTAATAAAGGAACCGCTATTGTTATCCCCGCTCGACAGATGAGAAAGCTGAAGCCCAAAGTGGCTAAGTAACTTACTTAAAATCATGCAGCTGGTAAGTTGGAGGAGCAGGGATTGAAAGTCCAGCCGGCTGGGGTGAGAGGGTGGATGTAGTGTCGTGTTCTCTGTTGCTTCTTCTTGGCGTGAAATGCTTGGATAGCACCTGATAACAAGAAATCATCACTATACCGTTAAAACATACATTTTGAAAAGATAAGAATATAATTAACGTGGCAAAAATACAAACAGTCCAAGAGGGTTTATAGCAAAAATTGTCTTCCCTCGTACTCAGCCCCCAACAGAAAGACAGTCCCAAATAGCAGTTTCCTTTGTGAAAGGTCTGCATAGTCAAGGAAATGTGTATATAACTCCATTCTTGCAGACTTTTAATTTAAAATTTAATTGTTATTCGTTCATTCAAACCTCTTGAATGTGGGTTTAAAACCTAGAAATTATTTTTAAATGTATATATCAGGAATCCTATTGTTTAAAAATTATTTATTTATTGATGTCGTTTTGGCTGTGCTGGGTCTTCACTGCTGTGCAGGCTTTTCTCTAGTCGAGGCAAGCAGGGGCTACTCTCGAGCTGTGGTGCATGGACTTCCTACTGCAGTGACTTCTCTTGTGGAGCTGAAGCTCTCAGGCGCGTGCGCTCAGTAGTTGTGGCTCCCGGGCTCTCGGGCGCAGGCTCAGTAGTTGTGGCTCCCGGGCTCTCGGGCGCAGGCTCAGCGGTCCTGGCTCCCGGGCTCTCGGGCGCAGACTCAGTAGGTGTGACTCCCGGGCTCTCGGGCGCAGGCTCAGTAGTTGTGACTCCCGGGCACTCGGGCGCAGGCTCAGCGGTTGTGGCTCCCGGGCTCTAGAGCGCAGGCTCAGCGGTTGTGGCTCCCGGGCTCTCAGGCGCAGGCTCAGTAGTTGTGACACATGGGCTGTTTAGCTCCTTGGCATGTGGGATCTTCCTGAATCAGGGATTGAACCTCTGTCTCCTGTATTGGCAGGTGGATTCTTTACCACTGAGCCACCAGGGAAAACCCATGAATCCCATTTTTAATCCTTACCCCTCATCTGCCCCATTCCAGAACCCTCTCTGAATTTACTACTCTTTTTAATTATATCTAGATAATCCTTATTTTCCACCTCTTTACACAAAAGATACCATATAGTACAATAACACTGGTATCTTTTGGGGGTTTTTGGCTTAATTTTATTTTTTTTAATTGAAATACAGTTGATTTACAATATTGTTAGTTTCAGATGTACAACATAGTGATTCAGTATTTTTACGGATTGTACTCCGTCTAAAGCTTACAAAATAATGGCTATATTTCCCTGTCTTTTTTGTTTTTTTTCGCTTGTTTGTCTGTTTGTTTTTCACTTAACAGCATACTTTAGATCTGTCCAGGCTTAGAGGGTATCCTCCTCCTCCTCCTCCTCTCAGCTACACCTAGTCCCTTATCATACCACTTCACCATGATTTATTTAACTCATCTCCTGCTGATGGACATTTGCTTCCAAATTTGCTGTTACAAACAACGCCACAGTGAATAACCTTGAATAGACACCATTAAGCACCCTTGCAAGCATATCTCCAGGCTAAATTTCCCTGAGGTATTATTAATAATACTCTGTTAATTTAGGACATTCCATATGAGGCTGTCCTAGTTTACCAAACTAATGTCTTCCCTCCCCACACCTGCCATGGGATTAGGTTTTAGGGACACTCTGGGGCTCCCACTCAAGGCAGGAAAGCTGACACCCACATGTTGAGCAGCATCCAGTTCTGTTGAAGGCCCTCTGCCCATGCCAAATCCTGGGCCAGCTCTTATTAACATATCCTGGCTGCCATCACAGGCCTCCTGGGGCCTGTCACTTTCACCAGCTCCTTGACAGCCTGCTTCCCCATAATGACATTGAGGAGCTTGTTGGTTTTTACCGCATACTACATTCTTTTTTTTTTAAGTATGATTGATTTACGATGTTGTGTTAATTTCTATGGTACAGCAAAATGATTCAATTATACATATAGGTACTCTTTCGTATTCTTTTTCATTATGGCTTATCATGAGGTATTGAATATAGTTCCCTGGGCTATACAGAAGGACCTTGTTATTTATCCATTCTATATGTAATAGTTTGTATCTGCTCACCCCACACTCTCAGTTTTTCCCTCCCCCCACCACACCTTCCTTGGCAACCACAGCTCTTTTCCTTATGTTTCGTAGACATGTTCATTGTGTCGTATTTTAGATTCCACATAGAAGTGATATCACATGGTATTTGTCTTTTTCTTTCTGACTTGCTTCACTTAGTATGATAATCTGTAGGTCCATCCATGGTGCTGCAAACTGTATTACATTTTATATTTTCAACATTTCCTCTTCTCCATTTCATAAATAACAGCAGTCATGTGGTCTAGTTTTAAGATACAATAAAAATGGTTACATTTCTCGAAACTGAATTGCTCAAGTACTGGAGTGAGTAAGGAAATGTGCCCTGGAAGGCCATTGGTTCCAGTTTCCTCATGAACCCTGTTTCTGAGCTGGAAGCCTGCCAGCTTCCCATGTAAGCCAGCATGGGGGATGGAGTGTCTGGCCATTTCAGGAGCAGTCAGTGTCAGAGTTGGTGTCAAGGATTGTCTGCACTAGTGAAGGTCTCCAGCCTTGGCCCGTCTTTAGTTCTGCTCCCATCCCTTGCTCTAATTCTGAATCAGGGCTGGGACGAAGTTTTTGCAAGTCCAGCCCTGACTAATTAGGAACTTTCTCTTGAGCTCAAACCTGCTTTTGGAAGAGGGTCTCAGCTGGACTGCCAGGAAAGTGGGGAATGGTTGTTGGCCCATTGTACCTCCTGAACTGTTTCAGTTTGTGGGCAAAGAATGGTTACAGCAAGTGGTGGCAGGGCCATCACTGGTGCTGGGTTCTCCTGATGTCTTTCTTTCTGCTCTTCTCTGCTACGTCCCCTGGAAGTCTTTGTTTATTTATTTGGTTGCACTGGGTCTTCATTGCTGCACGCAGGCTTTCTCTAGTTGCGGCAAGCGGGGGCTACTTTGTCGTTGGAGTGTGCAGGCTTCTCATTGTGGTGGCGCCTTTGTGGAGCCCGGGCTCTAGACTCACGGGTTTCAGCAGATGAAGCACTCAGGCTCAGTAGTTGTGGTGCCTGGGCTATGATGCCCTGACGCATGTGGAATCTTCCTGGACCAGGGATCGACCCCAAGTCCCCTCCATTGGCAGGTGGATTCTTATCCACGTACCACCAGGAAAATCCCAGAGGTCTTGAAGCCATGTTTCACGTCATTTCTCAGAGGGCTTCATTCTTCCGTCCTATATCTAACTCATCCGTAAGTTTCTTTTCATAAGATCTCATACTTTCGAGTTCTTACTGTCTGTTCAGCCAGGGCACTCCGTGCTCTTCAAGTTTTAACTCAGCCCCACCATAGCTCTGTGAGGTGCAGAGACTACTATTATCCCCACTTTACAGGTGAGAAAACTGGGGCATGAAGATTGCATGACACAGGTAGTAATTAGTAAATCCTCTCACGGTATCCTCTGAGTTTCCCTTTTTTATGCGCACTTGCTTGGAGTCTCTGTGTTTGTAGTCCCTTGGTTGCTGTTTCTTCACCAACTAGGATGGGAGTAGTAGATATCTCCCTCCACTTCCAAGCAGGCTTGAACATCGATTGTGCTATTAATTTATCAATATGTTGTAGCTGATGGATAAGCTTCTGAAGTCCTCCCTTCTACCCACTTGCCATTGGCTTGTGCTGGCCCCTCATAGACTGGCTCTCTTCTAGACTTTTAGAAGGACCTGGTACAAACTTAACTCAGGACGTGCTGAATGGAGAACTGAAGAAGCTGTCAGAAGGTCTGGAAGGCATCAAACACAGTAACGTGATGAAGCTCCTCCGAGTGGCCCTCAGTGGACAGCAGGTGAGGCAGGCGGCTGGACTGGACTGGACTGGAGCCCTCTTTTACCCACTCAGCTGACGTTGACCAGTAGCACTAAGTGTAGTTTGTGGGCTACAGAGATGAAGGAAACATGAGCACCTGCCCTCATTCAATCATTCAACAGATAGAACCCACTGAGTACCTACATGTGCAAGCACCATGCTAGGTGCAGTGGATCCAGTAATGAGTGAAACACACATGCTGCCCCCTTGAGAGACCTGGCAGTTGACTGGGGGAAGGGACATACCAACCCAGGGAGACCAGGCCCCGGGACCCATCCTCAGCCTCAGAAATTGAAGCTCATAAAGTGCACACCCGGCTCCTTGGGGTGCAGGCACCGGTGCCAGCGTTGGCTTGGGCGTAACTCCTGCAGCTGAGGCCGGGTGTGTGTTCCTCAGGCAGTTTAAGGCAACGTTTTCTCTTGTTTGTCCTCAGCAAGGACCTCCGGTAGCTGAGATGATGGTGTCTTTGGGACCAAAGGAAGTGCGGGAACGAATACAGAAGGTGCTCTGCAGCTAGAGAGAAGGTGGCAGGCCGCTGGAGGTGGCCGCAGGAGCTGTACTCGCAGGAGCCGCCCTCGGGGGAGAGGAGCAGGAGGCCTGGGCCCGGCAGGAGCTTGCGGAAAGAACCAGGAGTGGACACAGAGCCTCTGGGTGCACAGTGCATTTGTGGCTCCACGCCAGGCCCATCCTTATCAGCTGGCCGCGGACACCCAGACCTGTCTCACCTCCCTGAGTCTGGAAAGGAAGGCTTCACATCTGATTGTGACACCCCAGTACACAGCAGAGGTTAGGAGCTGCCTCAAAGAACAGTGGCAGCTCGAGCTTCAGTCTGCCTGGGCTGCCACGATGGAAGACCACAGACTGGTGGCCTAAACAACAGGAAGTGATTCTCTCACAGTTCCGGAGGCGGGCAGTCCAAGATCAGGGTGTTGGCAGGTTTCCTTTCTCCCGAGGCCCCTCTCCTTGGCTTGCACACAGTTGACTTTTTGCTCTCTCCTTCCACAGTCTTGCCTCTGTCTATGCCCTCGGTGTCTCTGTCCAAATGCCTTCTTCTCACGAGGACACCAGTCAGATCAGGTTAAGGCCCAGCCTCACAGCCCAGTTTGGACTTCATCACCTCTTTATCATCCCTGTCTGCAAATTCAGTCACATTCCGAGGTACTGGGAGGTTGGAGCTTCAACATGAGTGTTGTGGGGAACATTTTGTCAGCCCATATGTAACAGCTTGGCAGCGGCCTGGACCCTTGGACTCCAGTTCTCAAACCCAGTTTGACTTTGGAGCAGTGATTGACAAGCAGGCCTGAACTGTCTGTCAAACCTTCTTTGGGGCTGCCCAGGGGGAACACTTAGGTTTTATACTGCTCTTTGTCCTTGGACTTAGGGCAGCCTGTGTCTCCCTTCCCTAAAGGCTATATCTTCCTCTTTTCCAGTTCTCCAGAACAAGTCCTTATACTGGAGACCTTCACTCTGCCTATTTTTCACCTTCATATTCACCGCCTCCTTCCACCCATTGTTTGTAAATCACTGTCTGAGGGTTTCTGAAATGAGATGTTCTTCTTGGGGTAAATAGGAATAACTCAGCGAAGGGAGGATGGTAGCTGGCTACAGAGGCCCCCTACAGGGTTTCTGGGCTTCCCCTGTGTGGCCCCCAGTCATCTTCATCACTACCTCCTGGCATTCACATTGAAGAGGACTGCCTTGTGTGATGTGTCGTGGCTTCTGTCTTGTTCCACATGGTGAAGACTCTCAAACAGATACGGATCAGAGGCCTCCTGACAACAGACGTATGAATGGGCCATCTTGGAAGTCAGTCTTCCAGCCCCGGTCAAGCAGCCGGGGCTGACAGATGACAGCAGCACTGGGTGACATTTGACTGCAGCCTTCCTGAAAGATCCTAAACCAGAACCACTAAGCAGAGTTGCTTCCAAATTTCAGGCACACAGTTATGAGTTAATAAATATGTATTGTTTAAAGCCACCAGGCTTTAGGATTATTTGTCACCCAGCAGTTGATTGCTAATACACTCTCCTTGTCCAGAGGAAGAAGGAAAGGGGATTAAAGAATTTGCTGAGTTTCACAGAGACCTAATCATTCTTTGAAAAGTATATCACATACTTTGATGACAAGCAGTGAAAACCAGTTCTGCCTAGCTTAGGTTTTTTGGAGACTTTATAGGAGTTTAATTTCTGAGAAAGTCAAAGAATCTATGGGAAAACCAGAGAACCAGATCTTGGAAAAGACAGGAGCCAGGGAAGCTCTGATCACGTGGGCCACCACAGGAGCTCATGGCCAGTCTTGTCTGTGTTCTTCAATGGGAACACGTTAACTCTTAAATATTTTCTGTTGTGGTTCCTCTGTATTTTTCCCACTCAGTTTTGGATGTGACTCAGCTAAAGATTCAGATACTAAGAAGAGGGTTCTGGTTGGGCTGAGTCCATGTTACCATTCCTCAGCCAGGAATAGGTGGTCCCTTGGGATGATATCCAACAGAGGAAAAGTTCCCAAGGAGAAGTAGGGTACTTTTTCCAGAAGAAGGGGTAATGGCAGAAACAACAAGTACGGCACTGAAAGGACATAGAATAACAATGCTTGCAATTTATTGTGTGTTTACATGAGCCTCAAATACCTGTGGGTTTTAAATTATACTGGTAAATACTTTAGTCCATGTGTTTGAATCTTCAGTCCATTGAATCTTCACATTAGGCATTATTATTCTTGTTGTTGTTGTTTCTATGTTTCAGATAGGGAAACGGGGGCTCAGCAAAGTTGATCAACTCTGAGGGTTTAGCATGAGGCATTTGACAACCCAGAGTCCAACCTCAACTCTTGACTTGAGTGACATCAGAGCCTCCAGTTCTAAGATATCAAGTATGCTTATGAGAAACTCTAGCTGTCAGTGAGGGAATGTGGCTATTTCAACAAAGTGGGTGATCAGACTGCTGAGTTGATAAAGATGTGGCCACTTCCTCATTTGGAGTGAGTTGTCTGAGAAGCAGCACGTCTCCTGCTCTGGGGTTTTGCTCAGGATCAGAAGAAATGTGTCAGAGGACTTCACAGATTTTAAATAACCTCAGGTCCATCCCCCAGTGCTTTTTTGAGTGAAGTGAAGCAGTGAAGGTTGTGGAGGCCAGAAGCTGGTTCTGCTACTTACTCACTGTGGCTTCTGAAGCTCAGTTTCCTCGTGCACCATGGGGATAACAATTGTGTCTATCTCAACAATTTGTAAGAATCAAAATAGATGACCTATGTAAAGATCTTAAAATAAGGCCTAGCACTCAGCAAATGTTATCTCTTACCATCACCCTCATCACCAGTATTTTCATTCTTGGAAATGTTGGTTGTAAAACATAGAAACAGACCCAGCCTAACTTAAACTGTGAGAGGAATTTATTGAAAGAATTAGGACAAATCCAAAAGCAGGACTCCCAGCTGGACCTTACAAGAGACTTGATCTGTAACCAGTAACTCCTCAGAACCCAAGACATTCACCATTGTCCCTCTGAATCTGCAGTTTGTAACCATTTCTGTCTGGGTGTCTGCTTCCCTCATCTTCCTTCTGCAGGCTGGCTTTTTTTTTTTTTCTTTTTAATCTCTGCACTTGTCCAACAACTGCCCCAGCCCTAAAGCTGATACCCCTCTGATACCCTGGCAATTCAGTAACTAGTATTCTATGTCCAAAATCCTAGGAAAGAATCTGATTGGCCTACCTTGGGTCAGCTATCTACCTCTGGTCCAATCAACTGTGGCCAGTGAGACAGAATCATGTAATGTAGTCATGGCTGCAGCAGACCCATTCTAGTAATCAAGACGGCCATTCTGCCCCTGGGCACACTCTCTTAACATGGAGTTTACAGAGTACCCTTGCCAGAAAATTACTATTATTCTGTAGCCAACTTCAGAATCTCAATCATCGTCTTTATCTAGCTTATTTTTTTCTCATAATGCTTATTAATATATGAAATTACTGAGTTGTACATGTTTATTGTCAATCTTACTCTCAAGAGGATAAGACTGAGGCAGGCAGTTAGTTTTTCTTATTCTTGGTTGTAACCATAGTACCTGGCACGATGCCTGACAAATAGGGAGTCAGGTAAGGTCTCAGGGTGGAACAACAACAACAAAAAATGTTTGAGTCGTTTATCAGATCAGTTTCTTCAGAAGTGGCAATCATCAGCTGGTCTAACCCTCCCAGATTCCATCAGTTTCCCAGGATGACTTTCATTGACACTGGGGAATCATATTTCTTTTGCCAAGATTTGCAGTTGTAGTTTACTTGGTCCATTGCCAGTAAATTGCATTGCATCCAGCTGTCTGTGAGAGACCAACCTTTGACAAAGACTGATGTGAAGATTTGAGATGGAATAGTTCAATATAGAGGGATGTTTAGTGGGAGCTAAATTAGAAATTGTCTAATTGATTCATTAATATTTTTCTCATACTAACTTTTCTCATACTAATTCACTAACTTCCCAGGGGCCAGGATAATAAATACTTAGAAAATGAGGGGACTTCCTTGGTGGTCCAGTGGCTAAGACTCCATGCTCCCAATGCAGGGGGCTCAGCTTCCATCCCTGGTCAGGGAACTAGATCCCATATGCCCAGTTTATAGAGTTTGCATGCTACAACTTACACTCAGCATAGCCAAATAAGTAATTTTTTAAAATTTATTTTAATTCAGTTACTTGTAATTGAAGGATAGTTGCTTTACAGTATTGTGTTGGTTTCTACCAAACAATTTTTTTTTTTAATTTTAGTGAGAACTTTCTGGTTTAGAGCAGAGCCCAGAGAAGGAGGTTCATGATATGTTCATGGGTATCAGAGGACTTTATAGATGAACTTTGAACTGGGTTCTGAGGGACAAGTAGGAGTTTCCAGGTCAGTGGGAATTGGAAGGGTATTGACTGGAGTCATGGGTAGGAGCTGAAGGAGTGAGGTAAGCGGCTGAAAACCCAGCCAGAGGGGAAATCCAAATAGCCTCGATGCCAGGGCAAAAGCATCAAGGTACTATTCACTACAAATAGCAAAACATCCAGATTCAAACAAGCTTAAACAAGAAGATTCTGTGTCCCACAAAGCAGGAAGTGCAGGGGTATGGCATGCTCTGGGGTTGGTTAATTAAGCGTTCAGTGACCTTGTGGAGGTCTGAGGGACTTCCGATCTCTTTGCTTGATTGGCCCCAGCATTGGCAATAGCCTCTGGTTGGTTCTCTCCTCTCAAGATTGGCCACCTGAAGCGCTCAGGCCCCTTTGCACTTCCTCCTTCATGCTGTTAGAGCATGGCTTAGTGTGACTCTCTCCCTAAAAGCATGGAAACCTCTCCAGCACCTTCCCCTACATGACTTCTCCATTCTTGAATGCATCCCTTCTGGGGAGGTGGGTGGGGAGCCCTCATAGGTCAGCTAGACCCAGAGCTGGGGCTGGGGCCAGCTCTTCTCTGGGTTCCTGGACAAAAGGGGGGGTCCATTAGAGAAGACATGGATTGGGTCTTCATGAAGTGGAAGGTGAAGAACCACTGACATGCTTCAAGTAGGGAAGTGACAAGATCAGATTTGTGTGTGTGTGTGTGTTTTCCAGATTTGTGTTTTTTTGATTGATCATTCCAGCAGCTTTGCTGAACTGAGATTTGAGTGGGGCTGGCCCAGTTGCTGGGAGCCCTGATAGGAAAATGAGGCACGAGGGACTTCCCTGGTGGTCCAGTGGTTAAGAATCCGCCTTCTAATGCAGGGGACACCGGTTCCATCCCTGGGCGGGGAACTAAGATTCCACGTGCTGCAGAGCAACTAGAGAGCCCTCCGTTACCACGGAGCCCCCATGCTCTAGAACTGTGCTCTGCAGCAAGAGAAGCCCAAGAGCCATAACTAGGGAACACCTGAGCACAGCAGTGAAGAGGCCCTTCACAGTCAAATTTTACAAGATTAAAAAAAAAAATGAAGCACAGAAGGGGGAAACATGATAAAGGCATTTTTTGTCATCACAGCCCAGCACTTCCTCCTCTAACTCTGCTGCTTCACTTCACTCATCTTTGCCTCATGAGCCCCTTTCACTGTTCCCCAGCCACGTAAGCCTGCCTTCCAGCCACATTCTGGCTGGAATACTCTTGTTTATCTGCTCTTTGTCCTTTTGCCCGGTGTCTCAGTGTTCAGATCTCCGCTTCACTATCCCCTCTTCAGGAAGGCCTCTGACTCCCCCTAGAAGCTCTCCTTCCTCTGCCGTTAATCATCAACATCCTATTCTTTTCCAGGGAACACAATCGAATTGAATGTGTAAATAATGGGTAAGTAGTTCAGCAGTTATTTGTTAGTGTAGATTATAATGTCCATAAGAGCAGAGACGTGATCTGTCTTGCTCACCACTAGACCCCCCAGTGCTGAGAATGGTGCCTGTTCACGTAGTCGGTGCTCAGTAAATATTGAGTAGACGGGCCAGACACACACCTGATTGGATGGATAGGCAGGGTGAGCGCTCAAGTTCACTGTGCTCAGTCGCTGTCATGTCAGACTCTGCGACCCCATGGACTGACTAGCCCGCCAGGCTCCTCTGGATTCTCCAGGTAAGAATATGGAGTGAGTTGCCATGCCCTCCTCCAGGGGATCTTCCCAACCCACGGATCAAACCCAGGCCTCCTGCATTGCAGGCGGATCCTTTGCCGTCTGAGCCACAGGAGAAGCCAAGGAATACTGGAATGAGTAGCCTATCCCTTCTCCAGGGGATCTCCCCGACCCAGGGGTCAAACCAGGGTCTCCTGCATGGCAGGTGGATTCTTTTAACAGCTGAGCCACCAAGTGCACAGTCATATGTTTAGCCTGGGTACTGTTTTGCAGCATTCAGAAACTTCACGTCGTTTGTGGTTACTATTTTCACTAGTGAATTACAGGATGTGCATTTTTTTAAATATAGAAGGCATAGAAGCTTAACTTGGCACTCAATAAACTCATTATCACACCCTGGGGATCTCTAGCTTAGTCTTCATATATGGGCAAAATGTTGGGGTCCCAGGCCTACATGCTGTCTCCTCTGCCCCCTACCACCCCTC
This sequence comes from Ovis canadensis, assembly GCF_042477335.2. Classification (NCBI taxonomy): domain Eukaryota; kingdom Metazoa; phylum Chordata; class Mammalia; order Artiodactyla; family Bovidae; genus Ovis; species Ovis canadensis. The sequence goes on along the minus strand of NC_091268.1, from coordinate 36,455,974 downwards.
CCGCAGCCCTGATTGCAATAGGATAGCCCAGGCAAGGAGGGGCAGCCTCTTGTCTGAGTCCATTCTGTCCTGTCTTCCTTCATTCATTTCACAGTTACCTACTGTGTGCCAGGCCCTGTTAAGCCTAAGGGTGTGAGAGGAATTAGACAAAGCCTTGTTGATTGTGGGGGTAAGACTCCACAGATTTGTGTTCATTCCTTTCCTTAAGCTTTTAAAAATAAAACACAAAAGATAAGGCTCCTGCCTCAGCGATCACCATCTCATAGGTGACAAAATTGCAAGTGTGGATGTGGTGGAAGAGGGGCAAGCAAAGTGATACAGGGATGTGAGTATCCTTGGGTGTCCGGAGCCAGACAGGAAGGGGAGCCAGACAGGAAATGCTTTCTTTTTTAATTGATTTTTTTATTAAAATTTTTTTAATTTAAAAAAATATTTTAAAATTTATTTTAATTGGAGGCTAATTATAATATTGTAGTGGTTTTTGCCATACATTGACATTAATCAGCCATGGGTGTACATCATGTGTTCCCTATCCTGAACCCCTCTCCCACCTCCCTCCTCATCCTGTCCCTCAGGCCTGAGCACCCTGTTTTTTTTTAATTAAAATTTTAGTTTATCATATTTTATTTTATTTGTTTTTTAAAGCCACAGCATGGGGCTTGTGGGATCTCAGATCCCAGACCAGGAATCAAACACGAGCCCTCTGCAGGGAAAGTGTGGAGTCTTAACAGTGGATTGCCAGGGAGTCCCAGAAAATGCTTTCTTGACAAGGAGCTGGATTGTTGTTTTTTACTTTTAATTTCAGATAAACAGTTAATAATTTTTTAAGTATGTCCCAAGCAATATTTGTGACATACTTATGCTAAAAATTATTTGTAATTGTATGCTATGCTTAGTCTCCCAGTCATGTCCGGATTCTGTATGACCCTATGGACTGTAGCCCACCAGGCTTCTCTGACCATGGAGATTCTCCAGGCAAGAATTACTGGAGTGGGTTGCCATGTCCTCCTCCAGGGGATCTCACCAACCCAGGTCTCCCACATTTGCAGGAGGATTCTTTGCCATCTGAGCTACCAGGGAAGCCCAAGAATACTGGAGTGGATAGCCTATCCCTTCTCCAGGGTACCTTCCTGACCCAAGTATTGAACTGGGGTTTCCTGCATTGCAGGCAGATTCTTTACCAGCTGAGCTACCCAGGAAGCCCCTTATAATTGTTTCAGTTCAGTTCAGTTCAGTCACTCAGTCGTGTCCGACTCTTTGCCACCCCATGAATCGCAGCACACCAGGCCTCCCTGTCCATCACCAACTCCCGCAGTTCACTCAGACTCACGTCCATCGAGTCAGTGATGCCATCCAGCCATCTCATCCTCTGTCATCCCCTTCTCCTCTTGCCCCCAATCCCTCCCAGCATCAGAATCTTTTCCAATGAGTCAACTCTTCGCATGAGGTGGCCAAAGTACTGGAGTTTCAGCTTTAGCATCATTCCTTCCAAAGAAATCCCAGGGCTGATCTCCTTCAGATGGACTGGTTGGATAGGGGTGGGCAAAATGGGTGAAGGTGATCAGAAGGTACAAACAGCAAGTTATAAAGTAGCTAAGTCCTGGGGATGCAGTGTACAGCATGGTGACACTAGTTAATACTGCACAGTATACTTGAAAGTTTCTAAGAGTAGATTTTATAAGCCTTTACAAGTTCTTATCACAAAAGAAAAACATCTGAAATGATGTGTGGTATTGAATACTAACTAGACATATTATGGTGATTGTTTTGCAAGGTATATGAATATCAAATCAGGTACACCTGAAACTACTACAATATTATATATGTCATTATACATCAAAATATAATAATAGAAAAACAGTGCACAATAAATGTAATGCACTTGAAAGTGAAAATGTGAGTTGCTCTGTCATGTCCAACTACTTGTGACCCTTTGGACTGTAGTCTGCCAGGCTCCTCTGACCATGGAATTCTCCAGGCAAGAATACTGGAGTGGGTTGCCATGCCCTCCTCCAGGGGATCTTCCTGACCCAGGGATCGAACCTGGGTCTCCCACGTGGATTGCAGGCAGATTCTTTACAGTCTGAGTCACCAGGGAAGCCTCATGCCCAAAACCATCCTCACCTCTGCCCCGCCCACATCCATGGAAAAGTTGTTTCTCATGAAACTGGTCCCTGGTGCCAAAAAGGTTGGGGAATTAGATAGACATGGCCCCTGCTTATGAAAGTTCATTGCCCAGAAAGAAGAGACGGACCACAGACCATGCATATGACATAGGAAAGGAAATGGAAGACAGAAGAGAGCTTGGGCAGGAAGGGCCGCACAGACACGCAACAGGGGTCCTAGGAAGGCTGGTGAGGGTAACAGCATTGTTTGGTCTGAAACCAAAGCTTCGGCACCCAACCACTACACAGAACTCCCAAACCACTTCCTGACCGCCCACTTACCTTTTAACCTTTCAGCTGTGGTCTCTCAAGCATTGACTAGAGGAAGAATGACTAGATTCTTGTACTTCACCCCACTTCCTAAGTTCAGAGAATCTGCCTTCCAATGCAGGAGACACAGGAGATGTGGGTTCAATCCCTGGGCTGGGAAGATCCCCTGGAGGGAGGAAACTAACTCATTCCAGTATTCTTGCCTGGAGAATCCCATGGACAGAGGAACCTGGCAGCTACAGTCCATAGGGTCACAAAGACTCGGCTAGAGTCTTTGTGAATGGCTGAAGTGACTTAAAGTGAAAGTGTTAGTTGCTCAGTCGTGTCCGACTCTTTTCAACCCCAAGGACTATAGTCCACCAGGCTCCTCTGTCCATGGGATTCTCCAGGCAAGAATACTGGAGTGGGTTGCCATTTTCTTCTCCAGGGGATCTTCCCAACTGAGGGATTGAACCCAGGTCTTGAGCATTGCAGACAGGTTCTTTACCACTGAGCCACCAAGGAAGCCCAGAAACGACTTCAGTTCAGTTCAGTAGCTCAGTTGTGTCCAACACTTTGCGCCCTCATGACTGCAGCACACCAGGCTTCCCTGTCCACCACCAACTCCCGGAGTTTACTCAAACTCATGTCTGTTGAGTCAGTGATGCCATCCAACCATCTCATCCTCTGTCGTCCCCTTCTCCTTCTGCCTTCAATCTTTCCCAACATCAAGGTCTTTTCAAATGCGTCAGTTCTTCTCATCAGGAGGTCAAAGTATCGGAGCTTCAGCTTCAGCATCAGTCCTTCCAATGAATATTCAGGACTGATTTCCTTTAGGATGTGCTGGTTGGATCTCCTTGCAGTCCGAGGGACTCTCAAGAGTCTTCTCCAACACCACAGTTCAAAAGCATCAATTCTTCGGTGCTCAGCTTTCTTTATAGTCCAATTCTCACATCCATACATGACTACTGGAAAAACCATAGCTTTTACTAGATGGACCTTTGTTGGCAAAGTAATGTCTCTGCTTTTTAATATACTGTCTTGCTGAGAAGCAACTTACCACACATGCAAAATAATTCCCAGGCCCAAAATCAGGTAACACAGAGGGTGTGCTGTGGACAACGTGTTGTTGTTCAATTGCTCAGTTGTGTCTGACCCTTTGTAACCCCATGGACTGCACTCACCAGGCTGCTTGTCCTTCACCATCTCCCAGAGCTTGCTCATGTCCTTTGAGTCAGTGATGCCATCCAACCATCTTGTCCTCTGTTGTCCCCTTCTTCTGCCTTCAATCTTCCCCAGCATCAGGGTCTTTTCCAATGAGTTGGCCCTTTGCATCAGGTGGACAAAGTATTGTAGCTCAGCATCAGTCCTTCTATTGAATATTCAGGGTTGGTTTCCTTTAAGATTGACTGGTTTGACTGGACAAAGTGTATTTTCATTAATTTCATACAGAATTTCCCTGATATGAATAATGGTATAGATTGAATCAAATTGGCATGCTGAAATGCTAATGTCCATGTGATGGTATTTGAAGTGGGTGCTGTGGGAGGTAATTAGGCTTAACTGTGGTCCCGGGGTGCATCCCTCATGATGGGATTAGTGCTCTAAAAGGAAGTGATCAGAGTGTGCTGTCTCTCCACACTAGGAGGACAAGAAAGCAGCACTCTGCAAACCTAGAAGCAGGTTGTCAACACCACCTTGATCTTGGACTTGCCAGCCTCCAGTGGGAAATAATTGTCTGTTGTTTAGGCCACTCAACCTTTAGTATTTTGTTGTATCAGTCCAAGTTTACTAAGACAGTTAATGAGTATATAATTTTCATATAGGAAAGTGCTACAGGCAACAATCTGAGACAGAGATGTGTGTGGCTGGATCTATTTTGAAGCTAACACAGCACAGCAAATGTACTTTGAAACTTATATTGTGTGTTTATTTGGGGCAGGGATGGGACCTAAATTCCTGTGGACGAATGCATGCTAAGTCGCTTCCATCATGTCCGACTCTTTGTGACACTATGGGCTGTAGCGTGCCAGGCTCCTTTATCCATGGGGTTTTCCAGACAAGAATACTGGAGTGGGTTGCCATGCCTTCATCCAGGGGATCTTCCCAATCCAGTGATCGAACCTGCATCTCATGTCTCCTGCATTCACAGGTGGATTCTTTTAGCGCCACCTGAGAAGACCCTAAATTCCTATAACGACCTCTTAGTGCTTCCACTGTTCTCCTGGCCATTCAACAAGTATTTATCAGTACTGATGTGCCAGGCACAACCCTAGGTAAGTGGAGGCATAGAAGTGCACAAAGTTCCTGCCTGTATTAGTGGGGTGAAGCAGGTAATGGAGCACAGAGCACTTGAGCTTCAGAGGAAAATTACCCATTATCTAGAGAGCACACCTTTCCAGTGCCTAGCCCTTCCTTCACTGTCCTAGAGATGTCTTACAACTATGACAGCAATGCAAATAATTCTTGCCTGTAAACATGCAAATTGGGGAATTCCCTGGTGGCCCAGTGGTTAGGACTTCGGGCTTCCACTGCAGCAGGCTGGCATTAGATCTCTGGTCAGGGAACTTGGATCCTTGTAAATCTCACCGAGAAGCCTTAAATGAAAAGGTGAAAAGCAAATGAATAAATATATAAAATGCAAATTAACTCTGAGCTTCTTTTGTATCTATTTGCGTATCTGTTGCAACACTCCTTTATTCTGTATAAATTTGCCCTTTTCCTGGCTTCTCTTGAACAGATTATAACATCTGCTTGGTTCCCTCATTTAATTAGTGTTAAATACTTAACATGTGTTCATTTTATAATGTATGATAATCATGACTTTTTCTTTGTTGGGGGGTGGCGATTATCCTTTGACACAATGAGTAAGTGCCCAGCACGCTCATAGTGTAATGTATTATGGAGAAAAAGCAGAGTATAGAGGTAGGCGGTGGTCCGGAAAGCCCGTCCGGAATAAAAATGCTAGAGAATTCATTATCTGAGACTCAGATTAACGGGGCGTCGTCTATTTTATCCGGTAAGCCTTGTGAGGTTGACTTGACGAATGCTGATCTGGTTGCAGGTCTGGATAACCAGCCGCGAAGCCGCCTAGCGCTGAGTGGAAGGCTCTCGGCGAGGCTGAGCCCACCTGCCCCGGCCTGCGCGGAGGCGGGACGTGATCGGTGGGCGTGGCCACACCGGCCCCGCCCCGTCACGTGCCGGCCCTCGCCTGCCGCGTCGGCAGCCCAGGAACGCTGCAGACGCCGACGGCTGAAGCGCAGGGGCGGCCGCGGCTTCGGCGGCGGGGGTTGGGCCCATGGCGACGGCGACGGCGGTGGCGGCGGGGGCCGGCACCGCGGCGGGAGCTGAGTCGGTCGAGGGCCCCCGGGTGCCGGCAGCGGCGCTGGAGCTGTGGCTCAGTGAGTAGCCGGGGCTGCCTCTCGGCTCGGGCGCAGCGCTCCACGTGAGGCCTCGCTTCCCGCCTCCCCGGGCCTTTCTTCTGAGGCTGGCGGGTGGGCAGGTGGCCGCGGGAAGGCTGGCGCCCGAGGAGGCAGGCAGGGCCCGGCACGGGTGGGAGGATCTCCTCGGCGGGCCTGGAGAGGAACCCCAGGAATCTGCCGCGGCTGCGGGCCCGAAGCTAGGCGCTCTGCGCCCCCCTGCCCGCATCGCGGTGCATAAACACTGTTAACAACATAATGGCTACGGTTTATTGAGCTTCGTTTATATGCCAAATACTGCTAAAGGGCATTTCAGCCGTTAATCCGTATTACGACCCCTAGAGACAGCTTCGGTTACTAACCTCGTTTTGGAGAAGGGCACTTTTAGACTTAGTTGTGCAACACACCCATCCTCTGGGAAGGAACTCTTTCTGGCTCCGACTTTAATGTCAAAAGAAGCCCTGTAAACCTTTTGTGCGAGTTCCTTCTATTGTCTCATGTAAGACTCATGGCAGTCCTAGGGGTAGTTACGGTCCCTGCGTTACTGGTTGGGGTCTTGAAATTCCAAGAGAACAAAGCATATACTCCTTGTTGGGTATATGTTGGCTGTTGGGTGCTGGGAGTACTAAGATGCTCACAAAGATATATTTAAGTAGGTGATGGAAGCCGATAGGAGCAGCACTTTGCTACGTTAAGGCAAATGGGAGGGATACTGGGCTTGTTTAAGGTGCAGTGGTGGGAGTTGGTTTGTTTACGAGGGGATTGTCTCAGGGGCATAGCATTTGAGTGGACAATGGAGGCGACAACATTTCAGATGCAGGAAGCTGGGGGAAAGGAGAGTGTGGAGCATTCTGGGAGGAAGGAAGTCTGCCGCAGGAGTGCAAAGCCTAAAGAGACTGCATGGCTAACTGGGGCGAGATCCTACAGGGCCTTGTGGGCTGCAGAAAGGAGTTCAGAGTTTATCCTTGATGTAGTCGGGGAGATGTCAGGGCCTGGAACTCTGATCAAGTGTGCATGCGTGCTCAGTCTTGTCTCACTCTTTAGCGGCCCTGTGGACTGTAGCCCGCCAGGCTCCTCTGTCCATGGGATTTCCCGGGCAAGAATACTGGAGTGGGTTGCTATTTCCTACTCCAGAGGATCTTCCTGACTGCCTCCTGCACAAGCAGGCGGATTCTTTACTGCTGTGCCCCCTGGGAAGCCACTCTGATCAAGTATCTCTGTTAAAAGCATCACCTGCAGCTGTGTGAAGAGCTGAATTGGTTAGGGATGGGAGAGACCAGGCAGAGAGTAGATGAAAAGCTCTTCTGGTAGTGTGTAGGGACTGAAGTACAAAGGTATTGGGATGGAGAGTAGAAACAATTAGCTAGTTCAGTCAGCAGCCTTACTGCATTAGAATAGAGGCAGGGGACCAGAGGGATCAAGGTTAGATTGCAGGTTTCAGGCTCAGGTTACTGATCGGTTACAGATGCTTCACTTGTGGAGTTTGAGGTGCTTGTGGCACAAAGAGAAGCTCTCTGGGCAGTTGGTTGACTTCAGAGAGGGTAACAACTGGAGGTCAACTTGAGACCTTCAGTTCATTAGCAGTGAGCTTGTCTGTGCACATTGGGAAGAACAGAGTTTGTGCATGGAGCATCTCAACATGGAAGAAGCAGGGTTGGGGGGCGTGGGTGCTGGGGTGGGAAAGCAGTGCTGAGAGAGAAGGTGGAGCCTACAGGCTGCTGGGAGGGGGCGAGCTGCAGGTCTGTAAGGAAGCTGTAGTTGGTAGGTTGTTTTGCTGCTGAGAAAGAGAGAAGGAGGATGGGGGAACTTTGCATTTGGCAACTGAAAGATTACTAAGTTATCTCAGTGTCAAATGGTGGGGACAGAAAGAAGGTAGTTGACTAGAAGGCAGTGGAGTTGCAGAAGTCAAGTGGGCTGGGTTAGAGACCAGCCGACCGCTGACCCAGGTGGGGGAGAAAAAGGGAACCAAGACTGTTTAGGAGGGGATCCTTAAGCTCCAGCTGTTTTAGGCCATTGTGGTCCTAAAGTTCTGAGATCTTCCAGTCGTTCGGGTAGGGCTAGAACCTATCCCAACAGCACAGACCCCCTTCCCAGTCCGGCAACCAAAAATGCCTCCAGATGTGTCCTGGGACAGAGGGCCCAGCTCTTCCCCTCTGCACCTGAGATCCTCTGAGTTTGGGCTTTGGAGTGTTGAGTGGATTGCAGAAATGTATCTTGTAGTCTTTGTGGTTGTGCGGTTTCCACCTCCCTGCCCCTGCCTGCCATAGGAGCAGAGAAAGTAACTGTTGAACCAGACTTGTGGGGGCTGGGGCCCAGTGGAGGTGGTACGTGGATGGACGTGCGCTGGAGAGGCTGGTGGTGGGGCAAGGCCTGGAGTGTAGTTGAAGAAAGTCCCTGAGTCTAGGCTGGATGGAGAAGGAAGTCACTCCAGGGGCACATGAAGACCCCAGAGCTCATCTAACTGACGGATCTTACCTCAGCAAGCAAGGCAACTGTGTCCCTAAGGCTGGAATGTAATAGCCCCACTGGGGCTCAGATGGTAAAGAATCTGCCTGCAACGCATAAGACCCAGGTTCGACCCCTGGGTCAGAAAGATCCGCTGGAAAAGGAAATGGCAACCCACTCCGGTATTCTTGCCTAGAAAATCCCATGGAGAGAGGACCCTGATGGGCTACAGTTCATGGGGTCTTAAAGAGTCAGACTCGACTGAGCGACTGGCGCCTTGGGGTTGTGAGGATCAGGGAAGTTCATGCGTCTCAAGCACATGGAACAGTGCCTGTACACAGTGCTAGCTATTATCATCTCTAGTCTTCTTAGTAGAGAGTGGAAGAAACGAACTCATACTGTTTGCCAGAAAAGGAAAAACACTGGACCTAGAATTGGGAAGGAGTAGTTCCTGAAAGGAACGCCAGGAACCTGTTTCACCAGAAGCTCAAGCTTTAAAAATACAAGTAGCAGCTTCTGGGCATTTTGTAGCTGACCCCCACCCACCCACCCCCCTCCCCACCACCCCCCCTCCCCACCACCACTTAGTTTATTTTGGGTGTTGTTCCACATGACTGCATTTAGAGCTGCCGCCTCCTTGTTAATGAAAAGCCTCCTGTGCCTGGTGGCATGGGGTGCTATACTCGATTTAACCAGTGGAGTCTTGACTATTAACAGCAGCGCTGGAGCCTCATGGTCTCAGCTCTGCTAGTGCTGCCAGGGAGGCATTGGCTTAGTTGGATGCTCTGTAATCTTTCTTCCATCGGCTGGGACCTACTCCCAGGTGATAAGTCCTGTCCTCCAGCCTCACTTTTCTGCCTCCCTTGGGGATGAGAGTGGTCTGGATTTCGATCTATTTATATTCTCCCAGCTTCTCTAGAACTGAGCTGATTCTTTATCTTGGACCCATCACTCCTGTGGTGGATCTTGGCCTTCCAGCACTGCTTGCTGTCTGGGTTGGTGTGTATCTGCCCCACGCAGTGCATGCTCACTGCCGCAGGATTGAGTTCTAAGTGTTCTCACGGTGACTGCTTCCCCACAGCCCCAGGGCTCCCCTGACTAGCACTGGCTGCTCTTAATGCCAGGGTCATGGCCCTGGGGGTGGGGGTGGGGGGTGGCTGATGTGAGATGATTTGGCTTTTGAATTAGTCACTGTTAGATGAACCATTCAGGGAATTCCCTGGCAGTCCAGTAGTTGGGATTTAGTGCTTTCTCCGCTGTGACCTGGGTTCAGTCCCTGGTCGGGGAACTAAGATTCTGCAGACTCGCAGCAGGCCCCCTAAACACCCCCCACTGCCCTGGGGGAAGAAAAAAAGCCACTTCACTCACAGCTGGAGGGCTCGGCTGTCTTTTTTTTTTTTTTTTAATTTAAAAAAATTTTTAAATTTTTACAAATCCTCTGGGAATTACTGTCTCTGGACCTGCTCAAGGCCACTGAAATAGCTTGGCAGGATGGGATTAGGTGTTTGGAGACCCAGTTATTTCAGAACTGGAGTAACCGTCTCCTGGTGTCAGCAGTATGTCCAGCCAACTGGTCAGACTTTGAATAGTGAAAGATGAATCATTCATTCATTAGTAGGTATCCTTGCTGATGACTGTCTAGGTGCTGGAGGGTGGGGAGGTGAATGAGACAGGCCTCCTTCCTGCCTTAGGGAGCTGATAACTTAGTGGTAAAAAGGTCAAAGAACCTAGTTCCCAAAAGAGGCTCTGTCTTTGTCAGAGATCTGAAGACTGACATTTGGGCCTTGGAATTGGGCAGACCTGAGATTTTTTTTGTCATTTTCCAGTTTTGTGACTGGGCAGATTTCTTCATCTATCAAATGCTGAGCTAACATTAGTACCAGCTTCAGTTTTCTGAGGATTACAGGAAAGGGACGCTAGGAAAGCACCCAGCGTCATGTCTGACACAAAGCAAGTTCTTAAAAAACAAAGTTGGGGGGCCGGGCAGCAGCTATGACTATTATTGCAGTTATTTGGGAGCTGTGAAAAACCTTGAGGGAATCCTTATGATATAGATATAGCAAATTTTAAAACTCACTTACTTTTTAGATCTTTTTGCTGCTTTGCCCTGGTTATGGGTTTAGAACATTATTTAAGCTTGTAGAGTTTTTTTTTTTTTTCCCCCTTCCTTTCTTTGGAAAACCTGGTGACTTGGTGGTAAGGGAGGAGGGAGAGAGCTGGATTCTGCTTGAACAGGGTCCTACCTGCTCTTCTCTGCGTCTGGGTCATAGAGCATGGCTCCCCAAACCCCCGGGCCACAAACTGGTAGTGGTCAGGTTGCGGCAAGTAAGGAATCAGGCTGCACAGCAGGAGGTGAGCGGCGGGTGAGTGAGCGAAGCTTCATCTGTTAATATATTTACAGCCGCTCCGCATCATTATTACTGCTTGAGCTCCACCTCCTCTTGGATTAGTGGTGGCATTAGATTCTCATATGAGAGCCGGCGGTAAATGTAATGTGTTTGAATTATCCTGAAACCACCTCCCCCACCCCACCTCCTCCTCATCTGTGGAAAAATTATTTTCCATGAAACTGGCCCCTGGTGTCCAAAAAGTTGGGGAACTGCTGTCACACAGTCATGTGTTGAGGTCTGAAAGTCTTTTAGGTGTCAAGCTTGACCTTGTTGTGAACTGAAGCTTTGTGAAGTTTTAATGATACAGAAAGAAGTAGTTCAGATGAGTCAGATCTCCTTTTTTCATTAATTTTTATTGGAGTATCGTTGCTTTACAGTGTCGTGTTAGTTTCTGCTCTACAGCTAAGTGAATCAGTTATGCATATACGTATATCCACTTCTTTATAGATTTCCTTCCCCTTTAGGTCACCACGGAGCATTGGGTAGAGGTCCCTGTACAGTACAGTCAGATCTCCTTAATCAGACTCTCTTGAGTATTTCAGCTTTCAGTTTATTACCTGAGTAATTATTTTGTGCCTGTGCCTAAGGCACTGTACCAAGCATTATAGGGAAAATAGTGGTTCTACCTTAGTTTTGAACAGACTTTTGAAGTTTAAGTGTACTAAGTCGTGTACATATTTTTAAAGGAAAACACAAAGACTGTTACAAGATTGTCTGTCTTTTATTGATTACTGTTTGCTGCTATACTAAGTATTTCAGACACTGTCTTCTTTTAAGATTCATTCATTTGTTTGCACTGGGTCTTTGTTGCTGCTTGCAGGCTGTCTCTAGTTGTGGCAAGCGGGAGCTACTCTGGTCACGGTGCATGGACCTCTCACTGCAGTGGGTTCTCTTGTTGCGGGGCATGGGCTCGAGGTGCACAGGCTTCGGTGGTTGCAGGATGTGGACTCTGTAGTTGTAGTTCACAGGCAGATGGAGTCCTAACCAGTAGACCACCAGGGAAGCCTTAGACAGTATCTTTTGAGAATCTCATGATATCCCACGAGGAAGGTACCGTTTTCCTTATTTAATAGTTGAGGAAACTAGGGCTCTGAGAGTCCAGTGACATGTAACTAATGAAGGATGGAGCTGGAGATCCCTGTCCTAGAAGAGCAGGTAGGATGTGGGTCTTCTGAGATGGAAGAGATGGCTTCTGTTTTGTGGGGGTGGGTGATAGATTAAGAAAGTCCTTATGAAGTGGCATTTGAATTGGGATTCGAAGGGTGAATAGCATTTTGAAAGGTGGGACATAGAGAAAGAACTTTGAGGAGGAAAAAGGTGAGGAGCATGGGGAAACTGATAACCTGATTGCTTTGCTCTTCTTTGTTGTCTCTGTTCACTTAGGATGGGGCTGATGGGTGGGAAGGTGGGGGATTGAATACCTGTCCTTTGAATCTGATGGTGGAGCTAGGGGCACGCGACTTCCACGTGACATAAAAGTGACTGCCGTCTGGAAAGTTAAATTCTAGTTGACTGTGGAGTCTTTTTTGTTTTTAATTATTTATTAATTTCTGGCTGCACTGGGTCTTCATTGCTGCATGAGCGCTTTTACTAGTTGCAGTGAGTGGGGGCTGCGCTTCAGTTGCAGCGTGCAGACTTCTCATTGCGGTGACTTCTCTTGTTGCGGAGAACAGGCTTTAAGTACGTGGGCTTCAGTAGCTGTGGTTCCTGGGCTCTAGAGCACAGGCTCAGTGGTTGCTAAGGCTTAGTTGCTTTGCAGCATGTGGGATCTTCCCGGACCAGGGATCGAACCTGTTTCCCCTCCACTGGGAGGTAGATTCTTAACCACTGGACCACCAGGAAAGCCCCTGTAGACTTTTAAGTGATCAGAAGGGAGGAGAATTAGTTGGGGCTGGAGCAGTGGAGGAGGCTTTTGGGAGCAGATGGAAATTCAGAATGACCTCGAGAATGGATAGAGAAGAGAGAAGTGGACATTCAGGCAAAAGGAATAGTGTCAGAAGTATGACCATAAAAATTACTTATTGCAGAGTTTGAAAGAGCTTCTCTGTCAGGACCAATAAGAAGTTTCATTGGAGAGCCGGGTAGTCCAGGATAAGCTGGACAGTGGGGAGTAGGGGAAGTGTTATGAAAGGGTAGGACAAAGACAGTCTCGGCAGCTACTTTATGAGAATGTGGCTTGTTTCAGTTGGAAAGCCGGGCCTGTGGAATGGGCATCCTTGCTGGGACAGGGATTCTAGGCGGCCGCAGTGGGAGGGGAAGAAGTTGCTACCATCTAGCACCAGGAAGGAGTCATAAAGATTCCAGGAAGTCAGGGATGGCCCCACCCCTCAGTGGAGCGTGGGCTTACATTAGGCCTTCTGATAAGCCCCCTTTCTCCAGGTATTTCCTGCTGTGGGCTGTGCCCTGGTCCCTTCATGCTGCATGTCCTCAGATTACATACAAATAAGAATGTTCGGAGGGGGAGACCCTAGTGTGACTGGATCTGGGTTCCTTGGGCATATGTGTATGGTAGCAGAGAGAAACAGCATTCTGAGGAGTGAAGGCAAAGAGGTCCTCTTGTCAGACAGGATAAGCCACTGATGTGGAGAAGCTGCTTAGGTAGGACAGAGGATTTCAGTAAGTGGAGGCTCAGGTTTCGGCCTGTTACTTCGGGGACATGCTGGGAGCTGCTCAGGGCTTCACTGTAAGTTCTAGTCTTCCTGTCACATGGCTGAGAAGCTTCCAGGTTCTTGGTGTGTTATGCCGAAGTCGCGAAATCTCCCAGTGACCACCAGGGAGCTGATATCCGATGCAAAAGCAAGAGAGTTTTTATTACCAAGTTCGAGCTGGGGCCCCACCATAACTGATGTAGTGGCTATAGGGAGGAGCTCCGGGTTTTGGATTACATTGCTTATATAGGGAGTGTTCATGAAAAAAAGAATTTCTAGGTAGGGGGACGTCCGATTGGTCACTTTCTTTTGAAGGGTTGTGTGTTGGTCCCTATTACCTAGATAGACCACAAGTTCCTGAACGTTAAGTCAGGAGATTCTGGTCTGGGGTCCGATTGGCTCGTGGGTGGTGGGGTGAGGTCAGGGGATTTCCAAAGGCTCTTTTCCCGGAACCTTACAAAATGGAGTTTTTCTGTTAACAAAATGGAGTAGCTTAGATACTTCAGGTGGTCCCTGGTGGTCCAGTGATTAAGAATCCGCCTGCCAGTACAGGGAAGATTCCACATGCTGTGGAGCAACCAAGCCCACACGCTGCATCTTGAGAAAGCCCAGTGCAGCCAAAAAAATGAAAATAAAAAAGAAGTTTGCAGGTTGTGGCCTATGCATAGATGCTGGCCTGTACCCATCCTTGTTGCAGGGCCACGGTGGGGGGTCAGCATGGGGATGAAGAAGGTGCACATAAGCCAACCCCTGCCCTGGGAATGGAGCCCCTTTCAGGATAGCAGCTGGGGAACCAGTTTGCTCGTTGATGCAGTCAGCAGTCCCTGAGGGATGGGCCATACCCGTGCCTGAGTGATGAGTATGGTCGACCCCTGACCCCCCCAGCTGTCTGCCTGCGGGGTGCCATCCTCGGGAGGTGTGATATACACAGCCCTTGGCTGTTGTCCTATTTTGAGGGGTGGAGATGTGGAGCGGTGTGTATGTTTCCCTTTATTATACTTCAGTTTTACTTTTTATTTCCTTGACAGATAAAGCCACAGACCCAAGCATGTCAGAACAGGATTGGTCAGCTATCCAGAATTTCTGTGAGCAAGTGAACACTGATCCCAATGGGTAAGGTGACGTCACACACATGCCCGACTTCTACAGGCACCTCAGACTATGTGTGCCTGCCTGTGTTTCTCAGGATTGTTTTACGTAGCTTGGGCTTTGTTTCCTTTTTTCCTCCCTCCATGATCTACTGAGTATGTTATTTTTCTGGAAATAGCAAATTCATGTAGTTTTCTAAAAAAAAAATAAATAAAAGTTTGTAACTGGCAATTATTTTAAAAATTTTAAATAATTTTTATGAAACACTACTGCTGAGGAGCTCTCTGAATGTTAGGGATAGAATGTAACTAGGGTACATAGTAATGTGAAAGATCAGTGTGCTCCTATTAAAAATTTTTTTTATTTGCAGAGTATACTATATTTAGCAGCATATTTCTGAATGTCCATTTCAGAGCCTCAGTAGATGCTTTTGTTGTTATTTAGTCACTAAGTTGTGTCTGACTCTTTTTCGACCCCATGTAGCCCACCAGGCTCCTCTGTCTATAGGATTTCCCAGGCAAGAATACTGGAGTGGATTGCCATTTTTTTTCTCCAGGGGATCTTCCCGACCCACAGATTAAACCTGGGTCTCCTGCATTGGCACTCCACTCCAGTGCTCTTGCCTGGAGAATCCCATGGGCGGAGGAGCCTGGTGGGCTGCAGTCCATGGGGTCGCTAAGAGTCAGACACGACTGAACGACTTCACTTTCACTTTTCACTTTTCTGCATTGGAGAAGGAAATGGCAACCCACTCCAGTGTTCTTGCCTGGAGAATCCCAGGGACAGAGGAGCCTAGTGGGCTGCCGTCTATGGGGTCGCACAGAGTCAGACACGACTGAAGCGACTTAGCAGCAGCAGCAGCTCCTGCATTGCACGCGAGTTCTTTACTACTGAGCCACCAGGGAAGCTTGTTAAGCTAATTTAAATACAGTCTTTTTTTTTTTTTTTTTAAGAAAAAGCAGAGGAAGAGAGGTTAAGATTTTATTGAATTTGATTTCTGAAGTGTCTGAATGGGAACTTTTTTCCCCGCCTAATTTTTGGCCATGAAGCACGGCCTGCAGGATCTCAGTTCCCCAACCAGGTATCAAACTGCCTCCTGCAGTGGAGGTGTGGTGTCTTAACCATTGGACCGCCAGGGAAGTCCCCTGGATAGCAACTTAAGGAATGAGTCTGTTATCCAGATATTTTATCTCCATGTTGCTGAATATTCATTTTGAAAGGAACAAGAAGTTTGATCACATTTTCCGCTCCAAGGTTGACTGAGCAGTTCTCAAATAACAAATAAGATCTGTGCTGCTCTAGACCAAGTTACATACAGGTCTGGGAGCTGTAGGGGTGGGTGGACTGGGGAGAGGATGGTATGTTCTGGAAGCGTAGCCATGAGACGTGGGGGTGGCTGGGAGCCGACCTCCTTTGGGGGCTTGTGCATGGTCGTGTGCAGTCACATCCTGCCTCTGCTCTGGGACCCAAGCCCCTGGGGGAGAGGGGACTTGACCGAGCATGCTCAGCCAGACGAGTTGGTGTGTTCCTCTCCGCCCAGAGTCTTTGTTTTCCCTTAGCTCAACCCATGCGCCCTGGCTGCTGGCCCACAAGATCCAGTCTCCGCAAGAGAAAGAAGCTCTTTATGCCTTAACGGTGAGTTTGGCTTGCCCCTTAGCCTTAGCTCTCCTGTCCCAAGGCTAGCATTTCAGTGTGGGAAAGAGTCTCTGAGAGGTTCACCTTCTCTGGCCTTCAGAACGCAGGCTAGAGGGAGTTCTGGGCTCAGATTGCCCCATTGTAGATCTGTTCCTGGAGAGTAGCATTGAGGCTGCCTTGCAGGAAGGAAAGGAAGGCTTTATTTCCTTTTGCCCTTGTTAGACCAGGACTGGCAAGGTCAAGTGTCCACAGGGCCAGACTGGTAACATAAGTGAGTGAGCCACCTACGGGCAGAACCAAAGAACCAGAGAGACCACGTCCAGTCTAAAGAGGGCCGCTACACAGCAGGACCCGCTGGCTATTGCCAGGGATGAGTGTGGGCCCAGTGTTGCTAGAACTTCCTGTTTAAGAGAAACTGGAAATCCAGATAAAGTCTCAGGATTTTTCAGTATTTGTGACTGATTTGAAATGTTAATGGTGTGGACCCAAGAAAACATTTACAGGCCCAGTTTGTCACTTGAATGCCAGCAGGTAACCCGTAGTTTGACAGTTCCTGAATATTCCATGTCTGATTTCTGCCTCTGAGGAGAAAGAAGGAAGTGATTCTCTGACCAGTTTCATCTGCTCAGAGGGTCTCCATAACAGGTGGGGTGACCTCAGAGTCCCCCACCGAGCGGTTTCCTGGTCACAAACTTGTCAGTTACAACAAGAGCAAACAAGTGCTTTTTTACTTAATCTGAAAGTCTCACCCTTTCTCCCAAACTTTGGTGACTGCAGTCTTGGGCCATGGTCCTAACCAATGCTTAACAGGTTTGGAGCGAGCTGTGGAGCCAATGGCTTCACCTTCTCGTGGGGGTCCTGTGTCTGTGCAGGTGCTGGAGACGTGTGTGAACCACTGTGGGGAGAAGTTCCACAACGAGGTGGCCAAGTTCCGCTTCCTGAACGAGCTCATCAAAGTGCTGTCCCCAAAGGTGAGCGCCCGGGGCCTGGCCCCTCTCTGTGCCACTCGCTGTGGGTGTCACTAAGACCTTACAGGTTAAGAGCTCAGTTCTACCTAGACTACGTCCACTTCAGACACCCGTCATAAGTCTTGGGGATCCCCAAGCTACATGCACTTCTGCCCGACCAGCCACTAGTTCAGAGGTTCCTCTGACCCCCTCTGCCAGGTTGCCTAATTCACTGGATGGATTCACAGAACACAGAGAAGCACTATACTTAATAATATCCTTTTATTTTAAAGGGTGTAAATGAGATACATAGTTCCAGTCCTCTGATCACATGGTCAGCCCCTCCCTTGAAGCTAGGTGTCCACCAGCAATATTCAGCATAAACTGGGGTATGGTCCCTGGGGAGGACTTGTAAATAACAAAGACCTTCCTGTCACTTAGGAAATTCCAAAGGTTTCTGAAGTTCTGTGTCACGAGGAACTGAGGAGAAAGGTCAAATATTTTGGAAATTATATCTATCACATATATAATTTCCAAAATTCTTTTAGTTATGAGGATTAATAAATCCTGTTATTTATTTTAAGAGGATCTTTTATTAGCAACTTCACTTTCACTTTTCACTTTCACGCATTGGAGAAGGAAATGGCAACCCACCCCAGTGTTCTTGCCTGGAGAATCCCAGGGACGGGGGAGCCTGGTGGGCTGCTGTCTATGGGGTCGCACAGAGTCGGGCATGACGGAAGCGACTTAGCAGCAGCAGCAGCAGTATTGATTTCTGACCATGCTGTGTCTTGGTTGCAGCAAGCAGGGGCTCCTCTCTACTTCCGGTGTGTGCACGTCTCGTTGTGGGGCTTCTCTCATTGCGGACCACGGGCCCTAGGGCACACAGACTTCAGTAGTTGCATCGTGTGAGCTCAGTCATTGGCAGCTCACAGACTTAGTTGCCCCCACGGTATGTGGGGTCTTCCCTGAGCAGGGATCAAACCTATGTCCCTGCATTGGCGGGTGGATTCTTAACCACTGGACCACCAGGGATTTCCTAAGAGGATCTTTTAAGAAATAATGATTCAAAACATTTGAGTTTCAGCAATTCCTTTCACTTTACCTTATTTTCGTTCCACACTAAAAAAAAAAATGAGTGCCCCCAGTAGCTCTAACCTAGGCCAGTACATGGTAGGATTGAATTTTCATGGCTTTGGAGGTTGACTCCTTGAAACTCAGAAAGAGTGCTGGGATCGGATGCCAGATAATTTGTTCCCTCACTCAACCAACCTTGAGCAGCTTGCTTCTTAGCTGCCATCTCTTCAGTGATACTGTGATACTGTGGGCTGGGCCGTCTACTAATGAAACTGCCCAACTCGGATGGGATTTGAACCCAGCCAAAACTTAGGTTGAGACTTGAACCTGTGGGCTGGGATTAACACCCACTATCTCTCTCTCTCTCTTTTTTTTAATTTTTAAATTTGACTGCACCAGGTCTTAGTTGCAGCATGTGGGATCTAGTTCCCTGACTAGGGATCAAACTCAGGCCCCTTGCACTGGGAGCATGGCGTCTTCACTGCTGGACCACCAAAGAAGTCCCCACTGTGTTTTAATTAAAAGCAGAACTTACTGAAGCTCAGGTTCTTTTGTTTTAATTTTTTATTAACACCTAAAACATTTTGTATTGAGGTATACCCAATTAACAATGCTGTGATAGTCTCAGGTGAATAGCAAAGGGGCTCAGCTATACACATACATACATCCACTCTCCCCCAAAACCCCACTCTCATCCGAGCTGCCACATGACATTGTGAAGCTCACGTTCTTTATGTCTCAGCACAGAAGGGATTCAGCAAGAGGCAGAATATAGATAAGTGGATTTATTAATACAGAATGCTTGTGAGGGTTGCAAGTGGGCTGGCAAGGGGCCTCTGTCCTGAGAACTAAGTGGGGAAACAGATTTGTTTGTAGAGGGATACATTGCATAGATAGAATGTAAGCTGTCTCAGAAGATGAGAGTGGCCCTGAAATACGGGATAGTTTTTGTGGGCTCAGTAATTTCATAGGGTAACAAGTAGGAGGATTAGTCCAACTATTTTATGGAAGGCGGGGTAGAGATTTCCAGGAATCGGGCCACTGTTCTCTCTTTGGCCTCTCATGGTCAGGCTTGGGACTGTCGTGGCTGTGTGTGTGTGTCTTTAGCTGATGTATTGCAGTGAGTGTGTAATGAGGCTCCAGGTCTACTAGAAATCGAATCGCACCACCATCTTTCACCTATTCGGTTCTGACTAGGTTATGTTGTATCCTCAACATCTGTGTCCTTCTTTGAAGGTTATGTCCTCCAGCCCTTTCTCCTGTCTCGCTAAGGCCCTTCAGCTCAGTAATTCCCTTTCCTTTTTATCTTTAGTACCTAGGCTCCTGGAGTACAGAAAAAGTTAAGGGAAGAATCATTGAAATACTCTTCAGTTGGACAGTCTGGTTTCCAGAGGACATCAAGATCCGAGATGCTTATCAGATGCTAAAGAAACAAGGTCTGACTACATTGCATTCGCTTCCCACAGAGGTGGTTCCTTCTTGCTTTTCTGTACAGTTTGTCATTTTGGGGTGAAAGCTGGAGATCTTGAGTCCAGTAGACACAGTAATCGAGGCTGATGGAAGTAATTTCAATCCCTGAAAGTGGGCAGACTTTTCCTTCTGGTTAGCAGGAACTGGGGCTTCCCTGATAGCTCAGTTGGTAAAGAATCTGCCTGCAGTGCAGGAGATCCCAGTTTGATTCCTAGGTCATGAAGATATGCTGGAGAAGGATAGTTTACCCACTCCAGTGTCCTTGGGCTTCCCTTGTCGCTCAGATGGTTAAGAATTCAGCAGGAATTGAGCTGGGTTTGAGATGGTTGTTGCTATAGTTACCCTTACTATACCAGGTTTCAGATTCCTCTGGTGTTGGCTTGTGTTTGAGGTGGGGGCTGATCGCCTAGAGAGTTTCTCGCAGTATCTACTCTGCTCTCAGCTTTGGGTCTTCCTCTTGCTCTACATCTCAGAAGAGTTCTTATTCCATTGCCTATGCTGACAGTAGACCCTTATTACTTGTTCCCTGATGCCCTTCGCCTGGCGCTAGTGGCGGTTCTATTCTGATTAAGCCTCGGTCGTAGGAAGGCATGTGTCCCTGGTCTTGGAGGGACCTGTTTGTGATCCTGTTCCACCCCATCTCGGGCTGGAGCCAGGACACATTGCACCCAGGGGTGCAGGCTTTTCTGTTCTTTTTTTCCAGCTGCCTTAGGTTTTTACCACTCTTCTAAGGACCGCAGGTGCATTGTCCTTCCCCCAGCAGTGTGAGGCTTCTCTCTGGGGAGAGAAGGATTTCGGTGGACCATTGGGCCTTTCCCATTCTCTTTTTGTGAGGCCCTTGGAGAATGAGCCTGTTCCTCTTGTGAAGCGAGCTCCAGAGTGTGTCCTGTGTCAAAGCTGGGAGTGCACGTTCCTTTTCTCAGGCTCTGTGGGAGGAACCAGATTTAGGATGGGCTATTTTTTTCCCCTTTCACATGCACTCAGTATTTTTATGAGTATCAAAGATCCTACACTAATTTCTGGGCCCTGAGAGGTTGTGTACTGCATAAAATGGTCAGTATTTGTATAGTGTAGGGACCGTAGACTGCTAGTCTTAGGGACTGCCTCTGCTCTGATTTAGTTGGCTCTGACCATCCCCGACTTGGGATTCTCTCAAGGGAGGATACAGAGCCTTGGTCATGCCCTGGGTGTTTCCCTTTAAGGTCTCTGACAGTGTCTTTCTGGTGGGAGATCAGGAACCAGGGGTTTCTGGACTTTATACTGGATCCTGTTGATGTCAGCAGATATTTATATCAGCATATCCATGAATTGCATTTTTTAGGTATAATAAAGCAAGACCCTAAACTTCCAGTGGATAAAATCTTGCCCCCACCTTCTCCCTGGCCCAAGAGCTCCATCTTTGATGCTGATGAAGAAAAGTCAAAGGTAAGAAGCTTCTCCCTGACCATGGAGGCCAACCTGGAGTCTGAGCCAACCTCTTCTTTGAGGGACTCCCCTCCAGTACCCTCTGATCTGAACTGGCATGTGGGGAGGTGGGGTGAGTTCTCTCTGGAGCAGAGAGAGGTGTCTTAGGGTCTGTATGTTGTCTTCATGGAGAGGTCAAATAAGTGACCTATTCTTTGGGTCTTCCACCTTATCTGTTCGGTGTTCCCGGGGGAAAGAAGGTACAAAAGGCCAACCCTAGTGGGTAGTGTGGGGGGTCAGTCGTATCCAGAATGTGTGCAGTGTTTGGGGAAGGGGAGTGGGGAGGAAAGCATGGGTTGCACGTTGGTTCAGATCAAAAGAGAAAGCATCAGTAAGCCCGATCTTGCCCGTTTTCCTTCCGTTCCTGCCTCCAGTATCGCTGCTCCTCAGACATCATTAAGAAGAGGGGAGGGAGAAGCAAGGTGGTCCAAACCTAGGCCACGACTCGGGGATAACTCCAGGGTACCTCTGAAAGGTGGCAGTGCTTTTGGTCATTACTGTTCTCGGTCGCTTACAAGGTCTGATGAGTGTAGGACCAGGAAGACTCCAGTCCAAGGATGGGTCTCTTCTGGTGCCCTCTGCCTTCCAGCCGCACCTGTCAGCTGTCCTCCTCCCTTGGATCTGGGTGCTCGCTGTGGGCAGGATGAGCAGAGCTGTGCTGGGCTCTGGGCGGCTTTCCCTCGGCTCCTCTCCTGCGGGGTCCTCAGGAGGGGCAGGGGAAGAGGTGTGGCATGGACTCCTGAGAAAGTCAGTCTGGTGTCAGCTTGGGCCAGCTGCTTAGACACTGCGGTGCTCAGAAAGATGGCTCTCCATCTTTCCTGCCGTCTATCCAATGAGGAGTGAGTGACTCCACGTGTCAGGCTTTCCACTAGGCATTGGGAACAAAGTGGATGAGATTCCCGAGGTCTCTCACATCAGAGTGTGTGGTCTAAGACTGCCTCTGTACTATTGACATTTTGGGCCAGTTAACTTCCTTGTTGGGGGCTGTCATGCACTGTGAGGTGGGGTGTATAGGTGTCCCTGACCTCTACCCACTGGATGTCAGTACTGCCCCCAGTTGTGACCACTGACAATGTTTCCAGACTTGGCCGGATGTCTCCTGGACATCCATCTCCATTCCTTGTTGAAACACCAGTGTTCTGTGGGGAATGTCATGATGGTCGTGATCGTTAAATTATTGCGTCATCGTGAGGATTTAGTAAGGTCATGCATTTAATGTGCGAGCTGTTGTGGCAGGTAATTCTGCTGTTGCTGGTGCTATTGCTCTGAGCCGCTTGACACAGGGAATTAGTTTCACTGAGTCGTGTTCCCTTTCCAGCTTCTGACAAGGCTTCTGAAAAGCAACCATCCTGAGGATCTTCAGGCTGCAAACCGGCTGATCAAGAATTTGGTCAAGGAGGTGGGCATTTTCCAGGGGGTTCTGCAGAACCAGCATTTGACAGGGGCTGGACAGTGTAGGGAGATCCCCTGGAGGAGGGCATGGGAACCCACTCCAGTATTCTTGCCTGGACAGTTTCATGCATGGACAGAGGAGCCTGATGGGCTATAGTCCATGGGGTTGCAAAGAGTTGGACACAACTGAAGCAACTTGGCAGCAGGGACAGTATGTGTGTGGGGGGGGGCGGGTACAGTTAGCTGGAAGAAGATACAGCCGCCTAGCCCTGAACCAGGGAACAGCTATGATCTCCCTGAAGGGTAGCAAGGTGGTGCCTGGAAGCAGAAACTTCTGTGTGCTTCCAAGTACTTCTGTCCAAGAACTCAAAGCATTTCACAGACCCCGGTTTCTGTCTCAGTGACCAGTGTTGGTGTGGGAATCCAGGTATGGGATTTTCCTCTCCAGAGGGATGGAGGCTGGTAATACAGTGGACACATGCTCCCCCTTGTCTGTCCCAGGAATTCCAGACTTTGAGCATCTTCTTGCCCGCTGAGTGAACACTCCACCCATTCAGTGTTTCGGTGGCTTCCCTGAGCTCTGCACAGCACAGCATGCCTCTCCCGGCGCACATTCAAGCTTTATCCATAGCGTCTGTCCCTCACTTCATCGTCTTTCTCCCGAAAGGAACAAGAAAAGTCGGAGAAGGTGTCCAGGAGGGTCAGTGCTGTGGAGGAAGTTCGGAGCCACGTGAAGGTGCTGCAGGAGATGCTGAGCACATACCGCAAGCCAGGACAGGCCCCGCCAGACCAGGCGGCCTTGCAGGTACTCTTTTCAAAAACAAAGGCAGGAAGGACTCAGTATGCCTGACATACTAAGAATATGCACAGATTTCAAGAGGCCCTCACACAGTCAAAATGACAGGCATGTTCCTCTCCCCCTCAAACTTCTCCTTCTCCTCCTCCTGTTCCTCCCTCTCTCCCAAGCAACCACTGATAGGTGTTTCCCCTTCTAGTTAGTTTGGGGCTTCCCAGGTGGCACTAGTGGTGAAGAATCCACCTACCAGTGCAAGAGATGCCAGGGACACATGCTCCGTTCCTAGGTCGGGAAGATCCCCTCTAGGAGGAAGTGGCAACCCACTCCAGTATTCTTACCTGGAACATTCCACAGACGGTAGAACCTGGCAGGCTGCAGTCTGTGGGGCTGCAAAGAGTTGGACATGACTGAGAAAGACTTCTGATTA
This sequence comes from Ovis canadensis, assembly GCF_042477335.2. Classification (NCBI taxonomy): domain Eukaryota; kingdom Metazoa; phylum Chordata; class Mammalia; order Artiodactyla; family Bovidae; genus Ovis; species Ovis canadensis. The sequence continues at coordinate 36,432,361 of NC_091268.1, read as the reverse complement.
ATTTACGTTTCTTAGACTCTTTTATAAAGGGAATGATGCAGTATTCCTCCCCTGCCCCTTTTGGGGGGGATGATTAGGCTTCTCTCCTTTGGAGAAACTGTGGTGTGCATGTACCACAATATGCGTATCCGTTCGTCTGCTGATGGATATTTGGGTTGCTTGCAGCTTCAGGTGATTATGAAATACGCTGCTCTGAATACTTGTGTTCAGGACCGTTTTGTGTGAACATATTTTCTCTTGGGTAAACACCTCAATGTGGGATTGCTAGGTCATATGCTGGGTGTATAGTCAACTTTTTAAAAAGTGCCAGAGTGATTGTATCATGTTATGTTTGTGATAGCAGTGTTTCAGAGTTCCCATTTCTCCACATTTACACATCTTGAGAGCTTTCTTTTTTTATAACGCACTTAGTGAGAATTTTATGTAACAAACTATTTTCTAGGTCGTGTATGAGAGGTGTGAAAAGCTGCGGCCCACCCTGTTCCGGCTGGCGAGTGACACCACCGACGACGATGAGGCACTCGGTACGGTCTTATTCTCTAGGCGTAGGCAGCGCACACCCCAGAGTGTAGGACCTGCCTGGGGCTCTCTGCCTGCCGTGGGGCTTCCTCTGTGCTGCTGACACAGAAACTCGATGGTGGCTTCCAAGTGTTCCAGTGGTTGCGCTTGGGGATGGCATTGATTGAGTTGATTCTTACAATTTTCAGAGAAATCTGGGCTTGAGCAAGAAATGAGCAGCAGGTCTACAAGCATAGAACAGGGTGGCGGTTTCCCATGTGAGCTGGGTGTGAAAGGGTAGAAGGAAGAGCCGCTCCCACTGGAGACTTGCAGAAAAACTGAGCCTCTGAGAGGTCTGAGAAGCAGCTGCGCCGGGCACCTCTGGGAGGTCTCACACCCAGAGTGCCTTCGTGGGCTGGGTTGGGGAGCCTCAGCGAGGTGGCCAGTGTGGAATGAAAGGCACGTGGGAGAACTGAAATCCTGGACACAACTATAGAAATGGCTGAAGCTTTTTATCTTATGGAAGATCTCAAAACACATAAAAGGGATTCTATCTCCGTGTCCTCTTCACCTTCCGATCACAATTACCAGCTCACAGTCAGTCTTGATCGTGTTTTACTTGTACTGCGCAGTCCCTCTGACCTCCCCCTCCCCACACTCCCGGTTCTGTTTTTAAGCAAATTCCAAACATTTCGGAGTAACCTATCAGTGTTCAGATTTCCTGGGCATTTTCTCTCTCTAATCATCTCTTGCTGACCCTTTTTTTTCTTTTTTAAAGTTTGTTATAAATCAGAACCAGAAAGGAAAACCATGCTTGGTATTTAAGTCTCTTATGGTGGCTAGCCTCCTGTTTTATTTTTTTTAATTTCATTCATGAAAAACGTGTCCTTTTTCTTGGTCTCACTTTTCTGATGGCATCTCCCCTGGTGGTTAATATTTCTCTGTTCCTGATATTTCTGAAATTCTTGATTTCTTATAAATTGAATCAGGAAGGTTGTTCAGATTCAGGTTCAAATGAGGGTGTGTCGGGGAGGAACAAGAATACATCATAGGTGATGTTACGAGGCCCATGGTATCTGGTTTTCTGGGGTTTTTTTAATGATATAATTATTCTAAGCCTGTTATTTTCTCTGGTTGCAGTGAAGTCAAAATGAATGAAATTTAAAACACCTTGCACATGCCAAATACAACATTCAACCTCTTGTTTGTTCACTTCCATTTAGTTTAAAAATTGACATTAAATTAATAGCTGTGTGGTTGCTGCTTTGTGGATGGCTTTAAAAAGACTGAGAATGTTGGTTGCTAAACGGGAGATTCTGATTTTTCTCTCGTTCTTCAGCGGAGATTCTCCAGGCAAATGACCTCCTCACCCAGGGAGTTCTGCTGTACAAACAGGTGATGGAGGGCCGTGTCACCTTTGGGAACACAGTGGCCAGCTCTGTGGAAGACATCCCTGTGTCCAGAGGTATGTGCAGAGAGCATCTTCCACTCCTTGTCGGGGGGCAGCCTGCAGATCCCGGGAAAGAACTGACTCCTCAGAACGTTCTGGGTTATGGTATAGAAATGAGAGCACACACTCTCTTTTCCCTTTCCCTTGAGAATTGGTTATATGTAGCCAGCCTCTGCCCCATGTGCCATCACGGATTGACTGCTGGGCAGCAGCTAGCTTTGTAAACAGAAGTGTGTGGCTATTCTGGTACCAGATTCAGATTGTGCCTCTTGTGAGTGCTTACTTAGGGGAGCTGTGCACCAAAGAAGATTGACCATCAGTGGTTCCTGGTGCCAGGCTAGCTAAATCAGAATCGGTCTAAAATAGTGCTTGAAATGCAGATTCTTAGACCTTTTTGGACCTAGATTACCTGGAGCTGGGCCCCAAATTTTTATCAAGCACTTGAGATGATTCTGATAAGCTGTGGTCAGAACCTCAACGGCCTCTGAGCTGGAGCAATCCGCTCTGCTGCTCTCCTGGTTGGATGGAGTGTAAGAGGATTCTGTGATGGCAGGGATGGGAAGGCAGTTCTTCTGGCTGCCTTGTATTTCAGATGCCACTCAAGGCTGTGAATCAAGCCAATCAACGGCAGTGGAAGGTTCTTCAGGGGTGTGCTAAGGGGGGACCGTGTGATGTCTTTTGATTGGGAGGAGGCCTGAGGGAAGTGGAGCTTTCACTCATATTTACTTTCCTATCTGTTTTCTAGTCTTTCAGAATCCAACAGGCTGCATGAAGAACTGCCCCCTGATTGACTTGGAGGACAGCGGGTCTGAGCAGGCTGGGGCTGTGACGCCGTCTTTACTGCATCAGGACCTGGCAGCCTTAGGTAAGGGTGGTGTCTCGGGGGAGCCGGCACAGAGCGGTCCTGACTCCCAGGGAGAGAGTAGGCCCATTCCCTTGGGGAGTGTGTGCCTGTGTTTAGAAAGAATCGGGTTATACTGGGAAATTCGGAGAGGTCTTCCTTGTCCCCAGTCTCAGATTTGCCAGGACGGAGTTGAATGAGTTCCGGTAATTTGCTTTGTCTAGGCTTTCCGAGGGCTCTAGAAAGGGTGGCATCGGTCTCCGGCTTGTATCAGGTAGTTACTGATGTGCACCTCCACTGTGTTCCTTCCTTGCAGGAATCAGTGATGCCCCAGTTCCCAGCAAGGTAAGGAGGCCCTTCCTGGGGGCTGGAGAGGAGAGGTGAGGTCCCTCAAACCTGCCTTCCTGAAGGCAGCACTGCCCCGGGGAGGGCAGAGGGTGACAGCATAGCCTGGTGGCTCTTGTGGACTCAGAGGTCCAAAGCCTTTTCTTTTCTTCCACTGTCTGGCTTGAACCCCTGAAGGGAGACGTGTTTTTGCTCTTCTATCCCTGCCCTCTTCCATTGTATCCAGACTCTTGCTTACTTACCAAAGGTCTGCTCAGGAGTCAGGCCCTCTTGCCCTTTCTCCACCTGCCCTAGGAAACGTGGTTAACCTGCTCTGTGGTGGCTTTGGGATCAGGAGAGCTGTGCCCTGGTGTGACCGCGGCTCTCATTCATACGCTGCCCTTACTTGAGCCATTCCTGGTTTGACAGGTTGCAGGTCAGAATTGCTGTCAGGAAAAGAAGAACCCCACCACCAGCACGCTGCCAGCTGGCGGTGCTCAGAGCCCTTCTACAGAAGGGAACTTGCTGGACCTCCTCTCCCCACAGCCACCTCCAGGATCTCGGTGAGTCTTGTGGGCAGGGAGCCGAGAAGAGTCGCTCCTGTGTGCAGTTGCTGGGCTGCCACTCTCCCTGAAGGGCTGCACTGCGTGCCGCCCCTTTACCTCCCCATCCACCCTGAGTCAGGAGAGCACACATTTTGGCCAGGACCTCTGGAAAGGGGTTTCAGGAGTAACATCAGTGGTAGCTGATGATGATGTTCTTGGTCTTTATAGGTTGGTTTTCTGTTTTCCTGATTTTACTGTAGTTTGCAGCAATGTTTATTCGCTAGAGAAATAGATTGTATAGAAAATCCTAAATACCATTCCCTAAAAACGAGGTTGAATGCTCCTTCTTTGCTTTTTTCCTGCACATATAGTAATATGTGGCTTGTTTTACACAGGTGAGGTTATAATTTACAGATTGTACTCTGCTGTGGGGTGTTTTTGTTTTTACTTTTTAAAAATAATTTTATTTTTGGCTGTGCTGGGTCTTCGTTGCTCCTCTGGTTTTTTTTCTAGCTGCGGTGCACGGGCTTCTTGTGGTGGCTTCTCTTATTGCAGAGCATGGGCCCTAGGCCGTGAAGGCAGGTAGATTCTTTACCACTGAGCCACGAGGGGAACCCCACTCTGGTTTTTTATATCACACATCTTTGATACATTTTCATCAGTTTATGTAAATTTGCCTCATTCTGATAGTTGAATAATATTCATATGGGCTTCCCTGGTGGCTCAGAGGTTAGAGTCTGCCTCCAATGTGGGAAACCCGGGTTCGATCCCTGGGTCGGGAAGATCCCCTGGAGAAGGAAATGGCAACTCACTCCAGTATTCTTGCCTGGAGAATCCCATGGACAGAGGAGCTTGGTAGGCTACAGTCCACCGGGTCACAAAGAGTCGGACACGACTGAGTGACTTCGCTTTCACGCTTTCATATACCTATAATGTATACTTAGTCATTGCCCTCTTGCGGATATTTACATAACTTCCAGTGTGGAGGCACCTGGAAAGTTTCTGTAGTACAGATTTATGTAAAGAGAGGTGCTCTAAGGTATGAATGTAAACACATTTTCATAGATCCTGTCCATTTGCCTCTGGCAAGGCTGGAGCACTTTGCCTTCCCCAGATGGCTCCCTGAGAGCCTGTGTGCCTGGTGAAGACCTCCAAACTGGGTGGAGATGGAGCTGTGCTGGGAGGTCATTCTTGTTTGTATCTAACGGATTTCTTCCTAGTTTGCTGTTTATCACCGCTTGACATTCTAATTTTGGTGGGTCACTTCTGTCTGGACTTAGGTTTTCCAAAAGTGTTTTTGATTTGTGTTCCAAAGGGACAAAATTATGAGGTATGAATGATGTGGCCGGTGTAACATGACTGCCTGACAACATTAATTAGTTTATTGGGTTCTTATTGTGTGCATGCAGATACACTTCATACACTTTCTCATTTAATTCTTGTTATAACCCTATGAGGTAAACATTAAGATGTCTCCATTTTGCAGATAAGAAAACTGAGGCATGGGTTAGATTACTTTTCTAAACTCATACACCCTGAAAATATGTACATACACACATATGCACACAGATTTACATTTATTTTTTCCCTTTTTCTTCAGAAAGTCTAATCAGATTCCCAGATTTCTCTACGGTTTTTTCCAGTCTTATTATTTCTTTGCAGGAATTATATTCCACAGAAAAGTATCCCCAAGGAAGTACCACCAGGTACCAAGTCCTCACCAGGTTGGTCCTGGGAGGCCGGCCCTTTGGCTCCTTCCCCATCTTCCCAGAACACTCCTCTGGCTCACGTGTTTGTCCCTTTGGAGTCTGTTAAGCCCAGTAAGTACAGTTTCACTCTTTTTTCCCTCTCTATTAGACACCCAGCTTTATCCACTCTGGATTGATAGGAGTGGCTCTTAAACTGGGGAAGGTACATGGGGGTTTATACTGTTTTATATCCTGCTTTATTTACTATTAAAAGCCATAGCAGCCCTTAATCTTCAGAATCTCGCCTGCAGGCAAAGGATAAGGCAGGTGGCGTCATGGTCTCTTTGCTGATATTTTTCTTAGTTTTCTGTCATGGGGTTGACTCTGAAGCATATTGGCAGGCAGAATTTAATTAGGGATCTTGAGTCCACATAGGGACATGATCTTCATTTGGAATTCAGGAAGGGAATGTTCAGTGTGACCTGAGATAAATAGGGAGAGCTGGAATTAGAAGGAAAGGAAGAATTTGACTGGTGAGCATCTTCCTCTAAGGATCCTCATTAAAGCAGGAAACATAGATATTAACCTCCCTTATTACAAAGGGAAGGAGACTGAAGGCCCAGCTAAGTAAGGTGACTCCCTGTGGTCAGCACCCTGATACATGAGCAGGAAACAGTGAACAACTCGTTGCAATAAATGGAGACCCATTTTTAAAACTTCCCTGATTATTTCATTAGGAAATATACTTAAAAGAGGAAATGCTGGGTGTAGACTTTTAAAATTTTGACCTTCACTACCAAGTTGCCTTCTAGAAAGGTTGCCTTTTGCCCATAACCTCACCACCATACCTCATGAATATTTTCAGTCTTTAATCTTTGGCAGTTTCATTGTTAAAGTATGTTTTTATAATGTGCATTTTGATAAGTGATATTTGGCATGAGATAATGATCTTCATTAAATTTTTTAAAAGATGTTTAGCCATTTGTCTACCACTTACTGAATTAGCCAATGATTTTCAAAAGTACTTTCTTGATATGTTAAATTCTCAAGTTTGGGTCTGTTTTACTTGCTGTTTTGAGTTGCAGTTTTGTCCATATCTGAGTATTTGTTCATGCAGATAGCCCTACTCCCCCTCCTTTTCTTATAGTTAGTCTCATGTATCTTTCTCCCCAAATTAACTTTGAAATTATTTCTTAGCTAAATTAGGACAATCCCTTTAGTGTTCCAATACTTGATTAATTTAGAAAGCTCTGCTATCTTTACTGCTTTGTCAAATTAAATATAAGGGATATGTATGTGTATATAGTCATACAAAGAGACCAGAAGGACAGAGGCCCAGATGTTTGCGGTGCTTATTTCTGGGGAGCAGTAAAGGTGTTTTCTGTTTCATCCTTTATGATATCCTGTATTTTTTGTTGTGTTCACACATTATTTTTTAATATTTATTTACTTGGCTCTTCTGGATCTTAGTTTTGGCATGTGGCATACAGGATCTTTTTTCTTCTGATTAAGTTGCACCATATGAGATCTAGATCTCTGACTAGGGACCGAACGCACACCTCCTGCACTGGGAGCATGGACTCTTGGCCACTGGACCACCAGGGAAGTCCCCATATGCTATTTTAATCATCCAATCATTTCTTGCTAAAAAAAAGTTATTTTCTGAATTTTTTATTAAATTTTTTTTAACTGGTAATGGATGGTTGGATGGTGGGGAGAGATCAGTTTGGAATGTCACAGGAGTCCCCTGGAGCTAATGAGGACTTGAGTTATGGTGGTGCAGAGGGTTGAGCCCAGGAGCTGTGCTGAGTGGAGAAGAGGAGGACTTGGTGACGGGTGCGTGTCTGTTTCAAGTGTGGCCGCTCTTCAGGGGAGTTTGTAGTAGCACTGATCCTCTTGGTTGGGTCCTTCTCTGCCAGGCAGCCTGCCGCCTCTTATCGTGTACGACCGGAATGGATTCAGAATTCTGCTCCACTTTTCTCAGACTGGAGCTCCCGGCCACCCAGAGGTGCAGGTGCTCCTGTTGACCATGATGAGCACGGCCACCCAGCCCGTCTGGGACATCATGTTTCAAGTGGCTGTGCCAAAGGTGAGTCAGCGGCTGGCCCGCTCCCTGGAATTCTTCAATAAAGGCTGTCATTTTTGAGCATCAGGTCCTTTGTGGGGACATTATCTATGAGATGGAAAGGTCATAATCTTCACTTAAAGTAGATTAAGATAAAACGGGAATTTTGTTGGCTCAGTTAACTGGGGATTCCTGAATGTGTGCCTTCACAGATGGCTGGATTCGGGTAGGTTCGTATACAGTTCCTTAAGGGCCTGCCGCTTTCCCTCTCTTGACTTTGTTTTTCCCTTCTGGAGCCTGTTCTCTCACGGACAGTCTCCACAAAGCAGGAAATGGCCGCCAGCAGCTCCAGAGTTACATGGGCCTTAACTCTTTTTATCTCAGAATAAACTGGCATGAGGCATTGTATATGTTACTGGTATACCTCAGGCCAGTAATTCGTGTTCAGGGATGTGAGGTACTCTGGCCAAGTAGGACATTACATCCCTTTCTCAAGGGAAGTCAGTCCCCACAGGTTAACAGCCAGACTAGAATCACAAGAAATGGGCAAGGGCCCTGTCCTGAAAGGAAGGATTCAAGGCAAAAATAAAAGGGTGCATTTTCTATTTTTTTTTTAAGGTTTATTTGTTTTTAGTTTATTATTATTTTGTAATTTATTTATGGCTGCACTGGGTCTTTGTTGCTCCATGCGGGCCTTCTCCAGTTGTGGCAAGTGGGGACTATTTTTTTTTAACTTTTTATTTTGTTTTGGGGTATAGCTGCGTAACAATGTTGTGACAGTTTCAGGTGAACAGCGAAGGGGCTCAGCCATACATATGCATGTATCCATTCTCCTCTAAACGGCCCTTCCATCCAGGCTGGCAGGGTGCACTCTCCAGCTGCAGTGTTTGGGCTTCTTGTTACTGTGGCTTCTCTTGTTGGGGAGCTGGGGCTTAGCAGCTGTGGCACGCGGGCTTAGTTGTTCCCTGCGTTGGCACTGCAATGGCAGGTGGCTTCTTTACCACTCGGCCACCAGGGACGCCCCAAACCATGCACTTTCTAACACTGATGGCAATTTTGTAGGGCATGGACTCTCATTACCTCTATCTTACAAATTATCAGTCCAGGGTTCAGAAAGGTTAAATATTTTGCCCAGAGTCACGGAGCTAGTGAGAGGCAGTTAGAATTCAGTGCAGGATGTGCTTTCTTTCTTCATGTTCTGCCTCTCAGAAGCTGACCTTTGACCACACAACTACAGATACACTTTGTGTATGGGTGGGGTGGGAGGGACTTCCATATTCTTTCAGCCATTGGTGGGGTGGAGGCCAAGCTCTCCTGTTCACCAGATCTCCCTCATTAAAGCTGTAGTTTGTTAGGAATGAGTTATATGTTGGATTTGTTCCCCCAATAGTCAATGAGAGTGAAACTGCAGCCGGCGTCCAGCTCTAAGCTTCCTGCTTTCAGTCCTTTGACGCCTCCAGCTGTGATCTCTCAGATGCTGCTGCTGGACAATCCACACAAAGTACGTTCTGGTACCGGTGCTAGCAGGGAAATGGGGGCCCTTGAACTCCAGGGAGGCAGCCTGGCAGGTGAAGAGAACTGTATTGAGGTCTTAGTTTGTTTGGGATGCTGGTGGAATGTCCCTTGCTGGAGTCTGTTTTCCTCTGGGGCTGATTGGAAGATCTGTGTCCAGCTTGTCATAGCTGTGGACCAAGGGAGTGGTCCATACACTCTCTAGCTCCATGGAATCCTCTGGAAAGGTGAGGCCAGCCTGTCGTCTTAGCTGGACTCCACCTCAGGGCTGCTAAAGTGTGGGAAGACACCCAGGGTGTCTTCCTGGCTCCCCTCGTGTTTGTAGTCCCAGAGGGTCGAGGCCAGGGTATGCCTCACTTGGGTGGCGTTAACATATGCATACTGTTACTTGGTGACTACTGGGTGGGTAAAGGCTTTGACTCTGGGCCCATCTCTCTGTCACTCCCCACTAATTTAAGGTCTTTTATCTTTGCCCAGGAGCCCATCCGGTTACGGTATAAGCTGACATTCAACCAGGGTGGACAGCCTTTCAGCGAAGTAGGAGAAGTGAAAGACTTTCCCGACCTGGCAGTCTTGGGTGCAGCCTGACTCCTCCCAGGACAGATCCTGCCATTCAAGCTTAGGCCAATGTTCCTTTGCTGTCTAGATAGGACTGTTCATGGTGATTTAGTGCAGAGTGCCAAGAGTTCTGTCCTGACATCAGGCTCTGGATGCCAGCCTCTGACTTATTCTGCAGGTGTGTGTGTGTGTGTGTGTGTGTGTGTGTGTTTGTAGGGGGAGGGATGAAGGCAGTGTGGGAAATGCTAAAACATTTCTGATAACCATCTGCTACGGTCATGTCTGGTTTTGCATGTTGGTAGACACTGATGTCCCTGCCTCAGGTTGGAGGTTTTATAAGCCAAAGTTGTCACTGTTGTTTTCCATGTATTATTACCTTTTCATTCATCCACTCTGTGCCTTGTCAGCCTCTGAAAGTCTTGGTTGCTCCCAGGCTGCTGTTCTCAGGGACGCGTAAGGGACCTGGTTGGTTCTTGGGGCAGAGTGTCTTCTGGGATGCTCTCTTCCAAGAGGGACCTCGTCTCCACTTCCATTAGCAAATGCTGCTTGCATGTGTCCAGGAAGATCTTCTGAATGGGATGCTTGTTGCACTGTGTCCTAGGCGAGGGGTTGCCACTGGACCAGAGGACCGCGCTTGGTGGGCCAGTCATGTCCTTTACCACTGTGCCTTAGAATCGCCCATAGATGGACCCTTCAGGGCAGAGGGGAAAGCAGATCCCAGGCCTTCTTCAGGCCTCAGGTTCCATGGGCTGGGCAGCCTGTCTGGACCCTTCCTCAGGACCCTCATCTCCATCCTTCTCCTCTTTCTCTGCAACCATTTACCCGGAACTCTTTGATGGTGGCACCATGCCAGTCGTTGTAAGTCATAACTGACAGGTTCACCCTGGCCTGTTGACTTCACAATCCACGGTGAAGAACTGTGATGCAGATGAGATACGAAAAGAGTTTAGCAGTGATTCAAGTGGTGACTAAATCTAGAAAGTTGTTATCGAATAAATACCTGTGTAACAAATACACGTTGTGGAGTTTTGAGTAAGTAGGAGATGCAGTGCCCGTTGCACCCGGAGATGATAGGCCTGAAGGGATCGCTCGTCTTGAAGTGAGGAAGACTTCCTGAGGAATGTGGAGCCTTAAGAACTGCTTCAGGGAAGAGAAGCCCTGAAGATCTGAATGAAGCTGAAAGAGATGGATTTTTGTTACAGTCATGGTGTGAAGGGAAAATTGCAGGCTTGCTATCAGTTACTCCTTAGCACCTACTAGGTGCTAGGCATTTGTGCATGTTTTCCAAGTCCTGCTTGGCCTGATGAGTGAAGAGAGCTCAGCCTGGCTGAGGTGGCCTGATGTAGGATATATGCTCACCTCTCTGGGCAGGAGTCCACCTCAGAAATTGCATGGTTTTGGGGGGCTCTTTGTCACAAAATCGGGTACTTTGTAGTCTGATCTTTTACTTCCTGCATATAACTGAAAATCTGCCCAGACTATGTTGTGGATGGGAGCTGTAAAAAAAAAAAAAAGGTATGCTTGATGTGAAAACTCAAAACAGGTAAGTGATGGGGTGATTTCTTCATTTGTCATAACTCATAAGATTCATTTGACTCTAAAGTCTTGTGTTCAGATATTCTTTAGAGCCTTTATAGGCTCAAGTTTATTTTCATAAAGTCTTCTAGAGTGCCTATTGTAAAGACGATGCCTGGCTATGAAGAACTTCCATCCAAAATGGGTAAATGTAACTGACGCATGAAAAGACCTTTATCCCATAGTTAAAAGGTAGAGTCTGTGTGTGTGAACATACATCTGTTGTCTAGGAGACAGCTTGCCAGTGGTTCTCTGCTTGGGGAGAGTTGGACAGGGCATGGAGGTGGGGGATGGGTGTCCTGAAAGTGGCCAGCAGTGCCTTCTAATTCTAAGTTCAGTGACCACTTAAGACATAGCCCTTATCCTTTATTCACTCAAGTAGTAATCGACTATCTGCTGTGAGCCAGCCACATTGTAGGCGCTGCAGACAAAGCAGTGATAGAAGGCCCCTGCCCTTGTGGGTCTTCTGTTCTGGTGGGAGATCCATCATGTGTCTGGTGGAGGTTTGGCACTGATCCTACATTTCCCCTCTCCTGAATGCCTGCTCCAGGATCCTGCTCATCCCTGTCTCTCAGCCTACCTCTGACTGTTCCTTTTTTTCTTTCCTTTAAATGTGTTTCCAGAGGATTTAGTCCTGAAGGCTTTTCTAAGCGTTCTGGGCAGTTCACCACTAGGTGGGTGGTAGACTTCTTGCTGACCTCAGGTCCGTATTTCAAGCTGCATAGAGGATGTCTTTATCTGGAGGTTCCCACTGTTGGCTCCAAGTATGTAAAATGGAACACAGCTGCCTCCCTCTCTTTCTCTCTGTTCATTTATTTGAAAGCACCTTTCTAAGCCTTCATGGATCCTTGATTCCTGCTGCATCTCCATTCCTTCAGTACTGTTTTCTCATCTAGTCTATTTCTTTTTTAAAAAATTTGGCCACACCATACAGCATGCAGGATCTTAGTTCCCTGACCAGGGATCGAACCAGTGCCCAGTGCATTGGAGGGTAAAGTCTTAACCACTGTACCATCAGTCTGTTTCTAAATAGCACCACATTTTGGCCTCCCTGCTGCATTGTCACTGCCTTGGTTTAGCTTTTTTTTTTTTTTTTGGACAGTGCAGTAGGCTGCCTCTCAGTTCTCCTCTGAGCCATTATACATTATAGTTGGCCACCATCAGATTTCTGATCTGGGTACCTGATCCCTGCTGAAAAATTCCAAATGGGTCATTAATGCTCTAAAAGTGTACGCAGCTGAATTCAGGTTGCTTGCTTGGAGCATTGAGTGCCCTCTAACTGTGTGCTCCCTACCCTTCTGGCATCTGTCAAGAATAGAGCACACTTTGCCAGAGCCACAAGAAAGTCCCTTCATAATGCCATGTTTTCTCATAATCTCTGGCTACCACCTGCAGTTAACTCCTTTTATCTCCAGTGAATTTTGGGCTAAAATGCTGCTCCATCTGCAAGCCACTCTGGGAGGGTAGATAGGCTGTGGAGATAGTAAAGGTTGAAAGAAGGATAAAAAACTTAAGACCAAACACATGAATACTACTCATTAAAAATTAGATAGTGTAGATTGAGAGATCAAACATGAAAGGTTGAAAGCAAAGGTGATATTCTCATACAAATAGTGTTTACTAAAGTGTTTGTAAATCACAAATTCTTTAAATATATCTAATACAGAAGATGCTTACTCAATCCCAAAATATAAAATTCCATCAACTAGTTTGTTTGGTTTTTACACTAAGAGCATGCACAATAGGGCGCTGCCCATGGTTTGTTTTGTGTTTTTTTAAGGTAACCCCTGACCTCTCACTGGGAAGAAGTGGAGTCAAGTAGATGAAGTAGGGTGAGCCCGAAGTCCAGAGAGTGCCACACGTTTAATTTCAGCTGGCATGAAAAACTCCAGGCCTTTCTGCCCCTTGCCCAGTGCATTCCCAGGTATACCCTGTTCCCTCTGAGAAAGCTTGCATCTAAAAATATGTAAACATTCTGCTTCTTTGACTTTTATTTTTAAATACATTATTCCATGGCTAGAGGTAATACTTTTTATACTGTTGAAAATACATACATACATTACAAAATATATACATGTTGAAAATACATACATATATGCTGCATGGTGGCGTGCTGCAGTCCATGGAGTCACAGAGAATCAGACACAACTGTGACTGAACTAAACTCAGGGGTAATACTATTATTTTAGAAGTTGAAAAACCTACCACAGTGTTACAGGCTCCAGATAACATAGGTTTTTAAAGTCTGAGGTTTTCTGAAGCCCCAGCAGTTTAAAGTAATTAATCAACCCTTAGTCGTAATTCTATTCTTCAGCTTCAGATACTGCTTCTAGCCATGTGACCTGGGACAAGTAATTTGTCCTCTTCCCCTTCCTTGCTTGTAAAGAACACAACAGGATTGTTTTGAGAAGTGAGTTATATATGAAGTGACTCCAGTCCTTCATAGTAATAAGCTAAGACTCATTTCAATTACTGTATGTTTGTCCATCTGGTTTCCAGTACATGAACTGACTTGACTTACCCATAACTTTTTTTTTTTTTGCTGCACCGTGGTCTGCGGGATCTTAGTTCCCTAACCAAGGATTGAACCTGTGCTTCCTGCAGTGTAAGCTTGGAGTCTCAACCACTGGGCTGCCAGTGAAGTTCCCATAACTGAAATTTACCTCATGAGATAAATGTAAGCAAATATTTAAAATTTTGGCAGGGTTCAAATTAATACTGAGATGCAATAAATATCAAGGATAGATAAAAATATTGGAAACCACACACCTAAATCTGGCCAAAAGCAGAAAGCCATAACAATATACTCGGAAACTAATGAACACACTTCCTATACTTAAATTTTGTAAACAGGCTATGTAATTCTAAAGTTTACAACCCTGAGACTCAAAGAACAAAGTTATGGTTACGGGGTAATCATCATGATTGCAGGCAGGGGTATGGGGGAAGGGATAGTTAGGGAGTTTAGGATGGACTTGTACACACTGTTAAGAAAAATTCCTTGAACTGTGCCTCATAAATTGTGCATGTTTCAATAAAAATTTCAAAAATTAGGGAAAATTAAAAATTTTAATCCTGTCTCCAAAATCTGAAACAGATAACTGTTATTAGTTTATTCTTGTTTTTTGAGTGCATAACCAAAGTACTAACTTTAAAGCTAGTGGCATACACTCTGTATGAAAGAATACACTCTGTAGAGCCTTTGGGAATGCACTTAGCCACGTTAATGACGCAAATGGACTATTTGATCATCTGAGTAGATGAAGAAATGGCATTTTCTCTCATTCATTGTTTATTCCTAATAGAATCAAAGTACTAGCTATTGCTAGTAGAATCAAAGTACTAGCATCATGTTTAATAAGGAAATAACTACAGTGGCTTAAACACAGAGGCTTGTTTTCTTATTGAGGGCTTCCCTGGTGGTCCTGTGGTTAAGAATCATCCTTGCAAAGTAGGAAAACCAGATTGATCCCTGGTCTAGGAGGATCCCACATGCCCTGCAGCAGCTAAGCCAGTGAGCTGCAACCCACATGCTGAGGGACTGTTGCTAAGCTAAGAGCCAGGATATGTAGGAGTTTCTGCTGCAAAAACAAAAACACCCCTCCCCTCCATGTCATCAAGAGATTACTTCTAATCACAAAAGCAGACATCTCAAGTTAATGATTTTAGTGCTTTTCTATGTATGGGAAAGGTGCCAGAGTCTGGACTCTGAAATAATTCCTGATACACATCTTAAGTATCGAGGACCAATATCCTGTGTTTTTTTTTATTTTTGCAACTCAGAATTCCCCTCAGGGTACACCATAGAGGCAGCTGCAATGGTTGATGGCTTTATCACTGCAACATCATTTGTTTATGGAAGTGGCAAGTGACAGCCTTAGTCCACAGTGGTATAAGCATCACAAAGTCATTAGGGACCTAAGCTCCAACCAGTGCTAAGTCTCCACCCAAGGATGTACTCAACATTATGTTACGAGCTTTAGCTGCTGAAGTTCTAGGCAACAGAAAGGGAGTGGGGGGAGGAAGGAATAAAGGAAAACTGCCGAGTTCTTAAGGTTTCCTGGAAGTTTTATGTGATATTTTAATTCACATCCTATTGGTTATTTAGTAACATGGGCACACCTAGGCCACACCTAGGTGCAATTTATTTTAATTCTCAATGTTATCTTTTCAGAATTCAACAACAGAAGGTGGAAAGTCTTCCCACCAGCCCTTCTAAGAGATACTAGTTCCTTGGAGATATTCTAGACATTTTAAAGCAAATGAACAGTCCATACTTCCCTTTTTTGTTGTTTAATGTAACTTGATGGCAAAAGGAGAAGCGGGTGGCAGAGGATGAGATGGTTAGATAGCATCACTGACTCAAGGGACATGAATTTGAGCAAACTCTGGGAGATAGTGGAGGACAGAGCTAGTAAACAATAGATGACTTGGTGATAATGCCATTATCAGTATGAACTGAACAGAAAAAAAGAATAGCCCCCGCTCGCCTCTCTGACAGCAGATGGTATCAATCACATGTTGAAAGCGCTTTGTATTAAGACTGGCACGTGAACTTCCTGATGACTTCCATGAACCTCCAGCCTCTCCCTTCCACTGACCCCATTCCTGTGGGCAACAGAGGTTGAGATGGTTGGATGACATCACTGACTCAACGGACATGAGTCTGAGCAAACTCCGGGAGATAGTGAAGGACAGGAAGCCTGGTATGCTGCAGCCCATGGGGTTGCAAATAGACGCGACTGAACAACAGACAGCAACAAAGACTGCTGAAGTCTTCCCTGCAGCTCTCCCTTGCATGGGAGAGAGAAACAAGGATGGGTTTTGGAGTCAGGTTCAGTTTCTAGTTTCTTGCCATCTTGGGCAAGTTACTTAACAACTAGGCCTCAGTTTTTATATTCTAAATGTTAAAAATGTACTTCATAGTTTTTGGTGAGTATTTAATAGCAAAATACGAGACCTGATAGGTACCCTTTATATGTGTGTATGTGTGCTCAGTCGAATCTGACTGACTCTTTGCAACCCCATGTACTGTACCTGCTAGGGTCCTCTGTCCGTGGAATTTTCCAGTCAAAAATACTGGAGCAGGTTGCCATTTCCTACTCCCAAGGGATCTTCCCGACCCAGGGATCAAACTGGAGCCTCTAGTGCCTCCTGCATTTCACCTCAAATCGCCTCATCTAAGATTTCTCCTTTTTTAATTTACTGCCTTAACTTGTGGTTACTTCCATTTTGTCACTATATTCATTTCAAAACCTCCCCTGCTCTTATGGAAACCAATGAAATTTTGCTAAGGATACTAATAACCTAATATTTGCAGAGATAGCAAAAAAAGATTGCATTTAATAAAAGCTGACCATCTCTATATCAAGATTATCAGCTGCAGGAAATCGAAAAAACTCAAAGTAACAGCGGCTTAAGCAATATTTAGATCTATTAGCTTCCCGACACCCTTGAACAAGGTTGGATGACTCAACAGAAATGTATTGTCTGGCGGTTCTGGAGGCTAGAAGTCTAAAATGAGGACCATGCTCTTTCTGAAACCAGTAGGAGAACCCTGGGGGTCTGTGGCAGTCTGGCCTTCCCTAGCTTGTAGCTGCATCACTGCGGTCTCTGCCTTCGCTGTCACTGTTCTCCCTGTGTGTGTCTCCCACGACCGTCCTGTAAGGATGCCGGTCTTACTGGATTAAGGACTCACCCTACTTCAGTATGATCTCATCCTAACCTGTTACATCTGCAGTGATGCCACTGCCAATTAAAGTCACATTCAGAAGGACTAGTGCTTAGGATTTGTACCTCCCTGGGGGGGTGGGGTTTGGGGGGAGACACAGTTCAATCCATACGACTTGCAAATTCAAGAACCGCAAAGGTAGTGGACCTAGGACTGGTGTGCAGTCCATGGTCAGGTCCCTGCTGCTGCTGAGTCACTTCAGTCGTGTCCGACTCTGCCACTCCAAGACGGCAACCCACCAGGCTCCCCCATCCCTGGGATTCCCCAGGCAAGAACACGAGTGGGTTGCCATTTCCTTCTCCAGTGCGTGAAAGTGACAAGTGAAAGTGAAGTTGCTCAGTCATGTCCGACTCAGTGACCCCGTGGACTGCAGGCTACTCCTCCGTCCATGGGACTCTCCAGGCAAGAGTACTGGAGTGGGGTGCCATTGCCTTCTCCGGGTCAGGTACCTAGATGTCTTCAATCTTGTCCTGCCATGAGTGACTTCGTTCCTAAGAACGCTCAGTGAGCCTCAAGATAGGTCAATAGAAGTTACCCAATCTGAGTAACAGAAAAAACAAGAAAGATATAAAGCTACAGAGATCTGTGAGACACAATTAGGTGTATGGTGACCAAATACACACCAACATATACATAATGGGAGTCCCCAAAGGACAAGTGGAAAAAAGGGGCAGAAAAGAAGTTGGTTGAAGAAATAATATCCAAAGCCTTCCCAAATTTGCTGAAAAACATTAATCTACACATCCATAAAACTCAACAAGCTTCATGTAGCATAAAGTCAAAGAAACCCAGACCTAGACACATTGCAGCCAAATTTAAAAGCCAAAGATAAAATTGTGAAAGCCTTTAGAGAAAAATGACTTACCACATACAATAAGCTCATAATAGATTAAGAGCTGACTTCTCACTGGAAACAATAGAGAAGGCAGTGGGATGACATTCAATGGTCTGAGTAGGAAAGAATTCTCTATCCAGCATTACTGTCTTTCAAAAATGAAGGTATAATAAAGATATCCCCAACTAAAGGCAGATAATTTGATGCAAGCAGATATGTCTTGTGAGAAAAAGCTTTCTTAAAGTTATTCAAGTTGCAGTGAAGTGAACAATAAGTCTACATGAAGAAGCAAAAAATACTGGTGAAGGTACTTTTAATTAAAAGACAATTGCACAAAACAATAAGAAATGTCATGTTTATAACAAAGAAACATACTATCTATGATAACAGGAGCTCAACAGAGAGGGCAGGGAGTAGAACTATACTGAAGCAGGGTGGTGGTGGTTCATGTTGCTCACTAAGTCATGTCCAACTCTGTGACCCCATGAACTGTGGAAAAGACAAATATTGCCAAAGTCAAGAAATAAAGAGGGGCAATTACTACCAATTCTACAGAAGTTAAAAAGGATTATAAGGGAATGTTATAATTTTTTGCCAACAAATTTCACAGATTAGATGAAATGGACAAATTTGTAGAATTTCTCAACATACCAACGGATTTAAGAAGAAACAAAATAGTAATAATCTTAATCTATAATAAGTAAAGAAGTTCTTAATAGATCTATAACAAGTAAAGAAGTTGAATTAATAATTCAAAATCTTCGCACAAAGAAAAGTCCAGGCCTAGATGGCTTCACTTTGAATTCTGTCAGCTATTTAAAGAAGAGACGTTACAATCTTTACAAACTCAGAAAATGGAGAAGGAAGGATCACATCCCAGACCGTTCTATGAGACCAGTGATATCCTTAAGCCAAAATTAGACAAAGATCACAAAACGATATTACAGGCCAATTTCCCCCATGAACATAGACATGAAAATCCTCAACAAAATATTAGCAAAGCAAATCTGGTAACATATAAAACAGTAATACCCCATGACTAAGTAGAATTTATCCCAGGAATGCAAGATTGGTTTACCATCCAAAAAACTACTGCTGTATAGTTATACATCATATGAATAAAACAAAACCACACAATTTATAAAATACAATATTTTAACATACTGATAAAAGATAGGAACAGAACGAAACTTCCTCGACTTAAAAAAAAGGGCAACTATGAAAAATGTACAACTAGCATTGTACTTCATGGTTAAAGACTGGATGCTAAAGACAGATCCTTAGAAGGATGTCTGTTGCCACTTCTATTCAACACTGCACTGAAGATTCTAACCAGCACATTTAGTAGTTGGAAAAAAGAAAGACATCCAACCTTGAGAGGAAAAAGGAAGATTTTTCATTTTTTCATGATTCTGTATGTAGACAAATCACACACACACACAGAAAGACAAAAGAAAAGACAGTGCTAAGTCATGTCTGACTCGAGACCCTGTGGACTGTAGCCTGCCAGGCTCCTCTGTCCATGGAATTCTCCAGGCAAGAATACTGCAGTGGGTTGCCATTTCCTTCTCCAGAGGATCTTCCCAATTCAAGAATCGAACTCAGTTCTCCAGCATACATATTGACACACACATACAGACACACAAACTAGAACTGAATTTAGATGTTCAAGAGGTACAAGAGAATCATACAAAGATCAAGTGTGTTTCTAACACAAGAAACAATATGAAAATCAAATTAAGAAAATTTCATTCACGATAGTATTAAAATGAATACTTTGGAATACATTTAGCAAAAGAAGTAGAAGACATTTACAATGTACAATGTTTGACTACTACTGTTCTTACTAGGGGACAGCTGTAATGTGGAGACATTTTTGGTTGTCACAGTTTGGGGGAGGGGATGCTATTGGCATCTAGTGAGTAAAGGCCAGGAATGCAGTTAAACATTTTACAATGCATCGGACAGCCCTCCACAACAAAAATTATCTGGTGCCAAATGTCAATAGCACCAAGGTTGGAAATTCTGCTCTAAATAAATGGAGAGGCATTTCATGTTCATGGATTTGAAGACTCAACCCTGTCAAGATGCCAGTTCTCAAATGGATCTATAAATTCAATATGATCTCTATTCCAGCAACTTCTGCAGTAGAAATTGATAAGCTGACTATAAGTTTATATGGAAATGCAAAGGGTATGGAGTAGCAAAACAATTTTTTAAAAGAATAAAATGAGAGGACTTACATTACCAGATTTCAAAACTTACTGTAAACTATAGAATCAAGACAGTTTGGTATTGGTGCAAGAATAGGAGTATAGATGATGGAACAGAATTAAAGTGCAGAAACCCTTATATTTATGTCATTTGATTTTGACGAAGATCTAAAGGCATTTCAGAAGAGAAAGAAAAGTCTGTTCAACAAATGGTCCTGAGAGAGTTGGAGTTGTATCTGTGTGTCAGTCACTCAGTTGTGTCCAACTCTTCGCGAACCTGTGGACTATAGCCCGCCAGGCTCCTCTGTCCATGGGATTTTCCAGGCAAGAATACTGGAGTGGATTGCCATTTCCTTCTCCAGGGGATCTTCCCAACCCAGGGATCAAACCTGGGTCTCCTGCATTGCAGGCAGGGAGAATTGTATATCTGCATGCAAAAAAAAAAAAAAAGAAAAAAGAAAAGAAAAAAGAACTTAGACCTTTACCTCATATCATACACAAAAAATGAATTCAAACTGGATCATAGATCTAAACGTAAGAGCTAAAATGTTTAAACTTCTAGAGAAAAATATAAAAGTTTATGATTTCTGGTTAAGTGAAGATTTCTTACATATAATATCAAAAGTATAATTCATAAAATAGAAAAAGATAATGGAATTTATCAAAATTAAAAACGTATGCCCCTCAAAAGACATCGTTAAGAAAACAAAAAGACAAGCTATAGATTGAGAAAAAATATTTGCAAACCACAGCTCTAATTCAGGAATTACATACAGAATACATAAATAGCTTTGCAGTTCAATAATATGAAGACAGACCTTCCCCAGTGGCTCAGAGGTAAAGAATCTGCCTACAGTGCAGGAGACTCAGGAAGACAGGTTTCAATCCCCCGGTTGGGAAGACCTCCTGGAGGAGGACATGGCAATCCCTCCAGTAGTCTTGCCGGGAAAAGCCCACGGACAGAGGAGCCTGGCAGGCTACTGTCCATTGGGTCACACACAGTCGGACACGACTGAAGCGACTGAGGATGCACGAAATATGAAGATGCTGCTACTGCTGCTGCCAAGTCACTTCAGTCATGTCTGACTCTGTGTGACCCCATAGATGGCAGCCCACCAGGCTCCCCTGACCCTGGGATTCTCCAGGCAAGAACAGTGGAGTGGGTTGCCATTTCCTTCTCCAATGCATGAAAGTGAAAAGTGAAAGTGAAGTCACTCAGTCGTGTCCGACTCTTAGTGACCCTATGGACTGCAGCCTACCAGGCTCCTCTGTCCATGGGATTTTCCAGGCAAGAATACTAGAGTAGGGTGCCATTGCCTTCTCTGAATATGAAGATAAGCAATGCCAATTGAAAATGGGCAAAAATTTTGAAAAGATAGTTCACCAAAGAGGAGGTAAGAACCGCTAATAAGCACATGAAAATGTGTTCAATATCATTAGCTGTTAGGGAAATGCAAATTAAGGCAACAATGACTTACTACTACATACCAAATGGAACTGGAACACTCATACCTCATTGACTGTAATGTAAAGTGGTATGGGGGATAAGTTTGGCAGTTTCTTTAAAAATTAAACATAAATCTGTCTTATCATTTAGCAGTTCCACACCTAAGAATCTATTCAAAAGAAATGAAAACATGTCCACACAAAGACATGTAGTGAACGTTCACAGCAGCATTATTTCTAATAGCCTTATTTAATTGGCCGCCAGGTCTTAGTTGTCATATATGGGATCTAGTTCCCTGACCAGGGATTGAACCCGGACCCCCTGCATTGGGAGCACAAAGTCTTAGCCACTGGACTGCCAGGAAAACCCCTCTAATAGCCTTAAACTAGAACCAGCATAAATGTCCACCTACTAGTGCATGAATAAGCAAAATATGTCATATCCACACAATGAAATACAACTCAGCAACATAAGGGAACAAACTTTATGCTTGGTGAAAGAAGCCAGATGCAGAAGACTACATAGTGCATGATTTCACGTGTCTGAAATGTCCAGAAAAGGTAAAAATATAAAGACAGAAAGCACATCAGTGGCTTCCTAGGGCTTGGGGTGGGAGCAGAGATTAAGTGCAAACAAGCAGGGAGGAATTTTTTGGCTGATGGAAATGTCATTGTGAAGGTAGCACACCTTGTTCAATTTGCTAAAAATCATTGGATTGTATATTTGAAGTGTGTGAACTGTATGCCCTGTAAGTTATTAAGCAATAAAGCTTTTTTTTTTTTTTTTAAACTTCATCTCCCTGGGGAGGAGAGGGGCATACGGCAATTACAGGCACCCAAGGCTTCTGAGCATGCCCTGGGACTAGATCAGTTTGCTTCTACCAGGCGAGCGTATCACCTTTCCTATTAATAATTTGCAGATTTAGGTTCTTAGCTATATAGTCTTCAGGAACTACTGTATGCACTGAATTGGAGTATGCTGGGTGAGAACAGATAAATGGCAAAATTAAGCACAGTGTAACCAAAGGATGCGTTTGTTTGTTTGCTTTTTAAATTTTGAATCCTATGACAAAGGAGGCCTTCCCAGGTATCTCTTTTCCGAGGTATCACATTGCTTTAAGCTAGAGGAAACAGTACCGAATGGGGAATTCCAGACCTTTGTGTCTCAGGCCACGGACAGGAGGCCAGCGTGGCTAGAACAGTGAGACAGGAGCTGGAAGCGTGGTGGGCAGAGACCAGGTCATGTAAATTCGTCTGCCCGCTTTGGGAAGGCACTGAAGGACGGCAAAGAATTCAGGTTTCAGTAGCAGGCTTCGGTTCGGTTCAGTCGCTCAGTCGTGTCCGACTCTTTGCGACCCCATGAATCGCAGCACGCCAAGCCCCCCTGTCCATTACCAACTCCCGGAGTTCACTCAGACTCGCGTTCATCGAGTCAGTGATGCCATCCAGCCATCTCATCCTCTGTTGTCCCCTTCTCCTGCCCCCAATCCCTCCCAGCATCAAAGTCTTTTCCAATGAGTCAACTCTTCGCATGAGGTGGCCAAAGTACTGGAGTTTCAGTTTTAGCATGAAACTTCCAAAGAAATTCCAGGGCTGATCTCCTTCAGAATGGACTGGTTGGATCTCCTTGCAGTCCAAGGGACTCTCAAGAGTCTTCTCCAACACCACAGTTCAAATGCATCAATTCTTCGGCGCTCAGCCTTCTTCACAGTCCAACTCTCACATCCATACATGACTACTGGAAAAACCATAGCCTTGACTTAAGTGAAGTGAAGTCACTCAGTCGTGTCCGACTCTTTGCAATTCCATGGACACCAGGCTCCTCCATCCATGGTATTTTCTAGGCAAGAGTACTGTAGAACTTCCCGACCCAGGGATCGAACCCAGGTCTCCCACATTATAGACAGACGCTTTACCGTCTGAGCCACCAGGGAAACCTTGACTTGCCTGAATTCAAATCCCACTGCACTACAATCTAGCTACGTGATACTGAACAACTTGCTTAAACTACCTCAGTTCTTCCACTTTAAGTTGGGGGAGAACAATAGCACTGAAAGGATTGTGAGGACTAAGTGTGCTAATAAAAGTAAGGGCTTTAGAGTAAGCACGTATTTAAGCGCCCAGCCGGCATTTAAATTAGCAGAGGAAAAGGGACGCTCCTTCTGTTGAATGCTCTCAGCTCGCCGCGTTTCCCGGAATGCCTGCAATCACTATAGTAACGGCTACCTACTTCCGGAAGAAGTACGGCGCGCGGCGAGAGTCAATCCCGGGCGTACACATCAGCGCGCTGACCCAGGGGCTGTGGAGGAGTCTGTCTCCGGCGCTGTCGATCCCCGGCCGCTGCTTCCCAGGCTGCCGCGGGTGCTCTCGCAGGGCCACCCGCTTCTGCAGCCGAGTGGCCGTCCGGAGCCAGGTCTTCAGGCTTGGACGCCGAGCTGCGACGGTGCAGCCATGGACTTCTCCAAGTTCCTGGCGGAAGACTTCGACGTGAAGGAGTGGATCAATGCGGCCTTCAGGGCTGGCCCCAAGGAAGCGGCGGCCGGGAAGGCGGACAGCCACGCAGCCACCCTGGTGATGAAGCTGCAGCTGTTCATCCAAGAGGTGAACCACGCCGTGGAGGGTGAGCGGCCGGGCAGAGCTCCCAGACAGGCCTGGGGTCCGCGGGGGTGCACGTAGTGGGCAGTAAATGTCTGCGCCTCCGGTGGAGAGCGAGCGAGCCCGGGTCCGGTTCCCGCGCAGTCCTCGTGGGGATATCCAGGTCTCAGCCCGCTGCTCGTCTCTCTGCAACACTTGCAGATTTGGGATCTTGCTTTCCACTTCCGGCAGTTTAAAACTTACTGGAGTGAATTTTAAGAATATGAAATAACTAGTCAACTGACCCTTACATTTGGCAAAAAGCATATAAAAGATGTATAGGAAAGACACAAATAGGGAAGACATTGTTTTAATGGATTAAAAAAAACATCTTGTTACCTGTAGTTGATTTACAATGTGTTAATTTCTACTGTACAGTAAAGTGATTCAGTTATATATGTTATATGTATGTATTCAATAAGTTGAAACTCCCAATCCTTTGGCCACCTGATGCGAAGAGCTGACTCCTTTGAAAAGACCCTGATGCTGGGAAAGATTGAAGGCGGGAGGAGAAGGGGGCGACAGAGGATGAAATGGTTGGATGGCATCACCGACTCAGTGGACATGAGTTAGAGTAAACCCCAGGAATTGGTGATGGACAGGGAGGCCTGGCTTATTGCAATCAGTGGGGTTGCAATGAGTTGGACACGACCGAGCGACTGGACTGCCTGCCTGCCTGTATATACTTACGTATATGCATTCTTTACCACATTCTTTCCCGTTATGGTTTGTCGCAGCGTATTGGATATAGATCATTTCCTGCGCTGTACACGAAGGAGGCGCTTGTTTATCTATTCCATATATAATTGTCCGCGTCAGCTAGCTTAAGACTCCGGCTCCATCCTTCCCCCACACCCCTCTTATAGTGGATCTCTATGTCAGTGAGGAAGATGGGCTGTCTTGATTGGAGACTTTTTATTCCCCACTTTTGTCTGTGCTGGGTCTTGATTGCTGCACTTGGACTTTCTCTAGTTGTAGAGAGTGGAGGGCTACTCTCTAGTTGCTGTTCGTGGTCTCATTGTGGTATTTCTTGCTTTAGAGCACAGGATCTAGGATTCATGGGCTCAGTAGTTGTGACATACGAGCTGAGTTGCTCTGCAGCCTGTGGGGATTTTCCTGGACCAGGGATTGAACCAGTGTCCTGTGCATTGGCAGGTGGATTCTTAAGCACTGGACCACCAGAGAAGTCCTAATGGGAGACTTTAAAGTATCAAATTAACTAACCAGAATAGTGAATTATTAAAAAAATACACACCAGAGTTAATAATAATTTAATGTATCTACCGTGCACCTGTCAAGAAATGAGCACCGGGGGTGAAAAGTTTATCTTTCTGGAGTTTGCTGCCTTGTGGGGAAGGCAGGTGAACAATTAATTACAATGAAGGGTAGATTTACTGAGAACAGAACTGGAAGCTGAGAGTTAGATGAAGGCAGCAGTTGTCTCTTGTCTGGGAGGTTCATAAAGGGCTTTCCCTGTGTTAGGCCTTGAATGAAAGCTTCACAGGGCAAAGATGAGGAAGGCATTGTGTTTAGTCTCTCAGTTGTGTCTGACTCTTTGTGAGCCCATGGACTGTTATCGCCCACCAGGCTCCTCTGTCCATGGGATTCTCCAGGGAAGAATACTGGAGTGGGTAGCCATTCCTTTCTCCAGAGGATCTTCCTGACCCAGGGATCAAAGCCAGGTCTGCATTGCAAGCAGATTCTTTACTGTATGAGCTACAGGGAAGTTTGGGGAGGATTTTAATAATAATAATATGATGGCAAATATCTGAGTCCTTGGTATACGTCAGGCACTGTTTTAAGGGCTTTGTATGTACTTTTGTAAAAAGAGCTACTTAATACTTAGTAATCTGTGGTCTTTTTAAAACAAATCATTTAAATTACTTTATTTGGCTGCACCGGGTGTTTAGCTGTGGCATAAGGGGTCTTCAGTCTTCATTAGGGCCTGTGGGATCTTTAGCTGTGGCATTCAAACTCTGTTGCAGCGTGCAGGATCTAGTTGCCTGACCAGGGATTGAACCTGGGCCCTGTGCATTGGGAGCACAGAGTCTTAGCAACTGAACCACCAGGGTATGGCCTTGGATAGCCTTATGCTATCATAGACACAGCATAAATATCCATCAGCTGGTGAGTGGATAAACAAAATATGGAATACAACTCAGCAACATAAGGGCACAAGCTTTATCCTTGGTGAAAGAAGCAAGATGCAGAAGACTACATAATGCATGATTTCATGTGTCTGAAATGTCCAGAAAAGGTAAATTTTTAGAGACAGAAAGCAGATTAGTGGTTTCCCAGGGCTTGGGGTGGAAGCAGAGATTAAGTGCAAAGTGGCAGGAAGGAATTTTTTGGTTGATGTCAGTGTTCTTGTGGAGATAACACAGCTTGTTAAATTTGCTAAAAATCATTGAGTTGTATATTTGAAGTGAGTGAATTGTATGCCAGGTAAATTATTCATCAATAAGGCTGTTTTTAAAAAGCTTCAGCTTGTTGGGGGGGAGAGGGACATATCATAGAGGCTCCCAGACTTAATGTCCTACAGTTCTTGGGACAGCCCTGTGCAATGAAGAAGTGTCCTGGAGAAAATGTTAATAGTGCCGCCCCCTCCCCCAGCATGATTGTCTTATTTAAACATGGCAGTAATCCTTAGAGGTAGGCACAGTTATTATTCCCACTTTATAGTTGTAGAAACTGCAGCCAAAGGTAGTAACTTGCCCAGCATTGTGTTGCTGATGAATGGGGAGACTGGATTTGAACCCAAGCGACTGGTCCCAGATCCCAGGCTCTTATCCATTATACTTTACTACCTTTCTGGTATTAAAGGGAGAGGAAACGCTTGTAGAGGTAGGTGGGTATAAAGAGACCTACCCAGTCCAGAAGAAAAGTGAGAAGTTCAAATAGAGCTTCATCAATAGCATCAATACATATTAGTCCTTATTATTATTGGAGGATTACACTTCCATGAGGGGGAATTTCTGCTGGAAATAAGGTGGAAAAGTAGATTAGGATCAGACTGTGAAAGGCTTTTCTGGCCATCCTAAAGTTTTGATTTTCATCCTATAAGCCAGGGGTTCCCAGGCCCTGGGAACTATTAGGAACCGGGCCACAGTAGGTGAGCGGTGGGCAAGAGAGGGAGGTTTCATCTGTAATTTACAGCCACCTCCCATTGCTCGCTTTTACAGGAAGCTCCACTTCTTGCTCAAGGAACTCAATAAATTCAATGCTCTTGAATCATCCCAAAACCATCCCCTGCCCCGCCCCTTTCCAGCTTCCCAGGTCCATGGAAATTTTGGTCCCTGGTGCCAAAAATGTTGGGGACCGCTTCTGTAGGTAGTGAGAAGCCATAGAAGGTTTAAAGCTTTATTTTTAGGGACAGTGAGACAAGGTCCCGAGTCTGTGGTGAGAAGAAGTCACTGCATAGGTTGAAACTGGAGTTGAGGATCCCTAATAGGGCGGATTGATTCATTATTCATTCAGTCAGCAAATATTTTTTGGGCTCAAACTTCTTCAGGGTCCAGAGATGCAGTGTTAAACAAGATCCGTTCTTAGGTTGGAAATGTTGGCAGGGTCCAGATCATGCAGGGAGGGATTTTACTGTCACATTAAAGAGTCTGGATTTGATTTAAAATGTGTTTAGTGGGAAGGTACTGGAGGATTTTTAAGCAGGACAGTGAGATGATTTAAGTCACCATTCAGGAGACCATTGCTCCAGTCCAGAAGAGAGGTGACTGTGGCTTCACTTGGGTTTCTGGCAGTAGAGATGGGGAGAGAAGCATAGCTTTAAGGTATTCTCAGGAGAAAGGGGAGAATTTGCTGATGGATTGGAATGAGGGATAAGGGGAGGAAATCAAGAAGGATGGCAGATCCTTGTTCTGAGCAACCGTGAATGGGGGTGCCAAACGTGCCACAATGCTGCGGGAATTTGTAGTGAAATTCCAAGCAGCCATTGCCTAGATTCTGCAGCGAGCAGTGGCTAGTCTTGCTTTATGGCAAGTCTGTCCATCCCTCTATCCATCCATCCATCTTATTTTTTGATGTGTTTAAAAATAAATCGCAGATAACAGTAGACTTCGCCCTTTAAACATTTCATTTAGAACCCTAAACATTATAGAGTTCAGTTCTTGTTTATAGCTCTTGTTTTTCACTAGGTAAAATTTATGTAAAGTGGAATGAAGGGACCTTATCTGATCTGTTTGACGGGTTTTGACAGGTGTGTACGGCTAATACAACTCACCGCCCATCACCTTAGGCGGTCCCCTAGTTCCCCCTCCGATGGAGATTTGGCCCTTACCCTTCCAGAGGCATCCACGGGAGGTGACAGTTTTAAAATAGATTCTAGAAAGAACTAAATTTGAGGGTGCTGTGGAGTGGGGCAGGGGGCCGGGGGGGAGGGTAAAGAAGTTCACAAGGAACCAACCAGACCTGAAGAGTGACTCTGAGGTTTAGCAGGCAAGGGGCCGGGCCAGGGCCATAACAGCCTGTTAAAAATCAGGAAGCCTCTGTGCTTTGAGGAAATCTTTGTGTGTTCTGCCTTTGTTTCGTTAGTCATAAAACTTTACTTAAGGTCGGTGCTGGAGACAGAATGTTGTTTTATGGCAGAGCAGGGTGAACAGATTCTTGAAGTGTGTTTTCGATGTTAAAGTTCCATTCAATGTATTGGTACCAGGAGCAGGAGGCTCTGAACTTCTTTGGTTGATTCCCCGGTGAAGTGCTCTTTAAAGGACAAAAGGATTATGCCTTTTCCAGATAACACCTCCTGATCTGCAAGGATTTTCAGATTTTATTCTACACTTAGGATGTCTGTTTAAAAAAAAGAAATACAAGTTCCTTGATCTCCTACCAGGATTCCTAAATAAGAATCTCTGGCAGGTGACCTGGGGACCTGCATTTTAACTGCATTCTAGCTGATACCAGTGGTCTGTGGACTGCATTTTGAAAAGACCATGGAAGCAGAGGTTGGGTCCAGACACTCCTTGGCTTCAGCTCTGTGAAATCTTGGGCAACTTACTTAACCTTTCTGAGCGTTAGTTTTTTCATCTGTAAGAGGCAGCTGCTAATGACTGCTGTGTATGCTAAATGATGTATGGAAAGCTTGGGGTGCAGAACTGGCATTCACCAGTGTCAGATTCCTCCCTTCTCCTTCCTGGAAAAGGGAGTTTCATGTGAATTCCCTGCCTGTCCAGTGGTTAGGACTCTTTGCTTTCACTACTAGGGGGGCCTGGGTTCGTCGGGGATCTTGCAAGCAGGGTGGCACAACAACAACAAAAAAAAAGTTGCACTTCAGCTCAGTGGTGGTGGGTCAGGTTGATGGTTTATCAGGGCTTTCACCATCATCCCGGGGAAGACAGGGTCCCAGCAGAGACCAGCTCCCCCACCCTCCACGCCCCCGCCCCCGCCCAACACAGGCTCAGAAAACTGCATGGCTCATAGATCATTAGGGAAGATTTGCTTCCTGTCGTCTGATTTATTCATATTGTTCACTGGGGAGTGGTCCAGTGTTCACCTTTGGTTCTTGGGTTCTTGCTGCAGAAACAAGTCACCAGGCCCTCCAGAACATGCCCAAAGTGCTCCGTGATGTCGAAGCCCTTAAACAGGAGGCGTCTTTTCTGAAAGAACAAATGATTCTTGTCAAGGAGGACATTAAAAAGTTTGAACAGGACACATCTCAGTCGATGCAGGTATTTTGGTTCCTAATTGTTGACTCTTGTTTTTGGAAGATGTTTGCCTTCCCAGCAGGAGGCCACCCCTCAGAATTCTGCCAAACACTCAAACTGCTCTTTTGTTTAGTACTTTTAGCTTGTTCATCTCTTCAGCATCACTAAACGTTTAACCATGTGATCAGTGTTGTGCCGGGTACAGAGTTTCCTAAGGCAGGACCATATCATGACACTTATGTTTCGAGTTATTTGCGGAAGGCAGAGAAAATGGAACTGCCGC
The DNA here is from genome assembly GCF_042477335.2 of Ovis canadensis. NCBI lineage: Eukaryota > Metazoa > Chordata > Mammalia > Artiodactyla > Bovidae > Ovis > Ovis canadensis. The sequence continues at coordinate 36,402,509 of NC_091268.1, read as the reverse complement.
TTCCTTAGTGTCTGAGACCCTCATTTCTCTTCTAGGTGTTGGTAGAAATCGACCAGGTCAAGTCCAGAATGCAGCTTGCTGCAGAATCTCTTCAAGAAGCCGACAAATGGAGCACGTTGAGTGCTGATATCGAGGAAACTTTTAAGACTCAGGTAGGTTTCTTGTTTAGGGGATGGTGGATTGGTTTGTTGTTGTTAGGCTTCCCTGGTGCCTCAGATGGTAAAGAATCTGCCTGCCAAGCAGGAGACTTGGGTTCAATCCCTGGGTTAGGAAGATCCCCTGGAGAAGGGAATGGCAACCCACTCCAGTATTCTTGCCTGGAGAATTCCATGGACAGAGGAGCCTGGTGGGCTACAGTCCACGAAGTTGCAAAGAGTCAGACAGGATTTAGCAACTGAACAGCAGCAACAAAGCTAAAAGTTACATCTTGTTTTTTCTTTTCCCGACCCTCTTGATATTCAGAAATCACTGCCTACAAGATCCAAAGCATCTAGCTGAACTCTTCCAGGCTCATAAAAAACAGAATTAACTATTTCTGACCAAAGCCACTCTCCATTTGCTCCACTGCCCCCTCTCTTGGGTTAATGCGTCCTTTTCCGTATAGGTTTACCTACCTGGAAACCTCAGCGGCCCTTCAGTGCCCCCTTCTCCCTGCCTCTCCCCTCTTTCTCTTCTGTTGTCTGTTCTTTCTGTCCCTCTGCCGCCCCCTGAGCTGGCTTTGTAGTCATTTTGCTCCTAGACCGTTTCAGCAACTGTCCACTCGCCTCCTTGCCATCAAGGCCCTCCCCGATCCCAGGTTATCCCCACCCACCATGTGTCCAGGGCATCTTCTAAAGCACAGATTGGCATGTGGCATTTCCCTGTCCCTCACACCCCCAACCCAACCCCATCTTAACCTCTACCAGCTTCCCATTTTCCGTCTGATAAATTCTATGCTCCTTACAAGCCACAACCTGTCCTTCCGCACAGCGCTCTGGGCAGCCTGTGTTTACAGCTGTTCCTCCGGCCACTCCCTCTGTGTGATTTCAGCCTCTGCCTGCTCTAGACTGTGAACACCCCGTCCCTTTCATGCCTGTTCCCTGTTCCCTGCCTGAGCTGTCCCCCCTACTTTTCTTGATAGGACAGTAGCCTCCGCTTGTCCCTCGAGGCAGCTAAGTGTCACCTCCTTTTACATCTCTCCTTGCTGGCTCCTGGCCCCTCCAGTGCGTGGAACTCATGGCCCCCTCCCCTCTGCTCCTGTGACCCTTGAGCCAACCTCTCTTTATTTTATCTAGTGGCTACCCCACATGTGATGTGCGGTCTTAGTTCCCTGACCAAGGATCAGACCTGCACCCCCTGCTTTGGAAGTATGGGGTCTTAACCACAGCACCACCAGGGAAGCCCATGAGCCATCCTCTTAAAGTGTCTCATAATCTTTCTCCCCCAAGTCATTCATGCACTGTGACCTTCGTCATCTTTTTGTCTCAACTATCTTTAAGACAGTATCTGAGGCATCATGGGCACCTGCGAATACTGCAATGAAATACATTTCCTTACTCTCTTCATTCTTTCTTTAAATAGTGTTAAGTTTTTTCTATTTATAAACATAACTTATGTGTGTCTTACAAGATTTGGAAAATTGAGAAAAATGCAAGGAAGAAAACAAAATGATCCTATTCCTGTGCCCTAATAGTATTTTTTTTTTATGTCTGTTAGGTATTTTTCTAGGTTTTTGTAAAAATTTATACTTTTGTATTATCTTATATGGATGCATATATTGTAGGCATATGTTGGGTTGGCCAGAAAGTTCATTTGGGTTTCCCATAAGATATTATGGGATATTATTGGGATATTATGGAATAACCCAAATGTGCTTTTTGGCCAACCCAATGTATACATGTCTCTGTATATTCTAGTGTTTGTGTGTCCTTTTTGTGATTTATTTCACCTAATGATAAGTTGTAGAGACTGTGCTGTGTAATTAATACTTTTCAAAACGTGCTTTTAAAAAACATTTAAACCTATTTACGTACTTTTGGCTGTGCTGGGTCTTGCTGCTGCTTGGACTTTTCCCTGGTTGCGAGGAGCAGGGCCTCCTCTCTAGGTGCGGTGCGCGGGCTTGTCATTGCAGTGGCTTCTCTTGCTGCGGAGCACGGGCTCGAGGGTATTCATGCTTCAGTAGTTGTGTCTCCTGGGCTCTAGAGCGCTGGCTCGGTAGTTGTGGCGCCTGGGCCAAGCTGCTCTGTGGCGTGTGGGATCTTCCCAGACCGGAAATCGGACCCTTGTCTCCTTCATTGGCGGGTGGATTCTTTACCACTGAGCCAGCGAGGAAAACCCCAAACGTGATTTTTAACGACTGTACAATATTTCACATGCCATTATGAGTCTCCTAATCTATATTTTATTTGTTATTATGGAAGATTTAGGTTCCTTTCAAGTCTTTGTTATTACAATACTAAAATCACATTAATCAATTTTAATGCATTAATATTTCTTTGTCCCTCTGATTTTTTTTCCTTAGATTTCTAGAACAGAAAATACCAAGTTCTAAGGATGTAAAGATTTTTAAGGCTCTTGATGCATATTGCTAATTTTCCCCCCAGAAAAAATATAATAAATTTAGACAAACTTTTTATTTGCACCCTTCCCAAAGATAGCTGTTATAATTTTTCAGAAGTTTTTCCAGTTTGTTAGGAGGAAAATGGCACTTCCTTGTTTTAATTTGCTTTTATTTGAAGACTAGTAATACTGAACATGAAGTGTTTATGAGCCATGTTCTCTTAATTGGAGAGTCTTAACATAAATATTCTCTCTTCTGGTCTTCTTATAGGACATAGCTGTGATTTCAGCCAAGCTCACAGGTATGCAGAACAGCCTAATGATGCTCGTTGATACACCAGACTACTCAGAAAAATGTGTTCACTTGGAGGCGTTGAAGAACCGGCTGGAGGCCTTGGCCAGCCCCCAGATTGTAGCAGCATTCACATCTCAGTCTATAGGTGAGTGCTGGCTGCTTCCCATCTCTCTGTACACCTCTTTAAACAGATAAGGCTTTCCACGTCTTCAGTCTTGAGAATGTCTTAATTTTGATTAAATTATGTACATTGGAAGTCAGTCTGTGCCTTCATGGTGGTTGCCTTTTCTTCAACATCCTATGTGGACTTTTTCGAAATACAGACAGGCTGTAGAAATGCACCAGTGAGCGTCTCATCTAGACCCTAGCGTTAGCATTCGCCACATTTGCTTTATCACGTATCTGTTCACCTACCCACCTCTGTATCCATCCGTCTCATTTTTATCATGCAAGTCAAAGTAAGCTGCAGACATCGGTACGCTTCACTCCTGAATGCTTCAGCATTCGTGTAATAGCTAGAGTTCAGGGTTAGTTTAGGATCCTTTCTTTTTGTGAGGTGAAATTTACATTTAGTGTTAGTTGCTCAGTCACATCTGGCTCTTTGTGACCCCATGGTCTGTACTCCACCAGGCTCCTCTGTCCATGGAGTTCTCCAGGCAAGAATACTGGAGTGAGTAGTCATCCCCTTCTCCAGGGGATCTTCCTGACCCAGGGATCGAACCTGGGTCTCTTACATTGCAGGTGGATTCTGTACCACCCGAGCCACCAGGGAAACCATTTAGAAAAATGTACACATATTAAGCCATTTAGAAAAATGTACAAATCTTGAGTTTTGAGACTGATCAAGACCATTATAATGCTATGTTATTTTCCAGTGATTTTTTTCAACACATAAGTTTACCTAGCTCTCCCTCTCCATTTCATCCACAGAACTATTGGTTAAACAGGAAGCAGCAGCCGCAGTAAAGCTGCTTTCTTACCTTGTTGTTGGTGTTCAGTCTCCCCGTTGTGTTCGACTCTTTGCGACCCCATGGACCACAGTACGCCAGACCTCCCTGTCCCTCACCATCTCCTGGAGCTTGCCCAAGTTCATGTTCATTGCATTGGTGATGCCGTCCAGCCATCTCATCCTCTGATGCCCTCTTCTGCCCTTGATCTTTCCCAGCTTCAGGGACTTTTCCCATGAGTCGTCTGTTCACATTAGATGACCAAAATACTGGAGCTTCACCTTCAGCATTAGTCCTTCCAGTGAATATTCAGGGTTGATCTCCCTTAAGATTGACTGGTTTGACCTCCTTGCTGTGCAAGGGACTTTCAGGATTCTTCTCCAGCACCACCAGTTTGAAAGCATCAGTTCTTTGGTGTTCTGCCTTCTTTACAGTCCAGCTCTTACAACTGTACATGATCACTGGGAAGACCATAGCTTTGACTGTATTACCTTTGTTGGCAGAGTAATGTCTCTGCTTTTCAACACACTCTCTAGGTTTGTCATAGCTTTCCTGCCAAGAAGCAGTTGTCTTCTGATTTCATGGTTAAAGTCGCTGTTCGCAGTGATTTTAGAGCCCAAGAAGAGGAAATCTGTCACTAACTTCCACCTTTTCCCCTTCTATTTGCCATGTAGTAATGGGGTTGGATGCCATGATCTTAGTTTTTTTAATATTTAGTCTTAAGCCTGCTCTTTCACTCTCTTTCTATACCCTCATCGAGAGGTTCTTTAGTTTCCTCTTCGCTTTCTGCCATTATAGTAGTATCGTCTGCATGTCTGAAGTTGTTGATGTTTCTCCTGCCTATCCTGAGTCCAGCTTTGTAACTCAGCCAGCTGGGCATTTCTCATGATGTGCTCAGCATATAGGTTAAACAAACAGGGTGACAGCAGACAGCCCTGTCATACTCCTTTCTCAAGCTTGAACCAATCTGTTGTTCCACACAGGGTTCTGCTGTTCTTACCTGAACATCTGTTTATTGATATATTGGCAGAATGTAGTCTCTATCCACTGCACTGCTTCCTGCACTCTTGGTCATACATCACGCAAGCCCTTCTGCTCTGGGGTTAGTGTTCTCCTAAACCTGTTCTGTTGAAGGTCACCAACAACCATGTCATCAGCAAACCTGAAAGCCTAATACCATTTTATACTTTTCTGTTTCTCATTGTCAACAACACTTAACGATGTTTTCTACTCCCTCCTGCTCTGAAAATGCTTTCTTCTTTTGACTCCTGAGATGTAGCACCAGTTTTGTGTATGTGAAGTCTCTCAGTCGTATCCGACTCTTTGTGACCCCGTGGACTGTAGCTTGCCAGGCTCCTCCATCCATGGGATTTTCCAGGCAAGAATACTGGAGTGGGTTGCTATTGTCTTCTCCAGGGCATCTTCCCCACCCAGGGATCAAACCTTGGTCTCCCGCACTGCAGGCAGACTCTTTACCATCTGAGCCACCAGGGAAGTTTTATGTATATGATGGTACATTTTCAATAATGAAATGAAACCATAAATAGTTCTGATATATTTGTTCTGTTTGCTTTTTTTAAAAGATTTATTTAATTTTTGGCTGCACTGGGTCATCATTGCTGCATGTGGGCTTTCTCTAGTTGTGGTGAGTGGGGTCTGCCCTTTACTGCACTCTGCAGACTTCTCATTGCGATGGCTTCTCTTGTTGCAAATACAGGCTCTAGGCACTAGGGCTCAGTACTTGTGGCATATGGACTTAGTTGGCCAGTGGCATGTGGAATCTTCCTGGAACAGGGATTGAACAAGTGTCCCCTGCATTGACAGGTCAATTCTTAACTACTGGACCACCAGGGAAGTTCAAAATGTACTCTCTTTAAAAAAATATATTTTTTAAAAAATTTCAAATTTAAATCCAAGGTCATGAGGCTTTCCCCCTATATATATTTTTTTTCTAAGAGTTTTATAGTTTTAGCTCTTACATTTAGGTCTTTGATACATTATAAGTTAATTTTTATGTATGGTATAAGGTAAGCGTCCAATTTCTTTCTTTTGCATGTGGACATCCTGTTTTCTGAGCATCGTTGTTTCTGAGTATAGTTGTTAAAGGACTCTCCTTTCCCCCAGTGAATGATCATGACTTCTTTGTTGAAAATCTTCTGACCATGTGTGTGAAGGTTTATTTCTGGGCTCTCTATTCTCTCTATATACAGAGGCATGTCTTAGTCCTTATACCAGTACCACATTGCTTTGATTATTGTAGCTTTGTGGTAACTTCTGAAATCATGGATTGTGAACCCACCAATGTTGTCCTTCTTTTTCAAGATTGTTTTGGCTTTTTGGAGGTCCCTTGAAATTCCATATGAATTTTAGGGTGAATTTTTTCTGTTTTTCCAGAGAACATCTTTGAACACCATTTTGGAAGGGATAACTTTGAATCTGCAGGTGGTTTGGGTAGTATTATCATCTTTTAAAACATTTTTATTTATTTTTTAATTGGTGGAAAATTGCTTTACAATTTTGTGTTGGTTTCAGCTGTACAACACGAATCAGTCATAATTTTAATTTTATATATCAGTCATAATCAGAGATATATATCTCCCTCCCTCCCCTCCCCCTGTCCTGCCCTCTAGGTCGTCACAGAGCGCTAGGCTGGGCTTCCTGTGTTATTTAGCAACTTCCCACTAACCATCTGTTTCACACATGATAGTGGATATGTGTTAATGCTGCTTTCTCCATGCATCTTACCCTCACCTTCTCCCGTTGGAAATTTTCTAATTCATGAGTGCAGTATACCTTTTCATTTATTTATATCTTTAAAAATTTCTTTCAGTGGTGTTTTTTGACTTTCAGTGTACAAGATTGTTCATTGTTACTGTATAGAAATGCAGGTGAGTTTTGGTGTGTTGATTTTGTATCCTGCTGCATTAACTTAATAGTTCTAACAGTGTGTGTGTGTGTGTGTGTGTGTGTGTGTAATCTTTAGCACTTTCTATATATGAGATCATATTATCTGCAAACAGAGATATTTTTACTTCTTCATTCCCTTTTGGATGCTTTTATATCTTCATCTTACATAATTGTTCTGACTGTAACTTCTAGTACTGAATTGAATAGAAGTTGCAAAAGTGGGCATCCTTGTCTCATTCCTGATCTCAGAGGAAAAGTTTGGAATGGTCTTTCATATCAAGTATTATGTTATTTGGGAGCTTTTCATATATGACCTTTATTATGTTGAGGTTGTTTGCTTCTATTCCTAGTTTTTTTGAGTGTTTTTAATCATGAAAAAGTCTTACATTTTATCACATGGCTTTTTTGCATCAGTTGAAATGATCATGTGAACATTTTCTCTTTGTTAATGTGGTGTGTTACATTTATTGATTTTCATGTGTTGAGCCTTCTTTGCGTCCCAGAGTAAATCCCACGTGGTCAAGGTATATGATCCTTTTAATATGCTGTTGAATTTGGCTTGCTGGTATTTTGTTGATGATTTTTGCATCTATATTTATCAGGGATATTGATCTGTAGGTTTCTTTTCTTGCAGTGTCTTTGTTGGCTTCGGGATTAAGGTAATGCTGACCTCATAGAATAGGCTGGGAAGTCTTCAGCACTCTTCAGTTTGGAGGAGTTTGAGAAGTATTAGTATTAATTAAACTTTTTTTTTTCCTTTTGTGCTGGGTCTTTGTTGCTGCACATGGGCTTTCTCGAGTTGTGGTGTGGGCTTTCTCACTGAGGTGGCTTCTCTTGCTGTAGAGCATCGGCTCTAGATATGTGGACTTCAGTAGTTGCGGTACCAGGTTTAGTTGCCCTGAGGCATGAGGAATCTTCCTGGACCGGAGATTGAACTTGTGTCTCCTGCATTTGCAGGTGAATTCTTAATCACTGGGCCATCAGGGAAGTCCAAGTATTAATTCTTAATTAATCACTGAAGCCATCTGATATACTTTTCTTTGTTGAGAGGTTTTTGATTACAGATTCAGTAAATCGTTTTATGTCCATTCAGAGTTTCTATTCGTGATTTAGTCTTGGTACACTGAATATTTCTAACAACTTGTTCATTTTACCTAGTGTATCCAATTTGTTAGCATATGATTATCCATAGTACTTTCTTATAATTCTGCTACCTTTAGTAAAATTGGTAGTGATGTCCTCTCTTTCATTTCTGATTTTATTTATTTGAGTCCTCTTTCTTTTCCTTGGTGAACCTAAGTAAAGGTATATCAATTTTGTTCACTTTTTCAAAGACTTTTTCAACCCTTTGTTTTGTTGATTTTAATGTTTTGTTTCTGATATTCTCTGTTTTACTTATTTTTGCTCTTTATTATTGCTTCCCTTTTACTAACTTTGGGTTTAGCTTTCTTCCCCCTAGTTTTTTAAAATGTAGAGTTTAGGTTGTTGATTTGAGATCTTTCTTCTTTTTTAACATAAGCATGTACAGCTATAAACTAGCTCTTAGGATTGCTTTTGTGGCATCTTGTAAGTTCTGGTCTGTTAGGTTTTTGTTTTCATTTGTCATTTTTAAAATTTCTCTTGTGGTATCTTTTTGACTCATTTGTTGTTTTGGAGTCCACATTATTTGTGAATTTTTCAGTTTTCTTTTTTTTAGTTGATTTTCAGTTTTATTTCATGGTGATCGGAAAAGATATTAGATGATTTATATGACTATAGTCTTTACAAATTTAGCAAGACTTGTTTTGTGGCCTATGATATGGTCTGTCCTGGAGAGGGTTTTATGAGTACTTCAGAATGTGTATTCTGCCGTTGTTGGATGGAGTGTTCTATATTGTTTGTTAGGTCTAACTGGCCTGTGATGTTTAAGTCCCTGCTTCTTTATTATCTTCTCTCTGGTTGTCTTAATGTGCTCTCTGAATGCACCTTCTGCAAGCTCTGTTCCTTTTCTTTTTTGTACCCCCTGTGGTACTTTTGCAAAGGTCACATGGTAGAATTTTTTTTGTTTGTATTTATTTCTATTTATTCATATTTGTATGTGGGTGCTTTTTTCTGGGTCCACTCTTTACTGAAAAATAATGAGCCTGGGATCTCCATGGAAACCCCTCCGTGTTCTGCTGTTGTTTGGTCGCTTAGTTGTGTCCAGCTCTTTGCAACCCTATGGACTATAGTACACCAGGCTTCCCTGTCCTTCACTATCTCCCAGAGTTTGTTTAAACTCATGTCCATTGAGTCGGTGATGCCATCCAGCCATCTCATCCTCTGTGATACCCTTCTCCTTCTGCCCTCAGTCTTTCCCAGCATCAGGGTCTTTTCCAGTGAGTCAGCTGTTTGCATCAGGTGGCCAAAGTATTGGAGCTTCAGCTTCAGTATCAGTCCTTCCAATGAATATTCAGGGTTAATTTCCTTTGGGATTGACTAGTTTGATCTTGGAGTCCAAGCGACTCTCAAGAGTCTTTTAGGGCACCACAGTTCAAAAGCATCCATTCTTTGGCATTCAGCCTTCATTATGGTCCAACTCTCACATCTGTGCATGATTACTGGAAAAACCATAGGTTTGACTAGGTGGACCTTTGTTGGCAAAGTGATGTCTCTGCTTTTTAATACACTGTCTAGGTTTGTCATAGCTTTTCTTCCAAGGATCAAGCCTCCTTGTTTACCTGGACTTAATTGAAAGCTTTCCTCTTGCCCTTGGTTTAAAGGCTACATTCTCTGATGTGCCCAAAGAGAATGGATTCAGGACTCTTCTCCAGCCTCTTCATTCCACGTCCTCCCCATTTGTCAATTCTTTATTTTGCATCTTCTCTTCATTAGCATGATTCCAGGACGAGAGCTGGACCTTTGGAAAATCCCCATCTGGCAGTTTTATTCCTCACGTTTTCTAGTGAATTTGTTGCAGCTGTAGACCACGGAGCTCACTTGTGTGGTTGGGGTATGCATCCATTTGATAGGGGATTAGGGAAGTAGGAGTGGGGACTGGGGCTCCATGAATTTTAAGTTTTTTTTTTTCCCTTTCCTTCTGTGTGAATTGGCTACTTGGTGCTGGAATCAGGTTTGAAGAATGCCCTGTGGATCAGGATCACAGGCTTTGGTTTTGGAGTAAGCTGTATTTGACAGCTTTCATTCACAAATTTGAATCAGGCTTGATTCTAGATGCTGCTGTTTGTAGGCAGGATGCTGATTCAGAAGGGGGAAATGGGTCCTGCAGCTGTCCCACGGCTGAGCTGGGGTGGAAGCAGACCCTCTCCTGCCTGCCCAGGCCTCCTTGGCCCCTGGTGCTCCATGCTAATGTCCAGTTTTTCCCAGCATACCCACTCGTTGGCCAAAATAATTGAATATCTGATTGGTATTCTCTGAAGTGTGTAGTATGGATGTTTTCCTGGCATCAACACAGATGGATGAAACTGTGTTTTTCTTTGGTGGTTAATTTTGATGAACATCGGGAAGGGTTTTTTATTGCCACAAAAGTAATATGCTCTTTAATCAATTATCTTTCCAAGAAGGCAAAGGTGCTTCTTTATCTAACAGTTTTTAAAGGGAAATCTGATAAATTAGTACATCCCTGACATAATACCCACAATCTTCAAGTATACATGCCTCATTCATTTTATAAACTAGTGGATTCAGTTCATAAATTGAAGCAACTTTTTGGAGCCTAACTTAACATATGGCAGGGATATTCATTTATCTACGTGATCTTATGAAAATAATAAGCATTTTAAAAGCGCATGGTTATTTTTAAACTCATGGAGTCCTGCCCATTACAATGAGAACTACTGTCTAGTCTCTGGAGTTTAGCTGAGTTATATCCACAGTGGTTGCTATTACAGCTTTTCCTTCTCAGCAGCTTATTGGACTTACAAGAAATGGAGGAAAACAGAACAGGTATAAAGAGGTTTTGCACCTGATAGCTCAGGGTTTTTTCCCCCATTCTTTCTTTTACATTTTATTCTAAGGCTGTGGCATCTGTGTTTTGACCAGAAGGGGGCAGATGGGAGCCAGAGATGCTGCATGCATGGGAGGCCACTGAAACTGTATCTGTTTTTTCATCAATAGACCTGAAACCAAGTGTTGTGTTTAGCACTTCCTCTGCCCTTAGGGAAAAATATAAGAAAGTACTTGATATTAGACCCATAGAGTCCATTGCTATATTGTTTACCAGATAATTTTCTTATTCCTTAAACCATTAAATATGTGAAGTTCTAGGAGTTTAGTTTGTTTGCTTAGTTCCCATCTGATATAATCAGAGTAGGAGTTTTCAGAGGGATTACTAACTTGTAAATAGTGTTTAAAATATTAATTACATGAGGAATGGCAGGGAATACAAAAATGAAAAAGACTGCTGTCCTTCAAGGACTTCATACCTTGGTTGAGGGTGAGGCTGGGAGAAAACAAGTACACAGATAATTTTATTACATAATGGAATGTGAAAACTGCCTTAGGCCTCCCCAAGATGAAGGAAAATTGAGGAAGCTTTTATGAAAGAGCTAGTATATGCACAGAACCTTGAAAGAGATGAATTTAAAAAAATTTAAATTGCTTCTGATTATAAAATAATACAGAGAAGGCAGTGGCACCCCACTCCAGTACTCTTGCCTGGAAAATCCCATGGACGCAGAAGCCTGGTAGGCTGCAGTCCATGGGGTCACGAAGAGTCGAGCATGACTGAGTGACAACTTCACTTTCACTTTTCACTTTCATGCATTGGAGAAGGAAATGGCAACCCACTCCAGTGTTCTTGCCTGGAGAATCCCAGGGATGGGGGAGCCTGGTGGGCTGCCATATATGGGGTTGCACAGAGTCAGACATGACTGAAGTGACTTAGCAGCAGCAGCATAAAATAATATATAAACAAGTTATTAAAATTTGAAAAAATGGAGAAAAGTGTAAAAAAGAAAATGATATACCAGTAATCTCACCACCCAGAGATGACTGCTAGTATTTTTTTTAATTAAAAAAATTTTTTTTAATTAATTTTTTTTTGGCTGTGCCCTGTGGCATGTGGGATCTTAGTTCCCTGACCAGGGATCAAACTCTCGCCTCCTACAGTGGAAGCACAGAGTCTTAACCACTGGACCACTAGGGAAGTCCCTTTACTATTATTACTTAAAAATTTTTTGACCATTAGTATTTTTTCCAGTTTTTTTTCCTTTGTGTACATAAATCTTTTAAGGAAAGCACATACATTGAGTATAGGCAATTTTGTATCTTTTTTGCTCCCTTTAGCAATATAGCATGAGCTTCTTCTCAGGGATATAGGGATTTGATAGGTGAGGAAAAGCATTTAGGGCAGAAGGAATAATGTATATTTGGATGGTATAGAAAGGAGAAAATTCAGGCTCTGTTTTGGGAATAACAATTAAACCCATTTTAGTGGATGAACATTGGGAAATGGTCAAAGGTGAGGCTGGAAAGGAAGGTGGGGACAGAGCATAGTTTGCCTTGAACAAATTAAGGAGTTTCTATTGAGGGAATGACTTCATTGCTTCTGACAATTTATTAGTCTGCTGAGGAATGTGGCAAGAATGGAAGGACTAAGAAAATGTCAGCAGCAATGAAATCATTCCCTCAATAGAAACTCCTTAATTTGGAGATGGGCAGACCTAGTTTCAAATCTTTGGGCCGCCGCATGTTAGCAGAGACCTCTACTTCCTGCTCAGTGAAATGAGTGTAGAACACGCACTATGTTCTTGGGAGGATTAAACAAGACAGGCGTGCAGCTCCTGATCCAGAGGAGGCCTCCAGGGAACATTGCTTCCTCTTTCTCCAGAACCTCTCATTCAAGACTTGTAGCCCTTATAGCAGCCTAAAGGGAATAATTCCTAAGAGGCCAGTAAAGAACTCCTGAACACTCTCTTGGAATGAGAGCTGCATCATTTCCAAAAAGCTGTGCAGCTCAGCAGATGTAACTAAACTGTCAATACATTTTGGAAGCCCAGACCCACACATAAATTAGTTGGGTGTTTTTCTTGAATTTGGGCTTCCCTGGTGGCTCGGACAGTAAAGAATGTGCCTGCAGGGCCGGAAACCTGGCTTCAACCCCTGGGTCAGGAAGATCCCCTGGAGAAGGGAATGGCAACCCACTCTAGTATTCTTGCCTGGAGAATTTTGGACAGAGGAGCCTGGCAGGCTCCATAGGATTGCAAAGAGTTAGACACGACTGAGTGACTAACACTTTCTCTTCTACTTTCTTGAATTTAGTTAAATGTTTTTCCATCACCTACAGGGCTGAAAAGTTAAGTAGTACTGAAAGGTCTAAAAGGGAAAAGTAACATCTTCTTTCTCTACCTAGTCCTAATCCAGGAAGGCCACCACTTTTAGAGCTGTTTTTCTGTGGTCTTTTACTTTATCTTTCTGCATGATAAATGTATTAGTTTATTTCTTCATGTTTCAATTTTAGCCATTGTCTGTTGACTTCTGTTGTTCCAGCTAAGGATTTAGCTTTCATACCACTCCTCTTTCTCTTTCCCATTATCCTCCTGTCTCCTTATTTTAATTGAATCAGTAAATAGTATTTATATTATCACAACTTTATAAATTATTAATTTTTGCTGAGTCAAGCCCAGGTACTATGATTTCGTTCCCTTTCCTGTTCAGCTTCGTGTTTATTCTGAAATTTCTGATCACCTTTTTATCCCCTTCTCATTCTTCCAGCTCTTCATACTCCCTGTTTTTTTCCAAATGGGTTCTTGGGGATAATGCTTTGTTCCAAGTACCCCCTGTTCCCCAGAAACTCTCCTTTTGGAATGCTGCCTCTGCTCTGGACATGCAGATCCCAGGATTCTTTACTGGTGCTCAGATTTAAAGTTTTGTTTCTGTCAGTTGTCAATCTGGACAAGTCATAGGAGTTAGATGATGTCTCAGGAACCTGGCCAAGACATATCTGGGCCCTTCTAGTTGTGTTATCTGGACGAACTTACATATTTCAGTGTCTTCTTACCTCATACGGTTGCCTTGAGATTATAAGTGAGCTTGCATAAATGGAGAAGCTTTGGAAGTTCTGTGAATGAAAAGTAGACTAGCTTATCCACAGTGACTTTGTTTCAGTGTTACTACCTACTCTGCATTTCAAAGGGCTTAGATATTATCCTTGCTGCTGTTTATATTTGCCTGTACATTCAACCAGATATCCTCTTTCTCCAGGAAAAATGAGCATCAGAGAGTCGGAGAAGTGAAGGACAGCTCTCAACACGTGCCTAGAAGGGTGGTGCTTGCTGTTTACACCTAGGCAGAAATGGGGGTGGGGTGGGGTAAGTTCTGCAGACTGATATAGTGGGGGAACTATTTTAGGAAGAGATTTAAGAGCATATTTTTGATATATTTATTTTATTTAACATGTAATTATGACATATAGCCTATGTGAAAAGTACTTTCTTATGTTTAAATAGCATGCAAAATCATTTGCAAGAGCAACAATAAATGAATTTTGGGGGACTCTTTATTTTTTAATGTCAGTGTCCAGGTTGCTTCCTATTGGTGCCATAAGGTATTTCTACTGTTTGTTTATAATTAAAAGTCAATTATCGATGTGAAATGGTAACCCATTTACCATATATTATTACACTTTGGGTACGTGAGGTAGAGACTTGGGGACTGCGTGAATATTTTATTCACATGATACCTGCATCAGTTTGAGATTCTCTTGGTATCAAGTGATGAAAACCTATTTCAAAGTGGCTTAAAGGAAAAAGAGATTGTATTGGTTTATGGAACTGAGAAGTTCAGGGATAAACTTGCTGCAGGCCTGGCTTGATTCAGGAGCACAAACTATGTCTTTAGAACCCAGAGTCTCTCTCTTGGCGTTTCTTGGCTCTGTCTTCCTATGTGTTGGCTTTACTTGCAGGCACATTATTTGGGTGGTGGCCATTGCAGTTCTAGGCCCCCTTTCAGGCAGTTCAAGAAGGGGTGTCAGGATTAATCTTGATCTTGTTTCACATGCAGCTTTGGCACCTCTGAGTCAGTTACTTTGATTATGTGGACTCAAGGCCCTGGTTGGCCAGGCCTGGGTATCATCCCAGAGCTGCGGGTGGAGTTGTTCCACTGGAAACATTTAGATCTTAGGAGAATGGGAGGCAGGGATATCGTTCCCCAGAGGAAGACCATAGTTCTTTCTTTTTAAAAAAATTTATTTATTTATTTTAATTGGAGGCTAATTACTTTACAATATTGTAGTGGTTTTTGCCATACATTGGCATGAATCAGCCATGGGTGTACATGTGTCCCCATCCTGACCCCCCTCCCCCCTCCCTCCCCATCCCATCCCTCAGGGTCATGCCAGGTGCACCAGCCCTGAGTGCCCTGCCTTGTGCATTGAACCTGGACTGGCGGTCTGTTTCACATATGGTGATATACATGTTTCAATGCTATTCTCTCTAATCATCCCACCCTCACCTTCTCCCACAGAGTCCAAAAGTCTGTTCTTTGTCTCTGGGTCTCTTTTGCTGTGTCACATATAGGGTCATTCATTACTATCTTTCTAAATTCCATATAAATGTGTTAATGTACTGTATTGGTGTTTTTCTTTCTGACTTACTTCACTCTGTATAATAGGCTCTGGTTCCATCTACCTTATTAGAACTGATTCAAATGCATTCTTTTCAGTAGCTGAGTAATATTCCACTGTGTATATGTACCACAGCTTTCTTATCCATTCATCTGCCGATGGACATCTAGGTTGTTTCCATGTCCTGGCTATTGTAAACAGTGCTGTGGTAAACATTGGGGTACACGTGTGTCTTTCAGTTCTGGTTTCTTCATGTGTGTGCCCAGCAGTGGGATTGCTGGGTTGTATGGCAGTTCTATTTCCAGTTTTTTAAGGAATCTCCACACTGTCCTCCATAGTGGCTGTCAAAATATGCATAGAAACAAATGAAAATGGAAACACAACAATTCAAAACCTATGGGATTCAGTAAAAGCAGTGCTAAGGGGAGGGTTCATAGCAGTACAAGCTTACCTCAAGAAACAAGAGAAAAATCAAATAAATAACCTAACTTTACACCTAAAACAACTAGAAAAAGAAGAAATGAAGAACCCTAGGGCTAATAGAAGGAAAGAAATCATAAAAATTAGGGCAGAAATCAATGAAAAAGTGAAAAAGGAGACTATAGCAAAAGTCAACAAAACTAAAAGCTGGTTCTTTGAGAAGATAGACAAACCATTAGCCAGACTCATCAAGAAAAAAAGGGAGAAGAATCAAATCAACAAAATTAGAAATGAAATTGGAGAAATCACAACAGATAACACAGAAATGCAAAGGATCATAAGAGACTACTATCAGGAACTATATGACAATAAAATGAACAACTTGGAAGAAATGGATGAATTCTTAGAAAAGTATAACCTTCCAAAACTGAACCAGGAAGAAATAGAAAATCATAACAGACCCATCACAAGCACAGAAATCGAAACTGTAATAAAAAATCTTCCAACAAACAAAAGCCCAGGACCAGATGGCTTCACAGGTGAATTCTACCAAAAATTTAGAGAAGAGCTATTGAGTTGAACACCTATTCAACTTAAACTCTTCCAGAAAATTGCAGAGGAAGGTAAACTGCCAAACTCATTCTATGAGGCCACCCTCACCCTAATTCCAAAACCAGACAAAGATGCCACAAAAAAAGAAAACTACAGGCCAGTATCACTGATGAACATAGATTATAAAATCCTCAACAAAATACTAGCAAACAGAATCAAACAATTTATTTAAAAGATCATACATCATGATCAAGTGGGCTTTATCCCAGGGTTGCAAGGATTCTTCGATTCTTCTATATTTGCAAATCAATCAATGTGATACAACACATTAACAAATTAAAAGATAAAAACCTTTTGATTATCTCAATAAATGCAGAGAAAGCTTTTGACAAAATTCAGCATCCATTTATGATAAAAAACCCTCCAGAAAGCAGGCATAGAAGAAACATACCTCAACATAATAAAAGCCATATATGATAAACCCACAGCAAACATTATCCTCAATGATGAAAAATTGAAAGCATTTCCTCTAAAGTCAGGAACAAGACAAGGGTGCCCACTCTCACCACTGTTGTTCAACATAGTTTTGAAAGTTTTAGCCACAACAATCAGAGAAGAAAAAGAAATAAAAAGAATCCAGATTGGAAAAGAGGAAGTAAAACTCTCACTGTTTGCAGATGACATGATCCTCTACATAGAAAACCCTAAAGACACCACCAGAAAATTACTAGAGCTAATCAATGAATATAAGTAAAGTTGCAGGATATAAAATTAATATACAGATATCCCTTGCATTCCTATACACTAACAATGAGAAAACAGAAAGAGAAATTAAGGAAACAATTCCATTCACCATTGCAACAAAAGAATAAAATACTTAGGAATAAATCTACCTAAAGAAACAAAAGACCTATATATAGAAAACTATAAGACACTGATGAAAGAAATCAAAGAGGACACACATAGATGGAGAAATAGACCATGTTCATGGATTGGAAGAATCAATATAGTGAAAATGAGTGTACTACCCAAAACAATCTATAGATTCAGTACAATCCCTATCAAGCTACCAACAGTATTTTTCACAGAACCAGAACAAATAATTTCACAATTTGTATGGAAATACAAAAAACCTCAAATAGCCTAAGCAATCTTGAGAAATTAGAGTGGAACTGAAGGAATCAACCTGCCTGACTTCAGACTATACTACAAAGCTACAGTCATCAAGACAGTATGGTACTGGCACAAAGACAGAAATATAGATCAATGGAACAAAATAGAAAGCCCAGAGATAAATCCTCACACCTATGGACACCTTATCTGACAAAGGAGGCAAGAATATACAATGGAGGAAAGGCAATCTCTTTAACAAGTGGTGCTGGGAAAACTGGTCAACCACTTTTTGTAAAAGAAGGAAACTAGAACACTTTCTAATACCATACCCAAAAATAAACTCAAAATGGATTGAAGATCTAAATGTAAGACCAGAAACTATAAAACTCCTAGAGGAAAACATAGGGAAAACACTCTGACAGAAATCACAGCAGGATCCTCTATGACCCATCTCCTTGAGTAATGGAAATAAAAGCAAAAATAAACAAATGGGACCTAATTAAACTTAAAAGCTTTTGCACAATGAAGGAAACTATAAGCAAGCTGAAAAGAGCCTTCAGAATGGGAGAAAATAATAGCAAATGAAGCAACTGACAAAGAATTAATCTCAAAAATACACAAGCAGCTCATATAGCTCAATACCAGAAAAATAAACAACCCAATCAAAAAAATGGGCCAAAGAACAAAACAGGCATTTTTCCGAAGAAGACATACAGATGGCTAACAAACACATGAAAAGATGCTCAACATCACTCATTATCAGAGAAATGCAAATCAAAACTACAGTGAGGTACCATCTCATGCCAGTCAGAATGGCTGCTATCAAAAAGTCTACAAACAATAAATGCTGGAGAGGGTGCAGAAAAAAGGGAATCTTGTTAACACTGTTGATGGGAATGCAAACTAGTCCAGCTGCTATGAGGACTATGGTTCTTTTAGAAGAAGGACAGTAGATGTGGGGTGGCCAGAATGTCAGGTCCACAAAGAGACCTGGCAGGGGCCCCTGCCCAGCAGGTGCTCACTGGTCTTTTTGAATTGAATTGGTTATGTGCTAAGAGCCTAGAATTCCTCTGGTTGCCAAAGTGGACTTTCTTTTTCTCTCTGTTGTTCAAATCAGGAACTTGTTAAACTCAGGTTTACAAATTTGTCTGTTTAGTGTATTGATCTTGAAAACTCGGATTCCTCTATAAGGGCAAAGAAAGAAAGTGAAGTCGTGAAGTCACTCAGTCGTGTCTAGCTCTTTGCTACCTTGTGGACTTGTAGCCCGCCAGGCTCCTCTGTCCATGGGATTTCTCAGGCAAGAATACTGGAATAGGTTGCCATTTCCTTCTCCAGGGGATCTTCCCAACTCTGGGATTGAACCCAGGTTTCCCGCAATGCAGACAGACTCCTTACCGTCTGAGCCACGGGCTTCCCCTTTATAAGGGCTAAAGACCCACATATTGTTACTTTTAAGGTTTTACAGTGCTTTTGCTAAATGGATTTGCTGTTGGCCAATTCTGCTTTATTATTTGTTTCAAGAAATAACAAATTCTACTCTGTTGGGTAGAAATTTCTTAACATTGGATTATATATTTAGACCGGTGCTCATTGTAGCATTTTCTTTCTAAAAATATTTTTTTTGACAGTCCACTAAAATGATGACAATGTTTAACAGGAGTGATAGGATTGCGGGCAGTTTCTTACAGTCAGTTGGAGCTTCTTACTTATAGTCAGTTGGAGCTTCCTGGGTGGCTCTAGTGGTAAAGAACCCACCTGCCAACGCAGGGGACACAAGAGACGTGGGTTTGATCCCTGGGTTGGAAAGATCCCCTGGAAGACGGCGTGGCAAGAATACTCTCCAGTAGTCTTGTCTGGAGAACTCCGTGGACAGGGGAGCCTGGTGGGCTACAGTCCACGGGGCCACAAGAGTCAGACACGACTGAAGCAACGTAGCACAGATGGATGCATACACACTGTCAGTTGCTAACAGTGTTCTCGACAAGCCAGGGCTTGTGGTATCCGATTGAGTCACATGTTCTACCCTTAACTTGGCTTGTTTTTCACGTGTGTGATCTCCACACGAGTTGATTCATTGTCTGGGTAGGAATTTCTGAATATTAGCTCACAATTAATCCGTATTCATCCTGCTGAATTCTTGCTCTGGGCTGCAACAGAAAGCCTGGTAACAGTATGTACCTGTTTTCTGTTGTTCCCTCCCCACAGAGGGAGGGCCAGCAGAGCATCCAGACACAGGAAGTACAGAGGCCCTGGGGCAGCAAAGAGCATGATTTCTTCTTGGCGCCTATCAGAAGGTCTGCTCATGCCAGCAATTTTAGATCCTGTGAATACTAGCTTGGGTCCCATGAAATGCCTGTTTTTGTAGGTCGGAAGTGGTTAAGTAGCAGCAGCAGCGTACGGTTCAGCCTGTCCCTCCATCAGCGGTCCTGCTGTTGACCTGCAGGCAACTGAAGTTCTCTGGGCTGCAGTTTCCTCACCCCGATGTGGTTGGTCGATGGTTATTTTAGACAACTTTTTACCCCTGACATTTTATGACTCTAGTCAGGGCCAGGACAGGGTGAGGCAGGTGAGATGCCAGAAACACCAAGTTGAAGGAGATGCTCATCCTGCCCTTGTACAACCTGCAGAGTGAGAGCTCAGCCCCAGCCCCTAGTCCCAGCCCTGATTCTAATTCATTTTTCCATTCACATGTGAGGTTTGCTTTGCTGTTGTATAACCTGAGCTCTATCAATGATGCCCTTTTTTTTGTTTCTTTAAATGAGCAAGGTTTTTTTTTTTTTTTTAAATTTTTATCTCTGTATTTTTGACTGCAATGGATCTTCATTGCTGCGCCTGGGCTTTCTCTAGTTGCGGCAAGTGGGAGCTATCCTCTAGTTGCAGCGTGTAGGCTTCTCATTGCGGTGACTTCTCTAGTCGCAGAGCGTGGGCTCTAAGGTACACAGGCTTAGTTGCCCCATGGCATGTGGAATCCTCCCAGACCAGGGATGGAACCCATGTCCTCTGCATTGGCAGGTGGATTCTTAGCCACCAGACCACCAGAAAAGTTCAGTGATGCTTACTGAGGCACTGTTCTCAACAAACCAGGGCTTGTGGTATCTCGTTGAGTCACGTGTTCTACCCTTAATTTTACTTGTTTTTCACGTTTTTTATCTCAACGCATGAGTTAGTTCATTGTTAGGTAGAAACTTCTGAATATTAGCTCACAATTAATCCACATTTATCCTGCTGAATTCTTGCTCTTGGCTGCAACTGAAAACTTAGTAACAGTATGTACACATTTTCCATTTTCCGTTGTTTTTCTTTAGATCAGTCCAAAATGTTCGTGAAGGTTTTTAGTGAAATTGACCGGATGCCCCAACTTCTTGCATACTACTACAAGTGCCACAAGGTGAGAAGCTGTGAGTGATTGCCCCTGTGGAATGTTTGTAGAACCGGGCCATGGAGTCCCAGTTTCAAATCTCAGTTTCTTACTTAAAGGTAAAAATGTTTGCCTTCATGCTCTCTGGCTTTTTTCTTTTAATTAGCCAGTAGGGGGTGCCCTTGGTCCAGCCTCTGGATTCATTTAATTGTAAGTTGGGAAAAAGAGTCATTGGTTTTCAGCCTTTGTTTTTGTAGCTGGATTTCCTTTACAATGGAAGAGTTTTTAGTTTTTCCCATTTTTGTGTTTTGAGATTCCTTTAAAGCTCAATCGCTAAAGAATCTGCTTGCAATGCAGGAGACCCAGGTTTGATTCCTGGATGAGAAAGAGGCCCTGGAGAAGGAAATGAGAACCCACTGCAGTATTCTTGCCTGGAGAATCCCATGGACAGAGGAGCCTGGCAGGCTATACAGTCCATAGGGTTGCAAGAGTCAGACATGACTTAACGACTAAACCGCCACATTTTTGTCTTTTAAGGGAGATTTTCGTCATAAGGTTTATTATGCCTTCAGTAAACCTTGAGAATTTTATCTGCTGTCTAGGTTTGTTGAGATTAGTTTGAAAATCTTGACAGCTTCCTGGTCTAACTTAATTCCTGCAAATCCAATGCTCACATGTCTTTTAAGCAGTGGAGTTAGGACATGAAGCTAAAATACATCTTCATGGCCACCCCTGAGATCTATTCAGAAGAATGGGGGCGTGCTGAGTACATTGGCATGCTTTGGGAGAAAGATAAAAGGAGAAAGGATCACTTAGAGGGCAACAGATTCAAGCTCTAGATGACAACAGAGCAGGTGTTTTTCCTGCCTTCTGAAAAAATTATTCATTTATTTATTTGGCTGCATTGGATCTTGGTTACAGCATGTGGGGTGTTCATTATGACCCGTGGGCTTAGTTGCCCCATGGCACGTGGGATCTAAGGTCCCCAACCAAGGACTGAACCCATGTCCCCTTCATTGGAAGGTGGATTCCTAACCACTGGACCACCAGGGAAGTCCCTTTTCTGCCTTTTTTTAAGCCAGCGGTCATCCGTGGGTACCTGCTTGCCCGGGAGAGTGGGCAGTGGTGGATCTCTTGCTGAGGTCAGGGGGCAGGAGGGCAGCAGGCAGCATATCCTGGCGGACCCAGTAAGGCCTCATTTCTTCTGCCTCCACAGGTGCAGCTTTTAGCGGCCTGGCAGGAGCTGTGCCAAACCGACCTGCCCGTGGACCGGCAGCTCGCTGGACTCTACGACGCCTTGCTCGGTGCTTGGCACACACAAATCCAGTGGGCTTCGCAGGTAACAGCTCATCTGGGTTTTCGGGAGGACAGAGCCCGTGGTGCCAAGGGAGAGGCCGATGACCTTGACACCCTCAGCTCTGCTTGAAGAACTTCCCCTTATGCTGCCATCACCAGAAGGGTTAAAAGATAAGCTTCAAAACCCAAGGCAGGCAAAGCTTCAGGTCTCCATTCAAACTCTTCTTATCGCTCTTATCTGTAGCTTAAATAGGATCTAATGTGACAGTGTTGCTTGTTGTTCAGCCAGGCAGCCCATGGAATTCCTGGAGGCCGTTATCTCCTGATCTAAAAGCAGGAGGCCCTTAGTCAGGTTGTGCTTGAGTGAACCAGACCTTTTTATCTTAACTTGGGGTAAAATTTACCTGGTCTAAAGTGAGTTTCCCTTGTTTTCACAATACACCAGGAGTTAGAGGAGCAGTATAGAGTTTTAAAGGTGCCCTCTGACTTAGGGCAGAGGTGAGGCAGAGAAACTGCATTTCGTTGACTTTCAGGAACTTTCCATCCTTTACCTTCTCGAATATTCAGCCTTAAAGGGTATAAATCACTGGTCCCACGTCTTCGTGCCAGGAAGTGCCCCGGATCTTCTTTTTTTTGTCTGAGTAATGACTGACTGGGCCTGTTCATGGTGTGGCTTATTATATTTTTTTCAAAATTCATTGTGAATCACCCTTCAAGTGCTGGTCAGTCATTCGCAGGCATGAACTTGACGGTGGTTGGAGATGATTCCTCATACAGGGTCACGTCGCTCAAGATCGTTGAAGCAGTCTTCTCCATCCTTGTTTCTTTCTTCTTGAACCATTCAGTCTGGGGGAAAAAAAAAAACCAAGCAAAACAAAAAACAACCCCCTGTGGAAGTTTCATGGTTTTTATGTCATTGTCAGTTTTCAGTGACCCTGTCCATCCACACTCATTTCTGTGTCCTTGTCTGCTGCTTCTATCAGGAGGATTACAACAGTTCATGCGCAAATGTACAGATGCCCCTCAGTGTCTGAGTAAAAGGATTTCGACTTCTCACACTTCTATTCAGGCCTCATCCCAAGTTTTGTAAGATGTGATGTATGTCCTTGTGTGCATGCTCAGTCCTGTCTGACTCTTTGCAACTGTGTGGACTGTAGCCCGCCAGGCTCCTCTGTCCATGGAAAATTCCAGGTAAGAATACTGGAGTGGGTTGCCACTTCCTACTCCAAGGGATCTTTCCAACCCAGGGATCGAACCCTTGTCTCTTGGTCTCTTGTGTCTCCGACATTGGCAGGCGGGTTCTTTACCACTGAGCCAGCTGGGAAGTCCCTGTAAGATACAAGTATATGCTAATTTACGCTTTTGTCCCAGGGCCCGTTTTCTTTTCAAAATGTGAGTCTGATACGTGACTGTTACCTCCTAAAGCTCAGTATAGCACAGAAGAAAACCAAAGGTGCCGGGGTGAATATGTCTCTGAAGACTTTTTATCCTCAGTATTTTAATATGAAAATTTCCCAACGTACAAAAGATTTGAAAGAATTGTGCAGTGAACACCCATGGACCCACACCTCCTGTGTTCTACAATGAACATTTTGCTGTTTGCTTTACCACAGATCTAGCCATCTCTCCATGTGTCTATCTGTTCACCAACTCATCTTAGTTTTTGACTCATTTCAAAGTAAGTTGCAAACATCATTCACTTTCAAACATACATATCATTGGCTAGAGTTCAGTATTTGTTTACTGAGTTTTTTTAGGTAAATTGTGAACTGTGATGATCTTAAATATGCCATTTGATTAGTTTTGACAAATGCAGTTTAACCTAGTCCCCTACCAAGGTACAGAATGCAACTGTCATCCTAGAAAGTTCTCTTGCATTCCTTCTCAGTTGGTCTTTGTGCCACCATCACTGAGGGCAACCGCTGGGCTGTTTTTTCCACCATAAATCAGTTCAGCCCGTCGTAGAATTTCATGCAAATGGAATTTTGCGGTGTATGTTCTTTTGTGGAGGATTCTTTTATTCAGCCTGGTTTTGAAGCTTCATTCGTGTTGCTGTGTGCATCAGTAGTTCCTTTTCGTTACTGAACGCTCTTACATGGTGTGAATATATCTCGGTTTTGTTTATTCAGCCTTTTCTTGATGGACACTTGGACTGTTTCTAGTTCGGTGTGATTGTAAGTGGAGCTGCTCTGAACCTTGTTCTATAAGTCTTTTTGTGGATACCACAGGTTCATGTCTCTTGGGTAAACCCATGGGAGAGATACTGCTGGGTTATAGAGTAGGTCTATATCTAGATATACAAGAAATCAGCACTTTTCAAAGTGGTTGTGCTTTTTCACACTCCCACACACGAGTACGCGAGAGTTCCGATTGCTCCACATCCTTGCCATCATTAGATGTTGTCAGTCTTTTTAATCTTAGCCATTCTGGTGGGTGTAGTATCTCCCTGTGATTTTAATTTGCATTTCCCTGATGACTAAGGGTGTTGAACTCCTTTTCTCATGCTTATCGGCCACTTGTATATCTTCCTTTGTGAAGTATCTGTTCTGGTGTTCTGCCTATTTTTTTAAAAAATTGGGTAACTTGCTTTTTAAATTATTGAGTTATGGAAGTTCTTTGTATATTCTGGATATAAGTTCTTGATCAGATATATTTTGTAGATACTTCCTTCCAGTCCGAGCAGAAGTGTTGATTTTTGATGAACTTAATTTTATCATAGTTTTCTTATATGGTTATTCTTTCTTTGTCCTCAGAAACTATCACCAACCCCCAAGTTGCAAAGACATTCTTCTGTGTTTTCTTCTAGATGCTTGTTGAGCTTTTACATTTAGTTCTGTGGCCCATCTAGAATCAATTTTTGTATATAGTGTAAGGTGGGGCTTCCCTGGTGGCTCAGACAGTAAAGAATAAAGAAGCTGCCTGCGATGCAGGAGACCTGGGTTTGATCCCTGGGTTGGGACGATCCCTTGGAGAAGGGAATGGCTGCCCACTCCAGTATTCTTGCCTGGAGAATTCCAGTGTAAGGTAATGCCACATTGTTTCTGCATGTTGTCTGGGTTAATTCCATGCCCCGTGTTGTTAAGTTTGATCTTGTAGTCTTTTGAACCTTTTGGTGGTTCTTTAACCAGTGGCCATCCCTTGTGCCAGATCACTTTAAAGGAAAAGGGACACCTTTGAGCATGAGAGACCTGCTGGTTGGTCAGCTGAAACTGTCAGCTGTAAACATTATAGTTCCAGCTGCCCAACCAATTAGAAGGCTTTGGTTTAGAGTAGTTTAGTTTAATTCTTCCCCCGCCTCAAGTCATTTAAGTAGGAGATAAAAGTGAAGTAGATATTCATTGCCTAGTCCTTTCTCACAATACCAGGAGAAGAGCCAGGATTTCTTTTTCTAGATAAGAATACTTTTCATTGTCTCCATTGGTTCCATCCTTTCTTGTAGTAAAATGTTTCTTTTGTTAAATCAGGAAGTTGGACTGGGTGATATCTAAAGATCTCTGTGATTCTCTTATGTTTGGGGGATCATGGAGGGAATATTAATACTTTGGATAGAGACAGAGGAGGGTGTGTATTGGTGCAATTTTGTGTGGAGGCAGTGGGAATATATGATGGAGAAACACTGAATGCAAGACAGGAGTTTGGCTTTCTCTAGAAGGCAGTGAGCATCTGGAGCAGTAGTGTGAATGATGTTACTGTTTTAAGAATCACTTTGGTGTTAGACCATCGCCTATGTAGTTCCTCTGCCAAAAAGTCTCACCAAGAGGAAGCATGCAGATAAATCGAAGACCATTTTTTGAAACAACTGTCCTGGACTCTTCAAAAATGTCAGTATCATGAAAGAAAAACAGTCAGGGAGTTATTAAGATTAAAGGAGACAAAAAGGCAACTGAATGTAATTTCACGATCTTGGATGGGATTCTGCGTGATGACAAAAAAAGCTATTCAAAAGAACATTAAAAAGATGATTGAGGAGATTTGAACATGGACCATAGCAGGTATAAGTATTACATCAAAGTTAAGTTTGATTAGTTGCAGTGTTGTGGTGATAAGGCTGGCCTTATTCTTAGGCGATATATGCCGAAGTATTTAGCGGTAACATGTCATGATACCTGTGATTACCTTTTCAATGGTTTAGGAAGTAAAGCATTTGTGGCAAAATACTAATTGTTGAATCTTGCAATATTTAAACATTTAAAGCATAAGAAAAATTCTAAATAACCTTTAAAAATAGTGAATTTGGTAATGGTAAATAGGGTGAATTGATGAAGAAAGACTGAAGACAGGTAGGAAGCTATGTTTGGTCTAGGATAGTGATGGTAACGTAACAAAGGCATCCAGTTAAAAAATGGGCAATTGTTAGAACCTGGTAGGTGACAAAGGACCTGAAAGGAAGGAAAGTGGAAAGAGAGATTTTTATTCTGGTCGAATGGAAATGCTACTGACAGAAATAAGGAAGTTGAGAGAAACAGGTCTGAGGAGGTCAGCAGGAAAAGAATGAATTCCAATCTGGGACACTTTAAAATTCCAAGAGAGAGTGGCTCAGCTCAATGGTGACACCTAGTAGATGGCTGGAAGCTGTCATTCAGGAAATATAAATTGGTTGTTTCGGTATTTGTTGGGTTAAATGCAAATTTCCTCTGTCTCTTTCTCTCAGACTCCAGCAGTGATATTTATTAAACTAAATAGGTGCTCATTGAATTCACTATGAGAATTAAAACATTTGATCTTCTCTTTTCATAATAATCTAAGAAAAGATATTAGCATATTTTGGACCATGTGCATGACCACCTTATAACCAGTTGCAGCCGTATGATTTCAGTGGGTGCATTCGTGTTGGTAGTCACGTTGGTACCCGTCTTCTCTTGGGGGCGAATGAAAAAAGAGGTAATACTTACATGATATAAGTGCTGGTGTCAAGTGAGTGCTGTTTTATGTACGTTGCATAATGTTTTCTAGGATCCTTCCCTTTTTATGGCTGAGTAATCTGTTGTGTGTATTTATCGAATTTTGTTTATCCATTCATTTGTAGGTAAACACTTGAATTGCTTCTGACTTTTGGCTATTCGGAATAATGATGCTGTGAACAGGGGTGTACAAACATCTGTTTGGGTCCCTGTTTTCAATTTTTGGGGGTGTATACCTACAAGTGGAATTGCTGGATCATATAATCCTATGTTTAACATTTTGAGGAACTGCCAAATGTTTTCCATAGCAACTGCAATGTTTTCCATTCCCGTCAGCCATGCATAAGAATCCAAGATCATGAGAAATTTGCCCTATGTTTTCTTCTAAGAATTTTATAGTTCACTCTTTAACATATAGGTCTTAACATTTGAGTTAATTTTTATATATGGTATAAGGTAAGGATCCAACTTTTTTTGTTGTTGTTATGTGGATTTCCAGTTTTCTGAGTGCCATTTGTCAAAAAGACTGTCCTTTTTCGATTGAATGATTTTTGGCACCCTTGTTTAAAATCATTTAACCATGCATGTGTTTTTCTGGGCTCTCTATTCTATGCCATTGGGCTATTTGTCTATTCTTACTCAGATGCCACACTGTTTTGACTATTATAGCTTTGTTGTAAATTTTGAAAATAGGAAGCATGAGATAGTCAATGTTCTTCTTTTTCAGTATTGTTTTTGCTATTTGAGGTTCCCTGAAATTCCATATGAATTTTAGAATGAGTTTTCCTGTTTCTCCAGAAAATACTTTGGGGATTTTAATGGTGAGTACACTGAATATATAGATGGCCTTGGGTAGTATTATTATCTAGCTCAGTGGGTAAAGAATCTGCCTGCAATGTAGGAGATCCAGGTTTGATCCCTGGGTTGGGAAGATCCCCTGTAAAAGGAAATGACAACCCACTCCAGTATTCTTGCCTGGAGAATCCCACGGACAGAGGATTTGCAGGCTGGTCTACAAATGTGCTTCCAGATCCTCTAACTGATTCAGTGAATTGCTCTTCCTCAGTTCTGTTTGTTCCCTGCCACCCATACCCTCCCCGTTTCTGCATTTCATTTTCACAGTCCTGTCTCTAGCCAGTATCCAAATACTACATGTGATAGATTTGAAAATAGTTAGGCAGACATGAAGTAGCCAGTTGTCTTGGAGGCAAGGCACAAGTCTTGCTAGTTTACTTGGCTTCTGAGCACATCTACTTGGGTGCTGAGCGAAGCCTGGACCCTGTAGCTCTTGATTGGACTACTTCCTGGCTCAGAGGGATTCCTGCAGGCCATCCAGGAGTCTGCTTCATTGGAAGGTTTGCTCCCATGTGATAACACGGACGCCTCTCTCCCCCTGCAGGTCTTCAAGAACCACCACGACGTAGTAACTGTTTTGCTGATTCAGACCCTGGGGGCCTTGGTGCCCTCTCTGCCCATGTGCCTCAGTTCCGGCGTGGAGCGGGCAGGACCTGAGCTGGAGCTCGTCAAGCTGCTGGAGTTCTACGATGCCACCGCCCACTTCGCCAAGGGGTTGGAGATGGCCCTGCTCCCCCACGCACGTAAACATGCTTCCTCCCAGCTCTCTGACTTGCCTTCACTCACTTTTTTTGGGGTGGGTCGGGGGGCCTGGGTTTGTTTACCTTTTCCAGTGACTGATTTTACAGACATGGAAAGGAGCAGTGTTTTCCTTCTCAACAGTGAGGGAAACCTTTTCCATGAAAACATTGCCATTATGGAAATAATTGTTGCCTAATATATTTGCCTAGCTCCAGTGCTGCCTAGACGCTTCACACATGCTGGGGAAGTGACAGGGACTTCTGCAGGGGCTTAGAGTGTAAGAGGCAGGTGGACGTCAGTGGCAGCGAGTGGGCAGCGAGTTAGGCTGGGAGGGTGGTGTCCTCTTCCTCTTAAGTCATCACAGAACCTCTGGCAAGTCAGCCTAAAAAAGTAAGTTCAAGAGAACAAGTGGATTAGAGGAGGCTTTTGCAAGGGCAACAGCATATTTTTAAGGGCAAGGATGCCGTATTAGGACCAAGGGTGGCTATAAGGTACCTGGGCTTTCCCCAGATGCTGTGTGAGAGCACAGCGCTTTTTATTCCCATTTGGGCAAACAATGCGTGGTGTGTTGCATTTCCCCAGCTGTTTTCCATCTATATTAAAAGCATCATAAAGCTTTAAGTCACACAGACCTCGTGAGGAATGCTGCTGTCAAATCAGGAAGTCGCCTGCAGGAAGGCCTGCTTCTGCCATTGGGCTGCTGTGTGTCACTAACTTGGTTTATTTACTAGTTATTCTCTTTAATTGCCTTCATGTATAATTACCTCGTACATTCCAGGGAGTGTGTTTGTTGTTCGAGTTCCTGATGACTCATCAGGGGTTTTTGGCACACTTGCTGGTCAGGCCTCGACTGTGGGAGAGGCACGGTGGATGTGGACAGCTTCCAGGGATCTGGACATCGTTGTCCTAGTGGTTGGAGAGTGTTTAGGCTGAGTGTCCTGCAGGGGCAGAGTGGAATGAAGGCAGGGCCAGAAGCAGGTTGCTTTCCTCCTACTGATGATGGATATTGCTGAAGAAGAGAGAACCACCCTCTAAAGAACCAGATACAGAAAGTACTTTGTTAGTCAGCCATGGAAGTTTAGATTTTTCATGATTCCTATTGAGATTAAAAAAAAAATTATATGTATTTTTTAGTTTAAAAGTACTTTGGAAACAGACATAAAAATAAAAGAGAATAAAAATGATCCATAATCTCTTCACTCAGAGAGGCATGGGAACATTTTATTTCCTCCCAGTAGTTCATATATAAATATACATGTTCATAAATGTATATGAAATAAAGGGCTTCCCAGGTAACTCAGTGGTAAAGAATCCATCTGCCAGTGCTCTAGATGTGGGTTCAGTCTCTGGGCTGGGAAGATCCCCTGGAGGAGGAAATTGGCCACCCAGTATTCTTGCCTGGGAAATCCCATGGACAGAGGAGCCTGGTAGGCTCTAGTACATGGGGTTGCAGAAGAGTTGGACATGACTTAGTGACTAAATAACAACAACGTATGAAATAGGTGCATATATAAATATATACATGTGCATGTATCTTGAAAAATACTAGTTTATATGATCTTATACTCTCTTTTTTGCTCACATTAATATAATGAGCATTTTTATGTCATTAAGTATCTTCCTAAGACATGGTTTTTAATGACCATTTGATAATGATGGCTTACTTTAATTTTTTAATCCACTATTTAGAAATAAAACTATTATAAACAATCTTGCACATTGATTTTGGAGCCCACTTCTGATTATTCCTTGGAAGAAGTTTGAAAATTACAGTTGCTAATAAATGAAAAATTTAAAGATTTTGTCACATTTAGTTCTGTAGAAAGTTTCTGCCTCTTTACGGATTCATCTGTAGTAAATAAGGCTCCTCATTCCCCCATGCCCTAACCAGCACTAGGCTCTATTGTTTTTCCCCTTGCCAGTTTCTTAGACAGTTAACAATACATTGTTTCAATTTTCATTTCTTTGATTACTAGCCAGTTTGAAAATTATAAAAAGTTATATTTTTTCTCTTAAATTGCTTATTCTTTTGCCTCTTTTTCTGTTTGAGAGTTTAATCTATTTCTGGTTAATTTATAAGGGCAATTTATTTAAAACAATGTTTTATCAAATATGTTCTCAACAAAGCACTGTTGTAAAAATTCATGATACAGTTATATCTATAACATAAGATGAAACTCTCCTATAATCCCACTAGCTGGAAATAACCACTGTTAAAAATTTGGTGTGTATTCCCAAAATATCTTACATAGTATGGATTTTTTCTCATTATCAGCTATGTTGCAGATACGTTTTCTAACTTTCTAGTTTACCTTTAAGACTTTTCTATTTTAATGTATATAGTGTAACTCTCTAAAAGGTTATGCAGTAGAAAGTAAAAAAAAATAATTAGTTGACTTTATAGTTAACAAGCAATATGTTTGGAGTAGGAAATGACAACCCACTCCAGGATTCTTGCCTGGAGAATTCTGTGGACCGATGAGCCTGGTGGTACAGTCCATGGGGTCATAAAGAGTTGGACACCACTGAACACATACACACACGTATTGGGTTTAGAAAAACCCAGAAAATACAAGGAAGGAAAAAGAGCAAGCTCAATCAGCTGTCCAGAAACAATATTTTACGTTATATACATATGCATATTTTGTATATGAGTGTGTGTATGTACTTAAATGCTTTTTATTTTTTATTAGTTTTTATTGGAGTATAATTGCTTTACAATGTTGTTACCTTTTTTTTTTGAAGAACTACTGTCTTTTAAATTTTTATTTGTTTATTTATTTTTGATGGAGCTGGGTCTTTGTAGCTGTGTGCAGACTTTCTCTGCTTGCAGCAAGTGGGAGCTACTCTTCCTTGTGGTGGGTGTGTGGGCTCACTGTGGCAGCTTCTCTTGTTGCAGAGCATGGGCTCTAGGGTGTGGGGGCTTCAGGAGTTGCAGTGTGTGGGCTCAGTAACTGTGGCACTTGGGCTTAGTTGCCACGCAGCATGTGGGATTTTCCTGGGCCAAGAATCGAACCTGTGTCCCCTGCACTGGCAGGTGGATGCCTAACGGCTGGACCACCAAGGAAGTCCTTGTTAAATATTTTTAATACAATATTTTATTATCACCGTCACCCTCCCAGTTTTATATTGATGCAGTACTGTCATCCAGTACACAAATTTTCCTAGTTCCACAACAGTCTTTATAGCCGTTTCCCTACCTCTTACTAAAGTCTGCTCAGTGTACATGCATTATTTTTGGTTGTCCTTTCTCTTTAATCTCTTTTAAACTAAAAACAGTCATCTCATCTCTGGTCTTTTATGATACTGATGTCTTTGCAGAATACAGGGTAGTTTTCTTATAGAATGTCCTATAGCTTGGAATTATCTAGTTGTTTCCTTGTGTTTAGATTTAGATGAAACATTTTTAATAAGAATACCACGCTGTTGATGATGTATACTTCTGTGGCATCACATCAGGAGACACATAATGTCCAATTATTGGTGGTGGGTTGGATTAATCACTTGGTAGTTATACCTGCCAGGTCACTCCATTGTGAAGTTACCTTTTCCTCTTTGTAATTAATAATTATCTATGGGGTGATATTTTAGCCCATAGGAATATTCCGTTCCTTAAGAAACATTTACCTAATGACTTTAGCATCCGTTTGTAATTCCTGCCTGAATATGCCTTTACATTGCTGATCATAAAATGGTAATATTCTCATATTACCATTCTCTCATTTCTTTTACATACATTTGCAGGCATTCTTTTGTGAAGAGATTTTTCTTCCTTTGTCTCTCTTTAATGTCACTATAAACTTATGGATTTTTAAATTCATTGTATTATAATTATTTTCATTATTCATTTTGATGCTTAGGTTATTTCAAATTTGGTCGGTGATTGCCCCTTCAGGCTGGTGCCTGCATCATTTTGACATGTCCCTATCAGCCTTAGAGTTTTTATTGCTTTTTGGTACACACAGATCTGGGAACATTTTGTACTGCCTCAGACCTGGAATCAGCCGTTTTCTCAAGGAGCTTGGTTTCTTCTAGTGGGAAATGG
The DNA here is from genome assembly GCF_042477335.2 of Ovis canadensis. Taxonomy (NCBI): domain Eukaryota; kingdom Metazoa; phylum Chordata; class Mammalia; order Artiodactyla; family Bovidae; genus Ovis; species Ovis canadensis. Next base: position 36,369,999 of record NC_091268.1, on the reverse strand, counting down.
TATTTAGGAACCAAGATGTGGCACCATGCATGCTTATTGTTGCTGGGCTAATATTACTTCCTAGGCCCTTTGTGAACAGAGCTAGGAAATACATTTATTTTATTTCTTTATTTAAAAAAAATTTTTTTTAATTTTATTTTTTAATTGAAGGATACATGCTTTACAGGATTGTGTTGATTTCTGCCAAGCATCGACATGAATCAGCCATAGGTGTATGACTCAAGGAACTCAAACCCGGGCTCCTTAACAACCTAGAGGGGTGGGATGAGGAAGGAGGTGGGAAGGAGGTTCAAGAGGGAGGGGACATTTGTGTGCCTATTTATTTATCTTTGGTTGTGCTGAGTCTGTTCCTACCTGGGCTCCTCTCTAGTTGCGGTGAGCAGGCCTCCTCTCTAGTTGCAGGGAGCAGGGCCTCCTCTCTAGTTGCAGTGAGCAGGGCCTCCTCTCTAGTTGCAGGGAGCAGGGCCTCCTCTCTAGTTGCAGGGAGCAGGGCCTCCTCTCTAGTTGCAGGGAGCAGGGCCTCCTCTCTAGTTGCGGTGAGCAGGGCCTCCTCTCTAGTTGCAGGGAGTGGGGCCTCCTCTCTAGTTGCAGGGAGCGGGGCCTCCTCTCTAGTTGCAGTGAGCAGGGCCTCCTCTCTAGTTGCGGTGAGCAGGGCCTCCTCTCTAGTTGCGGTGAGCAGGGCCTCCTCTCTAGTTGCAGGGAGCAGGGCCTCCTCTCTAGTTGCGGTGAGCAGGGCCTCCTCTCTAGTTGCGGTGAGCAGGGCCTCCTCTCTAGTTGCAGGGAGCAGGGCCTCCTCTCTAGTTGCGGTGAGCGGGGCCTCCTCTCTAGTTGCAGGGAGTGGGGCCTCCTCTCTGGTTGGGGTGAGCAGGGCCTCCTCTCTAGTTGCAGGGAGCGGGGCCTCCTCTCTAGTTGCAGGGAGTGGGGCCTCCTCTCTAGTTGCAGGGAGCAGGGCCTCCTCTCTGGTTGCGGTGAGCAGGGCCTCCTCTCTAGTTGCAGTGAGCAGGGGCTCCTCTCTAGTTGGGGTGAGCAGGGCCTCCTCTCTGGTTGCGGTGAGCAGGGCCTTTTCTCTAGTTGCAGGGAGCGGGGCCTCCTCTCTAGTTGCGGTGAGCAGGGCCTCCTCTCTAGTTGCAGGGAGCAGGGCCTCCTCTCTAGTTGGGGTGAGCAGGGCCTCCTCTCTGGTTGCGGTGAGCAGGGCCTTTTCTCTAGTTGCAGGGAGCGGGGCCTCCTCTCTAGTTGCGGTGAGCAGGGCCTCCTCTCTAGTTGCAGGGAGCGGGGCCTCCTCTCTAGTTGCAGGGAGCAGGGCCTCCTCTCTAGTTGCAGGGAGCAGGGCCTCCTCTCTAGTTGCAGTGAGCAGGGCCTCCTCTCTAGTTGCAGTGAGCAGGGGCTCCTCTCTAGTTGCAGTGAGCAGGGCCTCCTCTCTAGTTGCAGTGAGCAGGGCCTCCTCTCTAGTTGCAGGGAGCGGGGCCTCCTCTCTAGTTGCAGGGAGCAGGGCCTCCTCTCTAGTTGCAGGGAGCGGGGCCTCCTCTCTAGTTGCAGTGAGCAGGGCCTCCTCTCTGGTTGGGGTGAGCAGGGCCTCCTCTCTAGTTGCAGGGAGCAGGGCCTCCTCTCTAGTTGCAGGGAGCGGGGCCTCCTCTCTAGTTGCAGTGAGCAGGGCCTCCTCTCTAGTTGCAGGGAGCGGGGCCTCCTCTCTAGTTGCAGTGAGCAGGGCCTCCTCTCTAGTTGCAGGGAGCAGGGCCTCCTCTCTAGTTGCAGTGAGCAGGGCCTCCTCTCTAGTTGCGGTGAGCAGGCCTCCTCTCTAGTTGCAGGGAGCAGGGCCTCCTCTCTAGTTGCGGTGAGCGGGGCCTCCTCTCTAGTTGCAGTGAGCAGGGCCTCCTCTCTAGTTGCGGTGAGCGGGGCCTCCTCTCTAGTTGCAGTGAGCAGGGCCTCCTCTCTAGTTGCGGTGAGCAGGGCCTCCTCTCTAGTTGCAGGGAGCAGGGCCTCCTCTCTAGTTGCAGGGAGCAGGGCCTCCTCTCTAGTTGCGGTGAGCAGGGCCTCCTCTCTAGTTGCAGTGAGCAGGGCCTCCTCTCTAGTTGCAGGGAGCGGGGCCTCCTCTCTAGTTGCGGTGAGCAGGGCCTCCTCTCTAGTTGCAGGGAGCAGGGCCTCCTCTCTAGTTGGGGTGAGCAGGGCCTCCTCTCTAGTTGGGGTGAGCAGGGCCTCCTCTCTAGTTGCAGTGAGCGGGGCCTCCTCTCTAGTTGCAGGGAGCGGGGCCTCCTCTCTAGTTGCGGTGAGCAGGGCCTCCTCTCTAGTTGCAGGGAGCAGGGCCTCCTCTCTAGTTGGGGTGAGCAGGGCCTCCTCTCTAGTTGGGGTGAGCAGGGCCTCCTCTCTAGTTGCAGTGAGCAGGGCCTCCTCTCTAGTTGCAGGGAGCAGGGCCTCCTCTCTGGTTGCGGTGAGCAGGGCCTCCTCTCTAGTTGCAGGGAGCAGGGCCTCCTCTCTAGTTGCGGTGAGCGGGGCCTCCTCTCTAGTTGCAGGGAGCAGGGCCTCCTCTCTAGTTGCAGGGAGCAGGGCCTCCTCTCTAGTTGCGGTGAGCGGGGCCTCCTCTCTAGTTGGGGTGAGCAGGGCCTCCTCTCTAGTTGCGGTGAGCAGGGCCTCCTCTCTAGTTGCGGTGAGCAGGGCCTCCTCTCTAGTTGCAGGGAGCGGGGCCTCCTCTCTAGTTGGGGTGAGCAGGGGCTCCTCTCTAGTTGCAGGGAGCGGGGCCTCCTCTCTAGTTGCGGTGAGCAGGGCCTCCTCTCTAGTTGCAGGGAGCAGGGCCTCCTCTCTAGTTGCAGGGAGCAGGGCCTCCTCTCTAGTTGCGGTGAGCAGGGCCTCCTCTCTAGTTGCGGTGAGCAGGGCCTCCTCTCTAGTTGCAGGGAGCAGGGCCTCCTCTCTAGTTGCAGGGAGCAGGGCCTCCTCTCTAGTTGCAGGGAGCAGGGCCTCCTCTCTAGTTGCAGTGAGCAGGGCCTCCTCTCTAGTTGCGGTGAGCGGGGCCTCCTCTCTAGTTGGGGTGAGCAGGGGCTTTTCTCTAGTTGCAGGGAGCGGGGCCTCCTCTCTGGTTGCGGTGAGCAGGGCCTCCTCTCTAGTTGCGGTGAGCGGGGCCTCCTCTCTAGTTGCGGTGAGCAGGGCCTCCTCTCTAGTTGCAGGGAGCAGGGCCTCCTCTCTAGTTGCGGTGAGCGGGGCCTCCTCTCTAGTTGCGGTGAGCAGGGCCTCCTCTCTAGTTGCAGGGAGCAGGGCCTCCTCTCTAGTTGCAGGGAGCAGGGCCTCCTCTCTAGTTGCAGTGAGCAGGGCCTCCTCTCTAGTTGCAGGGAGCGGGGCCTCCTCTCTAGTTGCAGGGAGCAGGGCCTCCTCTCTAGTTGCAGGGAGCGGGGCCTCCTCTCTAGTTGCAGTGAGCAGGGCCTCCTCTCTAGTTGCAGGGAGCGGGGCCTCCTCTCTAGTTGCAGTGAGCAGGGCCTCCTCTCTAGTTGCAGGGAGCAGGGCCTCCTCTCTAGTTGCAGTGAGCAGGGCCTCCTCTCTAGTTGCGGTGAGCAGGCCTCCTCTCTAGTTGCAGGGAACAGGGCCTCCTCTCTAGTTGCGGTGAGCGGGGCCTCCTCTCTAGTTGCAGTGAGCAGGGCCTCCTCTCTAGTTGCGGTGAGCGGGGCCTCCTCTCTAGTTGCAGGGAGCAGGGCCTCCTCTCTAGTTGCAGGGAGCAGGGCCTCCTCTCTAGTTGCGGTGAGCAGGGCCTCCTCTCTAGTTGCAGTGAGCAGGGCCTCCTCTCTAGTTGCAGGGAGCGGGGCCTCCTCTCTAGTTGCGGTGAGCAGGGCCTCCTCTCTAGTTGCAGGGAGCAGGGCCTCCTCTCTAGTTGGGGTGAGCAGGGCCTCCTCTCTAGTTGGGGTGAGCAGGGCCTCCTCTCTAGTTGCAGTGAGCGGGGCCTCCTCTCTAGTTGCAGGGAGCGGGGCCTCCTCTCTAGTTGCAGGGAGCGGGGCCTCCTCTCTAGTTGCAGTGAGCAGGGCCTCCTCTCTAGTTGCAGGGAGCGGGGCCTCCTCTCTAGTTGCGGTGAGCAGGGGCTTTTCTCTAGTTGCAGGGAGTGGGGCCTCCTCTCTAGTTGCAGGGAGCAGGGCCTCCTCTCTAGTTGCGGTGAGCGGGGCCTCCTCTCTAGTTGCGGTGAGCGGGGCCTCCTCTCTAGTTGCGGTGAGCAGGGCCTCCTCTCTAGTTGCAGGGAGCAGGGCCTCCTCTCTGGTTGCGGTGAGCAGGGCCTCCTCTCTAGTTGCAGGGAGCGGGGCCTCCTCTCTAGTTGCGGTGAGCGGGGCCTCCTCTCTAGTTGCGGTGAGCAGGGCCTCCTCTCTAGTTGCAGGGAGCAGGGCCTCCTCTCTGGTTGCGGTGAGCAGGGCCTCCTCTCTAGTTGCAGGGAGCGGGGCCTCCTCTCTAGTTGCGGTGAGCGGGGCCTCCTCTCTAGTTGGGGTGAGCAGGGCCTCCTCTCTAGTTGCAGGGAGCAGGGCCTCCTCTCTAGTTGCGGTGAGCGGGGCCTCCTCTCTAGTTGGGGTGAGCAGGGCCTCCTCTCTAGTTGCGGTGAGCAGGGCCTCCTCTCTAGTTGCGGTGAGCGGGGCCTCCTCTCTAGTTGGGGTGAGCAGGGCCTCCTCTCTAGTTGCGGTGAGCAGGGCCTCCTCTCTAGTTGCGGTGAGCAGGGCCTCCTCTCTAGTTGCAGGGAGCGGGGCCTCCTCTCTAGTTGGGGTGAGCAGGGGCTCCTCTCTAGTTGCAGGGAGCGGGGCCTCCTCTCTAGTTGCGGTGAGCAGGGCCTCCTCTCTAGTTGCAGGGAGCAGGGCCTCCTCTCTAGTTGCAGGGAGCAGGGCCTCCTCTCTAGTTGCGGTGAGCAGGGCCTCCTCTCTAGTTGCGGTGAGCAGGGCCTCCTCTCTAGTTGCAGGGAGCAGGGCCTCCTCTCTAGTTGCAGGGAGCAGGGCCTCCTCTCTAGTTGCAGGGAGCAGGGCCTCCTCTCTAGTTGCAGTGAGCAGGGCCTCCTCTCTAGTTGCGGTGAGCGGGGCCTCCTCTCTAGTTGGGGTGAGCAGGGGCTTTTCTCTAGTTGCAGGGAGCGGGGCCTCCTCTCTGGTTGCGGTGAGCAGGGCCTCCTCTCTAGTTGCAGGGAGCAGGGCCTCCTCTCTAGTTGCGGTGAGCGGGGCCTCCTCTCTAGTTGCGGTGAGCAGGGCCTCCTCTCTAGTTGCAGGGAGCAGGGCCTCCTCTCTAGTTGCGGTGAGCGGGGCCTCCTCTCTAGTTGCGGTGAGCAGGGCCTCCTCTCTAGTTGCAGGGAGCAGGGCCTCCTCTCTAGTTGCAGGGAGCAGGGCCTCCTCTCTAGTTGCAGTGAGCAGGGCCTCCTCTCTAGTTGCAGGGAGCGGGGCCTCCTCTCTAGTTGCGGTGAGCAGGGGCTTTTCTCTAGTTGCAGGGAGTGGGGCCTCCTCTCTAGTTGCAGGGAGCAGGGCCTCCTCTCTAGTTGCGGTGAGCGGGGCCTCCTCTCTAGTTGCGGTGAGCAGGGCCTCCTCTCTAGTTGCAGGGAGCAGGGCCTCCTCTCTAGTTGCGGTGAGCAGGGCCTCCTCTCTAGTTGCGGTGAGCGGGGCCTCCTCTCTAGTTGCGGTGAGCAGGGCCTCCTCTCTAGTTGCAGGGAGCAGGGCCTCCTCTCTGGTTGCGGTGAGCAGGGCCTCCTCTCTAGTTGCAGGGAGCGGGGCCTCCTCTCTAGTTGCGGTGAGCGGGGCCTCCTCTCTAGTTGCGGTGAGCAGGGCCTCCTCTCTAGTTGCAGGGAGCAGGGCCTCCTCTCTGGTTGCAGGGAGCAGGGCCTCCTCTCTAGTTGCAGTGAGCAGGGCCTCCTCTCTAGTTGCGGTGAGCGGGGCCTCCTCTCTAGTTGCGGTGAGCAGGGCCTCCTCTCTAGTTGCAGGGAGCAGGGCCTCCTCTCTAGTTGCAGGGAGCAGGGCCTCCTCTCTAGTTGCAGTGAGCAGGGCCTCCTCTCTAGTTGCAGGGAGCGGGGCCTCCTCTCTAGTTGCGGTGAGCAGGGGCTTTTCTCTAGTTGCAGGGAGTGGGGCCTCCTCTCTAGTTGCAGGGAGCAGGGCCTCCTCTCTAGTTGCGGTGAGCGGGGCCTCCTCTCTAGTTGCGGTGAGCGGGGCCTCCTCTCTAGTTGCGGTGAGCAGGGCCTCCTCTCTAGTTGCAGGGAGCAGGGCCTCCTCTCTGGTTGCGGTGAGCAGGGCCTCCTCTCTAGTTGCAGGGAGCGGGGCCTCCTCTCTAGTTGCGGTGAGCAGGGCCTCCTCTCTAGTTGGGGTGAGCAGGGCCTCCTCTCTAGTTGCAGGGAGCAGGGCCTCCTCTCTAGTTGCAGGGAGCAGGGCCTCCTCTCTGGTTGCGGTGAGCAGGGCCTCCTCTCTAGTTGCAGGGAGCAGGGCCTCCTCTCTAGTTGCGGTGAGCGGGGCCTCCTCTCTAGTTGCGGTGAGCAGGGCCTCCTCTCTAGTTGCAGGGAGCAGGGCCTCCTCTCTAGTTGCAGGGAGCAGGGCCTCCTCTCTAGTTGCAGTGAGCAGGGCCTCCTCTCTAGTTGCAGGGAGCGGGGCCTCCTCTCTAGTTGCGGTGAGCAGGGGCTTTTCTCTAGTTGCAGGGAGTGGGGCCTCCTCTCTAGTTGCAGGGAGCAGGGCCTCCTCTCTAGTTGCGGTGAGCGGGGCCTCCTCTCTAGTTGCAGGGAGCAGGGCCTCCTCTCTAGTTGCGGTGAGCAGGGCCTCCTCTCTAGTTGCGGTGAGCGGGGCCTCCTCTCTAGTTGCAGGGAGCAGGGCCTCCTCTCTAGTTGCAGTGAGCAGGGCCTCCTCTCTGGTTGCGGTGAGCAGGGCCTCCTCTCTAGTTGCAGGGAGCGGGGCCTCCTCTCTAGTTGCGGTGAGTGGGGCCTCCTCTCTAGTTGCGGTGAGCAGGGCCTCCTCTCTAGTTGCAGGGAGCAGGGCCTCCTCTCTGGTTGCAGGGAGCAGGGCCTCCTCTCTAGTTGCAGTGAGCAGGGCCTCCTCTCTAGTTGCGGTGAGCGGGGCCTCCTCTCTAGTTGGGGTGAGCAGGGGCTTTTCTCTAGTTGCAGGGAGCGGGGCCTCCTCTCTGGTTGCGGTGAGCAGGGCCTCCTCTCTAGTTGCAGGGAGCAGGGCCTCCTCTCTAGTTGCGGTGAGCGGGGCCTCCTCTCTAGTTGCGGTGAGCAGGGCCTCCTCTCTAGTTGCAGGGAGCAGGGCCTCCTCTCTAGTTGCGGTGAGCGGGGCCTCCTCTCTAGTTGCGGTGAGCAGGGCCTCCTCTCTAGTTGCAGGGAGCAGGGCCTCCTCTCTAGTTGCAGGGAGCAGGGCCTCCTCTCTAGTTGCAGTGAGCAGGGCCTCCTCTCTAGTTGCAGGGAGCGGGGCCTCCTCTCTAGTTGTGGTGAGCAGGGGCTTTTCTCTAGTTGCAGGGAGTGGGGCCTCCTCTCTAGTTGCAGGGAGCAGGGCCTCCTCTCTAGTTGCGGTGAGCGGGGCCTCCTCTCTAGTTGCGGTGAGCGGGGCCTCCTCTCTAGTTGCGGTGAGCAGGGCCTCCTCTCTAGTTGCAGGGAGCAGGGCCTCCTCTCTGGTTGCGGTGAGCAGGGCCTCCTCTCTAGTTGCAGGGAGCGGGGCCTCCTCTCTAGTTGCGGTGAGCGGGGCCTCCTCTCTAGTTGCGGTGAGCAGGGCCTCCTCTCTAGTTGCAGGGAGCAGGGCCTCCTCTCTGGTTGCGGTGAGCAGGGCCTCCTCTCTAGTTGCAGGGAGCGGGGCCTCCTCTCTAGTTGCGGTGAGCGGGGCCTCCTCTCTAGTTGGGGTGAGCAGGGCCTCCTCTCTAGTTGCAGGGAGCAGGGCCTCCTCTCTAGTTGCAGGGAGCAGGGCCTCCTCTCTGGTTGCGGTGAGCAGGGCCTCCTCTCTAGTTGCGGTGAGCGGGGCCTCCTCTCTAGTTGCGGTGAGCAGGGCCTCCTCTCTAGTTGCGGTGAGCAGGGCCTCCTCTCTAGTTGCAGGGAGCAGGGCCTCCTCTCTAGTTGCAGTGAGCAGGGCCTCCTCTCTGGTTGTGGTGTGCAGGCTTCTCATTGCAGTGGCTTCTCTTGTTGCAGAGCACGGGCTTGAGGGCACTCAGCCGTCAGTAGCTGTGGGACTAGGGCTCAGTAGTTATGGCTTCTGGCCTCTGGAGCACAGACTCAGTAGTTGTAGTACACAGCTTATTGCTCTGTGGCATGTGGGATCCTTCCGGATCAGGGATTGAACCCATGTCTCCTGTATCGGCAGGCAGATTCTTTACAACTGAGCCACCAGGGAAACCCCATATTTTAAAAAATTACCAGTTTATACTGATATTTCCAAATCAAATCCAACACCAGTAGATTTTTACCTCTTGCCATTCTCTATTGCATCTGTTCTCTACAGAGAGAATCATGGTTTCCATCAGCAGTGTGTGTGTGTGTGTGTGTGTGTGTGTGTGTGTGTGTATACATATGTGTGTCTCTGTGTTTTTTGTATACACATACAATTACTTTTCATGACCCTCTTACAGAGAGGTCAAAAGGTATTTACTTATTCAACTATAAATGGGCTAGTTCTGGAGTGCTGTATGCTGAGGATGCCGTGCTAAGCAAAACCAGACAGAGTCCCTGCTCTCATACAATATATATTCCAGTGGGAAATAGCCAAATAATCATACTGATGAGTGTATAATTACAAAGCGAGATGAGTACTTTGAATAGCAAAATGGTTCTAGGAGAAAAGTAGAATGGTCCTAAGCCGATAAAAGATGATCGAGACCCTCAGACATGAACTGAGTGAGTCGTGAAGGAAGAATAGGAGCTAACCAGATGAAGAGGGTTAGGGAAGAACAAGGTCTTTGCAAACAGAAGTAGTAGCCGGTGGCCAGAGGGGAGCTTTTGAGAAACCGAGAGAAGGCTGGAGGCTAGGGGAGTTGTGAAAGAGGCCAAGGCTGTAGAAGTACTAACAAAAGTCAGTTCAGTTCAGTCGCTCAGTCGTGTCCGACTCTTTGCAACCCCATGGACCGTAGCATGCCAGGCTGAGTACAAAAGTAGCTGGCATTATTGAGTGCTTACATGTGTTAGACACATACTATTTTACCTAATCTCCAGTTAAGCCTATAAAATTGATGCCATTATTAACCTCATTTTACAGTTGAGGAAAGAGACATTGAAAAGTTAGGTCATTTGTACCTAGTCCCACTAACAGAAAGCAAGAGAACTTCAGTTAGAGGAGCCTTCATCCTTAACTACCCCCTCTTTCACCTCCTGAGGTCAAGCAATGGTAGAACTTTGCAGGCTATGGCAAAGACTTTGGATCCCAGCTGAAGAGAGAATTCTTAGCAGTTGGATTACTGTGTCACAGAATATGCGTGTTAAAATTTTCATGTAGTTGAATATAGGAATTTTGGTGCATATCCCGTTTCTGTAAAATCCTAGGAATGCTCCAAATGAAAATGTTCTTTGTGCAGAGCCTTTTCTCTGTAGCAGTTCTTGAACTTGACCCTGGAGAGGGTTATCATTTGAAGAGGTTCTCAATTATGATGGGTTATAGGATTAAGGGGATCTATATCTTTATTATTATTTTAAAATTTTTTATTATTTATTTTTGGCTGCATTGGGTCTTTGTTGCTGCCCAAGGGCTTTCTCTAGTTGCGGCAAGCCTGGGGTGGGGGGCTACTCTCTAGTTGCCCTAGGTGGGCTTCTCACTGTGGTGGATTCTCTTCCTGCAGAGCATGGACTCCAGAGCGCAGGCTCAGTAGTTGTGGCCCACAGGCTTAGTTGCTCTGAGGCACATGGGATCTTCCCAGACCAGTGATCAAACCTGCGACCCCTGCATTGGCAGGCCGATTCTTAACCACTGGACCACCTTGTCATTCCAGAAATTCAGGGAAGCTCCCTGAATCAGTGTCTTTAATAGCACTTTAGACAAATAGTACACAAAGCTCAAATTTATTGAAATATTTACTGACATGATTGTTACAGGTTCCATGAATGGTAAAAGCAGATGAACAGATAGTAGGCACCCCAAAGATGAAATAGGAAAAGTTCCAGTAGAGTTCCTTCCACCTATCATTTTTCACCAGTTAATTTCCAGTTCCTTGTTCACTGTTGCTTTTAATTTCTGATTTCCTTGAAGATGAGCAAAACCTGGTGAAAGTCATGGAGCTGGTGGATGCTGTGTATGGTCCATACAAGCCCTACCAGCTGAAGTATGGCGACATGGAAGAGAAGTACCTCCTCATCCAGTTCAGCGAGGTGCCTCTGGTAAGGTCACAGCACTGCCAGGGCCAACTGGACATCGCTGTATCTGCCAGGCTAGGGTCGGGCTGGCTGGGATGCTTCGGAGAAGGTGGGAGCCAGCATATGGAATGCAGAGAGTGGGAACAGGTGTATCAAACATGGGCTCTCAGCGCTTCCTGGGCTCTCGTAATCCAAATGAGACCACAGGTCTGCTACCTGGTTTTTATTTAAAATCCCCAGTGAGGACCTAGCACCCCTCAGAGGCTTAAATCTTCTCAAGATTACGTTGGTTATCTCCCTGAGTCAGTCATGATTACGCAGTCTTTTGTTCAAGGCAGATATGCAAACAGACACTGGAGCGGAGCACTCAAGCGCAGTGCTCTCAGGCCAGGTTCACCAGGTGGACGCACCAGAGGGGAATTTCCATTGCAAATAATTAAGTCTGTCTAGCGGGAGAGGCGGACACGACTGAAGCAACTTAGCAGCAGCAGCAGCAACAGCAGCAGCGGGAGGTGAGTTGACATTGAAGAATAGATCTTACAGTAGTTCAAGCCAGCTGCCTCCTGCCATTTTTTTTTTCTGTTTTCTAAGGATGTCCCTAGAAAGTCTGTTCCACTCAGTTATGTTCTTGCCCCTGAAGGAAGCATGTTTTTTTTTCACTGCATTCTTTTGGAGTGTGTGATACGAAGAATTCAGACCCTCACTTGAGAGCCAGAGGGAGAGCTGCTGCTGCTGCAGCTGCTGCTGCTGCTAAGTCACTTCAGTTGTGTCCGACTCTGTGCAACCCCATAGACGGCAGCCCACCAGGCTCCCCTGTCCCTGGGATTCTCAAGAACACTGGAGTGGGTTGCCATTTCCTTCTCCAATGCATGAAAGTGAAAAGTGAAAGGGAAGTCGCTCAGTCGTGTCCGACTCTTCACAGCCCCATGGACTGCAGCCTACCAGGCTCCTCCGTCCATGGGACTTTCCAGGCAAGAGTACTGGAGTGGGTTGCCATTGCCTTCTCCACAGAGGGAAAGATACCATCTTAATCACAGAAAAAGAGGAAAGAGATAAAAAATACATATATAAGGATGTCTATAAGGATTTGATCATGCTTTTTGGCCAGGAGTTTATTTCTGTGATCTCACTGGCCGCTTAGACTGTTCTTCCTTCAGTCAGGCTTTTACAGAGCTCTCATAGTTTGGGACTACATTTCTGATGTTCGTAGTAAGTGGTTTGACCATGAATGAGGAGGTCTGGAGCTCCTCCCATCTGGATGTTGTCTATTCATTTGTTCTTCAGTCTGAAGCAGCTTTTTATTGTCTCTGCTGACCAGGAGCACGGGGAAGTCATTGACTGTGTGCAGGAGCTGAGCCACTCTGTGAACAAGCTCTTTGGCCTGTCTTCTGCAGCCGTTGACAGATGCATCAGATTCACCAGTGGCCTGGGGACCTGTGGCCTGCTGACAGCCCTGAAGTCTCTCTTTGCCAAGTAAGGCTGGGGAAGTGGGATCAGGGCCAGCTGCAGGGAGATAATGGCCTGCTGATGGCCCTGAAGTCCCTCTTTGCCGAGTAAGGCTGGGAGAATGGAGTCAGGGCCAGCCTCATGGGAGAGTGGTGTCTCCCAGTTAAAAATGCGGATGTCCGTATTCCTGCCATGAATCACTTGCACCTAAGCCTAAGGGGACGTCCTTAATGACGCTAAGAACATCACAGCACATTCATTATGGTGGAGCATTTAAAGCAACCAGAATGTCCATCAATTTGGAAATGGCCAAATAAGATATGGTATATTCATACTAAGGGAGTTCCTTATGAGGCAGTTAAGGTGTTAATTCTACCTACACATAACAGCAGGGATAAATGTCAAAACATACTGTTGAAGTGAATAAAAAGTTGCAGGATACTATGGAGAGTACATTTTCTGTAGCAGGGTTCAGCAAAGCTTTTCTGCCAAGGACCAGATGATAAGTATGGTGGGCCTTGAGGGCTTTGCAGTCAATAGAGACTTTCATGGAGAGTGCTTCCCCAGAAGCACAAAAGCAGCCAGAGAGAGCACATACCTGAGTGGATGTGGCCTTGTTCCAGTAAAACTTTGTTTACAAGAAACCAGGAGTGCCAATTCCTGTTCTGGATCCTCTTTGAAACTATAAGTGCACTATATGTTCCTATAGAATACAGGTCACCAAACTCTAGCTCATGAGCCAAGTCTGTTTTTGTAAAAGTGTTATTGGAATTCCACTAAGCCCATTCACTTACCTGTGGCCTCTAAATCCTCCCAATGAAGTTAGAGTTGAGTAGTTAGAACAGAGACCTTGTGACTTGCAAAGCTTAATACCTGGACCTGAACAGACAAATTTTGCTCAGCCCTGATGCGGAAGGTTAGGCAAAACTGGAAACACTGATGATATTTGAGGAGAGGGAGGACTAAGTAATCATAGGAGACTTAGCTTTGTTATTTTCTGATTCTTAAAAAGGAGACTAAATTAACACATTTCTTGTGTAATTAAAAATATAAAATAAAAAAGTATATAAACATCATGCTCAGTAGAAGAAGCCAGTCAGACAGGACCTCACGTTATATGATTCCATCTATACAAAATGTCCAGAACAGGCAAATCTATAGAGACAGACAGTAGGCTAGTGGCTGCCTAGGCAGGGCATGCAGGTTCCATCCTGGGTCGGGAAGATCCCCTGGAGGAGGAAATGGCAACCCACTCCAGTATTCTTGCCTGGGAAATCCCATAGACAGAGGAACCTGGGAGGCTGCAGTCCATGGGGTCGCAAAAGAGTCAGAGGTGACTAAGCAACTAAACAAAAGGGCTGGGGAGGGGGGCATTTGGAGGAGATGCAGGATGTCTGCTAAAAGGTAACAGGGTTTCTTTTAAGGCTGATGAAGCTTGTTTTAAAGTTGATTGTGGTGATGGTTGCACAACTCTGTGACTGCATAAAAACCTTTGACTTGTGTGATCTGTGAATTGCAAAGGCGATAAAGCCATTAGGAGAAAGAAAAGAGGGAAGACCAAAATTAAATTTACTTAGAGAAAAGAAGAGGTAAGAAATTTCAGTAAAAGGCTGGATTCTCTGACCTGTGTGATTGAGGTGAAAGGGCCCTTCGGAGGTTAGATGCTTCAGTGTTTAGCTTATGGACGGATACATTCTCAGGCTCTGCAAGAGAGTGTATTCTGAAATAAAGTTGCCTTGTGTCTCAAGAAACTCCTCGTACTGAACTGAATGCTCTTTTGCTGCCGTAAGTTTAGGGAACCCTTGTCATTCCAGAAATACTGAACATGCCCCGTGAGCTCTGTGCTGTTGGTCGCTGCCGCGGGCGGTCTGCACCTCCGAGGGCGGCTCACAGGAAGATACTGAGGGGACAGGGGCCCTGCTCGCAGAGGGAGGGGGAGCAGGTGAACCCAGATGGCACCTCCAGAGAGAGAAACATCAGCAACAGGTTTAATCAAATAAAATTCACCTCTTTCTCTGCCACCAACCAGGATTTTGTGGATGAAATAATTCTTTTTGAGACCTTAAAGTTTTATTATAAAACAAAAGTAAAACGCTTTCAAAAATACATATATATTTAAATACAAAAAGGTGTAAAAAAGCAAAAGTCTTCCTTCTTTCCTGCCCATGTCCTTCTCCTCAGAAGTCACAAGTTTTAGTCTTTTATTTAAATATATTTAGCTGCGCTGGGCCTCAGTTTCGGCACGCGGGATCTTGGTTCACCGACCAGGGATCGAACCCAGGGCCCCTGCATTGGGCTCAAGGAGTCTTAGCCTTCTCACTCTTCTCTCCAGACTTTAAAGAAAATTTGTTCGTTTATCACCTTTAACTGTTATGTCTTGACTCTCAACCCTGAAAGGTAAGGAACTGGGCCTCTTTGAGTCTGGTCCTCTCATATCCTCTCTCCTCCCAGTTGGTGATGTTTTCATTTTTGGTTCTTGTGTTGGTTACTTCAGTTCCTTCATTTTAAAAAGTAATGCAAATCCATGTTAAAAATTCAAACTGGACCAAAGGATGTATGATGAAGCCAGATCACCTTCTCTAGAAGGGGAGGATTTGAAGGTACCAAAATAGCTGATATTTGTTTATGAAATTAGTCAGGGAAATAAGGGTGACACTGACTTGGCCAGGGTTCAAGTGGGACCTCGTTCAGTAGTGGGGAGGGCATGGGATGGTGTTCAGGAAGGAGGGGTAGGGAGGATGAAGGATGCAGGCAGGGCAGGAGGGTAGCCTAACCTGGATTTGGCCAAGGCTGTAGAATCCATAGTTAAAGATGGGGTGGTACAGAGTCAGGGGCATTCTGGCTGTGAGGGAGCCTGGGCCCTGGAGGTGGAGCCCCCTGAGCTAAGATCCTGACTCAGCACTTAACTAGCTGGGACCTTGGGTGGGTTCATGCTCCTTTCTGAGTCTTGTTATCTTTTAGGTGGGGAAACTGATGGTGATAATATCACCTTTCTGTGTGGATGTGAATATTGAGTGAGAAGTGAATGTGCTTAGTCGCTCAGTCACTCTTTGCAACCCCATGGACTGTAGCCCGCCAGGCTCCTCTGTCAGTGGAATTCACCAGGCAAGAATACTACTGGAGTGGGGAGCCTTTCCCTTCTCCAGGGAATCTTCCCAACCCAGGGATCAAACCCAGATCTCCTGCAATGCAGGCAGATTCTTTACCATCTGAGCCAGCAGGGAAGCCCAGGGAATATTGAGTGAAAGCACATAATTATAGCACCTTGCATGGTGGAGACACTTGGAAACATTTATTATTGAGAGAGCCGGAGTGTTTTGGTACGAATGCCATAAAAATGCGGTGTGATGCACACATCACCTGCGAGCCCCACTGGGGCTAAGCAGTCACCCACCTCCTCCTACCTCACGCCCCTGCCATGCTCCACAGCTGCTCACCATCCCAGGGACTCTGTCAGGAGCTTCTGCAGCACAATGGCACTGTTGGGCGGGGTGCTCTTCGCGTGCTTGTCACGGTTGCAGGGTGGTGATAGGTGTTTAACCTTCTTCAGCTAAAGCACAATTATGTCCTCCAAGAGCCCCCTCTCAGTGTGTCCTGAGGCCCCTGCCCCTCCCCCAGGGGAAGCTGTCACGTCTCTGGGTGGGGTCCGTGGCGTTTTGGTTTCATAGCTTTCCAGCACTACGGTCTGAGGCCTCCGTGAAGGCAGCAGCACCGGCGCTTGTCCTCAGCGCAGTGGCCTGCTGCAGTTTTGTCCACTTGCTTCTCTGAATGGCCTTTCTTTCCACCACACAGACTTACTCTTCAGGGCGGTGCCTGGGGTCCTCATAGTCCACCGTCCTCCCTAGAGCGTGTGGTTTGGGAAGGGAGAGGAGCAAGATTTTCTGTGATGTGTGCAGGTGTTGTGGGTTTTAGGGAGCCTCTTGGCTTCCAGAGCATATGACCATCCACCCCAGACCTCCTTACCGTGCTCTCCCAAAGGCATGTTTATTGTTTACCTTCCAAGAACTGTACAGCCAGCCATCTGTAGCCAGCATCCCTTATCTGTGGCTTCAACTAACTGTGGATCGAAAATACTTGGGGAAAAAATGTGCAGAAAGTACCAAAAGGCAAAACTTGAATTTACCCGTGAGTTTGCCACATGCTGGCAGCTATTTACATAGCATTTATATTGTATTTACAATTTACATAACATTTACCTTGTATTAGGTATTATAAGTAATCTAGAGATGATTTAAAGTATATGGGAGAATGTGCCTAAGTGAAGTGAAGTCGCTCAGTTGTGCCCAACTCTTTGAGACCCCATGGACAGTAACCTGTATCACGCTTCTCCGTCCGTGGGATTTTCTAGGCAAGAGTACTGGAGTGGGTTGCCGTTTCCTTCTCCAGGGAATCTTCCCTACCTAGGGATCAAACCCGGGTCTCCCGCATTGTAGACAAACGTTTTACCATCTGAACTACCAGGAAAGTCCATATGCCTGATTATTATTATTAATTCGCTCAGTTGTGTCCGACTCTTTGCTACCCCATGGACTATCAGGCTCCTCTGTCCATGGGATTTTCCAGGCAAGAGTGCTGGAGTGGATTGCCATTTCCTTCTCCAGGGGATCTTCCTGACCCAGGGATCGAACTTGGGTCACCCACATTGCAGGCAGACGCTTTACCATCTGAGCCACCACGGAAGCCCTTCATATGCCTAGGTTATATGCAAATACTATAGACCATTTTGTATTTTTTTAAAAACTTGAACATCTGTGGATTTTGCTACTTTGGCTGGGGGCAGGATCCTGAAATCAGTCCCTCACGGATACCAAGGGAGTTACAATATATAAAAACACCACCACTGCACATCAGCTTTCATTTTATACTTTTCAGGGAACTTTTGTGTGTACTGTTTCATTCATTTCATTTTGTCATCGTGACAGCACTGTGGGAGCAGTACAGAAAGTGAAACTCGCTCAGTCATGTCTGATTCTTTGTGACCCATGGACTATACAGTCCCTGGAATTCTCCAGGCCGGAATACTGGAGTAGGTAGCCTCTCCCTTTTCCAGGGGATCCTCCCAAACCAGGGATCAAATCCAGGTCTCCCACATGGCAGGCAGATTCCTTCCCAGCTGAGCCACAGTGGAAGCCCAGGAACACTGGAGTGGGTAGCCTATCCCTTCTCCAGCCGGTCTTCCCCATCCAGGAATTGAACCAGGGTCTCCTGCATTGCAGGCGGATTCTTTACCAACTAAGCTATCAGGGAAGGCAGTGCAGAAGACATCATCAAGTCCGCTTTGAAGATGAGGACACTGAGGCCCAAAGACACCTCGGTACTTGCCTAGCTACTGCAGTGCAGGTCTGTCATTGCCTCACAGCCTGTTTCTGGATGTCTCCCTAATGCCCAGGCCTGTGCTAGTTCCTGGGGATACAATTATGAGCCACAGAGTGATAGTCCCTGTTCTCTCCCAGAGCTTCTAGTCTAGTGACAGCAATAAACATGAAACACATACATTAAATAAGCTATTTAGTGATACCTGGGGTTCCGTGATAAGTGGGATGTGATAAGCCATTTAGTGATAAATGGGATGAAGAAAAGTAAGTGGTATAGGTGGGAGCAAACAGCACAGTCTGCGAGGGAGGGTTTTCAGTTTGGAATCCAGCTTCATGCCTCACTAAGGTTGGGCCCAAGCCATGGGGCTTGGCTGTTTACTCTGAATTCAAGAATTGGAGTGGGCTTCCCTGGTAGCTCAGCTGGTAAAGAACCCGCCTGCAATGCAGGAGACCCTGGTTCGATTCCTGTGCCAGGAAGATCCCCTGGAGAAGAGATAGGCTACCCACTCCAGTATTCTTGGGCTTCCCTTGTGGCTCAACTGGTAAAGAATCTGCCTGCAGTGTGGAGACCTGGGTTTGATCCCTGGGTTGGGAATATCCCCTGGAGAAGGGAATGGATATCCACTCCAGTATTCTGGCTTGGAGAATTCCATGGACTGACTGTATAGTCCATGGGGTCGCAAAGAGTTGGACACAACTGAGTGACTTTCACTTTCAAGGATTTCAATGCTACAGAAGTACCTTGTGGTATCCTAGGTGTCAGTCAGGTATTATAGTGGGGCCATGATGTTTTAAAACAGTCCTTTAAATTAGCTTCCAAAGAAATGCCTCTGTTAGGATGAAGGAGTGATTTGCCCGCATCATCTGTCAACTGGTGGGTCACAGAGTTGTGGTCTTAGTGGCCGTCCCCTTCCCCCTCATTGTGAACATCTCTTAAAGCTGCTCTGCAAGATGAAAAAGACCGTCTTGTTACATAGAGATTTGTTTGTGGTCAGAGCTTTATGAGTCTTGACAACCCTTTGCAGGATAGCCTCTGAAGAGGCTCTCATTAGCGGTTTGTCCAAAGCTTTGTAATTCCTGGTGTCTCTAGGTAGAGAGTTTATGATGACACCACTGTTAATTTTTCTTTCCCCATAGGTATGTGTCTGACTTCACTAGTACTCTTCACTCAATACGAAAGAAGTACAGACTGGATGATATTCCTCTCAACTCTCTTTTTCAAGAAGATTGGACGGCTTTTCAGAATTCCATTAGGTAAAATGGGAGTAAACATATATAAACATATATATATAATAGTGTATAAAAATGATAAATGTGGGGTTTTTTTCTCTTTCACTGTCTCCTCCACCCCCCACCCCTTTTAAAGCAAATACTCTAGACGCTGCAAACAAGCCAATAAACAAAAAACAAACAAAAACCAAACATCAAAAAGACCTGTCTTGCTCTTAAAATATTTTCAGAAATTCTTTAGGAACTCATTTCCTTTGGTGATTTAAGTTTTTTGTCTGGCTTGAGATTTTTTTCCCCCCTTAGCCTATAGTTTTTGCAGTAAGTTAGAGCTTTTATATTTTAGAAAATGCACAGTTGATTATATCCTGTTTCTGGATCTAAGTGCCATAGTACTAAATGGTAAGCCAGTACTCTTTGGCCTGTGAAGAGCCGTATAAGAGTTCCATGAAAGGACATGAGGTGACCCTCCTGAATTGTTGTTGACAGGCTCCAGGGTAGCCTCGTGTGATGTGTGGGCTGCTTGGTAGACACCCTGTTGCCCCAAACCCTGAGGTCTGATCTGAGTGTGACTGGCAGTGGCTTGAGGCATTTGGCCCTTGATAAGTCCAGCCAGGGAATGCAAATGCTGGCCAGTGGCCAAATCTGACCTAAGGACAAGTTTTGTTTGATCACAGGATTTAAAAAAATTTTTTTAGATTATTTGCCAGCATGTAAAACCAGATTTAACATAATCCAGCTTTCCAACATCATGTCAAAACTGGTCTCTCTGGAAGCACTGGGTCTGTGTCGCCCCAGGGCCTTGACCTCTACCTGGGGCTGGAAGCCGAAACCCTTGGTTGACGAGGTAAATGTCCTCTGTTCTGTTCTCCCACTCCTGTGAGGCTTATCAGCTGTACTATTGGCCTGAGATAAAAAGCAATCCAGAAATTTCTTTTCCTTACAACCATTCTTCACAGACGTGTTCTGGAAAAGCAAGCTGCTCTCCCCCCACTTACATTCCTTGCCTGACCCCCCTGGGCTAAGTAGCATGTACAGGGTACCCATGGTGCACGTGGGTCCAAAGACCATCTTATCAGGGTAAACCCAGGACCTCCCAAGACCATCTGGAATATCTCCTCACGGGCTCTGATCTGAACTTTTATTTTTTTATGAAATTTAATGTTCTCGATGCTAATATCCCTTATCAGCTGTGGCAGCTTGGTACACCAGAAAATATTACGCACGAAGTTGTTCTGTTGTACCTGATGTGAATGTAATATTTCACTTTCTCATAAACCTTTCTTATGATGGAATGCCTAGATATCTTGGTGATGATAGGCACTTTAGAGAAAGTTAAAAGTTAACTAGCCCTAAGATGTTTTTAATCCTTGGATTTGTCCTGACATTATAGTTTGGTGTTGAAGGACTCAGTGGCTGGAGTTTGAGGCCTAGCATAAAATTACTCGGAAATTAAACGAATATTAAATTCAGACGTGATGATCATTCAGGCTTGTCTCTCAGAAACAAATGGATTAAACTCATCTGCCTTTCATGTGATCAGAATGGAACATAATTCTAATTCTAATATCAAAACAGTTTTCTCTTCTATGCCTGGCAAATAGCAGGCATCTCACAAGCATTAAATAATGAATTTTGGTTTTTAAATTTTAGAGACAAAAGATTTCCAACCCATTTTTGTTTGTTTCTGTTTTTTTTTTTTTGTCACACTACAAAACTTGTGGGATCCTAGTTCCCTGACCAGGGATGGAACCCAGGCCCTTAGCAATGGAAACTCGAGTCCTATCCACGGAGCCACCAGGGAATTTCCTCCAACCCATTTTCTCAAAGACAGAAACCAAGAGCAACTTCAGTATTTTGTGTGCGTGCTAAGTTGCTTCAGTTGTGTCCGACTCTTTGCAACCCTATGGACTGTAGCTGGCCAGACTCCTCTGTCCACGGGATCCTTCCCGTAAGAATACCGGAGTGGGTTGCCATGCCCGCCTCCAGGGGATCTTCCTGATCCAGGGATCAAACCTGGATCAGATCTTTGAGGTCCCCTGCATTGGCAGGTGGGCTCTTTACCTCTAGCACCACCTTGTATTCTGGGACATGTTAAATTATTTCGGATCACGTTGGATAGAGTTGTGAGTCATAGCAGGGAGACCCATGACAGAGGAATATCAGAAAGGACTGGAATCTCCCTTTTACGTGAACTACTAATGAATGAAACATTTCAGATCAGCCCTCTAAGTGGGTTTCCCTGGTGGCTCAGACGGTAAAGGTAAAGAACCTGCCTGGGGTGCAGGAGACCCAGGTTTGATCCCTGACTTGGGAAGATCTCCTGAAGAAGGAAATGGCAACCGAGTCCAGTATCCTTGCCTGGGAAATCCCATGGACAGAGGAGTCTGGCAGGCCTCCAGTCCATGGGGTTGTGAGGAGTCTGACACGACTGAGCTCAAAGGATTAACTGCTTTCCCACAATGCAGCACACAACAAAAAGGGTTGAATACTTAGAATTTTTATGAATGAGACAATGTTTGTCCTGTAAATGTCAGCATTCCAGATGCTTAAACTTGAAGTGCTTTTTGTTTTGTTTAGGATAATAGCCACCTGTGGAGAGCTCTTAAGGCAATGTGGGGACTTTGAGCAGCAGCTGGCAAACAGGTAGGAGGGACCTGGGGGTGGGTCCCTGGGCCCAGGTTTAGGGAAGAACTTGATTGAGTACACAGCACAGTCTGACGCCTCAGCGCTCCAGGGCTCTCTGTACCTAGGATACGAGGCGTCAGTATTGTCACCATTCAGCATTTATTGAGCATCTAAAAGGAGCAAGGCCTGCTTGGCAGCGGGCACATAATTTTAGTTAGATATGAAAGTCTCAGCCTAATTGAGGAAAACAGTACATGCTATCTCCAAATTATCAGTGGGCTGGGTTCCTGCTGCAATTGTGAGTCAGTTATTGGAAATCGAAATAAATTTTGCCATAGAAATGGTGTTCAAAGCAGTGGTGAAGTCCCCAGGGCCAACCTACAGAATGGGGCTGAACCGGGCCAGCCTGCCGTCTGGGTTCTGCCCCAGGATTCTGTGTTGCAAAGTTGGTGTGTGGCAATGAGGATTTCTGGGCTGGGGTCTGGAAGGTCTCTTCTGTCCCTCTCTCTATTCTGATACCTGCCCCGAAGGGACCCCTCAGAGGGCTCCAGCTGCCCAGATGCTCTTGTTTCTTTCTTTCAGCAGAATCTCATTGTCTCAGTGCAGCTGGGTTCTCTGTTCTGCAGGAGTTCAGGGGAAGAAGTCTGAACTCAGGTGGTGTGAGGGCCTAGCATCTGTCCCTTCCCCTCTTTCTGGGATAATTCTTCATTGTCTTAAAGTCATCTCTGCAAGAGGGACTTTCTGGCAGTGGTACAAAGTGAAAAGCAAGCCAAGACCTCAGACCGGGTGGACGGTAGGGGCGAACTGCTGGGGAAGGAGGTCAGACCGCCCTTGGGGTCAGGGGCCTGAGCTGGTCATTTCTTCTTCTCACAACTTTTGGTCTTCTTTCATTTGTGACCCCGTGGATTGCCTTCAAGTCACAAGACTTTTCATGATGGTTCTCATGGGGAAAGTCTTGCTAGGGGTGGGGGGTGGTGTGGGGTGGAATGAGCAGCTATTGCGGTTCATGACTCCCAAACAGCCCAGCACAGAGGTTATGTGGCTTCCTGGAACAAATAAAACCAGGACATCACAGGCATACAATGGAGTGTGTGTAAATAGTAAATGATGAAGTGAACGCGCCCTTCCTCCCTACTCCCACGCACACTTACGCTCACATTCATATGCAGGTGTATACACACACACACACACACACACACGTATACACGGTGAAGGGAGCCTACGGTGGAGGGTAATTAGGTCTGGGTTCACAAAGGGCCTGCACGAAAACGTGAACATTTTATATTTACATGTTTAAAAGAAAAACATGTAGCTTATTATTTTCTTAATTACAGTAGTAATTACATCCTGGGTCCAACTCATTGCACAAATTAAAAGTTCACAAGTATACAAAGTAAAAACTGAAAATCTCACCTTAAAAGTTCTTCAGAAGAAAACAATTACAGCCCTCCACCCCTGTCACATTTGTTGAGCTTCTGATATTAAGAACCTCATCGCGTTAACTCATCAGTCATCCGGGGGGCTCAAAAAGATAGGTGCTCTTCGTATCCCCATTTTTACACATGAAGAGACATTGAGGCCTAGAATTTGGCACAGGTAATAGCTTATTCTAGAAAAAGTGACTTGTTTTTGGCTGTGCTGGGTCTTCGTGGCTGTGCGGGTTTTTCTCTAGTTGTGGCAAGTGGGGGCTCCTCCCTAGTTGCAACGCTCAGGCTTCTCATTGCGGTGGTTTATTTTGTTGCAGGGCATATGGGCTCTAGAGCACAGGCTTAATAGTTGTGGCGAATGGGCTTAGTTTTTCTGTCGTATATGGGATCTTCTTGAATCAGGGATCAAATCCGTGCTTCCTGCACTGCCGGGTGGATTCTTTACCCCTGAGCCACCCGGGAAGCCGCAGTAATAGCTTTTTAAGTAAAAGAAATCATTTGTGGAAAGAGCTGTGTCTGAGGTGATGCAAGTAAGAAGCAGTGTTTGAACAGGGATGTCTGCTGAGTCATCCTGAGTACATGTCACACCCACACCGTCCTTCCTCAGAGATGGTTGTCCGTCCTTAGACTTGTGTCTCTCTGCGTGCATATCAGAAGTCTTACCATATCAGAACATACAGGCTTGCCTTAATCTTTTAATGAAGATGAATATTACATTCTAAAGGGCAAGGAAGGATCTGGTTAAGAAAATGCATGGGGCATTCCTAGATAGGTAAAGAGCAAGCTCTTGTAACTGCACCCCAGCGAGGCTGAGTGCCTGGCCCGAGCTCTCTGGTGTGATGAGAACAGATTGAGTGTATCCAGGGGAACCTTTTTAAGATGTGGCGTCATTCTGGAAGCACTGAGCCTGGAAAGGGAAACGAGTAACAGTCACCATCTGTATTCCAATCAGGGAGCCCAACTGTTTGGCCGCTGCCTGTAAAACTTATCTTATCTCCCCATCAATTTCACCTGCAGAGCCCAGACTATGACTTAGGACCACTCCCCCAGGGTGGCAGCCGTGGTAGCTCGAAAAACTCCAGATTACTTGAGCAACAGGAGTGACATTGGCTGCTGGGCTTTAGAGATCACCTAGGCAGGTGGTCATTTTGACAAAGATCATTTTGTGACTTATGGGCTGAGTGAAGCCAGGCCGAGTTGGGTGTCACCCGAGGGATTTCTCTTGAACGCGGGCGACACGCAGGAAGGTTGCCGTGGCTCCTCTATACTTTTATGGTGCCCACTACTGATTTTTGGCACAGTGGCATTTTCACTGGGACACAGCTTTAGTAGGGCAGTTCAGTGGGGCGATGAGGTTTGGAGAATCCAGAATAAATGTATACATTTCCCTGGCTGAGGCGTGGGCAGCAGCTTTTCAAGAAAAGGAGATGCGTTGAGGAAGTAGGTGGAATTGGGATGTTCGTCCCTCCCTCCTTATCATGTATGGACTTAACTGCCTTCTCCTGGCACGGCAGGTAGCCCAGCACTGGCACATATTGGGCTTTCCTGTTAATCTCTGAGCTTCTGGGCAGGCTCTGTTGTATTTAATCATCTGAAAGCACCGAAGCCTAGCTTAGAGCCCATCACAACATGAGAAAATATTTCTTTTTTAAAAAAATGTATTTGCTTTTGGCTTCACTGGGTCTTTGTTGCTGTGCAAGGTCTTTCTCCAGTTGTGGAGAACGTGGGGCTTCTCTTGTTGCAGAGCATGGACTCTAGGGCACGTGGGCTCTATAGTTATGGCCAGCAGGCTTCCACTCCCTGGCATGTGGAATCTTCCTGGATCAGGGATTAAACCCATCTCCTACACTGGCAGGTGGATTCTTAACCACTGGACCACCAGGGAAGTCTGAAAATGTTTCTTAGTGAATAAGGAAATCAAGTTTTCATTTTTGCATTGTTTAGTTCACAATACTGGGAAATACAGATAACAGGACATCAGAGTCTAATGATGAGGTCATCTCATGGTGACTGGTTGAAGTGGAGGCTAGGGAAGAATGCCATTATTGCCTTAGGGCTGAGCTGTGTTTATTCCAACATTTAAAAATGTTGGATTTGGTTTCTATTGTAGAGCACACTATTCAGACATTTTAAACTGTGATCTGTAGTATTTGAAACATTCCCGGTATAACTGCTCTTCTTCATCTTGGATGGCAGAATGATGCCACTCGTTAGCTGCCTGAGACTGAAGCATGAGCTGCAGTGACCCTGAGAAGGAGAGCTGACTTCCTGGAGGGAAGAGATGAAAGCTCAGCTCTCAGCTCCCTGCTCACCAAATCCAGGGCCACCTGGCATTCACAGAATAATTATGGAACGCCTGTTCTGTGCCCAGCACTGTGCTTCTGTAGTTCAGTTGCTCAGCCATGTCCTACTCTTTGCATGGATTGCATGGATTCCATGGATTGCAGCATGCCAGGCTCCCCTGTCCTTCACCGTTTCCTGGAGCTTGCTCAAACTCAGGTCCGTTGAGTCGGTGATGCCGTCCAACTATCTCATCCTCTGTCGTTCCCTTCTCCTCCTGCCGTCAATCTTTCCCAGCACCAGGATCTTTTCTAATGAATTGGCTCTTCCCATCAGGTGGCCAAAGTATTGGAGCTTCAGCTTCAGCATCAGTCCTTCCAATGAATATTCAGGACTGATTTCCTTTAGGATTGACTGATTTGTTCTCCTTGTAGCCAAGGGACTCTCAAGAGTCTTCTCCAACACCACAGTTCAAAAGTATCAATTCTTTGATGCCCAGCCTTCTTTGTTGATATATGACTACTGGAAAACTCATAGCATTGACTGTACAGACCTTTGTCGGTAAAGTAATGTCTCTGTTTTTTAATATGCTGTTTGTCATAGTTTTTCTTCTTTTAATTTCATGGCTGCAGTCACCATTTGCAGTGTCTTTGGAGCCAAAGAAAATCAAGTCTATCACTGTTTCCATTGTTTCCACATCTGTTTGCCATGAAGTGATGATGGGTGCCATGATCTTAGTTTTTGAATGTTGAGTTTTAAGCCAGCTTTTTCACTGTGCTCTTTCACTTTCATCAAGAGGCTCCTCAGTTCCTCTTCAGTTCAGTTCAGTCGCTCAGTCGTGTCCGACTCTTTGCGACCCCATGAATTGCAGCACGCCAGGCCTTCCTGTCCATCACCAACTCCCAGAGTTCACTCAGACTCAATGTCCATCGAGTCAGTGATGCCATCCAGCCATCTCATCCTCAGTCGTCCCCTTCTCCTCCTGCCCCCAGTCCCTCCCAGCATCAGAGTCTTTTCCAATGAGTCAACTCTTCGCATGAGGTGGCCAAAGTACTGGAGTTTCAGCTTTAGCATCATTCCTTCCAAAGACAACCCAGGGTTGACCTCCTTCAGAATGGACTGCTTGGATTTCCTTGCAGTCCAAGGACTCTCAAGAGTCTTCTCCAACACCACAGTTCAAAAGCATCAATTCTTCGGCGCTCTGCCTTCTTCACAGTCCAACTATCACATGCATACATGACCACAGGAAAAACCATAGCCTTGACTAGATGGACCTTAGTCGGCAAAGTAATGTCTCTGCTCTTGAATATGCTATCTAGGTTGGTCATAACTTTTCTTCCAAGGAGTAAGCGTCTTTTAATTTCATGGCTGCAGTCACCATCTGCAGTGATTCTGGAGCCCCAAAAAATAAAGTCTGACACTGTTTCCATTGTTTCCCCATCTATTTGCCATGAAGTGATGGGACTGGATGCCATGATCTTCGTTTTCTGAATGTTGAGCTTTAAGCCAACTTTTTCACTCTCCTCTTTCACTTTCATCAAGAGGCTTTTTAGCTCCTCTTCACTTTCTGCCATAAGGGTGGTATCATCTGTGTATCTGGGTTATTGATACTTCTCCCTGCAATCTTGATTCCAGCTTGTGCCTCATCCAGCCTGGCATCTTGCATGATGTACTCTGCATAGAAGTTAAATAAACAAGGTGACAGTATATAGCCTTGACGTACTCCTTTCCCAATTTGGAACAGGTCCATTGTTCCATGTCCAGTTCTAACTGTTGCTTCTTGACCTGCATACACATTTGGCAGGAGATAAGTAAGGTGGTCTGGTATTCCCAGCTCTTTAAGAATTTTCCAGTTTGTTGTGATCCACACAGTCAAAGGTTTTAGTGTTGTCGATGAAACATAAGTAGATGTTTTTCTGGAATTCTCTTGCTTTTTCTATGATCCAGTAGATGTTGGCAATTTGATCTCTGGTTCCTCTGCCTTTTCTAAATCCAGCTTGAACATCTATCTGAAAGTTCTTGGTTCACATACTGTTGAAGCCTCGCTTGGAGAATTTTGAGCATTATTTTGCTAGTGTGTGAAATGAGTGCAATTGTGTGGTAGTTTGAACATTCTTTGGCATTGCCTTTGTTTGGGATTGGAATGAAAACTGACCTTTTCCAGTCCTGTGGCCACTGCTAAGTTTTCCAAATTTGCTGGCATATTGAGTGCAGCACTTTCACAGCATCATCTTTTAGGATTTGAGGTAGCTCAGCTGGAATTACATCACCTCCACTAGCTTGTTCGTAGTGATACTTTCTAAGGCCCACTTGACTTCACATTCCAGAATGTCTGGCTCTAGGTGTGTGATCACACCATCGTGAGTATCTGGGTCATGAAGCTCTTTTTTGTACAGTTCTTCTGTGTATTTTTGCCACCTCTTCTTAATATCTTCTGCTTCTGTTAGGTCCCTACCGTTTCTGTCCTTTATCGGGCTCATCTTTGCATGATATGTTCCCTTGGTATCTCTAATTTTCTTGAAGAGATCTCTAGTCTTTCCCATTCTGTTGTTTTCCTCTATTTCTTTGCATTGATCTGAGGAAGGCTTTCTTATCTCTCCTTGCTATTCTTTGGAACTCTGCATTCAGATGGGTTTATCTTTCCTTTGCTCCTTTGCTTTTTGCTTCTCTTCTTTTCTCAGCCATTTGTAAGGCCTCCTCAGACAGCCATTTTTCTTTTCTTAATTTCTTTTTCTTGGGGATGGTCTTGATCACTGTCTCCTGTACAGTGTCACAAACCTCTGTCCATAATTCATCAGGCACTCTATCCATCAGATCTAGTCCCTTAAATCTATTACTCACTTCCACTATATAATCATAAGGGATTTGATTTAGTTTGTACCTGAATGGTCTAGTGGTTTTCCCTGCTTTTTTCAATTTAAGTCTGAATTTGGCAATAAAGAGTTCATGATCTGAGCCTCAGTCAGCTCCCAGTCTTGTTTTTTCTGACCGTATAGAGCTTCTCCATCTTCAACTGCAAAGAATATAATCAATCTGATTTTGGTATTGACCATCTGGTGATGTCCATGTGTAGAGTCTTCTCTTGTGTTGTTGGAAGAGGGTGTTTGCTATGACCAGTATGTTCTCTCGGCAAAACTCTTGTTAGCCTTTGCCCTGATTCATTTTGTACTCCAAGAGCAAACTTGTCTATTTGCATTCCAGTCCCCTGTGATTAAAAGGACATTTTTTTTTGGTGTCCTAGAAGGTCTTGTAGGGCTTCATAGAACCATTCAACTTCAGCTTCTTCAGCATTACTGATCAGGGCATAGACTTGGATTACTGTGATATTGAATGGCTTGCCTTGGGAACGGACAGAGATGGTTCTGTTGCGTTTGAGACTGCACCCAAATACTGCATTTTAGACTCTTGTTCACTGTGAGGGCTTCTCCATTTCTTCTAAGGGATTCTTGCCCATGGTGGTAGACATAACTTCTTGGCTAAGTGCTGGGAATTCAGAGATGAAGAACACTTGGTGTGTTTCAGCCTCACCATCTGATGGAGAGGAATGGGAGAGCATGTGCTAAATGTATAAGAGGTGAGAGGCTGGTGAGGTCAGAGGACTGAGGCCTGAGGGGTACAATTGGGCACAGGAGAGCAGTCCCTGTGGAAGGGGTAGGATCTTTCCAGGGGCACCAGGGAGGGGAGAGCATTTCAGATCACAGCAGCCTGTGAGCAAGACATGCAAGGGCCTGAAGCATGCTGTGTGGGCTGAGCTGGGGGTGGTTGGCATGGGAACAGGAATGTCTGTAAGCCTATAGGGGCTCCAGTGATGGAGGGCCCTGGGTACCATGCCAGGCATGTTGAGTTTTATCTTGTGGGACACTGGCAGGTCTTTGGGAAAAAGATAAAATCAGATTTGCATTTAGAAAAGATCATTCCAGTAACCCTCAAGGACAGATTAAATGAAGCAAGGAAGGGATGGCTACTGTGGTCCAGGCAAGAAACAGTGAAGACTTGAAAGTAAGGCAGTGGCAGGGACAGGCCACAGTTCCATAGAAAAAGATCCGACCAGAATGACCTGTGGGCATAAGAGACAGGGAAAACTGACTTGACCTTAATGGCAGAGGCAGATAGCTGCTTGTGTCAGCTCTGGTTGCTGAGGAGGATCCTGTCCCCAGCATTTGTTTGCAGATTCAGGCATTTCTTGATGAAGTCATGGGATTTGTTTTTGAAGAAGTAAGTACCTAAAAGCTTCTGTGTCCAAAGTTATGCTTTTCATAAGAAATCACGGTGAAGGAGGGGTTGGGGAATTAGGCATGACTGAGATGTACAACAATGTCTAGTCTCTTGGCCCCACAGGTTCGTATAATCCTTTACACATATAAATGTGTGAGCCAAGTAGTGAAGCTGGGCTCAGGAGGAATGGAGCGAAGGTTTTCAGCGTCCATCAAGGGAGGTCATCTTCAATAGAGACAGAGAGTCTACTCCCCAAGCCACGCTAGAGGTTGATCATCCCTTAGAACCTCCCCGCAGGCTTTGTTCCTTCTCAGGAAAGCGCCAACTTCCCTCAATATGTCTGTCTGAACTGCAGAGTAAGCTTTTTGGTGCTGATGAGCACAAGCAGTGCAGAAGCCCAGTGTGTATGAGAGCGTGAGTCCCGTGGGTAGAGTTGTGCAGGGAGCTCCAGGGACGAGCTGTCCCACTGCCAAGTCCAGTGCCTCTGTGACCATTGGCCTGGTGGCTCCCTTGGCTTTGACCGTTCCAAAGAGATGCTCACAGAGCTCATGTGTAGAAAGTGCACAGTGTTCCGGATTGCAGTGAACTGACAGCTGCCCTGAGGCTGGGCGTCATATTAGGACGATGGCATATTCTGTTAGAGCGTGTTAAAACAGGAAATGAAAACGTCTGGTGTTCATTGTGCACCTGACGTCCACCTCCCTCCCGAAGGATGAATAGCATCTGTGTGCCTCATGAGGAGGTCCTGGGATTCAGGGAGGAGCGTGAATGCTCCAGGAAGGAAGTTCCATACACGTGGCTCAGGACATAATGGCCATCGCTTTCATTACAGGATTTTGTCCACCGCTGGGAAGTATCTCTCTGACTCCTTCAGCCCTCGGAGCCTGACCGGTTTTCAAGATAGCATCTTGACAGACAAGAAGAGCTCTGCCAAGAACCCATGGCAAGAATATAATTACCTCCAGAAAGATAGCCCTGCTGAATATGGCAGTTTAATGGAAATACTTTATACCCTCAAGGTATGAGACCAGACTGATGGCATTCTTGCGCTCTTGAAAGCTTTTCCCTTGTCACTCACCCTTTCCCTAACCCGGCTGCTCTGCCCCCTGTGTGTGGGCCCTGAGCTGTGGCAAAGCCTGCTCCTGCGTCTCTGTCTCAGTTTTGTTGGGGTTTTAAGAAGCCGAGCAACTAAACCGGAGTCGAACCAACTGAAGCACAGTTGTAGGAGTCAGATTAACAAAGCTTTATTACTGAAAGATAGGTTGGAAAATGCAGCTCTAGGTCTGTAGCCAAATGAGCTTGCCATTCTTCCCCCAGAGTTAACTTGTCAGCAGGGTGGGCTGAGCTGGACAGCCCTGGACTCCCACACAGGGACAGAACCTGGGAAGGTGGCCCCCAGCCCCTCAGCCAGGGGAGGAGCAAGGGTAGAGAGAAGCCAAGCACGAACACCCTTCCTCCAGTGCAAGCTTCTCCATGTGGCAGCACAAGGACGGTTAGATTTGTTTGTCTGCAATAAAACTGACCTTGACTTTGAGCTTTGGGCCCTCTTGGGTTCCAGGGGCAGAGCAACCTCCTGACAAATGGAATGAGCCATAGGCTCCCTGAGAATGACCCGAGGTTCTTAGCGGTCCATGGCATCCTTTCCAGAAACTTCCTTCCCACCACCCCCAGTCTGATTTGAATCTCAGTCTCTTGGTGATAAGTAGAGGAGATAGTACTGTTCCCAGAGCACCAAATTCAATCTGAAATTGTCTGCTTGGGCCTCACCCTCTGGAGGTGAGCGCACAATGGCCCTCAGGATGTGTCTGAGGCTTCAGCGTTGCCCTCGCAAGGGTCTCCCCCACCCCTCTGCACCTTCACCTACCACCTGGCTGCGTTTGAGCTTGGCAAACACTTCTCGGAGCCATTCTGCAAGCTCGCTCATCCATGCTCTGCGATTAGGTTAAAGCAACTCCATTTATCTTTATTGCTGATCTGATTTATGCCTGTTTGTCGTAATCGGTTCACTAATAATAGCAAAACGAAGGTTACATTTTCCACCTCTGTATTTTCTCAGGCTATTTGGAATACCTTGGGACTCACACGGTGGGGTGCATGCTCTGGTGTACGGCCGAGAGTTATTGACCTCCCTGTGAATCAGGGCTCTGCCTGTCACTCTTGTTTCTACTTGACACATCTCAATTTTTTTTCCTTTCTTCTGTATCCTTGAGGGACAGTCACAGGTTAATTTTTCGTAAACTGTCACTCCATGAGCTGATATTAGTTTAAGTGCATCAGAATCACCTGGGAAAGTGAATACAATACCCAGACTTGGTGGTTCAAGCAGATCCTGGGTGTCTGTGACTCAGCGTGTCCCCATGGGGTCCCGAGCACAGCCAGGATCAGAAACCATCAGTGTCGAGAACCCTCTTGCTGCTTTCCTTTCAGTGGCTTTTCAAAACGTTTAGCTCATCCCTTGGTTGCATTCAGGGCCTAACAACCTGCCTTCTGCATTTTCTTGTCATAGGAAAAAGGGTCGAGTAACCACCACCTGCTGTCCACGTCGCGATCGGCTCTGACTCGGCTTAACCAGCAGGCCCACCAGCTGGCTTTCGATTCGGTCTTCCTGCGCATCAAACAGCAGCTGCTCCTCATTCCCAAGATGGATGTGAGTTTCCCACCAGTCAGCCAATGCGCCCCCTCACCCCCTGTGCTGGACCTATCATCCCTTTCCCGAGCCTTAGGAGGGGCCCGCTTTGATGCTCCTGGGCTAGAAGCCTCACTGCAGAGTCACTGTTCCCTTATAATTCATTGTTTAGCATGACTGTCTTGTGTATATATATATATACATATGTATGTATACATATACATATATATATACACATATGTATGTATACATATACATATATATACACACATATGTATGTATACATATACATACATATATATATATATATATATTTTTTTTTTTTTTTCTGTTCCCAAACAATTTATTCTTCTTAAGGGTTATATAACAGATCATCACTAACCCCTGCCAAGGGGCTGTCTCATCTTAATAGTGGTCACTGTGATGCTGTGGTTTCAGATTGTTTTTTGGGATTATTCCTCTTGCTTGATTAACTTTCACCATTTGGAGAAGCTTACCTGTGGCCTCTCAGGGGGAAGCAAGGGAGCTTATGTGCCACTGGATAGGCTAGGGCTACTCAGAGGAGCTAGCTGTCTGATGAGGTCGAGCTGTTCTCCTGCCAGATGTTTGTGGAGACTTGGTTCTGGAACTTGACCCAGGAGAGTGCCTTACCGGGTGTGGTCTGGTGTTTTTGAGGGGAGTTTGAAGGGTAATGCTCTTTTCTATCTTTGATACTCTTGCTGTTTGGTTATTCTTGGAATGCCTTGCTCCCTTTTCTCTTCTCTGCTTGTCCTTATTGCTTTTCAAGGAATTGCACCCCCCAAGTCCTCTGTTTTCTCTACTGGCTCTTGACTTTCTCTGGGTCCAGATCTCAGGTTTCCTTTCAGATTTCTGAGACAGTCCCCTGATTAATTTTTCTTACGGACTTCTCAAGTCTATTTGGATTTGGCTTTTTATCATTCTTTGTTCTCTTTTTGGAAATTAGGATTTTTTTAAAAGATAATTTTGCGGGGGGACTTCCCTGATGGCTAAGACTCCTCACTCCCTTTGCAAGGGGCCCGGGTTTGATGCCTGGTGAGGGAATTAGATCCCACATGCTGCACCTCAGACCTGGCACAGCCAAAATAAGTAATGGATGAAAGAAAGAGAGAAAGATAATTTTGGGGGGAAGGACCCATTTATGGGCTTTTGCTCACCAGTAGGTCCTTTGCTTTCTGCTGCCCCCTGGAAAATATACTAGATCGGGAGCTGAGGGCCGCTCTCTCATCCACTGTACGATTTGGTCAAGTCGTGTGCAAAATGCCATGAGGTCTTCTCTAACCAGATCTTATGTTGCAACCATGGGTGGGTGGTGTGGTGGCTATTGCTGTCACATCCTAGCAGAAGCGATGTCACCATAGCTACACCCAGACAGCCATCTGTGGTCTTGCTGGGTCACGTGGCTGAGGCTGTTAGAGCATCTCCTTATCCTTAAAATGGGGATACAGTGATGGTCATCATATGAATATGTGAAGATTAAGTGAGGTTTCGTATATGATAGAATTTAGCACAATCCCAGCCCAGAGTAGTTGCTGAATAAGTAGTGGTTTTCTTTTTTTCTGTGATTATTAGTTTTTAAGAGTAATGATAGTTTTTAAACATAAAAATTACTCATTTTTCAGAAATTCAAACAATACAGGAAAGTACAAGGAATAAAAGCAGTAAGCCCCTTCAAGGTACCTCCATCCAGAAATCATCAAGCCAGATATATCTTCCTGTCCATTCACATGCTGAGGGCTGGGTGGGCATTGGTAAATAGATAGTCCTCAGGAAGAAATGGAATTGTACTACTTATGCTGATTTTTAAAAAAATCAAATGTGTGCAACATAGATTTTATTTGACTTTAGAAAACAAATGAACCAAAGGAATGGTTGAACTTGAGATAATAGTTTCTTCACCATGAAAGGTATCAGTTCCCAGAAGATCTTCGCAAGATCAAGAAAGAAAGATTATAAAAATTCCTGATAGATGGAGTCACTGTTTTTGTTAGTCACGTTTCCATTTTAGATAGATACTAGCATTGATTCCAGAGAAGGCAATTGCACCCCACTCCAGTACTCTTGCCTGGAAAATCCCATGGGTGGAGGAGCCTGGTAGGCTGCAGTCCATGGGGTCGCTAGGAGTTGGACACAACTGAGCGACTTCACTTTCACCTTTCACTTGCATGCATTGGAGGAGGAAATGGCAACCCACTCCAGTGTTCTTGCCTGGAGAATCCCAGGGACGGGGGAGCCTGGTGGGCTGCCACCTATGGGGTCGCACAGAGTTGGGACACGACTGAAGTGACTTAGCAGCAGCAGCAGCAGCGTTGATTCACCTGCCCTTAAAGCCGATGGGATTAGCATTCCTTCCGTCTCTCATCTCCCTTCCCCAGCCTCCCAGGTTTGGTTGTTTTTATCATTTTTATTTTGTCAGAGGTTGAAAATCTCAGCCTCCTGTTCTGAAACCTCAGTTCTGCCAGTTATTTCGTCGTCTTCGCCATTGAGCTGGGCTTGGTGCCTCCACTGTCCTTTCCCCTCTACTTCTGTGATCCACGCTCACTGCTCTGCCCCGTCCTCGGTTGCCTGATCTCACCTGCTCATTCAGGCCTCACCGCAAGGGCTCGGGCGCTGGGAATGGACGCGGGCAGCTCTGGAGATTAGGGGGAATTCTCCCAGTGCGCCCGTGCGAAAGCACACAATACAAAGGCAAACACTTTTGGCCTCAAGGATTTGAAAATGAAACCCTGCTCATTAAATGTTTGTTTTTAATGTTTGCTGGTAAATTGTGTTGCCCTTGTCCATTACAAGAATATAAACCAACACCATATTCCCTTTCAAGATAGGCTGTTGAAGTTTACTTATGTTACCTGGTGACAGATGGTTAGAAAAATCCCTGTGAAGGAAATTTTGAGTTGAAAAATAATCTGCACCATTTCCTTGTTGACCTCTTCAGGTCCACCCCCTCTGCCCACCGTTTCAGGCCCTCCCACATCACCCTTACCCCCAAGTACTTTTCCACTCTGGCTCTTCTTCCCCTCCACCCTCATCTTAGCCACCCCCTCCTCTGTGAAGCCCTCCCAGGGCCTGCAGCCCACGGTGCTTGTGCTTTGCATGCTGTGCCCTTTCCCCACGACTCAGCCCTGGCCCCTGGCTGCCCCCTCTCTGCCTGCCCTGGCCTTCACCACCTCTGCTCCCTCGCTGAGCCCCTCTTTGCCAAGACTCTACCACCAGGTTGCATGGTTGCTTCTTTCTAGATCCGTCTCCATCTGTTTCCATGGCCACTGCCCTGGTTTGGGTTCTCGTCGTCTCTGAATTGTTCCTTGAGCCTCTCCACCCGCAGTCCTTCTGAGAATTGCTGCATCCGTCTTCATAAAGCACCGCTCTGATTTTTGTCTCTGCACATTCAGATCCCTTCCCTGGCTCCTCACAGTCAATATGATAGTCTATTTTTAAAACTTTTTATTATGGGAAAATTTCCTACATATATGCAAGAATAGAGGGAAGAGTGTAATAAACTGTGCATCTTCATCACCCTGCTTTGACACTGATCAACTCTTGGCTGTCCTGGGTCATATATACCCCCTTATCTAAAATAAGAGCTCTAGGGGCTTCCCTGGTGTCACAGTGGATAGGAATCCACCTGCCAGTGCAGGGGACACGGGTTTGATCCCTGGTCCGGGAAGATCCCACATGCCACAGGGCGATGAAGCCTGTGCGCCACAACTGCTGAGCCCGTGCTCTAGACCCTGTGCTCCGCACCAAGAGAAACCACCTCAGTGAGAAGCCTGCACTCCACAACACAGAGTAGCCCCTGCTTGCCACAGCCGGAGAAAGCAAAGTAACAAGGACCCAGCGTAGCCAAAAATAAATAAATAGAACTCTCAAAATAATCACAGTACCATAAGCACCCCTAAAAGGAAAATTAAAAATGATTCCTTAATGTCATCAATTAACGTTCAAATTCCCGATTGTCTTATAAATGTCATGATTTGAATCAGGATCCAGACTAGCTCTGCACATTGGTGGGTATGTCTTTTATATCTCTTTTGAGACGTAACAGGTTACCTTCCCATCTTTCTCTCTCCCTCCCTTCCTCCTTCCCTGCCTCTTTCTCTTTTCTCTCTCTCTCGTTACCCCTTTTCTTAGCCTGGTGTTCACACTGTGCATTCTCTTTCCAGCCTTTCCTCTCTGCACCTCATGCGTCCTCTGGCCAGCCCCTTCTGTAGCCACCTTGAGCTCCTGTTCCTCTGTACTCTTATTGTATAAAATCGACATCCACCGCTGAGAGCTCCTGAAGTGGAAGCCTCTGTGTGTGTGTGTGTGTGTGTGTGTGTGTGTGTGTGTGTGTGTGTGTATAGGGGTAGCGGTTGGGGGTCTAGGCTAGGAATGTGTCAGGGGGTCTCGGTTCCCTAGGGAGAGCAAGAACCATTTCTTTGTCTCTCCCTTCAAAGCCTGGCACAGGACAAGCACTCAGTGTGTATGTCTGATCCTTGTGTCCCTCCCTGTGAGGGGGGAGTTAATTGAAAAAAAGGTAGGATATTTTGAAATGAAAGGATTCCCTCAGAAAAGAACAAGAAGTTTAGAAAACTGTAGGGGCAGGGCTGGGGAAGAAAAGACTTTGTTTAGAGCAGGCAAATTAAGAGTTGAGTTGGTGCTCAAGAGTGTGGGGAGGAGGGCTGCAGCTTGGCCTGGGCTGGGAGCCCAGGGGCGGACATGGTCACACCATTCCCGGAAAGCTACTTAGAGGATCAAGCAACCAGATCGGTCTCAGGTGGCTGCAGAGAGCAGCTACCATGTGACCTCAGGAGTCCCTCCAGGAGTCCAGCCAGCAAGGGCCTTGCTTTCCAGGCTGGCTCTAGGGTGGCTTGGGTAAGAATTAAGAAACTAGACTTCTGTGTGAAGGTGTGCCGGGCTGACCTCTGTAACCATGTGTGTACCGGTAACTGGCCTGACTCTATAGAGGAGCCCAGGAAGGCTCCACAGTGATGTCGTGGTTCCACTAAAGTGCCAAAAGGAGACATGTCAGTGCTGCAGGTCTCCAGAAGGGCGTTCAGGAGAGGACAGAGGGGCTGCCGGTGGGGTCTGGAGCATCCTTCTCATCCCTTTCCCACTGAGTTCTGAGTCAGCTGAGACCTAGATCCAGGAAGCAGGTGGATCAAAAGCAGCAGTTTTACCTTAGTGGCAGCAGTGTTGGTGAACATGGTTTGGATATTCCTGTAACTGGACAGGGCTTCTGACTCAGATATGGTCTCTGGAGAGGATTTTAGAGGGGAGTCCTGGTCTCTACAGAGTGCAGGCTGACGACCCCAGAGTTAGTGAGGCTACCTGTGCCCGGCAGAGAAACCCAGAACAAGAATAACCAGCTCTTTCTCTCACCTTCCAAGAAAGGCGAACAGAGAGTGTCGGTTCCCATTGAATAGTTGAGTTGAGAAGGCGGGACTTCCTGCTTTGTAGATTTTTATGGATCAGAAAGGATGCAGAGAGAAAGACAGGATTGCCTCCTCTGTGGCGGGCTTCCCCGTGATGACTGGAGGAAGAGAAACCCCTGCTCTACCACGTGGCGATGACGCCAGAGGCCGGCTCTGAGCAGAGGCAGCGCCTGCGGCGGGTGCCGCGTTCTTCGTGTGCTTTCCCGTGCTGCCTGGGCGCTGGGACCCTGACTGCTTCCTCTCCTTCCTCCTTTAGAGCTGGAACACTGCTGGCATTGGAGAAACCCTGACCGATGACCTGCCCACCTTCAGTCTCACCCCGCTCGAGTACATCAGCAATGTAAGAGCCTCTGCACACTTCGCTCTGTGCTGATCACAGCGTCTGAGACCACTTCTTGTCTGACCCTTCCAGGTGCAGTGGTCCTGGCCGCCCCAGTGCTGTCTGGACCTGTGCTTTGGGACAGTCTCCATCCATAGCCAGGAGTTTAAGGAAATGCAGCTGACTTCCTTAAGTCAGCTGATGAAACACATGTGGATTTTGGAGCCTAACACATTCCTGCCCCTGCCCCATCCCTCTCAATGTGAGATGTAGCCAAAACCTGAGGGCTTCAAAGTGTGAGTCCAGTAGGACAGGGGTCCCCAACCTTTAGGATCTAGTGCTTAATGATCTGAGGTAGAGCTGATGTAATAATAATAGGAGTAAAGTACACAATAAATGTAATGCACCTGAATTATCCCCAAACCCCAGCCATGGAAAAGTTGTCTTCCATGAAACTGGTCCCTGGATCAAAGATGTGGGGGACCATTGCAGTAGGAGATTCAGAACTTGGGAAGATGGGAAGCATGGTGGTCAGATTCTTCATGACTTTTCAGAAGAACAGTGTATCGTAGTTCTGAGTTCAAATCCAAAGAAACATGTTGTGAGCACCTACCTTATACCAGGCCTGTGTGCTCATGTTTAATTTCATAGCAGCAGGTACATCTCTTCCCTGGTGGCTCAGACGGTGAAGAATCTGCCTGCAGTATGGAAGACCTGGGTTTGATCCCTTGGTTGGGAAGATCCCCTGGAGGACGGAATGGCTACCCACTCCAGTATTCTTGCTTGGAGAATTCCATGGACACAGGAGCCTGTCCATGGGGTTGCAAAGAGTCGGACACAACTGAGCGACTTAATACTTTGACTTTCAAGTAAATCTCTACAAGAATTTTAGTTATACAGGCTTAATGTTAACAAAGAGCAGAGTGAGCCTTGCAGGGGTACAGGTGCACCTCAAGGCCTTTGCCCCTTCACCTTTCACCCTTGGGAGCTGATTGTCTCCCAAACATCTGCACGTGGCCTCTCCTTTCATTGCCCTTCCTGCAGTCCAGCTCCGTTGTTTTTTTTTTCAATAGTTAAATCTGAAAAAGTTTTATTTTTTTAAAATTTTTTAATTGAAGTATACACCAGTTGCTTTTTTTTTTTTCATTTCATATATGATATTACACGTTTCAATGCCATTCTCCCAAATCATCCCATCCTCTCCCTCTCCCACAGAGTCCAAAAGACTGTTTTATATATCTGTGTCTCTTTTGCTGTCTCGCATACAGGTACTAACGCATATGTATGGAATTTAGAAAGATGGTAACGATAACCCTGTATGCAACACAGTTCCGTTGTTTTTAAATGTCAGCGAACCTAAGAAATACCATCCGGGAGCAGCAGATCCCAGTCATGTCTTCCCCACACTCTGGGAGAATTCTGTGATTTTTTCAGGGGTGATTTTGAGGTGGGTGATCTCTGCCATGAGCATTCACTTTAGGACCCACCCTTTTGTAAGTCATGACTACTGAAAAGATGGGAAAGAATTTTAAAAGTAAACACGGCACAGTTAGAGGAAGCCTGTGTGATCGCACTGGTGAGTAGCAAAGGGAATGACCTTCCACACTCTTCACTGAGCAGTGTCATTGTGCACAAGGCAGTTGTTTTCCTGTTTTCAGGGCAGTTATCCTGGACTGAGGGAGCCAAAAAATGTGAGCAGTCTTTACAGCCAACGAGAAGACTCTCATTTTTAGGACTGAGATTTGTGTGGCAGTGGTGGTTTAGCTGCTAAGTCATGTCTGACTTTTGCGACCCCATGGACGGTAGCCTGCCAGGCTCCTCTGTCTGTGGGATTCTCCGGGCAAGAATACTGGAGTGGGTTGCCATTTCCTTCTCCAGACTTGTGTGTTGCACTGTAAATTGATTCCAGAAATGATGTTGCTTTCCAGAAGGGACTCGGAAGGTTTTCAGATTGACTTTTTAAAAATCATGTAGCTATCCTTTTTGGTCCTGCTGGATCTTTGTTGCTGTGCTTGGGCTTTCTCTAGACGCAGTGGCTTCTCCTGTGGTGGAGCACAGGCTCTGGGGTGTGAGGGCTTCAGTAGTTGAGGAGCACAGGGTGAGGTGCCCTGAGGCATGTGGGATCTTCCCAGACTGGGGATCAAACCAGTGTTGCCCTGCATTGGCCGGCAGATTCTTAACCACCAGACCACCAGGGAAGTCCTAGGCCAAGGTTTATCTTCACAACAACTTAGCGAGCCGGTTGGTGGCAGCCACGTTTTCACATCAGCAGCAGCGAGGCTCTGGGGGATGGGAGTGGGGCGGGGAAGCCATTTATCCGGCGGCCGCTCTCTTAGGATGCCAGGATGCTGTATGTGTGTCTCACACAGGATTAATTTCATCCTTGCCACAGCCCTTTGAAGTAAGTGTGAGATCACCCTCATTTCAGAGATGATGAAACCAAGGCCCCGGCTGGTAAAGTAAGGTGCCCAACGTCACACAGTGGGAGAGCCAGAACTCAAACCCTGGTCCTCCGGCCAGAGAGGGTTTCATGTTTCCTGAGTCACTGTGCTTACCTGGACAGGATATTGGCGAGTATTTATTGAACATGTGAGAACAGTAGACAGACCTCTAGAGGTCTGATGAGAAACATCTTTTCCCACATTGAATTCTAAAAAATAAATGTAGAACTCCCAAGAGAAACCTGGTGTCATGGAATCTCTCTAGGAATCACAGTGATCCCCACAATCTGAGGCCCATTAATTGAAGTTCGAGGTGTCAGATGGTTGAAAATTTGTACCTGACACTTTGCCTTGTTGGTGGGTGCCCTCACCCACACAGAACTGTGTGAGCATTATGAGGGGATGAAACAGAACGTCCTTGGAAAAAATGAAACAGCATAGATGCAAGGCATAATGGTGACGATTCTTTATTTCAAGTAAAACTGGCTACAGGTGAAAGAGGTACCAAATACAAGAATACACCTGTGATCTCTGCACATAGTAGGTATTCAGGAAGTACTGGCTGAGTGGAACTGAAACGAAGAAATTCTAACCCCAAAAGTCAGCATCCTTCTCTTCCTCCAGCCTTGGGGGAAAATGATGATTTTGTTGCCATTTCAAGTTGTAATGTACAGTGGTTGTGGTTATTAGCAAGGTATGGGACCACTTGTCTAGTTTGAATGAAAGATTGTGGTAAGTAAATGAAAGGAAAAGGTGCTGGTTTCATTTATTTTACCATCTGTGTATGGACCTCTTTAAAAGGACACCAAAATAACAATTTCTTATTCGCACAATGGGCTGCATTAAATATTTGGAAATGAAGGCGTTAATCTGGGCTGGTAGCTCTTGGGAGTCTGCCTTAACTTCTGGACACCTGCCACAGTATGAGCGTATGTAAGGCCAGACTGAGAAGATCTTTCTCAGATAGTCCTGGGACGTTAGCTGGCAGAATCAGTATCAACTCTTAAGTGGGAATGAATGTATAGAATCAATATGAAGACAAAAAAAAAAGCAACAGGCTCCAGTGC
This sequence comes from Ovis canadensis, assembly GCF_042477335.2. NCBI lineage: Eukaryota > Metazoa > Chordata > Mammalia > Artiodactyla > Bovidae > Ovis > Ovis canadensis. The sequence continues at coordinate 36,329,351 of NC_091268.1, read as the reverse complement.
TTTTTTAAGAAAATATATATCACATTGTCATAACCTGAAAATCAATTTCATTTTGGAACGAAACATATCTTATGCGTACCTTTACTTTGTACTAAACAATTGTGAGTTGTAATAGAAATAGGTGTCTAAAATGTATCCATGATGACACACACATGACTAACCCTGAGTTACTTTATGGCTCATCTCTAATGTCTTGTAACCCTACCTTTGCGATTCCTCACCAACCAAGAAGGTTTTCTAGAGTTTGTATTATGAAAACACACAATTTCCCCTCCAAATTAACTTATAAACTGCTTTTTTTTCCCCCTCCCCCAACAGAATTTCTTCCTTCACCCGTTTCAGTAACCTGGAAGGAAGAGACGCAGATCCAAATCCAGAAGACACGATTGAAATTCTTGCTTGACCATGCACTTGTTGACATTAGCATCTTACCGGTTTTTTTCATCCATGAACAATAATAATAACATATTTACACAAGCGCTTTAAGTTTTACAAAGCACTCTGGTAATCCATTACTCATTTGAGGTAGAGCTCACATTGAATGCATTCCAGAAATATTGAGGCCATTAGTGAGAAGGATGAAATCTATGGTCTACATGCAGACTGGCAGTGCTCTTATTTTTCAGACGTTGCCTAACCCATATTACCACACACTGGGCAGATCAGGCCTGGGGCTGCCAGCAGGTCTCGCGCAGTTTCGTCTGCCCACCGTTGGCCTTCACATGAACGCCCTGCATGCAGTCGCTACACGCATGCGTCAGCGCCGGGCTGACCGCGCTCTCTTTTGTTTCAGATCGGGCAGTATATCATGTCCCTCCCCCTGAACCTGGAGCCGTTTGTGACTCAGGAGGACTCAGCCTTAGAGCTGGCCTTGCATGCCGGGAAGCTGCCATTTCCTCCTGAGCAAGGTGAGAGAGACGTGCGGGACAGGGAGCAGCGGGCTGGGATGTGATCGCAGGCTCCTCGCAGGCTCCTCGCAGCCTCACCTGCATCACACACATGTCCTCCACACTCCCAATGAAATAGGTGTCAGAGTGCGCAGGAGTGACTGGGACAGATTGGGGTTCTCTTATTGTACCTGCCGAGGGACTTCTGCAGGACGGAGTGGGTAAGGGAAGGCTCACTGTGCAGGGTGTCCCTGGGTGAACCCCACCAGTGCCCTCAGTGGGAAGGTGTGGGAAGGTGGTGGCAGGTGGGCCTGGGCTCATAGGCGTTCACCGATGACAGAAGGGAGCTCACGGGGCGAGGCGTTTGCTAGATGCACTCTCTCTGCTCCCCCTCTCTGTGGGCCACGAGCGGAGTAAAGTGGACCCTTGTAAGAACAGTTCTTGTCAGAACAAAAATAAACTCTCCAGCACAGAGGTTTGCATTTCCTGTCCAGTTGCCTCTGACTGCAGCAAGCTCCCAACTCCCCAAGGCTCCTGGGTCTATAAACTGACAAGGTAAAAATACAACACATGAACACGTTTCCTTTTCCTCATTATCTTGGCCTGACAGATTTGAACAGGGGCCACGTACTCTCTGAACAAAAAATCGTCTTATCTCTAAATTGGGCACGATAGGCCTCCCTCTTTAAGGCTGAACAGACAGAAAAAAAGAATCACTTGGTGTATAAAGGATTCAGCAGCTCAAGAAAAGGCACCACACTGAAAATAAAATCACATTGAAAGATTATAAATTAAGGGTTGCTAAAAGGGATTTCATACAGATTAAAAAAATACAGATTAAAAAAAAAGATGACTGCATCACTGTTAGGAGAAGTTGAATCAAATCGGAAGATAATAACTAGGACTAAATGATTCTTTATGTGGGTAACAGGTGGATTCCATAGTGGACCTGTAGTAGCCAGGTACCCTAGTGTGTCCAGTAGCGCAGCACCAATGTATATATAAAGAAGAAGCGGATAGACGTGTAATGGTAAAACTACATGAGTACTGAGAAAACCCCATACCTCTCATTTAGGCTTTCACACAAAGATTAATGAGAAAAGAGAAATTGTTCCGAACAATCAGTGCATTTGACTGAATCAATACATCAAGCTTTTTATCCCACAGGGAATCAGGATTGTTGTCAAATTTCCACAAACTGTTTGTAAAAGTAATACAAATAAAATCTGTAAGTTTCATAGGATTCTAAATATTGATGATACTCATATAATTTTTTGGCTACGCCACCTGACATATCTCAGTTCCCTGACCAGGCTCCTTGCAGTGGAAACGTGGCGTCTTAACCATTGGACCGCCAGGGAAGTCCCTGATACTCATATAATTTTTGAAAAAAAGAATAATTCTGTTTAAAACTCAGATTTAAAATGTGAAACCTGCTAAGCTAATCTATGAGTGAGTATTAATCTTAGGGATAAGGAAGAGAAGACTTTGAAATGAAAGAAATTGTAAAAAATATAAATGGTAAGCTGGAAAAAATAGCAACATATATGATAGATGATGGTTAATATCCTCATTTTATAAAAGTTCTTATGAATCAGTAAGGAAAAAGTGAACACCCACAGAAAAATAAGTAAATAACCTGAAGGCATTCAAATAAGCTAAAACATATAAAGAAATGTTTAACCTCAGTAATTCTCAAAGAGCTGCAATGAAAGTGACATAGTTCATTTTTTATAACATCAAATTGACTGCATTTCTATCCATATATTTTAAGCGTTTATTTAATAGTTGGCAAGGTGGAGGAAAACAGTTTAAATTGTACAGTTTGAATTCCTGAAGGACTATTTGACTTAAGGTCAAAGGCCTTAGAAATGTGTATACCTTTTAGATCAGGAATTCTGCTATGTAAGTGTGCTAATAAAATAATCACGAGTATAACGCTATGAATGTGTGTCCCAGCATTGTTTATAAAAGCAAAGCATCAGAAAAAAAAATAAATGTGAAACTGTAGAAATTTTGATTAGAAATTTTTTGGTATATCCATATAACTAAATGCTATACAATCATTAACACATTCAGTTCAGTTCAGTCTCTCAGTTGTGTCCAACTCTTTGCAACCCCATGGACTGTAGCATGCCAGGCTTTTCTGTCCATCACCAACTCCCGGAGCTTGCTCAAACTCATGTCCATTGAGTCAGTGATGCCATCCAACCATCTCATCCTCTGTCGTCTGCTTCTCCTCCTGCCTTCCATCTTTCCCAGCGTCAGGGTCTTTTCCAGTGAGTCAGTTCTTTGAATCAGGTGGCCAAAGTATTGGAACTTCAGCTTCAGCATCAGTCCTTCCAATGAATATTCAGGACTGATTTCCTTTAGGATTGACTGATCTCCTTGGAGTCCAAGAGAGTCTCAAGAGTCTTCTCCAACACCACAGTTTAAAGCATCAATTCTTTGGCTCTCAGCTTTCTTTATGATCCAACGCTCACATCCATCCATGACTACTGGAAAAACCATAGCTTGGGCCATATGGACCTTTGTCGGCAAAGTAATGTCTCTGCTTTTTAATATGCTGTCTAGGTTGGTCATAGCTTTTCTTCCAAGGAGCAAGTGTCTTTTAATTTCATGGCTGCAGTCACCATCTGCAGTGATTTTGGAGCCCCCCAAAAATAATCTGTCACTGTTTCCATTGTTTCCCCATCTATTTGCCATGAAGTGATGGGACCGGATGCCATGATCTTAGTTATCTGAATGTTGAGCTTTAAGCCAGCTTGTTCACTCTCCTCTTTCACTTTCATCAAGAAGCTCTTCAGTTCCTCTTCTCTTTCTGCCATAAGGATGGTGTCATCTGCGTATCTGAGGTTATTGATATTTCTCCCAGCAATCTTGATTCCAGCTTGTGCTTCATCCAGTCTGGCATTTCGCATGATGTACTCTGCATATAAGTTAAATAAACAGTGACAGTATACAGCCTTGACGTACTCCTTTCCTGATTTGGAACTAGTCTGTTGTTCCATGTCCAGTTCTAACTGTTGCTTCTTGAGCTACACACAGATGTCTCAGGAAGCAGGTAAGGTGGTCTGGTATTGCCATCTCTCTAAGAATTTTCCATAGTTTGTTGTGATCCGCACAGTCAAAGGCTTTGGCATAGTCAATAAAGCAGAAGTAGGTGTTTTTCTGGAGCTCTCTTGCTTTTTCAGTGATCCAACAGATGTTGGCAATTTGATCTCTGGTTCCTCTGCCTTTTCTAAATCCAGCTTGAACATCTGGAAGTTCTTAGTTCACGTACTGCTGAAGCCTCACTGGGAGAATTTTCAGCATAACTTTGCTAGTGTGTGAGATGAGTGCAATTGTGCAGTATTTGAATAGTCTTTGACATTGCCTTTCTTTGGGACTGGAATGAAAACTGACCTTTTCCAGTCCTGTGGCCACTGCTGAGTTTTCCAAGTTTGCTGGCATATTGAGTGCAGCACTTCACAGTGTCATCTTTCAGGATTTGAAACAGCTCAGCTGGAATTTGTCTCCTCCACTAGTTTTGTTCGTAGTGATGCTTCCTAAGGCCCACTTGACTTCACATTCCAGAATGTCTGGCCTAGGTGAGTGATCACACCATCATGGTTATCTGAGTCATGAAGATCTTCTTTGTATAGTTCTTCTGTGTATTTTTGCCACCTCTTCTTAATATCTTCTGCATCTGTTAGGTCCCTACGCTTTGTCATTTATTGTGCCCATCTTTGCATGAAAAGTTCCCTTGCTATCTCTGATTTTCTTGAAGAGATCTCTAGTCTTTCCCATTCTACTGTCTTCCTCTATTTCTTTGCACTGATCACTAAGGAAGGCTTTCTTATCTCTCCTTGCTATTCTTTGGAGCTCTGCATTCAGATGGGTATATCTTTCCTTTTCTACTTTGCCTTTCACTTCTTTTCTTTTCTCAGCTATTTGTAAGGCCTCCTCAGACAACCATTTTGCCTTTTTGCTTTTCTTTTTATTGGGGGTGGTCTTGATCACTGCCTCCTGTATAAGGTCATGAACCTCTGTCCATAGTTCTTCAGGCACTCTATCAGATCCCTTGAATCTATTTGTCACTTCCACTGTATAATCATAAGTGATTTGATTTAGGTCATACCTGAATGGTCTAGTGGTCTTCCCTACTTTCTTCAATTTAAGTCTGAATTTGGCAATAAGGAGTTCATGATCTGAGTCACTCAATATGCCAGCAAATTTGGAAAACTCAGCAGTGGCCAAAGGATTGGAAAAGGTCAGTTTTCATTCCAATCCCAAAGAAAGGCAATGCCAAAGAATGCTCAAACTACTGCACAATTGCACTCATCTCACATGCTAGTAAAGTAATGCTCAAAATTCTCCAAGCCAAGCTTCAGCAATATGTGAACTGTGAACTCCCTGACGTTCAAGCTGGTTTTAGAAAAGGCAGAGGAACCAGAGATCAATTTGCCAACATCCGCTGGATCATGGAAAAAGCAAGAGAGTTCCAGAAAAACATCTATTTCTGCTTTATTGACTATGCCAAAGCCTTTGACTGTGTGGATCACAGTAAACTGTGGAAAATTCTTCAAGAGATGGGAATACCAGACCACCTGACCTGCCTCTTGAGAAATCTGTATGCAGGTCAGGAAGCAACACTCAGAACTGGACATGGAACAACAGACTGGTTCCAAACAGGAAAAGGAGTACGTCAAGGCTGTATATTGTCACCCTGCTTATTTAACTTCTATGCAGAGTACATCATGAGAAACGCTGGACTGGAAGAAGCACAAGCTGGAATCAAGATTGCCGGGAGAAATATCAATAACCTCAGATACGCATATGACACCACCCTTATGGCAGAAAGTGAAGAGGAACTCAAAAGCCTCTTGATGAGAGTGAAAGAGGAGAGCGAAAAAGTTGGCCTAAAGCTCAACATTCAGAAAACAAAGATCATGGCATCTGGTCCCATCACTTCATGGGAAATAGATGGGGAAACAATGGAAACAGTGTCAGCCTTTATTTTTTTGGGCTCCAGAATCACTGCAGATGGTGACTGCAGCCATGAAATTAAAAGATGCTTACTCCTTGGAAGAAAAGTTATGACCAACCTAGATAGCATATTCAAAAGCAGAGACTACTTTGCCGACTAAGGTCCATCTAGTCAAGGCTATGGTTTTTCCAGTGGTCATGTATGGATGTGAGAGTTGGACTGTGAATAAGGCTGAGCGCCAAAGAATTGATGCTTTTGAACTGTGGTGTTGGAGAAGACTCTTGAGAGTCCCTTGGACTGCCAGGAGATCCAAGCAGTCCATTCTGAAGGAGATCAACCCTGGGATTTCTTTGGAAGGAATGATGCTAAAGCTGAAACTCCAGTACTTTGGCCACCTCATGCGAAGAGTTGACTCATTGGAAAAGACTCTGATGCTGGGAGGGCTTGGGGGCAGGAGGAGAAGGGAACGACCGAGGATGAGATGGCTGGATGGCATCATGGACTCGATGGACATGAGTCTGAGTGAACTCCGGGAGATGGTGATGAACAGGGAGGCCTGGCATGCTGCGATTCATGGGGTCACAAGGAGTCGGACACAACTGAGCGACTGAACTGAGCTGAACTAAACTGATCTGAGCCACAGTCAGCTCCCAATCTTGTTTTTGCTGACTGTATAGAGCTTCTCTGTCTTCAACTGCAAAGAATATAATCAATCTGATTTCAGTATTAACCATCTGGTGATGTCCACATGTAGAGTCGTCTCTTGTGTTGTTGGAAAAGGATGTTTGCTATGACCATTTTGTTCTCTTGGCAAAACTGTGTTAGCCTTTGCCCTTCATTTTGTACTCCAAGGCCAAACTTGGCTGTCACTCCAGGTATCTCTTGACTTCCTTCTTTTACATTCCAGTCCCCTGTGATGAAAAGAACATCTTTTTTTGGTGTTAATTCTAGAATGTTTTGTAGGGTTAGCATAAAACCATTCAACTTCAGCTTCTGCATTAGTGGTTGGGGCATAGACTTGGATTACTGTGATATTGAATGGTTTGCTTGGCAATGAACAGAGGTCATTCTGTCATTTTTGAGATTACAAAAATATTTAATGCAGTATACAGTATGAGTCCATTAAAAAAAAAAAAAAACTTCTGTGTATATAAATGCAAGAAGAAAAGACTCGGGGACTTCCCTGGCTATCCAGTGGTTAGGACTCTGCACTTTCACTGCTGAGGATATTGGTTCTATCCCTGGTCGGGGAACTAAGGTCTGTTAAGCTCTATGGTGAGGCCAGAAAAGAAAAGACCGGAGAACACTCACCACCATCAGTCGGTGTGTCCGCTTGGAAAACAGTTTGGCATTTTCTAATAGGAGTGACCGTGTGCATGCCCTCAGCCTGTCAGGTTTACTCCTAGATGTATATCCTAGAACCTCTTCAACAGGCGCCCCCATACATATCTGTGAGGATGTTTGTGGTGACTTGGTAATAGCCACAGACCGGAAGCCACAAACCGAATATCCATCGACAGTCAGTGGACACCTACAGTATGGTGCAGTCATGGAATGGAATAGTTTGCAGTATTAAAGGTGAACAAGCTACATACTGACATGGATGATTCTCACAAACATATTATCGAGCCAGAGAGGTGAGGCAGAATGTGAACAGCCACAGCTCGAAGGCTTGCTGGGGGATGCAGATCATGGCACCTGGGATCCTGCTACATGTGACTGGAGAGGCATGGGGGGATTTCAGGCCCTGGCAGGGGCCTCTGTCTTGAGCATAGAAGTGGTTGCACTGGCGTTGGTTTAATGGTTGTTCTGTAAGACATGTAGTTTTTTTAATATGTTCTACCACATGTATGATCTATCTCATGACTTGTACAAGAAGAGAACCAAAGATTAGACCCTAGGAGTATAAATTGATAAAGGTTGTCTGGAGGGTGATTTCCATCAACAGCTAAAGGACACCCATCCTTTTTGATCCAGCAGCTCTTCTTCTGCATGCCCATCCTAGAGGAATCCATGTTTATGTGCCCACAGAGGTGCATATGAGGCGGTTCATTGGACAGAATTAGAAAACCCAAATGTCTATTACTCAGGGAGTAGATAAATATATTGTGACGTATCCATAATGTTGAAAAATTCTTTTTGATTTTCTTTATGAGAGGTAGAACTATTTGTACCTAGAGATAAGGTCTTCAAAAATACGGATTTTATATATTGTTAAGACAGAAAAGATCTGTTATTGTTAAGACAAAAAAGCAGATACAAAATGATTCATACAGTATTATTTCTGTTTTGAAAATACCCCACCTTGTCTGTTTCTGCATACATGTTTGCATGTAAAAGTATTGAATATAGATCGGGCAGAATATGAACCAAACTCTCTTCCATGGTGGTTTGATGAATTTCTTTAGTATTATGTTCAATTCCTTTCTAATTATCTTTTGTGTATCTACTGTAGGTTTTCGCTTTGTGGTTGACTATTATATGAAGTTCACATATAATAGTCTCACACACACATACTTCAGTATATTTTAAATTGGTAGAAACTTAAACTTGAATGCATTTTGAAAAACGCTACATTTTTACCTTTCCCATCACATTAAGTTTTTTATGTCATATATCTTTTTGAGTATCCCTTGACTAATTTTTTTTAGTTAATTTTACCTCTTTTGTGTTTTAACTTTCATACTAGCTTTCATACTAGCATCTACTGCCTTAACCATATATTTACCTTTTACCAGAGGGATTTTTATTTTCATGTTTTCTTGTTATTAGTTAGTGCCTTTTCTTTTCAGCTTAAAGAAGACCCTTTAATATTTCTTACAAGGCTGATTTAGTAGTGATGAACTCCTTTGACTGTTACTTGTCTTGAAAACTATCTCTCTTTCAGTTCTGAATGATAACCTGAGTGATAGACTGTTCTTGGTTGGAAGTTTTTTTCCTTTCAGTATTTTGAATATAACATGCCAGTCCCCCTGACTTGAAGAGTTTCTGTTGAAATATCAGCTGATTAAAAAAAAAAAAATTAGCTGATCATCTTATGGGGTTTCCTTGCATATAGCAAGGTTTTGTGTTTTCTCCCCCTGTTGCATTTAAGATTCTCTTTGACTTTTGAGATCTCACTTATAAAGTCTGTTGGTGTGGTTCTCTTTGGGTTCATCTTGTTTGGAACTCTGTGTCCTGGATCTTGATTTCTGTTTCCTTCCTCAGGTTAGGGAAGTTTTCAGCCATTAATTCTTCAAATAAATTTTCTGCTCGTTTCTCTCTTCTCCTTCTGGGACCCCTATAATGCAAACGTTATTCTGCTCGATGTTGTCCAATATGTCTCCTAAGTTATCCTCACTTTTTAAAATTCTTGTTTCTCTTTGCTGATCTGTTTGCATGAGTTCCACTCTGTCTTCCAGGTCAGTGATTCATCCTTCTGATTCATCTCGTCTGCTGTTGAACTGATGTATTTTTCAGCTCATATTCTTGAGCTCTATTATTTCTGTTTGATACTTTCTTATATTTTTCTCTCTTTTTGTTGATATTCTCACCATTCATCCATTCTTTGCCCAAGCTGGGTGACCATCTTTACGACCATGAGTTTGAACTCTTTTTCAGGTAGATGACTTATGTCTGTTTCACTAAGGCATTTTGCTCAGGTTCAGCCTCTTTCTTTCATTTGGAAACTATTCGTCTGTTTCTGCATTTTGCTCGACTGTCTGTGTTGGCCTCTGTGTAACAAGTGAAAGAGCCCCCTCTCCCAGGCTTGAAGGAATGGCTTTGTGTAGGAAATGAACCTTATCACTCAGCTTCACCTTAGCTCTCAGTTGTGTCTTAAACCTTTGTGATTGTCTAGGAAGCCTGGTTTGTTTCTTGATGGGCCCCAGGATGTGCCAAGACCTGTCTGTTCCTAAGGGGGTGTTTACATTGAGTGCCCAGATTCAGGCTGATTGGAAGCCAGATCCGCAGGTAACAGCTTTTAAAGTATGCAGGGGCTGCAGTCATGGACCCTGCTGCCCTCCAGACTGGAAGATTTGGTCTGGAGGTGTCTTGTGGGCGACAGCTGCAAGAATAGGGACTTCAGAGGAGTGTGGAAGCTCCTTCTGGGAGGCACCAGTGAGCAGGGGTGAAGCCAAGGGGAGGGGCAAGAGTGATATCTCCCTGCCTGCTTTCCCAGAGGACACCTCTGTAGCCCATAGGTGTGTGGCAAACCTAAGGCCAGTGCCACAGGTTGAAGCTTCAGGACAATTAAATGGGCCTTTTTCTCCTGCAGACCGGTTGTGTTACAGTCTCCCGTGTGGTGTCCTGGGTGTGGTATCTTGCCCAGAATACCACAGCATTTTCTGATAGAAAAATGTTCAGCATGTTCTGAGGAAAAAGCCCAGTGTTTTCTTATAGAAAAAGGTTTTTTGTCATAATGCGTCAGAGTCTACGCCTTACAGTTGATGTGTTTTGTATTAGTGTCACAGCATAAAAGCTTATTACAAGGCTGAAGGATTCAAGGTCTCTTTATAGAGTTATCATTGCTCTACATTGAATGAAAGCCACCGTGCTTGTGTTTGATTGGGCATCCCTTTGGTGTCAGTTGTTTGAAAGTCAGTGATATTTGCCACTGAAATTCACATCCATAGACTTAGTATATACGTCCATGGAACTTTGTTTTTAAGTGACACTATGCATACAGACTTCATTTCTGTGTCTGTCAAGAGATGTACTTAATTCTCCATGTTATCCTTGACTCTTTAAGGGGGCTGTGCTATAATGAGAATATGTTCTATCTTGCTGTTAAACTCTAATTACATATACTTTCTAAGACAGTCCTTTGGATCCTATAAATGTGAATTTTGATGTAATAACTGCTAATAAAATTATACTGAAACAGTAAAAAAAAAGTTAGAATGTTAAAATGACTTTCTGATTGCCACGGTCCTGCAGGGCCCAGGAGCATCAGCCCCTCTGGTCATCAGTCAGGCCAGGCGTTCCCTGTGGGGAACCAGGGTTGGGAAAGAGTGCGGGGGGCAGGGCACACCTGCCTGTAGTGGTGCAGAAGGAGAGCATGGGGGGGCCCACACCCTCAGCTTTCAGGAAGCCGTGTCTCGCTTGCCCCTCTGTGCCCCGAGGGAGGGGGAGAATGCAGAATGGCGTTTTCCAGCACCTCTCCCGCCCCAGGATAACCCTGGGATATTCCCCGTGCCTCTGGCTGAAGCTTTAAGACTAGCAGCTGAATTTCCTTCATGTATAATCTGGCCACCTCTCAAACTGCTGCCTTTGCTCTGGTTTCCAGGATGAGTCTCTGTGTTCAAGCTCCTCAACAGGGGTATCTCAGATCCCCACAGCACCCCCGGGTCCCACTGGTTTCAGAGCTGGATGTTTTGGGGACCTGATCTGACTGGTGCAGGTCCCAGGGTCGGGGCGCCGGATGTGGGGCACAGACAGACCCTTCGCTCCTCAGGGAGGGTCTCTGTCCATGAGATCCCTCCCTGCTGTGTGGGGGTTTTGGTGAGGCTGTATCTCTGCCTCTCCGGAGTGGGGGAAGAGGTGAGTTCAGGGTCTTCGTGTGTCACCATCTTGATCCAAGGGCTCTAAGTGATTTTTATTTTCATCTAATGCTAATGGCTAATATACCTTTTTTTTTTAAGAGGAAGATCTCTTGTTGCCTTCCCCTTTTATTTTTTAATTAAAAAAATTTTATTATTTCTATCCGCACAGCATCTTTGTTGCTGCCTGTGGGCTTTCTCTAGTTGCAGTGAGCAGGGGCTACTCTCTGGCTGCAGTGCTCTGGCTTCTCATTGAGGGGGCTTCTTGCAGAGCGTAGGCTCTAGAGCGCGCACAGGCTTAGTTGCCCTGTGGCATGTGGAATCTTCCCAGATCAGGGATCAGACTGTGTCCCCTATATGGGCAGGCAGAGTCTTAACCACTGGACCGCCGGGGCAATCCACTAATATGCTTTTTAAGTTTAAAGAAAATTGGTAGGGGCTTCCCTGGTGGTCTAGTGGTTAAGAATCTGCCTTGCAATGCGAAGGATGCTGGTTTGACTCCTGGTCCAGGAAGATCCCACATGCCTCAGGGCAGCTGAGCCCATGTGCCACAGCTGCTGAAGCCTGTGGGCCCTAGAGCCTGTGCTCCTCAACAAGAGAGGCCACTGCAGTGAGACGTCCTAGCATCGCACCTTGAGAGTAGACCCGGCTACCTGCGAATGGAGAAAGCTCGTGCAGCAACAGACACAAAGCACCACCAAAAGTAAATAAGTGCTCCCAATATAAAACAAAAAACGGACAACCTTAAAAAGAAATTTTTTTTAAACTGTTTTTCATGGAATTTTCCACACACACACCCAAGTCATGAGACTAGTACAGTGAAACCCCAGACACTTATCCCATGGGTTTAAGAATGGCTTCTTCTTGTTTCATATATTCTGCTTACATTTTTTGCTAGATTATGTAAATCAAATCCCAGGCATCATGTTATTTCATTTAGAAATACTTCATTTTGTATCTTTTTACTGATAAGGATTAAATTCAGGTTCACATTCTTTGGCAAGAGAATGTAGTGCTGTATTTATCGTCTGTTGCCTTACATCAGGAAGAGCATAATAGCTTATTGTTTCACTGCAGATACATATGGAGAAGGCGATGGCACCCCACTCCAGTACTCCTGCCTGGAAAATCCCATGGACGGAGGAGCCTGGTGGGCTGCAGTCCATGGGGTCGCGAAGAGTTGGACACGACTGAGCGACTTCCCTTTCACTTTTCACTTTCATGCATTGGAGAAGGAAACGGCAACCCACTCCAGTGTTCTTGCCTGGAGAATCCCAGGGACGGGGGAGCCTGCTGGGCTGCCGTCTATGGGGTCGCACAGAGTCGGACACGACTGACGTGACTTAGCAGCAGCAGCAGCGGATACAGATATAGAGATGTAGTGAGTATGTGGTGGTTTCCATTCACTCCCTTACATGTTTATTAACTGTTTACCATGTGCTAGGCTCTGGGTTTAACATTGTTAAGAAGGAAAAAAAAAACCTTCCCGCCATGAAATAACATTGTAATAATGGTTGAAACCATAACAAAAAAAACGAAGCCGACCTGGGTAATTTTTTGTTTTTAGTCTTTCATTCAATATGTTATTATGAAAATTTTCAAGCATACAAAAAGTTGGGAAGAATTACCCAATGAACTAGCATTCCAGTCCTCCTATTTTTTCTTTTTTAAAGATTTTATTGAAGTACAGTTGATTTACGGTGTCGTGTTAGTTTCTCATTTACAGCAACCTAATTCAGTTACACATGTATATAAATTCTTCTTCATATTTTCCAGCATTTTAACAGTGAAAGTTTTATGAAGCAGATGGTTAAACAGCCAATAGGAACTTTTTGGCTTAGATACGGGCTTTCCTGGTGGCTCAGAGGGTAAATGTGGGTGACCTGGGTTCGATCCCTGGGGCAGGAAGATCCCCTGAAGAAGGGAATGGCTATCCACTCCCGTATTCTGGCCTGGAGAATTCCACGGACAGAGGAGCCTGACGGGCTAGAGGCTTAGTTACATGATAAGTAGGAGGGAGATTCAAAAATCGTTCCCATGAGGAAATTGAACCTCAGGAACTGTGAAGTGATGTGTGCAAGGGTCCCGCCCAGTGGGCTGGAGCAGACACCTGCAAGAAGGTTGCAGGCTCCCCGTGTCACGGTCCTCTTCCCTGGTGGAGGTACCTGCTTTGGCCACAGGGAATTGGGAGATCTTTGGAGGCAGCTGGAGCTGCCGTGGAGTCATGATTCTGGGCAGAGGAGGCAAGTGCTGCCCAGGTGTGAGTGCTGGGCCCTAGGAGGCTCCCCTACTCCCTCTGACCTGGGTTACAGACACGACGGTCAGCTCCTGGTCTGCTAGTCAGGCTCTGGGCGGGCCATCTGATGGGGAGGTGCAGAACTCCTCCTGGCCTGTGTGGCTGCATCGGCCCCCAGACTTTGAGACCGCTAAGGTTGTCCCACCTCACCTGACTGCTCTCTCTTCTGAATCCTCCTTAGACTAAGTCAATACCAGTTGACCTAAGATGTAACTGTCTTCTGTTTCCTGTGTTGCCCACCGAGACCGTAGCTTTGTGTATACGTGCGGCACCTATCATGGCCCCGGTCACCCAGGACAGCCCTGTACAAGCTGGTGAAAGTGAACGTGTTAGTCACTCAGTCGTGTCTGACTGTTTGCAACCCCATGGACTGCCACCCGTCAGGCTCCTCTGTCCATGGGATTCTCCAGGCAGGAATACTAGAGTGGGTTAACATTTCCTTCTCCAGGGGATCTTCCCGACCCCGGGATCAAACCTGGATCTCCTGCATTGCCTGCGGATTCTTTACTGTCTGAGCTACCAAGGAAACCTGTACAAGCTGTCAGTGGGCAGTTTTTCCTGACCAGACTCTGTTTCTTTGGTGACGACCATCTTTCCCTCTCCAGGGGATGAGCTGCCCGAGCTGGACAACATGGCCGACAACTGGCTGGGCTCCATCGCCAGAGCCACGATGCAGACCTACTGTGACGCCATCCTGCAGATTCCCGAGCTCACTCCACACTCCACCAAGCAGCTGGCCACTGACATCGGTGGGTCCCTGCAGTGGATGGGGGGAGGGCCAGCTCTCCAGGAAAGTTGTCCCAGGTCTCCTCTCAGCTTCAGCTCGGCGTTGGTCTAGGAAGCTTTGTTAAAAATGTGGATTCTCCAGTCCCCGCCCCTAGAGGTTCTGACATGACAAGTCTGGGTGGAAGCCTGGGCACCAGTAGTTTGCCAGATGTCCCCGGGGATTCTCATAGCTGCCAGGGCCGAGAGCCGTTCAGGGGCGCCTTGGCGAGACAGGGTGAGGTGGGTGAGGCAGACTGGTGTGATGCTGCCCTGCCCTGCCTTGCCTTCTGCTCATCCATATAATCATCATCCAAACCGACATTGATTAAGTGCTCACTACAGGCAGGCACGCAGGTCCTGAGCCAAGCTCTCGCTCCCATTGTCTTACGCAATCTTCAAAACTCCCCTGTGAGGTCGGCGCTCCTGCCTTCAGCGCTCTGATAAGGAAACGGGGGCACAGAGCACTTGTGTCACAGGGCCACCTCACCAGGGTCACCCCTCCGTCTCCACCCGAGTACCTGCCTGGTTCCCAGGTCCAGGGGCGTGTACCCATCTCCTCCTGCTGGCACACGTCCCTGGAGGTGATGCCACCCAGTGGGAGGTGCTCTGAGGTTGGGGTGCTGCAGGCAGGCGATCAGAGCATCTCCCCACCTTCTTGGTATCATTCTATTGACTTGCCGG
Source organism: Ovis canadensis (assembly GCF_042477335.2). Classification (NCBI taxonomy): domain Eukaryota; kingdom Metazoa; phylum Chordata; class Mammalia; order Artiodactyla; family Bovidae; genus Ovis; species Ovis canadensis. The sequence goes on along the minus strand of NC_091268.1, from coordinate 36,314,234 downwards.
CTCTTTTGGTGGAGGCAGCTCTTGGAATGGTCAGGGGAGGGAGTGATGGGAGCCTTGAAGAGTAGCAGCCTGGGGACCCAGCCAGGGCTTTGACCCAAGTGAGCACAGGGGCAACCCAGCCTCTGGTTTTGCCGAAGCAGAAATAGAAGTGAGATGCTTTCCGCCAGGTCATGGGGCAGTGAGCGACAGAGCCAGGCCTCGAACCCAGCTGCATGACTCCCCTCGCTATGCTCATTCACGGTCAGCTCTCAGCAGTTACAGAGCAGTGGCCAGCTGTCGTCATCTCACAGGCACGTGTTCAGAGGAGAGATGAAGAGGTTCCCATGTTCATCAGTGGTCCCTGTTAGTACAGGCGGGAGCACTGAGAGGAGAACCGGCAGAACTAGCGAGTGAGATTTGGGGGCAGCCCCTAGAGTTCACTTGTCCACATGTCGTCTGCCCCCACTGATCAGCTCCCATCCAGATCCACCTCTTCACTCGCTCAGCAGTGACTGAGCATCTGTTGCCTAGCAGCCATCGTGCTAGGAGATAGGATAGAACCAGAGTGGTCTGGACAGTTCCTGTGCTCACTGAGCTTCCACCAGGAGGGAGTGAGTATGGGCTTAGGGCCCAGGAAGCTGCTCGGTGGTAACACAGTAGGGAGCAGTGAGGTCTGTGGCAGCACACGGACACCTTAAAGACACAAAGTTAAACACTGAAACAAAAGCACTCTTGCTGTCTGGACAGAAGTTGTGGTAGATCATGGGCTGCCACTTTGCAGGTCCTGGCCTGCAGTCGAGGGGAGCCCACAGTTTTATGGGTGCACATGGGCCAGAGGCAGGTGCCTGACCGGTTGGTGGTGCCCTTCCTGGGAAGTGGCTTGTCTGAGGGAGACGTGGGGTCAGGCATCCAGGACAGAGCAGGCACCGACTACAGGCTGTGCCCTGAGCCGGGTCTCGGAAAGAAGACACAGGGGAGACAGAGCCACGCTGGAGCTCCAGCCTAGTCGGGGAGGAGAGATTGACGCGGGCAGTGATCAGAAAGTACGGAGGAACTTGCTGGGTGATGTGTCTCCCAGCCCCTGGGAGCAGGAAGAGAGGGAGGAGAAGGAGAGGGCTGGCTGCGCTGCCCAGGAAGGACGAAGGGAAAGAACGCCCAGCCATTGACCACCTGCATCACATGGGACGTGTTCACGGTCCTTGTCCCTCTTCACCCCCTAAGCTATGCTACCAAGGGTACTGACTGCCTCCACCAATGGAAGCGGAGACACGAGAGGTCAAAGGAGTCACTGAGGTCACCCCGACCTTGGAAACCCCGTTTTCTCCTCCACTCTGCCTGTGCTGCCTGAGCTTGCCTGCCAGCTAGGATGGGGGGGTGCTCCTTTTCAAGACAGGCCCCTCACACCCCTCTCTTGGAGACTCTCATCGACTGGGTCTGGGGGTAGGCTCAGGAATCTGTCCTCACTTGTCCCCCAAGGGGTTATATCTGGAAGTTGTGGGAGCCACATTACACCAGGGATTGCCCCCAGCACCATCTGCATCCCACCTGTAGGGGCTCTGCTGGGGGGCCTTTGGGAGCTGCTTAGATAAACCCTCTGTCTTCTGACCCCTTGGATTTTCCATGTGGTCAGTGGGGGCCACTGGGGAGCAGGGCTGGGAACCCAGGAGTTCTCAGTATAGAGCTTCAGCTGAGGTCGGCTGATCGGGCTGCAGAGATGAGTGTGTGGTGGCGATGTTGGCAACTCCTTCATTTATTTAGAATGGAGAAGGAAATGGCAACCCACTCTAGTATTCTTGCCTGGAGAATCCCAGGGACGGGGGAGCCTGGTGGGCTGCTGTCTATGGGGTTGCACAGAGTTGGACACGACTGAAGTGACTTAGCAGCAGCAGCAGCAACAGACCTGGGCCTGGGCCGAGCTCACAGTCATATTTGACCGTCCTGTAAAACGCCCTCAGAGTGAAGGCTGGCGGGCTGAGAGCAGACCTGGCAGCCAGCATCAGGGAGCTTGGGGGGGCGTCTTCTACGGGGAGGCCCTTGGGGCTCGTCCGCTTGGTGCTGAGTCTGTTGGTCTGTGTCCGTCTGCTCCCACCCCACAGACTACCTGATCAACGTGATGGACGCCCTGGGCCTGCAGCCGTCCCGCACCCTCCAGAACATCGTGATGCTCTTGAAGGCCAAGCCCGAGGACTACAGACAGGTCAGCAAAGGCCTGCCCCGTCGCCTCGCCACCACGGTGGCCGCCATGCGGAGTGTGGACTACTGACCCCCATGCCCCTGCTGACAAGAGTGTCGGGGCCACAGAACTCTCCAGAATGGTCTTGCTCTAAAAATCCACCTGGGATTGGCCAGAACTTGTTTTGAAAGGACTTGGTTCATTTGTATAATCAAAAAGAAGCCTGTAAATTAGAGGTAAATTATTTATTAGGAATTTTCAGATAATTTTTAAAAATGATTCCATCTTAAAAGTGCAATTAATAAATACTGTGAAATGAAAGAAGGATGTTTTCTTTCCATTTTTACTCAGTGAATATTTGGGTGCTCCCCACGTGCTGTGCTATCCACACTGGGGATTCGGCCAGGAAGGAGGCCAAAGCAGGGAGGGAGAGAGAATTGGCAGGTAAACTGACTAAGGTCTGGCTTCCTTGGAAGCTCAGTGGTAAAGAATCTGCCTGCAATGTGGGAGACCCAGGTTTGATCCCTGGGTTGGGAACATTCTCTGGAGAGCAGCATGGCAATCCACTCCTGTATTCTTACCTGGGGAATTCTATGGACAGAAGAGCCTGGTGGGCTACAGTCCATGGGGTCGCAGAGTTGGACACGATTGAGCAACTAACACTTTTACTTTCCTTTCTGACTAAGATCATCTAGGATGTTAGTGCTGGGGGCCCAGAGGGCGTAAGGGGCAGTGGCCTGGGAAAAGCTGGGCGGGCAACCTCAGGACCTAAAGGATGAGGGTTGTGTATGGTGACGAGCTCTGAGGAGTGCTCAGGCTGAGGGCAAAGGCAGACCAGGCCCTGGGCATGTCCATGGTCAGCAGTGGAAGTGGGAAGCCGGAGACAAGGTCAGGGAGGAAAGAGGTGCAGATCATAGCAGGTCCTGCAAGCCATGGTAAGGACTTTGACTTTCCCTTTTTTAAAAGACCCGCCAGGCGATGCAGATTCTGTCAGGTTTTTTTCTTTTTCTTTGAATTAACTTTTGACTGAAAAGCCCCGTTGCTGCACGCAGCCTTTTCTCCAGTTGCAGCAAGCAGGGCTTACTCTTTGCTGTGGTGCTCGGGCTTCTCACTGCGGTGGCTTCCCTCTGCAGAGCACAGGCTCTAGAGCACGCGGCTTTAGTAGTTGCTGCACATAGGTTCAGTAGTGGTGGTTGCCGGGTTTTCGAGCACAGGCTCCGTAGTTGTGGCTCGCAGGTTTAGTTGCCATGTGGCGTGTGGGATCTTCCTGGCCCAGGGATTAGACTCCAGTCTTCTGCACTAGAAGGCATATTCCTGCTGAGCCACAGAAAGCCCTCTATCAGGTGTTTGGTTTTTTTTTTCTTTTTTTTTGTCAATAGTTTCCGTATCTGTTAAGATTTTAGTTGGCTATAAGTAACAGAATAATGTAATTTGAGTGACTTAAATAAGAATTGATTTTTGCTAGTAACAGAGAGTCAAATGGTAGTGGCTGTGGGCACTGATTTAGTGGCTGGACCGAGTCAGGACCAGCCTCTCTGTGATCTTGACGTTCCCCTATGGGCTTGGTGCTTCATCCTCCCGCAACTAGGTACAGCATCCGCATCCAGAGAGGAAGGAGCCAGAGAGGGGGTGGCCGAGCAGCAGTTCCATCCCTTCCACTGGGGAGGCAAAGGCCTTCCCAGAGCCCCACCCGTGACTTCCTCCAAGGCCTCATGGCCATGTTGGCTCGCCAGCCGTCTCCCCAGCTGCAAGCGAGGCTGGGAGCACCGGAGCAGGACTGACGTCCGCCAGGCTGGACAGCTCTGTCGTGGGGTGTCCTGTGCACTGTGGGATGTTGAGTAGCATCACTGGCCTCCACCCACTGGATGCCCGAGTTGTGACAACCAACAGTGTCTCCAGACATGGTCCAGGAGGCAAAACCACCTCTGGTAGAGAAACCCTGACTTAGACCATGCAGGATTTCTTGCCACCTGAAAATTGGGAGATGGGCAGGCAGCCGAGTCCCTCACAGGCTCCTTTTGAATTGAACTGCACCATGTTCTAAGCCTGGGTGGGCTTTCCTTGTCTCCTACCCATTGCCTCACATTCCTGGAACACAGAGCCTGGGAATATTTCACAAACAAAGGAACTGAGGCTTGGAGAGATCTAAGGGGCTTGCCCAGAGTCACTCAGTGGCCATGTGCAGGGTTGGGAGCCCAGAGGCATTGGCTCCACCTAATCCCACCCAGGTCAGCCTGCCCTTGCCAGCCCCCTGGGAGGGGCACCACTGTGACCTCAGCCTCTGAAACAGCCCCACCGGGCTGCGAGGGCCGTATCTCCCTCTGGTTCTGTCTCCCAGGGAATTCACACACCTTCTGTTCCCCATACCTTTGGAAACAGTTTGGCTGGCCCTGAAAGAGCATTAGCTGCAAACTTGCACCAAGAAAAATATTTTGGTTTCTCACGTGGTGGATCACAGCCATCCATGGCGGGGATCAAGTTTGGCTCCTCCCTCAAAATGGGAGCTGGAGACCTGGAAGGTGGAAAGTGCTGCTTTGAAGTGGAAACCTCTTTGCAGTGACCTCTGCCGGTGTCGGTGAGTGCCACTAAGACAGGCTCAGGCTTGATTCCAGCTTTGCTACCGTCCAGCTGTGTGACCCTGGGAAAGTCATTCACCTCTCTGAGCCTTGTTTCCAAATCTGGAAAACAAGAGTCATCATGGTACCTAACTCATAGGGTTATTTGAAGGGTGCTTGAGATGAGATGAGATGAAGAGCTTCCCTGGTGGCTCAGAAGTAAAGAATCTGCCTGCAATGTGGGAGACTGGGGTTGGATGCCTAGGTGGGGAAGATCCTCTGGAGAAGGGAATGGCAACCCACTCCAGAATTCTTGCCTAAAGAATTTCATGGACAGAGGAGCCTGGTGGGCTGCAGTCCATGGGGTCCCAAAGAGACACGACTGAGGGACTAGCTAACACTTAACAGCAGATGGTAGGTGTATAGTAGATGCTACCTTCATAGTCCTCCAGCACCTGTAATTTACCTTCCCACTGGAGAGAGTAGTGGGAATGACAGAGTGCCATTCCTGGGCAATTTTGGAACTGCTAATTTTTCAGGCTCTGATAAGTCCCTAGGGTAGAATAGGATACCCCTTCTCCCCTCTAGATCCAGAGGGGAGAGTAGTGACCATCTGCCTGACAGACCTGCTCTCAGAGGTGGGACCATCATCCATCTTTACACCAGCTCTCAGTACTCCCCAGGGGAGAATAGCAACTAAGGCCCACATCAGCCTGGTCCTTTTCTCCCATCTATAAGCAGCGCTGGGGGCTGGAAGCTCCTCCCACTCCTGCTTCTGTCTCTGAGCAAAACCTTTCACCGGAGTCTGTAAGGGGCTATCTGCCATAGACGCCCCCTGGGCAGGCTGGGCAGCATCTCCCATCCTCAGTCACAGTGATTGGTTCAGGATTAGCATGTGGCCCAGGCTGATCCAAATGAGCCTCATTCTCAAAATTTTTGCTAGGAAGTTTTCTTCCTATTGTGTTGCTGAGCTGAGGGAATGGATTCTGGGACTAAAAGGGAAAGAAAAGCTCATGGAGAGAAAGTATGTAAGACAGATGTCAACATAGAAGATAATAAAGCCAGCAGCTGGAGAAATCACTAGATTGAGCTGAACCCCTGGATACAGCCTTGCCTGCAATCCCTGGACTTTAATTAAAGAACCAATGAATTCCCTTTTTAACTCAAATTCAAATTAACTTGTGACCAAAAGACTGGTAAAAAGAGTTAGATAATAATCATTGCGTTGCCCCATAGCCTCAGATGAGATAATAAATATGAAAGCCCTGGGCTCCTCTGAGGAACTGCTGTTCTAATGATCACTGGTATTCTTACGGCAGCAAGAGGAGGAGGCTGGAGTCTTGCCCTTGTCACTTATGGTAACAGCAATCTAGTCTAGTACCTTACCTCCCCAAGCCTCAATTTATTTACTTGTAAAATGGGATGCTCATATTTCTCAGTGGTTATGAGAATTCAATGAAATAAAGACTTACAAAGTATACACTTGGCCTGGTGCCTGGCATGTGGTAAGTGTTTGATACAATACAGTCATTGTTTAAAGACAACAACAAATAATAGTGAGTGTGGTGACAACTACCACTGCTAATAATAACAGCCCTAGTCATGGTAATAAGTGTGATAATTATCAAGAATTGTTGACTCCAGCCTGCAGACTCGGTCTGGCTCTGAGCTGGGAAACCTGGCTTCCCCCAGACTCGCCTCTCTCAGTCCTTAGCAATGCTGCCTTTGGCTGGAGTGGTGCTGCCCTCGTCTACAGGTGCCATTGAATGGGCACTGAAAGGGAGCACAGCTTGCCTTTCAGGCCAAGGACTCAGGTGTTCTAGACCAGCAGGGCGGGGATGCCCTGGTCCCAGACTCTGAAGCCAGCACTCATTCACCACCAGGGCTGGCAGGTGACAGCAGGGCCCTGCAGTGGTCAACTGTCTGCAGCTGCCAGATCCCATTCTTCGTTGATAATGCCTCCTGTTTCCTCTCTGGGAGGCCGATAGTATTGCCATGTTGTTGTTTAGTCGCTAAGTCATGTCTGACTCTTTTGCGATCCAGTGAGCTGTAGCCCACCAGGCTATGGGTTGCCATCTTTAGCAATGAAAAACACAGGAAGCTCAGTTAAATTTGAATTTCAGAAAAACAATGATTTATTAGTATAATGTTGTTGTTGCTCAGCTGCTAAGGCATGTCCGACTCTTTGCAACCCCCTGGATTGCAGCATGCCAGGCCTCCCTGTCTGTATCTTCCAGAGTTTGCTCAAGTTCATGTCCAATGAATTGGTGATGCTATCCAACCATCTCATCCTCTGCCACCCTCTTCTCCTTTTTGCCTGCAATCTTTCCCAGAATCAGAGTGTTTTCCAATGAGTCATCTGTTTGCATCAGGAGGCCAAGATATTGGAACTTCGGCCTCAGTCCTTCCAATAAGTATTCAGGGTTGACTTCCTCTTGATTATATTAGTACAATATGCCCTCAATATTACATGGATGTCTACTAAAAAGTTAATTTCCCTATCTAAAGTTCCAGTTTCAGGCTTCTCTGGTGCTTCATTGTTTAAGAATCTGCTTGTAATGCAGGGACACCAGTGTGATCCCTGGTCCAGGAAGATCCCACACACCACAGGGTAGCTAAGCTAGTGCACCACAACTACACTGCCTGTACTCTGGAGCCCTCGAGCTGCAGCTGCTGAAGCCTGCTCGCCCTAGAGCCCATGCTCCACAGCAAGAGAAGCCACTGCAATGAGAAGCCCATGCACCATAATGAGGAGTAGCCCCTGCTTGCCAAAACTAGAGCAAGCCTGTGTGCATAGCAAAGACCCAGGCAGCCAAAAGTAAGTAAATATTTTTTTAAAAAAGTTCCAATTTTACTTATTTTCTCTGGAGCCCCTAGGAACCATGTCCCCATCACCCTCAGACCATGTGATTCTGCGGAGGGGGCAAGGGGCCTTAGGTATGGGCAGGGTCTGATCAATTCCAGCAGCCTACCAACGGGGCACACTGATTGGTTCAGAGGCAGGCATGTGACTCAGTGACCAATGAGAGTCAGCCTGGGAGCTTGCTGAGACAGTTGGGAAATAGAGACTCTCTCCTAGCTGGATTTGCTAAGCTGGAGATGTGAGTTTGCAGCTGCAAATGGCCCTTTGCTGCTATAATGTCAGGTGAGCCTGCCTGGGAAGAGACATCATTTGAGCTGCTGGAGACGCTTGTGCTTAAGCCAGTTTTAAGAATTTATCCCACCTTACCTCCTTCCCTTGCTCTCTTGGTTCTGGAAACCCAAAGAAATAAGTTGGACAACACTGAAAAAGGCATAAAGCCACTTAAAGCTACTGTTGTGGCTTTCAGGGACAACTTGTCTTTCAGGGTCAAGTTGTCTTTCAGGAACAACTTGAAGGAAACTTAATCACCAGCTTGGGCCTCTCCTTGGCCATGTCTGTGCTCTCAAGTCAGCACTGATGCCCTTCTGCCCCCCAGAGATGTATCAGGGCGCTCTGGATGCTCAGCCGGACAAAGAAGAAAACTAGACTCTCTGTTTTCCACTTTTATTTTCCAGAACAAAACATGTGCCACCTGGCAGGACCCTGATGCCTGCTCTCCAGCAACTCTGCCCTCACTCAACCCATTCACTAGGTCAGCTGAGGCAGGAAGGAAAAGAAGGCTCCTTCTGGGGTCAGAGGGCACAGTGTGCCTGCCTGCCTTCAACTTTGGGGCAGATGGTGACTGGCACTGGGAGAGAAGTAGCCTGGCTCCAGGGTACGGTGCTTTGGGTCTCGGACCCCAGGCCAAGGGTCAGGTCAGGTTGGGGGTGTGGGCAGGAACACAGTTCCCATATCCATACCAGCACCGTGACCCCTTGGAGCCCTCAGCCTGGGGCTGGCCAAGAGCTGCCAGCCTCTCTGTAGAGGGACCTGGACCCTGGCCTTGGGCGATGTCTCAGCTGCTCAGGTCCAAATTCTTGGCCTGCCGGGAGGGGCAGGGCAGGCTCTAGATGGCATCCCCCTCGCTGTCAGACTCAATGACGTCCAGGGGCTGCAGGCGCAGGGAATCATAGTTGGGGGGTGGTGTGCCCGGGATGGGCGGGTTCTGCTCACGGCGGTAGGCCCCCGCGTCAGGGCCGGGCATGGCCGAGTCTGGCTGGAAGCCAAAGTTGGTGTGGGCCTCCACCAGCTCGGCCACAGTGGGCGGCGGGCCGTCGTAGCGAGCCTGGGCCCGCTTCTGCTGCACACTCTTGGCGAGGGCCACCAGCTTGATGATGGTGATCCACACGAAGTCGATGATGATCTCTCCGAACTCAATGAGGCAGAGCACCGAGCCCCCCATCCAGAAGCCGAACTGTCCGCCCAGGTTCGAGAGCAGCCAGACGATCTACAGGGAGCAGGGGGTGAGGGCCTGGCCACAGATCTCTGCCTCAAGCCCAACCTCCGGCTTCCTGTGAGGTGAGTTGGTGGCCGGAAGGGGAGAAGAGGTGATCATCTCAGCCCAGGGAAGTAATCGGGGAGTGCCTATGGGATCTTCCTGCTTCCCTGGTGGCTCAGCAGTAAAGAATCCGCCTGCTAGTATTGCGTCCCAGTCCACCGGGTTGCAAAAAAGTTGAACACGACTGAGCAACTAAACAACAAGTAAGCAAGTGTTAATCTCTCAGTCGTGCCCGACTCTTTGTGACCCCATTGACCGTAGCTTGCCAGGCTCCTCTGTCCATGGGATTTTCCAAGCAAGAATACTGGAGTGGGTTGCCAGTTCCTTCTCCAGGGGATCTTCCAAACCCAGGGATCAAACCCAGGTCTTTCGCATTGCAGGCAGACGCTTTACCATCTGAGCCACCAGGGAAACCCATAAACAACGAGTTCAGTTCAGTTCAGTCGCTCAGTCGTGTCCGACTCTTCGCAACCCCATGAACCACAGCACGCCAGGCCTCCCTGTCTATCACCAACTCCCGGAGTCCACCCAAACCCATGTCCATTGAGTTGGTGATGCAAACAACAAGGGACCTTCCTAATTCCTCCGCTGGGCTCTGGATCCTCCCCACCCTCAGGCTGCAGGGTGGAGGGGCAGAAGGCAGGGCTGAGGTGTCAGGAGCCCCCAGACTCACGTTATTGGCTGCTGACTCTTCAATGGTGCGATAGTTGAATTCTTGGAAGTAGATATTGAGCTTGACAATCCCCTTCCTGCAGGAGGCAGCAAAGGGAACTGGTGCCCTCTCCCCAATACACACACACACACACACACACACACACAGAGGAAAGGTACCCTCCTCTGGCTCAAGCTTCCCATGTGCCCACTCCCAGGAGTGGAGAGTCCAAACAAGAACCAGGAAGGGCCACTCTAGGCCTTGGGGCCACAAAAGGCATCTCTTCCCAGCACCCATTCCGTGCATCCCTTTCTGAACCAGTTCTCCAAAGGACCTGGGGGCCAAGACAGTGCTAAGGATCAGCTCTGGGCTCCCCTCACCCACTCCCAGTACAGTAGACTTGACATAGAGTCCTAGGCCTTGGCCCACTGTCAGGGGACTCGGGGCAGGGAAGTGTGGCCAAGAGGGCTTTCCCCTTACACCTGATGGTCCTCAGAAAGGTTATTCTCTCTCATACCTCCAGCCTTCTGCCGGGACATCAGCGCCTCTTCCTATTTGTCTAAACAGTTACTACTCCTCCTTAGGGGATTAGCTCAAGGGTCACCTCCCTATACAGATCTCCCTTATCTCTCAGGAAGAAGGGGCCTCCTTCTCTGCTGGGCTCCCTGAGAAAGGGTACTGTGCAGACTCCCACCACCAAAGCCCTGTTCATGTATTTCTGTCCTCTAGACTCGAAGTTCCGGATAGAATGAAAGTTCCTGTCTTTCTTGTGCTCCATGCCTGGTTGTGTTGAATGGATGGAAACATGCATGAATGGATGGAGGTTGGGTGGGTGGATCAATGAGTGGAAGAATGGAAGGATGGATGATGGAGGGTAAATGGATGGATGGATGCGAGTGGACAGATGGATGGGGAGACGATTGGAAGGATGGATGATGGATATATGGGTGGACAGGTTCAAGGATGAAAGGACCAGAGGGATGGATGGAAATGAACAGGTTGTCCTTTAGGAAATGGGAGGCTCTGAGCCCCACTGGCTGGCCTCTCTCTCACTCCCAGTACTTCCTGCTCCAGGCTTGTTTCTGGATCTGACCAGTGTGAGAAGGTGTCTGAGCAGCTACCCTGTGTCCAAGCCCCTCCCACAAGGCTCTGGTTTCTCCTCTTTCCTGCCCTCCCTGGCCGGTCCAGACTCTGAGCTCACCTGCTCAAGGTGATATTGCTGCTTTGGTCCCGCTCCTGAGACAAGACGTGGAAAATCCAGTCCTGGAACCCAAAAAGGCAGCTGAGAACAACGGTGCCTGCAGCATCCCCTCCCAGGCATGGGCCCTGCTACCCGTGGGAGGCACTGGGTCTCCAGGCTCCAGTCTCCAAAGGCACTGGGTCTCCAGGCTCTTCCCCATAGGCCCGGCCTCCCTGCTTCAGTTCTTTCCCACCGCAGGCCCTTGCTCTTGCTGTTCCCTCCGCCCAGGTCCTCCCCAGACCTGCGCAAAGGACGGTCTGTCCCATTCACTGTCGTGTCCCCCGCACAGTCCTTGGGGGACATGGGTGGAAGGAGGCAGGGAGGGAGTGGAGGAGAGGTTCCCAACAGCCTGCAGGTCGCCAGCCACATCTGCCTCCCATCTGAAGCTGGGCGGCCAGGAGCTTGGCCGCCCCCCTGACTCACCTCGGAGGCCTCAGAAGGCCAGACGGCCATGGAGATGGTCATCTTGTACTGAGTGTCACTGGAAGAGAGACGGCAGCCCATCGTCACTGTGCCCGCCCGCCGCGCCCCCCACACCCGCCCCCGCCCATCCCGTCTCGGTGGACTCACTTGCAGGACTCCTTACAGGCATAGATGCAGGTCTCCCTCTGTGCCATGCTGATGCGCAGGGCCGAGTAGCAATGGGCTGGGTGGGAGGGGTTGGGGGAGAGATTTTGAGACAGGTTTTCTGCTTTGAGCCCCTGGCCACCCTCTGATCTCCCGGCCCTGAGCCACCCAAGGCCTGTGGTTAAGTTGAGTGGGGAGCGTTGTCTCGATCCAAACTCCCCTTGTCACGGAAAATCACCCACCCTAGGTGCCCCCTCTCCAGCCATTTGGCCCCAGCCTGGCCAGAGGGACCCCCTCCCCAGCACCCCAGCCCCAGCCCAGGAGGATCAGAGCAGCTTTCCCTCCACCTGTCACCCTTGAGCCTGGCAGGGGCAGGCTAGGGCCAGCGGGTCACGTGGGGAGGGATGGGTATTGGAAGGGATAAAGTTCTCCCCTCCTGTCCATACATGTTGTTATTTTTAAGAGGTGGTAGGACTCCCTCTGCCACTGACAACATCCATTGGTGTTTGGATGACATTGGCCCTGTGTGAGCCAGTAGGGGCTCCCCTTCTGGTGACTTCAGGTCTCAAGGACAAACTCTCTCCCGAATGTACACGTTTCATGCCTACACTTGAAGGCATCGGGGAGCTGCGGGTGGGGAGAACCAGGGCGAGAGGGGCCGTGGGCGGTGAGGACTCATGGAGCCCCCCAGCCCCACTTGCAGTCACAGCCTTTTGTGGGCAGAGGCCCAGTGGGCTGGGGGCCAGTCCCCGGGGGGCTCCCCGCTCACCCCAGTCCGGGAACTCCTGGTTGTTGCAGTATTTCCTCTTGTCGGGCAGCGGGTACAGGTAGTGGCCACAACCACATTCCCGAATCATGTGCTCCTGGAAGCAGGAACGAATGCAGGCCTGGTGGTGGGAAGGGGCAGAGAGGGGCAGACGTGAAGGCGACGTCCCCACCTCCACCCAGGGGGACGGGGCCCAGGGGGCTGGGTGCCCAGGCCGGGGGCTGGGGGAGCCGAGGAGGCGCCCCTCCCGTGGAGGAGGGTGGCGAGGTGACTAAGCTTCCTCCCCGCTGCCCCCCGAGGTGGGAGGCGGCTGTCCTTCCTTGCCTCTGTCCCCACAGGAGGACTCAAGCCAGAACCCGGCTCTCTGAGGCTGGCCCCACAGATGACACACGGAGAGGAGGCTTGTTCCAACCCTAAAGCTATCTCTCAGGGACTTCCCTCAATGGTTAGGACTCCATGATTTCACAGCAGGGGGCGTGGGTTTGATCCCTGGTCAGGGAACTAAGATCCCAAATGTGTCCACCGTCTCCCCTCGACAACAAAAAATGGCTAACTCTTAAGAAAGCTCTTGTTACAAGGCTGCCAGCAGCCTTCCAAGCCATTTACATGGAAGGACCCAGAAGAGAAAGCAAGCAAGCTCCCTCTATGCTCCTTCATCTTGGAGGGAAACCCTCAGGGAAGGTGAGAAGGGTGATCCGAGTCCTCAGTGCAAAGGAGAGGAAGTGACTTTCTTTGGAATGTCCCCTGGTGGAGGGTGAGGGAAGCGGGGGAGTGGACCAGTCCCCTCTAGGCTGGATGAGATGAATCTATAATTTCTGGGTTTTCAGGTCAGACCTGGTTTCAGTCCACTCAGAAATGAGCTACGTGTTCCAGGGCCAGCCCTCCCCTCCGAGCCTCAGTTTATTCCTGTTGCTCCTCTGTCTAAGGCGGGGAGGTCAGCATGCTGTTGGGCACTTGGAGAATGGAAGCAGCTGCCCATCACGGCTCTCCTGTCCGGCTTCCCAAGTCCACCTCTGGAGGGCTTCCCGCTCCCACCCTTGCCAAGGAGCTCGCATCCTCCCCACCGCTCTCCTGCCTGCTGCTTCCGTTCTCCCCTGTGAACCTGTAGGTTCCTCGTGGGAGGAAGTAGGAGTGGGCAGGGGGCTGGGTGGCAGATGAAACGGCACAGCCGGGAGGAGGGGGTCTGGGGTGAGATCGGGGGCAGTGGGTCAGCAGGGAGCTCTGGGCCAAGTGTCCGACATTCACCCAGACCTCACTGTCGTACCTGGAAGGTAGGGGCCCTCTCCAGGGTGGGCCAGGGCAGGCCCAGGGCTGGCAGGCAGAGCGCCCGACCAGGGCCTGGGGCTTTGACAAGGTCTCTGTCCAGACTGGTGATGGCACTGGACAAAATGAGATCTGAGGTTTCTCTGGAATGGGGTTTCCAGGGCCGGGGCCTGATGCCTTTGTGGCCTCCTTCTCTGTGTTCCCACAAGCCCCCACACCCCTGGGTGCCTTGTCTGTCCATCTGTCCCTCCAGAGGCTTGAAGACTCCTCAAGCTCTCCATCGCAGGCAGAAGCCCCCAAGACAGGAGGGTCAGAGTGAGCGGTGCCTGGGGTCAGCTGGATAGAGTGGGCAGCGGGGATGGTGGATTTCCGTGACTAAGACGAAAGGGAAAACCACACCCTGCTTGGGGCTCTCAGACATGGAGCCAGGCACTGGGCTGCCCCCCAGCCATCCTGTGTCCTCATCCACCAAGGCAGACTGGACTGGGAGAGAAAAGTGTCACTGTGAGCGGTCACTTTGGCCACTTTTGCAAAAAGTCAGTCTGTCCTCTCCTCTGGGGCCAGGTCTGAGGCCAGGCCTTGTGGCCTGACCTTGCAGATCAGGATAAGAGGTAAGTAAGCCCCAGCTGCAGCAGAGGGGATTAAGGCCAGATACAAAGAGGGACTTAGGAACACTGATGAGGCATTTGGACTAGGGTCTATAAACCCCAATTTCCTCATTCTTAATAATAGCGTCTACATCTTGGTATTGTTATGAGGATTAAATTATTTATATATACATAATGTATATATAGGATATACATATGTAAAAAAATATATATGTAAAGCACATGGAACAGTGATAGCACATGATAACCCTGCTATTATTAGTATATTATAATAATAATGGTATAGTATAATAAATGCTGCTGCTGCTGCTAAGTCACTTCAATTGTGTCTGACTCTGTGTGACCCCATAGATGGCAGCCCACCAGGCTTCCCCATCCCTGGGATTCTCCAGGCAAGAACACTAGAGTGGGTTGCCATTGCCTTCTCCAATGCAGGAAAGTGAAAAGTGAAAGGGAAGTCGCTCATTCGTGTCTGACTCTTCGCGACCCCATGGACTGCAGCCTACCAGGTTCCTCTGTCCATGGGATTTTCCAGGCAAGGGTACTGGAGTGGGGTGCCACTGCCTTCTCCAAGTATAATAAATAGCATATACAATAAATGCTGTTAATACCACATTAATATATACTAACAATAATTAATGATTATTATTAGAATATTATTGCTTCATATGGGTACTGAAAGGATCAAATGATGGTTTAATCCATGTAAATCCTTAGTACACACAAGAGTTCTTTTTGGGAAACCCCAGAGCAAGACCCCCAAGGCCACACCTGCCAAGCAAGGACAAGAACCAGGACTAGACTGGCTCCCTAGCCTCCAGGGAACCCTGTGGTCCCAAAGACCCAGCAGAGCCAGCCTTGCTGGGACCAGCTTTCCCAGACACCTCAGGCCTCAGGCCACCGCTGTCCCACCTGGATGGAGTAGGTCGTGTTGTAGCTGCTGTAGAGGTTTTGGATGGGGACATCAGAGCCGTTCTTGGTGCACTGGCTGTAGGGCTCGCCCTTGCGCTGCAGCTTGTCCTGTGTGAGAGGTTGTTTGTGGGGACCCCTGATCACCCCTAGGAACCCCACTCTGTTCCTCCCTCCCATCCAGCAAGCGGGCCTAGGGGATGCTCAGAGGGGCTGGAGGGCTGACGCCCCGGCAGGGGCCAGGGGTGGGGGGCACTCATCTTCCCCCAAGCGTGGGGCCCACTGGGGTTCCAGGCAGAAGGTGAGGAGGTGGGGAGGTCCAGGGCTTGGGGAGGCATGGAGCTCCTCCTCTCAGGCCCCGGGAGGTGGGCGCTGGGCAGACAGCCTGCAGGCATACCACGAGCACCCCGATGGATGTCTCCATCCCCGCCATGGCGTAGATGCCCTCTTCCTTGATGAAGGGGTATGACCTCTGCTCATGAAGCATCAGCCGGGCACCAGCCGTAGATGTGAGGAAGGGGACATAGTCTTCCTGGCCCATGTCCAGGATCAGTTTTAGGCCTGAGGGGAAGATGGGGCAGAGGGCAGCCTGAGCTGGCTCCCCAAGGCTGAGGGCAGACCCACCACCCACTGGTCCCAGCCCCCACTAGCCAAGGGAAGGCCAGGGTCTACGCAGGAAGCTGGCTCCACTTTACGAAAACCCGGACTTCTTGCCTTCTCTGAGGCCCACTTCCTAGTCTGAGCCAGCACGGTCTCCACTCTGGGCTCCGCCTGCCCCATCTCTACTCCATGGCCTCTTCCACAGGGCAGGTAGATCTAAGGCTGCAGCCCAAGCGGCCTTGCCTCTCGTCTCCAGGATCTTCATTCTCTCTGCTCACCCCCTCAGCTGCCATGCTCCTTCTTACTGCTGGGCCTTCGTCAGGATGTCTTCTCTTTGGAATGCTGTCTCCAGCCTCACCTTGCATCTAGAAACTCCTGCTCCTCCTTCAGGCCTCAGTCCAAGTATCACTTCCTCCAGAAGCCTTCCCTGACTATCTAGACTGGGTCTCGGGATCTCTGTCATACTCTCTCCTTGTCCTGGAACTCGCCTTCCAAGTACCTGTCTCACTTTTGAAATATTTCTTTTATTATCTGTCTTTCTTCCCCACTCCACTGTTCTCTTCTTGAAGGTGGAGACCAGACCCAATATTTTATGAATCATGGCAGGGGGTGTGTCCCAGGTGGTGCCAGTGGTAAAGAACCCGTCTGCCAACGCAGGAGATGCAAGAGATGTGGGTTTGATCCCTGGGTTGGGAAGATCCCCAGGTGAAGGAAATGGCAACCCACTCCAGTATTCTTACCTGGAAGTTTCCATGGACAGGGGACCCTGGCAAGCTACTGTCCATGGGGTCACAAAGAGTTGGACACAACTGAGACAAGCAAGAAAGGACTGGGCAGGACAAGAAGCCTAGCATTTATTGAGCATTTGCTGCATACTGAGTGCTGGGCTCAGGGCTTTATTTACATGATCTCACTGAGGCTTATAAGAGGCATATGAGATAGGTACAATTATTGTCCCCATTTTACAGATGAGGAAACTGAGCCCAAAAGAGAGTAAGGGACCTTGTCATAGGTCACTCAATGAGGAAGTGGAAGTAGCCTTGATCTTAATCATCAGTCATCACTAGAGAGTGAGCTAGCTGGCATCTCTGTGATGCCCAGTGTCCTCAGGGGCTCAGGGGTGGGTGAAGTGTTGGCAGCCCACCCCACACCCCTCTAGACCAGCAGCTCTGACAGTTGCTGAATGACACCTACCTTTGGATGGCTGGGGAGCTCAGAACCTAAGGGTGGGGAGGAAGGATTTGCTCCCCAAGGCCTGGCGCACATGCTGAGTCCACCAGCTGCCCCCAAGAAGAGCAGCTTCTGCCATCCACCGCTTCCCTTTTCCTCACTTCTGTTCACTACTTCACCTTTCTCTGTCTCTCACGAACTGCACAGAAACGAGGCTGACAGTAAGGGCTCTGCCCCAGGCTAACTGTGTGATCATGGGAAAGTCACTTAAAACGTCTTAGAACATCTGCATTTAGTGAGTTTGCTGCCGGCCAGGCTCAGGGGCAAGGCCACTTGCTCTGTGCTCCGAGGTCTACCTGCCTTAGGCCAGGATGATGCAATGGGGTCTGCACCACATCCTCTGCTCTGTGCGATATGGGGAAACGAGAGCTTCAGGAAGTTAAGTCTCGGTTCAGCATCACCCGGGGGTAAATGGTGGGGCTGGGACTCCCCCTGGTCACAGAAGCCTGTGCTCTCAGCCACTGCTTCCCAGCTTTGCTCATCAGCAGAAGGGGCGCACCAGTCACTCAGTACCCAGGGATTTTTGCACATTGGGTTCGGGGACAGCTGAGAAGGCACCTGGCCCTGCCCTGGGGTACCCCGTAGACGCTGCTCCTCTGCATGCCGGCCCCTGGCTAAACTCAGTCCTGTCCCTCAACAGCTGATGGTGTGTGTGCTTGGTGATCACTCAATCATGTCTGACTCTTTGCGACCCCATAGACTGTAGCCCACCAGGCTCCTTTGTCCATGGGATCCTCCAGGCAAAACAGTAGAGTGAGTTGCCATTTCCTACTCCAGGGGATCCTCCCAACCCAGGGACTGAACCCACAAGCCTCCTACACCTCCTGCACTGGGCAGGTGGGTTCTTTACCACTGTGCCACGGGGCTGATGGCAATTTGGTCTTTCATCCTCACATGATAGGATCTAAAACCTCATGGCTCTGGCTCCGGGACAGACTTACCAAACTCAGTTCCGGGGTTGGCTGAAGGGAGGGCCTTCTCCGTCATGCCCCAGTTGAAGATGTAACAGTTGCCATAATCAGGGTGGAAGATGGGTGTGAAGTTCCTGAAAAAAATACCATCAGCTGGAGGCCAGGGCCCATCCCCATCCCAGCTGATGTCACCCCAACTGCCACCCCCGGGTGTGTGGCAGGGGGGAGCTGGTAGATTACTGCTCAGAGAGGCTCAGGAACGGAGAGGTGAGTGGTAGGTCATTCTGTCCATTTCCCTGTATCTATGCACCCACCAGACAGGAGATTCCCAGACTCTTTTGGGAAAGAGGGGGTTCTCTGGGGGTAGGAGCCAGGCTCTCTTAGTCATGAAGTATGAAAAAGAAGTTGCTTTTTGTTTCTTTTTTTTTTTTTTAGGTTAATTTGTGATTTATCTGCCAGTGTAATTTAACTACAGTGGCCTGTGAACTTTTTTGATCTAAAAATATATTTTACATCACAATCCAACAAACATATACACATACATAAGATGTATACATATATAAAAGTGAAACAAAAGTTTTGTCAAAAACATCTGCCCTGAGGGTTATTTATTTATATTTTGAGACCCAAAAAAGAAAGCTGCTTTGATGTTTTCAGCTGCCTCATCTACAGGGTCTTGTAACCCATGTGGTCATTTAAATGGTGACCCCCGAAAAGAGATGTCCACATCCTAACCCCAGGGACCTGTGAATGTGACCTTATTTAGAGAAGGGATCTTCACAGGCACAGTTAAGGATTTTGAGGTGAGATTAACTGGTTTTATCACGTGGGCCCTAAATCCACCCACAAGTGTCCTTAAAGAGTCAGCAGAGGAGTCACAGAGAAGGTCACATGAAGACAGAGGCTGAGACTGAAAGGTACAAAGACGGAAGTCAAAGAATGCTGGAGCGCACCGCCCCCCCACCGCCATACCGCCACCCCCCAACCCCGACATGCTAGAAGCGGCAAGAAAGGCTTGTCCCCTGGAGACGTGGGAGGGAGCCTGGTCCTGCTAACACCTTGATTTCTGACTTCAAGCTTCCTCTGTGAAAGCATACACTTTTGTTGCTTTAAACCATCCAGTTTGTGGTCATTCGTTGCAGCAGCCACAAGAAACTAATACAGATAATGTGAGTGAGTGGGCAGCTCCAGGCAATGTTTGCTCCAAGGAGCTGGCCGAATCCAGACGGGTGGGCTTGTCTGGGAACCCTGGGAACTCAGGCAAGGAGGGAAGAAGATGGAGATGGGGGGTTAGAGGGGGATGTGAATCAGGACATCACGGTGCAAGCAGAGGTCAGGAAAGAGAGAACTTCACAGTGAGGTGTGAGCCTATCTAGGATCCTATTTTACATCAGGGGAATGTTTCCAAGGAACTATTCGATAACTGAACAATAGCACAAAATATTATTATAAAGATACGGAAAAGTGACAGCATAATATCAGTTTCAAATAATTTAGTTCAGTTTTTTTCTATATGGAACTTTCCAAACATAAAAAGTTGAGAGAACAAAGCCTACTACCAGCTTCAACAATCCCCTACAGTCAGCTGTTTCATCTCTACCTATCCCTATTGAAGGTAATCTCAGATGTTATAATTTTATTTGTAAGCATTTCTATATGTCTATAAGTAAGAACGCTTTGTGTGTGTGTGTGTGTGTGTGTGTGTGTGTGCAGGCTTCTCTACTTATGCATAGGCTCTCTAGTTGAGATCTTAGTTCCCCTCTAGAGAACCCATACCCCCTGCATTGGAAGATGGATGCTTAACCACTGGACCTCCAGGGGAGTCCCCGTAAGAACTGCTAAAACACCACTACTACCAGGTTGAACATAACTGATAAAAATTCCTTAATATTATTATACATTCAATTTATATTGTCTCATAGAGGTCAATTTTGGTTTTACAATTTACTGGTTTAAATTAGGATCCAAACGACATTGACATGTGATTGGTTGATATGCCTTTTAAATCTCCTTTAATCTATGGCTTCCTTCAACTGACTTTTTTTGGTTGTGAAATAGCTGTTAACTTCTGGTTTCATCAAGCTAGTAACTGAAGAGAGAGTGATACAATTAGAGGGTCATCATTTTGTTCCCTGATTTTGGGGGTTTTGGGCAACATGCATCGGTGGTGACCAATGCTGTGTGTCCCAATGGAAGGGCACAGGCTGCCCAGGAGGTGGCCTTGCCAAAAACAAAACAACCACAACACCCAGCACTTAACAGGATCGAACATCTCTAACTACCATTTACAGCAAATACTGGAGACAGAGGAACAAGTTCAAAGATACCACAAAAAGTCAATCTGCAAAATCCTGACTCCAAAAAATAAATAACCCAGTGTTTTCAACAAATAAATTATGAGACAGGGAAAGGGAGGTAACCTTCAGATTGAAAGCAACTTCAAAGACTTGGTTCTATTCCCAACCTGTGGACTTTAATTGGATCCTCATTCAAACAAGCAAACCCAAAGTCTGACACTGACGGGACTTAACACCACTGGATAGATGATGTAATGAGGAATCACCCATCGTCTCTCTTTTAAGGTGGCGAAACGGTATTGTGCCTCTGCCAAAAGCCTTTCTCTGAAGTTACATTCTACACACCATGTAGATGAAAAGGATATGATGTCTTGGATTTGCTTTAACCACAGGATGAGAATCACACTTATTGGATCTGGGTGGTGGGTCCACGTGAGTTCCTCACATCCTGTCCTATGTGTATGTTCTCAAGTCCCCATGTGTGCCAAGTCACTTCAGTTGTGTTCAACTCTGTGCTGCCCCATGGACTGCAGCCTGCCAGCCTCCTCTGTCCTTGGAATTGTCTAGGCAAGAATACTGCAGCGGGTTGCCATTCCCTTCTCCAGGGGATCTTCCCAACCCAGGGACTGGGATGGAATCCACGCCCCTTAAGTGCATTGGCAGGTGGGTTCTTTACCAGTAGCACCACCTGGGAAGCCCAATTTCAAGTCTCCATAGAAAACAGCATTTAAGGGGACTTCCCTCGTGGTCCAGTGATTAAGACTCCACACTCCCAATGCAGGGAGCCTGGGTTCAAACCCTGGTCAAGGACCTAGATCTCACATGATGCAACTAAGAGTTTGCAGGCCACAATGAAGAGACCCGGCATGCCAAGACTAAGGATCCCACAGGCAGCACCAAAGATCTACGATCCTGAGTGCCACAAACTAAGACCCATGGAGCTGAATATATATATATATATATATATATATGTATGTATATATATATATATATATATATATATATATATATATAATGGAACTAGCATTTAAAATGTCTTCGGATGTTTTTACATGGTTTTCTGTTATTTTATTAAAAACAGGAGGGAATGGGGCTTGGTGCATCAGACACTGCAGAAACATACCTGAAATGCTACACTTTCTAAGCTTTCTGTTCCACAGCATTTACTGAGCAAATTTCCCCAGACCACGCTGAAGATTTCTGTGTATGTTCTTTCGTTTAATTCTCACAATAACTCCATGAGGTCAGCAGGTATTCGTCCCCATGTTCAGATTAGGAAGCCATTTCCTGTCTCTTTGGTCTCACCCTCTGCGCCAGCCAAATCAGGTGGGTCCAGGGCAGGTGGTGAAACCCGATCCAGGAGCTGACTGCGCCTGACATGCACGTGAGAGGCTTCCTCAGCCTCTGAGCTGAGGTGTCCTCCACCATGAAAGACAAACTGCATTTCTCATCCAACACTTACTGAGTCACGCACTGGGCTCGGGACACGGAGGCCAGCAAGACAGTCCTGCGCTTGAAGCTCATGGCGTGGGAGAGACCACAGACTGGGGTCGTGGCAATTCTCTTTCCTGCCCGCCTCCTCCACCTGTAAGGCGCCCACCCTGGTCCAGGGCTGCCAGCTCCCCTCATCCTGATTCCTGCAGGAGCTTCTGCCTCCACTCTTGCTGTCTTACAATCTTCCTCCTGCACAATGGTCAGGGCAACTGTTTAAACTGTGAATCACAGGCTTCCCTGTGGTTCAGTGGTCAGGACTCTGCCTTCCGATGGAAGGGGTCTGGGCTCTATCCCTGGTTGATGAGCTAAGATCCCACATAGCTTGCAGCCAAAATAAGCAATACTATAACAAATTCAGTAAAAACTTAAAAAATAGTCCACATCAAAAAAAAAAAAAAAAACAAAAACCAAAAACCAATTGTGAATCAGCCCGTAGCACGCCCCTCTTAGAACCTTCCAGAAGCTCCTTGCTGCTCTCAGAATAAAATGCAAATGCCCCACTTGGCTTCCTCCCCCTTGTTCATTGTACTCCAGAGACACTCCATGTTGTCTTCAAATTCAAGGCCCACCGCTCCTTGTGCCTGGAATATTCTCTGAGCAGATCTTCAAGTGTCTGGTTTCTTCTCCTCCTTCAGGTTTCATCTGCTCAGAGATGTCCCCTGACCTCCCTATGCAAAGTCACCTCCCAGTCACTTGACCATTTCCACCTGCTTATTTCCCTGGTGGCTCAGTGGTAAAGAATCCACCTGCCAATGCAGGAGATGTGGGTTGGGAAGATCCCCTGGCAACCCACTTCAGTATTCTTGCCTGGGAAATCCCATGGACAGAGGAGTCTGGCAGGCTACAGTCCATGTGGTCGCAAAGAGTTGGACACAACTTAGCAACTCAACAACAACAACATTCCCATGCTGGCATGCATCAGAAGCTGAATGCATCTTGACTTAATTGCTTATCAGTGGCCTCTTGCTTTAGAAAATAATCCCAGGGAGGACAGCTGTCTGTCTGGAGGGAGAAAGAACCTAAAAGCTAAGAGCTCAGGCTTGGGAACCAGCCTGCCTGAATTTGACTTCTGGCTCTGCCAGTTACTCACTGGTGAGCTTGGGGGAAGTCACTTCACTTCCCTGGGCCTTGTTTCTCCCGCCCTAACACCAGGGCAACAACAGCACCCACCCAAAAGGACTAAGGTGGGGGCTGGAAGCTGAGCACACTGAATTGCTAGACAAATTCACCCCCGATCCTCAGAGCCTGGCACTCAGTAGACAGACACTCAGTAAATATTTGTTGGCTAAATTATAATACATGATAAGAGTAGCAGCAGAGATAAGCCTGGAAGAGTGGATGTGGGGGTGGGGAGTGGGTTGGGGGAGGGTTCCTGGAGGAAATGAGGCCTGAGCTGAGACTTGAAGGATGAGTAAGAGGTAGCCGAGCTTTGCAGGTGCAGGGTGGACGAAGGGCACCCCAGGCTGGGGGTGGGAGTGAGGGTGGGGAGGACACTGAAGGCCCAGAGGGAAGAAACTGCTCTGGGCGGGCACCGTGGAGTCTCTCTCCCAGGGGGGATCAGGGCTGCGGCCACAAGGGAGGAAATGAGTGGGGAAAACCAGTTGCAGCTGGGCGCCGGCTCTGGAAGGAGAGACCCCGCCCCTGGGACATGGGCACGCGATGTTCCCAAGGAGCTGCCTCGGACACCTACCGCCCAGGAGCGGGAGGTGGCTCTGGGCGCGGCCAGATCCCCTCCTGTCCCAGGTTGCACTCTGAGGCTTGCCAACTATTTGCTTGTTGATAAATGTTCTTTACCTGGAGAGGCTGCTCCCAGCACTGGCTGACTCTGGCTCCAGCTAAGCGTTTCCCTCCCCAAACCTTCCCTGGAACAGAGGCGAGGCATAAAGACAGAGACCAGCCAGCTTCCTGCAAAGACTGGGAGATGGAGCACCCTAGCTGGGGGCCGTACAATGACAGTGTCACTGGGTAGCAGGGTTTGGGGAAGGGAGAAACCGGAGGACCAACCCTTGAAGCAACAATGACACACATTTGCCTGAAGAAGTGAACGTGAAAGTCGCTCAGTCGTGTCCAACTCTTTGCAACCCCATGGACGAGACAGTCCATGGGATTCTCCAGGCCAGAATACTGGAGTGGGCAGCTTATCCTTTCTCCAGGGGATCTTCCCGACCCAGGGATTAAAATGAGATCTCCCTCATTGCGGGCAGATTCTTTACCAGCTGAGCCACCAGGGTAGCCCAAGAATACTAGAGTGGGTAACCAATCCATTCTCCAGGGGATCTTCCTGACCCAGGAATCAAACCAGGGTCTCCTGCACTGCAGGCGGATTCTTTACCAACTGAGCTATGAGGGAAGCCATATGTGCCTAGAGCTTGGTTTCTAAATCCCATTCTCCAATAAAAGGACTGGAGCTTCTCAGAGAAATGGCTGATTCTAGGACTGGGGCATCTTTTAGTGCCAGAAAGTAAAGAAATACCAAAACAATAAATAAATGGATGAGGACACGTCGAAGGGACACAGGAGCCAACTGAAGGAGCTCTCAGTGGCCAACACTGGAACATTTTGAGTAATAAAATAAATAGTGTGGTATTGGATTACAACCCAAATATACAAGAGTCCATACTAGTATAAATAAATGATTGAATAAATAAACAAAAGCAGAAGACATTCTGTACAGAAGAATTCCGAATAGCGTCTGCTCCCTTCTCCAGGAGAAGTGGAGTTTAATCTCTCTCCCCGTGCCACTTCCCCGACCCCACCCCGCAGAGTACAGGCTGAACTTAGAGCTCATGATACAGAGCGTGGCCGGAGAAGCTGAGCACACCCCACCTTAACGGAGGGAGGAAGGTCAACATCACAGGTGGTACTGAGTGGCTAACACGTACCCCCTGATAGGATGTGACAAGGAAGCCCTCCACCTCTGTGGTCTTCTTCCTCCAAACCCATCTTATCTGTATAAACCCAGATCAACGGCTTGCTATAAAACACCTGACCAGCACCCCGAAACGGTCACGGTCATCCAGAAGAAGGAAATCTGAGAAAGTGTCACAGTTGGAGGGGACAAAGGAGAATAACAACCGACAGCAATGTGGTCTCTTGGATGGAAGCCTGAGCAGGAAAAGATCATCAGGAAAAACCGATAAATCCAAATAAAGTGTTGGGTTTGTTTACAAGTGATGTGGCCATGTTGGCTTCTTACTTTTGATAGATTACGTGGTGACTTAACATGTTATGGATAGGGGAAGCTGGGGGAGGAGTACCAGGGAACTCTGTGCACTCTCTTTGAAACTCTTCTATAAATCCAAAACTACTCCACAATAAAAAGTTAATCTTTAAATTGCTCCTATAATTCTTAGCACGTGCTTAGCACTGGTCTAAGCACTTTATCTGTATAAACTCACTTAATCCCCATGATAGCCTTATGAGGTCATTTCACTATCCCTATTTTCCAGATGAGAAAACTGAGACCCAGAGAAGCTAGGCAGTATGCCCCCAAACAAAAAAGTTGAAAGTATTAGTCGCTCAGTCCTGTCTGACTCTGCAACCCCATGGATGGTATGTAGCCCATCAGGCTCCTCTGTCCATGAGATTCTCCAGGCAAAAATACTGGAGTGGGTAGCCATTCCATTCTCCAGGGGATTGTCCCAACCCAGGGATCAAACCCGGGTCTCCTGCATTGCAGGTGAGTTCTTTACCATCTGAGCCACCAGGAAAGCCCAGCTGGTATTCAAATCCAGGTAGTTTGGTGTCAGGGTCCAAACGTGGCTCATACTTTCCTAGAACTCCAGTGGCTGCACCTGCAGCATTTGCTAATACGAGGCAGACAGGATGGAGAGTAGGACAGAGTAAGGGAGCCAAAGTGTCTGGGGCCCAACACTGGGAGGGCAGAGAGAGGCATGTGTCCTCTGGCGCTGAGTCTGAGGCTAATTCAGGAAGATGGGCAACCAGTAGGCTGTGGGACCGAGAGGCAGCATGGAGGCGGGTGGACCAGGGTCTCCGTGCCAAGGAACCGCCGAGGGCTGAAGAAACAGGCTTGGGAAGGGTAGGCGGGGAAGGAAAATGATCTCGATTTTTGATGAGCGATGAAGTGACGCCAGGTGGGCCTGGCTCAGACTGCCACCTCGGCTACTCACCAGGTGTGTGACCTCAGAGCTGTTGCTTAACCTCTCTGAGCAGGGCTGTATCACATAAAACAAGGGCTTGTTGCCAGAGTTAGACTCACTGATTTTATACATGTGAAGTGCTAAGAATAGTGCCTGGACATAAGAAGGGTGCAATAAGTGTTAGCATCATTACTGAAGAATGAGTTCCTTGTGAAATGTGGGTTTAATGAGAGCAATACTGAGTTCATCACTACTGTCAGCCTGTCACGCACATTAACTTATTTAATATTCCAAAGAACCCAGAAGAGTAGGCATGGGCTTCCCAGGGGTGTCAGTGGTAAAGAACCTGCCTGCCAGTGTAGGAGACACAAGAGACATGGGTTCGATCCTTGGGTTGGGAGGATCCCCCGGAGGAGGAAATGGCACCCACTCCAGTATTCTTTCCTGGGAAATCCCAAGGACAGAGGAGCCTGGTGGGCTACAGTCCATGGGGTTGCAGAGTCAGACATGACTGGGCACGCACATGCACGCAGAGTAGGCACTGTTGTTGCCTATTTTATGCAGGAGGAAAATGGAGGCATATCAAGGTTAAGACACTTGCTTGAAGCCACACAGTTGGAAAGACAGAGGAAGGATTTGAACCCAGTGGTCTAACTGCAGAGTCCAGCCTTGACCGCCTCACTAGATTTATTCCCCAGTCACAGCCACACCACAAAGTTATGCGGCCAACACCGGGTGCTGCCTGCCCATCAGCCATCTTCTAGTCACCTGACCCAAACAGGGCTGGCTTTGGAGGGCGCCATCTTGGCAACACGCACGCCATCCCCAGGCTGCCTCGGGCCCTGGATCAGGCCAGGAAGTCGCTCGGGGCTCTGTTTAGGGACCGCGCTGTGTGCAGAACACACATCTTTGAGCCCTGGGATCCCACTAAGGGTTGCTCACACAAAGCGCCAGGAACAGGGCAGCAGGTCCCAGTGGATCCTAACAGATCCCACTTTTTCAACTCACTTGCACTTCAGGGCATATTCTGACTGAGCAGACAAGCCATATGTTTTAAATTACCATATTACACCTCTCTCTTTTAGCTGTGAGGGTAAAGATGAACTTATAGGCACAGACCTCGTTTACTGGGTACCCACAACCTTAAGGCAGGCTGCCAGGAGTGGTGGGGCAGGTAGGCTCTGAAGCAAGTCCCCCCAGAGAGAGGGGTTGGAACCCAGCCTGCAACCAGCCAGCGAGGACGTGTGCCATCAGTGGGGGGCCGGCACGCAGTTCTTCCACCTGTAGCTCCCTCCTTCTCAGATTCTCACAAAGGGCCAGGTGGGCAGCTCTGCCCGCTCAGGGGGGCTTGAATCCTTGACACGACCTACACCTGCCCTGAGCCTGTGCTTTCTGGGGGACAGAATCAGCAGATTCTCGACAGAGGTTCCTGAGGATTCATGAGCTGACTGATGAGGGCTGAGGCCACAGTCCCTGGGAGTTTGAAACTGGTAGCCTGTCACTCGTCCAAAGCGGCAAGACTTGGCAAAAAGTCCCTTTCTCCAGAGACCTGAAGTGTAGGAAATCTGAAGCCCCAGGCAAGGAGGACACTAGTGCCTCAGGGAAATGGGACCGGCCAAAGCCTGGGGCCAGACTCGGGGGGGGGGGCGTGGCCGCTACACCAGGAGGCCTGCCACGAGGCCAGGAGGGGCCACTGGGGCCTCAGCGGCTCGCCTGCCTATGCCCAGCCTCCCTTCCCGAGTGACTCGCCCGTGGAGTCTGCCCGACAGCTGGGGACAGAGCTGGGCTCTCAGACCCAGGGTCTGGATGGTCAGAAGCTGGAGGTGGCGGTGCGGGGAAGGAGGTGGAGATCTGTGGACCACGTGTAAGAGGACCTAGGCTTTTGGAGTTAACGCTGCCCTCATCCTGCCATCTTCTCAACCCTGGGGTTGTTTGGGAAAATGGTGTTTATGCCAAAGGCTTCTAGGGCTCTGTTCTAAGTGCTGACATGAGCTGATTCATTTACTCTACATGAGACACAGATATGGTTATTGTCCCATCTTAGGGATGAGAAAACTGAGGGCAGTAGATGCTGGGCGTTGGAGGATAAAAGCTCATGGCTGCCCCTTCTCCCGCCTCCTTGCCTGGGAAGTTAGGAGACCCCCAGCCCATGCTCCTGGGGGTGGCACAAATGCAGGGAGTGACTGATGGGGCCATGTGCAAGGGGACAGGCCCCCACTTAAGGGAGGACAGCTCTGTTGTGCAGTTTACGGGGATGACGCCTGGGTTAGACGCTACCTGAGGCTACATCCTCCCTTAGCGCTGTCCTCTTTCCCTACAGACTGTCCCTAAAGCGATGCCCTCGGGACGTGATGGGGCTGTCAACGCATCCTCTTCTCAGATTCCCTCTAAGAAGCCGAAGACAGCAGGGTACAGACAACTGGGGTGCATGCTGAGTGGCCGAGCTGGGGTGTGGACCCAGGATGGGGACTCCGGCCTCGGGAGGCCCACTGGCTCTCACCTGTAGTTGCAGGGCTCTGCCCCAAAAAGGCAGGCCAGGATCAGCCGCTCGGCGGGGTAGCCCATGGCCACCAGCTCCTGGTTTGGAACCTGTGCGAAGATGTTGGTGGCCTGCAGAGTGTACCACTCCGTCACGGCCTGGGTGGCGCTGCTGAAGTTCCGGAAGGTGCATGTGGTTCCATTGTGGCTGCACTGCAGTGGGGGGGTGGGGGTGCGGCGAGAGGAGTTCCTGTGGGTGGGGGCTGCTGCAGGGCCCCCCCCACCCTGAAAGTCAGGGCAGCGAGGGTGCTGCTAGCTGCCCTTCCTTGGGTGGCACCTTGGTGCTGGGGTGGCCAGCGGCTGGGCTGGTGGGCAGTATATTGGCACTCATAGTCACAAGGCTTGGGTTGTCCACTCACACACACAAAGCACCAGCCACCCCCATATAACATTGCCTCAGGCCTGAGCCAACTCACTTGCACACACATCCACACAGTCACGTCCACACAGACATCTTTCTAACACCTGCAGTCATATGATGTCCTGGCGTCACAACCACATACACACGTGTCCACATGCCTAGAGTCACACAAGTGGCCCCATACTCATGCTCACATGGACATGTGGGCAGCAGACACATTTGACCCTCCGCTCCCCCAACTCCACTCCCAGCCCCCTCCCAGACATCCAGAGGCAGCCCCCTGGAGGCCGGGTGGACCATGAAGGACTCGAGACTTCAGGTTCTGACTCCCTCTCTGATAGGGGAAGATCCTGACCACATATGGGGTATGGGAGGCAGTGGGGAGTGTATAGCCCCAGCCTGGGTCCCCAACCAGGGCGGATCATCAGAATCATCAGGCAGCCCATTAACAAGCCAGATTCCTGGGTCTGGGCCCAGAACTGCCCTTTCAGATTCTCTAAGAGTTGGGCCCAGGGCTCTGTGTAGTTACAGAGCCCCCGGGGATCCCAGGCACAGACAGGGAACCTTCTTCCCATCTGCAGGCTTGCGGGCATCCCAGCAGTCCAGTTTTGCTTTGGCAATGACTGTACAGCATAGCTGTGGTTTTCTACCTGCCCAATATTTATGCCCCTGTCTTCTGATAATAAGACTTAATTCCTTCTTCAGGAAGCCACCCACCCCTTCCCCTTTGCTCAGTCCATGTAGTCTGATAGAGGCTGACTTCACCCTCAGCTCTCCCCTAGCCAAGACCCAGATTAGTTAGGGAAAGAGACTCCCATCAGACTCACTGGAGAGGGCCCACTGTTTGAGCCATGCTTGGGGAGGGGGACCCACTTACTAGTCTCATGGCTACTTTGCACCTGCGGGCACTGCAGGGCCTTCCTGGTGCTGGGCTGCTGCTTGCTGAGCCATTGAAGTTGTCCTCAAACAGGTCCAGAACCACTGGGTGGTGGGGGTTCTGCTCGTTGATAAAGACCAGGGGCGTGTGGTGCCAGATAGACAGGTTCAGGGCCGTGGTGGCATTGACCTGGCTGAGCTCAGGACCCAGGATCCTCCCCAGGACTGCCTCCATCAGTGCGTCCAGGTCCTTCAGCAAATGCTGGACTTTGGAGTACCTAGGTGAGGGAGAGGGCCAGTCAGGGGGGCAAGGAGGGTAGCTGCAGAGCAGAGCGGCTGTAATTCAGTCCCCTCCTACTCCAGCGTGGCTGCCACCACGTGTGGAAGGCTGCTCCTCCCCGCTCCCAGCACCCACCTCGCGACCCATGCATCCATGCCTCCTTCCACCACCTGCTCACTCATTCTTCACCCAGTATTTGGTGAGTTATCTACCATGTGCCAAGTACACAGAGGCTATTATAGCAAACAAGACAGAAACAAGACAAGATGAAATTCTCATGCTACTGAGACAGAATCCTCTGGTTATTGATCCCTCATCATGTGTCAGGTGCTAGGTGTTCCCTGCATCTTCTTTGAGTTAATTTATAAGTAAAATTCTACAATGACCCCCCACATGTGGATAAAGAAACTCTGGGAGTTGCTATGATTTCCTGAGCTCACCCCACTGAAGAAGGCACAGAGCTGAGAACCTGGGTTTGGTGGGCCCCAGTTGGTATCTGTGGGTGCACAGGGTTCGGACTTCTTCCTAGGAGGGGTATAATATTGGAAGAGGGGCAGGTCTGTGACCTTAAAGTCCTAAATCTCCAGCAGCAATTTGGGGCATAGGAGCCAGTTTCAGCAGGGAGAAGACTGTGGGGTTGGGATCCAGGATCTTCTCAGTCCCGGAGTTTCCCATACTGGAAATGGTGACCAGTCAGTCCAGCAGAAATGTGTCCACCCCTTTCCACCAGGCCCTAGGTTGGGGGGCTCCAAGCCCTGCACCCCTGTCACTACAGAGCCCAATTTATCCAAGACCCTGCCCAGAGTGCGGTCTGCAGGGTGGTGTGTGTCAGCTCTGGCTGGAGGACTTCCTGTAGGAGAGGGCACTAAACCCTGGATATAGGCCCAAGGGCTAGTATGCAGGCGGCCAGCAGCCAGAGCTAACATCAGTCACAGATGCTGACACTGCCTGTCCCCTGATCACCAAACCAGCCACCTCTGTGCACACAGGGAGGGGAGGACTGGGAATGTGCTGGGCTGTGGGGTGGGGGCTGCTATTATAGCCTGGATGTCTACAGCTGCTGTCAAGCTTGGTAAGATCTGGGTTTGAATTCCAGCATGCCACTTAATGGGCTTCCTTGGTAGCTCAGCTGGTAAAGAATCTGCCTGCAAAGCAGGAGACCCTGGTTTGATTCCTGGGTCAGCAAGATCCCCTGAAGAAGGCATAGGCTATGCACACTCCAGTATTCTTAGGCTTCCTTGGTGGCTTAGATGTTAAAGAATCTGCCCGCAATGCGGGACACCTGGGTTTGATCCATGGATTAGGAAGATTCCCTGGAGAAGGGCTGGCAACCCACTCCAGTATTCTTGCCTGGAGAATCCCCGTGGACAGGGGAGCCTGGTGGGTTACAGTCCATGGGGTTGCAGAGTCGGACACGACTGAGTGCATGCCACCTAATATCTGTGTGACCGTGGGTAGGGTAACCTCTCTGAGGCTCTCTTCTCTCATGTGTGAAATAGTGGGGGGTTAAACATTTACCCTAGAGGATTTTTGGAGGATTCAATAGGGTGATGCTTATAAGCAGGGTCTGTTATTATAACTATTAAGAGTTTTCTTGAGTAGATTCAGAGACCCACCCAAGCAAGGAAGAACAGCCCTATGACCAGAATGAGGTGACTTTCTAATAACTGGAAATGTAACCAGGAATTATGATTTTCCTTCCAGGACCTCCTTTTGGACAAGAACGTTTCCTGTGACTCAGACAGGCTGGCTCATTTTTCAGCCCCGTGAATGCACCAGGCTCTGTCTCACCCCAGAACCTTTGCACGTACTATGTCCTCCACTTGGAGCACTCTCTTCCTTCCACCTGGCTGACGTCTACTCATTTGCTGGGGCATTTTTCTGTGACCCCCTGCCTTTCGTCAACCGACTAGGCTGGGTCTCCTTGGGTGTCTCCTTCCTAGGCCTTGCCATCCAGTGGTTAAACAGTGGCAGCTCTGGAGTCAGATAAGACCTAGATTAGAATCCCACAGTTGCCCACTGTGTGTCTCTGGGCAAGTTCCCTCACCACTCTGAATCTCCATTTCCTGACCTGTGCACTGGGGCTACTAGAGTAGTGCCCCCCCACCCCAGAGTGGTTGTGTGGATTAGAATGACACGAATTATCCAAAGAACACTCAACATATTGCCTGGCATTTAGGCAATATTATGAAATGCACTCAATGCATGGTTGCTATAGATGGCTGGAAGATTCCCTGTAGGAGAGGGTACTAAACCCTGGATACAGGTCCAGTTTAATCCTCACGATGAGAATGATTTCAATATTTATGGAAGAAAAGATGAATGTCTGTTTTCTCTGGGAGGCTGTGATGAGGACAGGAGGAACTTTGTTTAAGTTACAGATGTATTTCTGGTGCCCCATAACAGTGCCTGGCAGTAGTAGTGTGTTAGTTGCTCAGTTGTGTTATTCATTATGACCCCATGGACCGTAGCCTGCCAGGCTTCTCTGTCCATGGAATTCTCCAGGCAAGAATACTGGAGTGGGTAAGCCATTCCCTTCTCCAGGAGTTCTTCCTGACCAAGGAATCAAACCTGCATTGCAGGTGGATTCTTTACCATCTGGGCCACAAGGGAAGCCCCAGTAGTAGGTGGCAATAGTAGGTGCTCAATAAATACACACTGAACCAATAAATAGGCTCAGTGTGACTGAGCGTGGCGTGCTGCAATTCATGGGGTCGCAAAGAGTCGGACACGATTGAGCGACTGAACTGAACTGAGTATGACTGAAGGGACTACCAGGTATTTTTGGAGGTTCTTTTTAAGCTGAGTAGGTTTATGAATTTTGAATCTTACTTGCTGCAAAGAGGGAAAGAGACAGAGAGAGAGAAAGAAAAAGGAGGAAATGGGAAAGGACGGAAAATGAAGGGAAGCAGCCCTGCTGAGACCAGCCGTGCTCCAGGGACCACCTACTGGAAGGGGCTGGCGTTGCAGATGGTGACGGCGGGGAAGTCCATGGTCTTGAAGCCGATGGAGAGGGAGACGCTGACCTCCCAGTTCAGGTAGGTCTTGATGAAGAGGCCCCACTGCCAGCAGACGAGGGAGGTGAAGAGCAAGGTGAGCACGAACCACATGGCCTTCTTCTTGGGCCCCTCGCAGATGATGCGCTTGGGCCCATGGGTGTTGGTGTTGTCACAGTACCACACCAGCAGCTCCTTGTATGTGTAGCCGGGGCCCTTCTGCAGCCGATGCAGGCCCTTGAGCAGGTACTTCTTCAAGTGCATCGTGGCTCCTGCAGAGACAGCCGCGAGAGCCACGTCAGATACCACGCCAGCCTCACGTCCCAGGATCTCCCAGCTGTGACCAGAGCATGGGCACTGGAGACAGGCAGGCTGGCCCTCTCTCCATTCCTCTCCACCTCCCTCCCTTCCATCTTGCCATTTATCATCCAGCCAGCTGGGTGCTAAGGCACTAAAGTCATGTCCGATTTGGTGTGACCCTATGGATTGTAGCCTACCAGGCTCCTCTGTCCATGGGATTCTCCAGGCAAGAATACTGGAGTGGGTTGCCATGGCCTCCTCTAGGGGATTTCCCCGACCCAGGGATCCAACCTCAATCTCTTACAACTCCTGCATTGGTAGGTGAGTTTTTTACCACTAGTGCCCACCCCAAAACCTTTATTAAGTGCCTACTGTATGCCAGGCACTTAATTAGCCCCTCTGAACTCAGTGATGTGCAAAATGGACATGGTTTCTTCCCTCTGGGAATTTCCAGCTTAGTGGACAAGTTACTTAAACTCTCAACTTCTTAGGTTCTCCGTGTGCAAAACAGGGACAGGTGTACCTAGTTTTTACACAATTGTGAGAGGGTGAACTTGACTGATGCCTAAAAGGTGCTAAACACAGTGCCCAGCACAGACCAAGTGTTGGCTGCCTTTACAGCAGCTGTTAGTGCTGAGACAGACATCAGTCATATAACCCATCAGAATGAGTAGTTAGGAAATGTGACAGGAAGGATGAGGACCCTGAGCGCCCAGAGGCAGGAGACAGTGGTGGTTAAGAATGAGGACTCTGCAGCGAAATGCCTGGCTTTGAATCTTGGCTCTGCTACTTTCTAGCTGGGTGACTTTGAGCAAATCACTTTCTCAGTGGCTCAGTTTCCTCGTCTTATAAAATGGAGATAATAATGGTCCCCACCTCACAAGGTTGTTGTGAAGACTGAAATGAATGAAAATACAGAGTGTCGATTAAGGCCTGGCACCTAAGCGTCAGCTACCATTGTTACAAATAAATATCACTCCTCCTAAATCTGGGAGTGAGTTCTTGGAAGAGTTGAAAGGGAGGGCAGGAGAGGAGTGGTGGTGGGCAGCGGGCAAGGCCTTGTGGGCCAGGCTGAGGATCGGGGTTTCAGCGGCGGTGAGACGCTGTCAACTCTGCAGTGTGAAAAGATCACCCAGCTGCTTGGTGGAGACGGACCGGAGTCGGTGAGGGTGGTCCAGGAGCCCTGGGAGCTAGCTGAGGTTCATCCAGCAATAGGAAACCTTCCGAGACTATTTCCCACCTGCGTGAGCAGACAGGGCTCTTGGGATGTTAACCAAGAAACTTGTCAAAGAGCCTGGCAGATGATGGTGTCTCAGGAAATACCTGCTTCCTCCTTCCTTCTCCCCAGATACAGAGCTGGAACCTGCTGCAGGAGTACCCCAGCCCCATCCCTGGAGCCCCAAAAGGCCAAACTTCCTTTGTGAAGTTGTTCTGACTCCCTGGCTGGAATGACCCCTGCCTTCCTCTCAGAGCCTCTGTCTCTCTGGGGGCTCTGCGGTGGGCAGGGCGGTGCCTGCTTCCCAGAAACCCCTCCCCCAGCTCTGATGTTCCCACATGAACCCCTCGCCCAAGTTCAGTGGGTGTGGGTGGCCAAGCCACCATGCCTAGCTCTGGGGCAGGGGTCTCGCATCACCCCAGTTTGGACCATTGGAATTCAGTTCTGTTACTTTATACTGGAGTAACTGAGGAAGTGTGGGCTTGCCAGGTGGCTCAGTGAGTAAAGAATCTGCCTGCAATACAGGAGATAAAGGAGACATGGGGTCAGTCCCTGAGTCAGGGAGATCCCCTAGAAGAGGGCATGGCAACCCACTCCAGTATTCCTGCCTGGAGAATCCTCCCCACAGACAGGAGAGCCTGGTGGGCTACAGTCCACGGGGTCACAAAGAGTCAGACACAACTGAAGCGACTGAGCCACATGCATCCAACTGAGGCACCAACCTCCCTTTCAGCTAAGACTATTAAGCTGGTGGTGTTTGGCATCACAGATGGGGAGAGACTGCCTGAAAGGAAAGCCAACACAGAGGAAAGCAGAGCCATGAGACCGAGGTTTCTGACAACATCACGTGAACACCTGGATCCAGCCATTGCTGAAGCCATTTATTCCATTTATTTACTCAGCAGCTACGGGAACCAGTAAATTTTCTTTCTTACTCATGCTGATACAAACTGGATGTCTGTCATTTGCAACCAATGAGAAAGAAATTCTCCCCGTTCTACTCTGTGTCATACTTACTTGTCCTGTGCTTTGTCACTGTCCTGACGTCATAAGCCCCCCAAAGGTTCCAACACTGTATTCCCAACAAGCCCAGCACAATGCCTGGGACACCATTGAATAATGAAATGAATGACGCCAGACCTTGATATCTAAACAGAGATCTTAAACTTACCCAAGCATGCTCACTGCTGACCTAATTTTCTGACACAGTAACACTTCTCACCTTCCTGGTCAAAGCACTAAGGGCTGTACTGGCTAACTCCACTGTCTCTGCCCTCTGATGGGAGGCAAGCTCCATGTGCCTCTCCAGGCTATCATGGCTGGTGGACAGATGTTCACAGACTAACCCAACCCCTCTTTTTCCCAGAGAGCCCATTCCCTGCTCTGGCATAATAAAGTAATAATAATTATAATAACAACTACAAGAATAACATCAAAGTACTGAGTATTTACCATGATCCAGGCACCACAATGTGCTTCTTATGTTACTTCATTCCTTATGTTACTTCAATCCACAACCCTAAACCCGGAAAGAACTGGGGCTTCATCTGTCTTGTATGGTCCAGCACCCCAAGGCCCAAGAGGTGAAGAATACATTCAGTTCAGTTCAGTCGCTCAGTCGTGTCCGACACCTTGCGACCCCATGAATCGCAGCACACCAGGCCTCCCTGTCCACCACCAACTCCCAGAGTTCACTCAGACTCTCGTCCATCCAGTCGGTGATGCCATCCAGCCATCTCATCCTCTGTCGTGCCCTTCTCCTCCTGCCCCCAATCCCTCCCAGCATCAGAGTCTTTTCCAATGAGTCAACTCTTCGCATGAGGTGGCCAAAGTACTGGAGTTTCAGCTTTAGCATCATTCCTTCCAAAGAAATCCCAGGGTTGATCTCCTTCAGAATGGACCGGTTGGATCTCCTTGCAGTCCAAAGGACTCCCAAGAGTCTTCTCCAACACCACACTTCAAAAGCATCAATTCTTCGGCACTCAGCCTTCTTCACAGTCCAACTCTCACATCCATACATGACTACTGGAAAAACCATAGCCTTGACTAGATGGACCTTAGCCGGCAAAATAATGTCTCTGCTTTTGAATATGCTATCTAGGTTGGTCATAACTTTTCTTCCAAGGAGTAAGTGTCTTTTAATTTCATCACTGCAGTCACCATCTGCAGTGATTTTGGAGCCCCCCAAAATAAAGTCTGACACTGTTTCTACTGTTTCCCCATCTATTTCCCATGAAGCGATGGGACCAGATGCCATGATCTTGGTTTTCTGAATGTTGAGCTTTAAGCCAACTTTTTCACTCTCCTCTTTCACTTTCATCAAGAGCCTCTTTAGCTCCTCTTCACTTTCTGCCATAAGGGTGGTATCATCTGCATATCTGAGGTTATTAATATTTCTCCCAGCAATCTTGATTCCAGCTTGTGTTTCTTCCAGCCCAGCACTTCTCATGATGTACTCTGCATATAAGTTAAATAAGCAGGGTGACAATATACAGCCTTGACATACTCCTTTTCCCATTTGGAACCAGTCTGTTGTTCCACGTCCAGTTCTGAGTGTTGCTTCCAGACCTGCATACAGATTTCTCAAGAGGCAGGTCAGGTGATCTGGTATTCCCATCTCTTGAAGAATTTTCCACAGTTGATTGTGATCCACACAGTCAAAGGCTTTGGCATAGTCAATAAAGCAGAAATAGATGTTTTTCTGGAACTCTCTTGCTTTTTCGATGATCCAGCGGATGTTGGCAATTTGATCTCTGGTTCCTCTGCCTTTTCTAAAACCAGCTTGAACATCAGGAAGTTCATGGCTCCAATAAAAAGTTGTGGAAGAAATTGACCCAGGGTCTCTCTGATATATACTCTCATGCATTCTCCTTTAACTATTCTGATTCAGTCAAGAAGAAAGTCTTAGGTCACTAACATCGGTCTGAAAGTGAAAGTGTTAGTTGCTCAGTAGTGTCCAACTCTTTGGGTCCCCATGGACTAAAGCCAACCAGACTCTTCTGTCCATGGAATTCTTCAGGCAAGAATACTGGAGTGGGTTGCCATTCCCTTCTCCAGGGGATCTTCCTGACCCAGGGATCGAACCTGGGTCTCCCACATTGCAGGCAGATTCTTTACCCTCTGAGCCACCAGGGAAGTCCATCCATCTAAGCCCCTCTAATCTCCCAGCTTAACAATGAGACCTCAAGCTCAGAGCCTTGTCAGGCAATGGTTGTTGTTGAGTCGTTAAGTCATGTCCTACTCTTTAACCCCCTATGGACTGTGGCTGCCTGGCTTCTGTGTCCTCCGCTATCTATCTGGTATCAACAACCTTCTGTTTTCACTGGGCTTCTTTTTTTTTTTTTAATTTAAATTTATTTTAATTGGAGGCTAATTACTTTACAATATTGTATTGGTTTTGCCATACATCAACATGAATCCACCACGGGTGTACAGGTGTTCCCCATCCTGAACCCCCCTCCCACATCCCTCCCCACACCATCCCTCTGGGTCATCATAGTGCACCAGCCCCAAGCATCCTGTATCCTGCATTGAACCTGGACTGGCGATTCGTTTCACATATGATATTATACATGTTTCAATGCCATTCTCCCAAATCATCCCACCCTCTCCCTCTCCCACAGAGTCCAAAAGACTGTTCTATACATCTGTGTCTCTTTTGCTATCTCGCATACAGGGTTATCGTTACCATCTTTCTAAATTCCATATATACGCGTTAGTATATTGTATTGGTGTTTTTCTTTCTGGCTTACTTCACTCTGTATAATAGGCTCCAGTTTCATCCACCTCATTAGAAATGATTCAAATGTATTCCTTTTTAATGGCTGAGTAATACTACATTGTGTATATGTACCACAGCTTTCTTATCCATTCATCTGCTGATGGACATCTAGGTTGCTTCCATGTCCTGGCTATTACAAACAGTGCTGCGATGAACATTGGGGTACAACGTCACTCATTATCAGAGAAATGCAAATCAAAACCACAATGAGGTACTATTTCACACCAGTCAGAATGGCTATGATCCAGAAGTCTACAAGCAATAAATGCTGGAGAGGGTGTAAAGGG
Organism: Ovis canadensis; assembly: GCF_042477335.2. Taxonomy (NCBI): domain Eukaryota; kingdom Metazoa; phylum Chordata; class Mammalia; order Artiodactyla; family Bovidae; genus Ovis; species Ovis canadensis. Next base: position 36,275,855 of record NC_091268.1, on the reverse strand, counting down.
AACCCTCTTACACTGTTGGTGGGAATGCAAACTAGTACAGCCACTATGGAGAACAGTGTGGAGATTCCTTAAAAAACTGGAAATAGAACTGCCTTATGACCCAGCAATCCCACTGCTGGGCATACACACCGAGGAAACCAGAATTGAAAGAGGCATGTGTACCACTGGTCTTCTTTTTAAGAGGGATCTTCTGTTAATAAACAAGAGATACTGGCTTTTGCTTTAGGTTCATAGATACATGTAAGTTAAAAAAAAGAGAAATTGATTTAAAAATATTGATTAAACAATAGTATTACATGCAACAAGAACTGTGAATGGTAGGTAAATAACGGAAGTTTGTTGAGTACTGTCTTATCACCTAACTAGTCTGGGACATTAGCCAAGTTAAAATCAATAAATGCTATAAACAACTTTATGTTGTTCTTGTCAGATTTCACCTCCTGGGCGACAGGTGGCCTGTGTTTGGAATGTATACACACCTTGTGTAGAAAGGTTTGAATTAGCTTACAGCTTAAACCAACCCAAACAAGCCCAGTGGAGACCAAGTCCAGGTATGAACTCGGGAAGAGCGGATGCAGTCGGCCATACTTCAAGAGTCACAGATTATTATCTATACCTTGTCCCTGAACTTGTGGTAACATTCCTGGCAGCAAATGAAGAAGCCATAAATGCCGTGTACAACCATTTCTGTTTTCTTCTAAGAGAAAACATCTGCTCACTTTCAGACGCAAATTGCACTTGAGATTTGACTCAGTGTCCTAGCGGATGGATAATGAGAAACCCAGTGTGTGTCTCTACTTATTATTTTGACAAAAGACACAAATAAATATTGATACTATTTAATACGGTCAGTTCTTCTGAACCCTCTATTCGATGTTGCAAATGGATGACCCATGAGCCGTATTGGGTTTGCAAAAGTTTTTGTAGTTGTTAGCATATGTGTCCATGCTTAGTCACTCAGTCGTGTCCAAATCTCTGCAACCTCATGGACTGTAGCCCACCAGGCTGCTCTTTCCATGGGGATTCTGCAGGCAAGCATACTGGAGTGGGTTGCCATGCCCTCCTCCAAGGGATCTTCCCTACCCAGGCATTGAACCCAGGTCTCCTGCATTGCAGGAGGATTCTTTATCATCAGAGCCACCAGGGAAGCTGCATAGTATTTTAACAAATATATAATTTCCTTTTGTAAATAACAGTTTTGTTGAGATAGAAGTCACATACTATATAACTCACCCATTTAAAGTGTAGATTCAGCGGGTTTTAGTATATTCACAGAGTTGTTCATCCATCACCACAATATATTTTAAAACATTTTCATCTACCCCTGAAAGAAACTGTACCCATCACCAGTTACTCCCCACTCCTTCCTCTACCCCACCCCACCTCCAGGCAACCACTAATCTATGTTCTGTCTCTATAGATTGCCTATTCTGGACATTTCATATAAATGGAACTATATATTATCTGGTATTTTGTGACTGGCCTTTCACTTAGCATCGGTCAGAACAGTCGCTCAGTCGTGTCCGACTCTTTGCGACCCCATGGACTGTAGCCTGCCAGGCTCCTCTGTCCATGGGATTTTCCAGGCAATAGTCCTGGAGTGGATTGCCATTTCCTTCTCCAGGGGATCTTCCCAACCGAGGGATCGAACCCAGGTCTCCCGCATTGTAGACAGACGCTTTACCGTCTGAGCCACCCGGGAAGTCTTCACTTAGCACAGGTTTTAATTTTCATGATGCCCAACTTGTCCATATTTCCTTTATTGTTTATGCTTTGGAATGGTATCTAAGAGTTCATTGCCTAACTCAAGGTCATAAAGAATCATTCCTATGATTTATTCTAAGAGTTTTATAGTTTTAGATCTTACTTTGAGGTCTTTGACCCAGTTTGAATTAATTTTTGTATATGGTGTGAGGTAGGGGTTCGGTTTCATTCTTTCACATGAGGATAACCACTTACGCCAACACCAAGGCTATTCTTTCCCCTATTTAACTGTCTCAGTGCCCTTAGTGTTTTTTTTAAATTATTTAATTTAAAGAAAACTTATTGGGAGGTGGGAGGGAGGCTTAAAGTGGGAGGGGACACGTGTATACTTATAGCTGATTCATGTTGATGTATGGCAGAAACCAACACAATATTGTAAAGCAATTATCTTCCAATTAAAAATAAATTTTCAGAAATAAATAAATGAAAAAATAAAGAAAACCTCAATAAGTGGAGATATTCATGGATCAGAAGTCACAATGTTGATAAGATGTCAATTAACCTCAAATCAATCTCTAGAATTAATTCAATTTAAATCAAAATCCCAGCAGACATGATATAGAAATTAACAAGTGATTTCAAACATTACATGGAAAAGTAAAAACACTAAAATGGAAAAAAAAACTTTTGAAAAAGAACAAAGTTGAAGGACTTAACTTACTATAAAGTACAGTCATCAAAACAGTGCAATATTGGTGTGATGATAGGCATACTAATAGAGATATTAGTCAATGGGATGGAATAAACTCTAGAAATAGACCTAGAAAGGTGCCAAGGTAATTCATGCAGAATGGATAATCTTTTCAACAAAATATGCTGCAATAATGGATATCTTTATAAGAAAAAGGAATCTCAACTCCTACTTCACACTTAAGATTGACTGGAAATGGATCTGAGACCTAAATACATGTGCTAAAACTGTAAAACATCCAGAAGAAAGTATAAGAGAAAAATCGGTGCAATCCTGCAGTAGGCAAAAGACCTTTTAGATAGAACACTAATGTTATGAATGATAAAAGAAAAAAAATTGTCCTTTATTAAGTAATTAATTCTTCTGCTTTTCAAAACACTTTCAAGGAAATGCAAGAGTAAGTCACTGGGAGAAAATCCTTGTATGTCTGACAAGGAATTTGTATGCAGAATATGTAAACAACCCCTACAACTCAACAATAAGACAACCCCTCCCCTCCAAAAGGGAAAAAGATTTTAAAAAACCTTTCATAAAAGAAGATATGTGAATGGCTCATAAGGGCCTGAAAAGATGCCTAACCTCATTAGTCACTGGGGAAATGCAAATCAAAACCACAGTGGGACACCATTTCCCACCCACTAGAAGGACTGACAGTATCTAGTGTTAGGGAAGATGTGGGGGAATCAGACTCTCCTGCATAACTGGCTGGAATGCAAAATGGTATAGTCACTCTGGAAAACTTTGGCAGTTCTCATAAAGTTAAACAGGCACTAATCATACAACCTTGCAGGGCCCCTCTTATTTGTCCAAGAGAACCAAAAACATAGGCTCACACATGATGTGCACATATATACTCACAGCAGCCTTGTTCATTAATAATAGCAGCCTTATTCATTAATCCAAACTGGAAACAAGCAACTGTCCACCAACAGGTGAGTGAATAACCTGTTTCATATCTATACAATGGAATACTATTCAGTAATAAAAGGAACCAACTGCTGATATATACAATGACAAGGATGGATTTTTTTTTAAAGCTATTATGCTGAGGAAAAGAAGCTGGACACAAAAAGGGTACATACCGTACAATTCTATTTATATGAAGCCCTGGCAAAGACACAACTAATCTACAGTGATAGAAAGCAGAACAGTGATTTTCTGGGCCTGATGTGAATAGTGGATCCACCCAAAGTGTAAACCAGGGAGCCTTTTGGAGGTGATGCAAGTATTCTATATCTTGAGTGAGATGGTGGTTAATTAGATGATGCATTTGCAATAACCCATCAAATGCTCGGAGAAGGCGATGGCACCCCTCTTCAGTACTCTTGCCTGGGAAATCCCATGGGCGGAGGAGCCTGGTAGGCTGCAGTCCATGGGGTCACTAAGAGTCGGACATGACTGAGCGACTTCACTTTTACTTTTCACTTTCATGCATTGGAGAAGGAAATGGCAACCCACTCCAGTGTTCTTGCCTGGAGAATCCCAGGGACGGGGGAGCCTGGTGGGCTGCCGTCTATGGGGTCGCACAAAGTCGGACACGACTGAAGTGACTTAGCAGCAGCAGCAGCAGCATCAAATGCTATACTTAAAATGGAAGTATTTTGTCTGCAAATTACACCTAAATAAAGTTTTAACAAAACATTTAAATCCATGCCATCTCAAAATTATACAAGTTCACATTTTAAAGAAATAAAGATTTTCTTCAACTTTTAAAAAATCAGAAAGATTTGATAATTGTCCCCACATGGCAGTTTCTTCTAGAAAAGCCCTCCTTAGCCTGTGCTCCCCAGTTCACCCCAACTCTCCCCATTTTCATATTTTCTTAGCTCAGCTCACTTCACTCTTTTTTTAATTCCCTGCCTTGGCTTATGTGGACATCTGACTCTGTGACCCCTATAAATTGTAGGTCAGATGCTATCATTAAAATCCCCTGTACTTAATTTTGCAGCAAAACCTCAATTATCCAAGATTATCAGGGAATAAGAGTTCTGGGTAGCTGGATTTTTATGTTAATTGAAGGTTAACCTGAAAATGGACTGGACTCGATATTGAAAAAATCTTTCATGTTTCTGCCTCTTGAGCCCCAGGGCATGACTGACTCTTTGTTCTTGAGAACTTAGCCAGGTCAGAGCGATTGATGGGGCTAACTGTACCAGGCTGGAGAGGGTGAAGGAGGGCTTTAGAGGGGCAGTTGGAATTGCTCCAAGGACCAGGACATTCCCTGGATGTCATTTTTGTTCATAAATGCAAATATGCCCATTCCAGACACCTTGATTTTGGCCTCTAAATACCATTCTCGACTACAATGAACCAGGGCTTCTTAGAAAAACTGCTGATACAAGTTTTGATGCAGGAAACGTACAAGATGAGCCTGAGATCTCTTACCATCCAGAAAACAAAGGAAGCTATAAAAGACTACTTGTTGCTGTTGTTTAGTCGCTAAGTTGTATCCATTCTTTTGTGACCCTGCGGACTGTAGTCCACCAGGCTCCTCTGTCTATGGGATTCTCCAGGCAAGAATGCTGGTGTGGGTTCCCATTTCCTTCTCCAGGGGATCTTCCTGACCCAGGGATCAAACCCATGTCTCCTGAATTGGCAGGTGAACTTTTTACTACTGAGCCATCAGGGAAACCCCATCAAAGACTATTCGGGTGGGTCAAAGGACTCTTTGAAGGGATTTTTACTGGCAAAGATGGGACAATTTGAACATCTTTAAAAAGAAAGTATGGGATTAATTGAAATATATTAAATGCATAAAACCCACGAGTTCATAATAATATTGAAAAAAGAGGGAGTAAGTAGAACATTAATGTTATTTATAAATTCATTAATAAATAGGTCCCCTATAGGTTGTTACACCTACATTAGGGGCGCTAGCAGATATTATATGTTCAATAAATTCCTTAATTTTCTGCAAGGATCTGTAAAGTTGAAAACCCAGCCTGTTTCTGTATGGTCCTCAGTCTCAGAATACTATTTATGTTTTCAGTGCATGCATGGATGCTAAGTCGCTTCAGTCGTGTCCAACACTGTGACCCCATAGAAAGCAACCCACCAGGCTCCTCTGTCCACAGGATTCTCTAGGCAAGAATACTGGAGTGGGTTGCCATTTCCTTCTCCGATGTTTTCAAAGAGTTAAAAAAAAAAAGAACACGCAGTGTCTGTGGCCCACAAAGCCTTAACTATTAACTATATCTGGCCCTTTACAGAAAAAAACATTTGTCAAAATCTGATTTACTGTGTCCTATATGTTTGCATTAAATAAGAGGAAATCCTTAAACTGGGTTGGGTTTTCATATAAGTATTTGTAAGTTTGATTTCATTATTTGCCCCCCAAATACCTGCTAATTCAATGTTTCCCAAATGTCAATCATTTGCATACCACCCGAACGGTTTTCACTAAATCGCTATAGCACTTGTATCATTAGTCACTTAATATATAACATCATCTGAATTCACCTGTTTTCCTCGAAAAAATTCACCCTCATCCTAAGCAACACTATGCCTGTGGATGTTTGATGTGCTAAGCCATTTTTTTCTTAATGAATGTTAGAATAGTTCTATGATTTTAAAAAGGGTTCCCGTCAAAAGACTGGCTTCCCTCGTGGCTCAGATGGTAAAGCGTCTGCCTGCAATGCAGGAGACCCAGGTTCGATCCCTGGGTTGGGAAGCTCCCCTGGAGAAGGAAATGGCAATCCACTCCAGTATCCTTGCCTGAAAAATCTCATGGATGGAGGAGCCCGGTAGGCTACAGTTCATGTGGTCGCAAAGAGTCGGACACGACTGAGCGACTTCACTTTCACTCAAAAGATTAAAACCATCTTCCTTACGACTCTGGAAGAAATGCGCTGTTGACTGTTCTCTGCCCACTTGAAGCATACCCTCTCTCTCAAGCACTTCCTCCTGTGTCTTTCAGGGATGTTGGGGTAGCCAGAGTTATGCCCATTTCACAGAGACGGTAGCCAGAGTACAGAGGCACAGTGAGTGGGGCAGATCTGGAAATAGAAGCCTGGTTACCTGCCTTCCAGGCACCTCTCACCACACGCTTGATGGGATCTCTTGCTTCTGTTCTGGTGGGTGCTGGGAAAGTCTGCAGTGTAGCGATAGGCTGTCTCCTCTGTAGTTCACAGGCCTCTAGGGGTCCTTCCATGAAACCAAATAAAGCAGTGTGGTTGATAAGATAAACCCTTAAAACAGTGGCTCCGGGGTGGGATGGGGTCGGGGGAGCTGTGGGTGGGGGTGGGGGTAGAAAAGAGGGAGGGTAAGAGAGGGGAAGAGGATTAACAGGAACAAACTACTAGGTATAAAATAGATGAGATACAAGGATGGGAATATAGCCAATATTTTATAATAGCTTTATATGGAATATAACCTATAAAAATATTCAATCACTATGCTGTATACTTGAGCCTAGTCTAATAATGTAAGTCAACTGTACTTCAATAAAAAAAAATGTGGCCCCTCCAGTCCTCTAGGAGAGAAGGATGCAATGGTCCTATTTGAGCTGCTCAGAGATGGAGAATGCTGCCAAGGTCTGTCATTAAGTGAGAGATAAGAAAGGGCAGAACCATACATAAAGCAGGGGTGCATTTGTGTAGAAAAAAGAGAACATAGAGATATTTAGTTGTGTGTGTGCAATCCACCTGCAAGGGGATATGCAACAAAGTCCTGACATAAACTGCCTTCAAGAAGGGGAACTGGGGCTTCCCTGGTAGTCCAGTGGTTAAGAAACTGTCTTGCAATGTAGGGGACACCAGATCAACCCCTGGTCTGGGAAGATCCCACATGCCCTGGAGCAGCTAAGCCAGGGGGGCCACAACTACTGAGCCCACGTGCAGCAACTACTGAAGCTCCTGGGCTCTAGAGTCCGGGCTCTGCAACAAGGGAGGCCCCAGCAATGAGAGGCCTGCACACCACAAGCTGAGAGTAGCTCCCACTCTCCTCAACTAGAGCAAGCCCGCACACGGCAAGGAAGACCCAGCGCAATCAAAACTAAAGATATTAATTACTTAAAAAAAGAAAAGAGGGGAACTGCATGGTTGGGGGCACAGGCAGGGAAGGAGGTTTTTAAAAATGGACACAGAGGGGGAAAGTGAGGGTGGCATTAATTGAGAAAGTAGCGTTGACATATATACACTATCCTGTGTCAAATAGTTAGTGGGGAGTTGCTAACACAGGGAGCCCAGGCTGGAATTCTGGGATGACCTAGAGGGGCGGGGTTGGGGAAGCAGGAGGAGGCTCAGCAGGGAAGGGATATATATATATATATATATATATGTGTGTGTGTGATTATGACTGATTCTAGTTGTACAGCAGAAATCAACACAAAATTGTAAAGTAACTCTCCACCATTAAAAATAAATAAAATTAAATAAAAATGAGTTACTTCTTTGGCACCTTTTATAAAACTCAACATTCAAAAAACTAAGATCATGGCATCCAGTCCCATCACTTCATGACAAATGGTGGGGAAACAATGGAAACAGTGACAGACTTTATTTTCTTGGGCTCCAAAATCACTGCAGATGGCGACTGCAGCCGTGAAATTAAAAGATGCTTGCTCCTTAGAAGAAAACCCATGAACAACCTAGACAGCATATTAAAAAGCAGAGACATTACTTTGCCAACAAAAGTCTGTTGGCAAATGGTTTTTCCAGTAGTCATGTATGGAATGAGAGTTAGACTATAAAGAAAGCTGAGCACCGAAGAATTGATGCTTTTGAACTGCGGTGTTGGAGAAGACTCTTGAGAGTCCCTTGGACTGCAAGGAGATCAAACCTGTCAATCCTACAGGAAATCAGTACTGAATATTCACTGGAAGGACTGATGTGGAAGCTGAAGCTCCAATACTTTGGCCACCTGATGTGAAGAACTGACTCACTGGGAAAGACCCTGAAGCTGGACAAGACTGAAGGCAGAAGCAGAAGGGGATGACAGAGGATCAGAGGGTTGGATGGCATCATTGACTCGATTAACATGAGTTTGAGCAAGCTCAGGGAGTTGGTGATGGACAGGGAAGCCTGGCGTGCTGCAGTCCATGGGATTGCAAAGAGTCGGACATGACTGAGCGACTGAACTGAACTGATATTTTGGATCATATCAATGTGTAATCTATTCATTTATTCAGTCAGGAAATATTTATTAAGCACCTATTGTGTGCTCAGCACTGTTCTAGGCATCCAGAATCCATCAGTAAACAAACAGTATCCTTACCTTTGTGTACCCTACATGCTCCCAGGAGTCAGAAAAAAAATTTAAAGAAGCAATTTTAAAAGTTATGCTAATCGGAGTTAAGCATAAAAAAGTCAATATGTCACCATTCCATTCACAAAGATGTAAATGTTTCATAATACCAGGTATTGACTAAGCCTACATGCCGATGGGGTCTAAGCTGGCGCAGTCACTAGCGAGTAGTCTGGCAGTCTCTATTACATTTAAAATGTGATAGCCAGGACCTAACAGTTGCACTTCTTGTGTAGGTGTCTCTATGCGCTTATATGCATGGGTGCTTGCGTGTGTGTGTGCCTGTGTGTGCATGTGTGCACACACACACAGGAAGGACAGCGACTGCAACACTGTAATACCCTCAAACTAGAAACAACCTAACCTCCAGAGTGAAAAGCTATGCTGGAGGGTGGATGGGGTGCCAGCTGCTAACCGCAAGAGCTTTGGGAGCAAAGCAAGAAAGAACAGGCTTATTATGGGATTTGGGCGCAGAAAAAGGCTGGACTAGAGCAGTTCCGACAGGTGTGCCTGGAGTGAGTGCTTCAGGTGAGCTTAAGTGTTGATGTTCTTGGTCACTGGATGATGGGTCTGGCCTGGAGCTGCAGGAGTATCCACTGCCATCACCAGCAGGCATAAGACACCTCGGCCCTTTACCTTTGTGCTGGATACAAACATGTTCGTTCTCTGTTCCATGAGAAGTTGGAAGGCCCTGATTTAGAAGCACTTTCATGTCCATTCTAGCCCTGAAATGCTGAGAATTTAAGGCTCTGTCGTGCTGAGGTCACGTCTGAGTCCTCGATCTCCTCTGCTATGGTGCTGAGGCAGTGACCATATTCCCGCACCCTGTGGAGATGTCCTTTGGGGGGTCGCTGCCCCGCACTTTGGGGAGGTGTCTGCGGTGGTGTGGGGGGTGCTGTAGGTGTCCCACTGTTTCACTCCATGGTGGGGTGATGGTGGAGTCACCCTCTCATCCTACAGGGCGGAGCAATGACAGATTCCCATCCCCAACACAGCATGGAAGGAGCAAACCCTGGGGCTTTGACAGGCCACTAACTGCCCAGTGTTAAGGACCCAGAAGGGGCTTACTTTCTCATCACGGTCAGAAGGGGGAGGGCTTGCGAGTCAGTCCCCACTTAGGGTCTGGCTCTGTTACTTCCTCTAGTGGGCAGGGGCTCAATGAATGGCAACAAGAGGTTGGCCTTTCAGAGTCTTAATTTTCTCATCTGTGAGTCAAAGTATTAGTTGCTCAGTTGTGCCCGACTCTTTGCAACCCCATGGACTGCAGCCCACAGGCTCCTCTATCCATGGAATTCTCCAGGCAAGAATACTGGAGTGGGTTGCCATTCCCTTCTCCAGGGGATCTTCCTGAATCAGGGATCAAACCTGGGTCTCCTGCAGTGCAGGCAGATTCTTCACTGTCTGAGCCGCCAGGGAAGCCCATTTCTCATCTGTTAAGTGGGGATAATAGTACTTGTGCTTTCTAGATTGTTGTCAGGATTCAATGAGATCATATGTGGGAAGCACTTTGCAAAGTGCCTGCACATAATAAGTCTTGATAAATGGTAAATGCTATTATTATTATTATTTTATGCAAGGAGCCAGAAAAAGAAATTGCATCCCACTCCAGTATCCTTGTTAAGAGAATTCCATGGACAGAGGAGCCTGGTGGGCTGCTGTCCATAGAGTTGCAGAGTCTGACACAACTGAAGCGACTTAGCATGTGTGCATGCATTGTTTAAGGAAATGGCAACCCACTCCAGTATTCTTGCCTGGAGAATCCCAGGGACAGAGGAGCCTGGTGGGCTGCCATCTATGGGGTTGTACAGAGTCGGACATGACTGAAGTAACTTAGCAGCAGCAGCAGCAGCATGCAAGGAGCAGAATTATTCAGAATTAACCAGAGTATTCAGCCTGAGTTGTTGAGACTGTCTTTTGTAGGGAAATGGCCAGCCTAGAAGGGGCTCCCAGGCTCTGCTTCCTGTGGCACTGAGTCCTTTCCTGACAGGGAAATCCTACGGTCCCCAAGATCTCTGCTGCTGCTGCTGCTAAGTCGCTTCAGTCATGTCCAACTCTGTGCGACCCCATAGACGGCAGCCCACCAGGCTCTCCCATCCCTGGGATTCTCTAGGCAAGAATACTGGAGTGGGTTGCCATTTCCTTCTCCAATGCATGAAAGTGAAAATTCAAAGTGAAGTCGCTACTGATCCCCAAACACCCCACAGTTGGCAGTGGGCCTTCCCAGACAATTCCTATGAACAGGGGCACCTAAACCCAGGCTGCCTGGCACTGGCAGCCATGCACACGGCTCGTGTACACAGACCGTGAATACTGACTGGCCACTGAGACCACTTTCTACCCTTGTCCCACATGAAAAAAGATCCATGGAGCTGGGGGTCCCTCCCTGAAATAGAGCCTTCATCTCCTCAGCAGGTGCTAGTCCTGGCATGCCTCTCTGAGGGACAATGAGAAATCTGAGAGATTAAAAACATCTCTGTGAGGTACTTCCCTGGTGGCACAGTGGATAGGAATCTGTCTGCCAATGCAGGGGACACGGGTTTGATCCCTGATCTGGCAAGATTCCCCATGCTGCAGAGCAACTGAGTCCGTGCACCACAACTACCGAGCCGGTGTGCCTAGAGCACGTGCTCTGCAACAAGAGAAGCCCCTGCAATGAGAAGCCCACACACAGCGACGAAGAGCAGCCCCTGTTCCCACAACTCGAGGAAGCCCGCACCAAACAATAAAGATCTCACACCAATGAGAAGCCCACACACAGCGATGAAGAGTAGCCCCTGTCCCCACAACTTGAGGAAGCCCGCACCAAGCAATAAAGATCTCACCAATGAGAAGCCCACACACAGCGATGAAGAGTAGCCCCTGTCCCCACAACTCGAGGAAGCCCGCACCAAGCAATAAAGATCTCACACGGAAAAAAATTAATTAAAAAAAAAAACACAGCTCCTTAAAAAAAAAAAACAACTCTGTGCTTCTGACTCTGATCTTATGGGTTACCCTTAATTCACACCTGTGGTGGTGTAGATTCATCCTATCCCTCTGCGCGCCCATGGGCAACCCACAAGGCTGCAGTGGCAAGGCGGAACCCAGAGCTGGAGCCCAGCCTCCCTTCCTCCTGTGCTAGCTCTAAGCTATCCTGGGAAGTAACTGGCAAGGGGGTCCCTGCTGTGTCGAGCTGGGGGGCAGGCGGCCCCCAGCCCATGCACCTCCCTCCCTGCACCTCCTTTAAAAACCTGGGGCATCCTGCAATGACTCAGGTGCCAGCACTCTCTCTCTGTCCCCAAGCCAAATCAACCCATCTTTCCGGAAGAGGCCATTTAAAACTAGGACTTTGTCATGTGGGGTGTCGGGAAGGGAAGGGAGCCCGTTAAGCACTGAACACAGCCCAGGAGGAACAGGGACAGCGCGGTGACCCTGACAGAGCCAGGGTGGCAAAGCGTGCGGTCAGAGGCTGTCGTCATCTTCACTGCAAACCCACATCAGGTTCCATCATGCCCACCTCCTAGTTCAAAGCAGCCCTGCTGTGCCAGTCTGGCTGGTCCTGGGCTGAAGATGAGTAATCATGTCAGATTAGCCCTCAGAGCCGGTGAAGAACACTGGCCACACCCTGCAGGGACCAGGGTCCTTGGAAAACCTGGCCTAGTCTCCAGATGTGAATCTATGATTGAGGTCCCCCACCCGAGCCAGCTCTATGGAGGTTCCAGAGCACAGCAGACCTCACTGCACAGAGCTCAGCCCGACCACACACCCTTGCCCCTCAGGGATCACGTGAAAAGCAGGTTGCAGGATCCAAAAGCAAGAAGGGCATTTGGGAGGAAACACTTACTCAATGGCTCAGGGTGGACTGATGCTCCGGATGGAAACGAGGCATCTATGGCCTCAAGAATGGCTGCTGATACCTGCTTTTCTCCCTAACTACCAGGGGAGCCAGCGGGATTCAACAGGTCAGGCCTGTTCACTTTGGAGAATGGGGTAAGAGTTGCTGAAGTCCAGCCCATGCTCCGTGTGCCCAATTGTGAGCCCCTAGGAGCTGCATCTTTCAGTGTCTGATCTTTTTGCCTTTTCATACTGTTCACGGGGTTCTCAAGGCAAGAATACAGAAGTGGTTTGCCATTCCCTTCTCCAGTGGACCGTGTTTTGTCTGAACTCTCCACCATGACCCGTCCGTCTTGGGTGGCCCTACACAGCATGGCTCATAGTTTCATTGAGTTAGACAAGGCTAAGATTGGTTAGTTTTCTGGGACTAACAGAAAACCAAGGCTAAGATTGGTTAGATTGGTTAGTTTTCTGTGACTGTGGTTTTCAGTTTGTCTGCCCTCTGATGGAGAAGGAATAAGAGGCTTATGGAAGCTTCCTGATGGGAGAGACTGACTGAGGGGGAAACTGGGTCTTGTTCTGATGGGCGGGGCCATGCTCAGTAAATCTTTAATCCAATTTTCTGTTGATGGGTGGAGCTGTGTTCCCTCCCTGCTATTTACCTGGGGCCAAACTATGGTGGAGGTAATGAAGACAATGGTGACTTCCTTCAAAAGGTCCCACACATATGGAGGAGACTGGTGATGGAGGCAAGGTCCGATGCTGCAAACAGCAATATTGCATAGGAACCTGGAATGTTAGGTCCATGAATCAAGGCACATTGGAAGTGGTCAAACAGGAGATGGCAAGAGTGACATTTTAGAAATCAGTGAACTAAAACGGACTGGAATGGGTGAATTTAACTCAGATGGCCATTATGTCTACTACTGTGGGCAGGAATCCCTTAGAAGAAATGGAGTAGCCCTCACAGAGTCTGAAATGCAGTACTTGGATGCAATCTAAAAAATGACAGAATGATCTCTATTCAAGGCAAACCATTCAGTATTATGGTAATCCAAGTCTATGCCCCAACCAGTAATGCTGAAGAAGCTGAATGGTTCTATGAAGATCTACAAGACCTTCTAGAACTAACACCCAAAAAAGATGTTCTTTTCATTATAGGGGACTGGAATGCATAAGTAGAAAGTCAAGAAACACCTGGAGTAACAGGAAAATTTGGCCTTGGAGTATAGAATGAAACAGGGCAAAGCTAATAGAGTTTTGCCAAGAGAATGCACTGGTCATAGCAAACACCCTTCCAACAACACAAGAGAAGACTCTACACATGGACATCACCAGATGGTCAACACCAAAACCAGACTGATTATATTCTCTGAAGCCAAAGATGGAGAAGCTCTCTATACGGTCAGTAAAAACAAGACTGGGAGCTGACTGTAGCTCAGATCATGAACTCCTTATTGGCAAATTCAGACTTAAATTGAAGAAAGTAGGAAAAACCACTAGACCATTCAGGTGTGACCTAAATCAAATCCCTTATGATTATACAGTAGAAGCGAGTAATAGATTTAAAGAACTAGATCTGATAGACAGAGTGCCTGATGAATTATGGACGGAGGTTAGTGACATTGTATAGGAGGCAGGGAGCAAGACCATCCCCAAGAAAAAGAAATGTAAAAAAGCAAAATGGCTGGCGAGAAGGCCTTACAAATAGCTGTGAAAAGAAGAGAAGCAAAAAGCAAAGGAGAAAAGGAAAGACATACCCATTTGAATGCAGAGTTCCAAAGAATAGCAAGGAGAGATAAGAAAGCCTTCCTCAGTGATCAGTGCAAAGAAATAGAAGGAAATAATAGAATGGGAAAGACTAGAGACATCTTCAAGAAAATTAGAGAAGGGAACATGTACCAAGGGAACATTTCATGCAAAGATGGGCTCGATAAAGGACAGGAATGGTATGGACCTAACAGAAGCAGAAGATATTAAGAAGAGGTAGCAAGAATACACAGAAGAACAGTACAGAAAAGATCTTTACGATCCAGATAATCACGATGGTGTGATCACTGACCTAGAGCCAGACATCCTGGAATGTGAAGTCAAGTGGGCCTTAGAAAGTATCACTATGAACAAAGCTAGTGGAGGTGATGGAATTCCAGTTGAACTATTTCAAATTCTAAAAGATGATGCTGTGAAAGTGCTGCACTCAATATGCCAGCAAATTTGGAAAACTCAGCAGTGGCCACAAGACTGGAAAAGGTCAATTTTCATTCCAATCCCAAAGAAAGGCAATGCCAAAGAATGCTCAAACTACCACACAATTGCACTCATCTCACATGCTAGTAAAGTAATGCTCAAAACTATCCAAGCCAGGCTTCAACAGTACATGAACTGTGAACTTACAGATTTTCAATCTGGTTTTAGAAAAGGCAAAGGAACCAGAGATCAAATTGCCAACATCTGCTGGATCATCAAAAAAGCAAGAGAGTTCCAGAAAAACATCTATTTCTGCTTTATTGACTATGCCAAAGCCTTTGACTGTGTGGATCACAATCAACTGTGGAAAATTCTGAAAGAGATGGGAATACCAGACCACCTGACCTGCCTCTTGAGAAATCTATATGCAGGTCAGGAAGCAACAGTTAGAACTGGACATGGAACAACAGACTGGTTCCAAATAGGAAAAAGAATACATCAAGACTGTATATTGTCACCCTGCTTATTTAACTTATATGCAGAGTACATCATGAGAAATGCTGGGCTGGAAGAGGCAGAAGCTGGAATCAAGATTGCTGGGAGAAATATCAATAACCTCAGATATGCAGATGACACCACCCTTATGGCAGAAAGTGAAGAAGAACTAAAAAGCCTCTTGATGAAAGTGAAAGAGGAGAGTGAAAAAGTTGGCTTAAAGCTCAACATTCAGAAAACTAAGATCATGGCATCCGGTCCCATCACTTCATGGGAAATAGATGGGGAAACAGTGGAAATAGTGGCAGACTTTATTTTTGTGGGCTCCAAAATCACTGCAGATGGTGACTGCAGTGATGAAATTGAAAGATGGTTACTCCTTGGAAGGAAAGTTATGACCAACTTGGATAGCATATTAAAAAGCAGAGACATTACTTTGCCAACAAAGGTCCATCTAGTCAAGGCTATGGTTTTTCCTGTGGTCATGTATGGATGTGAGAGTTGGACTGTGAAGATAGCTGAGCACCGAAGAATTGATGCTTTTGAACTATGGTATTAGAGAAGAGTTTTGAGAGTCCCTTGGATTGCAAGGAGATACAACCAGTCCATCCTAAAGGAAATCAGTCCCGAATATTCATTGGAAGGACTGATGTTGAAGCTGAAACTCCAATCCTTTGGCCACCTGATGTGAAGAGCTGACTCATTTGAAAAGACCCTGATGCTGGGAAAGATTGAAGGCGGGAGGAGAAGGGGACGACAGAGGATGAGATGGTTGGATGGCATTACCAACTCAAGGGACATGAGTCTGAGTAAACTCCAGGAGTTGGTGATGGACAGGGAGGCCTGGCTTGCTGCAATCCACGGAGCTGCAAAGAGTTGGACATGACTGAGTGAACTGAACTGAACTGAAGGAGCTTCTTCTGGGCACTTTTTTCTAATTTACTTGGAGGCATCATATGAGCTCAAAGAGGAGGCCCTGCCAAACATTCGTTTCTGCCCAGAGCCACAGTCATCACCATTTGGCTAAGCTTGGCCATGCATGTTTTCAGACTTCCCTGGTGGCTCAGACATTTAAGCGTCTGCCTACAATGTGGTAGACCCAGGTTCGATACCTGGGTCAGGAAGATCAGCTGGAGAAGGAAATGGCAACCCACTCCAGTATTCTTCCTGGAAAATCCCTTGGAGAGAGGAACCTGGTAGGCTACAGTCCATGGGGTCCCAGAGTCAGACATACCTGAGCGACTTCACATTCACTTTGGCCATATTTTCAAAAGAAGAGTCTCTGGTACATTGGCTGGAATGTGAGGGTGAATTTCCTCCAATACAGGGAAAAATCTAACAAAGAGAGAGTTTTCAGTAAAGTACTCACAACTCCCCATATAGTAGAGCAGCTCAGGACTTATGAGCTGAAGCCGAGCTCTGGGTTTGAATCCAGGTGTGCTGTGCAACCTTGGGCAAGCTACATGGTGTCTCTGTGCCTCCATTCCCTCACTGAATACCAGAGACAATATTACACCTACCTCTGAGGGTGCTTAGAAAAATGCCTGATTCACAGCAATATAATGATATTAAGCACATTAGCACTTAATAGCTTTATTCAAGGATCTATGCAAGTGAAAAAAAAAAAGATTGTTTTCCAAATACGAAAAGAAAATTGCAGCATTTAAAACAAATGGAACGGTTAAACAAATGTTTGCAACATGGAGGTCGATCAGGGAAATGCCATTCACTTCTTAGGTGAAAGTGAAGCTGCTCAGTCATGTCTGACTCTTTGCAACCCCATGGACTATAGCCTACCAGACTCCTCAGTGCATGGAATTTTCCAGGCAAGAATATTGGAGTGGGTTGCCATTTCCTTCTCCAGGGGATCTTCCCCTTAGGTAGTGATATGCAAATAATATGGGAACTTTTTTTTTTTTGATAGTGAAAGAAATAAAAATCACAAAAGAAAATGACCACAAGTATGAGGAACCTTGGTCTTCACTTATTCTTTAAGTTTTGGTACATCCTGAGGGCACAGACTGGGGGCCCCCTCTCCTGGTGATGATCCACTACCTACTTCCTAGGAGTCACTAATACTAACCCTAGCCAAGAGCTTAGAGTCAAAAGCCTAGAACCACTCTATTAGGGGGAAAAAAATAAAACCACATACATAAATAGGATCATCAACAATAGTTGGGAAGCGTCTTGGATCACTTCACATGCCAACATGATGATCCAACATATTAATATGAAGAATATCTCAATACACAAATCTTTAATAAAATCTCCCTTCAAAGATAAACTCTCAAGTCATGGCATGCATGATAAAACCAGAGGCCACAGTTCCGAGGCATTTACCATAATCTTGCAGGACAGAACTACTACATTCAAAAGTGACTGGACCAGACCAGCTTCCAGGGTGTAGGAACTCAGATGATGCATCTGTGCTAACTGCCTGTTTCCAGCACCTTCTGGATTCTTAATCCAAATCACACTGGAAGGGTGAAGAAGCTCCAATAAGCTGCCTCTGAAGATAGGCCTCTTGCGGCAAAGGCAGGTCAATGACTGGAGCTGAAGACGCTGGCTGTCTTTTTGTTCTCCAGGACTGACCATTGGATGCACAAGGGTCAACCTTGAGTGCTGTCTTCATGATCTGAGCTGCAACTGGGTACCAATTATACTTTCATCAACTTAATATCTTTCTTTACATTGACTCACTCTTGTTTTCACTTAAATACCTACTTCAGCTCTGTCCTAAGCAAGAATGTCCACAAAATCACAAGCCTGATGTTACTAATTATATATTAATATGTTTCCTAATACACCTCAACATAAATAATTACTAATGAGATGAAAGACATCTGTGCACCATCTAAAAACTATCTCCACATGCCACGCTACATAGGGAAACAGATTCAGCAAAGATCTTCCTTTGTTTCACAAACTCACCAGATTAGATAAAATACCTTGGTACTTACAACTCCAAGAAAACCTGCCATACTGACCCCTTGGCCCTGAGCTGCTGCAAACATCGGGGTTCTTACGAAAACCCATTCTGTAGGTTTCTCTGCTCCTGGGGGTAGGATTATATCAGCCTCTATCCTAGGAGTCGCCTGACACATGTCCTGCCACCACAGCCGGAAGATCCTAAAGTCCGAGGCAGCAGATGTGGCTTCAGCTGCCAGAAAAAACATGGTTTTTTTTTTGTGTAAACTTTAAAAGAGAAATGTGCATTCATGTGGGCTTCAGCCTATATGCTAAATCCTGGAGGACCCATCTTATCTTGAGGTCAGAGTACTCCTGGTTTGTCATTTCCTTGTCCATCTGTTGACCAAGTACCACTGGTGGTTTTGAAAGGTGACCACACCTTGTGGCTATTCAACCCTCACTGCCTGGCTTCCCCACATGGATACAGATGCTCATGGCAAGAAAATATAAATGTACAACAGACAAACCATGACAGAGGCACAGGAGAGAATATTGGGGAAGGTTAATTACTTTTGTTTTCTTTAAAAAAAAATCAATTTCTAAGTATCTATATGCATAGGGGAAAAATTGGGTGAAATTAATCAGGATGTTGAGAGTAATGATGTTTGGCTGGAAGGATCTTTCTTGGGTTATTTTTAATAAATTAGGTTTACTTTATCTGTGCTTTGGAACATTCCCACAATGAACACATATTGCTTGTATAATAAAAAAAATGATTATTATAGCAAATGGGAAAAGCTTATGATAGAATATTACATGAGCAAAGTGAGATTACAGCTTTATGGGAAATCAATTGTCAGGGAAAATGTTAGAGCACTGGGAATTATAGAATAATTCTTTTTTTAAATGTAGATTTCCAGGGCTTCCCTGGTGGTCCAGTGGTTAAGAGTCTGCCTTAAAATGTAGGGGACACCTGTTCGATTCCTGGTTCGGGAAGATCCCACATGGTGCAGAGCAACTAAGCTCATGCGCCACAACTGCTGAGCCCCTGTGCACCAACTGCTGAAGCCTGTGTGCGTATAGCCCGTGCTCCGCAAGGAGAGAAGCCACCACCGCAATGAGAAGCCCTCGGACCGCAACTAGAGAGGAGCCCCTGCTCAGCTAGAGAAACCCTACACACGGCAATGAGGACCTACTGTAGCCAAAAATAAATACGTAGATAAAAAAATTTTAAATATAGGCTTCTGAGGATTTACAGAAAAATCTGAGGAAAGTGACATGGAAAATGCTGGACCGATGGGGATTCAGTGTCTACTCTTTGGCAGAAAGAGGACTTGTCAGAGAATTCAGATTAGATGTATACTTTGGTGATGGACAGGGAGGCCTGGCGTGCTGCGGATTCACGGGGTCGCAAAGAGTCGGACACGACTGAGCGCCTGAACTGAACTGAACGGAACTTAGCTTGTGTTCTAGTATTGTTTTTGTAACTACTTTCCAAGCATTTCTACTACTTTAATACTTAAAAAAATTTTTTTAAAAACAAGCAAACAAACAACCCCAAACCAAATCAAAGGGAGAGGTATTCAGTCAACTAGGAAAATCTGCTGGGGTCTCTAACAGGCAGACCACCCTGTCTGTCATTTACACAGGATGATCTTTCTTTTCCTCTTGGGGACAGGTGAGCCCAAGATGGGTCTCAGAGGAGGTGGCGGCATTAGAACCCGTGTTTCCTGGATGGCTCCCGTCTTCCAAATCCTTGTTGACAGAGTCTCAGTGTTGTGTTTGCTTCCTTATTGCTGAGGACTCTGCTATGCCAGGCTTCATCCTGTACAAGCACAATTACATGGGAAAACGCCTTGCCCACCAGGCCCTCTGCCAGGAGCAGAGTCATCGCGTCCTGATGGACAGATGACTCGGGGACTCAGGGGTGCCCATGGCGCACACGCAAGCCCAAGGCTCTGCCCCTACCCATCCATGCAAGTGGCCACTTGCCCAGGGTGGGTGGTGTGTGTTGACAGCTGGCAGGGAAGAATGTGGCCGTTTCATCTGCTCCATACCTCTCTCCCTGCCAAGGGCTGGAGGCAACTTTGCAGGGGAGAGTATCTGTTGAGCCTTGGAAGATGCCAGGGGTGTGCGGGGTACAGGTGGAGAAGGCAGGCAGTCAGAGAATTGGGAATAAAGTGCAGTGTCCCTGACTAAAGTCAGAAAAACAAGGTCAACCTGGTAACATTTTGAGGCTCACAAAGTAGGTCTAGCCTCTCTCTTTCTCTATTTCTCACTGGGAAGCATAAACTATTCTATTATCATTAAAAATGAGAGCCTTGGAGTCAGACAGACTTGAGTGGAGTCTTGGAACCATCACGTCACCTCTCTGAGCCTCAGTTGTCTTACCTGTAAATGGGCACCACGATGGCATCTCCCCCAGTGAAGACTAAAATGAGATAATGCATATAAAGCACTTACTGTAGGGTTGGACAAACACTGGCTATTATTACCTTTACTAAGAGAAAGAATGATGACAATATGTAGGTGGCCGCTAAGTTTACATACTTACCTGCAAGGCTGCTTTAGAATGGACAGGTGCTGGAAAGGGAGTTTCCCAACTCGATAAAAGAATGATTTGGTTTTGGGACAGCACTTCCCAGAGGCTTAGCTGTTACTGTGTCCCATGTCTGTCGGAAACTTTCAATGGCTCTGAGTATCTGCAGAATAAAGGCCTTATAGTATGTCGGACACGACTGAGCGACTTCACTTTCACTTTTCACTTTCATTCATTGAAGAAGGAAATGGCAACCCACTCCAGGGTTCTTGCCTGGAGAATCCCAGGGAGGGGGAGCCTGGTGGGCTGCCGTCTATGGGGCTGCACAGAGTCGGACACGACTGAAACGCCTTAGCAGCAGCAGCAGTATGGCCCCATTCTCCATGTCTTTCTTTATTCCCCTCTTTTTTCCTTTCTTTGTGTCTTTAGTTGCTTAGTTGTGTCCAACTCTTTGCGACCCCATGGACTGTAGCCCGCCTGGCTCCTCTGTCCATGGGGTTTCCCCGGCAAGGATACTGGAGTGGGTTGCCATTTCCTCCTCCAGGGGATCTTCCCGACCCAGGGACTGAACTCACATCTCCTGTGTCTCCTGCATTGCAGGGGGATTCTTCACCCGAGAGCCATGAGGGAAGCCCTCACTTCCCTTCAGAATGACTGATGGGTAAGAACCTAGGTTCGAATCCTAGTTCTGTCACTTACTTGCTGTGTGACTGCGTGGAATTGACCTATCCTCTCTGTGTCCTGGTTTTCCCATCTGTAAATGAGGGGGAGACAGTCCCTCCTTCATGGAGCTGGTGTTGAAGATTCAATGGTAAATGTGAAGGACAGGGCACTCTGGAGGGCAGAGAGGGATCAGTGTCTGCAGCAGCTTCCGAGCCTCTCATACCAGGCCCCTTGGGCCACCTGCTGGAGCCCCTGGCACTCTGGACGAGCCCACGAGCTCGCTCCATCTCACGCTGTTTCTCTCCTGGAGTGCCGTTCCCCCAGGCCCAGCTCCCGTGCTGCCTCTTTCAAGAAGCTCCCAGTGCTCACTGAATGGACATCATTTCCCCTCCTCCTCAGCCCCATAATACTTTCTGTGGGCCAAGCGCTCCTATTTCGCTTGTTCCCAACTACTTCGTATCATGGCTATTTATGCCCCTTTCTAATCTGTCTTACGTGGTGAGGAGGGCCCTGGTCAGATTTCCCGACACTTGAAATTGCACGTGATAGTTGCTCAGTAAATATGTCTGGACTTCTGCGCTGGGAGGCAGGGTTGACATTCAGCAGCTATGACCCAGAGTGGTTTGCCAGGATGGTTTATGCTGGAAACTCCTGGCTGGAAGGCACCCTTCTCCTAAACATTCCAGTTATTGCCATTGCTTACGTGCATGGGGTGGAGGCGGGGAGCACCTGGCTTCCCTCCATCCACCTGCTACCTGGAGCTGTGTGATGGTGGCACAGAGGTAGAGTCTGCTGCCAATGCAGGAGATGGATCGTGGGTTCGATCCCTGGGTTGGGAAGATCTGAAATGGCAACCCATTCCAGTATTCTTGCCTGGAAAAATCCCATGGACACAGGAGCCGGATGGGCTACAGTCCACAGGGTTGCGAAGAATCGGACATGACTCAGCACTACTACCATCACCATTCATATATTGAAGCTATAAAGTTCCTAAGCATGGGACTTGGAGACAGGATCTTTAAAGGAGAGACTAAGTGAAAATGAAGCCTGTAGGGTGGCCTAATCCAATCTTACCCACATCTTATAAGAAGAAGATGTTTGGACATCCAAAGAGACACCAGGGAAGGGCATGCACAGAGGAAGGGCCATGTGGAGACACAGTGAGAAGGCAGCCATATGCAGGCCAAGGAGGCAGGCTTCTGCAAAACCAGCCTGGTGGACACCTAGAACTTAGACTTCCAGCCTCCAAAACTGCGAGAAAAGAAATGTTTGTTGTTTAAGTCACCTAGTCTGTAGTCGTTGGTCTAACAGCCCAGGCAGATTTGGAAAAGCTGTAAAGGGAGAAGGAACCAGTAGGCAAGGGAATGAGTGGGGTCAGGAGAGAGGACTCTGGAGAGCTCCCCACTGACTCTCTAGGATCTGGATGATGGGGTCAGTAAGTCCATCCCCCTGCCCTCAGCTAGGAATGATTTCGGCTTAGAGGTGAATCTGTTCTTTTCTCCCCCAACCAAGAGATGTCATAACCTTCCTTGGAAACACACTCCCATATTTAACAACCTGCTTTGCGAGTCATTCCTCATTACCAGGTTAAAGGCAATAAGTGGCACCTTAAAAAAAGAGTTGGTTTTTAAACTTAAGCCTCAACAAAGTGTGACTGTCCAAACTTTTGACAAAAAAGACCTTACAGTTTTCCTGCAATGAATCCAGCAATGGGTTCCGGTCACACTTAGAATGAAACCCCAATTCCTTTCCAAGTTCTGGAGAGCAAGCAAGCCCTTGCTGCTGCTGCTGCTGCTGCTGCTGCTGCTGCTGCTGCTGCTGCTGCTGCTAAGTCGCTTCAGTTTTTCCAGACTCTCCTCCTGCCCTTCTCACACTTCCTCACATCTGCTCCTCCAATTTGCCAAGATCAGGCCACCTCAGGTCCTTTGCACCTACTATTCTTGCTGAATCAGCCATCCTTAGCAGCTTCCACAGCCCCCTTGGGCCAGCATCAGCATCACTCAGCGAGCCCTTCAAAGACCCACATGCGAGAGCCTCATGCACAGCAGCTCTGACCCCCCAGGTCGGGATATCTGTATTCTTTAAACTCTCACACAAAGCCTGATGCACAGGCAGGGTTGGGGCCCATCGCCTTAGATTTCCATCAAGTTGCTTCATCTCTGAGGCTTCAGCTCAGATGCCACCTCTGAGACACCCACCCTGACCCCCAAGCCCCTCAGGACACTCTAGCCCTCTGCCTTGTTTATTCTTTCCACAGAACCCGACACCATTAAAACTGTCTACTCTCTTCATTTCCTGTCTGTCTCCCTCTACTGGGGTTTGAACCTCCCTGTGAAGGCGACTGGGCCTCTGTCTTCCTAGCTTTGCCCCAGTGCAGAGCTGTTTTGGCCGACACAGGAGCCACATGAGTGGCGAATACTGGGTACTGCAGACTCCATTGAACTGAGATGTGGTTCCATGTGGAACACTACCTGCATTTCGAAGAAACCATTTGAAGGTCTTCCCTGGGGGTCCAGCGGCTAAGGTTCTGCGCTCCCAATGTAGAAGGCCTGGGTTCGGTTCCTCATCTGGGAACTAGATCCCACAGCAGCAATTAAGACCCAGTGCAGTCAAAAAATAAATAAATGTTTTTTAAAAATAACTTCTTTTTTTAAAAAAATCCAAAGCAAAGAAACTGTAGAAAAAAGAGAGACATAAAATACTAGTATTCTGCAAGATGAAAAGTGTTCTGGAGAAGAACTGTACACTAATGTGAGTAACACTACTACACCACACACTTAGAAATGGTTAAGATGATCAATTTCAGGTTGTGTGTGTTTTAGTAAAATTAAAACTTTAAGGACTTCCCTGGTAGTCCAGTGGTTGAGAGTTCACCTGCCAAGGCTGGGGACATGAGTTCAATCTCTGGTCCAGGAAGATTCCACATGCTCCAGGGTAACTAGGCCCATGACCCACAACCTACTGAGACCACGCACCTAGAGCCTGCACCAAGAGAAGCGACTGCAACAAGAAGCCCACGCACCACAACCAGACAATAGCCTTGGCTCACCACAACTAGAGAAAGGAAGACCCAGCGCAGCCAAAAATAAGTGACTGCTGCTGCTAAGTCACTTCAGTCATGTCCGACTCTGTGTGACCCCAGAGACGGCAGCCCACCAGGCTCCCCCATCCCTGGGACTCTCCAGGCAAGAACACTGGAGTGGGTTGCCATGTCCTTCTCCAATGCATGCAAGTGAAAGGTGAAAGTGAAGTCGCTCAGTTGTATCCGACTCTTTGCGACCCCATGGACTGCAGCCTTCCAGGCTCCTCCATCCATAGCATTTTCCAGGAATACATAAATAAATGAATAAATATCATCTATCTATATATGTGTGTGTGTTAACTGCTCAGTTGTGTCCAATGTGGGCTGCAGCCCACCAGGCTCCTCTGTCCATGAAATTCTCCAGGCAAAAATACTGGAGTGGGTTGCCAGTCCCTACTCCAAAATGAATAAATAAATAAATAAAAATTATTTATCTGTATAGGTTAGGAAGAAAACTATGTTAAAAAACTTTTAAAAGGTATATTGAACATAGAAAATCTCAATAATTTTTAATATTGACTACCTGTTAATGGGTCAATAAAATATATTATTAAACCCAATTTCACTTATTTCTTTGTCTTTACTTATTTTTTTCAATGTGGTTATTAGAAAACTTTAAGTTGTTATGTGGTTCAGCTTTGTGACTTGTGTTATATTTTTACTGATCAGTGCTGACCTAGAACCACAGCTGGCACAGCTGTGGCACAGCTGTGCCACAGTAGGCACTTCAGTATGAATTGAGTATCAAAATGAATACAGCTGCTGCCAAAGAGGTGCTATTCTGGGACTTCTCTGGTGGTCCAGTCGTTAAGACTCTGCACTCCCACTTCAGGGGGAGCGGGTTCGATCCCAGGTCGGGGAACTAAGATCCCACATCCTGTCCACTGTGCATTGCAGCAAAAAAAAAAAAAAAGGTGCTGTTTTGAGTGTAAGGGCAATGTTCTGTCTGCCAGGAGAGAATGGCGGTGCACTTACATAATGAAATCATCAAAATTAATAATTAATACCTATTGTTATGATGACATCAGCTGCAGTTGTGGAATACCTAATATGCACCAGGGACTGTCACGGCACTTTGCCCACAGTATCTCATTCCATTCTCAAGTCAGTCCTTTAAGGGACCACTGCCTCCATAGGATAACCAGCTGCCCAAGGGCATCCAGCTGGTGAGGAGAGAGGGTTGGCCCAGCCTCTCCAGAACACCTGCCCATTCCAGGCCAGGCCCCATGTGCCATCCTATTACGAAGGACTTGCAGACCCTTCTTAAGCCAGACAGTGAGCAGGGGCTTCTGGCTTCCAGAGTCTAGAGAAAACCCCCAGGAGGTATTGAGTCCCTGTCCTCTGGGTCCAGGAAGAAAATGAGACCATTCATAAGCCCTGATCTCCTCGAGCTCATCCACTCAGATCTGGCTGCCGGGCCTCTCCATTTCAAGGACTCCGGGAACCGGTCCTGGCCCAGGTGGTCATTCTTGCTCAAGGCGGTTGTGGTGGATGGCACTGGGCCCAGCCTGACCCCCCCGAGGGCCCTGCCCCGTGCCTGAGGCCGCAGGGTCTGCGGTGCGGCTGCTCCCCTCCTGCCCTGTGGCTTTCAGGCCCAGAGTCAGCTGAGACTCCATCTCTGGGGCTCAGATCGCTTGAGCAGGTGGTGTTAAGATCTAACGTGAGATCTTTCTGGAGGGGTCTTCGATCCTAAGATGCATGGATCAGGACCCTCTGGAATGGGGATGGGGTGCAACACATGGTCAGAAAATTCTCCCATCTTTGGGATCCAATTCCATCTTTAAACTGTCAGTGTGAACTCGAGGAAACTGCTCGGGTCTGGTCAAAGAGACAGTGACTGAGGAAGCCAACGAAGACCTGGTTTCCCTGGCGACAGCTGTGTGTCAGGGAGCTTGACCTCAGTGGGAATAAAGATCCTGCTGTCTGGGGAACCTCAGAGCCCCAGCCTGCGAGCCAGTCAGTGGGTCAACCAGAACCTAGAGCAATGGTTCTCAAAGTCTGGCCCCAGACTGGCTGCGGCAACATCACCTGGAACTTGCTAGAAGGCAACTCCTCCGACCCCACTTCAGACCTCCCGAATTGGAAATTCTGGGTTTGAACAAACACTCTGGATTTTCACAGCCCCCAGAGATTCTGGGCCATGCTAAATTTGAGAACCAAGGCCTACAGCCTACGCCTCACTTCTCGAGTACCAAGACCAGCAGATCAGCATCGCCTAGCAGCTTGTTAGAGACACAATATTTAGGCCCCACTTCAGTTACAGAGTCAGAATATGCGCTCAGTAGCACACCCTGGGCCTCGTGTATCTGCTAAGATTGAGGACACGCTGGCCTAGAGCTCCTTGCCATGAAG
This sequence comes from Ovis canadensis, assembly GCF_042477335.2. NCBI lineage: Eukaryota > Metazoa > Chordata > Mammalia > Artiodactyla > Bovidae > Ovis > Ovis canadensis. The sequence continues at coordinate 36,249,116 of NC_091268.1, read as the reverse complement.
TCAGGGGTCTCAAACTCAAATGTTTCCAGGGACCAAGCAGGTGATGTCAAAAAATTATGAAGCCAGGGACTTCCCTGGGGGTCCAGTGGTTAAAACTCTACCTTCTAATGCAGGGCACATGGGTTTACTTCCTGGTTAGGGAACCAAGATCCCACATGAGTGTGTCTGTGCTCAGTCATGTCCGATTCTTTGTGACCTCATGGACTGTAGCCGCCACGCTCCTCTGTCCATGGGATTTTCCAGGTAAGAATACTGGAGTGGGTTGCCATTTCCTCCTCCAGGGGGTCTTCCCGATCCCAGAACTGAACCCTCATCTCTTGCATCTCCTGCACTGCAGGCGGATGCTTTACCACTAGCCACATGCCATGGAGCAACTAAGCCTGAGCCCCGAGAGAAGCCCGGGCACCACATAAAGAGCTCTTGGCGCTGCATCAAAAGGTCCCGGCTGCCACAACTGAGACCCGATGCAGCCAAAAATAAACAAATAAATATTTTAAAAAATGAAGCCAGGTGAGATCCAGCTGATTACTGCTCTTTGGAAATGTGAGCCCAGGATGGCTAGATCTTTTCATTTTTTTCAAGAAAATCTAGAAACCCAGATGCCAAAGTGAACATTTCCTGATTTAAAAAAAAAATGGCTAGACTTGGACTCCCCTGGTGGCGCAGTGGCTAGGAGTCCACCTGCTAAGGCAGGGGACTCGAGTTCAATCCCTGGTCCAGGAAGATTCTACGTGCCTCAGAGCAACTAAGCCCGTGAGCCACAACTACAGAAGCCTGCGTGACCAGAGCCTGTGCTCCGCAACAACAGAAGCCACTGCAGTGAGAGGCCCACACACCACAACGAGGAGGAGCCCCTGCTCGCTGCAACTGGAGAAAGCTGGTGCACAGCAATGAAGACCCAGCATAACCACCACCACAACAAAACTGCTGGACTTCCCTGGAGGTCAGTGGCTAAGGCTCCGTGCTCCCAATGCAGAGAGCCCAGATTGGAGTCCCGGTCAGAGAACGAGAACCCACATGCCAGAACTACAGACTTCTGAACGCTGCAACTAAAAAATCCTGCATGCTGCAGCTAAGATCGAAGATGCCATGTGCTGCAACAGAGATCTGGTGCAGTCAAATGAATTAAAAAAAAATTACTGTGTAGATAACATAAAACCAGACCTATGGGGCACCAGCACGTAGGTGTTGCGGCAGGAGAGCTGTCTCCTCCCTGGGTGAGCTATCTGAGCTTGGGACAGCCCTGCCAGGCATGGCAAGAGGCGTGCAGCAGGGCCTCTAGAAGGGCTGGGAGAGAACTTCTCGGACTCGTCTGCATAATGGAATCGCTTGCAGATCTTTGAAATACTGATACCTGGCTCCCGCCTCCAAACAGTCTGATTTACTTGGTCTTGAACGTTCTCTGGGTAATTCCAAACTGCAGCAGTTTGAGAACCATTGGCCTGATAGAGCAGGCATTGGCAAACAGGACAGACAGGAATAATTTAGGCTTTTCATGTCACAGAGTCTCTGCTGCAGTTGCTCAGTTCTGCCACGGGAGCGTGAAAGCAGCCGGAGATAATATTAAATGACTGAGCACGGGTGTGTGTGTGTGTGTGTGTGTGTGTGTGTGTGTG